>NC_136430.1:435566624-436914749 GCF_052849685.1 Lactuca virosa | reverse complement strand
AAACCCCAAAAGTTATAACTTCCGAAGCTCAAATATTCTTGATTGCTATGTAGGAAAAGAGTGACTTAAGAGAAGTGTCTCATGAGAAAACACATGCTTTAATATGTTTCCTATTTAGAGTAAACCAGCTGATAAGCAACCTGCTAAAAAAAGTGGGAAGTCTGGTAAGAAAGGTGAGTGTCAAGCTCTAAAAAATTCAAAATTCTACTGTGTTTTGGTAGTGATCATTTCTCTAAAAGTCAACCAACAATGCACATTTGTTATGTGTAAAGTTTTGTAACCTTTTTTCATCTTGCTAAGGTGGTGGCCTTTTGGAACTGGAAGTCTATTTTTGACTTATTAGTAGAACTTTAAGTCATACTAATAATTTATAATGGAAAAGCAACTATTCACTGTGAAAATCAAGATTGCTCTGGTTCAATTGGTTCTTCTGTTTAACTTCAAAACCACAGCAAAACCAAGGTGTAAAATGGACCAAATTAAAGCGTACCCTGAAATTTTGACAACAATGAGCTCTATCAGGTCCACCATCTTTAATGAGAGTCCAAAAAATAACCAGGGGCAAAAAAGAAAGAAATATAAGGGCAGCAACCAAACAACAATAACCAGTAGGTGTAAAATGGTCAAAATCACAGAATGTTCCAAACAACAACTTGTTGGATTGGGTGTCTAAGCTCATAACAATAATTGGTATAAACTTGAATTGATAGTAGCACAGTCATTTTGGGTTGCCCTCAAACCTAGCAATTGGACATGATGACTTTTAGAGAGAGAGATTAATTTATTATGTGATTAATAAATTGAAATAAATGATTTATTAATGTGTTATGAAAATAATATATTAATTAAAAATCATATTATTTAATTCATAAGTAATCAGGAATTAATTTGAATTAATTTTGGGATTAATTGGATTAATTAGAAGTGTAGGGACTGTTTGGTTATTTATTGAAAGTTGAAGAAGGCCCAAGGACCTCATTGGATGAGGTGGACGAAAATCACTTGGTCAAGCACAAGAGTTTTTCGTCCAAGCCCCTTGGATAAGGGAAATGAGCTGCTTGGTCACCAAGCAAATGATCTATGGGATATCTTTTTAACCCTAGCTTTGGCACTAAGTTTCCTCAACTATGAAAGGAGGTCCCTAGCCCATAATTTCATCCATCCCTTCCCTCTACAAGCCTTGGACGAAATCTTGGCTCTCTTCTCCTCTCTCTATAGGTTTGCTCTTGCTAGTTTGGGTGTGATTCCATTAGAGGCACAACACTTGTGGTGCTTGCTTCTAAGAGATCAATAAAGGAGAATTATAGTTGTTTGTTATAACAACTAAAAGGTATGTAACCCTAAACCTTTACTTTAGTAATTTCGAAAATCACCTAGGGTTCGTTGGATTTCTTTTTGATGTTCTTAATTATAGGTTTAATAGAGAACACATATATCCTTATTAGGGTTGCATGCACACTTTAGAGTTTAAGTTTATTTGTTTTGCATAAAATCCATCAGTGGTATCAAAGTTTGGCTTGTTTTCTATTGAATTTGCTATAATGGTTGAATTGATCAATTAGGGTTTATGGCAATTAAACCCTCTAGGCCAAGAATTTCAAAATTAGGGTTTCTTGGACCTAAGTTTCGAAAATTAGGTAAGGGTTGTAACCCTTACCTTGCCTCCTAAGTAATCGATTTTAGGGCAAGGATTCTTGATCCCTAAGTTTTCTTTTAAGGTAAGGATTGAAACCCTTACCTTCCTCCCCAAGCAAGCCATTTTCAAAAATGGTAGATGTAGTTAGGGTTTCCTAATTTTGGTAATTGTTAGTTTATCTAATTAAATAGGATAATTATAAAATTAGATAAATCCTACACCTGTTTTTTTCGAAAATTAGGGGTGAGGATTAAATTAAATTATTTGATTAATTTAATTAGATAATCCTTACATGATTAGTTAAATGTTTAATTAATAGATAATTATTTGGTTTATTTTAAATTTAAAATAATTATTTAATTTTCGAAATTTAAATATAAACCTAGTATTTTGAAAAGTTTTAAAATACAACTTATACTATATGTAAAATTAAAAGTTTAATTATTATTATATGTATAAGACTAAGTCAGTCAAAGCATTAGTACGCCTCATTCACTAAGTCATACTATAAAGGGAGTTTAAGGAAGCGGCCTATAAAATGACTGTCATTGGGTATCCATTCTTACCCACCGCTCTCTTGTATGATGGAGGGTCATTAGTCGAACGGGTTTGATAGGACAAATTAATTCTCATTAAAAGTATAATGATATTAAAAGTAACTAAACCCTTTTATTTAAAATCACAATCTTAGTTACTTTAGGAAAATATGAATTTGTATGCTAATCCATGAAAACGCACATCATACTTTATATGTCGTTAGTGGAGTGTGTGTGGTTAACCGGCATACTAATAGGGGACTATAAAGAGGTATGATGGACATCTCGAAACATTATCGTTGTTGATGAAGCATGTGTGGTTAACCGACACATCAATGTGAGATGATAAATGACATTGAGGTTGTCAAGCGAGTTTGCATGGTTATTCACATCTCGTTTGTGATCCTCGACATCCCAGTCACAAAAGTGAGAGCATAATTCGAGATTAAACATGCCATTGATTACATTCAATTAATCTCAAAAGATCTATGAGTTTCATAAGATTGAAATTGGTAAAAGCCTTACCTACCTAAAATAGATTCGAATTTGATTACGGCATCCCTCTTCAAAGTTTGAATCGAAAATATGGATCCTAGCCTTAATTTAAAATTTCTGGGTTAATAATTAAGGATTAAAATCAACTAACTTGAATTCTATTTTCTCCCATTATATATGTCAAGTCAAGACAATAATGGTCTTCCTTATTCTTTTAGAAATGGTTTTCATATTTTTCTGAAGATGATCTTCCACTTTCTAATCAAGGTGAAAATGTTTTCTCTTCTTCAGGAAATGGTGAAAATGGACGTCATGCGTCTCCAACTCTTCCTCCTCCTCCTCCTCCAGTGACTCTCCCCACGTCACGTTTTCCTCGAGTTGAAATATACGAAACTACTCAAGCCCTATTGGCATGTAAACATCAAGATGGAAATTCTGTGTGCGCGTATGTTCTGGAAATGAAATCGTAAATTGACAAATTGGATAGAATGGGTGTCGTTTTCCTAAGGGTGCAAGCCATTGATTTGGGTCTTCTTTCGCTTCCAAAGTCATATGAATAGTTCGTCGAGGACTTTTATATGAGGAACCTCGACGTGACCATAATTGATCTGACACATATGTTGATTGTTGCTGAAGCAGAAATGCTTAAGAGCACAAGCGAAGAAAAAGTGCTTGAAGGGTCTGATTCCAAAGTTTCCATGGACATTGACAATGATGACAATGGTGGTCTAGAAAAAGATTTCTTTTCCCAATGGAAAGGGATCGACCAAGGTCATACCGTTTGATCGTATGGTAAAGATAAAGGCTAGTTTTGAGATAGTTCCATGTGTTAACCCTAAAGAGTTCATATGTTTTCATTGCCAATTGAAGGGACATTGGTTGCGAAGTTGCCGAAAGTATCTGAAACATCTCAGAGATGGTAAAGTCAAGTCATGTGACTCTACTTCACGTACATTCATTATCTAACTCTATTATTTTAATAAGTTCTTATTCATAGACTCTTAATACATGATGTGATGATCACATTTTGATGTTATTGTAGGATCAAAAAGAAAGAAGGAAGTTGAAGAAGAGTGAGCTAAATCTGCTCGTGAGAGATGAATTTCGGTCGTATGGTTCGATGATCAGAATTTGGAACTACTGCTTAGGAGTTATGATAACTTAATAGATTGCTATTACTCTTCGGAAATGTCTAGTTTTTCATTTTATGCTTTGTAAGGACAAGTTCCAATTTTTTGGTTTATTTTCAATAAAAGTGAAATTTTGGTTTATTTGGTTGCCTCATTTTATACATTTCCTTGCAATGACATTTATGAAAGTGTTGGTTACATTTCTATTATTAGCAATGTTAATTATGGATTTGATTCTAATGACATCGCTTGTGGTATCGTCATAATTAACTAAGTGATAAAGAATTCTCATCACCCAAGTTTCAATTGGATAGAAACTTTGAATCATGCAATCTAAATTGAGGATGTATGGGAATCTTGATTGTTGGAAAATTATGACTAATTCATTGATCACATGTTTATGTACATCATGCGAAGGACTAATGGATCTAGTACATGTTGATGTAGACTATTCAGATCCACCACAAAGGATGATAACTCTATTCGTCATGATTTACTGATGTTTCAGTAATATGGTTGTGTTTATAAGATTAAACATAGTTCTGATACTTTGAAAAGGATTCAAAGAGTAGCAGAACAAATATGAAGAATCTAATAGGAAGAAAGATAAAAGTTTATCCAATATGAAAGGAAATAAGAGTACTTTGACATCATGTTTTATGATCATCTTAATGATTGTGAAACCATATCACAATTGATCATTGAAGAACATCATAGTGCAATTGTATGACTAAGAAGAGGAATCAGATATTGTTGAAATGATTAAATCGAGAGATGTCAGTGGGAGTCTTATTGATCCTGAGAGTTTCAGGAGTCAATCGACAATGAACCTTTTTAGTTCTGACTAGCACACAATCTGAGGTTGATGACCTATCGTGTTTAGTTGACACATTCTTGTTTCTGTAAACCTTCCAGTTGAGTTGGAAATGCTTATGAGGTCTATGGTTCTCATTTGAC
The DNA here is from genome assembly GCF_052849685.1 of Lactuca virosa. Taxonomy (NCBI): domain Eukaryota; kingdom Viridiplantae; phylum Streptophyta; class Magnoliopsida; order Asterales; family Asteraceae; genus Lactuca; species Lactuca virosa. The sequence goes on along the minus strand of NC_136430.1, from coordinate 436,909,995 downwards.
TGTAAAAAATCAAAGCACGTTGGTCAGTGAAAGCACATTGAACAATATGGGTGAGCTGCTTAACAACACAGAAGCGTTGGTAGGCCCTTGTGCTACCATAGTGCAAGAAATTAATAATACGCAAAGTTTAATCCATGAAAGGAAAGCTAAATATGAATTTGGTTTTGTCATGATAGATTCACATGGATGGGAACGTATACACCATAAAATCTAGGTGGCAAAAGGTTTCGCTATAATTTATGAGAATAATTATGAGGAAACACTTTCCCTAGTAGATTTTTAAAGATCTGATAAATATCATTATGGATAGTGGTTGTGTTAAATTGCATTCTAAAATTCATAATATGATTACGACATCCCTCTTCATATTTCGAGTTGTGAGAAATGGCAAGGAATTGTTTGAACTTTTGAGACATATAGCTATAAGTTCTGAAAGGGTTTAAACACACACATATGCTATCTTATGAAGGTGTATAAGCTTAAGAAGTATGGTTGGAGACTTATCGAAGCATCACATATCAGAAATCTGCACTATAGTAAGAAAGTCAAGATTATTGATTTCTAAAAGTCCAGTTGATTTTTGGGTACATGTCAAAGCTAGTGGGAGCATAATTGTTATGTTGGTATTGCAAGTTGGCAATACTATTCGTAGGGAGCAAAGTTTTTCAATCTGCAAATTGCAAAGTTTAGGAATTGTTTCTTTATGATAGACTTAAGGGAGAGGGCACTCATACTTCGTTTCAAATCTAAAAGTTTAGATTGAAGGGTTCAATAGAACTTAGTCTTGGACATATATAAATATCATGTTGAAATGATTCAACATAGGAAATTCAAAATATGGAAATATTATATCAAGAGATACAAGGTCCTTATGTAAGACATAATGAATCGAGTCCCATATGCTTCAGATATAGGATCGATTACATATGCTATAATATTCACTTGTTCTGATTTTTCCAAATGTCTTGCGCATTGAGAGGGAAAAAGGACTAGGATTTTGTGTGACTTGAGTTGTTAAACAATTATCAAGAACATTTTGAGGTTTACTAAAGGCTGCTTGCTTGTGGACAGTTGGAAGTATGGTATTAATTTGGACGGACCATATTGACATGATTCTTGATCAGAATTGATGGTCATATAGGAACATGGAAATGTTTCCATGGTGGGAGTTAATTATTAAAATCTACATGTGAGTTGGAAACTTTGATGCAAGAAAAATGTTCAAGGAGTGTACCTTGAATTTGAGACTTCATTACCATGGAATTGTGTTTAGTAACAAAGTTCCAATGGAACATTCTGTAATATTGTTGGCTAAGTCTCTGTGACTTTGAAGCCTCGACATCACAGAAGGACAATGCATGTATGGTTGGAATTCTAACACATTTTAAGTGGTGACAAGAATTTGGAATTGTGAAATGAGCATCATTGGAATAGTATCCATTCGATATGTTCACAAAGGAATGACCATAGATAAACATAGTATGCATGTTCATAACATGGCATGACTGATGTTTAATTCAAGTGTTTAGTTGATTATTCGAAACATTATACAATAAATAAAGTCTTAATTGATATGGTGATTAAATAATAAGAGTGTTATTTATATTAAATAGTTTTGAGACCATAGTTAATTAGGTTATTATTGTGTTTCACTTTGCATGTTTTACATCCTGAATAATTTGATTATTCTAAACTCCACAACCGCTCATACTTTTGGAAGTAGGTGGTGAAATAAGACTGCCATGAATTGAATTGTAGATTGTCTATGGAGATTAGACATTGCAATGGTTGCTACAATGTTCATGAGCACTTAAAAAATGAGGATTTTGAGTATTGGATAAACCAACACTCAGGGAATTACTTCATGGATTTTATCACGAGTAATTCTAAGACGATAATATCTTATATTCTTAAAACAAATATATATGAGTTGTGGTCTACAATTCGCTATCCCCTTCATTGTTATCTTCCTCTTCATCATTACTCATACCGTCATGCAACAAGGGTAACCCAAATCATCAGAACCTATGTCTCTAACAACAACCTGACCTTTAACAAAGTCATGCAAGAGAAAGTGTGACAACCCGAAATATTTGGATCAAGCAAGGTCTAAATTGTAACCCTAATACAATGAAAACCTTGGAAACCATTAAAACATAAGTGCTTGTATATGGATGCATACACTTTGGAAGTCACATATAAGGTAACCTCTCGAAAGTAAACAAGTTTATCAAAGCAAACTAGACAAATGAATTAGAATAAGAATCTTGGATCAAAAGATTGTCTAGTGGTATTAAGCTTAGTCTCCCCATCACCTTAGAACATGGAAGGCAATAAGAATAATGACTTAAGACACATATATGGATATAAATATGTGTAACAAGTTTTGTGGAACCATGATTGAATGCACCCTTCGCTAGTTAACAAGAAACACACATTAAACACTTTGCTTGGAAGTTTTAGCACAATATCCCACTAAGGCCATCACCTTTGAGTGCATACTAGCTAAAAACGTGAACACACCCTTGGGAGATTACCCAAAACCGTGAACATCTTCACTTGGGCCACCCTTGGCCGTAAACCCTTTTCATTGGGCCATGATTGGCCGTGAACACCTTTAGTGGGAAAGATTTGGCCGTGAACACATTTAGTAGGAAGAGTTTGGCCGTGAACCTCCTTAGTAGGACCTCCCTTGGCCGTAAACTCAAGTGAGAACTCACCTTAGGGCGTAAACTCCATGGTGGACCACACCTTGGGCGTAAACTCTCTAGTAAGGAAAAGGTAGGGCGTAAACACCACCATTCTATGGTGTTTACGGATTAGGGATATGAATAAGACAAAATAAGTTGACTTTAATATGTGCGATCCCACCTTTTCCCCATACAAGTCCCAGTAATCCACACATATAACCCAACATATATCCATAATATAACCACCAGATATCAAAGAAAACTTCACATCAGACATACTCCTTCTATTTCAACGAGATCATCCCCATAAGACCTCACCCTTTCTTCATCTCATCTTCTGTTAAATTCCTCCTTCTTTCAAGGACCCCTTTTCCAAGTTTCAAAGGATATGCTCTTCAAGCTTCCTTAGATTTTGAGTAAGTATTCTCCTAATCCCCTAGTGTTTATATATGATTATGGGTTAGTTCCACCATTTTTACACACATAATTGTGTGTTGATGTTGTTAGGGTAATCATCATTCTTAGAAGTTCATCCACTCCAAACAAGTGCCAAGCTCGAAATCTTGTTCTACTTACTTCAAATCATCCACCAAACCAAGGTGAGCTTCATACCCCACTCTTTTCAAGTTTTCATTCTTTTGGGGGAGGGGGGATTACAAGTCAAATCTTGTTTAAATCCTTGGATAATTGCATGCACCCATATGCTTATATGTTTATGTGTGTTGAAATGTTATTATTTCATGTTAATACTCCATAAACTTGAGATTTTACAAGTCTCATGTTGTTAGAACTAAGTTATCTTTGAATAGATCTACATATTTTGGTATTATGTTAAACATAAAATAAAGTTACTATGTAAAAATATGACGAGTTATACTCAAAATGGTAACTTTGTGGTTAAAAATACCTTTACCACTAAAACTTGTGCAAATATTGAAACATAATAGATTTCATGGATTTATATGGGGTTGTGGTGGAACTTGTGGCAATAGTGTATTCACAATAAAAATAGAATATTTTTGTTTACAAAGATTTCAATAAATTTTTGGGTATATTAAAACACCCTACAAAACTTGGTTATCTTTCTAATAATAAATAGTACGAGTAAAATAATTGTAATACGTTGTTACCACTTTAAGGGTTTAAAACCTAGAGTACTATGATATTTTCACAAAACATATTACAAGCTGACTAGTCCGATAGTAAATATTTATAATAAGGCATTATAAACAACTTTGTCAAAACGGTATACAAAACAGAGTTTTTACGACAAGAAGAAAATGTGTGTCATAAAGTTGCAGTCATAACTTTACTCAAGGAAAACATTATTTGCATTATCTAACAATGGAAGTCATAGTTCACGTAAATCTGTTAAGGCTCTTGTGAGACACCTTTAGTCGTACCTACCTAGTGTACGCGGTAAGTCCTGTTAGTTACAATCAGAGTCTCCTGGAAGGAGAGCACGATAATTGTGTATAGATCTATACGGGGTTGACACCCCCACACCTGAGCTGTTCGCTACAGTTAGACCATGCCAGTCTAGGGTGACATATATCTTGAAACTGAAGCCTGAAATACGGCAAGCCAGACATTTAGTCATTAGTATGGTTGTAACGACTCGCATAGGGATAAGCAAAACGATTTTTGGGTTTACGAGAAGCTTATACTTCATTAGTTTTATAGAAATAAACGAAACTATAAACTATTTCCTGTAGGATATTCACCTCCATCGGGGTCTTAGGGTTTAAGACCACAATTCATCTTTAAGGAGAATACTGCATTTTTCTGTAACTATATATATTCTTACTTTACAAGGGAAGGATATACACCCTGCTAGTTTTATAAAATTCCGAACTATGTTTCGTATATTTTGTAAACTGATTTTACAACTTCGGTCTTAGGGTTTTAAGACCACAACTTGTCACATAACAGAAAATATAGGATTTTCTGGGAACACATTCTTGCTAACACAAACCAAGGAAAACGAACAACATGCATGCAACTATACACGGTTTTTGAAACGAGACTCACAAACTACTTTTATAAGAAAATATTGGATTTTCTGGAGTTTTACAACTTACTATGAACACAAATATTACAAACCTTTCTTACAAAAATGCTTATGAACTCACCAACTTTTTAGTTGATGCTTTTCAAAACGACTTGTATTCTCAGGGATCTAGTAGACAGGTATTCACCACGTTCGAGGCCTGGCGTCGCTGCATTATGTTATTTCTACTTTTGTTATTCGTGTTTAACTTTTGATCAGAACAAGTGTTGTAAACAGTGTAAACTTGAAATTTAAATGTATGAATGTTTGGGTTGCTATGTTTCATTTATATTCAATTGTTATGATACGGTACATGACGTCCTCCGCCCCGAACGTTTCCGTCGTTCCGGTTTGGGGGTGTGACAGAAAGGGAAGACGACTACCATCTAATAATAAAAACAAAAACATGATAATTAGAAGAACGACATCATGAAGGAAATGGACAAATGATACAGATATGAAAGAAAAAATACTTAGTCCTCGAACAAATAAGGCAGACACAGATCCCATCCAGATCCAGTGCAGACTCATACCAAATTGCCCAAACACTGCTTTAGGAAATTTCTTCATAGACACGCTTAATCGATAAATCTTCAATATGTGTTGTGCAGAGTCAGGAGTCCTAATAGGATTCTGGTTGTCAATAGTACCAGGAAGATGAAAAACAATATGATAAGAAAAACGGGAAGCATTGAGTCAAATGAATTCATTCTTCCACCTCTTAATGGATTCGGGAAGAACCACTATGAACCTTCTGCCCCGAGAATGAAAATAAAACCAAGTACCACTGCTAAAAATCCGAAAGAAATACCGAAACAAGTCGACCATCTGTACAACAAGAGAAGCATGGCATAACAACTCAAAGCATAATATCTTGGATATGGAATTGGGGTTGAATTGACATGTATGGATCCTATAGGCTTCGATAACCTGCCAAAAAAAGGGCGAATGAGGAACCCTTAAACCCACCTCAAAGTAGTAAAGGTAAAAACCGATCTTACCAGAAGGAGGACGATCGATCGTAGTGGTAGTACCAGGGATTACAACACCATCCTCGTCGATGAGATGGTACTTTTTGAAACCTGAACCACGTGGTCACGAGTAACAATTGAAGACAACGCATGCATAGTAGAGCGAGACATTCTTTCTGAAAGAGAGCAAGGCACTAATGGCGAAAAGAAAAACTGATAATTAGTGGAGTAAAATTGACGTGATGAGAATTTATAAGGGTAAGTAAGACGGGAATACCAACCACTAGAAAACTAAGAGACTAAGCGGTAACACGGGCACATGAAAGTGTGCAACCAACGTTAGACGCTTCGATACCTAGACGATTTAAAATCATATTTAAGCCTAATTATTAAAAACTGTTTAGCAATGGCCTTTAATAATTAGGATGGGGGATTAATGGTGTATAAGGGTTAGCCCATACACGAAGGTAATATGACATCACGAAAATCAGTCCGGCTTAACATGGTAGGCCCATGACTTACCATGTCGGTTAAACTTATTAAACTTAAACAAGCTACACAAACCGAGAAGCAATATATTATGCCACGAAAATCACTTGTACAAATTCTTATGCGACATCCCAGGAAACATGGAAAATGTAATACTATTATATTAAAGGGTGCTACCCTTAAAATATGTGGACAAATGCACCACCCGATTAAAGAATCAAGAACTTGGACCATCCCACCTGTACATAAAAACTCGATGTACATCGGTAAGGGCAGGAAAATCAACATCTAACTTAGGCGTCGAAGAGCGATACCAGGGTCCATCCCTCGATATCGCTTTTTAACCTAGCATTTTTTACCTTTTGCAATGTGCCTTCCTGATTGTGCATCAGATGAGGATACTTCCAACCAGTTATCGGGCATCCGAGAGGCTACGTAACAACAATCCCCTATCTTGGTTTTGACTTGTTTATCCCATATAAGGTATTGGTAAAACACTTTGAAGCTATTGTGTTGTTTTGATGTTTAGGCTTTGTTTGGCACGCTACAACTCGCTAATAAGCTAGCTTATTGTTCGAGCTTTATTAAGTTTTCATGTTTGACAAGCCAAAAAGTAGCTTATAAGCTAGCTTTTTAAAACGCTACTTAGAGTAGTTTTTTAAAAAATTTCCAAATATATCCCTTAATTATAGAAACACGTTATTTTAAATTCCCTTTTATGTAATTTTATATATTTAAGCTAGTTTTACCAAACACCATTTTTTTATCAGCTAGCTTTTCAGCTATCAACTTGTTTTTTATTTAATATCTAACTTTTCAGCTAATAGTCAGCTTTTCAGCTAATACGCCAAATATAGCCTTAGTTTCTCCCTTACGCTATTTTCTTGTTGGATACTTTTATAAAATTATTATTGTTTTAAAAAAACAAAAGTACAATTTATGGCGTCATTAGATTGGTAAGGATTTTTAATTTGCAGTGTATGTCGTGTGTGTGTATTTTGAGTTACAGGTATGGATCATCTAGTGTGTATGTGTGTATGTTTTTGGTTGGAGGTATGGATAATCTAGTATGGGTGAATGTTTTAATTTATATGGAAGAAATTTGAAATTAAATGAAAAAAGAAAGGGATATATATATATATATATATATATATATATATATATATATATATATGTGTGTGTGTGTGTATGTATATATGTATATATATGTGTGTGTATATATATATATATATATAGATAGATATAGAGAGAGAGAGAGGAGGTAGGGAGTGTGTCCAATTCTTTTTTTAGATAATTTAAAAAGGTATTAAAAGATATATAAAAAAAATTAAAAGGGAAAAAAAATCCCTTTCAACTTTTTTTCAGGGACCAAACCCACAAAACCTTTTCGATTTTGGACGAGTGGTGCAAGTTGAAATCTTTTTGGACCCTATCAAAGTTTTTTTTTTTTTTTTTTTTTTTTTTGCAAACCATATGGATCAAATTTACAACTGATTCTTTGAAAAAAATTAGGGACACTGTATTGGTATGAATGATTTAAGATTAATGTTATGAGGTACCGATGTTGACACCCCCTCATATGTTCTCTTTCACTTTGGTGTCACGTTATTCACATCACTTCATCTTTAACCTAATAAATATGGACCTCATTGCCTTACTTTTTATATATATATTAAACTAGACGAATGTTTGCGTGTTTCACATAATACGATTATACAGTTGATATATAAATTGTTTAAGAATTTTTTTAGTTAATTTAGATTACATTTAGGTTTTACATGAAAAAATAACAACTTATAACTTTTAACTATTTACAAAATAGTATTTGGCTAATACTTATGTAAATAGTTTTATATTTTTTTTAGTTAATTTAGGATTACAATTTAGGTTTTACATTTAACATTACAACTTATAACTTTTAACTATTTATAAAATAATATTTGGTTAATACTTATGTAAATAGTTTTAATTTTTTTAGTTAATTTAGGATTACAATTTTGGTTTTACATTTAACATTACAACTTATAACTTTTAACTATTTGCAAAATAGTATTTGGACTAATACTAAAACCAATAAAGTATCAATACATGTTATTTAAAATTAAATGACTATAATTAAATAGAGTTTTTTTTATTTATTTTGATACTTATGAGAATTATTTAAATATGATTGAAATTGAGTTTAGTCGATTGAAATTATGATATGATCATCTAATGTGTAGACTAAATATTATACAAAAACATCCAAACCTTTTATTAAAAAATGAATTATATGCGTCTAATATTTTATGTGTATTATTCATATAAGACTATTTATATATCATGTTGTCATTCATACTTAATCGTGATAACTGGCCTTCCCGAGTTACCCTAACCAAACATAACTCCTAACAGTATCTTACGAATAACAGGAAAGACTTTACCGGTCTAACATACCATGACACCAAGTGTCTGAAACTTCACATGCATAACAAGTAGTTATCATAGCCAACTAACATACTTGTACTCCAACAATACCTCTATCATACCTTGAAAATGATATATAATGAGATACATGGCATAACGAGAAGCTCACCTGAACTGAACATCCGGAGCAACACAAAAACACTCTTACACCTTGCACTGTTTAATCTTGTGAACCGACTGCCACCAAAAGATATAAATACTTAATTAACCACCAAAATCCTCAAAGTTTGACCACGATTCAAACTGACCAAAAGTCAACGGTCACCCAAATCAACTGCCTCCACAACGTGGAAACCTCTTAGCCACGTCGTAGACATAACATGACAAAATAGAAGACACACAGGACATTGCCACGTCGTGGGCATGTCCGGACAGAACAATCGTGAGACGGGACTCCACCACGCCGTGGTCATTTCTTGGCCACATCGTGGTTATTGACGGATTTTATAATTCTTCATTAAGAGCTTAATCCTTACAAATCAAGGCTCAAAACTTTAGATCTAATCCTTCTCATTGACTTAATGGATAAAGTTTCCAATTTCATCCATTAGGACCTCACCCTAAAGCATGATCTACAACTTTAAGTCCATTAAGTCCTTAATATATCCAAAACTTGGTCAAGAACACAAGATAGCCCATACATGACTCTTTTCTCATTCACATGAACCTAAAGACCATTTGAGAGCCACAACAAGCTCCGAAGTTCCTCAAACTCCAAGAGCATCCATTGAAAGGACCAAAATGAACTCAAACTTGAAATAAGAAGATCAAAGGTCAAGGTATGAACTTTATACCTTCAATAACTGTAACGCCCGTAGATCCGGGCTAGTCAATTTAGAAATAATAGGGGTCGAAAACGACTTTTCGACAAAAGATCATTTAGAATAAATAATCTTAACCTAGTTGTAGAATATGTCTCAAAGGTTCCGTACATATAAAGAACACCGAAATCCGAGTTATAACGAAGAAGTTATGACCCGTTGAAGTTTCGTGGCGGAACAGGCACAACACCGGGAAGCGTAAATAGTGAATTTACGATAGAACGACTTTTAGCCTTAGCGATCTAAATGAAAGTCATAGAAAACGTTAAACCAAGAGCGTCCATAAAAAGAACGCCCAAATCTGACTTCGTATGAGGAAGTTATGATTTTTCGAAGTTTCGGCTTAGCGGTGTACAGCCCGAAGTTCGAATATTAGATCGAGCAATTTTTTAGCCGACACAACCTAAACGAGAATCGAAGATCTTGTTAATAGTAGCGTAACGATAAAAAGACAGACGAAAACGTACTTTGGATGAAGAAGTTATGAATTTTTAACGGACCAATCCTGTCCCGGCCTGTTAAAAATATAAATTTAAAATAAAGTCAAAATTAGTCGACGGAGTCTAAACGAAAGTTGTAGAGTACGTTCCCGCCTACGCGTGGATATAAAGAACGTCAAAAAAGGAGCTTGTACGCGAGAGTTATGAATTTTTAAAGATTGCACTTGAATTTGCGAAACTGTGATGACGTGGCAACATCTGGACCATCCATCGCTGATCAGGCCTCGCTTCGGATCACGCCACGTAGCCTCGCATTACGCCCCGCGTCCGAGGCCAAGTACGCCCAGCGTACTTCGGTTCTTATCCGGTTCCAAGAGTAGGCGCGTACGAAGACAGCTGGAAGCGAGCTGGTGATCTTATCCGAGTTACGCCCCGCGTAGCCAAGGGCTACCCCCCAGCGTAGTCTGAGGCTGGCGCCTATAAATACCTTGCGAGGGCTGCCGAGTTCCATGCACCTTTCTTCACTCTCTCTCTAACTTCTTTCTCTCTCTAGGGTTCCAAACCCCCCTTAAACCCTAGGTAAACCCCCTAGCACCCGAAGGAAGCCCCGAGGCTCCCGGAGTCCCGAGAAAAAGGGTTTTTCGGTTCGGAAACGCTGCTCCAAGCAAAGTCTGGTTTTTAAGAAAACTCGCTGTAAGTAAGCTACGCCTATGCAATTTTTAATATAGCTTTTAAATAATTATAGTAACATTATTAGGACCTTAAAATAATTATTTGGGCTATTATTATGAGTTATATAGAGTGTTGTTTAACACTTATATAATAATAATAATAGCTAGACTATTAATTAGTCGCGGTTAACGTTAGACTAAACCCTAGTGGTATTGATATTAGGTTTTGTCAAGGGAAAACTTATTTTGAGATAACGAAGTGCTGTCCGAGAGCTGAGTCACCACCATATCAGGTGAGTGCATAATTACTTTCATCTTACACATATATATGAAGTATTTTATATAAATTACGTGCTATGTGTGCATATTATCTGTATACTTGCTATCTATGTTGGATGAACGATTTTATACAAGTTTTATATGATTTAAACTGTATATGTATTTATATCTACATAATATGTTGGGTAAAACATGGGTAGATGAAATATCAGTTGGATGATGAGTTGAGAGGTGATATAGACCATGAGGTAAGGGTGAGAGGTACACGATGTGAGAAGCCTTGTTCCCAAATGCTGGCCCCGTCATCTAGCAGAGTATGGATGACAACCACAGACTATTCTAGACAGTCCAGTGGAACACTAGCAGGCTCGCAACCTGTAGGTTTTGTGAACGATGTGTTCACCCGTTGTACTCTAAACCCTGGCGATCATGCATACTTGGTGCCTAAACCTTGGCGATCATGCAGACTTGGTGCCAAAACCCTGGCGACTATGCGGACTTAGTGCTTGTTGTATAAACCCTGGCGACTATGCAGACTTATTGCCTAAACCCTGACGACTATGCAGACTTAGTGCTTGTTGTATAAATCCTGGCGACTATGCAAACTTAGTGCCTAAACCCTGGTGACGATGGACTTCGTACCGATTCCTTAGGATGATCCTTAGGAATGAATGAACGAGGAATAGTTGATTCTTAGGGTAGATCCTTAAGAGTAAAGAAGATAATGGGGATGGGTAATTGGGTTGATTGTTTGATGTTTAAACATAATAATTATATTATTGCGGGTTGAAAACCCTATGTACTCACCAAGTTTCCCAACCTGATCCACTCCAGCTTATTTCTATCACATGTGTCGATATGAAGTTACATTACACTGAGAGATTTAAAGGGATGTAGATCACTAGTGTAAATGAATGTAAGTTCTGTTTATGCTTATGTTTCTGTATTGACGATGACATCTCAAATGTTTTAAAAATGAATATAAAATACATTTCTTCGGAAATGCTTTGATAACGTATTTATCATGTTTACTGAGAACAAATTCCGCAACATTTTTATTAAAAGAAGTACTCTGATTTTTATAAAGCATAAACAAAATCGGTCTTTTCTGGCCGTGAAAATGGGGATGTCACAATAACTCAAAAATTAGAAGAGGGTGATGGATCCAAGCTAGCTCCTTGCTTCCTTGCACCAATATGAATTTCCTCTTTCCTCGAGCTTCACCAAAATCTAAGAACAAGCTCTCCAATCAACCAAACAAGCTCTTAATCATGCATGAAGCCCAAGGTTTCGAAATATGATGATGGAGGTTGAAGAGAATGACCTAATCCTAAAATTAAGGTCCTTAAATATGGAGGAAAACCATAAAAATCATGGGATTGGGCTGCAACAGCTGTCACGTCGTGGCAACCATGCCATACACGATCACCATTAAATTGTCATGCCACATTGTGGTCATCCATGCACCACGTCGCGTCATAGGGGTTTTTCTCCAAAATCCCATATTTGGTCCAATTAAATCTTCAGCTAAACCATTATGGAAAATGGGTGTTACATAATCAATATATCTTCTGCTCACTGGTTATTTTTTTGTGTTTTGGATTTGAAGACATTCAAAATGACTATATACGATAGTCATTGGAAGAGCGATATTTTTCAGAAGAAGAAGAATGGTTTATAGGTATGCGAGACCGCATATATAGACTGTTAGTGAGTATCGACTACTGGGGTACCGAACAAACTGATGCAATCCCAGTTGACAATTTTAATATGACCATCAGAAATGCCCCATACATACCACAACAAATAGGCAATAGGGGGAATTATGGGATGTTTTTTTGTGTTGATTCATGAAGATGTTGATCAATGGGAAATTGAATTTTATACAGGGTAAAAGCGGTCCATGGGCTATGTCATATCATAAACGATTTACGAAATTTTTTTAGGTATAAAGACAAAATCCATTTTAACATTGTAATATTACTTAAAACAAATCACTTAAGTTTAGGTATTTATTACTTTTTGTTGATTTTAAGATTATAGTTCAATTTTAGATTTTATAAAAACAAAACTTATAAAAAAAAACATTTTATAAAAAAAACTATTCTGAAACGAGTGTCCAGAATCCTACTCCGGTGTTCTGGAAAACTCTTTGGAATGCTCTATTCCGAACAAAATGGTTATTTAAAAAAAATTTGTTTTTTTTTCAAAGAATCCATTTATATTTATATCAATATGTATTCTATTTAAGGGAAAATGACTTAGGAGGGTAACAAAGTGTTGGACCAATTCTCATTTGGTCCCTTATCTTTTTTTATGTCCTTATTGTACGATTGAACTTATTATTCCTGCTCACCAAAACCCTCGCGACCGCTTATCACATGTTTTGCTGGTTTTCTTATTTTAAAACGTTTAATTATGGATGACATGTCGTATTAAGTGGGCTTAGAACACATTTCATCCCCGCTTCTCTTTCACCCCCTTTCTCCTTAAACTTACGGTTCATAGTGAAATTGAAGACAACAGTTCAATCGAATATTACGCTTACGAAATTGAAGAGAACTGGTGAATACGAGTGTTATAATGAAGAAGATGGCCTCCGATTCCAAACGACGTAAGTATTTTACAGTTTATGTACATTATAATGGTTTGTTCGCACCAAAACCATTAGTGTACTTAAATAATGTTGTTGTTTCAATTTGTGATGTCGATTTTGGTGCAATGGATCTTAAAGAGTTTATTTTGTTCGTTGAAAAGTTGTTTGAAAGCATATGCGATAATGTATATTATTGCACTAGAAATAAACTCATTGACAGAGGGTATTAGGAGAATTGGGAATGATGCTGACTACTTTGAGTTTATTGAAACGGGTTATAGTGATGAAAATGGTCTAAGAATGAATGTGTTTATAGACCACAAAAATGAACATATACTTGATTGGTCTGATATGGAAGTGGTAGAAGATGATAAAGGGCATTATTCTGAGCAAGACCTGGATGATGACAATGATTCACAACTTTCTGATGATATTCCATATGAGCATGAAGCGGATGATTACATTCCTTCTCTTTACAAGACTATTGGTGATGAATTTTTGCATCGGGTGTCAGGTATTTGTAAGGATACAAATAATGAGGTTAGAACCAACAATGGGGATGACAACAGTGTACCCTGTCCATAATGAGAACCAAAAATGGGACAAAATGGTGCCAATTCTAGGTATGAGATTCTCTAACCCTCTGGAATTGAAAAATTATGTGACTAACTATGCAATGAAGAATAGATACAACCTTTATTATGAGAAAAATGATAGTCAGAGGTTGTTAGTAAGATGTTGTAAAGATAACAAGAACCCATATTGTTCTTTTAGACAGTGGGCTTCCTGGATGAGTAGTGAAAGGTCTTTCCATATTAAGGCCTTAATTGATGACCATAATTGTTCAGGAGTCATCAAAATTGGTTCCATTGTAACATATAAATGGATTGGAAAGCATTTTAAGAATCAGCTTTTGCAGAACCCCAAAATGAGCACAAGGAAAATGAAAGCCTAGGTAAGTACAAAGTTTAACTTGATTGTTAGTGTGACTCAATGTAGAAATGCCAAGAGATGTGCTTTGGATGAGACAGAGGGTAGTTTGATAGTACATTATGGTAAAGTATGGAGTTATGGATAAGAAATAATGAGGACTCCTCACCATGTTGGAAGAGATTCAGACATGGCTTGTGATGTAGGGCATTCTTTGTAGTGGACATGGCTTGTGATGCTTATGATAATGTCATATCATAAATTTTCAACTATGTTATTGATCTTGCTAGGAAGAGACCACTCCTCACCATGTTGGAAGAGATTCAGATTTATGCAATGGAGATGATGTATAAAATGTTGCTAGAGGGATATAGTTGGGGTAATTTAAAAATATGCCCATCTATAAGATTAAAGATATCAAAGTTAAAGAGACGTCAAATGTATGTTATAAATTCTATTTTATAAGTATTATTAACAAATGTGAAATTAATAGAACTTGTTATGTTCGTGGACAAATTTTGGGGAGTTGTACCTTCTGGGATACAAAAATATGAGGTTAGGATTGGAAATGATGGATATGTTGTGGACCTTACCAACATGACATGTGGATGTAGATCTTGGCAAGTATCAGGTATCCCATGTGTGCATGCAGTGGCAACCATTTCATACCTCAACAGGAATGCAAAGGATTATGTTGCACCATGGTTTACTACAACCATGTTCTTGACTTGTTACAACCATACCATTAATCCACTTAATGGTAGTTCCATGTGGCCTGAAGTTCCCTACATGAAGCCATTGCCTCCCCAAAAAAGAAGGTTATCAGGAAGGCCAACCCTTAAAAGGAAAAGGGATCAATCTGAGAGGGAAAACAAGGGAAAAACAAGGCATACTATCTCAAAAGCAGGTACAGTTATGAGATGCACTATTTGTAGATAAAGGGGCCACAATAGATCAACATGTCCTATAATACCAGAAGATATAGCATCCACTTCAAGGTCAGAAAAGAAGAAAACTAAAAAATGTAAAAAAGAGAAAGGTTTGTTATTAAAACAATTTAATTATACTGCAACATCCAACTCATTAACTACACCTTTGTATAGCAGGTACTGTGGAACCAGTTTGAGTGGATCCAATACAAGTGGAACCAGTTCAAGTGGATGATCCTGCTCAACCTGTTGATGGTGTTCAAGTGGATGATCCTGCTCCACATGTTGATGATGTTCAAGTGGATGATCCTGTTCCACCTGTTGATGATGTTCAAGTAGATGATCATGCTCAACCAGTTAATGATGTTCATGCTCAACCGGTGCAACTGGGAAGAGGATACAAAAATACTTAGAAAGAATTACCAAGATAGGGTTGAGGAAGAAGGTTTTTGTAACGACCAAAAATTTCAACCAATCTAAAACATTTTATTTCATTCAAAAACCATTACGTTCATACATCTTGTTTTCACAACAGTTTAAACATCAGAGTATTTCCCCAGAACCATATCTCATAAAACATAAACATAAGGAGCGGTACGATCATGCCTTCGCCTTGCCACGATCTCCTGAAGCACCTGAAACAATAAACCACAACTGTAAGCCCGAAAGCTTAGTGAGTTTCCCCCAAAGTACCCATACACACACAAACATACACATACAACAAAGAACAACATACTACGGGTCCATTCAACCTTCCGGTTGGAATACCCCCGACCCTCAACCATCGGGTTGGAATGCCTACATAACGCGAGCCTAATCATCCTACCGGGATGGAATACTCTCGACCCACAACCATCGGGTTGGAATGCCCAAACACCTATACATACAACAATAGCTACTATGGGTCCAATCATCCCTTGGGATGGAATACCCCAGACCCCTCAACCATCGGGTTGGAATGCCAACATACTATGAGTCCAATCATCCTACCGGGATGGAATACTCATGGTCCACAACCATCGGGTTGGAATGCCCCACTTCCTATACATACAGTAACTACTACTACTATTATGGGTCCAATCATCCCTTGGGATGGAATACCCCAGGCCCCTCAACCATCGGGTTGGAATGCCAACATACTATGAGTCCAATCATCCTACCGGGATGGAATACTCCTGGCCCACAACCATCGGGTTGGAATGCCAGACTACTCTAGCAGACATGCACACATATCAGGCAACCACATAACACTCTATAGAACTAGCACACTAGGGCCCTATCATCCTACCGGGATGGAATACCCTCTACCACTGCTCAACATACATAACCCGCAGGTATCCTCCTACCAGCGTACATAATGCAAGACCCACTACCGGTCTATAAATAATCATTACCCAACTACCAGGGCGCTGATCCAACAGAACTAGCCATCATACAACCATCCATCTCTCTAGGATACTAGGCAAAATGCATACTCTCATATCACTATCTTATCCACCAGGATACTAGCAAGCATATCATCACATAATATAACAAGCTCTAACAACAATTCAAAGGGCCGGCCTTGATGCCTTAGACCCTTGAGTACAGTGAGGAAAACTCACCTTGAACTGCTGAAACACTGCTGGTACCCTTCTGGCTGCTATCTGACAATCCCCGCACTGCTGCTCCTCTAGCTCCCCGAACTATCAATGCCACAATAACACTTAGCCCAAAACAATATCCTTCTAAGGGTAAATTGACCATTTTACCCTTAACCAAATCTGGTTCATGACTAAGGCCCAACACCATAATATGAAAGGTCCAACACTAGGTAAGTTTCTCAAGCCCACTAGTGACCCACTAATGGCCCAATTTGCTACATTGGGCCCAATCCCTTAATGGGCCTCACCCTAAGCCCAAAATATATTCCTTAGCCCATATAATATGATTTCTGATGGCCCACTAAGGCCCAAATACCCAAACATGCCCCAAACCACGGCCCAAAAACTCATGATCCATACAGACAGAGTACGCGGGGCGTACCCCCATGTACGCTAAGCGTACAGGCAGAATGGTGAGTACGCTGGGCGTACTTGCACGTACGCTCATCATAATACCTCTGTTAAGACCTTTTCCCAATAAGTGCTTAATACTCAAATCTACAAGCTACCATTACAGATTCTGGTCCTTTTCCATGTCTTAACCCATAAAGTCACTAACTTGGTGACTTGCAACCCACCAAATAAGCCCAAATTCATAAGGTGACAACATACTTCCATAACAAGGGCTAAATCTCATGCACGAACTCATTAGGACCATCAAGATTGCAACTTTATTACTTGTGGGACACTTTTAGCTCTGAGGGTGGCAACCCCAAGCTCAAAATCGAAGTTGCTCCAAAAAGGTCCATTCTTGGGACCAAAAAGTCCATAAAATTGTACCAAGAGAGATCTAAGAGATTATTCATCAAGCTCAAAGCTTTTTACCTTGAAGAGGTCCGAAATGAAACACTTGTCCCAGATCTATAAGCTCTAGCTTCCAAGGTTCCCCCTTCCCAATCTTCTTCCTTTCTCTTCCAAGCTAAAAACCACCAAGATGAGCTTTTCAAGGCCAAGATCTCTAAAAATGGAGATTGGAACGTTCTAGGGTTTCTTATGAGGTTAGGGAGGCTGATATGTGGGCTAGGGTTGAAGCCATTATGTTCTATTTATAATGGCTCAACCCAAATTAGGGTTTAATGAACTTTTGCGTACGCTGGGCGTACGCCTCACACCTCCGCGATCCAAAGACCCGCTACGCTGGGCGTAACCCAGCTTACGCTGAGCGTAGCTATGCGTGTCCAAAAGCATGCATGCCCCTCTTTCGACAACTTTTTCCATTAAGGGACCATAAATGACAACAACTTCAAAATGTTATAACTCCTTCATTCTAAGTCCGTTTCCGACGAACTTTATATTCACGAAAAGGTGGCGAGAAGCCCTACGCTTCTAACGACACACCCCGGTCCGAAACCTTCTCGAATAAATTCCATTGCCCATAAAAGACCGAAACGCCCTTACTCTTGATCTCGGGGATCCATGAATAATTACTCTTAGAACGGGGCATTACAGTTTTGAAGAAAGAAGGAAGCACTGATCACCGCCCAATGGTGTTGGAATGATTTTATGTTTTAATATTTTTGGGAAGACAAACTTTTAATCTTTTAATTATGTAATTAGGAAAACTTTTAGTCATGGCACATCTTTTGACATATTAGGACAAACGTGGGCACAACTTTTGTAATGGTGCACATGCTAATGGAATCTTACAAGTTTGTCTTTTATCTATATTATATGCTTTGGTGTTTGGTTATTTACCCATGGATTGTTTCAAATAAGTCAAAGTACATTAAGAAATGTTTGATGCTGCTGTTGTGGTTAATCATTTTACCCATGGATCATATTCAGTTCACTAACGTAATTAAGACATTAACAACTGATTGCTGCTATGCTTAATCTGGACCATTTTACCCCTGCATCATGTCCAATTCACTAACCTATTTAACACATTCATATTTCTTTGATACCAGTCAAAACATCAAACTATCATTAATCAACAAGACTTAGTCTTAATACATCAAACAAAATACAACATTAAGCCAAAATTTATTGTCTAACAAAATCTAGTCTTTGAATACAGCTTCACTAACTACTTCTTAAACACAAACAACAGAAACAACATAATCATCAGAACTTTATGAGTAAATAACTTCCATTCGAAATTTTCAATCTCTTGTCTAACAACCAAAATTTCTTGTTCCATCTTCATCTTGCATATGCTGATCTCGTTTTCCAATGTAGAATTTTTGAGGGTTAAATTGCACAGTTCTTTTTGGTCCTTCCGAGAACTGACTTCATTTCAGGGGTTTCAAGCTCCAACCATTTATAGAACTTGCATTTTGGCCCTTCATTCTTGAAAAAAGAAACAATTAAACCAAAAAGTAAAAACATTTGATTTACCATGGAGTTAGGGCACAATCTGATTTTTTCCCGGATTGTCTTTAGTTCGTAAAGTTCATACGCGAGATGGTAACCCACAATCACAAGGATTTTTAGGTTGAAGTTCAACACTTTGTTTGGAAGAGATAGATGAAGAAGAAGAAGAAGAAGAAGAAGAAGAAGCAACCATGTCAATTTAGGGCACAATTGATGAGAATGACGCATACAACAACTTAATATCATATAACTTGCATTTAATAAGCCAAGTGGATGCCACATAATGCTACGTAATAGCCATATAAGCAGTAATCTACAACAAGTGGTTGCGAGGGTTTTGATGAACATGAATAATAAGTTCAATGATATAATAAGGGACCAAATGAAAACAAGTCCAACACTTTCTTACCATCCTAAGTCATTTTCCCTTTATTTAACCATACAAATATTAACAAATAAACTAAAATATTGCAAAAAAAAAAAAAAAAAAAAAGAATCAAGTTCAAAATAGGGTGCCCTAAATAATCTTACTATATATACGCCTTTACGGAGCCGCAATGTAGTAACGCAGCTTTCATCGAAAAATTGCAGATCATCTTCGGCCGGAACAAAGAGAATTTCGATCTTGACGGTATTCTTTATCTATTCACCCTCTTAATTTTCCCATATACTAATGGTTGCTGTTTATTATCTCTTCTTATCGTTGAATCTCGATCGATTATACCAATTTTAGGGATCTACTGTCTGTCAAAAGTAGGGTTTATCGTCCGAAATTAGTCGAGGCCTGTTTTGAGCTTGAAATATTATCTCATCTGTTTGTTCGAGCTGTGTTATCGTCTTTCTTTGGTTAACTTTGTTTGATTGGATTCGAATTTTCCAAATAGTAGATGTTTTACTGACATCACGATCTTTGCGGCTAATGTTGGGTTTTATAGTTCTCGGTCGTTGACATACACTTATTAGGTTTTATGTGTGGTAGCTATTGGAATGTTTACTTGTGTTTTTGGTTACTACTTACAATATTGTGTTTACATTTTTTTATGTTTCACTTGACCAGGAAAGTTATAAATCGAGGATCGTTCAAATTTGATCAAAATGGCAGAGGAAGAAAACCAAATCGAGATGAAGGAGGAAGCAACTGATGTAACTATTTCCTAATCCTTTAAATTTATAATTCTTCTCTTTGATTTTTATCGATTACATTTGCTACTGCATTTGCGTTGATATCACCGTGATATTTCATGTTAAAATCCTGATTCCTTCTTCATTCTTGCTCTAGTTACACGTTTAACGTTTATTGCCTCTATTTACATTAGTCATGCAATCATTTTCATGGTTCTTTGAAAGATTGTTTTAGTTGACAAAGCAACTTTGATGCAGCTTGCTCCTTTTGACCCTTCAAAAAAGAAGAAGAAAAAGAAGGTCGTGATCCATGATCCAGCTGATGGTCCTGTGGAACAATTAGCTGAGAAAACTGAAAGCCTCTCAGGTGATTCATTTGGCAATCAACACACAGACATTCGACATAAATGCATCATATCTTTTATCTGTTAGTGAATTATAATCAAGAATATTCTTGACATGCAGTTTCTGAAGGTCTTGAACCCTCATTTACTGGTTTAAAAAAGAAGAAAAAGAAGCAGGTTAGCCTGGTTCTCTATAACTATATTGGATATAAGTTCTCATCAAATTTCTGATTCAAGATTCTTATAATTGTTTTAGGCTGAAACTATCCCTTTGGAAGAAGAGAAAGAAAATGAAGGCGAAGATGTTGACTGTAAGAAGCTTATTTAATTAAGACAATGTCTTTCATTATGTTTTATCTTGAATGCTTGAACATTTGCTCTGTATGTTTTCTAGATCCTATTGGAGAAGATGAGGAAGGAGAAGGAATTGTTCTACAAGAACAAAAACTTCCATGGGAAGGGACTGATCGTGACTACATATATGAAGAGGTATGTATCATGTAATTCTGTTTACTACAAATAAATTTATGATATGATATCTCTTTGTGGCACTTATGTTTAAAATTTAAATCTAATTCATATTTTTATTTGTTGTTTTGGTTCAGCTTTTGGGGCGAGTGTTCCATATTCTTCGTGAGAATAACCCTGAGCTTGCTGGAGATAGAAGAAGAACAGTCATGAGGCCACCACAAGTTCTTCGTGAAGGAACAAAAAAGACTGTTTTTGTGAATTTTATGGACCTTTGCAAATCGTAAGTTAATTAAGACCACATTTTTCATTTTTTATAAAAAGAAAAAACTTTTTAACATTATATCTAATCATACATTCATTTCTTGCAGCATGCATAGGCAGCCAGAGCATGTTATGACCTTCTTGCTGGCAGAATTGGGTACAAGTGGATCACTTGATGGGCAGCAAAGATTGGTAGTGAAGGGAAGATTTGCTCCAAAAAATTTTGAGGGGATTCTGAGGCGATATGTCAGTAAGTTATCAAAAACTTGAGCCTATTTGTTACATGTCGTTAATTATTTATTAATTATAACAAAATAAGTCAATTTGCTGATAAATTTCTGTTTTACAGATGAGTATGTTATCTGCAATGGTTGCAAGAGCCCAGACACAATTCTTTCAAAGGAGAATCGGCTCTTCTTTCTCAGATGTGAAAAGGTATTTTTTAACACTTCACCTACATTTTTTGACACACACACATACACACACTACAGTGGATGCCTGTGATGAATAGAAATTTTGCCTACATTGTCTGATTTGTTTATACAATGAAGAGAAAATTATAGATTTCTGAGGCGTTTTGTACTTTCGATGATTTGTTTGTTATTCTATCCTCTTTGCTTTTCTTGCTTTGTATTTTGAAAAGTCTACCCAATCATAATAATGACATGCATACTATATGATCTATTAGTAAAGGCCTGTGATGAATAAAAGTATTGCCTACATTGTCTGATTATATCTAACATGAAGAAAAAAATCATCTACTTCTGAGGCCTTTTTGATTATATACATTTATTGCAAACAAATGTACCCACTCTCTTTCTCATACATATGATACATATTATGTAAAGTAAAAGCCTGTGATGCATAAAAGTTTTGCCTACATTGTCTGATTATTTACAATGAAGAGAAAACTAGAGATTTCTGAGGCTTTTTTTCTTCCAAAAATGTGTAAACATACTAGATATAGATGGATGTTTAATAAATCAAAGCAAAAAATTAAAGATTTCCGAGTCGGTTTACTATATGTGTGTTGTAATATATTAGTAACAGCCTGTGATGAATAAATTTTTTGCCTACATTGTCTGATTATTCACTGTGAAGAAACAACTCTTAAGATTTCTGAGGCCCTTTTGGATTTTTAAATTTATTTATTCTAAGTTGCTATGAACTTAATGGTCTTAGTTGTTTTATTTTTATTGAAAAAGATATCAATAAAAATGTGCTTTGAAACCCCTAATTGTTTTTATGTGTTTTTCTTGTAGTGTGGTTCTGGAAGATCTGTTGCTCAAATCAAGGCTGGTTTTGTGGCTCGTGTTGGCCGTAGAAAGGCTGGGACATAGTTTGAGTCTGGTTAGATCTTGTTCGAGTTGGGATTACTTTGTGTGTAACAGCTTATTTTACCATAATGCCATTGAGATCATATCTTATGGGTTTGTGCATTTTTTTGACCTTTGAGTTTTTTTTTTTGGTAACAATATCTTGATCTTTTTAATCTTTGTCCATATCTCAAGTGCTTTAGAATGTGCATTCTTTCAACTTTTATATACAAACACACTGTCCAGAAGAAGTAAATATTTTTTTTATTAAATGTGTTAAATATGAGATTTTTTTTGGTTCAAGTGGTGTACAAACATCATGAGGTTTTGTTATGAAGAAATGTCAAGGTGTTTCAGTTCCTATGATAAATTGCGACACTTTTGGCAAAAATTTGATAGAATTTCAACCAACTTTTTGGGTGTGCAAAAAGATTCAATTAAATTTAAAATATTTGGGTGTCGGTACAGTTCTTGCTTGGCAAAATGTTGTTGTGGAAGGATGGTTCAAGTAACCAAGTTAATATTGTAACATTTTGTATGATTTTGTGCAAGTGAAATATGTTTATTAAAATATAATGGGAAAATGATTAAAAAGGTAATAAAGTTTTTTAAATGTATAAAAATATATTGTTATTTTAATACAAAAAATACCATTGAAGTATACAATTTGTGTATAGAATACTAACAAAGTATACATTTGTTCAAATAAAACTTTGTGGTAACCGGTTATCTCATATAAATAGATAAATGATTTAAATGGTAACAAAGTTTTCAAAATGTTCAAAAAATATCATAGTTGTATTTTAGGAAAAAATATCATTGAAGTCATTTGTTTATTGAATACTAACAAAGTATATATTTAGTACAAAAAAAATGATAAAAATATCATTGAAGCTTCTAAAATGTTCAAAAAAAAAAATATAATTGTTGTTTTTTCAAAGCTTTTGTCACCTTTGTTATGGATTATTTAGAACATAGTCATTGAAAATTATGGATTATTTAGAACATAGTCATTGAAAATCATGCATCGTATCAGTTCACACTAGTTTCTTTCGTTCC
This sequence comes from Lactuca virosa, assembly GCF_052849685.1. Taxonomy (NCBI): domain Eukaryota; kingdom Viridiplantae; phylum Streptophyta; class Magnoliopsida; order Asterales; family Asteraceae; genus Lactuca; species Lactuca virosa. Next base: position 436,886,134 of record NC_136430.1, on the reverse strand, counting down.
TTCACTCGATCGTTTGTATCCATTGTTTTGAAAACCGGACCGGACCGGCCGGTTTAACCGGGAACCAGTCGTGATCCCGGTTTTTTAAATCCTCAAAAAAGCTTGTAAATTAAACAGGAAAAAACCAACGGTTTAACCTAAACCTGGTCAGAACCAGTCTGGTCTAACCAGAAAAAACCAACAGTTCTAAAAATATATATATAAAATTTGTACGAGTGAAGATTAAAAGGGACTCACGTTTTAATAGGAGAATCCCATTCTTCGACTGGTGGAGTGCTTGGACTTCACACGCTTATATAGAACTCTAAAAGCTCCCCGACTTCAATTTTTCGTCGATGTGGGATTTGTGAACAACTTAACATAAAACAATTACTCATACTTCTCAGTCCTCTCTATATTCAATACTCGTAGCTTTTTTTTTTTTTGTTTTTTTTTTTTTTTACTTTTCCATTATTTTTATAACAAACATTTGAGAAATAATCACATAAATTATTAAAACATAAAACTTAAAATGTGTTGTTTCATTTTAAATCGATATATATATATATATATATATATATATATATATATATATATATATATATATATATATATATATATATATATATATATATATATATATATATAATCCGGTTCATCCGGTTTTTGGGACCGGTTCGACCGGTCGAACCAATTAAACCATCGACCCGGTACGACAACCGGTTCGATGTCCGGTCCGGTTTTCAAAACATTGGTTGTATCAAAAAACAATCACATAATACCAACGAAGTACATATTTGTTCAAATAAAACATTGTGGTAACATGAGAAGCAAATGACTTATAACTCAGTTAAACGTTCTTGCTTCCCGATCACATTATATGTCTCAAACCTAAAGCGTGTATATATATATATATATATATATATATATATATATATATATATATATATATATATATATATATATATATATATATATAATAGAAAATGCATAAAGGTTTGGAAACCCTAAAACCTAAAAAATCAATAGAAAAGAATAGTTTAAGATATCTATTTTTTTTTTGGGATAAAAATCGCAGATTTTGGAACAAATTTGCTGAATTTTTTTTTTGAAAAAAAATTGTATAAAAAATTACTTTTCCATGATTTTATATAGAACGTAGCGATTTTTAGTTTTGTAAAGAAAAAAAAAAGATTAGATATCTCAAAGTATTTTTTTATACATTTTCAGGCATTTTAGGTTTATGCATTTTCTATATATAAATATATATATATATATATATATATATATATATATATATATATATATATATATATATATATATATATACACACACACACACACATATTATACATAGGGTTAGCTGTTTCTTAGCGTTGCGACACGAGAGAGAGAGAGAGAGAGAGAGAGAGAGAGAACAAGACAGGGGAACGATTGCAGATTTTCCGACACTACAAAGGTTGTCGGACGATGATGCTTCACATGATTGGTGTTGTGTATGTATGTATGGTTTCTATCAGTCCATGCTTCTCCGACATGAACATTGGTTAAAGAGAGAAGCGAGTGTGACGTTATGTCATGAGAATTCCTAAATGTGGATCTAAAAAGTAGGAGTTGCGTTTAATTCTCCGGGACCACAAGATTTTATTTGAACAAATGTTTATTTCATTGGTATTCTGTGCACAAATTGTATACTTTAATGGTATTTTTTGAACATTTTAGAAACTTTGTTACATTTTTAAGTCATTTTTCTAAACAATAATAACCGGGTAACCTGATGGTTACCTATTATAGTCGGTCAACATAAACTACAATGATATTTTTGGTACTAAAAAAACAACAATGATATTTTCTGTATATTTTAAAAACTTCGTTACATTTTTAAGTCATTTTCTCATGTATAATTTCACTAACCTTTTTAATATATACAAATGGAGGTGCACGAATCGGTTTTTTTAGCCGAACCAGTTTGGTTTTGAAACCGGATTGAATCAGGTCAACGAAGTCAAAATCGGTTCTGTTTCAAATCGAGAAATCTATACAAACCGGTTTGGACCGGATCAAAATCGGATCGGATGAAACTTGTTCCCTAAACTAGTTTCCGTTTTTTTTTTTTTTTTTTGAAGTAGCTTCTTCTTTTTTTGCTTTTGACCACAACTAAAACCACTATTTTCGTAAGCCAAACAGGTAAAAAAAAAAGATAATGCAGACCATACGTAATGAAGGTTGAAGCCTTGAACATTTTTGGAGCAGTTATCTTCATTTTTTTTTTGGTTTTTTATCGTGTAAATACATAAACAATAAACTAATGCATCTTCAAATATCAAAACATAGTCTTCGTAATAGTCGTGGTTTTCTTTCTCATTTTTTGGTTTTCTTATAGTTTGTATTCGTAGTGGTCGTCGTAGTCGTTGTTTGGAAGTAGTCCCCTCCATGTTGCGTAATTCTGATTCATATTGAACCTCTTGTATGGTAAGTGGCACCGATATTTCTATCGCTATTTCTTGTTCAACCCTGAACAATTCGTCTTCAAGTGGTGAAACATTTTGTATTCATTCTCCACGTCGTCTAAGTAGTATGTCAAGCATATGCACATTTCCACCGACAAAAGGGTGAGTCGTGATCTTCTAGATGATATAACCTGCCACTAACTAGGGTTGTTCATTGTTTGGATAAAACCGAATTGTTCAATTGGACAATTTGGATTAGACTATTTGGTTCAGATATTCGGATTTTTGGATTGGATTTCAACAAAACCGAATTATTATTTTGGATTTCGGATTGAATTTGGTTTATGAAATAAGAACCGAATAGTCCAAAAAAACCGAATAAACATTTATTATTTATTTATTTATAATATATATGTAGTTATCTATTAATTTTGTAATTTATTTTTTCAAATAGGTTCAAAATGTTTCATCTGATAAAAAAACATCAATATTATTATCTCTCAAAAGTTTTCTATTTATAAAATATTTAACTATAATATATCTTCTTAGTAGTTTTTTATAAATATCAAATCACAACCAAATAATTTGTTTTCGCTTCTTGTGTAAAATTGGGTAATATTATAATTATATGTCATTTTAAAATGTTTCAGTTTTTGAAAACCGAATTATAAAAACCGATCCAACCGAACTGTAATTGGATCTGATCAGATTGGATTTGAATTTAGTTTGGACTATTCGAATCCATGTTTTGAAAACTGAAATCAATTTGGATTCACTTGATTGGATTGGATCAAACCGATTCATCCAAACGAACACCCCTACCACTAACAGAAAAACGGATTCCGAAGCTATTGAAGAAACTTGGACGATTAGTACATCACAGACCATAGTGACTAGAACCGGAAATTGGGATTCCTTATCTTTCCACCAAACCAAAATATCAAAATTCTCAAACTCTTGTACATTTACATGTGCCAAAAAGATGGATCCAATGTAACTTCCGAGCTCGATACTAGGGGTGCTAGACCGAACTCGTTTGCTATTTTCATTTTTTAAAGTATTATAGAGTCGAATTGTTTTGCTATTATCTTGAGAAGACGATGCAGATATCCCAAATTTCGCATCATGTCATAAATGGTTATTGAACCATATTTTGCTAAATAAACCCCAAACAAAATTTGAAGAACTTTGTTAAATTTTGATATTTTTTTTGAAAGGTAATCTTTATCTTTATCCAAAACCCAAATGTTATAAACTAAAGTTTCGAACCCCACTAACATTTAGAGTCGGGTTTCAAAGCGGCAATGCAAGTTATCACAATAGGCATATGTTCGAAATATTTATATTTGTATGATACAACTATAAACAAGATTACCATTACTTCAGGGGTTGACATCTGTGATATATCATGATTAAAATTACGTCAAAGGAGCATTAAGCGTAACATGCGTGATATACATATACAAGAAAAGCTTGATTAAGATATATCACAATTAGAACCACGTCGAAGAAGGGCATTAAGCGTAAGATGTGTAATATTCTAATTTCCAACAAGAAAATGTTTATCATTAATTTTAATATCTGTCTGTGTTTAAGACTTCAAGTTGTTAGATACTATAAAAATATAAAAATAAGGATAATATTTTTGTAAGGTGATAAGTTATTACCCCACTCACATATTTTATTCAAAAAATATCATTTTGACTGGTTATCACATTTTTAGTTGGTTTATATGTTTAAATAACTCATTAAACTTATACATGTGATCAAGAAACACTATTAAACTCAAAATTTTAAACACAATTTACCATTAAACTATTTTTTTTAAACGTTTAGTTAATTTCATATTTCCCAACCATCATTATTTTTTTGTGGTCATCTTTATCCGGCCAACACAATTTCAAAAAAGAAAGAAAATTCAATTTTAAATGTTTATTTTTAAAAACACTACAACACACATAATCTCTTCATTCTCAAATGTGAAAACTCCCTTACCCCTCATTCTACTATCATCGACATAGCTTATGCCGCTGCTTTCTCTGCTCCTCTCTAGCTTCTGTTACTTCGTGAAAACCATCCTACCCCTACATCCCTCTCTTACGTTTTTCTTCTGAAATATACGCCACAAGTAATCACCTTCGCTCAACGACGCAATTTTATTGTTGGAATATGAGATTGATGTGATTGAAGGTTTGAATTTGAGTTTTAATTGATAAGAGGTTTGAATCGATTTTGCTATAGGTTGAAGCCAATTATTAGTTTGTTGGTGTTAGAGATGGGTGGTTGTGGTGGCAAGTGGTGGTGATGAAATGTTGTGTTTTTTTTTTGCTGAAATTGGATGGTGACAGTGGAAGGTGAATGATGGTGGTGGGAGTGAGTAGTGTTGTCTAGTGAAACAAATATAAAATCAGCTTCAAGCTACAACAAAATCGATTCAAATTCAAATTCAAACCTAAAAATTGATCCAAAACTCCGATCGCTTCAATCTCAAATTCTAGCAATAAAATTATATCGTTTAACAAAAGTGGTTACTGGTGGAACACGATTCAAGAAGAAAGGGATGAGAGAGGGATGTAGGGGTAGGGTTGTTTTCACAAAGTAACATGAGCAAGGAGCGGTGAAGGTGTTAACAACGAAGGGAGGGATGCTGGCGATAGTAAAAGGAGGCCGTGAGAGTGTTTTCACCGGAGAGAACGAAGAGATTGTGCACTTTGCAATGTATTTAAAAACCGAACAAATAAAATGAGTATATTTTTTTTTTCTTTTGAATTGTGTTGGTTAGGAAATATAACTGATCAATTGATGATGACTAGAAAAAATGAAAGTGATGAAATATATATATAGTTTAAGGGTAAATCATATACAAGAATGTGAATGTGAGGGTAATTGTATTTTATTGAACAACAAGTGTGAGTTTAATGATGTTTCTTGACCATATAAATATGTTAGATCTGTAATAGCAGGTCAAAATGATATTTTTTTAACAATAAATAAATTTAATGGTAAATAATATATAAAAAAAAATGACTAAATTTGTATAAAAGTGATAGTTCATTATTCTAAAAATCATTTTCACGATAACGTATACATAAATAGTCCTATTGAACTAATTATAAACTTATAATATTGAGATAAAAGCATAAATAAATCCAAGTGTTACAAATGCTCTTTGTGTTCGTAATAAATCCAAGTGTTAATCAAATATTTCGAAATCAAAAACGTTATGTCCTTATCGCACCTCTGATCTTACGGGACACATAATCTTGACGGTGTATCTTAAATTCTTGATGACTTAAAATTATAAAAGAAACCCATAATATGCATTTCACCTCAACACACAAACAGGTACATTGACATAGACATTGTATCCCACTATGGTCGGTGGAAACATTTAGAAATTTAATATTTGCCCATGTATTGTTTCTGATTAATATTATCCCCATAAACCAAATATAGTCTATTACTAAAATTATGTCGATCTTGTTGATGGTTGTCAGTGGGTCTATCATAATAAGATAAAGTGAATCATGATTTTATCCATTGATGAAATGATTTGTCTATTGCATTATTCTCCGGTTTATCTAAGAAAATAAACCATCATTCAAGTTAGCCCAAGGGAAAGATATTAATAGTTTTTTATTTTTAATGTTTTTTAAGTATAAACCAAATATTTTTGTTATTCTAAAAACTTTATAAGACGGTTCTCTTCGAAGTGAAAATAAATGATTTGCCAAAAGCAAAAAGTTTCATTCATTTTCCATAATTCTTTCGAGTCTTTAATAGGTTATGCAAGATGATAAAACACAAAATCCAATTAGGATTTCAACCGAACGATGTACACTCGTTGTGGGCGCGGTGATTGTGACTTGGCACCGTGATGGACGTGAGAACACCATCCCAACCTCAACAAGCCACAACGTGGTGAAGGTGGTCATGGAAGAAAAACCATCTCATCTCTCTCCTTCTTCCCAACAACTTCGACGATTATATATATATATATATATATATACACACGTGTGTGTGAAAGATCATTTGAGAACTCATAGTTTCCCGAGAACTAAAGATGGAGCTTTAGATTATAATTTTGGAAAAATTGCAAAAATGGTCCATGTGGTATGTATTTTTTTGGGGTTTTAGTCCAAACCCCGACTTTTTTGGATCAGTGGTCATTTTGAGCTAGTTTCGTTGCGTTTTTGGTCCCTATGAATAGTGAAATGACTGTAATACCCTTGAGGTATTTATTTTCCATTTTTCTTTCATTTCTTTTTAAATCTAATACTAATTTATTTATTTTAATAATTAAAAAATAAGAAGGAGCCCTTACTCTCTATCTCTCTCTCTCTCTCTCTCTCACGTTTATTGCTTTGTTCTTCAACATTCAAGAACACTATTGTATCTTATTCACTCACATCCTCTCGCGACTCTGACTCCGACGAGGATTTGCTTTGTAATTGGTTGTACGACACCTTCCTCTCTTTCGATCCACACCTTTGCCTTGTCGTCCTTGTGTTCTCAACAAAACTTTGTAATTGGTTGTACTATTTCACCATCGCTGCAAACCCTACCTCTGCAAATCCGGAGATAACCTCTATGACAGGCGGTGCTGCAAAGCCTATATCTCAACAAAACCCCGAAAATGAAATGAAATTTGAAGGCAAGATATCGATTTCTCAACAAAACTTTGTCTCCATCTACCGCCACCTCGATTCAGAAACATCAATTGCCAAATATACTACATCATCATCTTCTTGAAATCTCCAACCAATTTTTCTTTGAATCGATTTTTGATCTAAAGGCTTGACCTTCTGAAATCGAGTTTTGAACCGATTTCTATTATTCGGGACTCTGTGGAAGGAGATGAAATTTGGAGTTGAGTTACAGAGCAAAATCGGAGGTCCAACAACACGTAGATCCAAAATCGGAGGTCCAAAAAAAAAAGGATTTTCAGAAGAAATCAAGAAATTTGTGTGGATATATATATATATATATATATATATATATATATATATATATATATGTTGCGATATATCGGAGATGGTGGGGGTGAGATTGTTGGTGAGTTTCGTGCTGGTTCCTTCTCCTGATATCATCGTGCAAAAGAGAAAGATGATCGTTAGTCGACGCTCGGGAGGAATTACCGGGACGAAGCTCCGACGATCAAATTAGAATGAATTCTGAGAGAAGTAAGAGTAAACCACAGGAAAAAGAGTTACGTCCCCTTCTTCGTGTGGAAGAAAAGGATCCTTTTATACCTGTTGGAGAGGCGTGTGCCCCTCAACTGATTCTGTTGAGCATTCCCTCGTGAGGTGCGACGTGGCAGACCCATATTTGAGGATCCTCTGTCACGTCTTTTTGCCTCGTCCCCTCATTAGCTAGTGGGGAATCTTTGATATTATGATGACCGTGGCTATCGTCAGATAGGCAAGTGGGACTCTCTGATTGGTCCCACGTTTTCAGGAGAGTTATTCCTAGGAGGAGAGGTTAAGGTGCGGTTCTGCACCTTAACCGCCATACCAGCGATCCCGCGTTAAAGAAGGTTCGGCCTTGGCCTCGGGTTGGGTTTAACCTTGCACTGTCTTGGCCAAGCTTGGCGTTAGTTCAACTTCTCCTTTTTGACGTTCTCTCTGAGAGATACGTTAACAAGTCCCTTAGGCTTGTAGGCGTATGCGTCGGCTTGATAGTGTCGTTGTTCGAGCCTATATTACAACACATGTATGTCTGGGATTATCTCTAATATTTGACAGGCTTTAGGCAACGCCGTCAATGTGCGTCAGATCCATCGCGAGATGGTTCTGTTGGATTAGTGTCTAAGCCCATAACTATTTTGGTATGTACTTGACCCGATGGTGCATGGTCCTTTTGGGTTGCCTTCACCAAAGCAACTTGATAGGATGAATTATGGAGAGAGAGGATTAATTATGATTTATTAATATATTATGTGAATAATATATTAAAGGAGAAATCATATTGTTTAATTAATATTAGTCAATAATTAATTAAGAATTAATTTTGTGGCTAAAAGAGATTAATTAAACTTAGGGGACTAGAACTATCAATTGTGTGATAGTTGAATATTGGGCTAATGGACTTCTTATTAGAGGGGTGGACGAATTCTATGGGTAAACCCATTAGAAATCGTCCAAGGCCTCTAAAGGAGGAGTCCATGGGTTGCTTAGGGCCTAAGCAGTCAAATTAGGGTTTCCTTGTTAGATAACCCTAATAGCCTCACTATTTAAGCACCCCTAGGGCACCAAAAACGCGGGGAAGAGTTTCCTTAGGGTTTCTAGACGTTTTTGAGTGCCTCTCCTCTTCTCCTTCTTCATCCTCTTGCTCTTGGTGTTTGTGAGCCATTAGAGGAGTGACATTTGTGACTCTAAGCTTTTAGAAGCCAATTACAAGAAGGAATAGATTGTTATTACTACATAACAATCAAAGGTAAGATCTAAACCCTATTCTTATGTTAATATTGATTATCACATGCTAGATCTAGGGTTTATGGCTTTGGATGATTATTGCATGTTCATTAGACAAACTAGATCCAAAGCTTTAGGGTTTGCATGTACACCATAGGAATGATGTAGTGCTCATAACCCATCAGTGGTATCAGAGACTAGGGCTGTTTGTTGATGAATTGATGCTATTTTGATCGTTTATTGCTTAAAAATTTGAATTTTTTTTGGTTCTGACTACATGACTCGCCGAGTCACTTGGTGAACTCGCCGAGTCTACCGAACTCGACGAGTCTAGGCCAGACTCGACGAGTCAAAGGGTCTGACAGCACAATTTCGCGATTTGCTTGCTGTTTTGGCTTGAGATACTAACCATAAACGTTTTTAATTAGTAAAATCCGATTTTTATTGATTTTGGGTGAATATCCTTGCCAAAATAGTAGATAATTACCAATTAATCAAATATTTGTTGCCTTATAAGATAATGTTTAATTATTTTAGTTATTTGGTGAATTATCTTGCAAGTAATTGGACTAGGTCAAAATTAGATAACCATAATTAATTGTTAATTGCCTTATTTGAATTGTTGATCTAGAATGTTCTTGATAAAGTTTGGAAAAGTTTCATTTTTCACCCTTTAGGTTTTATAGTTTAAATTTGAACTTTAAAAGTTTTTGTTTTGAAATTTAAATAGTTGAACCTTAATATTTTGAAAGGTTTCAAAACTTGTCCTCAAGTTTTGGAATTTAAATTTTTGATTAAAAGTTTAATTTTTGAAATTTTAAATTCTAAAACCCTAGTTTTGAAAAAGTTCAAATTGTACCCTTATGGTTTTATTAAGTTAATTAATAGTATAATTAAAAGAGAGTTAATAAATTCATAATGATATGGTTTATATATAATTAAATTAAAAGTGTAATTTATAAAATTAAACCACCTAGTATTTTAAAAGTGTAAAATACACCCTATACTATATATAACATTAAAAGTCTAATATTATATATGTATAACTTAAACTGCTAGTCTTACCGTTAGTAGGCCTCATTCACGAAGCTGGTCTATAAGGGGTGTTTAAGGAAATTGCCTATAAAATGACGATTGAATGGGTATCCACTCTTACCCACCGCACTCTTGACTAGTGGAGGGTCGTTAGCCGAACGGGTAGGATATGGCAAGCCCCTCTCCTCATTAAAAGTATAATGAATAAAGTAACTAAATGTTTTACTAAAATCCCAAGTCTTAGTTACTTTAGGAAAAAATGAAATCGATGCAATTCCATGGAATTACACTTTGTACCCTTGTCGAGACAATTCGTGGAGCGTGTGTGGTTAACCGACACACTAAGTTGGATTTGACATTGGTAGCGAAGGGTGACTCGATGTTTGTCATGGATCGATGGAGCGTGTGTGGTTAACCAGCATGTCGATTAGGTGACTGTAACATTGAGGGCACCGCGTACATTCGCATGGTTATTCACACCTTATTTGTGATCCTCGGCATCCCAGTCACAAATGAAGGGCATAATCGAGATTAAACATGACATTGAAAAGTTCAATGAATCTCAAAAGATCTAGGAGTTTCAATTCATTTAAAACTTAACCTTTTTTTCGTTTTTCATGGTGGAAATTGGTAAATCGTCATTTACCTACCTTCAAATGTTCTGCGAGTTGGATTACGGCATCCCTATTCCAATTTGTAGGATATTGTGTTGGGTCCTAGCCTTAATATCTCATTTGGGTGTTTTATTAAGGACTCAATCAACTAAACTTGAATTTTCTCCCGTTTCATAGATGTCAAAGTCTGACAAATATGGTCTTCCTAAATCCGTTGGAAAAAGTTTTCCACATGAAGATGATGTTCCACGATTAGATTGTGGAAACAGAAATCATGCTTCTCTTCCTCCACCTCCTCCAATAGTTATCCCTGACCCACGTGTTCGAAGACTTGAAAAGTTCAAGGTCACTCAAGCCCTATTGGCAAAAGACATGGAAATGGAAAGGTTACATATTGATAGATTGGGATTGTTAGGTGTCGATGTTTAAAGGAAGTTGGCTGTTGACTTGGTTCTTCAGTCACTTCCCGAATTGTATGGTAAGTTCGTTAGAGAGTACTATATGATGGACCACGACATGACCCTTATTGATTTGACTTATTTGCTTATTGCTCCCGAATCAGAAATGATTTGGCGCACTGGTCAACAAATCTGTCTAGTAAATCAATATCCCAACCCTCTATGAGCAATGGTAACATTGGAAGTCCAGAAAAGTTTTCTCTACGCAAGAGAAAGGCTGAGTCTGAGATAGTCCTGTGTACCATTCCATAAGAATCCATGTGTTTCTACTGTCAAAGGAAGGGGCATTGGTTACGAAGCTTCCCTAACTACCTGAGAGATCTAAGAGATGGGAGAGTCAAGATGTATGACTCTGCTTCAGGTAAAATCCACTCTCTAACTCTATTAAGTTCCTATTTGAAGATTTTTAATACATGATGTGATAAGATTACATTTCGATGTTTTGAAGGATCGAAGAAAGGAAAGGAAGCTTAAAGGAAGGAGCGAGCAGAGTCTGATCGCGAAGAAATGGATTACGATCGCATGGATTCGATGATCTGATCCTTGAGCTGCTACTTAGAGTTATGATAGATTGCATAGGAATACGTAATAACATAGTTTTCGTTTGCATTGTAAGGATATATTTTTCCACAATAAAATAAATTTTGATTTTATCTTATTTATATTTCCTTGCAATGGCAATTATGAAAATTGATGTATGTGTGTTTCTATTATAAGCAATGATAAATGGATTTGATTCTTAGTTATGTTATTTGTGGTAATGGCAGAAATTTACCAAATGAGGAAAGATTCTCATCGCCCAAGTTTCAATTGGACAGAAACTTGGAATCATGCAACTGGTATTGTGTGACGAATGAGAACCTTCGTATTTGGAAAATTGAGACTAATTCCTTGTTCACATAAGTATGTGAGTCAAGTGAAGGACAATGAGATCTGGTACACAGTGTTGTGCACTAGTCAAGTCCACCACAAAGAACGATAAAATGTTCATCATGATTTGCTAAAAGATTAGTAAATATGATAATACTTAAAGGTTAAGTATGATTTTGAATCATTGAAAAGTTTCAATGAATGGCAGAACGAATAAGAATAATCATTTAGGCAAGAAAGATAAAAGTTTCTCCAATCTAAGAAGAAAGGAGAGTAATTTTGTATCATGTTTTATGATTCTCTTAAAGATTATAAGAACCATATTATAATTCATCCTCTAAGGACACCTTGTTGCACTAGTATGGCTATGAAGAGGAGTCGAGAATTGTTGAAATGGTTAAGTCAATAAGACGAATCGTACTTCGTTCCAAAATCAAGTCTTAGAGTCATACTCCAAGATTGTGAATTGAGTGACATAATCTAAAGTAGGAATGTTCTTACACTAGCGCGTTTTGGTAAGTTGTGATGTCTTGGATAAGACAAAGACCAACTAGTACCAAATTATGTGTAGGTTTGTCTTGATAAAGAGACACACTAACTCTTGAGTATTTGTTTGTCAAGAAATGTTTCTTGACAAGAGAATCTTATATGTCAAGAGGTCAGTGGGAGTCTAAAGATCTTGAAAAGTTTCAAGCACAAATCAAGAAGTAAACCTAATAAACACTAGCACACGACTTGAGGATTGTAACCTATCGTGTTGACAAAATTTTTATTTCTGTGCCAATCCAGTTGAGTGATTATGCATATGAGTTCTATGAGTTCTCAGTTGAATGCATAAGGGCAAATACCTTGATCAATTAAATTACATTGACTGGCATAGGTGAGCTGCTAAATAACTTGGAAGCAATGGTGGGACCTCAGAGCCAGAAAATTAAGAATGAACAAGTTCTGTCCATAAGAGGTTAAATTTGTCACAAACATTATTTTACGATTATGCTTATGACAAATTTGCATGGATAGGAACACATGCACCATAAAATCTAAGTGTCATAAGGTTTCTCTCCTTCATGAAAATGATTGTGAGGAAATGCTTTCACTAAGAGAGATTTTAAGGAGACATCGATTATGTAAATTGCATTCTCAAATTCGATTATGATTACGACATCCCTCTTCATAGTTCGAATTGTGAAATTTGGCAATTAGTCTGAACATTTGGGACTTAGTAATATAAGTTCTGAATTAGTTTAGACACACATGTGAGCTATCCAAGGAAAGGTGTGTGAATTTGAGAAGCTTAGATAAAGGCTTATCTGAATACATGTCAAAGCTAGTGGGAGCATAAGTGTTATGCTAGTATGGATATAATCATCATGTTTGTGGGAGCATGATTATTATTACAAGTTGGCAATATTAATTATAGAAAACAAAAGTTTCACTTTGCAAAGTTGCATAGGTTGAAAAGTTGTTTTGCTATAATTAAGGGAGAGAATATTATACTTCGTTTCAAATCTAAAGGTTTAGATCGAGAAATCTTAATCAAATTTAGTCAAAAAGATATATGAATGTTATGTTGAAAGGATTCAACGTAAGAGAATTCTATATATGGAAATAATTGTTGCATTCTCACACTCGATTATGATTACGACATCCCTCTTCATAGTTCGAATCGTGAGAACATGGAAAATAGAAATATTATAGCAAAAGACTGGTAAAGTATCATGTCGTTGTAATATTCGACCGTTCTAAAATTTTCCAAATGCCTAGGGCATTAAGAGGGAAAGAAGACTAGAATCGGATTTGACTAAATTAGTTAAACAACTGTCAAGGATAATCTAAGGTTCGCCAAGGATTGGTCACTTGTGGACAGTTAGAGGTATAGTCATGGATGGACCATATTGACATTATTATGAATAGATAAGATTCTATTTAAAATGAGTTGTCATATGGAAAATATGGAAATGTTTCCATATTGGGAGTTGGACGTTAAGAATTTATGTCTAGATTAGAAACTTTTATGCAAGAAGGATGTTCAAAGGAATGTACTTTGAATGCGAGACTTCATGTCTATGGAATTGTCTTGTAACAATCTCTAATAGAGCTTTTTGTAATTTCATTGGCCGAGTCTTGATGACTTTTGTGCTGTGATATTACGAAAGGACCGTTGCATAAAGTGTTAGAATCTAACATATTCTATTAGTGGCAAGAATTTGGTATTCTTACACTTGTGGTAAGGATTGGGAATTGTAAAATGAGTGTGATTGAAAATGTTATTCAATTATACTATTTCACAAAGTAAGGACCATAAGTAAACATAGTGTGCATGCTAAGAGCATGGGACAATTGTCATTATAATTCAAGTAAAAAGTTGATTACCCGAAACAACAAATAATGAGTAATCAATATGGTGATTAAATAAAACTGTTTTATTTATACTCAAAAGTTTGGGGCCATATAAGATTAGTATTATTCTTGTGTTTCAATTTGCATGTTTTGACTTCCTAAATAATTGAGTTATTTGAGAATAATCGAATTATTTGAACGTTCCACAGTCGCTCATACTTTGGGAGTAGGTATGAAAGAAGATTGTCATGAATTGGTGTGTAGATTGTCTAAAGTGTATTAGACATAGCAAAAGTTTGCTACAACGTTCATGAGTGCTTACGAATATGACTTGAGCATTGGATTAAACCCACGCTCACTTGGATCGCTTCATGGATTTTATCACGAGTGATTGGTGAGACGATAATATCTTATATTCTTAAAACCGAGATGTGTGAGTTGTATCTTGCGAGTCGGTTATACATTGATAATATTTAAACGCACCAGTAACTTGGTGTTATAAAATGTATTGTTGTGTGTGATTCGGTGAGTGAGTACAAGCGAGCATTGAGTCGAAGTTTATCCATTCCTTTTACCCAAAGTGGGATAAAAGCGATATCTGTGGGCCCCTCGATAATTTAGTGATGACAAAGGAAAGTGCTCGGCCGGGCCAAGACTGATTTGATTTGTTCAATTAGTCAGTTGTCATAAATCGAAAATCGGGAAACGACACATAGACTGAGAGAATGCTTTCAATCCATGTCTCACGTCTATACGATATCTAGAATGGAGGAATATATGATCCCTTGTCTAAAGGACGCGTTTCTGATAAGATCATAGTTGACAGCGGCTTTTGAAAGCTACGATTCCTGATCAGGATCTGAAGTCATACGCAGAATAATTATTAGACTTATCCAAGTGGGAGACTGTTGGATTAGTGTCTAAGCCCATAACTATTTTGGTATGTACTTGACCCGATGGTGCATGGTCCTTTTGGGTTGCCTTCACCAAAGCAACTTGATAGGATGAATTATAGAGAGAGAGGATTAATTATGATTTATTAATATATTATGTGAATAATATATTAAAGGAGAAATCATATTGTTTAATTAATATTAGTCAATAATTAATTAAGAATTAATTTTGTGGCTAAAATAGATTAATTAAACTTAGGGGACTAGAACTATCAATTGTGTGATAGTTGAATATTGGGCTAATGGACTTCTTATTAGAGGGGTGGACGAATTCTATGGGGAAACCCATTAGAAATCGTCCAAGGCCTCTAAAGGAGGAGTCCATGGGTTGCTTACGGCCTAAGCAGTCAAATTAGGGTTTCATTGTTAGATAACCCTAATAGCCTCACTATTTAAGCACCCCTAGGGCACCAAAAACGTGGGGAAGAGTTTCCTTAGGGTTTCTAGACGTTTTTGAGTGCCTCTCCTCTTCTCCTTCTTCATCCTCTTGCTCTTGGTGTTTGTGAGCCATTGGAGGAGTGACATTTGTGACTCTAAGCTTTTAGAAGCCAATTACAAGAAGGAATAGATTGTTATTACTACATAACAATCAAAGGTAAGATCTAAACCCTATTCTTATGTTAATATTGATTATCACATGCTAGATCTAGGATTTATGGCTTTGGATGATTATTGCATGTTCATTAGACAAACTAGATCCAAAGCTTTAGGGTTTGCATGTACACCATAGGAATGATGTAGTGCTCATAACCCATCAGGTTCGTGACGCCAGTTTTGCTTTTAAAATCCCCCTTTTCCCAAGACCTTTCATCATCACCTCCTTTCTTTGCTTTCGTTGTATCAACTCAAGCATCTTACGGATTTTTCTTTTCTATCATTCATCTGTTCTTGACAATGGACCGTTATGGTAGAGTCCCTACTATATAGGAATTCCAATTTCTACAAGAACGTTTCGGTTTTTTACCGGAGCACGACGTGATGATTCCGGCAAACGAGTTATCGATCTATGACTGTCCTCAAGGGAAAGTGGGGGTTCCGATCCCTCTCTTCGAAGCGGGATTACGCCTGCCGACATCTGATTTTTTTGACATGATTGTGCATCACTATGACTTTTCCGTTGACGAGTTAACCCCTAGCGCTGTCAATAAGATCGTAGGTTTTGAACTGATTTGTCGATCTATGGGTTATGTACCCACTTTTTGGGTTTCCAGTTACTTTTTCTGTTCAACTACGAATTCTGGAGCCCGCAATCTAGCGAAGAGGCGAGTCTCTGAACAAGATACTCCAAAGAAAAATTGGCAGAGGCAATGGCTCTGGGTTAACCGAAACCTTGTGGGGCGCGGGTTTCGTAAAAATCGAGATTTTCCTGACCATCTTCCCAAGCTGTTTGGGAGTAACCTGATATGGGCATATTTAGTCATATAATTTATATATTATCTTAATACTTTATGTTGATTTTATCTCATTTAATGAACAAAAGGTGCTTCATTAGTTTAGTTTCATTTTCAGCAACAATGACATGCTCGGATGGAAAAGGAAGCAGATTTAGCAATTGGAAACTTGGATCTTGGATTTTGAAGAAAGAAGGATGTTGCTGGACAGCTTGACATCTCGTCAGTGTTTTGGACATATCTCATGAACCGTAACTCCGATTGACGAGATTCAAAATGTTTTGAAAACTAGACACAATTTCGGACGACTTTCGTGTTTTGAGAAAATGTTGATTCCAAGAAAACTCGACGAGTTGGGCCTCCAAATCGACGAGTTGAATAGAAGTTTCGTGATTCTTGACGCTGACTTGCCTTACACGCGTTTTAAATGTAAAACTCGACGAGTTTTTCCATAAAACTCGTCGAGTTGGCTCTATTTTCAGAATCTATATATAGGATCGCTTTCATTCGAAACCCTAACTAATTCCGGAAGCTTTGGACGATTTTTGGAGGCCAGAAGGGTTCTTAGAGCTGTGGTTTTCGAGAATTCAACCTAGAAGTTAATTTTGAAGAGATCAAAGGCAAACAAACATTACTTTTATCTTAATCTTTTGTGTGAACCATGTTTGAATCATTAGATTTTGATTTTAGGATGCTATTTGTTGTAGTTATGAACTAAAAGCTTCATACTTCTGTTTAGACTAGATGATCTTATGAATATGGTTTGATTGAGTGGCTTGGATTGATTTGATTTGGTTATTTATCTTGTTAAGCTTGTTAAAGACCCTTATGTGTTAATGATAATTATTTTCTATTAATAATCAAGTTTATTGAGTTGTATGAACATCTTCTTAATTGCTTGAATCATATAGTTTTTTGAAAACAAGATTTTATGCCTAGTATTAGTGAACATGAACCTAGGGTTAACTAGAAAATAAGTAAGTTGATGTGTGAGCATGTGTGATGAACAACCACATATGAGTTGATTGAATTGACAAATTTAGTTAACTAATATTACAAGTCTTACTTGATTCGAACTGAACACTAGGAAACTTGTTAGTTTAATCACTTGATCACCGTTTGAATTAACTTGTTTGCTAAAGGATTAGTAATAGTGAGCATGAACCTAATCACATTAGAAATTAGTAACCATTGATATGTTAATCCATTGCACTTGCCACGAAATCAACCATAGGAATAAGTGAATTAAATCTGAACATAAGTCTTTTTATCTTATTGAATCTAGTTGTCTTTTGTTCCCTTAGTTGTTAATTGTTTTTTGTTTGAGTGTTATTTGATTACTAAGTTTCTAGTCTTGTAAAACTAGAAAAAACCCCCTTTTATTACTTGTTTTTATTTAGGTAATACTAGTATTTATTTTAATTGTTTACCGTTCCCTGTGTTCGATACCCTACTTACCTGAACTAAACTGCTAATCGATAGGTACACTGCCTTTCGTGTGTTTGTCTTTGTGTTTAAGTTACTAGGATTAAAACTAGTACAATCACACGTATCATAACCTAACTCTTGGAAAACGACTGGGAAACATCACTATCATTGGGGAGAACTGGGAGGATTTCATTCTTGCAGCGGCCGATATGAGTGCCGCCTGGAGGGCTCGTGGGAAGATGCTGCAGTTGTTCGTCGTGAGATGCGGTATTAACTCATCTCCTTCTCCCCCCCCCAATTTTTTTTAAAAAAAAAAAGAAAAATGAATGAGAATGGGGTATCTTATTGGCTTGCGAGGTCTTATTCTTGGCGTTTGTTTTCACAGGTGCTGAAGCCGAGATTTCCTTGGAGATGGCCCTGTATGGTCACTATCGGGGTAAGCTTTGCCACCGGAAGATCGATCTTGTAGAGGCTCTCCCCCTATCATGTCTGAAAAACACATGCGAGAGCTCGCTGGATTGCTCTTGGTATAAGGGAGAAATACTAGTTCTAGCGGACCTGCTTCGCCTTCCCAGCCGACTGTTGGGATCGTTTCCCCAGTTCGTTTACCGGTTCCGGCTTCTTCTGGTTTTCCTGCCGGGGTACAAGCAGAAAAAGGTACTGCCCCTATTCGAAAAAGATGAAGTTTACTCGTGGTTGCCATTGTCGGACGAGGAGACTGAATCCGATGATGCGGGCATCCGTCCTCGTAAGGTGCATAAGACTGTGTCCGTGGCCAAGCTTCTTGGTGGTATCGGGGATGTTTTTGGTGATAAGTTTTCTGTGTCTGGGAAGAAAGAGAGGGTGGTGGTTCCTAGTTCTTCAATGACACCACCTTCGCCGTTTACTGGTTCACTCTCAGTTGATCTTGGTTCCGGCTTCGCGTCCGGAGGTGCACTGGGCGCACCTGAAGGTTCTTTCCAGTCAGATAAGCCTTCCACGGTTGACGAAATAATAACTTCGTCTCACTCCTCGTCTTTCAAAGCCTATGCACCGGGCTGGGCAATTACTAGGGATTCCTTACTGTTGGAAGACATCATTGCCCAGGAGTGGAGTAGCTGTGCTCATCCCCCGGCTACAATGAATTTTCTTGCAAGCCAATCAAGCACTCGTATGGTTGGTGAGCTTTGTTATGTCGCGGCTCAGACTTCTGCCCTTATGGTTGTTACCGCCGACTGGGTTTGCCGTGCCAGCATGAATGAAACATAGTTAAAAATTTTACAAGGTGTCATTACAAGCACAAGAGAGGAACTCCATGATTTAGAGGCTGAGCGTCGAGTCCTTTCTGGGCAGAATTGTATTGTGGCCTGAGAGAAGGCCGCTTTGGAAGATCTTGTGGCCACTTTGGAGGACCAAACATAGCGACTTGAAAGCCAAGTGAGTTCTCTTACTCGGGAGAAGGGTGTGCTAGCGAGTGAGTTGGCCAGGTGCCAACGTCAACTGGACCGTGTTCGTGTTGATGGTGCTGTCGCCCGAGGTGGTTTGCAATGGATGCTGGAGAAGGGGGTGGTTCGCATAATTGATAAAGTTATCGAGAGAGCGTAATTTGCCAGCGGGATCCAGGATGTTTGTAAGGCGTGTGAGGCCCTTGGGTTTGAAAAGAGGAAACAACTAGGTGGTTGTTCCACAACTTCCGGTGAACCTGAAGCCCCAGATCCTAGCCGTGTTGCGAGAAGGACTGAAGACGTGGATACTGCTCTAACGTCCTTTGTTGAGACGGATTTTGCGGGCCTCTTTCGCTTAGGGGAGATAGATTATGACAGCTTCCGCCAGCTTTCTCGTAGGCCGAGCCCGGGAGGTTCTTCCTCAGACTCCGAGGACTAATTTGTGTTGTCCATTCAGTTCATTCTGTAATGCAGTTGCATTTCTATGTATTATATGTATAGTGAAAAACATTGGCTGTTAATAACCATGAACCGTGCATTTTTCTTTGTATTTGGCATGGAAGTGTTCTCTTCCCTTATATATATATATATAGATATATATATATATATATATATATATATATATATATATATATATATACACACTTTGAATTGACCTGGGGCACCTTTAGGCAAGGGCTATTTGATGTTTCTACTGTAATTCTTTTCTGCACGTTCCCTTGTTCCAGGGTTCACATTATTCAGTTAATGTGTACTTCAGACGTCGTATAACTACTATTATTGATTTATATTTCACTGATTTGTATGTTGTAATGAGGCTTTTTTTTATGTTAAGTCTGGAAATGTTGGTCAATTTTCTTGAATATACTTTGAGGTTTAGCTACCTGTATGCTAGCCAAGATCGTCACCTCGAGACCTTTTACTGTACGATTATCAGGGGAAAGGTTATGAATCTTTTAGAACCCCTTTTTCTGTGCCATTAACTGGGATTTATACATTCTCAGCTCTGAGATGTTATTCGCACATTATAGGTAAATATTATGACTCTTTTAAGACCTACGGTTGCATCCTTGCATGGATTTTGCTCAAGTAGCGTAGGTGATCAGCCGTTGTTGCTACTTGGAAAATATGCACAACCTCTTTACTGTGTGTTTTTGCAATTGATTAAACAAAATTCTAGAAAGCTCTTTCGAAATGAAAATTATATTAACTCTTAAAAACAAAAAAGAAAGACATGAAACAATAGACCCTGAATGTCTAAGTATCAGGGCGCGTGCCTGGTTTTTGCGTTGGCACCTGGAGTATAGTTATCCTATGCGAAGTTTGACCATACTCCTTTTTCTCAGCCTCCACTTTATTTTTCATTGGGTGTTCTGCTATGACTACCTCGTTGCGGCTGTGCATCTTTTCGTCATCTGCTGCAAGTGCTTCTTGATAGGTTGGGGTTTCCTCTTGTTTCCACCACCGGGGCCCATCGTGAGAGAGCTGAATTTCGTGGCGCTTGCACTTTCCCTTCTTGTTGACCCAGTGCATGCTGAGACTATGGGGAGTGCCTCCCCTTGGCCGGGTGAGGGTACCACCCACGCTTTTCTGCACGCCTATCAACCTTGCATTTCACACTGTCATTTGGGGTGTCGTTTAGCTCATCAGAGGCCCTTATTGGATCTCTTCTGTAGGAAGGCTTGCGTGTTAAAATGAGTGGTACTTTGCCTCTACTTTTGTTGCGCCTGGCGCTCATCTCCTCCATTCTACGGGATTTTGGTTCATGCCTGGCATTGGCAAACATCTGCTTCGAGTCCCGAATCGCTATTTGGCTGTGCATGGCTCGACCGTCGATTGCGGGCCAGGCTGGTGCCCTTGCCCACGGGTTGTCACCCCTTTGCTTTGCGATTTTCGCTTCATACTCTGGCTGAACCATCCTTAGGTCAATGCTTGTTCCTTTCCGTGGGGGAGATGTTGCGAGCCGACTGAATACGTCTCTTTGCCTTTTCCTGGACTCGTGGACCAGCACTTGTGCTGCTGCAGATCTCCACTGTGGATCCTCCACCTTCTGGAAACTTCCGCTTCGACATAATTGGGTTTCTTGCTTTGTTTCTCGGTGGGTATCACGTCCGTTATCTGGATTGGTTGCCACTACTGTTGCCGATCTGTCACTCGTGATGAATTTGAGAATGTTGTGGAGAGTAGATGGGATTGCTTGTAACTGGAAGAGTTCTAGCCGACCTAGTAGAATACTGTGTTCAGTTGGATGGTCAACAACCGAGAATTCGAGCACCCTTTTTATCTGTTTTGCCCCATCATGACTAATCAATGTAAACGGGAGCGTGAGTGTTCCTGCTGCCCAGATGCCGTGACCGGTGAACCCAACTAGTGGGCCCTGGCGTGGTGGCTGGTGGTGCTTTTTTCCATTCAATTGGTAACCGCCGAAGGCAATGTTCATAAATCACGTTGACCCTGCTTCCGTTATCGATGTACACTTGTTCAACACGGTTTTGGCTAATGAAACCGATGATGTGCAATGGGTCATTTGGATCCCAACGCTCTGGCCTGGGGTCATTCATTGAAAATGCTATGTTGAGGATGTTTTGATGGTATACCTTCGCGCCTACGTGATGGATCTGGCGGTTGCTACACGGGCGGGGCCCGGTGATGGTAAGTATCTTTGTCTTCATTTCGTGGTCCTTTCCCCCATCCTTTTGATTTTTAGGTTGGTGTTTATCATCATCAAATGTTTCCCTGAGGTCTTTCGCTATGTCAACTATGTTTCCTACTAGTTGTTTCTCATCGATCTCCCGCTTCAATACCGTGCATTCACTAGTATGAGGAGTTTTGCTTTTATGATATTCACAGAACTTGGTCTTGTCCTTGCTCTCCTTTGTTGGAGTTTTGTTGATTGCATGGACATCGTTATGACCGCTCCTGTTGTCATATCTGTTGAACGGTTGATACCTCCATGACATGTGCCTGGAGTGGCGATTGTGCCTCTGTTGGTTGCCATCTTGCCTCTCTTGCTGGGCTGAGCTCGGTCGGGATGCCGCTTCCTCCTGTTTAATGTATGCGTTGGCCACAGCTTTGAGATTGGCCTCCTTTCTCTCTTCCCCCTCGATTTGTCTCAAGTATTTTTCCACACGGAACTTGAGTTCGTCCCTGAATCTAGGAATTGTTCCTTGCATCTTCCTTGATAGGAATCCAGGAAGCAGACCTTGGGCGAAGGCGCCTGTCACCAGGAAGTCTTCATGTCCTGGGACATTCAAGGTAGCTAGCGTAAATTGGTCGTAATAGTCATGGATCGATTCTCCTACTTTTTGCTTGCACGCCATCACAGAGTTGGCATCCCCTTTTCCTTTCCTCAACTGCATGAAGTTGTTGAGGAAAAGGTATTTTAGCTGCTCAAAACTCGAGATACTGCCTGGCCTTAGAGACTTGAACCACTTGCCTGGGTTTCCTGTTAAAGTGCAGGGGAAATAAGTGCAAGTGAAGTGACGATCCATCTTAAGAGATGTCATTGTCCACTCGTAGTTGTCGATGTGGTCATCTAGGTCTGTAGTGTCGTCGTACTTTGGCATGTTTGGTATCATTGCAGTGTGCGGGATCTCGTACTGCAACAGTTCATGGTTGAAATTGGAGCTTGCGCTTCGCATGGGGTTGTCCATGTATGAGTATGACATACCACCATAATCCATGTGTTGCTGCATCTGGTAGGGGCTTGTATACATCTGGTTATGCATGGCCGCCGACGAGATGTACAGTTGATATTGCTGTAGGTTTGGCGGCAATCCAAAGTGTTGGATTGCGTATTGCCCGGTCGGGGGAGCCATATATGGGCTTGCTCCTGTGTACTGTTGTGACAACCCGGAAACTTCAATCCTGTACACTTAGTCAATTCAATCAATATTTAACTTGTTTTGTCGATTACTGGTACTATTTAAGGGTTCATTTAAGTGTTCTAAGCTTGAATTTGACCAAGGTTGAGTTTAGGAATGAGTCAGCATGTCCCATAGTGAGAAAACCGGGCCATACACCCCTCTTGGAGGAGTGTACGGCCGTACACATGGGTGTGCGGCCGCACACCCACTCCCTTGGCAGCACACTCACTTTTGGGCAGCACTCTCACCCCTATATAAAGGGTAGACTCCTTTCCTTACATTCCTTTGACACCTTGGCAGCACTCAACACATTTCCTCTCAAGTTTCTTCAACCACAAACTCTTCAAAGCTTCAAGAACGTGAGTAACTCATCCTCTAACTTGATAACCATGAAAGACCACTCTATCTAGACCTTAAGTGTGCAAAATCGGCATGCTCTTCGTGTATGGAAGAGAGTGCGGCCGCACACCCCCTTTAAGGTGGCCGCACACTCTTAAAACACCCTCCAAAGTGAGAGTTTGACTTCCATATTCGAGATAAACATGCCCCTAGCTTTGTTGTACCTTGGAAATGGCATTTTTGGACATTTTTGTGTGGGGTGTATGACCGCACACACCTGTGTACGGCCGCACACACACATGTGCGGCAGCACACCCAAGTGTGCAACCACACACTCATTCTAGGACCATAAACTCACTTCTAAGACCCTAAACTTGTACTACAACTAAGTATGGACCAAGAACACCTCATGGATTGCAAGTATGGACCTTGAAATCACCACAATAACACCTCTCATCATGAGTGTACGACCGCACACCCATTGGGCCGCACACCCATGGCCGTACACACCTTTAAGGTGGCCATACACTCCCCTCATGCAACCCTACAAGGTCCTAACACTTAGTGCAAGTAGATCCAAGTCTCTAGAGTGGTTTTCCATCACTTATAGTGGTGAAATACCTTCATTTGACTCGTTTATGTGTCATTGCGTGTTAATTAGGATCGAATCACGTTCAAGGCTTCACTTGAACACCCAACTTTCTGTATCGATCCTTCAATCAAACCACTTACCCGAGGTGAATTCATACCCCTACATTTTCCCGTGTTTTTAATGTTTTTCAGGGGGGGAATACAAGCCAAACATATATGTTTTTAACAATATAAAACTCATGCAATTCTCGTATTTTAACCCTTTTGTACTATGTTGAGCATAAGGGACGTTTTCATTAAAATTGCATTGTTTTCCGGACTCGATATTCACTACGTTATACATGCAAACGATAATCGGTATAGTTTGGGATTTTCTAAACATAACAAGTACAGAAACTTTCACTAACAAACATGTGCACTAAGACAGAAATAATTTACAGTTTACATCACTATTTTATCATAGTATTCATAACTGTAATTTTCACTACATATGGTATACATACGAATTTCACTACGATATAACGCTATAACGCTACGTGTAAACTAGATTGTACGATACTGTGAGACACTACTTCAATACTGTACCCTTAGGTGTACAGGGATAAATCCTATCATAGTATAACCAGAGTCTCCTGGAGGGAGAGCGTGAGATTTGTGAATAGATCTATTCGGGACTGACAATCCCACACCCGTACTGCTAGCTACAGTTGGGCAGGCATGCCTAGGGTGACAAATGTCATTTAACTCGACGCCTGAAGAACGTTGGAAAGGTCTCTAGTCATATCAAGTATGGTTATACGACTCACACTATGTATAAATCACCTTTAGTTTACAAGTTGGCACTCTTCAACAGTTTTATTTATACTAAATAGAACTAATACACACTACAACTGGAGAATTTCCAGGGTTTTCAAACAGAACCGAACATACAAGGGTTTCACGCACGAAATACTTATACATCATGATTAGCATTAGCTAGTCACATGAAGTATTATTTTTGCATATCACTATAGTTTTCAGTAATGAACATTCATGGTTTTATACAGAATTGATAACGCTACATTTTCACTAACGAAAATATTGGATTTTCTTGAAACTATACAAACACTTTTACAAGCTCATCAACAAGTTTTCATTACGAAATACTGCTTATGAACTCACCAGCTTTATGCTGATATTTTAAAATTGCTTGTATTCTCAGGAAATCAGTAGACAGGTACCTGCTGGATTTTTGAGAAGCCGGAGCAATAAGAGTCTTATGTTTATATTTTACATACTAGTTGATGCAATTCAAACAAGTTTCAAACTGATGTAAACATTTTTATATATGTATTCACTGTGATGGTCGTGTTGCTATGGTTGCTATTATACATTGGTTGTGATGCTATACATGACGTCCTCCGCCCCGGAACGATTCCGTCATCACGGTTTCGGGGTGTGACAGATTGGTATCATAGCCCTTGTTTATAGCGAACTAGTATACCGAACCTTACATGGTATACAACTATAAACACTAAGGGGCCTAAGTGCTCTACACTAAAAGTATACTCTCGAAAATATAAGTATTTTATAAAAAGTATACGAGCATGCATACATAACAGAATTCGTGTCATTAGTAGAACAAAACAAAAAATATTTGGATGTTGGGGCACTGCGGTTAAACCTGGGCAGTTATGTAATCATGTGTAGGGTCAATATAGCCTGATCAAATATATTCATTCGAGACATGACCAACATGTGCTTGGGAGTGACTGTGGTGTTACAGCAGGCCTAAAACTTACCAAAAACATCCCACATAAAATACTATAAGAGTATTTTAGCTAGAGCCAAACTCAGTATATAGATTTATTCCAAGTGTTGCTACCTCTTCTTTCTTAAGCGATAACTTACTTGCATTAGTAACCTTCCTGTGCTTATCGCTTGGTAAAACACTTTTATTATCAGGATGAGATATATCTTGTTTCATATATCTTGAGGACTTACCATCCTCTTCTTCCTGATTGTTTCTAGAAAAAGATGCCTCCTCGACCAAGACCCAATAGAAGGAACAACACTCCGCCACCACCACCACCTCCCCAGTTCGACCCCGTCATGTTCCAGGCAGCAGTTACCGTCGCTGTAACCGCATCAATGTTACAAGTAAACTCTGGTGGGGCTGGAGGTGGAACCGACCCACAAAGACAAGACGGAAGTCAGGGACATCAAAAGGAGTGTTCCTACAAGGACTTCATGACTGCAAAACCCAAGTCCTTCGACGGGAATGGAGGTGTCATCGCTCTGACTCGATGGTTCGAGAAGATCGAATCCATCTTCGAAATTTGTGCCTGTCCTGAAGCCATCAAGGTGAAGTTCGCCGCCTGCACCTTCACCGATAGAGCCTTGACCTGGTGGAATGGTCGAGTCAAAACCCTAACCCTGCCAGTGGCTAATGCCATGGGTTGGGAAAGACTGAAGGAACTCATGCTTTCAGAATACTGCCCAAGGGGCGAAGTGCAAAAGTGGGAGCACGAACTCTGGAACTTGAAGATGAAGGGTTCTGACATCGCCACCTACACCGCTAGGTTCTGTGATCTGGCACTCCTCTTTCCGGGAATGGTCACTACGGAAAGCAAGAAAATCGAGAGGTACATCTGGGGACTGACGCAACCAACCAAAGGAAATGTCTTGGCGACGAGGCCGACCACATTTGAAAGCGCCAAGGATCTGGCTCAGACTCTGATCGATCATGGAATCGATCTGGATGAGGTGGAAGCTGTCTCCGAGCCACAAAAGGAAAGTGGTGGGAAGAAGAAGAAATCATGGAACAAGCAGAAGGGTCAGTCTTCGCAGGAGCCCTCCAAGAAACAACAAACAGTGGCAGTTCATGCTGTTACTGCTCCTGCTGCTGCTCCAGCTACTGTTCCAACCACCCAAGCTCCTACCGGTGTTTATGCTGGGAAACTACCTTTGTGCAACAAATGTAACTTCCATTATCACGGAACCTGCCATGAGTTGAGTTGCAACAACTGTGGAAAGAAGGGACACACAGCTCGATACTGCAAGGTGCCAACCCAACCAACCAACCAGGTTGCGGGAGCAGGTGCTGGTCAAGCTTGTTATGGATGTGGAGAGGCTGGACACTTCAGGAGAAACTGCCCCAAGGCAACAACTGGTGGAAATACAGGAAGAGTTTTGGCGATGGGCCAGGAGGAAGCTGTCGCTGATCCTACCGTTGTTACGGGTACGTTCCTCCTTGACAACTCTCATGCATGCATTCTTTTCGATTCTGGTGCGGAGAGGAGTTTTGTTAGTCATGCATTCAAACATCTAATCAAATGTAAATCCCAACCTTTAACCGAAACGTTCACCGTCGAGATGGCTAACGGAGAGAAAGAGAGCGCGAACGACATATTCATAGGCTGTACTCATGTCCAGCTTAGTTCCAAGAGTCTTCTGCAGTGACTGCCAGAATCTCGAAGTGAACCTGCTATCTCGATCGGAGATAATGGATACAGGTACACCGTGCAGTCAGAATATCTCTTGGATGTAGATTCGTGCAAGTCTCTCCATCTTGAAGGTTTCCTTGATCGGTAGGAAGTGAGCGGATTTAGTCAGCCGGTCGACTATCACCCAGATGGCGTCGTGCCCACTCGGAGATTTGGGTAATTTGGTGATGAAGTCCATGGTAATCCTCTCCCACTTCCATTCGGGAATTTCCGGCTGTTGGAGCAAACCTGAGGGCTTCTGATATTCGATTTTGACTTTGGCGCAAGTCAGGCACTTGCCCACAAATGTAGCGATCTCCGCTTTCATATTTGGCCACCAATATAGTTTCTTGAGATCGAGGTACATCTTATCCGAACCTGGATGTACGGAGTATCTGGTCCTATGAGCTTCGTTCATGACGACTTCTCTGTAACCACCGAACTTAGGGGTTCGGATCCGGTCCATGAAATAATAGACTCCGTCTCCCTTGATCTCTTGGTTCTTATCCATTCCTCTCAAGGCCTCATCCGCGACGTTCTCTGGTTTAAGGGCTTCCAGCTGAGCCTCTCTGATTTGCGCGGATAAGTGAGAATGGATAGTCATAGATGACGCCTTCGCACTGCGACTCGTGTACTCTTTGCGACTAAGAGCATTAGCCACCACATTGGCCTTGCCGGGATGGTAGCGTATTTCGCACTCGTAATCGCTGAGTAGTTCAACCCAACGCAGTTGTCGCATGTTCAACTCCTTCTGATCGAAGATGTGCTGCAGGCTTTTATGGTTGGTGAAGATAGTGCATTTGGTTCCGTAGAGATAATGTCTCCATATCTTCAGTGCGAAGACCACTGCTCCCAACTCCAGGTCATGCGTTGTGTAGTTGACTTCGTGTGCTTTCAGCTGTCTCGAGCCATAAGCAATAACTTTTCCCCGCTGCATGAGCACACAGCCCAAGCCCTGATTGGATGCATCGCAGTAGACCACGAAATCCTCCGTCCCTTCGGGCAGAGACAGGATAGGTGCGCTGCATAGGGCCTGTTTCAAGGTCTGGAACGCAGAGTCTTGCTTCTCACTCCAACATAAAGGTACACCTTTTTGAGTCAGAGTGGTTAAGGGTTTGGCAATTCTGGAGAAGTTCTGAATAAATCTGCGATAATAGCCAGCGAGACCCAAGAATTGGCGAATTTCTGTGGGTGTCTTCGGTGCTGACCAATTATCTATCGCTTTGATTTTGGAGGGGTCTACGTGTATGCCTTCTTCGCTTACCACGTGACCTAGGAAGGTTACTTTACGAATCCAGAATTCGCACTTGGAGAATTTTGCGTAAAGCTTCTCCGCCCTTAGAGTTTCCAGCACCAATCTCAAGTGCTGTTTGTGACCTTCCTCGCTTCTAGAATAGACAAGTATATCATTGATGAATACGATGACGAACTTGTCCAGAAAAGACGACACACCCGGTTCATCAGGTCCATGAACACTGCCGGTGCGTTGGTTAGACCGAAGGGCATTACTACGAACTCGTACATATCGAGTCCGAAAAGCTGTTTTAGGAATATCACCCTCATGGACTCGTAGCTGATGGTACCCTAATCTTAGATCTATTTTCGAGAAATAGCTGGCCCCTTGGAGTTGGTCGAAGAGATCATCGATTCGAGGAAGAGGGTAACGATTTTTGACAGTGAGCTTGTTCAACTCTCGATAATCGATACACATTCGAAAGGATCCATCCTTTTTTTTCACGAACAAGATCGGGGCTCCCCAGGGTGAGGAACTCGGTCTGATGAATCCTTTGTTGAGCAGCTCATTGAGCTGGCTAGATAGCTCCTGCATTTCTGCTGGTGCTAGGCGATATGGGGATTTAGCTACGGGGGTAGCTCCGGGGACTAAGTCGATATGAAACGCGACTTGGCGTTCAGGAGGGATTCCCGGAAGCTCCTCGGGAAATACATCAGGAAAGTTGCAGACTTCGGGAATGCTCTCAAGGTCTTTAACTTCCTGTTTTTCGTTAATAACATGGGCTAGGAATGCATGACATTCCTTTCGCATAAGTTTCTGAGCTTTGATGCACGAGATGATACGGAGATTTGAACTAAGTTTATCGCCGTAGATTATGAGAGCTTCACCAGAGGGAAGGTTGAGACGGATGGCTTTTTCGAAACAAAGGATATCAGAACGATTGGGGCTCAACCAATCCATGCCGATGATGACATCAAAGCTTTTTATGGAAACTGGCATAAGATCGATGGGAAACGAATGATCGTTCAGGGTAAGAGTACAACCGCGGATTATATCATTAGTGCTCTCCTTCTCACCGTTAGCCATTTCGACGGTAAATGTTTCGGTTAATGGGTGAGGTTTATGTTTTAGAAAATGTTTGAATGCATGACTAACAAAACCTCTTTCAGCACCAGAATCGAAAAGAATGCATGCATAAGAGTTATCGAGGAGGAACGTACCCGTCACAACGGTAGGGTCAGCCACAGCCTCCTCTTGCCCCATAGATAGTACTCTCCCGGTGTTGCCCATTGTTGCTGCCTTGGGACAGTTTCTCTTGAAATGCCCGACTTCCCCACAGCCGTAGCAGGCTTGACCAACACCTGCTCCAGAGGTCTGATCGGTTGGTTGGACTGGGTTCCTACAGCCTCGAGCCAGGTGGCCCTTTTTACCACAGTTGTTGCAGACCATCTCACGACATGGACCAGGGATGCGGTGATGATAACTGCACTTATTGCACCAAGGGAGGGTACCAGTATACCTGCTGGTAGGTGCTTGAGTTGCTGGAACAGCGACAGGGGTAGTAGCAGCGTGAACTGCTACCGTATGTTGCTTCTTTGAGGGCTCCTGCGAAGACTGACCCTTTTTCTGTTTCCAAAATTTTCTTTTCTCACCACTCCCTTTAGCCGGTTCAGGAGTGGCTGTCACTTCATCGAGATCGACTCCATGATCGATCAGAGTCTGCGCCAGGCACTTAGCGCTATCAAACGTAGTTGGCCGAGCAGCCAAGACATTTCCTTTGGTCGGCTGGGTTAGTCCCCAGATGTATCTTTCAACCTTTTTGCTTTCCGGAGCGACCATCCCCAGACAGAGAAGTGCTAGGTCTTCGAACCTAGATGTGTAAGCAGCAATGTCGGAACCCTTCATCTTTAGGTTCCAGAGTTCGTGCTCCAGTTTCTGCATTTCGCCTCGCGGGAAGTACTCAGCTAGCATGAGCTCTTTCAAACTCTCCCAACCCATAGCATTTTCTATTGGCAGGGTTAGGGACTTGACCCGACCATTCCACCAGGTCAATGCTTTGTTGGTGAAAGTGCAAGCGGCGAATTTCACCTTGTCGGCTTCAGAACAAGAGCAGATTTCGAAGATAGACTCGATCTTTTCGAACCATCGAGTCAGGGCAATAACACCTCCAGTACCGTCGAAGGACGTAGGTTTCGCGTTCATGAAGTCTTTATAGGAGCACTCCTTCTGGCGCCCTTGACTCCTGTCATGATGAGTACCACCTCCCTGCCCGCCAGATCCACTAGAATTTATCTGTGAGATTGCGGCGGCCACCGCAGCAGTAACAGCCGCCTGAAACACAGCGGGATCGAACTGAGGTGGTGGAGGAGCTGGATCCGTTGAAGGATCGCTGTTCTTTTTGCTGGGTCTTTTCTTTGGAGGCATCTTGTTCTAGAAATGAACTGGAAGAAGAGGGTGGTAAGTCCTCTGAATCGAATTAAGGGATATGAAGCAAATATATCTCACTATGATAGCTAGAGTGTTCTACTAAGCGATAAGCAATGAAAGACTACCAATGCAAATAAATTATCGCTAAAAGGAATGAGAGAAACACTTGGAAGTGAATTCCTGTGATGAATTTGACTCTAGTAAAATACTCCTATAGTATTTTAAGTTTGATTGTTTCGTTCTTTCGATGACTTGTTGTATGGATATCTGGTAAGTTTTAGGCCTGTTGCAACACCACAATCACTCCCAAGCACATGTTGGTCATGTCTCGAACGAATATAGTTGATCAGGCTATATTGACCCTAGACATGATTACATAACTGCCCAGGTTTAACCGCAGTGTTCAACATCCAAATACTTTTGTTTTGTTCCATTCATGAGACTGTTTCTGGTACGTAGGTATACTAGTATACTTTTGTAAAAATACTTATATTTTGGAAAGTATACTTTTAGTTCAGAGCACTTTAGCCCCTTAATGTTTATAGTTGTATACCATGTGAGGTTCGGTATACTTAGTTCACTATAAACAATAGCTCTGATACCAATCTGTCACACCCCGGAACCCAAGGCGGAAACGTTCCGGGGCGGAGGACGTCATTCGTAGTATCACAACAATCGTATCATAGTAATCAAAGTAAACACAACCATTACATTGCATTATGAATATTTACATCTGTAAGGTCCTGAAAAGGATCTTTACCAATGATCAAGCAACAAACAATCACAGATAGAAGAATAAGAAGAAAAGAAATCGAGCTTGCACACGTTTATATTCAGAAAAACGTCAGGTACAACTCGATGGAACACTCTGTAAACGCAATGGCATCAACAACTGCACAATGACCTACACCTCTGCTATTTATACTAGATAGGACCGCAAACAGGGTTTACGACCGTAAACTCTGTTTACGGTCGCAAACACATTTTCTGACCAAAGACACATAAACAACTCACAAACTGTATTACAGACTCCTACTGAACAAAATACAATGAAATCCTAGACCAAACCATTAACTGGACCCTTCAATCTCCCCCTTGGTTTGGTGCTAGCTTGGACTCAGCTTTTGTCGACCACCAGCACATCAGATTTTCCCATAGCTCCGTTCCACATCTCCTTCTCGATAATCTCAGCAACCATCGAAGTGTATTCCTTTGCAGCGGACTCAAAAAGTTCTTCAGCCACCACGATCTGATGAACGGAGAGCTGATGTATATCCCACTTACCAAATTGAAGCAATTCCCTCTTGTCATACAAGCGGATACAATCGTCTTTAAGCTTGATGACAACAGCAGCTGTGGATTCATCATACACCCAATATAGCATAGATGCGAGAGATCCATCTGGATAATTTTGAAGAACGGGAATCTGCTTAACTTGAGTAGTAGCGGGCCACATCACTGACCGAAGGGGCTGACTTGTTTTGGGATCAATGACGTTAGAGTAAACCTTGATTATAGACTCAACAATCTTCATCGAAGGGAAGCCCTTAGCTACTTGATCTTCCAAAAAGGATTTGAACTGAGTCGCCCTGGGATTGTTTGATGGATTTGAGAAAGGAGCTTTAGACAGCTCCGTAAGATCAATCCTAGTAAAGGAATGAAAATCGTGAGCATCTTTGTATAATTCAGTATTGCCGCTCTTTCTTCTCACCATAAACATATTCATAGTGTCATGAAATCCCCACGAGATGATTCCTGACCTATCACCATAAACGTCTCTGAAACGATGTTCGCCCAGATCCGTAACGGTGATCTGTGGTTGATCCCAGGGGGCATTATGATCTGCGCTCCTTTTGAATAGAAGTTGACCCTTTTCAGCTGACTTGGCCAATTTAGCGCGTTTAATGCCATTACACTTGGAGCCTGAGCCGGTTCTTTCTCAAAACGATTAACGACGGTGGTCGTCCTTGTATGTTGTGGAACTATGGGAGTATCTTGATCAGGAAGATAGATCTTTGGCTCGTCAACAGATGACTTGAATTTGTCGCCAAAGTTTTCTTCCAGCTTCTTCTTAAGATCGTAGTAGCTGGCGGTCAACAGGCCGAAATGCGTCTGAAGGTCAGTAATTTGCTTCGATTTCAGAGCTTTGTCTTCAATAAGTTCGGCCACTTGAATATTGAGCTTTGTATTCTCAGTCTGAAGGTCTGCGACCTTGATATCCAGCTCAATATTTCTCTGATCTAAATCAACATTTTTCTGATTCAGAGCATCGATCTCTTTCTGGAGTCCAAGGAGTGAAGGATTCTCTTCTCCTGAGCTGCCACCCCCAATAGAAATTCCTTTGCCATGAGAGGGAGGCATTGTGAGTTGTTCTCTGGCCAAAAGCCTGGCTAACTTAACCGAGGCAGCATCATGCTCTGGCCTGGGAGGAGAGAAATCTGTGGGGAAGGAAGAGCCACCAGCTTCATAGAAGGTACTAAGACCTTCACTGACAGGTTCAGATGAAACGATAACAGGAGTTGTTGTTGGTGGAGCTGTAAAACTTTGAAGTGGACCCGAGTCAAAAATTCCCTGTCTAGGGTCAAGTCTTCGTCTTTTTGTTGGAGGTTGAGAGGCCTGTGTAGTTGGGTGATCACTTTCCAATGGCTCAAATGTAGGTAAAACAACATCAAGGGGAGGAATCCCTGATACTGTCACCATAGGAATTGCTATTTCCGCCGTTGGATTGGAAGGAGGAGGCGTGGCTTCGAGAACGTCTTGTTTTTCCCTTATCTCCGTTGCTGAATGAGCAACTTTATTGATATTTTCAAGTAGTGTGTTGAGGTTTACGCCGGTCATGAAATCTTCATTGCTACCGAAGTTGAGAGGAATTTCATCGTTATCAAATCCTGTGAGGTCGAGGCCTTCGTACAAATCAGTCTCCGTTCCAGACCCCTCATTGTAATCTCCTTGTACCCTGAACAGATGTCAATTCGTGTTCCTCAGCTACTTGAGCATTAGCAGCTGGAGTTTCTTCTTCATCATGATCTGAAACTGTGATGACATCTTCATAAACAACTCTCTTGGAGGAAGTGGGCTCAGAAGACATCTTGTCAGACGTTCCATGAGATTCGGAAGATTCATCTATTTCAGCAAATTTTCCGAATTTCACGAGAGGATGTAGGCCTTGGAAGACGACTTTGCCCTTTCGATTCTGCTTGATGAGACCAATCGTGTGTGGGCCTAATGACTTTATATCCACCTTGTCACCATCTTTGATCATCTCTGGGAATTGATTGTCGATGAACATCTGAATAAATCTCGGATATAGCAAGAATGCATCTCTGGTCTCCCGGCTTATAGCGTTGATATTTACCAAGAACTCATCCAAAATGAACTTCGAGAAGTTGAATTTGATGCCAGCAGCCAGTGAAACGATTGCCCCTGTGTTCCTGAGAGAGATTTCATCAGCTCCTGATCTCCTCCCCGAGATATAGATCACGAACACATGCGCCAAAAATCTCCAGTAGGGAGGCAGAAGCTTCTTCACCGTGGGAGGGTAGATGCCCTCATATCCCATCCTTTTGAGAACCTTTTGAACATCATCAATCCCAATTTCAGTAGGAAAATCGGGTTGATCATTGATCAGCAATGTTTCTCTGATATAGTGCTCAGTGATTATGATCTTGCATCCTTTAACCACAGCTTTAACAGCGAACGCACCATTGTCTTTTGACATCTTGGCCGTCTGCCAGAACTCCCTGACAATGTTCTGATAAATGATTGGATTCACAGTGATGGCACAAGCCAGGCAGCATTCTCTTAGTCTGTAGATCATTGATCTGAAATCTCCATGAGCAACAGGAGGTTCATCCAACACAATTGCCAGGTTATGCATGTCAGCAAACTTAAGACTCGCCATTGATCTGCACTAAACCAGGCCAAGTAAGAAAACAAAGTATTTAAACAATTAAAGCTTTAAGTTTTCTTAATTAAACAATTTTATTTTGGCCTTAAAAAAAATTATTTTGATCAAAAAAATTTGAGTTTACGGTCAATATTGGTCAAACAAGAGTTTACGGTCAATATTGGTCAAACAAGAGTTTACGGTCCAAAGTGGGTTTACGGTCGTAAACCCATTGCAATGGTCACCTGACCGTAAACTGAGTTTACGGTCGTAAACTCATAGGAGTTTACGGTCGTAAACTCATAGGAGTTTACGGTCGTAAGCCCAAAAGAAGTTTACGGTCGTTGAATCTCCCCAAATCGTAAACCCTCCCCAAACCGTAAACGCCGACGAACACATAAACGACGATTAATCCTCCAGTTTCAGTCGAATCGATGAACCAATAGCTTTTCCCCAGTCGGTTTTAGCATACCTTCGAAGTGAACTTACTGATTTCGCAAAATCTCACAGGAAATTTCGAGGATGAGAGAGAGTAGAGAGAGAAAGAGTTTGCGACCGCAAGGAGAAAAGGAAGGTGAAAAGGGTTTACAGCAGTAAACCCAACCTTTTATACCTCCTTAGAGTTTATCTGTCTCTCACACAGTATTATGCACAGTCCAAATCCCGATTAAATTTTCAAAAATAAAACTTTTTGAGGATATTAAAATAAAAGTAAAATTAAAATTAAACTAAAAATACAATAAACTAATTTCTAAAATTTAAGAATTAAAAGATTTAAAAATTAAATTTTTGACAATTATAAAAATAAAATTAAAATAAAATAAAAATAAAAATAAAATTAGAATAAACAGAGACAAAATTTATCTCAAAATTCACTGAAAATTATCTTGTGACACTGGGATCAAAGTTGTTAGACAGCCTTACTTCACTTGTCGGTACCGTCTATCTTCACGTCTTTGTCTGGTTGATCGCCGGTATTGTGGTCCACTTAAACACGAAAAATTGTGACAAAATTAGGACATACTATTAATTATAATACAAAGTGATCCTAAGTTCCTAGATACTATATCTTAAGGACCATTCAGCTGACGACGACCAGGGATATTGTTGTCCACCTAAATTTAGCAGCGAGATCTATAGACAATCTGTGAGTGTTCAATTTTAATTGTACTGGAACATGTTTCCCGCTTCCTTATTTGCTCCACTAATCAAGGACTTCCAGAATACTCCTTACATCGGGTGAGCAGACAATCATTAAGAGAGAAGATAGATTTAGAATGCATATGCTATACACCCAGGTCGGATCTCTTCCAATCACGCAGAGGGTGGAACATATGACTAACTGAAGTTTTAGAGGGATTGAGAAGTAGAATGGTGCATATACTGTGTACCAGGTCGGATTATGAGTCACGCAAAGGAGACAGTATATGGCTAACAGATAGAAAGAATTGCATAGATAGAGGATGCAGAGAAATAGAATTGCATATGTTACAGTCCAGGTCAGATTTTGAGTCACGCAGAGGAGGTAACATATAACTAACAGACAGATAGAGAAAGAAAACAATTTTCTACAGACCTAATTCATCGGAATTCACCAGTCACCCCATCAATACCGGAATTAAGGACAGAATCCGCACATCGAGGAAAATTTAATCCACGGTTCCAAGTACAGGTTCTTTAATGTGACCAGTAGATTCCCATATATATCTCCTTGCTCAACCTATCCAAGCGTCGTATTGTCAGGCTAAACGGATCTAACTAGGTCAAGATTTGTCAAGTCTATGAATTCCTTAAGTTCAACTCTGCCTAGTCATGTCCATTTAGAATCTTTCGTGCCTACCAACGCATCAAACCCAGAGCATAGACCCTTCAACTTTGGGTACGTTACGCAGACTCAGATTGCCTGTTATCACTTGATAATATCACTTCCCAGTACTATATCAACAAGCAAAACTGAAAGCGACAATATTTTTGATTTTTCTGAATTTTTAATGTTTTTGGATTTTTGAATGTTTTCTGAAAAAAATAAAACAGAAACAAGATGTTTTTGGATTTTTTTTTAATTTTTCAATTTTTGTTTGGTTTTTGTTTATTTCTCCCCCTAAATTTGTGCATGGGTGAGAATGAAAACACTAAAATGCGCAAATTTAAACTAACCTAATGAATAACAAAAATTTAATCCTCAAAACGAATCATTTTTAAAAATCCCACAAGCACATCGAATCGAGCTTTGTTAAAAGGCTTGGCGAACAGATCCGCCACATTATTGGCAGTGGGAACCTGTTCTAGCCTAATGAGCGAGCGCTCATAACAATCTCTGATAAAGTGAATTTTGATATCAATGTGCTTGGTTTTGGAGTGTTGGACAGGATTTTTAGTTATTTGAATTGCGGCCTCATTATCACAGTGAATTGGGGTTTCTAGATAATTCAAACCGTAGTCCAACAACTGATGTTGGATCCAGATAACTTGAGAACAGCAGGCAGATGCAGCAACGTATTCCGCTTCTGCTGTTGAGGTAGAGACGGTATGCTGTTTCTTGCACTGCCACGACACCAGCCTATCGCCAAGGAATTGGCACCCTCCTGATGTTGATTTCCTGTCAAGCTCACAGCCTCCATAATTACTGTCAGCAAAAGCATATAAATCAAATTCAGAATTTTTCGGATACCAAAGACCCAATTTTGGGCTGCCTTTGATATACCGAAAAATTCTTTTGACAGCAATAAGATGAGAGAGTTTAGGATTAGCCTGATAGCGAGCACATTGACAAACTGTAAACATGATGTCGGGACGACTTGCAGTAAGATACATCAACGATCCGATCATCGATCTGTAGTGTGTCTGATCTATGGATTCGTGTCTGGATTCAGCAGGGGTCTTTCAGCCATTGGTGTCGATGCAGGTTTCGCGTCTTGAAACCCGAACTTCTCAAGAATATCCTCCACATACTTAGCTTGATGTAGCAGGATTCCGGTTGAATTTTGTTTGACCTGAAGCCCCAGAAACATGGTCATTTCACCCAGTGAACTCATCTCAAACCGCCTTTTCATCACGCCTTCAAACTCTTTGCAAAGCTGTGGACAGGTAGACCCGAAGATAATGTCGTCAACATAGATCTGGACTAGTATCTGATCATTACCAACATGCTTGATGAATAAAGTTTGATCAATAGTGCCGCGAGAGTATCTATGCTCGAGCTAATGCTTTGTTAGAGTCGCATACCATGCTCGAGGAGCTTGATGTAACCCATACAATGCCTTGTCCAACTTGTAGACATGATTAGGAAACTTGGAGTTGACGAACCCAGGGGGTTGATCAACATAAATTTCTTCCTTCACCTTGCCATACAAGAAGGCAGTCTTGACATCCATTTGGTAGACCGTGAAGTTCATGTAAGAAGCATATGCGAGAAAGATACGAATAGCCTCCAATCGAGCCACGGGAGCATAAACCTCAGTATAGTCAAGACCCTTAACTTGTCGAAACCCGCGAACCATCAACCTTGCTTTATTGTGCACTATTACACCAGAATCGTCTTGCTTGTTACGATAGACCCAACGCGTGTCAAGAGACCTTTTGCCCTTCGGTAACTCAACCAACTTCCAAACCCCGAGCTTTTCAAACTGATTTAGCTCTTCATGCATCGCATCTACCCAGCTGGGCTCATTCAAAGCCATGTCAACGTTCTTGGGCTCTATTTGAGATATAAAGCAAGAATAGAGACATGCATTGACATCTCCACTCTGACTTCTGGTTTTAACTCCGTCACCCAGCTGTCCAATGACGTTATCGATCGGATGATCGCGTTGAATTCTTGAAGGAATGTCTTGGCTGATATCATTGAGTGAAACAGGAAGAGTGTGAATGTTGAAACCTCCATCATTTGCTGATTTATCCACATTGGATGGATCTGCTACAAACTCATTAGCAATTTCTTCAGGAAAGAGTAGTTCCATAAAAGTTGGATTGACAGCGGAAGCATCTCTAGACATGAACTCTCTTTCAATAGGCGTAAGAGGTGTAGCATCAGCATCAGGAGTTCCATCTTGAACTTTAGACTCTGGACTATCAAGTCGATCACATGACTCCCCCTGAGGTGGAGCAGAGGACTCCCCCTCAACCGTTGGAGGTCTGTAAACAACTTCTTCGTCTTCGTCTTCAGAAACAATCTTTGAACCATAAGAGGATCCATTTGAGCCATCTGAAGACACATTTAAGGATTTGAAAAGCGATGTGTAATCAAATAACCAGTCAGGACCCACTCGAGCGTCTGTTTCATTCTCCTCCAACCAGCGCACGTCATAGGATTCAACAATCTGCTTAGTCTTCTTGTTGTAAACCCTATACGCGGTGCGCGCAACATACCCTATAA
The DNA here is from genome assembly GCF_052849685.1 of Lactuca virosa. Lineage (NCBI taxonomy): Eukaryota > Viridiplantae > Streptophyta > Magnoliopsida > Asterales > Asteraceae > Lactuca > Lactuca virosa. The sequence goes on along the minus strand of NC_136430.1, from coordinate 436,846,597 downwards.
AGTAACAATCATCGGCTTTGGCATTGAATTTAGGGTTGGATTCCAAGTGAAGAAGGGTGCAAGGGCAGCCAAATACACGGAAATGGCTGACTGAAGGCTTGTGTCCATAGAGAATCTCGTACGGTGTCTTCATCCGTGCTTTGTTGATTAGAACACGATTCTGCACGTAGCAAGCAGTGTTAATCGCCTCGGCCCAAAAGAAAACAGGTAATTTTGAATCACAAAGCATTGTCCTTGCAGCGTCTTTTAAAGTTCTATTTCTCCTTTAAACAACGCCATTTTGTTGAAGCGTGTGAGCAGAGGTGTATTAACGCACGATCCCCTTTTCTGCGCAAAAATGGTCAAGAACCGCATTCTTGAACTCAGTTCCACTGTCAGTACGAAGCGCCTTCACCTGGTTGTTGGTTTGTTTCTCAATCATCACAATGAACTTCTTTATCAGATCATCAACCCCCGCTTTGTTGGATAAGAAAAAGACCCACGTAAAACGAGAGAAATCATCGATCACAACTAGACAGTACGAGCTTCTGTTGATGCTCATGACGTTGACCGGACCAAATAGGTCCATATGCAATAGTTGGAGCACCTGACTGATTGAGTTGACTTGCTTGGGCAGGTGTGGTTTTCTATGATGCTTTCCTTGGGCACAGGACACACACTTCTCAAATGTAATAAAGTCTCTGACAGGTAAGCCTCGGACCATCTCATTCTTAGCAAGGCGATTCAGGTTTTTTGCGTTAGCATGACCGAGTCGTCGGTGCCACAGCATTGCGTTTTGTTCGGAGACTTTTGAAAATAGGCAAGTGACTTGTTCAGGGATGTTGCTGTTCATGTCAATAATGTAAGCATTCCCATCCCGCTTAGATTTGACGAGAATCCACTCTTCCGGGATGACAATGCCTGGCTTGAGAATCATGCATTCTTTATCGGTAAAGTGGGTAGAATAGCCTTTGTCGCAAATTTGGGAAACACTCAACAAGCTGTGCTTTAACTCGGGAGCAAAGTTGACATTCTCAAAGCTTAGCACTCCATTTGTAACAGTTCCTCTTTGAGTGATCTTGCCACCATCTCCGCCCGCGAAGGAAACATAACCCCCATTAAAAGATTGAATGTCGCTCAATTGGGAGATGTCTCCAGTCATATGCCGGGAGCAGCCGCTGTCGACGTACCAGGGACGGACGACATTCCTCCGCAACTGCCCCTGCAAAATGAGCGGGATCATTTAGATTTGGGAACCCAGGTCATCGCTGTCCTGGGTTTCCTTTTCGCTTTCTCTGATTTATCTTTTAAAGATTTCAAATTAGGATCCTCATTCCTAATCACTTCAGAGGATGTATATGATGGATTGGAAATTGTTTTGGGCGTCCAATGATATTTAGATTTTACAACATTCTCAGGTGGTTTTGAAATAGGTTCCTTTTGAGTTTGCACTGAGCCTCTGGATGTTCTACCAGAAGTGGTTGAAGATCCATAATTGCTTTTTGACGAAACCGATCTAGGCGGAGCCTTGTTCGGTTTTGGCAAACTATTTTGAGCTTTGTTAGTAAAAACCTTTTTATTCTTTTGAAAAACAGCCCCTTTTCTGCTTCGATCATCTTTCCAATCATCATTTCGAGAACGAGTTCTTGAGGATTTTCTAATTAAAGACCTTCCTCGAGATTCATTCTCTCCTCTTGGTGACATATAGTTCACAAAGATCCTATTTTGACAATTCCTAGCTATATGACCACCAACACCACAGTTAAAACAAATCTGTTTATTATTTGAACTTGTACTACATTTCTCAGATTTATTTTCTTGACAGACACTCTTACTCTTCTCAGAAGAACATGCATGAGAAATAGGTTGTGAGATAAGTGAGGGTGCCTCAGATGGTGTGACTTGTGGAATTGATGGGTTTTCATGAGAATCACAAGCATCAGAATTACCAAACAATTCATCAAACATATCAAAGAAATTAAGTTCAACAGTAGCAGAAGTAGAAACATCACACGAAACATTATCAGTCTTAACATCAGAATCACAAACATTTTCATTTGAAACAAAAATATCAGAATTAGGAACAGAAACAGAAACAAATTCTCCAGCTGCACGCTTTGCCTGATCTAATGGTTGATCTGCAGGGGAAGTAGAAATGTCAGTACTTTCAACATTAATAAATCCTCCTGAAACGAAACCAGATGGCTTGCCATAAACCATAAACGGTTCATTGGCAATCTCATCCTTGGATAAGGGTTGATACTGATATGTATGATTATAAGGAGGAGGTACACTATCAAATCCTAAACCCTTTGACTGATTTCGTTTGAACTGCATGCAGTGATCAATCATGTTGGCAACTACCTTGCTTGATCCATCAAATTTTCTAAAATTAAAATTTGCAGTTTCAAATTCTCTTTTCAATGTATCAAGCTCGGTAATTAACTCATCATTTTGTCTCTTAACATAATCATAAAGCTCACATTTTTCACTGTATTCTGTTTGAATTCTCTTAAAGTCCTTTATTTTTGTCTCTAACTGGGCCTTAAGGGGTTTCTGTCCTTTCCTAAGCTGATAACCCTCATATCTAAGGTCCTCTACTTCTCTACGTAATAATTGAATTTCATCATGAAGAAGTTTGACATATTCATTACAAGCCTGAGAACAAGATGGTAGATTTACCTCACTTTTCCTGGGCTCGGAAGTAGAAGACACCATTAGAGCAAACTGCAGCTCCATCATTTCTGCTTCGGGATCAGCTGCATCATTCTTCAAGGAAGCATCATCAATCTGAGCTAGGTGAGCATTTTCTGGCCCTGAGATATTCAAAGCCTGAATCTGGTCCTCCCAGTCAAAAGACTGAGCGACCATAGCAGTTTCACCATTAACTGCACCACCTGCACGGTTGTTTCCCACTGCAACCATCGTCCTGTTGTTGTTCGTCCTACGATCTGGTTTTGGACACTCACGAGCAAAATGACCCGGCTCGTGGGAGTTGAAACATCGCAGCATGCCCTTGTTGAATCCCACCTTCTTGTCAGCATTGATGCCCCAGTTGCTCTTCCCTGTCTTCTTAGCAAACTGTTTGGCCCTGAAAACAGCCATAGCAATCTGCCATGTAATGTCCATCTCTTCCACATCTTCAGGATGAATCTGATCCAGGTCGGCAAATGCCAGCTGAGGTGGAAGCTCTCCAGCTACAAAGGCATTGTAGCAGTTAACAAGCCCAGTGGCTAGAGGCAGATTTTCATCAGTGTCTTTAGTGTTTGAGGAAGAGGCTACAACAGGCACATTTGGAGAGGGAACAACTTGTGGAGTGACAAATGGCTGGCTTTGAGAGTGAGGAATGGATGATGCAACAGCAAAGGTTTGAATCTGAGGTTGTTGAGCAGCAAAAGCTTGACCTGAGGAAGTCATGATTGATGAGAGAGCATTGTTGGATGAGATTCCAAGGTTTGCAGTAGAGTACGAGTTCACATGGTTTATTTCTCTCTGTTTGTCATCAATATCACAAGCTTTGATGATCGCCATGATTTCAGCAAGAGTGAGGCGGTTTAGATCCTTGGTCTTCTTAATCACAACAACATTCATATCCCATGATCTAGGAAGAGCATTTAGAAGTTTCTTGTTATTTTCTGACTTGTTCAAGAAAATCCCAGATATGTTCATGTCAGTGGTGAGAGTTATGAACCGCTGCAGCTGAGCCTCAAGAGTCTCTCCTGGAATGTAGTTGAACATATTGAACTTTTGTCTCAACATGTCCTGGCGACTCTCCTTCATATCTTCATTGCCCTCATATACCTCAATTAGGGCTTCCCACAAATCTTTAGCTGAAGTGTACTCTCGGAACCCTTGAGCAATATCAGGAGATAATGCCATGGTTAGAGTGGCTAAAGCCCTTTCCTGCTCTTCAACTTTCTCAAACTCCTCATCAGTGTAGTTTTCAACAGCCTTGTCAATCACTTGGCCTCCGACTGTCATAGTGATTCTAACAGGGCCTCTAAGAATGCTTCTCCAGACTTTGAAATCCTTCATTTTAATGTATTTTTCAATTTTGTACTTCCACTCAGGAAAACCATCTGCAAACATTAATCTTGGAATACGCGTAGTAGTGCCCATGACAGTATCAAGTTCGTGAAAATGATTTTGACTTTGAGATTCCATTTAAAATTAAAGCAGATTGAAGTCACAAAAGAGTTTAAGGATTGATGACGATTACGACCGTAAACTGGGTTTACGGTTGAAGAGTTTACGACCGTAAACTTGGTTTACGGTTTAAGTGATTACGACCGTAAACTGGGTTTATGGTTGAGCTGTTTACGACCGTAAACTACGTTTACGGTTGATGAGTTTACGGTTTGTACGTTTACAGTTAATGAAGCTTGGTTTACGGTTTTTGAAGATTCACAGTTTACGGTTGTTGAAGATCTTGAGTTTACAACCGTAAATAGGGTTTACGGTTGGCAGTAAACTCCCAGAAAGCCTTCAAAAACACGTTTTTGCAGTAGATTCAGTTCCTTTAACCACTAAAACACTAAAACCAATCTTCGAACAATAAGAATATCAGTTTAAGCAGCCTAAATCTCGATTGAATGAAGCTTTGACACTGGTTTTATCTCTGATACCAATTGTAAGGTCCTAAAAAGGATCTTTACCAATGATCAAGCAACAAACAATCACAGATAGAAGAATAAGAAGAAAAGAAATCGAGCTTGCACACGTTTATATTCAGAAAAACGTCAGGTACAACTCGATGGAACACTCTGTAAACGCAATGGCATCAACAACTGCACAATGACCTACACCTTTGCTATTTATACTAGATAGGACCGCAAACAGGGTTTACGGCCGTAAACTGGGTTACAGACTCCTTTTCTGACCAAAGACACATAAACAACTCACAAACTGTATTACAGACTCCTACTGAACAAAATACAATGAAAGCCTAGACCAAACCATTAACTGGACCCTTCAACATCTATTTGGAAACGTAATTTGTACATATCATTATCTTCAAATGAAACAAAAGATAAATATCGTTTTGTATTGGAAACTAGTCACTGAATTTGTAAAATTTATTCCTTTTTGCTATAGGTAAATATCGTTTTGTTATTGAAAACCTTCGTTATTGAATATAAAAATAGATATGCATGCTTCCCAAGAAAATCCCATATTTTCTAACATGTTTGTTGAGTACTAAATAAAAGTAAGTTTCATTTGAAAACTCTGGTTAGGACCAGTAGATAAGTAGTTTTATTATTCAAATAAAATCAAGAATTAGATCGCTGGACTCTTCTCCAGTAAGTAGATAGATAGTTTTAATAATTAAATAAAACTATTGAAGAAGAAATCGCGTAAACAAAGATTAGTTTTACATATTGTGAGTCGGATAACCATGCTAATTTGACCCGAGACCTTCTTGACGCTTCTTCAGACATCGTACGATTACAAAATTTGTCACCACGGGCGTGCCCGCCCCACTGTAGCTAACAGTGCAGGTGTGGGATTGTCAGTCCCGAATAGATCTATTCACAAACTTCACGCTCTCCCTCCAGGAGACTCTGGTTACACTTCCGGAAAGGATTTATTGGTACCCCGAAGGGCAAAACGAAGATTAATCTCACAATCCTGTATTAACTAGTTTACGTGTAGTTAAGTTGTTCTCGAGCTCGAAATCGTTGGTGCACAATGTAGAGTATAAATAATTATACAAAATAATTATTCAGTAAGATACTCTTGTTATTCGAATGGATAAACTAAATCTGTCATAGTTTATGTGTTTGACCTTGCATGGAGTTTGATTCTGTAAAACCGGTAATGAAATCCCCAAACTATACCTATTATAGTTTGATTGATAAGTTATGTTCATGTACTATTCGGAAAACTATGCAATTATGCTTAGAAAACGTCCCTTATGCTCCGCATATTACAAAAGGGATAAAGTATCTGAATGTTTAACGTAACACTATTGTAATTGCATCAGTTTTTAAGTTGTGAAAACATTTATGTTTGGCTTGTATTCCCCCCTGAAAATATTATAGAACTTATAAAAGCGTAGGGGGTATGAACTCACAGTTTGACGTAGGATTCAGATGTACGATCGTTTTCGAGCACTGAGTGTCAACTGATGTTTTGTACGCAAGTGGATCCTATTATCATATAATGATGCATATACGTATTAGATTAAGGCATTTCATGATAAAACACGATGGGAAACCACCCTAAGGACTTGGGAATGCTTGGAACTAAGTGTCGGAGCCATAAATGATCGAATAAAGGAGGTGTACGACCATCAGTGTGTGTGTGCGGCCAGGGTGTGCGGCCAGACTGTGTGTGCGGTTGCACACAAGAGTGTGCGGCCGTACAGAGGGTGTGTGCGGCCGTACACTCCTCATTTGTGCCCGAAATGTCGATTTTGAGGTGTTCTTGTGCTAAAACCAAGTCCTATTAGTGAATGAAGGCCAAACTCTTCACTTTGGAGAGCTTTTAAGGTGTGTGCGGCCACCTTATGAAGGTGTGCGGCCGTACACCTTCAAAGGATGAAGAACACGAAGAATACTATGAGTTTTAGGCTTAGATTCAAGTGTCTTACCAATATAACAAACTGATTGATGAAGTAATTCCCGTTTTTGAGCTCTTTAGAGTGTTCTTGGATGAAGTTTTTAGAGAGAGAAAGTAGTGAGAGAAAGCCAAAGGAAAGGAATGAGGGATGAAGTCACCTTATATATATAAGGGTGAGTGTGCGGCTGGAGGATGGGTGTGCGGCCGCACACCCATGTGTGCGGCCGTACACACCTCTCAGGAGGGTGTAAGGCCCGGTTTTGTCTCTATACGACTTGTTGACTCCTTTCTAAACTCATTCCCGACTGTACCCAAGCTTAGAACACTTAAACTAACTCTTAAACGGTGTTAAAAGATGATAAAATCGAGTTTAATAATGATAACATTAATTTATCTTACAAGTTAGAAGTTTCGGGTTGTCACACTTCAAGATGGAGAAACTGACACGAATATACCTTCGAGACGTAGTTCGCCTTCATGGTGTACCTGTATCCATTATCTCCGACCGAGATAGCAGGTTTACCTCGAGATTTTGGCAATCACTACAGAAGGCTCTTGGAACTAAGTTGGATATGAGCATGGCTTATCATCCGCAGAATGATGGACAGAGTGAGAGAACAATTCAGACATTGGAAGATATGTTGAGAGCCTGCGTCATCGACTTCGGCGCGTCATGGGACACTCATCTTCCTTTGGTTGAATTTTACTACAACAACAGCTACCATACCAGCATCAAGGCTGCGCCGTTTGAAGCCCTCTATGGCCGCAAGTGCAGATCCCCTCTGTGCTGGGCTGAAGTGGGTGACACGCAACTAGTCAAGGGTCAAGTCCCTGACAGCACTCTCACTGGTCCTGAAATTATCCGAGAGACGACTGAAAAGATCGTGCAAATCCGTGAACGACTGAAAGCCTCACGAGATAGACAAAAGAGATACGCCGATAAGAGATGAAAACCCTTGGAATTCCAGGTCGGTGACCGCGTCCTTCTGAAGGTCTTGCCCTGGAAAGGCATGATACGTTTCGGAAAACGTGGAAAGCTAAACCTAAGGTACATTGGACCATTTGAGATCCTTGCTAGGATCGGTCCCGTAGCATACAAACTCCAGTTACCACGAGAGCTCAGCAACATACATCCTGTCTTCCACGTGTCGAACCTAAAGAAGTGTCTGTACGATGAGACACTTGTGATTCCTCTCGACGAGATCGAATTAGGCGAGGGTCTACACTTCGTGGAAGAACCCGTCGAAATCATGGATCGGGAAGTCAAAGGTACGAAACAGAGTCGCATCCCGATACTGAACGTCCGCTGGAATGCCAAGCGGGGTCCTGAATTCACTTGGGAGCGCGAGGATTCAATGAAGCAGAAGTACCCCCATCTCTTTCCAAGTTCATGATTGTACTTTAATCTTGAATTTCGGGACGAAATTCTCTCTAATGGGGGGATGATGTGACAACCCGGAAACTTCAATCCTGTACACTTAGTCAATTCAATCAATATTTAACTTGTTTTGTCGATTTCTGGTACTATTTAAGGGTTCATTTAAGTGTTCTAAGCTTGAATTTGACCAAGGTTGTGTTTAGGAATGAGTCAGCATGTCCCATAGTGAGAAAACCGGGCCATACACCCCTCTTGGAGGAGTGTACGGCCGTACACATGGGTGTGCGGCCGCACACCCACTCCCTTGGCAGCACACTCACTTTTGGGCAGCACTCTCACCCCTATATAAAGGGTAGACTCCTTTCCTTTCATTCCTTTGACACCTTGGCAGCACTCGACACATTTCCTCTCAAGTTTCTACAATCGCAAACTCTTCAAAGCTTCAAGAACGTGAGTAATTCATCCTCTAACTTGATAACCATGAAAGACCACTCTATCTAGACCTTAAGTGTGAAAAATCGGCATGCTCTTCGTGTATGGAAGAGAGTGCGGCCGCACACCCCCTTTAAGGTGGCCGCACACTCTTAAAACACCCTCCAAAGTGAGAGTTTGACTTCCATATTCGAGATAAACATGCCCCTAGCTTTGTTGTACCTTGGAAATGGCATTTTTGGACATTTTTGTGTGGGGTGTACGACCGCACACACCTGTGTACGGCCGCACACACACATGTGCGGCAGCACACTCCAAGTGTGCGGCAGCACACCCAAGTGATGGGTTTTGAGCATTCTAACACTCATATGGTGTACATGCAACCCTATAAACCTTGGATTTATGTTTTCTCTATTATACATGCAAATATTAACTATTCCAAGGTTTCATCCTAACTAGCATATTATGAAGCACCTATACTACAAAGTTCTAGTTAGATGACATACCTTTTGATGTAGCTTGATGTCTTCAAGCTTTAAGAGCTTAGCCCCAATAGTGTGGAAGCCTCAAATGGAATCACAAATCACCAAAACACCTTGGAAGAACTTGAGAGAATATGTATGCACACTAAAATCGGCCCACTCTTATTTTCACACACTTGTACCAATTTTGTGAGCCAAGGACCCCTTTATATATTATGGAGGATTAGGGTTACATCCATGTAAACCCTAATACCCATGACCTTTCATTTACATAGGATCCATGGGTTAAAAGCTCCATGGACCATCCATGAAAGCTTAGCCCAACCTAAATGAACTTGGCCCATTCCATATATATAAGAGTCCATATTTAATTAGTTCTTTTTGATCACTTAATTAATTCTAAATTAATTCTTGATCAATACTAATTAAATAATATGATTCCATATTAATATATTAGAACTTATAATATATTAATATAAATCATAAATATACTATTCTCAAAAGACTATCCATATAAATTGTGCCGGTGAAGTGCAACCCAAATGGACCATGCCGGGTCGGGTCAAGTACATACCAAATATAGTTATGGACTTAGACATTAATCCAACAGTCTCCCACTTGGATAAGTCTAAAACTATTATTGAGTATGACTTCAAAACCTAACTGGCAATCGTAGCTCTTAAAGCCGCTCTCGAACTCTGACCTTGTCAATGACTTGTCCATTAGATAAGGGATCATATATTCCTCCATTCTAGATATCATATGGACTGAGACGTGGATTATAATCATTCTCTCTGTCCATTTGTTGTTTCCTGATTTTCGATTTATGATGACTGACTGATTGAACAAATCAAATCAGTCCTAGCTTGGCCAAGCACTCACATGTGTCATCGCTAAATCATCGAGGGGCCCACATATATCGCTTTTATCCCGAAGGTAAAAGGAATGGATAAACTTCGACTCATATGGCTTGTTCTACTACTTGTTGAATCATACACAAAGGCACGTATTATAACATCGAGTTACCAAATGCGTTTTCGTGCAATCAATGTATTACCAACTCATAGTAACAACTCATATCTCTAGGTTTGAAGAATATAAGATATTATCGTCTCATGATCACTCGTGATAAAATCCATGAAGTGATTCAAATGAGCGCGGGTTGAATCCAATAGTCAGAACTTATGAGCACTCATGAGTGTTGTAGCACCACTTTGTCCACCAACTTGGACCTCTACAAACCAACCCATGATAGTCTTGATTCATATCTACTTCCAACATATGACCGACTGTGGATGGTTTGAATAACTTAATCATTCAGGAAGAGCGACTTAGTTATTCTGGAAGTCAAAACATGCAAAGTGAAACACAAGAATAAATGAATCAAATATGGTATCAAACCCTATGAATATAAATAAACACTTTTATTTATCACCATACTGATTACTCATTATTCATTGTTTCGGTTTTATCAACTTTATACTTGAATTAAAAACACTAGTTGTCCCATGCTCCAAGCATGGACACTATGTTTTTCTTAAACAATAGCTTTGCCATACACTAAGTATGCACTCTATGTTTGTCTATGATCCTTACTTTGTGAAATAAACCAATTGAACATAATTTCAATGATTCTAATTTCACACTCCCAAATCCTTATCGAAAAATGTGAGAATTTCAAATTCCTATCATTTATCGAAATCTGTTTAGATTTTAAACTTATATGCACTGACCCTCCTGTAATGAATATGTACAAAGTCACAAAGACTTGTCAACAGTCATTATAAGGTATTCCAATGGAGATCAACTCCATGGAAACTAAGTCTCATATTCAAAGTACATTGCTTTGGACATGCTTCTTGCATTAAGTTTTCTAATCTTACACAGATAACTTCGACTTATGGAGACAACTCCATATTCTCGTTTTGACTATCACTTCTGAACAAGAGATGCCTCTTTTCAGAATATGTCAATATGGTCCTTCCAAAATTAGCACTATACTTCCAACTGTCCCTGAGCAACCAATCTTTGGTAAACCTCAGATTGTCCTCGACACCTGATTAATCATTTTAGTCATATCCAATTCTAGACCTTTTCCCTTCTTAATGCCTCTGGGCATTTGGAAAAATTTAGAAATGACAAATATTATAGCACATGCAATCGATCCTGTACCCAAAGCAAATGGTACACGATTCATGATGTCTCACATAAAGACATGATTCTAGACCAGTCTTTTGCTATAATATTTTTATTTGCCATGTTTTCAAAATTTGACTATGAAGAGGGATGCCGTAATCATAATCGAATTTTGAGAACGCAATATATAGAATTTCCTTAAGTTGAACCAATCCAACATGAAATTCATATATATATTCTTGACTAAAGATGATTAAGGTCTCAATCTAAGCCTTTAGAACTGAAATGAAGTATATCCTCTCCCTTAATTATAGCAAAACAACTTTTTCAATCCCTGCAGCCTCACGAATTGAAACTTTTGTTTTCTATAATTAACATTGCTAACTTGCAACACTAACAATAATTATCATGCTCCCACTAACATGATGATTATTAGCATAACACTTATGCTCCCACTAGCTTTGACATGTACTCAGAAATCAGCTGGACTTCTAGAAATCAATACTTTATTGACTTTCTTACCAAAGTTCAGATTTCTGATACGAGATGCTTTGATAAAACTTTATCAAAATCATACACCTTTCCTTAGATAGCATGCATGTGTGTCTAAAAATTTCAGAACTATGAAAAGGGATGCCGTAATCATAGTCTCAATTGTTTAGACCTTTTGCCATTTGCTTCAAATCTACTTGGTGGAAGTGTTTCCTCACCATCATTTTCATGAATCGGAGAGAAACCTTATGACCCTTAGATTTTATGGTGTATGTGTTCTTATCCATGTGAATCGTCAAAACCATAGTCACAAGACAAGGATAATGACAAATCCAAACTCATATGGACTGAACTTATGCAATATTAACTTCTTGCCACCTGGCAGTACAGGGCCTGCCATTGCTTCCAAGTTGTTATGCAACCAATTGAGAACTTTCAGAACTCCTATGCAAAGCCAACTTTAACTGGAATGGGCACAGAATATGTCAACACGATAGGTTATAAACCTCGAGTCGTGTGCTAGTGAAGAACCTCAGGTTTTATTCTTGATTAGTTCTTGAAATTCTTTTTAGGATCTTTAAGACTCCCACTATCCTCTTGACATATAAGACTATCTTGCCAAATATTCAAGAGATAGTGCGGATTCTTTATCAAGACAAACACTTCACACAATTGGCCTTAGTTGGTCTTTGTTTTATCCAAAACATCACAACTTACCTATTTCAAATGTACAAGAGTAGGACACTTTTACTCTTACATTTGACAAGTGTTTTAAACCTTTCTTTAAGATATGTCACTCAAGTTACAATCTTGGAGTATGACTCTAAGAATTGTTTTGGAACGAAGTATGACTCATTTTCCTGATCTAACCATTTCAACAATTCATGACTCCTCTTCTTAGTCATAAGAATGCACTAAGATGACCTTTAGAGGACTAATTGTCATATGATTTCTAAATCATTAAGATGATCACAAACATGATACTAAAGTACTCTCCCATCTTTTCAGATTTGAGAAACTTTTATCTTTCTGCCTAATTTGATTCTTCCCATTCGTTCTGCCATACATTGAGACATTTCCAATGTTTCAGAATTATACTTAAACTTGTAAGTATAACCATATTTACTAAACTTTAGTAAATCAAATAGTCTTAACGGGCTTTGTGGTGGACATGACCAGTGCACAAGAATGTGTACTCGATCCCTTTAGTCCTTCACTTGACTCACACATCCATGTGAACAAGTAATTAGTCTTGATTTTCCAATGCTTGAAAGTTCTCATTCATCATACTATTCAACTTGCATGATTCCAAGTTTCGGTCCAATTGAAACTTGGGCGATGAGGAACTTTCCTGATTTGGTAAATTTAGACACTACCACAAATGAAAGAATCAAATCCATTTTCCAATATTGCTGTCAGTGGAATCATATAAGCAACAATTTTCCACAAATGCCATTGTAAGGATACTTCAAATAAATAAAATTAAACAATTTTCTTTTATTTTAAAACTTTGCGGAAAAACTTATCCTTACAATCCACATGGAAAATTGTTGTTATCTATTCCTTAGCAATATATCATAACTTCTTAAGCAACTGCTCAAAATTCTGATGCGATCGAAATCCACCTTCGCGATCAGAATCAACATATACTTCCTTTAAGATTTCTCTCTATTCTTTGATTCTTAAAACATCAACATGTGACCCAGTCACATCATGTAATGAGGATCTCAGAATAGAACTTAACAGAGTTAGATAATGGGCTCTACCTGATGTAGAGTCAAACTTATTGACTTTAACATCCTTAGGTAAATTTGGCAGCTTTGCAATCAACGCCCCTTCCTTTGGCAAAATAAACATATGGACCCTTTGGTAATGGGACTATCTCAGACTTAGCCTTTCTCTTTACCATTTGGTCAACCGGGTTGACTATGGCCAATCTCTTTCCATTGGGAAGAGAATGCTTTTTCTGGATTTCCAGTGTCACCATTGTCACTGTCCATAAAGTTTTTGGGAAGTTGATCTTCTAATCAAATTTGCTTTACTATCGTTCCAAATCATTGCTGATTCAGCAGCACCAAGCAAATAGATATGATCATTAAGGTTCATGTCATAGTCTGTTTCATAGTAGTCCCAAAGGAACTCACTATGTGACTTAGAAAGTGATTGAACATCCAACTTTCTCAAGACTTTGACACCCAACTCTCCCGGCTTGTCAATATGTGACTTCATCTCTAAGATGTGATCACACATAGACCTTGCTTGCCATTAGGGCTTGAGTGACCTTGAACTTGTGGGTTAGGGAGGATAATTGGAGGAGGTGGAGGAAGAGAAGTATGACTTCCATGAGCCAAACTCGGGAAGTCATATTCATTAGGAAAGCTTGGTTTGGGAAGATCATTGTTGTCTAAACCAGAAATCAACAATGGGAGAAATTCATGTAAAGTTGATTTAAGTCCTTAATATAACACCCAATATGATATATTAAGGCTAGGACCCAACAAACTATTTTATAACTTGGAAGAGGGATGCCGTAATCCAAGCTATAAAATATTTGAAGGTAGGTGAATGACGATTCACCAATTTCCACCAAGATAAACGAAATGTATTATTAGGTTTTAATTGGTTTTGAAACTCCTACATTCTTTTGAGATTCATTGAACTTTTCAATGGCATGTTTCAATCTCGAGTGTGCCCTTCAGGTTTTGTAACTGGGATGCCGAGGATCACAAAACAAGGTGTGAAGTAACCATCCAAATATACTTGGTACCCTTAATATTTACCCCTCAATCGATGTGCCGGTTAACCACACACGCTCCAACGATACTATGATAAACATTAAGTTACCCTTTGCCTACCTTGTTAAGTCCAGGTTAGTGTGCCGGTTAACCACACACGCTCCACTAACAGCTTAAACAAAGTGCAAAGTGTAATTTCATGGATTAGCACCTTATTCACACTTTCCTAAGTAACTAAGATTGGGAATTTATAAGTGTTTAGTTACTTAGTATTTATCATTATAGTTATAATGAATGGAGAATTATAGTCCTTGTCCTACCTGTTCAGCTAACGACCCTCCACCGGTCAAGGAAGCGGTGGGTGAGAGTGGACACCCATTAAACTGCCATTTTATAGGCAGTAACCTTATACCCCCCTTATAGACCGACTTCGTGAATGAGGCCTACTAATGGTAAGACGACTTGCTCTTATACATCTAATATATTAAACTTTTAATATTATAATAGTATAAGGGTGTATTTTAGACATTTAAAATACTTGGTGGTTTAATCTATTAATTAAACTATACTCTTAATTTAATTAAATTTAAACCATGTCATTATGGAATTATTAATTCTCTTTTAATTAAACACTTTAATTATCTATTAATAAAGTTCATAAGAGATAATTGAATTATTCAATAAAAACATCATAATTCCAATTATTAAGTTCAAAATTAAAACCATTTAATTAATTGTTTAAGTTATAAACCCAAGAGTTTTAGAATTCAATTCTTTTTTTTTTATCATAAAAAACTTTTTCCAAATTCCAAAACTTGAGGGCAAGTTTTGTAACTCTTGAAAACTTTTGGATTCTATAACTTATGGAGTTAAATACTTGTTTTATGATGAAACTTTTCATGTTCCATAACTTAAGAACAAGTTATGGAATTCTTTAAAACATTAAGACCAAGTTTTGTAACTCCATAAAAAACTTTGAATCATTTTTTTTTTAAAAACCTTTCATATCCATAACTTATGGAGGTTTCAAAAAACTCTTTAGATCAAACTTTTAAAACTAATAAAATAATCATATCATTTTATCTTTTACTAAATTTGACCTAATTCAACTCATATAGCAAATGATTCAAATTTTACAAATAATTAGTTTTTCACAAAAGCAAGTAATTATCTTAAAATTTGACAAACGTCATGTTTTTTTTCCTTTTTTTTCCAACTTGAAAATAAAACATTTGCATCAATATAACAGAAAACAACCCATGGCTCTGATACCACTGATGGGTTTTGAGCATTCTAACACTCCTATGGTGTACATGCAACCCTATAAACCTTGGATCTATGTTTTCTCTATTATACATGCAAATATTAACTATTCCAAGGTTTCATCCTAACTAGCATATTATGAAGCACCTATACTACAAAGTTCTAGTTAGATGACATACCTTTTGATGTAGCTTGATGTCTTCAAGCTTTAAGAGCTTAGCCCCAATAGTGTGGAAGCCTCAAATGGAATCACAAATCACCAAAACACCTTGGAAGAACTTGAGAGAATATGTATGCACACTAAAATCGGCCCACTCTTATTTTCACACACTTGTACCAATTTTGTGAGCCAAGGACCCCTTTATATATTATGGAGGATTAGGGTTACATCCATGTAAACCCTAATACCCATGACCTTTCATTTACATAGGATCCATGGGTTAAAAGCTCCATGGACCATCCATGAAAGCTTAGCCCAACCTAAATGAACTTGGCCCATTCCATATATATAAGAGTCCATATTTAATTAGTTCTTTTTGATCACTTAATTAATTCTAAATTAATTCTTGATCAATACTAATTAAATAATATGATTCCATATTAATATATTAGAACTTATAATATATTAATATAAATCATAAATATACTATTCTCAAAAGACTATCCATATAAATTGTGCCGGTGAAGTGCAACCCAAATGGACCATGCCGGGTCGCGTCAAGTACATACCAAATATAGTTATGGACTTATACATTAATCCAACACCAAGTGTGCGACCACACACTCATTCTAGGACCATAAACTCACTTCTAAGACCCTAAACTTGTACTACAACTAAGTATGGACCAAGAACACCTCATGGATTGCAAGTATGGACCTTGAAATCACCACAATAACACCTCTCATCATGAGTGTACGACCGCACACCCATTGGGCCGCACACCCATGGCCGTACACACCTTTAAGGTGGCCATACACTCCCCTCATGCAACCCTACAAGGTCCTAACACTTAGTGCAAGTAGATCCAATTCTCTAGAGTGGTTTTCCATCACTTATAGTGGTGAAATACCTTCATTTGACTCGTTTATGTGTCATTGCGTGTTAATTAGGATCGAATCGCGTTCAAGGCTTCACTTGAACACCCAGCTTTCCGTATCGATCCTTCAATCAAACCACTTACCCGAGGTGAGTTCATACCCCCACATTTTCCCGTGTTTTTAATGTTTTTCAGGGGGGGAATACAAGCCAAACATATATGTTTTTAACAATATAAAACTCATGCAACTCTCGTATTTTAACCCTTTTGTACTATGTTGAGCATAAGGGACGTTTTCATTAAAATTGCATAGTTTTCCGGACTCGATATTCACTACGTTATACATGCAAACTATAATCGGTATAGTTTGGGATTTTCTAAACATAACAAGTACAGAAACTTTCACTACCAAACATGTGCACTAAGACATAAATAATTTACAGTTTACATCACTATTTTATCATAGTATTCATAGCTGTAATTTTCACTACATATGGTATACATACGGATTTCACTACGATATAACGCTACAACGCTACGTGTAAACTAGATTGTACGATACTGTGAGACACTACTTCAATACTGTACCCTTAGGTGTATAGGGATAAATCCTATCATAGTATAACCAGAGTCTCCTGGAGGGAGAGCGTGAGATTTGTGAATAGATCTATTCGGGACTGACAATCCCACACCCGTACTGCTAGCTACAATTGGGCAGGCATGCCTAGGGTGACAAATGTCATTTAACTCGACGCCTGAAGAACGTTGGAAAGGTCTCTAGTCATATCAAGTATGGTTATACGACTCATAATATGTATAAATCACCTTTAGTTTACAAGTTGGCACTCTTCAACAGTTTTATTTATACTAAATAGAACTAATACACACTACAACTGGAGAATTTCCAGGGTTTTCAAACAGAACCGAACATACAAGGGTTTCACGCACGAAATACTTATACATCATGATTAGCATTAGCTAGTCACATGAAGTATTATTTTCGCATATCACTATAGTTTTCAGTAATGAACATTCATGGTTTTATACAGAATTGATAACGCTACATTTTCACTAAAGAAAATATTGGATTTTCTTGAAACTATACAAACACTTTTACAAGCTCATCAACAAGTTTTCATTACGAAATACTGCTTATGAACTCACCAGCTTTATGCTGATATTTTAAAACTGCTTGTATTCTCAGGAAATCAGTAGACAGGTACCTGCTGGGTTTTTGAGAAGCCGGAGCAATAAGAGTCTTATGTTTATATTTTACATACTAGTTGATGTAATTCAAATTGATGTAAACATTTTCATATATGTATTCACTGTGATGGTCGTGTTGCTATGGTGGCTATTATACATTGGTTGTGATGCTATACATGACGTCCTCCGCCCCGGAACGATTCCGCCATCACGGTTTCGGGGTGTGACAACTGTTGCGTGTACGGATTGAATAGTTGAGCGGCTGCCATGAGGGGGTTGAATTTAGATGCTACTAAGAACTGAACACCGGATCCATAAGAACTGGATCCCTGATTGGTCAAGGTCTGCATACTTGTGACTTGCGGCTGAGACAGTGCAGGGATTAAACCTGGGGTATGTTGTACAAGCTGGTTGAAGATCAGTGGTTGTTGTACGAATAGCGGCACATGAGGCAAACCTGCCATGGTGGCATGTAGGTAGACCATCGGGGGATATTATGGTTGCGGCTGAATATTGTGAGGGATTCAGGTTCCGGTGCCCGAAGTGTGCGGGAAGGATTGTTGTTGCGAAACAGGGATCTCTGTTTGTTGTGTTGCGATAATCTGTGGAGTTGTAGTTACGATTGCTACTTGTGGAGTTGGGCTAGCTGTTGGGCTCCATAGACTGGTGTAAGTTGCCGCCATTTCGGATGTAGAATTGGATGGTGTCTGTGAGAATGGTGTGTGGCTTGAAGCATGTTCTTCCTGAATGAAAGTTTTCCCTCCATCTAGTGGTTGCATTGGACGCAACAGACTTCTCTCCACTGTTCCCGATGCCACTGGGATGTCGCCTGCCATCGTTGCTTTCTGGGTTTGCTTCATGGAATTATCGTTCTAGAGATACACCTGCATGGCGCCAAATGTTGTGATATATCAGAGATGGTGAGGGTGAGATTGTTACTCGACATCCGGGAGGAATTCCCGGGACGAAGCTCCGACGATCAAGTTAGAACGAATTCTGAGAGAAGTAAGAGTAAATCACAGTAAAAAGAGTTTTGTCCCCTTCTTCTTGTGGAAGAAGGATCCTTTTATACCTGTTGGAGAGGTGTGTGCCCCTAAACTGATTCTATTGAGCATTCCCTTGTGAGGTGCGGTGTGGCGGACCCATATTGGAGGATCCTCCATTACATTTTTTTGCCTCCTCCCCTTATTTGGCTAATGGGGAATCTTTGATATTATGATGACCGTGTCTATCGTCAGATAGGTAAGTGGGACTCTCTAATTGGTCCCGCGTTTGTCGGGGTGTTATTCCTAGGAGGAGAGGTTAAGGCACGGTTCTGCACCTTAACCACCATACCAGCAATCCCGCGTTGGCGAAGGCCCGACCTTGGCCTCGGGTTGGGTTTAACCTGGCACTGTCTTGGCCAAGCTTGGCATTAGTTTGACTTCTCATTTTTTACGTTCTCTCTGAGAGATATGTTAACACTATATATATATATATATATATATATATATATATATATATGTTCTAGTGAGTTTCAAAATAAGACTCCAATAACTTTATTGTCGTTGTGTTTGTTATGTTTCTTTCCCTCTTCTTCTTCCATCTCGATTGTTGTTCTTGGGTGTTGAAATTGTTCTTGAGACGACACTGACCGACATACATATACGTATCTTTTATTTGTTTTTTGATTTTAGATTGTTGTTGTTAGGTTTGTTTGAAATGGTTAATTAAGGAAAATGGTTTGAATATAAAAGAAATATTATGATGATACTTAGATACTGCACTTAGATACTGAGATGACGTTGGAGAGAGAGAGAGAGAGAGAGAGGCCCAAGTTAATTATTTATTTTCTTTTTCATTTAAATTAAATATAAAAAACATAAAAAAATATATATCAAAAGGGCATTATAGTCATTTCAATTTTACGAGGGACCAAAATGTACGTACAAACATGACCAAAAGGACCACGAAGCCAAAAAAGTCGAGGTTTGGACTAAAACCCCAAAAAAATACATACCACAGGGACCATTTTTGCAGTTTTGTCTAATTTTTAATAGCTTAGATCATAGATGTCATTTTTGTAATTATGATCAAATTTAATGGTATATTAGGTTTTTCTAAAATAATCATAAGGGTAAATAAGGTATATAAATATTTATCCTAAAATTAATTTACAACACTCTTTCTCTTTTTTTTTTCTCTCACTACACAAACCCTAAATCAGTATAACCTCCACAGTCGTTTCTCTCTCTCACGTCGATTCGTTGCCTCCAAAAGCACCATCGTCTGACGAAAAAGGTAGATTGTCGCCGCCTTAGGAACAACTGTCGTCGCAACTGAAGAGTGAGCCGGTAGAGGTGGAAGGCGATGGCAGTTACGAACAAGAGACAGAGGCACGAGATAGTGGCGGTCACAAACGTGTATCACAGTGCCCTCCGCCTTCCAGATCAACACCTTCCGCCTTTCAGATCGTCGTCAATATCCTCAACACGTCTATACGATTTCCATTTTGAATGTTGAATGATGCCATTGATTCACCTTCACAACTGGTGTATATGAAAAGTCCAGGTACCTTCATTTTCGATTTAAGATTTCTTCACCGAATTCAGTTGTACGAATGAATATTGCTTTGATTTTGATTGTTCACAACTTCAACCTGTCAAACCTATGTGAACTGTAATTTTGTTCAGTGCTTCTTTTGTTCACTACATAATAAACTTCAGTTCATTGCTTTTTTATCTTCGTGCATCCTCACATACCTCAAAGCCTCCAACTGAGCAAGAATTGTGAACTGAAATTATGCAAATCACTTATTTGCCAGTATAGAAATAGTTCATTTCATATAGGAATGATTGAAGCCACTTTTTGTATGCTCCATATTATCATCATAGTTTTCATTAATATACAAGTGTTATTATTTCCTTATTTTTATCTTCATAAAAGGCCAATTATCCAAGAAGATGGAGTATATAATAAATTAGATAGGAAAATTAATTTGTGTTTTCTGTGTCACATTTTTCTTAGACTTAATTCCACCATGAGAAGACTTATTGACAGGAGAAACTTTGAAGGATGTTAATCTAATGATGCTGGCTACTCGTGGGTCCAAAAGATAGAAAACAAAAGACACTTTTAGACTCAGTGAAATTTAGTGATGATTTAGACAACTATTTGAAGAGTAACGCAAAGGTCTCCTAAAAAATACTTAAAGCTTGGGCACGTAGAAAATATAACACCTTCATGTACTTTTAAGCAAATCCAGGTACAACTATATCATATCATCATTTATAACACTAATCTATACATATAAATTGAAATCTCCTGTCTTATTTAGATTTATACAAATTTATAAGTTTTCTCAAACTAACAAAACCTTTTAAAGCATGGGCAAAATCGACTTTTTATCTATTCTTGTTGTTTTGTTATTGATTCATGGCATTGTTGTAAAAATTTTATCCGACACCTTTTATGGTTTCGATGAACTTGAAAGTTTGGATGTTGAAGATGTTGAAATAGAGTTCTTGGAGTTGCCTTCGTGGTCAAGTCAACATGGTAGCAAGGTTATGAAATTGTGCAAATCACTTATTCACAAGTAAATCACATATGAATTACATGTGATTCACATGTAAATCACTTGTAATTCACATGTGAATTATATGTGATTCACATATAAATCACACGTAATTCACATATATTCACATATGAATCACATGTAAATCACATATGAATTACATGTGATTCACATGTTGTAACATCTCAAAAATCACAACAAATTTAAACTTTTCAAAACAACTCATTTACTAAAAAGAAGTGTTACAAAACCATTGTTTCCAAAACATTATATAAAATCAGAGTCTCCCAAGATCAACAACAAAAAACCAAGGATGTGTACGGCCACGCCTTCGCCTTGCCACGGTCCTCTGAAGTTCCTTAAACAAAACTAAAACTATAAGCCAACGCTTAGTGAGTTCCCCAAGGTACCACCATATAAACATAACAAACAACAACATGCATACAAAGCCTTCAGCATGAATGGACCACCTCACCGGGCCTTCAGCTTATCTGGACTGCTCTCTAGGCCTTCGACTTGACTGGTTTGCCTCATAGGCCTTCAGTCTATCCAGACCGCCATGGGTATCTTGGCCTTCAACACAAAGCAGGACCGCCTCAACCCAAGATACCTTCACATATCAACATATACAACATATACCATAACAATCAATAGCTAGCATATATAGGTAGTCATACAGATCTATAACAGATCACTACAACATAGCAACATCCTATATATACAGCATAGCAACATCCTATATACCAGGATACAGATCTAACAGAACACTACAACATAGCAACATACGGTAAACCAGGAGATCAATCCAATGGGCCGACATTGGTGCCTTCGACCCATAAGTACAGTGAGGAAAGACTCACCTCACAGACTGAATGTAGTCATAATAACTCCCAGTTCCGACAACCGGCTCAACCCAAATCCTAAATGTCCAAACATTTCCCATTTCTAAATTAATAACATTTTCCCAAAATACCCTTGGTCAAACTTGGTCAACGGTCAAAAGTCAAGTCAACGCCCAGTCGAGTCAACCCAGTCGAGTATGTTGGGCGTACTCTTCTCTACGTGGGGCGTACTCGATGGTTGGCCAGATTATGGGGATCCGACCGCGTATGCGCAACGTACCACTTGGTACGCCTAACATACCCGCCTATTCAACCCTTTCCCCATTAAGAGCTTAATACTCCAAAGTTTTACGTCCAAAGTCAGATCCAAGTCTCAAATAACGTTTTTAACCATAAAGTTTCCAGTTTCCAACTTTATGGTATTGCATGGCCAATAAGGTCTTAACATCAAAAACCTCAACCACCTAACCCATTAAGACCTCAAAACACATGTATGGAAAGAAAGATATGACCAAGACTACATTTTTATGCTTCTAGACACCTCAAAGTGACTGAAAGGACATCTTAAATGGATTGGGGTAACTTATACTCAAGATACCCAAATGATGGGACCAAAAGGACACAAATTCCATGGCTAACTTAGATCTATGCATAGAATCATCAAGTTCATAACTTTATACCTCAAAATGGATCTTAAAGGTGAGGTTCTCATAGATCTAGAAGGTATTGATCTTCCAAGATGATGCTTCTTTCTTCACCTAGCTTCAAGGGCACCACAAACACACACTTTTGATCTCAAAGGATCACACAATAGGGTTTAGGGTTGCAAATGACGAAATGAAGGTTGGTGGCTGGATAGGGAATGAGGAAGGAGAGATAATGATGCTTATATGGACAAAACCCTAAAAATCATGGTTTGAAATTTCCCCACATACAAGGGTCCGCGCCAGTACGCCTAGCGTATACAATGTACGCTCATTGTACTAACTTCCTTGCCAAAATTACCAAAATGCTACTATGGGACATTCTTACAACCTTCCTCAAACCCAAGGGTCAAAATGCAATATTCTTTCATACATATGAATGAAATTGAAAATAGCTCATCATCAGAATGTTACAATTCTCCCCCACTTGAACTAGACTTTGTCCTCGAAGTCAGCTGTCACGAATAACTCAGGGTAATGTTCCCGCATCTCCGCCTCTGGCTCCCAGATCCACTCGGAGCCTTTCCGATGTTGCCACTGAACCAAAAACAAAGATATTTATTTGTTACGTAGAACCTTCATCTTTCTCTCCACTAACAACACCGACCTCTCAATATAATTCAGGCGCTCACTGACCTGAATGTCATCCAAAGGGACCACTGCCTCATCATCTAACATGCACTTCCGCAACTGTGAAACATGGAAAGTGTTGTGGATCTGGCTGAGCTCTCTCGAAAAATCCAACCGGTAGCCCACCATGCCTACCCTAGTGGTGGGATGTCAAGTCCACCATGCAAATTACACCCTTTGTTTGCAAATAAAATGTAATATAATGGTAAAAAGGGGTATCGATCCTCGGGGAAATGGTTGTATTCAATCACCAATGCAATCTAATAGAACTAGTGTAAATAAACTAACTAACTACAATTAAACTAAAAGGGGGGTGTTGTGATTGCTTGAAAACTAAAAGACTTGAATAACTAAAAAGCTTGCAATTAAGCAAGATGATGAGATGCTCAAATATTAGAGAGAATTGGTTAACCAAGGCAATTCAACACAATGAACATTTGTGTGTTTATCATTAGGATTTAATATGAAGCTTATCATTCATCCCAAATTGGTTATAGCAATCATGAAGCATGATATGCCAAAATTTCTCATAGGTAGTATGGAGGCTGGGGAAGCCCACAACACACCTTCTTAATCAAAATCAAAGATCCAATTGAAGCAATTGAACCCAAGAAGTTGATTAGCCTTAAGAATGAAGAAATCCCCAATTCGTAGAGGATGTCAATGCTTACACATCCATAAAGGAGTTATGATTCATAAGCTAGAGATGATTTCTACCATCATAAAGCATTTGTTCTAAGTAAATTCAATGATTCAATGCTAAACCAAAGAAATAAACCAACAATTGCTTATTAAAGTACCAAGCTCATGATCAAAGCACTAAACAAGCATAGGAAATATGAACTAGAATCATAGACATAAGATAAATGATAAATAAGCATAAATCCTTCAAAAACCCACAAACATTCAGAGGTTTTAGCCAAGGTCTACCAAAATAGAGAGTTTAGCCACTCATGGCAATAGAACAACAATCACAAAAGTCTAATTGCATAAAGAAACTACCAAATAACTTGGAAAGATGAAAAGAAACGAGTCTTGAGCTTCAAAATCACCTTCTCCTGGTCTCCAATGGTGAAAAATCGAGATTATAGCTGATAGATCCCATCCCCCAAGGTAATGGCAAGCCAAATGACTAAAATGCCCAAAACTAGGCAATTACACGGGCACCCGCGCAAGTGCTGCTGGAATGCTATTGGCTCATTTTTCCTCCACTAACCATCCCATTACCAAAGATTCTCTTGGTCCCCTCCATCTCCCACATGATTCAAACTAGCCAATCATCTTTTATCTTCAAAAATGGATGCTCCAAGCCCAAATTAATTATCCATGATCCATCTTCACAAGCCCACTTCATCCAAGCCTTTATCTTTTTAAGCCCAAATCTCCTTTGGTGGATACGTCAAGCCCAATAATGCATCGAAAAGCCCACTAAGCCCAACTCCAGTCAAACCGCAACCACAATGAGCTCCAAAACCCTGCAAAATTCCTTATACAAAATAAAAAGTCCCCGATACGATCCATGATAAAGAAAATAAAGAATATACAATGCAATACTAATAAAAAGAGCTAAAAATCTAAAATAAACTAATAAAAATAAGGAAATAAAATAAGCTATCACCTAGCGATCACACAGAATGGTCCAATATACCGTGACCCAAAATCCCCTTATTTCTGAAGCATATCGTCGACCTGAAACTCCAACTATGATCGAAACCGATCGACATAACTCTTCTGCCGACTCTGAGTTGTCTGCAGTCTCTGCCTGATCTGCTGAATAAGCTCCGTGGTTTGAAGGACTACCTCAGTCGTTCCCATGACTCTGCGACCAACCTCCCTCCAACAAACTGTGGTATTACATCTCCGACCATACAATAGCTATGTTAGAAATTTGGGATAATAATAGCCTTGGAAATTCTGAGAATTGTGTATACACTTTCAGATTAAAGTATTTGGGTGGTACTCCCAACCTTTAATCGGATAAGACTCAGAAACGAGAACAAGAACATAAAATCTAGGTGTTATGAATTTCGTGTGTACCATCAAATGAAGACCAAAATTAGTTAAGTAAGTTTTCCATCAGAAAACTGTCACCAGACAGTTGTATGTCTGAAAACTTTCACAAAAAAACAGTTTGATGTCTGAAAACTGTTACTAATCCGGGTTATTTATATAAGGGTCAAAACAAAGTAAAAAAATCGGGTTTATTTCCAAAATTCAGATTTCTGATGCATTTTTAATATAGCAAAACAGTTTGATGTCTGCAGCTCGACCCCAGCCAGGGGCTCTGCCCCTTGGACCCCGCTCCCAGGGGCGCTGCCCCGAACCCTTGTTCGTTTAGGGGCTTCGCCCCTAAATAACAGTCTACTTTAAATCTTGAATAAACTTAAACAGTGTGCACTCCGCACCTTCCTTACTTGTTTAATATTCATCAAGATTGATTTTTGGTCAACAGGTCAATCCATTACACTTAAATACACATTGATGATACAAAATCACCAATAAGCTAAAAAGGTGGGGCACCAATGCTGGAGTGATAGTTGTTGTTGTAGGAAACTCTGCAAGAGGTAGGTAGGAATCCCAACTCCCACCAAATTCTATAACACAAGCTCGTAACATATTCTCAAGTGTCTGGATGGTCCGCTCACTCTGGCTTTCGGTCTACGGATGATAAGCAGTGTTGAAATGTAGCCTCGTACCCAGTTCCTCGTGGAACTTCTGCCAGAATATGGAAGTGAACCGAACATCGCGGTCTGGTACAATGGAGACCGGAACCCCATGACGAGCAACAATCTCCCGAACATACACATCGGCCAATTTTTCAGCTGAGGAGCTCTCCCGAATGGCTAAAAAGTGGGTACTCTTGGTCATTCGATCCACGATGACCCATATAGCATCAAAACCATTAGCAGTCATTGGTAGCTTGGTGATAAAACCCATGGTGATTTGTTCCCACTTCCACATGGGAACCTCCAAAGGTTGTAGCTTGCCATGTGGCCTCTGATGCTCGACCTTGACCATCCTACAGGTCAAGTACCTCTCAACATACCAGGATATCTCCCTCTTCATACAAGGCCACCAGTAAAGTAGTCTTAAATCCCGATACATATTGGTGGCTCCCGGGTGTATCGAAAAGCGAGACTTATGAGCCTCCACCAAAATCATCTGCCTGATTCCACCTGAAACTAGAACCCAAACCCGACCACATCGGGTCAACAATCCCCAACTATTGGTACAAACCCTATGGGGTTTTTGTCCTCATGCATGTAGTAAGTCATTTATTAAGTCCTTTTGAGCTTTTAGAGCTTCATTTAGCCATGCATGAATGTAAAGTTAGCAACTTTACATGATTATCCAGTTTAAGCAAGTCAAATCTACGTTTTGGAGCAATGTCTTAATGGATTAAGGGATTAAAAATGAAGGATGGTTGAATCGGGAAGCACGTTGGACGTACAAGCCTGTACGCGCCGCGTACAAGCCCTAAAGCGTGCAAGCTTAGGGTACAGCTGAGTACGCCCCGCGTACTCAGTTAGATGGGCTTCACAATCTTGGATCCTTGATTTGGGCTATTCTTTGGGCCTAGATGTTTAGGGCTTATTGGGCCATCTGAATTCTTGTGTTTTTGGGCTGAGAATATGTTGGACTTTGGATTAAGACTCATGGAAGGGGTTTGGGTCCTTGAGTGGCTAATTAGGATTTGGGCCTTTTGGATTGTAGGTTTGGGCCTTAGTCTTGGACCAAACTAGGTAATGGGTAAAATAGTCCTTATACCCTAAGTAAGGATTGATGGTTATGGGTTAGAATCCAATTCTAATTGGATGTTATTTGGTATTGATAGCTTGGGAATTTGTCGGACCAGCAACCATAGATCTTTCAGTGTGATTCAGCAATTCGAGGTGAGTTTCCTCACCATGTTTAGCGGGTTTCAGGCACCAATGCCGACCCATGATCTGTTATGTTAGAATACTCGTTGACTGTGTGACACTGGTATGTGTATGTGCCTGTATGCTTACTGGGCGGGGCCTGATGGTTATCCTATATGCTATTACCTGTTATGCTTATATGAATTGAATGTGGCTGGGGTCTGTTATGCGAGTTAGGACGGGGCCCGATATACTCATTGGGCGGGTCCCGTTATGCGAGTTAGGGCGGGGCCTGTTATACTCATTGGGCGGGGCCCTTTATGTGTTATATATATATATATATATATATATATATATATATATATATATATATATATATTTATATATATATATATATATATATATATATATATACATATATATATATATATATATATATATATATATACGGTATGTGATATCTTGGGGAACTCACTAAGCTTTGTGCTTATGGTTTTCAGTTTATGTTTCAGTTACTTCCAGTTCCAAGGGGAAGGGCTCGGGATGATTGTAAAGCACACACTCATTCCGCATTTTGTGACTTACTCTGATTTGAGATTATGTTTGATACACTTATTTTATCTGGATTGTATTGATGATGTTTTGGAATACTGATTTTATTAGATTAAAAATGATATTTTTGGTTCTTTCTTTTGGGATGTTACAGTTATGGTACCCTTGCCGAGCTTCATGATTCCGCGAGGAGGGGAGAGATCGAGATGGAGATTCAGACGGGGGAGCAGCAACATGCCCCCGTTCAGTCACAGACGACAACAAGGTGGTTTAAGCCCGCTGATTCACGTTTTGGGGGACGGAGGGGCGCACTTGTGGGAAGTGCGGAAAGGTTCATGAGGGTGTTTTTCGGTCTTCTTCTTCCGGGTGCCACAATTACGACAATATGGGGCATTATACAAAGGATAGTCATCATTAGGCCCCAATACCGAGCACCAGGATTTGTTATCACTATGATCAGGTTAGCCATGTGAATGCCAACTGTCCCTTGATCGTTGCAAGGCCGACACAGGCTCCAACACCGGCCACTTTAAGGATCACGGATGGACGCCAAGGTAGGGCGGAGCCCCTGTGGGCTTGAGGTCGTGCCTTCCAACTCACTGTAGAGGTGGCCAGGGCGGCGTTGGACGTTTTTTTTGGTATGTTTTCATTTATTATTTTGTCAATTATTTTATGGTATGCTTATGTTTATATTTATGATTCTACTAGCTACCTTCTTAGTGAACTCCTTGCCTGCTCTTGTGCTTTTTGACTCGGGTGCAAGCCGCTCTTTTATATCTCAGTTCTTTAGTAGGAGTTTTTGATATGACTCTTGGAGAGTTGGGGTGTCCATTGAAAGTTTCTATCGCCAACAAACATGTGGTTTCTGCATCGAGCATTTATCGAGGTTGTATTATGGAGATTTTTGGGGTGTCATACCCGATTGACCTGATCCCTATCCTCATGGGGGATGTATGTGTGATTGTCGATGAACTCTGACCTTTGTCAATGACTTGTCCATTAGATAAGGGATCATATATTCCTCCATTCTAGATATCATATGGACTGAGACATGGATTATAACTCATTCTCTCTGTCCATTTGTTGTTTCCCGATTTCCGATTCATGATGACTGACTGATTGAACAAATCAAATCAGTCCTGGCTTGGCCAAGCACTCACATGTCTCATCACTAAATCATCGAGGGGCCCACAAATATCGCTTTTATCCCGAAGGTAAAAGGAATGGATAAACTTCGACTCATATGGCTTGTTCTGCTACTTGTTGAATCATACACAAAGGCACGTTTTATAACATCGAGTTACCAATGCGTTTTCGTGCAATCAATGTATAACCAACTCATAGTACCAACTCATATCTCTAGGTTTTAAGAATATAAGATATTATCGTCTCATGATCACTCGTGAAAAAATCCATGAAGTGATTCAAATGAGCGTGGGTTGAATCCAATACTCAGAACTTATGAGCACTCATGAGTGTTGTAGCACCGCTTTGTCCAACATCTTAGACCTCTACAAGCCAACCCATGACAGTCTTGATTCATATCTACTTCCAACATATGACTGACTGTGGATAGTTTGAATAACTTAGTCATTCAGGAAGAATGACCTAGTTTATTCTGGAAGTCAAAACATGCAAAATGAAACACAAGAATAAATGAATCAAATATGGTATCAAACCCTATGAATATAAATAGACCACTTTTATTTATCACCATACTGATTACTCATTATTTCATTGTTTCGGTTTTATCAACTTTATACCTGAATTAAAAACACTAGTTGTCCCATGCTCCAAGCATGTACACTATGTTTTTCTAAACAATAGCTTTGTCATACACCAAGTATGCACTCTATGTTTGTCTATGATCCTTACTTTGTAAAATAAACCAATTGAACATAATTTCAATGATTTTAATTTCACACTCCCAAATCCTTATCGAAAAATGTGAGAATTTCAAATTCCTATCGTTTATCGAAATCTGTTTAGATTTTAAACTTATATGCACTGACCCTCCTGTAATGAATATGTACAAAGTCACAAAGACTTGTCAACAGTCATTATAAGGTATTCCAATGGAGATCAACTCCATGGAAACTAAGTCTCATATTCAAAGTACATTGCTTTGGACATGCTTCTTGCATTAAGTTTTCTAATCTTACACAGATAACTTCGACCTATGGAGACAACTCCATATTCTCATTTTGACTATCACTTCTGAACAAGAGATGCCTCTTTTCATAAATGTGACTTTTCATATAACTTGAGGACAAGTTACAAAAAAACACATTTTATGAACAACTTTTAGATTAATTAGGATTGAAAACAACTAAAACACAAAAAAAAATCCATTAATCTAAACTAACTCATAAATCAAGGAAACATAGAACTTTTGGAAATCCATAACTTATGGAGTTAAATGCCTGTTTTATGATGAAACTTTTCATGTTCCATAACTTAAGAATAAGTTATGGAATTCTTTAAAACATTACCAAATTTTTTAACTCCATAAAAACTTTGAATCAATTTTTTTTTAAAACCTTTTCATATCCATAACTTATGGAGGTTTCAAAACACATAAGATCACAACTTTAAAAAAACTTTTTGAGCTCCAAAATTTTATGACAAAATTTGTAACTCCTTAAAACATTTAGATCAAACTTTTAAAACTAATAAAATAATCATATCATTTTATCTTTTACTAAATTTGACCTAATTCAACTCATATAGCAAATGATTCAAATTTTATAAATAATTAGTTTTTCACAAAACAAGTAATTATCTTAAAATTTGACAAACTTCATGTTTTTTTTTCTTTTTTTTTTCAACTTTGAAAATCAAACATTTGCATGAATATAACAAAAAACAACCTGGCTCTGATACCACTGTTGGGTTTTAGTATACTACAACATCCTATGGTGCACATACAACCCTAAATACCTTGGATCTATGTTTTCTCTATTATACATGCAAATATGAAGTTTCCAAGATATTACCCTATACTAGCATACAAATATCATATACTTGGGTAATAAAATAGATAGAATACATACCTTTTTGATGTAACTTGTCTTCATGAAGCTTGAGTGCCTAGTGCCCCAAGTGTGACACCTCAAATGGTTCACACAACACCATGAACACTTGGAATAACCTTGAGAATAAGGATACTTTGGTTCTCTCTAGTGAAATCGTCCTTGCCCTTTAGTGTACACACACTAGTGCCCATTTCACCAACCAAGGACATCTTTATATAGTGTGGAGATTAGGGTTAAACCCTAATACCCATGACCTTTCATTTCATATGATCCATGGGTTAAACACTCCATGGACTATCCATGAAAGCTTAGCCCAACCTAAATGAACTTGGCCCATCATACACATATATCTTAGAGTCCATATTTAATTAGTTCCTTTTGATCACTTAATTAATTATAAATTAATTCTTGATCAATACTAATTAAATAATATGATTATATATTAATATATTAGAACTTATAATATATTAATATAAATCACTACTATCCTTTTTTCCTCATCCTGTCTATCCAATTGTCCCAATGCCATGCAACCCAAATGGACCATGCCGGGTCGGGTCAAGTCTTACCAATTATAGTTATGGACTTCGACATTAATCCAACAGTCTCCCACTTGGATAAGTCTAAAACTATTATTGAGTATGACTTCAAACCCTGACTAGCAATCGTGGCTCTCAAAAGCTTCTGTCGAACTCTGACCTTGTCGATGAACTCTGACCTTTGTCAATGACTTGTCCATTAGATAAGGGATCATATATTCCTCCATTCTAGATATCATATGGACTGAGACATGGATTATAACTCATTCTCTCTGTCCATTTGTTGTTTCCCAATTTCCGATTCATGATGACTGACTGATTGAATAAATCAAATCAGTCCTGGCTTGGCCAAGCACTCACATGTCTCATCACTAAATCATCGAGGGGCCCACAGATATCGCTTTTATCCCGAAGGTAAAAGGAATGGATAAACTTCGACTCATATGGCTTGTTCTGCTACTTGTTGAATCATACACAAAGGCACGTTTTATAACATCGAGTTACCAATGCGTTTTCGTGCAATCAATGTATAACCAACTCATAGTAACAACTCATATCTTTAGGTTTTAAGAATATAAGATATTATCGTCTCATGATCACTCGTGATAAAATCCATGAAGTGATTCAAATGAGCGTGGGTTGAATCCAATACTCAGAACTTATGAGCACTCATGAGTGTTGTAGCACCGCTTTGTCCAACATCTTAGACCTCTACAAGTCAACCCATGACAGTCTTGATTCATATCTACTTCCAACATATGACTAACTGTGGATAGTTTGAATAACTTAGTCATTCAGGAAGAATGACCTAGTTTATTCTGGAAGTCAAAACATGCAAAATGAAACACAAGAATAAATGAATCAAATATGGTATCAAACCCTATGAATATAAATAGACCACTTTTATTTATCACCATATTGATTACTCATTATTTCATTGTTTCGGTTTTATCAACTTTATACCTGAATTAAAAACACTAGTTGTCCCATGCTCCAAGCATGTACACTATGTTTTTCTAAACAATAGCTTTGCCATACACCAAGTATGCACTCTATGTTTGTCTATGATCCTTACTTTGTGAAATAAACCAATTGAACATAATTTCAATGATTTTAATTTCACACTCCCAAATCCTTATCGAAAAATGTGAGAATTTCAAATTCCTATCGTTTATCGAAATCTGTTTAGATTTTAAACTTATATGCACTGACCCTCCTGTAATGAATATGTACAAAGTCACAAAGACTTGTCAACAGTCATTATAAGGTA
Organism: Lactuca virosa; assembly: GCF_052849685.1. Taxonomy (NCBI): domain Eukaryota; kingdom Viridiplantae; phylum Streptophyta; class Magnoliopsida; order Asterales; family Asteraceae; genus Lactuca; species Lactuca virosa. The sequence goes on along the minus strand of NC_136430.1, from coordinate 436,813,911 downwards.
TTCCAATGGAGATCAACTCCATGGAAACTAAGTCTCATATTCAAAGTACATTGCTTTGGACATGCTTCTTGCATTAAGTTTTCTAATCTTACACAGATAACTTCGACCTATGGAGACAACTCCATATTCTCGTTTTGACTATCACTTCTGAACAAGAGATGCCTCTTTTCAGAATATGTCAATATGGTCCTTCCAAAATTAGCACTATACTTCCAACTGTCCCTGAGCAACCAATCTTTGGTAAACCTCAGATTGTCCTCGACACCTGATTAATCATTTTAGTCATATCCAATTCTAGACCTTTTCCCTTCTTAATGCCTCTGGGCATTTGGAAAAATTTAGAAATGACAAATATTATAGCACATGCAATCGATCCTGTACCCAAAGCAAATGGTACACGATTCATGATGTCTCACATAAAGACATGATTCTAGACCAGTCTTTTGCTACAATATTTTTATTTGCCATGTTTTCAAAATTTGACTATGAAGAGGGATGCCGTAATCATAATCGAATTTTGAGAACGCAATATATAGAATTTCCTTAAGTTGAACCAATCCAACATGAAATTCATATATATATTCTTGACTAAAGATGATTAAGGTCTCAATCTAAGCCTTTAGAACTAAAATGAAGTATATCCTCTCCCTTAATTATAGCAAAACAACTTTTTCAATCCCTGCAGCCTCACGAATTGAAACTTTTGTTTTCTATAATTAACATTGCTAACTTACAACACTAACAATAATTATCATGCTCCCACTAACATGATGATTATTAGCATAACACTTATGCTCCCACTAGCTTTAACATGTACTCAGAAATCAGCTGGACTTCTAGAAATCAATACTTTATTGACTTTCTTACCAAAGTTCAGATTTCTGATACGAGATGCTTTGATAAAACTTTATCAAAATCATACACCTTTCCTTAGGTAGCATGCATGTGTGTCTAAAAATTTCAGAACTATGAAAAGGGATGTCGTAATCATAGTCTCAATTGTTTAGACCTTTTGCCATCTGCTTCAAATCTACTTGGTGGAAGTGTTTCATCACCATCATTTTCATGAATCGGATAGAAACCTTATGACCCTTAGATTTTATGGTGTATGTGTTCTTATCCATGTGAATCGTCAAAACCATAGTCACAAGACAAGGATAATGACAAATCCAAACACATATGGACTGAACTCAATCTTAATTTCTTACCACCTGGCAGCTCAAGGGTCTGTCATTGCTTCCAAGTTGTTATGCAACCAACTAAGAACTCTAAGAACTCATATGCAAAGACAACTTTAACTGGAATGGGCACATAAATAGAAATATGTCAACACGATAGGTTATAAACCTCAAGTCGTGTGCTAGTGAAGAACCTCGGGTTTTAGTCTTGATTAGTTCTTGAGACTTTCAAGACCTTTAAGACTCCCACTGTCCTCTTGACATATAAGACTCTCTTGTCAAATATTCAAGGAATAGTGCGGATTCTTTATTAAGACAAACACTTCACACAATTGGCTTAAGTTGGTCTTTGTTTTATTCAAAACATCACAACTTACCAATTTCAAATGTGAGTAGGACACTTTTACTCTTACATTTGACAAGTGTTAATAATCCTTCTTTAAGATGTGTCACTCAAATTACAATCTTGGAGCATGACTCTAAGAATTGTTTTGGAACGAGGTATGACTCATCTTCTTGATTTAACCATTTCAACAATTCATGACTCCTCTTCTTAGCCATAAAAATGCACTAAGATGTCCTTAGAAGACCAATTGTGATATGGTTCTTTAATCATTAAGATGATCACAAAACTTGATACTAAAGTACTCTCCCATATTTTCAGATTTGAGAAACTTTTATCTTTCTGCCTAAGTTGATTATTCCCATTCGTTCTGCCATACATTAAGACTTTTCCAATGTTTCAGAATTATACTTAAACTTGTAAGTATAACCATATTTACTAAACTTTAGTAAATCATGACGAATAATCTTATTGATCTTTGTGGTGGACATGACCAGTGCACAAGAATGTGTACTCGATCCCTTTAGTCCTTCACTTGATTCACACATCCATGTGAACAAGTCTTAATTTTCCAATGCTTGAAAGTTCTCATTCATCATACTATTCAACTTGCATGATTCCAAGTTTCTATCCAACTGAAGCCTTGGGAATGAGAATCTTTCTTTATTTGGTAAATTATGACACTACCACAAACGAAAGAATCAAGTCCATTTTTTTCAAATATTGCTATCAATGGAATCATATAAACAACCATTTTTCACAAATGCCACTTGTAAGGATATTTAAAATAAATAAAACAAAATTTTCTTTTATTTAAAGCTTGCGGAGAAACTTATCCTTACAATGCAAATGCATATGCAAAACTTGTTGTTATCTATTCCTAAGCAATATATCATAACTCTTAAGAAGTAGCTCAAAAATTCTGATCACCGAACCATGCGATCGAAATCTATCTTCGCGATCAGAATCAGCATATACTTCCTTTAAGTTTCTTCACATTTCTTTGATTCTTAAAACATCAACATGTGACCCAGTCACATCATGCAACAAGAATCTCATAATAGAAACTTAACAAAGTTAGATAGTGGACTTTACCTAAAGTAGAGTCAAACTTCTTGACTTGATCAACCTTATGATCTTTCAGGTAAATAGGCAGCTTCGCAATCAATGCCCCTTCCTTTGGCAAGAGAAACATATGGACTCTTTGGGAATGGTGTACTGGACTATCATAGACTTGCCTTTCTCTTTACCATTTGGTCAACCGAGTTGACTATGGCCAATCCCTTTCCATTGGGAAGCGAAAGCTTTTCTGGATATCCAATGTTACCATTTTCAAAGTCCATGGAAGTTTGGAAAGTTGATCTTCTAATCAAATTTGCTTTACTAGTCCTCCAAATCATTGCTGATTCAGTAGCACCAAGCAAATAGATATGATCATTATGGTTCATGTCATAGTCTGTTTCATAGTAGTCCCAAAGGAACTCACTATGTGACTTAGAAAGTGATTGAACATCCAACTTTCTCAAGACTTTGACACCCAACTCTCCCGGCTTGTCAATATGTGACTTCATCTCCAAGATGTAATCACACCTAGACCTTGCCTTGCCAATAGGGTTTGAGTGACCTTGAACTTGTGGGTTAGGGAGAATAATTGGAGGAGATGGAGGAAGTAAAGTTCCAAGAGATTTGGGAAGATCATAGATGTCTGAGCTAGATATCTTTTGGGAGATATTCAAGATAGTTGATTCAAAGTCCTTAATATAACACCCAATATGAAATATTAAGGCTAGGATCCAACAACCTATTTATAACTGGAAGAGGGATGTCGTAATCCGAGTTATAAAATAGTTGAAGGTAGGTAAATGACGATTTACGAATTTCCACCATGAAAAACGAAATATAATTAAGTTTTAATTGGATTTGAAACACCTAGATCTTTTGAGATTCATTGAACTTTTCAATGGCATGTTTCAATCTCGAGTGTGCCCTTCAGGTTTTGTGACTGGGATGCCGAGGATCACAAAACAAGGTGTGAAGTAACCATGCAAATTTACTTGGTACCCTTAATATTTACCCCTCAATCGATGTGCCGGTTAACCACACGAGCTCCACCGATACTATGATAAATATTAAGTTACCCTTTGCCTACCTTGTTAAATCCAGGTTAGTGTGCCGGTTAACCACACACGCTCCACTAACGGTTTAAACAAAGTGCAAAGTGTAATTTCATGGATTAGCACCTTATTCACATTTTGCTAAGTAACTAAGATTGGGAATTTATAATTGTTTAGTTACGTAGTATTTATCATTAATACTTTTAATGAAGGGAGAATTATAGTCCTTGTCCTACCTGTTCGGCTAACGACCCTCCACCAGTCAAGGAAGCGGTGGGTGAGAGTGCACACCCATTAAGCTGCCATTTTATAGGCAACAACCTTATACCCCCCTTATAGACCGGCTTCGTGAATGAGGCCTACTAATGGTAAGACTGACTTGCTCTTATACACATATATATATTATTAACTTATAATATTATAAAGTATAAGGGTTGAATTTTAACTTTTAAAATTCTAAGGGCTTAACTTGGAATTAAAGTATTCATTAGAGAAAACTTTTCAAATTCCAAAACTTGAGGGCAAGTTTTGAAACTATTCAAAACTCTTGGATTTTCATAACTTATGAGTTTTAAGTAAAGCTTTAAAACTTTTAATGAAGAGACTCTTGGACATCCATAACTTGAGGACAAATTATGGAGCCATAAAAACTATTTATAAGAAAAGACTCTTCATTTTTTTTGTAACCTAAGGCATATTTATGAGTTTTTAAGATTCATAAATGTGACTTTTCATATAACTTGAGGACAAGTTACAAAAAAACACATTTTATGAACAACTTTTAGATTAATTAGGATTGAAAACAACTAAAACACAAAAAAAAATCCATTAATCTAAACTAACTCATAAATCAAGGAAACATAGAACTTTTGGAAATCCATAACTTATGGAGTTAAATGTCTGTTTTATGATGAAACTTTTCATGTTCCATAACTTAAGAATAAGTTATGGAATTCTTTAAAACATTAACACCAAATTTTTTAACTCCATAAAAACTTTGAATCAATTTTTTTTTAAAACCTTTTCATATCCGTAACTTATGGAGGTTTCAAAACACATAAGATCACAACTTTAAAAAAACTTTTTGAGCTCCAAAATTTTATGACAAAATTTGTAACTCCTTAAAACATTTAGATCAAACTTTTAAAACTAATAAAATAATCATATCATTTTATCTTTTACTAAATTTGACCTAATTCAACTCATATAGCAAATGATTCAAATTTTATAAATAATTAGTTTTTCACAAAACAAGTAATTATCTTAAAATTTGACAAACTTCATGTTTTTTTTTTCTTTTTTTTTCAACTTTGAAAATCAAACATTTGCATGAATATAACAAAAAACAACCTGGCTCTGATACCATTGTTGGGTTTTAGTATACTACAACATCCTATGGTGCACATACAACCCTAAATACCTTGGATCTATGTTTTCTCTATTATACATGCAAATATGAAGTTTCCAAGATATTACCCTATACTAGCATACAAATATCATATACTTGGGTAATAAAATAGATAGAATACATACCTTTTTGATGTAACTTGTCTTCATGAAGCTTGAGTGCCTAGTGCCCCAAGTATGACACCTCAAATGGTTCACACAACACCATGAACACTTGGAATAACCTTGAGAATAAGGATACTTTGGTTCTCTCTAGTGAAATCGTCCTTGCCCTTTAGTGTACACACACTAGTGCCCATTTCACCAACCAAGGACATCTTTATATAGTGTGGAGATTAGGGTTAAACCCTAATACCCATGACCTTTCATTTCATATGATCCATGGGTTAAACACTCCATGGACTATCCATGAAAGCTTAGCCCAACCTAAATGAACTTGGCCCATCACACACATATATCTTAGAGTCCATATTTAATTAGTTCCTTTTGATCACTTAATTAATTATAAATTAATTCTTGATCAATACTAATTAAATAATATGATTATATATTAATATATTAGAACTTATAATATATTAATATAAATCACTATTATCCTTTTTTCCTCATCCTGTCTATCCAATTGTCCCAATGCCATGCAACCCAAATGGACCATGCCAGGTCGGGTCAAGTCTTACCAATTATAGTTATGGACTTAGACATTAATCCAACAGAACCGTTACCCACTTTCGCGGGCTGATGATCTCTTCAATCAGCTGCATGGTCCATCTTGGTTTTACAAGATCGATTTGAGGTTAGGGTATCATTAGATGAGGGTTAGAGAGGAGGACGTGGAGAAGACGACATTTTAGACTCGCTATGATCATTATGAGTTCGTGGTGATGCCATTTGGATTCACTAATGCGCCTGTGACATTTATGGATTTGATGAATCGAGTGTGCAGGCCGATGCTCAATCGTCAGTTGTTGTTTTTATTGAAGATATCCTGGTTTATTCCAAGACTAGGGAGAAACATGAGGATCACCTTTGAGAGCTTCTGAGAGTTTTGAGGCGGTAATGGTTGTATGCTAAGTTCTCGAAGTGTGAGTTTTGGTTACGGGAGGTCCAGTTCTTGGTAAACCTCGTTAACCAGAACGGGATATTGGTCGACTCGGCCAAGATTGAGGATATTATGCAGTGGGAGGTATCGAATTATCCCTCAGAGATCAGGGGTTTTCTGGGATTGGCAGGGTATTATCGGAGATTCATTCAGGATTTCTTCAATGTTTCCTACTCGTCTGACGAGGAAGGGCGTGGATTTTTGTCGGGGCCTTGAGCAGCAAGCTGCATTCGAGACTCTGGGACGGAAGTTATGTGAGGCCCCAGTGTTGACCCTCCCTGAGGGTGTTGAGGATTTTATGGTATATTGTGATGGATCCATCACCAGTCTGTGGGTAGTTCTTATACAACAGGGGGAGGGTTATTGCTTATGCTTCTTGGAAGCTAAAGTCGCATGAGGTTCGATATCCGGCACATGATTTGGAGTTGGGGGCAGTGGTGTTTTCTCTCAGTATCTGGCGACATTATTTGTATGGGGTCCGATGTACTATCTACATGGATCACAAGAGTTTGAGTTATCTCATGGATCATTCGAATTTGAACATGAGACAACGTAGGTGGCTTGACATGGTCAAGTATTATGACTGTGAGATCCTTTACCACCCGGGAAAAGAGAATGTGGTCGCTAATGCTTTGAGCCGCAAGTCGGCTAGTTCCTTGGTTAGGAGTTTATGTATGAGGATTTCTATTGATTCGCCACTTTTGGATTTGATTAAGGAGGCACATGCTGAGGGGGTCAAGAAGGAGCATTGGAAATAGGAGAGGATCAGGGGCGAGATTAATAGGTTTTCCACCGACAGTCAAGGATTGTTGACCCGGTGTAGTCGTGTTTGCGTACCAGAATTTGGTGGGATCAGGCAGACTGTGATGGAGGAGGCACACAAGTCCAGATTTTCGATACACCATGGAGCCACCAAGATATATGGGGATTTGCGACTTAGCTACTGGTGGTCGTGTATGAAGAGGGAGATAGCCTGGTATGTTGAGAGATGCTTGACCTGTCGGATGTTCAAGGCCGAGCACCAAAGGCTGCATGAAAATCTCCAGCCTTTGGAGTTTCCCATGTGGAAATGGGAACAGGTCACCATGGATTTCATCACCAAGATACCTCAGACGGCTAAGGGGTTCGATGCGATTTGGGTGATAATGGACCGTCTGACCAAGAGTATCCACTTCTTAGCTATCCGGGAGAGCTCATCGGCCGAGAAATTGGCCGATGTGTATGTACGCGAGATCGTCGCCCAACATGGTGTTCTGGTTTCTATTGTATCAGATCAGGATGTTCGGTTCACTTCGTAGTTTTGGCAGAGGTTCCACGAGGAACTGGGCACGAGGTTACATTTTAGTATTGTTTATCATCCGCAGACTGATGGCCAGAGCGAGAGGACCATTCAGACACTTGAGGATATGTTGAGAGCTTGTGTCATAGATTTTGGTGGGAGTTGGGACTCCTACCTTCCTCTAGTTGAGTTTTCTTACAACAACAACTATCACTCCAGTATCGGTACGCCGCCATTTGAGCTTCTCTATGGGAGGAAGTGTCGTACCCCAGTTTGTTGGGAAGAGGTCCGTCACAGGGTTATGGGAAGGACTGAGGTAGTCCTTCCAATGATATAGCTTATTCAGCTGATCAGATAGAGGTTGCAGACAGCTCAGAGTCAGCAGAAGAGTTATGCTGACAAGCTTCGGTCAAAGTTGGAGTTCCAGGTCCGCGATATGGTACTACTGAAGGTATCACCCTAGAAGGGTGTAATACACTTCATGAATAGGGGCAAGTTGGGGCCTCGATATATTGGGTTGCTTTGAGTGATTTCCAGGCTTGACAGGATAGCTTATCGGTTGGATTTGTATGAGCAACTCAGTAAGATTCATAGCACCTTCCATGTTTCTCAGCTTCAGAAGTGTGTGTCTGATGACTTGGTGGTTGTTCCCTTGGATGATATTCAGGTTGTTGATCGCCTGAATTATGTTGAGAGACCAGTGACGATCTTGGATAGGAAGACTAAGGCGTTGCGCAACAAGGTCGTATCTTTGGTCAAGGTCCAGTGGCAACATCGGAAGGGTTCTGAATGGACTTGGGAACCTGAGACAGAGTTGCGAGAGCACTATCTGAGTTATTCTCGGTAGCGGACTTCGAGGACGAAGTCTGATTCAAAGGGGGGAGAATTGGAACATCTCGGTTTCCAGGTAGTTACACTTTTGACCCTTATTATGAGATTTGTTTGCAAAAATGGTCCCATGTGGATTTATCATAAAAACATGTGGGTTGATGGCATACGTTGGGTGTACGTTTGGTACATTGGGTGTACGTGGGTGAAGGACAAACCCTAATTTTAGGGTTTGGACCCTATTTAAACATCATTAACCCTTAAGGCCTACTTCACTCACCAGCTTCCATCCCCATTTTCGTACCTAGAAAACCCTAAACCATTTTGTGAGCATCCTTGAGCCATTAGTGTGTGTTTTGGTGTTCTTAGAAGAAGGAGAAGGAAATGAGAACATCTTGGAAACTTGAAGCAACCTTGGATCTGAAAGTTTTGCACCCTTCTTAATCTCCATAAGGTATAAAGTTTATACTTTGATGTTTATTTTGTTAGATCTAGCTTGTATGATGCTATTATGTGTTTTTTTGTCCCCAAGTTATGGTGTTCTTGAGTATGACATGCTCTAGACCAAATGGGTTGTCCTTTTGGATATTTTATAGTGTCTAGAGTCATAAAAATGTAACATTGGTCCCTTATTCCCTTCCATGTAGGCATGATCAAACGGACCGAACCGGCCAGAACCGGCCCGACCCGGACCCGACCCGGGAACCGGCTTCGTCCAAAATCAAGAACCGAACCGGCCCGGCGGTTCTACCGGTTATGGGTCCGGTTTTTGCCGGGTTTTCGATTTTGGAACCAGTCTGATTTGCCACGCTTCCTTGTAGGGCTTGTAACTCATTCAATTTCTAACCAAATCAAGCGTTTTAATAGTCTAAACTTAACTAAAACACCTAAACTACGTGTAGGAAAAAGATTCAGGTCAAAACAAGTTAAATTGAGTGAGTTATGCACATTTGAACAACAAAGTCAGATTACGTTTAATTGCTGTAACATAAAAAAATTCTAATTTGACACCTTTCCTTGTGGAGCTTATAACTCATTCAATTTTTAACCAAATCAAGCGTTTTTATAGTCTAATCTTAACTACAAATCCTAATCTACATGTAGGAAAAAGATTCAGGTAAAAAGAAGTTAAATTGAGTGAGTTATGCACATTTTAACAACAAAGTCGGATTACATTTAATTGCTGAAACATAAAAAAATTCTGATTTGACACCCTTCCTTGCGGGGCTTGTAACTCATTCAATTTTTAACCAAATCAAGCGTTTTTATAGTCTTAACTTAACTAAAAATCCTAATATACATGTAGGAAAAAGATTCAGGTCAAAAAAAGTTAAATTGAGTGAGTTATGAACATTTGAACAACAAAGTCAGATTACATTTAATTGCTGAAACATAAAAAAGAATTCTGATTTGACACCCTTCCTTGCGGGGCTTGTATCATTCAATTTTTAACCAAATTAAGCGTTTTTATAGTCTAAACTTAACCAAAAATCATAATCTACATGTAGGAAAAATATTCAGGTCAAAAAAAGTTAAATTGAGTGAGTTATGCAACTTTCAAAATTTGAGTGAGTTATCCGGTCCGGTTCCCGGTTTTGGGCCGGTTCCAACGACTGGTTCTTACCAGGTCCCGGTTCCAAAAATTCACAAAATTATAGTATCGGTCCCGGCGTTCCGGTTCCGGTTCCGATTCCGGGACCGGTTCCGGCCGGTTCCCCGGTCCATATGCTCATCCCTACTTCCATGCAAATTCTAGAGAGCTTAAGAGCTTCAGACAAGTTAGGGTTTTGGTGTTGGGCATCTTCTAGACATGCAAACTCATAAATATGGAAGCTTTATGATTTGGAATGATATTTGGGGGCTAGATCTACATTTGGATGAAAGGACTTAATGAAATAAGCACTTAATGGGAAAATGACTTTTGGCTGAGTACGTTGGGTGTACTCCCTTAGGAGCCCGATCTGGATCTTGAGTACGCAAAGCATACATGCTGAGTATGTTGGGCGTACTTGGCCTAAGTCAGCTCAGTTGACTTTTTGACCTTTGAAATTGACCAGATTTTGACCTAGGGGTATTTTGGGTATTTTGAGTGGTAGTTGAGTTTGCTCACTATTTGATGTATAGGTGACCGGTAGAGCTGATATTTGGAGCAGTGTCCTGTTCAACTATCTTTTCAGACTGAGTGGTGAGTTTTTATTGATGATATCCTAGTCTATTCTAAGACCAGGGAGCAGCATGAGCAGCATCTGAGGGAGGTATTAGAGACCCTGAGGGCGGAGAAACTTTATGCGAAGTTCTCCAAGTGTGATTTCTGGCTGCGGGAAGTACAGTTTTTGGGGCATGTCATCAATCAGGAGGGTATTTCGGTTGATCCAACCAAAGTTGAGGTTGTGATGCGGTGGGAAGTACCGAGGAATGCATCAGAGATTCGTAGCTTCTTGGGTTTAGCGGGCTACTATCAGAGATTTATCCAGGATTTCTCCAAGATTGTTGTGCCATTGACCCGATTGACCAAGAAAAATATGACTTTTCGGTGGGGTGCGGATCAACAGATGGCTTTTGAGACCCTGAGACGGAGGTTATGCGAGGCTCCGATTCTAGTACTACCTGAGGGGTTAGATGATTTGGTGGTGTACTACGACGCGTCGATTTCAGGGTTAGGTACGGTACTGATGCAGAGGGGGCATGTGATAGCTTACGCCTCGAGGCAGTTGAAGCCTCATGAGGCGAATTACCCCACTCATGACCTGGAGTTGGGGGCAGTGGTGTTTGCCCTCAAGATTTGGAGGCACTATTTATATGGAGTACGGTTCACTATCTATACCGATCACAAGAGTCTGAAGTATTTGATGGATTAGCAGCACCTCAACATGCGACAGAGGAGGTGGTTGGATTTCCTGAAGGATTATGATTGCGAGATTATATACCACCCAGGGAAAGCCAACATGGTGGCTGATGCATTGAGCCGCAAGACGGCAGGGTCCCCGATTAGGGACATTTGTATGAGGATGGCGGTGACTTCTCCTTTGTTGGACTTGATAAAAGAGGCTCAGGTCGAGGGGGTGAAGAAGGAGAATTGGAAGATCGAGCGGATTCGGGGGCAGTATCCTTTGTTTGTGAAGGATAGTTGCGACCTTTTGACACAATGTGGTCAAGTATGGGTACCAGTGACAGGGGGAGTGAGACAGAGGCTATTAGAGGAGGCGCACAAGTCCAAGTTCTCTATACACCCAGGAGCTACGAAAATATATAGGGACTTGAGGCTGGGTTATTGGTGGCCCTGCATGAAGCGGGAGATCGCCTGGTTCGTGGAGCGGTGCTTGACCTGCCGGAAGGTCAAGGCCGAGCACCATCGGCCTCATGGCAAGGTTCAGCCACTACCCATTCCCATGTGGAAGTGGGAAGAGATCACCATGGACTTCATCACAAAGTTGCCTAAGACGTCAAGGGGAGTGGACACTATATGGGTGATCGTAGACAGACCGACGAAGAGTGCCCACTTTATTCTAATTTCCGAGAGTATATCCGCGGAGAAGTTGGCAGATATTTATGTGCGCGAGGTGGTGGCTAGACACTGGGTGCCTGTGTCTGTGGTCTCCGACAGGGATGTCCGGTTTACTTCCAGGTTTTGGAAGAAGTTCCACGAGGAACTGGGCACCCAGATACACTTCAGTACGGCGTACCATCCTCAGACTGACGGTCAGAGTGAGAGGACGATCCAGACGCTGGAGGACATGCTTCGAGCATGCGTGCTGGATTTTGGAGGGAGTTAGGATACATTACTCCCACTGGCAGAGTTCTCGTACAATAATAGTTATCATGCCAGTATTGACCGAGCTCCATTCGAGATGTTATATGGCCGGAGGTGCAGGACCCCAGTGTGTTGGGACGAAGTTGGGCATCGGGTCATGGGGAGCACTGAGGTAGTGCTCAAGACTATCGGATTGATTCAGCAGGTGTGTGACCAGTTGCGAGTTGCGCAGAGCCGTCAGAAAAGTTATGCTGACCGACGGCGTTCGGATCTCGAGTTTCAGGTGGGGGATTTTGTACTGCTGAAGGTGTCACCTTGGAAAGGAATTATCAGGTTTCGAAAGAGGGGCAAGTTGGGGCCTCGGTTCATAGGCCCGTTCAGGATTACTGCCCGAGTGGGCAAGGTGGCATATCGCTCAGAGCTGCCATAGGAGCTTAGTCAGATTCACAACACCTTCCACGTATCTCAGCTTCGGAAGTGTGTTGCTGATGAGTCCGTGGTCATTTCCTTGGATGACATTTAGGTGGATGGGAGTCTGAATTATGTCGAAAGGCTGGTCGCCATCTTAGATAGGAAGACTAAGGGTCTTCGGAACAAGGAAGTGAAGTTGGTAAAGGTGCAATGGCAGCACCGCAAGGGTTCCGAATGGACTTGGGAACCGGAGGATGAGATGCGGGAGCATTACCCTGATATGTTTTCAGCTACGGACTTCGAGGACGAAGTCTAGTTCTAGTGGGGGATAGTTGTAACGCCCTAAATCATGTATGGCTTGAACCCTCGAAGAATCCCTATTTTGTCATAATTGGCCCCTTGAGTACGCTGGGCATACTTATGAGTACGCTTAGCGTACTCTGCATGAAGGATCGCGGAGGAGCCTTACGTACGATGGGCGTACGTAAGGGTACGTCGGGCGTACGCTGCAGAGGGCCAAAACCCTAAATCTCGGACTTATCCCCTATTTAAACACCTTTTAGCCTCTTGGACCAAACCCAACCAGTCTCTCTAGCCTCTTTTCGTCTACTTTCAGTTGTGATAGTGTGTGTGAGGGTTTTGGAGCTTAAGGAGTGAGTTTTGTGGCCATTTTAGAGTTCTTTCAAGAAGGAGGGGGTTGCTAAACAAGCTTGGTTCGAGTTGGTGCTTCAAGAATCTGCATATTGGTCATCTTGCAAAGCTCCTGGACGTAAAAAGCTTGCACCTTTCCACTTAAGTCTCTAGATCTAGCTAGGGTTTTCTAGATTTGTTCCTTTTTTGGATTTTGGACCTCCATTTCTGAGTTTAGCAACTCCAGAAGATGGGAATGACAGATCTGAGGTCCCTTGGTCCTTTAATGTCATAAAAATGGAGTCTTGGTGGGATTTTGGACCTCATGCATGGGTTAAGAGCCTTGGAAAGGTCTTAATGGGGGTGTTGGGTGCATATATGGCATGCAAAGGCTTAAAGTTGCCAACTTTATGCCTTAGGACATCTTATCAAGCTTAGATCTGACTTTTGGACGTAAAGGAATCGTGTATTAAGCACTTAATGGAGAAAGTGCTTAACCTGGTCGTACGATGGACGTAACCCAATGTACGCCGCACGTAGTCCCCAAGACCCTAGTACGCTGCACGTACCAGGATGGTACGCCAAGCGTACGCATCACAGTTGGGTCGTATCTGTTTTGGGCCTTTGAGCTATTGGGCCTCATTTGATTATTGGGCATGGTTGTATTATAGGAATTATGAGTCATATCATCTGTTATGGGCCATGGACATATTGATTGGGCGTTATTGGTCCAAGAGGCCCATTAAGGATTTTGGACTTGGACTTTGGGCCCATTAGCAAGGGATGGATAATTGGGCCTTATGGAAGGGTTTGGAGTTTGGGTTTCCTTTGATTAATTAAAGTCCTAACATTGTTTAATATTATTATTCAACACGGGAGGTTACAGACTGTTAGGAGAACAGCTTTTGTATTCAGCAGACAGAGGTGAGTCTCCTCACCATACCAATGGGTCTAAGGCACCAAGGCCGGTCCATTTTATGATGTGTAGTATCCTAGCTGAGATTGTATCATGTGACATGTTAGTTGGTATGAACTAGGAAGTATGCTTTTGATATATGTGGTATGTTGTATGGAAGACCATGGGAGAGCCCATGACACTTGGATGTAAGACCATGTGGAGAGCCCATGACTTTCCTATCAAAGACCATGGGAGAGCCCATGGCACTTAGGTGTAAGACCATGCGGGGAGCCCATGACATCCTGGAGTAAGACCCTGGGGACGAGCCCATGGCATCCTTATCAGTTGTATGCATTGACTTATGTGATGTATGTAGCCTTAGGGCTAGTATGATATATGCTATTTGAATTGTATGTGTGGTATGCTCTGGGGAACTCACTAAACATTCGCTTACAGTTTGTGGAATTGTTTCAGGTACATATGAGCCCAAGGGCAAAGGCAAGGCATGATGGCGCGGCATGCACTCTATCTCTCTTTCACTGATATGTTTTCGGGGACACTCTGATGATTTAAATAAGTTGTAATGAATGCTGATTTGAAAATAATTATGTTGGGATTTCATGGTTTATGCAAATGTGTTTTATTAATTAAAAATGAAAATTTCTTTGAAAAATTTGGGTCGTTACATAAAATCTACGTAAGAGTTCAATTTAACCAAAATGTTTGCCAATTAGGATCATATATGGAGACCACATCAACTTTTTGCCTAGTCGATAAGTGAGAACATTGAAACACCTGAAACAAACCGGTCGATTGGTTAAATTTACAACAAATTTGTAAATTTAGTGACTTAATTGAAAAACTATAAAATACAGTATCAAAATCAAAATTTTGTATAAACTTAGTATCTTTTATGCAATTTTCCTTTATTATCATAATAAAACATAAATATATAATACAATTGATTTCCAAATATGTTTATTTTGATGAATATTACTTTGGTAAATCCAAATATGATTATTTTGATGAATATTACTTTGGTAAATTAAAGTCTGTTGACAATCTCGGTAGAAAAGATACCCAATAAAAGGGCTTCTAGTTCTATACTAGTAGTATCAGATGTTGTTCTTTCTATTTGAGATCGAAAGTTCAAGTCTCGTGGTGGACATAAGTATTAGATGTTAGTTTAAAAGTAAATTAGATTTACTTATTAAAAAAAATAGATAAATCGTTGCACCGTAAAAATTTATGAATGCATGTTCGGTCTTATCATCTGATACTAACTCAAATATCAACTAGGACTAGGCTAATGTTATTTTATTGTTTTTTACTTTATTATTTTTTATCTATTTCCAAAATCATCCATTAATTTTCCTTTGCATTTAAACAAGTGTGATAATTTGACCTACACTACATGACTATGTTCGGCACCACCACAACTTTAAATATGGACCGCGTGTAATAAGTTTATATTATAGATGGTTCCTTGGCCCATCAAACCCTAACTACCATCTGGTAGCTTTTTTTCTACGTTTTTCCTAGAGTTATTGTCAAACAATCAATATATTTTCGATTTATTTATGGCCAAAGTTATGGTTTTGTTTTAACGAAGAGAGACAAGAAATATCAAGTGTTTATAAATTAGAGACCTATAAAAAGAAAAATATCGTTTTTTTTGTAATAAAATTGAATGTCATTTGAATAAAAATGAATAAAAGAATTTTTCTATAAATGACCATTTTATAATTTTATTTTTGATCTTGTTTTATTATTTAGCATAATTTTAATGAGTTCTCTTCGTTTGATCAAAATAATCACATTAAATTTTTACTGTGTTGTGCTCTTTTGTCTATCCTAATAATCCAATCAACCCTAACACCAACATTGAGCACAAGTCCATAAGTCTCACTCTTGGTAACAGGTGATGTGCGCATATTCCCCATGATCGGGTTCAACCTTCCATGCTCCACTTCCTCACTTTCTTTTTAGCCCATGCATATCAGAACAAATATGAAAACCACATCTCATATCAAGGACCCAGGAATGAGAAAACTGTGTGTTGTTGATTTGTATAATGTATATACATGACGAGGAGCCAGATGGCTTGATCTTCCCCTCTTTCAACTCTTGCAGGTATTTCGGACAACTTCTTATCCAATGCCCATTTTCGCCACAGTGAAAGCAAGTGGACTCCTTTGGATCACCAACAAAAAAAACATCAAAGTTGGGCTTCCTCTTCGACCCACTGCTAGACGCTCCAGCATGGGCCTTACCCTTCCAATTTGGTTGGGAGGTGGCCTTCCTCTTCCTTCCTCTACTATGACCAATGGTCATGACAGGAGCACTTGTCGCAGAAGGGATATGATTTTTCTTCATTCCTGACTCAACAATTTGCAACAAGTTGTGAGGTTAGGTCAATGCGGTCGTTGTTCAAATGATAGGTTAATATAAACTGATCATAACTGGGCGGTCAGGAGTTAAGGACCATATCAATGGCCAACTCCTTATCGAAAGACACATTGAGTTTTGCCAACCTCTCCCCATATCTCTGCATCCTTTTCTCATGAGCACAAACATATTCTCCTTCATTTAGCTTACATGCCATAAGGGACTTGGCGACTTCATACCTTTATTGTCTTGCTTTCTTGTAAAACTTTTCAGCAAGATTCAAGCATATGTCGTATGGAAAGTAGTCCTCATAGAAATTTTGTAGCTCGGGTGCCATGTTGAAACCATTATGCAAGCGACCTTAGTGGCATCGTCAATATGTTTGTTATAAGCAACAATTTGTTCGGAAGTGGCAATCAACTCATCGATTTCAACAAGAGGTTTATCGAGAACATACTCTTTGTTCTCGTAGCGAAGAGTCATCTTCAGGTTGCGCATCCAGTCCATGTAGTTTGGAACTGTCATCTTTTCTTTTGATATAATCGACAAGAGAGTGAAGTTGGAGTTTTAAGTGGAGGTTTGAGCAGCAGGAGCATCACCGTTTCCAGATATCTATCATAAGAGAGATAATTTTAGTCAGTTGATATAAATATTTAATAATTTAACCCAATTTAATATTTAAGGCTAGGATCCAAAATACAATTCACAATTAAGAAGAAGGATGTCGTAATCCAATTGCGAATTATTCAATGAGATAATACACATTTACCAATTTCAATCTAATATGAAATTCATACATCGTTTTTGATGCGTTCTAATTTCACAATCAAATGGCAAAACTTAGTTAAGATGATCAACAGGGGGCAAAACCTTCAACACAAGGTTTTCACGTGAATATTCCAAAGAAAAAATTAGCATCCAAAAAACCGCCGTTTCTGGCTTAGGGTTCGGAACAAAAAAACATGCAAAACCAAAATTTTGGAAAGTCTAATAAACTTGGAAAGGAAATATTAAAAAGTCAAAACAAATTAATTTGACCACCAAATAAATAAAAAAAAGGTCTGCACGTAATTAAAAATTCACCCCAATTGAACTGGGTCAAGATCAGATGCTCCGACATCATCCTCCCCTGCTTGAAAGTCTTCCTCGTCACTTGCATTGCCCTCTACATCTGTTCCCTCATATGGTGCTAAATCCGACACATTAAAGGTAGCTGAAACATTGTAACGACCCGGCAAATCCAACTTATATGCATTATCATTTATTTTTTTCACAATTCGAAAGGGACCATCAGCCCTTGGATGAAGTTTACCAAATCGTCCACCAGGGAAGCGCTCCTTGCGCAAGTGCAGCCAGACCAAGTCGCCTTCTTTAAAAGTGACTTGTCTACATTTTTTTATTAGCCTGCTCCCGGTAACGGTTGTTAGCATTGATAATGTTCTGTTGTACCTGTTGGTGGAGCTCCTTGATATGATCTGCATGCTGTTTTCCATCTACATTATTCGGAGTAGTTATCGGTACCGGAACAAGATCCAATGGTGTGATGGGATTTTTCCCATAGACAACTTCAAATGGTGTTTTCCCTGTGGTCCTGTTAACAGATCGATTATATGCAAATTCGGCCTGTGGAAGAGCTAAGTCCCACTGTTTGGGTCGATTCCCAACCAATCCTCGTAATAAGTTCCCCAAGCTTCTATTCACAACTTCAGTTTGCCCATCCGTTTGGGGATGATGGGCACTACTAAACTGTAGTTTGGACCCGAGGTTACTCCATAGAGTCCGCCAAAAATGTCCCACAAATTTAACGTCACGATCAGATGTAATAGTCTTGGGAACTCCATGCAACCTGACGATTTCAGCGAAAAATAAACGAGCCACTTGGCTGGCGTCATACGTTCGTGTACAGGCGAGAAAATGTGCCATCTTGGAGAAACGATCGACTACTACCATCACCGAGTCTTTTTGCCGTTGAGTTTTAGGTAATCCCAAAACGAAATCTAAACTAATATCCTCCCACGGGGCGGTAGGTACCGGTAACGGTAAATATAAGCCTGTGTTACTACCATGCATTTTGGCAACATGGCATACCCGACACCTTGCGATAACCCGACCAACATCTTTGCTTAGTCTTGGCCAGTAGTAGCGTTCCCGGACCTGCCCTATAGTTTTGTCACGACCAAAATGACCGGCTAGTCCACCCGCATGGCTTTCTAAAATAATCGCATCACGTAAAGAGTTGTCGGGGATACACAATTGGTTTTCTCGAAACAAATAACCATCTTGTTTTGTGAATCGTTGAAATGAACCAGACCCACATGCTGCCCATATATCTTGGAAATCAGGATCATCACGGTACAGGTCACGGAAAGTGTCAAACCCAAGAACCTGCACACTCATTGTGTTGAGTAAAGAATGACGTCTGCTAAGGGCGTCAGCCACCTGGTTTTGTGCCCCTGCCTTGTGTTTTATAACAAAAGAAAAGGCTTGTAATGTTTCAACCCATTTTGCATGACGGGGGTTAAATTTATGGATCCCGTTAATATACTTGAGGGCTTCGTGGTCGGAAAAAAGAACGAACTCGCTACCAATGAGGTAATGTCGCCACGTTTCAAGGGCCCGCACGATGGCATAAAACTCCTTGTCGTACGTAGAGTATTTGCGACGGGCTTCGTTTAATTTTTCACTAAAAAAAGCGATCGGGCGTTGGTTTTGGCTTAGAACACCACCAACCCCCACTCCGGATGCGTCACATTCTACCTGAAAGGCACACGAAAAATCAGGTAGGGCTAAGACCGGAGATTGTGTTACCTTGACTTTGAGTTCCTCGAAGGCTTTAGAGGCTTCGGTTGTCCATTGAAAATGACGGCCCTTCAAGCATTCGGTAATAGGTGCGATTATTGTGCTAAAATTTCGTA
This sequence comes from Lactuca virosa, assembly GCF_052849685.1. Taxonomy (NCBI): domain Eukaryota; kingdom Viridiplantae; phylum Streptophyta; class Magnoliopsida; order Asterales; family Asteraceae; genus Lactuca; species Lactuca virosa. The sequence continues at coordinate 436,794,670 of NC_136430.1, read as the reverse complement.
TGAATCGCCTATAAAATGAAGCCAACCCGTGAAAGCTACGTATGTCGTGTATGGTTCGAGGTACGGGCCACTCGAGAATTGCTTCCACTTTCGTAGGGTCCATCTTTAAGCCTTCCCCCGAAATAATATACCCCAAAAATGTTACTTCTGGAACAAGAAAACTGCATTTCTCTCCATTAGCATATAATTTTTGTGACTTCAGGACATTAAACACTTGGGTGAGGTGTTGCACATGTTGGTTTGTAGAGTCACTAAAGATCAATATATCATCAAAGTAAACAACCATGAATTTTCCAATATAATCCTTAAAAATCAGGTTCATAAGCCTCATAAATGTACTTGGGGCGTTGGTTAGACCAAAGGGCATGACTAGCCACTCGTATAACCCGTCACGTGTTTTGAATGCCGTTTTCCACTCGTCACCGGGCCTCATTCTTATTTGGTGATACCCGCTACGAAGATCAATTTTCGAAAATACTTTAGCCCCGTGTAGTTGGTCAACAAGATCGTCAAATCGAGGGATCGGAAAACGGTACTTAACGGTGATCTTATTGACGGCTCGGCTGTCGATACACATCCGAAATTTTCCACCGCTTTTTGGTATCAACAACGCGGGAATGGCACATGGGCTCATGCTCTCTTGAATCAATCCTTTATCGAGCAATTCAGAGACCTGTCTTTGTAGTTCCTCGTAATCTTTGGGATTCATGCGGTAAGCTGGTCTATTCGGAATAACTGCACCAGGTAGAAAATCGATGCAATGTTGAACATCCCTCATCAAAGGTAAACCTGGTGGAATTTCGGTTGGGAAAACATCGTTGAATTCTTCCACTAGCGATTGGATTGCAGGAGGGAGAGGTGAACTTGTTTGTTTATTAGACTCTAAAATTATTAAAGCAAAAAAGTTACCTCGTGACTTCAAGTTACGTTGGAATTCTGCATGGGGTATAAAGAGAGAATTTTCTTTCCTTGGTTCTTGTTGCGGGACCAAGGGGGTAAGAAGAATATTTATTCCATCCTTCTTGAAACGGTATGTGTTTTTGAAACCATCGTGTATGGTTTTCCGGTCAAACTGCCATGGTCGCCCGAGTAGGAGGTGGCATGCATCCATCGGCACTACCTCACACCACACTTCATCCTTATACTTGTTGCCGATCGTGAATTGGACTAAGCATTTCTTATCAACTGTGACCGTGTTCCCTTTTTTTAGCCATGCGAGTTGATACGGTTGAGGGTGGTTCTTTACTGGAAGTCCCAACTTTTCTACCATTAAGGTTGATACTACGTTCTCGCAGCTTCCTCCATCAATAATCACGTCACACACCTTCCCGTTAGTTGTGCATTTAGTTCGGAATATATTATTCCGCTTCCAACCATCCTTATCTGTATCATCTGCCTGAGTGGTGTTTAGTACTCGCCTAAGCACTAACGATTCCCCGATATCAGCACCTATAATTTCCTCTGCATCCGTCTCCACGTTATCATCGATTGCTTCATCATAGTGTGTAATCGTGTCCTCGACGAGAGTGACCAGGTGCTTATTGGGACATTCACGTGCCACATGCCCTACCCCTTGACATCGAAAACACCTGAGAACTCTTGAGCCCGATGAACTTGATGGGTTAGCGGAGTTTACTTTGACTGTGGCTGGCGGGTTAGGCGGGGAAACAGGTGGAACCTTAGGACTAGCAAAGTTTCGGGATCCCAATCTTGACTTTGCAAGTTGTTTTTCGACTTTTAAAGCTAATTGGCATACATCATTATAACTCCAGTAGGGTTGTAGGTTAATGACATCGGTGATTTCTGGTTTGAGAGCCCCAAGGAATCGGGCTATGGTATGTTCTTCTTCTTCCTCAACGGCACAACGTATCCTGAGTCGTTCAAACTCAGCGATGAAGTCGGTCACTGTGGAGTTTTTCTGGGCAAAAGTATGATATTCCATGAAGGCTTCTTGACGGTAATTGACGGGTAGAAATTTACCTTGTAACAACTTCTTGAACTTTGCCCACGTTTCAACTTTGGATTTTTGAGCTTGTTGGCGACGTTTTTTTTCATGTTCCCACCATAGTGATGCAGATTTCCGTAGTTTAATGGCTACGAGCTTAACCTTTAAGGGATCAGGGATATCTTTCAAGTCGAAGATCCGCTCTACGGTGCTTAACCAGTCTATGAAATCATCAGGATGGGATTTACCATCAAATTCAGGAATTTCTATTTTCATTCCTAAATTCCGCAAAGGGTCCTCGTGAGTTTGTCTCCGGGCATGTCGCTGGTATGTAGCAAAAGCGTTGGGTCGGTCAAAGCCAAAAGGGTTTACGTCCTCCCCGACTCTGTCATCCCAAAATTCTGATCCAGTTTCTTCCTGCTCCTCCTGTCTTAATTCCAACTCCCTGATGCGTTGCTGGAGTCTTTCAATCTCACGATCTCGTGGATCGCGTTCTTCTTCTTCGTTGCCTCGGTCGGCGTTTCTGCGAAGAGGGGGCGTCCACGACGGCCAGCCATTTGAATAACCTAGAGCTCTGATACCAAATGATGCGTTCTAATTTCACAATCAAATGGCAAAACTTAGTTAAGATGATCAACAGGGGGCAAAACCTTCAACACAAGGTTTTCACGTGAATATTCCAAAGAAAAAATTAGCATCCAAAAAACCGCCGTTTCTGGCTTAGGGTTCGGAACAAAAAAACAAGCAAAACCAAAATTTTGGAAAGCCTAATAAACTTGGAAAGGAAATATTAAAAAGTCAAAACAAATTAATTTGACCACCAAATAAATAAAAAAAAGGTCTGCACGTAATTAAAAATTCACCCCAATTGAACTGGGTCAAGATCAGATGCTCCGACATCAGTTTTGAGATTCATTGAATCTTATCAATGACATGTTTAATCTCGGATTATGCTCTTCAATTTGTAACCGGCATATCAAGGATCACAAACAAGATGTGAATAACCGTGCAAACCAACTCGACAACCTCGATGTCATTTATCATCTCAAATTGACGTGTCGGTAAACCACACACGCTTCATCAATAATGATAATCTTCGATTTGTTCCATCATTTCAACTTTATAGTCCTAGTTTAGTGTGTCGGTTAGCCACACATGATTCACTAACGACTTATAAAGAATGATGTGCATTTTTATAGATTAGCATACATTTCACATTTTTTTCTAAAGTAACTATAGTGATATTTTAAAGAAGGTTCTAGTACTTTATAACATTATACTTTTAATGAGATTATGTTCTATCAAATTTGTTTGGCTAACGACCCTCCACCACATAAAGGAGCGGTGGTTGAAAAGGACACTCATTCAACATTCATTTTATAGGTTGTTTCCTTATACCCCTCTTATATCATGGCTTCGGGAATGAGGTGTACTAGAGATTCGGCTAACTTTTCATTTAGGAATTAAACAATTATCTTAATTATACCTTTAATTAAATAATCAACTTTAATCTCAATCCTTCTAATTTTTCGAAATTAAAGTTAGGGTTACCAAGGGTTAATTGTTCAAACTTTAAGACATTTAAAATAAAACGTAAGGAAACTAGAAACCCTAAGAAAACCCTAGGAATTTTATAAAATAGGCAAGGAGGCTAGGGTTTGAATAAACCATAGCAATAATCGAAATTCGCAAGAGGCAACAAATTATTTTCGATAAACCCTAGGTAGATCAATTCAACTCATGCACAGTCAATTGTGAGACCAAGTCTCTGTGTACCACCGTAAATTTTCAGACAATTTTTTCATTTTTAAAAAACATAATTCTCAATATCACATTCCAAAAACAACAAGTGTCAAATTGTCAAAACACAAATATCATACATCGTTTGATAAAATCCAGGATCCACAAAACATAAACTCCATCTCAAGTGTGTGTACAATCAAGTCGGCGCCTTCCCGCGATCCTGAGAAGTACCTGAAACACATATCACATAACACGGTAAGCACGAAGCTTAGTGAGTTCCCCCAAAATACCACACATATCTAATTAGACTTCCATGGTTATAAATCAAATCAGACCCTCCGATCAATGTCTTTCAGTGGGACCCTCCGGTCCCACAACTCGGGTGGACCCTCCGGTCCTAACTCAGTAAAGCTCAGAATAATACACATCATAAATCACAAAGACATAATGCAGGATATCACAATACTCAATAATAGCATATAAGACCCTTCAGTCACACAATTTACTACTCAAGGTAAGTATAGTCAGAAGACTCACCTCGTAAGCAAACAAATGAATCTTGTACACGAAACACCGATCTAGCCTCCGCCTAACACATACGATATATATCTCTAATTAACACTTAAATTACAACTCTAAATAGACCAACTATATTCTCTCTTTGAATCTCTTGGAATGGATAAAAGATCATTTTACCCCTCCATGGTCTCCCTATTCTCTGTCTTGACCAACCCTAAAGTCAACAGAAGTCAACACTCGAGTCAACAGTCCATGTTGACCCGACTCGTCGAGTGCACCTATGTGACTCGTCGAGTCCCCTTGTTCCCAGAAGTTTCGCGAAAGTCCCCCTTAGCTCGTCGAGTTGTCTCATCAACTCGCCGAGTCACACATGTCCAGGCTCATCGGGAAAACCCTTACCGACTCGTCGAGTCAGCTCTACGACTCGTCGAGTCCTTTCAGACTCTATTCTCATTCAGACGTGTTAAGGTAGATTTACAACCCCACACTATAGATCTAGACTCCCAAGGCTGAGATACCACGTAAAGCTACAAGCTTTACGTCCATGCATGGCACTCAGGGCTTGAAATGCCAAAAAAAAGTTCCATTTAGGGTCTTGAGCTCACAAGCTCATCTATAACTGGATAAAGTTGGGACCTCTGGACTCTAGGGACCTCACAAGGTCCAGATCTGAAGTCTCCATCACTTGGTACACTCAAAGCCTCAAGGAAGATGGAATAAGCCACAAAACTCCATAAAATGAGATCTAATCAAACTAGTGAGCAAGGTAGAGACTTTTTACCTTCAACAGAAGCTCTAGATGAAATAACACCAGATCCCACAGCCTCTTCTTGTTCCTTGCTTGATACTCTTCTCTTCTTCTTCACAAAGTGCACCAAAATGCCCAAAGATTAGCTCTATTTCTCTCTTAGCTCACTAAAAACGATTAGGGTTTCACACAGGGGAGTAGGGTGGCTGGTGAGGCGGAAATGAGGGCTTAAGGTACTTTAAATAGGACCCAAACCCGAAGATTTAGGGTTTCCTCACACAACGTCAATTCGGCGAGTCGACTCTCTGACTCGTCGAGTTGGTCATTAAACCCACGTGGCCAATCCGACTCTACTCGACGAGTTGGGCATACAACTCGGCGAGTCACTCAGTCAACCCTAAAATATAAATATAAATATTATACCTGGGAGTTGGGATGTGACAATTCTCCCCCACTAGAATCAGACTTCGCCCTCGAAGTCATGCTCCAGAAACAACTATGGGTACTTCTCGCGTATCTCGGACTCCGGCTCCCAAGTCCACTCGGATCCCCTGCGGTGCTCCCATTGCACCTTAACCAGTCGCACCTCCTTGTTCCTCAGGGTCTTAACTTTTCTATCCAAAACTGCTATCGGCCTCTCAATGTAATTCAGGCTCGCATCTACCTGAATGTCCTCTAAGGGTATCATTGTCGTCTCATCGGCTACACACTTCCTCAACTGAGACACGTGGAAGGTGTTATGAATATGGCTCAACTCTGTAGGTAGCTCCAACCGATAGGCTACCTTCCCCACTCTGGCAGTCACTCAGAAAGGACTGATATATCTAGGACCCAACTTCCCCCGCTTCCTGAACCGGAACACCCCTTTCCACGGGGATACCTTCAGGAGGACAAAATCTCCAACCTGGAACTCTAGCTCGGATTGTCGCCGGTCTGCGTAACTCTTCTAGCGACTCTGAGCTGTCAGTAGCCTCTGTCTGACCTGCTGAATCTACTCAGTCATCTTGAGCACTATCTCAGTGCTACCCATCACTCTCTGCCCTACCTCTCCCCAACAGATGGGAGTTCGACACCTCCTCCCATATAAGAGCTCAAAGGGAGGCATACCAATACTGGAATGATGGTTGTTATTATAAGAAAACTCAGCCAAGGGCAAATAGGTGTCCCAACTTCCTCCGAAGTCCATAACACATGCACGCAGCATGTCTTCAAGCGTCTGAATCGTCCGCTCACTCAGCCCGTCTGTCTGTGGGTGGTATGTGGTACTGAAGTGAAATTGGGTACCCAAATCCTCATGAAACTTCTTCAAGAACCTGGAAGTAAAACGCATATCCCGATCTGACACTATCGATGTGGGCACCCCATGCCGTGTCACCACCTCTCGCACGTAGACCTCGGACAACTTCTTCGCAGAAGAGCTCCCACTGATACCAAGGAAGTAAGCACTCTTTGTCAACCGGTCCATAATCAACCATATCGCGTCGACACCTCGCACGGTTCTCGGTAACTTGGTGATAAAATCCATAGAAATTTGTTCCCACTTCCACTGGGGAACCTCTAAAGGCTGCAACAAACCATGCGGTCGCTGGTGCTCTGCTTTGACCTGACGATAGGTCAAGCATCTCTCGACTACCCATGCCACGTCTCTCTTCATACAGGGCCACCAATAATCCCTCTTCAAGTCTAAATGCATCTTGGTGGCTCCCGGATGGATCGAGAATCTTGATCTATGTGCCTCCTCCATCAGTATGCGTCGAGCTCCACCGGTATAGGGCACCCAAATCCGCCTACGGAAAGTCATAAGCCCCCGACTATCCGTCTCAAACATGGAAACCTGTCCGATCACCTGCTCCCTCTTGCGTTTCTCCGGTCTCACGGCCTCCACCTGGGCCTCTCGGGTGGTATCTAAGACATGAGTCATCACCATCATCCTCATACACACGTCTCGAATCGGAGCACTCTCTGCTCTACGGCTCAAGGCATCGGCTACCACATTAGCCTTGCCTGCGTGATATAAGATCTCACAGTCGTAGTCTTTCGCTACATCCAACCACCTCCTCTGTCTCATATTCAGGTTGGGCTGATCCATGAGGTACTTCAGACTCTTATGGTCTGTGTATATGGTGCACCGGACTCCATACAGATAGTGGCGCCAGATCTTGAGGGCGAACATCACTGCTCCCAACTCCAAATCATGGGTGGGATACCTCGTCTCATGAGGCTTCAACTGCCTCGATGCATATGCAATCACGTGTCCCCTATGCATCAACACATTTCCCATCCCTGATATAGATGCATCACAATAAACTACGAAGTCCTCCACTCCCTCAGGAAGGGCTAACACTGGAGCTTCGCACAGTCTCTGGCGAAGAGTCTCGAATGAGGCCTGCTGCTCAGGCCCCCAGGCAAAAGTAACACCCTTCCGAGTCAATCTCGTAAGAGGAACAACAATATTGGGGAAATCCCTGATAAATCTCCGGTAGTAACCTGCCAAGCCAAGGAAACTCCTGATCTCGGATGGGGATCTCGGCACCTCCCACCGCATAACTGCCTCAATCTTGGTCGGGTCGACTAAAATCCCATTCTAATTGACGAGGTGCCCCAGGAACTGGACCTCTCGTAACCAGAAATCACACTTGGAGAATTTGGCGTAAAGCCTCTCCGTCCTCAATACTCCAAGAATCTCCCGAAGATGCTCCCTGTGCTGCTCTATGGACCTCGAGTATACTAGAATATCATCGATGAACACGATCACTGATCGATCCAACATGGGCCTGCACACCCGGTTCATGAGATCCATGAACGCTGCCAGTGCGTTGGTGAGCCCGAAAGGCATCACCACAAACTCATAATGCCCATAACGAGTTCTGAAGGCCGTTTTCTGGATATCCTCCTCGCAAACCCTCATCTGATGATATCCAAATCTCAAATCAATCTTGAAAAACCAAGATGCTCCCTGCAACTGATCGAATAAATCGTCGATCCTCGGAAGTGGATAACGGTTCTTGACCGTCAGCTTGTTCAACTCCCGGTAATCGATGCACATCTAGTGTGAATAATCCTTTTTCTTGACAAAAAGGATCGGAGCTCCCCACGGTGAGCTACTCGGTCTGATAAAACCTTTCCTCAACATCTCCTGGAGCTATGAGGATAACTCCTGCATCTCAGGCGGTGCAAGGCGATAAGGTGCCTTGGCAATAGGCGCCACACCCGGAACCAAATCAATCCGGAACTCCACCTGCCTCTCGGGAGGCACACCCGGCAACTCCTCGAGAAAAACATCTGGAAACTCGCACACTATCGGAACCTCGGAGATAGAACTCGGCCTCTCTATAGCAACCCGCGTATCCATCACGTACGCCAAAAAGCCCATACAACCCTGTTGTAGACTCTGTCTCGCTCTGGCAGCAGAGCAGAAAGCTGATCCAGATCTGGTACCATCGCCATACACCGTAAGCACTCCCCCATTAGGGTCTCGTATGGTCACCATCTGACGCTCACAGTCGATCACAGCTCCAAACCGACTCAACCAATCCATGCCCACTGTGACACAGACATCACCCATGGCTTTCGGCACCAAATCTATCGGGAACTCAACACCAAAAATCTCTAGTACACATCCTCGGAATACATCAGTGGCAAAAACTGCATTCTCTTCGGCTATAGAAACCCTCAGACGTCGACTCAACACCCCTCGCCTGAAAGTGATGTGACGACTAAAAGCTAAAGACACGAAGGATCGACTCGCACTCGAGTCAAATAACACCAAAGCAGGTACATAACTCACAAGAAAAGTACCTATATACAACACAGTGTAAGCAAAACAAATCTCAAAATAACAGGAATAAGGAAGTACATACCAGCCACGACATCAGGTGCTGCGCGGACCTCCTCCGCTGTCAGCTAAAAAGCTCTCTCGCGAGCCTTCGGTGCCTCGACCTTCGCCGGTCGACTATCAGTAGCTCGCAAAGCAGCAGGAGCGGAACCCTGGGCTGATCCCTAAATGATCTGAGGGCACTCGACCTTCCGATGGCCGGTCTGGTTGCAGTGAAAGAAAATGCAAACCCCTTGGGGCAATCCTTTGCCAGGTGCCCCTCTTTGCCACATTTGTAGCAAATCCCTGCCCGACACGATCCCTCGTGACTCTTGTCGCACTTGCCACAAGTGCGGCCCTTCTGGCCCCCTACCCTCGTATCAGCGGGCTTTGCTTGCTTCGTCGCCGACTGCGACTACACTGGCCTCCGGTCTCTCCCCTGAGACTCCCCCTCCTCCCTAGCCTATAAATCTAGCTCAATCTCCCTGCACCTGGCATTGGTCTGAAGCTCGGCCAATGTCCGGTATGACGAGTTCGCCACGAACTCTCGTATATCCCTCCTCAGTATGCTCAGGTATCGGCTCACACATGCCTGCTCGGTAGACACATGCTCAGGGCAAAACAACGCCCTCTCATGGAACATCCTCGTGATCTCGGTCACAGTTTTTGTCTTCTGCTTGAGAGATAGAAACTCCTGGGCCAACCGTTCCTTCTCTACCTGGGGAACATACTCATCTCGGAACAGCTGTGTAAACCTCTCCCATGTCACTACAGCCTTATCCGTAGGAGTAAAGATGGCAGTCACAAACTTCCACCAGTCCTTCACTCCCAAGCGAAGCTGGTTCAGTGCAAACCGAACTCTCAGGTGCTCAGGGCATGAACACGTGTAAAAACATCCCTCAATGTCAGAGATCCATCTCATAGCAGCAATCGGATCTTGTGTCCCATCAAACTCTGGTGGCTTCGTGTTGCTGAACTCCCAAAACAACAACGAGTCACCCCCATGTGGTCTCGAAGCAGCTAGGGTTGCGGTGGTTGCGGCATCAGCAGCCTCAGTAACAACATCATAGCGTTCATCGAAGGTCTCAATCAACATGGTCTTAATAGACCCAAACATCTTCGGTATCGCCTCTCGGATAGCTGCGCCCACCTCAGCATGGATGATCCTGCGGATCTCCTCATCACTGGTACCATTGGTGCCCTCGGGGTTGTGGCGTGTACCCACCATAATGTCTCCGAAAAACAACATGAAAATAATCAGAGACTCATTCGAGCATACTCACACTCAATTTCCCGCCCCTACATGCTCCTTAGTATCCCAAATATTCTTACTTGGGTTACATACAGATCCGGTGCTTTCAGTAGTACGGGCCCAATACTACCTTCCACACCAACCTGTAGTCATCCCAAGTCCTCCTTATGGGATCCTAATTCACAGTACTCTATCCTTCACGGATATCAACTACTCTCTCGGTAGATTCCTCTATGCTCATCTAGGTATCTCTCCTATATCACTCAACTCTCTCTAAAAGATTCCTGCTATGTCTCTCCCACTCAGTCCACACAGAGCAAATAACAGATAAGATCACTCAATAGCATGCCCTAGGCTAAGGCATCATGAATCATGCAACTCTAGCTCTAAATTCTAAAGTACCTAGCCTATCCTCTAGCATGCATCCCTAACATCTCATAAATATCTCATAACACAAATAATTAAGGGTATTTTGGGAAATCACGGTTCGGGCTCTGGCTGATTGTACACACTGCTCCAACTCGTTTTTCTCTTAAAACTCTTTCTCATTTTAGAAAAACCATTCCTTTTGAAAATTTTCCTCAAATTCTCAGTTTGAGTCCAGACATACCCGAGGGTACATAATTCTAAATATCACATTCCAAAAACCACAAGTGTCAAATTGTCAAAACAAAAATATCATAAATCGTTTGATAAAATCCAGAATCCACAAAACATAAACTCCATCTCAAGTGTGTGTACAATCAAACCGGCGCCTTCCCGTGATCCTGAGAAGTACCTGAAACACATATCACATAACACGGTAAGCACGGAGCTTAGTGAGTTCCCCCAAAATACCACACATATCTCATTAGCCTCTCGTGGCTATAACTCAAATAAGACCCTCCGGTCAATGTGTCTTAGTGGGACCCTCCGGTTCCACAACTCGGGTGGACCCTCCGGTCCTAACTCAGTAAAGCTCAGAATAATACACAACATAAATCACAAAGACATAATGCAGGATATCACAATACTCAATAATAGCATATAAGACCCTTCAGTCACACAATTTACTACTCAAGGTAAGTATAGTCAGAAGACTCACCTCGTAAGCAAACAAATGAATCTTGTACACGAAACACCGATCTAGCCTCCGCCTAACACATACGATATATATCTCTAATTAACACTTAAATTACAACTCTAAATAGACCAACTATATTCTCTCTTTGAATCTCTTGGAATGGATAAAAGATCATTTTACCCCTCCATGGTCTCCCTATTCTCTGTCTTGACCAACCCTAAAGTCAACAGAAGTCAACACTCGAGTCAACAGTCCATGTTGACCCGACTCGTCGAGTGCACCTATGTGACTCGCCGAGTCCCCTTGTTCCCAGAAGTGTCGCGAAAGTCCCCCTTAGCTCGTCGATTTGTCTCATCAACTCGCCGAGTCACACATATCCAGGCTCGCCGGGAAAACCCGTACCGACTCGTCGAGTCAGTTGTACGACTCGTCGAGTCCTTTCAGACTCTATTCTCATTCGGACGTTTTAAGGCAGATTTACAACCCCAAACTCTAGATCTAGCCTCCCAAGGATGAGATACCACGTAAAGCTACAAGCTTTACGTCCATGCATGACACTTAGGGCTTGTAATGCCAAAAAAAGTTCCATTTAGGGTCTTGAGCTCACAAGCTCCTCTATCACTGGATAAAGATGGGACCTTTGGACTCTAGGGACCTCACAAGGTCCAGATCTGAAGTCTCCATCACTTGGTACACTCAAAGCCTCAAGGAAGATGGAATAAGCCCCAAAACTCCATAAAATGAGATCTAATCAAACTAGTGAGTAAGGTAGAGACTTTTTACCTTCAACAGAAGCTCTAGATGAAATAACACCAAATCTCACAGCCTCTTCTCGTTCCTTGCTTGATACTCTTCTCTTCTTCTTCACAAAGTGCACCAAAATGCCCAAAGATTAGCTCTCTTTCTCTCTTAGCTCACTGAAAACGATTATGGTTTCACACAGTGGAGTAGGGTGGCTGGTGAGGCGGAAATGAGGGCTTAAGGTCCTTTAAGTAAGACCCAACCCTAGAGATTTAGGGTTTCCTCACACAGCGCCAACTCGACGAGTCGGCTCTCTGACTCGCCGAGTTGGTCATTAAACCCACGTGGCCAATCCGACTCAACTTGACGAGTTGGGCATACAACTCGGCGAGTCACTCATTCAACCCTAAAATATAAATATAAATATTATACATGGGAGTCGGGATGTTACACTCTGATACCATTGATGGGTTTTATAGGTTATAAAATTGCATGTGAATGCGGAAAAATCACTTAACACTTAGGGGCACATGCAACCTATAAGGATCTATGTCTTCACAATTAATAGCAACATACTATGAATATCAAGAACCCTAGTATAATTGAAAATTTCAAGAGATAGGGTTTACATACCTTAGAATTATTATTGCAAATAATTCTCTTAATTCATTTCCTTTGATCTTTAGAAAGCTGACACCAAAAGTTTAGTGCCTCTAATGGTTTACAACCAAACTCTAGAAATTATAAGATAAGAGGAGATGGGAGAGGGGATGCAAATTTCGGCTTTCCTTCTAGTATATGGTGTGGACGAATATAGGCTACCCAAAGGATCCTATTTATAGTTGATAGGAAAACTCTGGAAACCCTAATTTAGAATATGATAATAATATTTCAAATCCAGGTGGTTTCCAGTTTCCTTATCTTCATGAGGCTTCTAGAATGCCTTATTAGGACATCCCCAAAACCGTCCACAAGGGAAGGTTCTGGAACCCTTCCCTTTTTCAACTTTTGAATAACTACAACTTAAGTTCTTGCACCTCTAATTAATTATAATTAATCCAAAAATTAATTCCAATTAATTGTTGATTAATTCTTAATTAATTATTAATATTTCCAATTAATATATTAATCATATAATATATTAATAAATCATTTATTTCAATTTTCGATTAACTTATTACTCACATAATAAACTAATAAATTGCCCTATCTCTAAATGTCATTCTATTCAGTTTCTAGGATTTTGTTTTTAATTAGAAGTATATACCAATTTAGTTATGAGCTTAGACACCTTAGTCCAACACCTTTCACCTCTAACTTTTATACATATTTAATCGGTTATTTTTCTGGTTTTCAGTCCAGTTGGAGTCGGTTTTCTCTTGAACCGGCTCGTTTGAACTAGGTTAGGGACCCATGTGGTTTTATATTCTAGACTTGCCACTGTATGAAATGTGAATATGAAATACATGTCATCACGAATAAACACACACAAAAAATAATTGTTGTCTTATGTGTGTCTTATACAAGTTTATACGGATTGTATATCACACAATATTTTTTCCGTTTTTAAATGGGAAAAATTATGTTTGACATGTGTAATACACAAAACAAGAATTTGAAATACGGGTCGACACAAATAAAAAAAATGAATTTTTAAAATGTATACACAAATAACGTATTTTGTGTTCATGTCGTCTAATGAATTGGCATATCTACCTCACAATATCTTCCCGCTTTCATCTAGTCATCCTCTCCTCCCCGTACCCTCAATAGAAACCGACTCCACCCACCTAATTGTAGTTGCACCGGTAAACTCCTTTGGGCATGGACATGCCATAAAAATCTTTCCTCTTACAGTTTATCAATGATCGAAGCCACTCTCAACAATTTTCTTATAACCATATTAAATATTTTGGTAAGTAATGTTACCACATATTCACCTTAACATTCTCATTTCCATCACTTCCATCTTCCTCCCATACTATTTCTTCATTGGAGAACATTTTGATTCATACAACATAGTTGCCTTAAGTAAGACCTTATAAAACTTCCCCTTCAATTTTAAGGGACCTTCTTGTCGCACAAGACCCATTTAGCTGGCCTCCACCTTAGCCAGCATGCCTTTATGTGGTGAGTAACATGTAACACAACCCTTCACCTTTATGGATCATAGACCTAAGTAATTACACTCTCATTTTGGGTGGAGGGCTTGTTATTCACAACTTATTTCTACTTCTTATTCGTTACGCTCTCGACTAAAGTTGCACCATAGATACTTTATCTTAACCGTATTTATCTTTCACTCTCTCTTTCTTCCAACATCTTTCTCTAGGTGTCCAACTTGGCATTCAAATCAAACCCATTCTTAGCTACCAAGACATTGTCATCGTAAAAAAGCATACACAAGGGCACTTCTCTTTATAAATCTCACGAGACATCTCATCCAAGATCTAGGCGAAGATATATGAGCCAAAAGTTGAACATGATGCCCAATTTCCACCGGGAGATATGTTGTGTCACTAATAGGAATTTGGACTCATGTCAACAACCGAAAATTCATTATCACGAATAGCCTCACATATTTCCTCAGGACATTTTTCGTTTCTCAAGTCTTCAAAATCACCTCTTGCGTTACACTATAATACACATTCTCGAGGTCGATAAAACCATATGACATTCTATATTTTTTTTCTCTATATTTCTCCATAAGACATCTAAGGAGGTGGATTGTCTCAATACTCGATCGTCCTGTCATGAAGCATAATTGGTTTTCTGATATAGTAGTAACATGTTGCAACCTAGCATGTAGCACTCTTTTGCATAGTTTCATATTATGACTATGGAGCTAAATACATATGTAGTTGTTACAACTTTGAGCATCACTAATGTTCTTGCAAATTGGAATGATCGTACTAGATCTTCACTCATCGGGTATCACAAGAGTCGCTAATATGATGTTAAAGAGGCTTGTGAGACATTATATATACTTCCTCTCCCCCAAAACACACCTATACACTAATAGGTATTTTGGTCTATGCATGCTGCTTTGTTTCTCCCCATCTTCCTCAAAGGTGTTTTCATTTGATCGCTACATATATTCATATAAGCATCCTCATTACAAGTTAGTAAAGTCTCTCTGGGGCCTTTCATGTTCTCGCCACCCTAGGAAACTCACAATCATTATATAAAGAAAGAAAACAACTGCCCATTTCCTCATAATATATTCGTCTTTCACTAGAACTCTTCCGATGTCATCTTTAATATTCGTAGCATTACCTAAGTCCTTTTGTCTCCTCCATATGGCTTTAGCTAGCTTGAAGATTCTATTCTCCCTTTCATTGGTGTCTAGTCTCCTATAAATCTCCACACATGCTAAGGCTTTAGCATAAGCCACCCTTTGTACGTATCCTTCACAACGGTTCTCTCCTCGTTCTTACTACACACAAAAATCTCCTTCGAATGACTTTTTTTGGACCTTAACCTTTAGACCTTCTCGCTCCATTATCACGATTCTCCCCAAATTATATTTGGCAACCCTAAAATCAAATTAAAATGGGTGATATTATATTAACAATTTCAAATTCAAGACTTTACCTCTTGGATTTTTTTGGTGACTTTCGACTATATAATCCTTGTAGCTTTTGTTATGCAATATTACATGATTAGTTCGAAAAAAAAAATAGAATTCAACATTATAAGATATAATATTTTTGTTATCTTTTGGGTATTTTTTTCAAATGGTAATCGGTAGTTGACAAAATGAAGCATGTGAAATACAACATACTGAGATATACGCGTCCCTTTTCCCCAAATACCCATTATTAACTATCCTTGAATTTCCTCATTTTCTCTACTCTCCTCTCCCATGGCGAAATTTTGAATCCTCATCCTTTCTCTACAGCATCTCGCTGCTTCTTTCAAATTATCCGTCTCTTCGCTTCAGTCTCTGCCTAATTTCATCGTCTTCATCACCAATAGTCAACAACGAGGTAGGTAAAAATCAGATGTATTACTTATATAGTTATATGTATGTATCGATTAAGAGCTGTTCTTTCAATCGTGTATTTTACTCGTCTTCGATTTAGATTTTTGGTTAACTATGACGCCGGTGACTTTATCGATCTATCTTTTTTGTAGAAAATAAGTATCTGAACATCTCTTTATCAGTTCTCCACGTTGAACTGGTTTTGATTCCGATTTCATTGTCAGATTCGTGGTTAGAATTGGTATTATTTTAATTTATTAATCTGTATTAGACGTTTCTCTTCTTTACAATTAGCTGGATTCGTTTTTATCTTCATTTTACCATGGAAGCTTCCTGCATCACATGTTTTTTTGTTCGTTTATTATTTTATCTTCAATCTTCAATTCGTTTGTGTTTTTGTAAATTTTGTGTGTTTGCATTTACAATGCATTAGATTAGATTATTCGAATCTCCTGGTTTGTAGCAATGATATTAGATATTATAAAAATCAAGCTTAAAATTTTTTGGAATTATTTACACATTATTATGTCGCTTTTTGATATTATTATAATTCGATTTCACTTTTTGGCCTTTTCTTAATTTGTTTTTTTGGTTCTTCTAGTTCAAATTCCTGACAACTTGCCGCTTAATTTTTTTTGCTTTACGAATCTGGAAAATATCTTTGCTCTCTTTAATTAACATTTAACATCAATTATTTGTCGTTGCATTTTAAAATTTGAAACAAAAACGATGTATTTGCTGTTTAATTAAAAATTAAAACAAATTAAATTAATGCGTTTGTATTATTATGATGTATGAATGCGGGAGAAACGCGTAGCTGGAATCAGCGATTTCCGGCACTTGTTTATTTCAGTCGGCGACCCTCCCCACGTATATTTTGCCGATTATTACTCTTAACTTAATTTTATAAAGCTACTCGCGCTTCAGAGCGCGTGAGTTTTACACCTTCTTCAGAAATGGATCCGTGTTCTTTAGAGTTGAGTGTATTTGTGACACGTTTCATGATACCTGCATTATTAGGTTTGGAAACTTGTAGATGAATATGCCTCATTTACATTTTACATTATAATAATATATAGTTCAGTTTCTTTTTTTTCTTTTTTATGATCCAAAATTGATGTAACTTTTTTCGATTAAAATATCTACTAGAGATTTCTTTGTTTTTGTTAAAAAATATTAGTAACTTTACGTTTGGTCCATAGATCTATCTTAAACATGCCGTTAATAATTGGATTATTAAAAAACAGATATATGTAATATGTTTACGAGAACATATAATCAACATTGGATCTCTTATCTTTTTTTATGATCATTATTGTTCTCGTTATAGTTTTATATTCCTGTCAACGTTTTCCAAAATATTCCGTCCTAATTTAGAGTTGAAAAGATTATTTCTTTGATTTTAAAGAGTCAAAGATGGAATATATTTTTAATGGACAGACCGATTGTTGATTTCAATAGCTACAAATGGACTATTACTACAACAACAAAGAAAAAGTCTTGGACAGCTGAGAATTCTTATTTTAATATTCAATCACGTTCTTCTTCCTCAATACTTTCTTGTTTCTTAATTGTAATAAATAATAATATTGTTTCCAAATTTCATCATGACCCTAAACATGAACAAGAATTTTCAATAATTTGAAGCCAAAATCAACCATGATTTTGGAACATGAGTTATGTTGAGATAAGTAAGTTGCAAAATATCTTCCTTATAGATCCTAAATTCCTAATTCTTGTTTTTTGTATTTTTAAATTCAGGTTTAAGTATTAGCTAGCCTCAAAAAGCACGAAACAAGCAAAATGGACTCATATGTGGTAAGCAGGCTGACTCCCATATAATCATAATGCTTTTAATGATATTATTAAATAATCTTTAATTTATTGATTGTTTAGTTTTATGTATATGTGATACTTATATATCATGTTGTATATTTTTGTGTTTCCAGGGTAAGTCGCATAAAGGTTATAGGAGGACAGAATCAAGAAATAAACATTCCTGGTGGTGGGATAGCCACATCAGCCCCAAAAACTCCAAATGGCTTGCTGAAAATGTCGAGGGTATGCAATTTAAATTCCAATTCTTTATACCATTTTTCACTTTTCCCAACATTTTTAACCAACAAATTAGAATATTTGCATAAACTACCCATTGTGTATTGATATCAATCGTATAAAGCTCCTTGAAAGTATCCCATGTTCATTCATAATACCCTCAAACAGGAAAAAACTTTTTGCCTTTTTTTATTCTTTTTTTTTAGGAAAAAAGTTGGATTTGAACCACGAAAATGTAGGTATCAACACGTAATAGTCAAATGCCACTAAAACTAAATACTTTTTTCTACATTAAAGGCAACTCCTTCTCATGGAAGTTGATGTCATGTCCCCACTTTTGGTTCCTTAGTGGCTGTCATAGTTGTTCCTGTAAATCTCCACACTTTCTAGTGATCTAATCTATCTGGGCCCCTCAAATAAACCATCTTTAATTCAAACAACCTATCACATTTCCAAACGCCCAAAATCTTAAATCATACTCTCAACAAAAACACTTGTTGATTGCAGAAATGGACCAAAGCGTAAAACGCATGTTAAAGCTAATTGAAGAAGAAGGAGACTCATTCGCCAAAAAAGCCGAAATGTATTACCAAAAAAGACCCCAACTCGTATCTCATGTCGAAGAATTTTACCGCATGTACCGATCATTAGCCGAACGATACGATAATGTAACCGGTGAGTTACGTAAAAACATCCCTTCAGATCTCCAGTCCCAAGGGTCCGGAGTCTCAGACGTGAGCTCCGAACCACCTCTGGGTTCGAATTCGAATTCGAACCCCCAGCGCGGGTCCCGGTCTACTGGGATCCGAGCTGCAGGGTTTGATGTGTTTCTCAAAAGCGGTGGGAGTAGTTCCGATTTGGGAACCAAAGAAGGCGACGAGACGTCGACTTTGGATTCGGAATCGGAATCCGACGACTCGTCGGTTAACAACTACCCGATTCCGTTGGAATCCGAGGTCAGGAATAAGAACGATCACGTCGAAGAGGAACTACGAGTTGCAAACGAGAAGATACGTGAGTTGACAACCGAGCTTCAAAAATACGAATCGATGCCGCCGCCGCCACCACCACCTCAGCATTCCGATTCCGAAGGTGGAATTGTGAATGCCGGTTTGGAAGAGCAACAACGCAAGATTCAATCACTCGAGATTGATTTGAAAGTAACAAAACAAAAGGTTTTGGAATCAGAGGAGGAAGTGAAAAGATTGAGACACGAGCTCCAGAACAATGCGGCTCAGAAGGAGATTTCGAGTTGGAAATTGAAATTCGAGAAAGAGAAACGGGAAGTGGCGAAGATGAACGGTCGGGTAACGCGGTACAAAGAGAATTTATCGGAACGGGATCGGGAAATCCGGGCGATGAGGGAAACGTTATCCAACGCGAATAAAACATTATCAGAAGAGAATTTTCAACTTGAAGAACAAGTCACCAAGTTGTTGAAAGAACGCGCACTTTTGGAAGATGTCATCAAAGAATGGGATTTACGGTGTCAGTGTTCCGAAGAGGAGCTTCGAAGACTTAAGATTGTGAACACCGGAATGGAATCCGAGATTGAGGAGTTGAAGTCTAAAGTGTTGGAACTCGATGAATTAGTGGTTTCGAAAGATGCGGAAATCGAGGGTTTGTGTGGGCATTTGAGGGAGTTGCATTTGGAGCATGTGGAGTTGGTTGATGGAATTGAGAAGTCAAAGAAGTCAATAGAGGAGTTAAGGTGTAGTGGAATGGAATTGGAGAGAGAAATTGAGAGGCAAAGGGAATTGATTGAGGAAGGAGGTGAGGAGAAACGGGAGGTGATACGACAGCTGTGTTTTTCACTTGAGCATTATAGAGATGGATATCAGATGTTGAGACAAGCGTTTACGAGTCGAAATAAGCGACACCTGGTGATGACATAGTAAGTAAGTAATTATTAATTATATAATACTGTAATTAATTTACAGTTGGGGGTTGATTTTGCAAATTTTGAGTTTATGTGGGACTAGTGTGTAACTAAGTTAAGGCTTGAAACCTCTTATTATGGACTATTTCTGTCATGTATCATCTTTAATATATATATCTTCCATTTCAAAAAAGATATATATTTGATTGTGTTTAGCATATGAACTTGAAAATTGAAAATATAGCTTGTATCTTATGCTCAAAGGTGCAATTTAATAAAACTTAACTAAAAAAAAAAGATAAAATACGAATTGAGTTCAAAGCTTCCCAATATGTATTTTATTCATACGACTCTTAAATAGTTCTAGATTCTAGAATTGGATTATAAATGTGGGGAGAGGTCGATATGAGAACGACAAAAAAGTTAAAAGAACCATAAAGAGCTAAATTTAATTATTGTTGATTTCTAATTCAAAAGCCACGGCCCATGATCAAAAGAAGTTGTTGGCCGATTTTGTTGAAAACGAGGGTAAATTGGTATTTAAGCATTCGAATCCAATAACAACATTCATTAAATTTTCTTTAATATACCCTTGAAACAGCTTCTTCTTTTTATTCCTTTTAACTATATCGTCTAAAAAAACAAATATATCAAAAAGAAGATACTTCTTTTAAAGTTGATTTCGATAAAGCCTTTGATTCACTAAACTGGGATTTCCTTGACTCAAATCTAGTGAACATGGGATTCGGTAACAAAATGAGAATGTGGTTAAAAGGATGCCTTGTTTCCTCCAAGTGTCCTCAGTACTTGTAAAAGGTTGCCCAACCGAAGAATTCTCGATATCCAAAGGTGTCAAGGGGATCCACTCTCACCATTCCTGTTCATTATAGCAATGGAGGGACTTAGTGTAGCGATGAAGTCGGCGTGTGAGCTAGGCATTTTCCATGGGATTAATTTGCCAAATGGGGGGCCAACACTCTCCCATTTGTTATACGCGGATGATGCCCTTTTCTTGGGGGAGTGGTCGAAACAAAACATAAATAACCTATCACGCATCTTACACTGCTTCCACGTTGCATCGGGGCTTAGAGTCAACTTCAATAAATCTAGAGTATCTGGAATTGGTGTTGACACACAGGAGGTGACAAATTGGGCGAGACCTCTCGGCTGTGAACCATCCTCCCTTCCTTTTACCTATCTTGGTGTCCGGGTTAGTGCCAATATGAAGTTGAAGAAACATTGGAAACCGATCATTGACAGATTCAAAGAAAAACTTTCAAAGTGGAAATCCAAAAATCTATCATTCGGCGGCAGACTGACCCTCGTCCAATCAGTCCTAGGAAACCTCCCGACTTATTATTTATCTTTATTTGTGGCTCCAGAGGGCGTCATCGAGACACTTGAAAGGTTGAGGAACAGATTCCTTTGGGGTGGATCAGATGATAGGGAGGTTATTCATTGGATTTCGTGGGACAAAGTGACAGCTTCTAAAGACTCGGGTGGCCTTGGCGTTGGCACAATAAAGGCTCTGAACATATCCCTCATTATGAAGTGGTGGTGGAAGCTTAGAACTAAACATGGACAATTATGGGCAACGGTCATCTATAGTGTGCACAACCTCCGTTCAAAACCTGATGACTGTTACTCGATGAAGACTTTACCCGGGGTATGGAACAATATTGCAAGTATAAAGAATGATCTCATGGAAAAAAAACATCCATGTTTGTTCAGTGATTTCCAAGCAACAAGGTCCCACAAGTGAAATCTGGAAATGTGGCTTAACACCGGATGGCTCATATACAGTGTGTGCCATGAGGAAAAAATGGGATTATAAGTCCCCTATCATTAACTCTAATTTTCATTGGCTTAAAGAAATACCACTGAAAGTATCATGTTTCATTTGGAGGGCGCAAGCGGGCAGAATTCCAACCGCCAATGAACTGTCAAAAAGAGGGGTAATTGTGGAAACATTGACATGTCGAATGTGTGAGGAGATAGAAGAATGTCCAGACCATACTCTTGTGGCATGCTCTTATGCAACGATGGTCACAGAGGGGATATTGAGATGGTGCAGGGTGCAAGCTGGAAGTTTTCATAAGGTGAATCACATTCTAGAGTTTGCTGCCAAGTGGGGGTCGTGTTTAAAAAGGAGGATTTTTATGGCCATTTGTTACTGTATGCTATGGTCTATTTGGAAAGCAAGAAACGATAGAGTTTCAAGAAAAACCGGCTGCCACCCAATAAAGTCATAGATATTGTCAAATCTATGACTTTTCTTTGGGTGAAAAACATGGGTAAAATGAAGGAGTTAGCCTGGGCAAACTGGTCTCAATGCCCTTTTCTTAATCTGTAATTTCAGTTGTCTTTTGTTGTTTTATTTTTGTGTTGTTCGTGCTTCTGTGTTTTGCCACTAGCTTTATGTGGCTTGTATTGTTACTATCCCTGTTACTTTTCTTTTTCTAATATTAATTTATTGGCCGGTTCCAAAAAAAATCAAAATGCATAATTATTCATTTTTTAGGACGAAATATTAATATCGATATATTTTTATATTACAAGAGAATGATTAACATATCATTTATATTAACCATTCACATGAGAATAAATATGGTGTACAATGAAAAATAATTAGATATTATAGGTTCACTAGTATACACCATCATCATTTTCATGTAAATACTAAATATCGAGGATTGTCATGTGTATGTTCTCATGTTAATTAATGATTACAGTGTGAAATGAACTTATGATATCTAATGGTTTCTCGTTGTACATTATTTTTTTTAAATGAACTTATAATATCTAATGATTTCTGGTTGTACATTGTTGTCTTTTTAAGTGAAGGGTGATGATGGACGATTGTATGTATATAATCATTGTTTATGGTGAATCTCACAATATCCGACGCTTTTTTGTTGTACGTTGTGAAAAATGAATATCAACATTGACGATGGTGCAAGACCTTCAAATTTTTAGGGCCTATTTTTTATATATCTATTTATATTGTTATAAAAAAAAGTGTTTGATATTAAGTCGTCGTAAGCAGCAATAAAAAGAAAAAACAAGATTGGAACCAAGATTGGTGTAGAAGAAAAAAAATTCCAACCGATTATTCATGAATCTAAACAATTAATCATTTTTAACTTAAAAAAATTATTGTTAAGAGCCTCATTTTATTGTCTGGAGCCTCAAATCAACTTGAATCGGCCGTGTAACGATCTCATGTGAATGACCATCATAATCTTATGATATTAAAAAAAAATGTTGTATGTCATGCTTATTCTCATGTGAATAATAAATATAAACACAATATCTCTCTGTGAAAAAATTATAAATTGAACAAAAGTCCGTATGTTTTCACAAAAAATTGATTTTGATATTGCATTAATTTTGTTACAATTTAGTATTAAGTTTTCCGATTTTTTCAATGTTTGACCAATTAACAGTCTTTGGTGACATGACACTAACATGGTATGTTTATGTTTTATTTTTTTGTGACATCACATTCCGGAATTTCAATTTTTACGACAGTTATAATATTTACATAAAAATCACTATGGGCATTTTTGACACGGAACGTTTGAAAACTTTGAGAGCTTCTAGCTTCTAGTATTTGACAAAACGTTTCATTAGCGAAAAACCAAGTTGACCGATTAAGTGGTTAACATTGCAAAAATTGGAACTAAATTATAACAAAATTAATACAACATCAAAATCAATTTTTTGTGAAAAGTGAAAACATGGCGACTTTTGTCAGATTTGTGCAATTCCACCTATGTCCCTCCCTAACTCCTAATTCCAGCGAGAAGCCCTTGGTTCTTGATCAATAGTTGAACTTGAAACCAGTTGTTAAGGACTTAAGGGTCTCGGCCTTTTGTGGTTCTTACTGAACCTCTCCCAACAGATGTAATAGTATAGTTTTGTGGTGTAACTAAACCTAATACACTAGTTATATATAAATAAAATTCAAAAAATGTTTCTGGCAACCACGTTTCACCCTTACAAAAAAAATTAAAAAATAAATAGTCACCAAAAAGCATTGATGAGAAATACGAAAGCAAGCAAGCAAAGTACATGTACATGAGACAAAATTGGAGGGATTTTGTTTTGTAGTTTATAAGTAGTAATATAGCAAGTCCATGTCCTAAAAAAACAAGTTTGAAATGCAGATGCATCAGATTATACACAGCAGAGCAGCAGCCTACGGTATCTACCAACCTCTCTCTCTCTCTCTCTCTCTCTCTCAACCTACTTCACCTTCTTATTGCAATGCTATCACATTTCAATAATGAGATATCTTTTTTTTTTTTCTTTTTTCTTGTTTAAAAGTCTAGTGGTACCGCGGAGTCATGGAAAAGTAGTAGAGACTTTACCACCTTTAATCGTCCCATGCATCATCAGCGGAACCCTCATTCTT
This sequence comes from Lactuca virosa, assembly GCF_052849685.1. NCBI lineage: Eukaryota > Viridiplantae > Streptophyta > Magnoliopsida > Asterales > Asteraceae > Lactuca > Lactuca virosa. The sequence goes on along the minus strand of NC_136430.1, from coordinate 436,770,509 downwards.
GATCATGGCATTGGGAGCCGGGGAAATCATGTACTTGTACTTGTCTTCCACATTTATGGATGATATTGTTGCTGGCAGCTTTGATTGTGCCATCCGAGCCTCTTTCTGTGCTGCTGCTGCTTCTCTCTCCTTCCTCCGTGCAACCTACACATCACATCTCTTTATCATTATTATTATATTCTCTTAAAAGAAAAACTAAGTGTATGTATGTATGTATGTACCTTGCCAGTGGCAAAAGCTACAGTGTTCCCAGATTGAACGTCTGCTATTGCTTTCCTTATTTGCGATACAAGAAACTGAAACACATACCATACATCATATTTAGTTACTAGTATTAAATTTTCATTTGCTCAGAATCAATTGTTGCAATTAATTTCGGATAGGGAAAAAAAAGGATAAGGAAAAGGTAAAACCATATCACGGTCTGTATAGAATGAAGTAGCTCTTCCTGTTGATCCTGCACGCCCTGTCCTTCCAATTCGGTGCACATAGTCCTCCATTGTCTGAAATCAAACCCAACCCAACACAGATAAATGCTACTCACTTTCCCTTCCATAATCCCAATCCCATTTTATTTACTCTTTTACTAATAAACCTCATAAAGGATTCTGATTCTCTCTCCAAAAACTATATTATAGTAATACCTTTGGAAGGTCGAGGTTAACTACATGAGCAACTCCTGTAACATCTAGACCACGAGAGGCAACATCAGTAGCAACCTGCAGTGCAAATCCCAAACACACAAACAAACTTATTATTTATCATCACAACCCTACCCTACCATTCATTATTTATATTTATGAAATTGCGAGTTGTGACATACCAAGATGTTAGTGGGACCATGTCTAAAATCACGGAGTGCACCCTCTCTTTCGCTCTGAGTTCGGCCTCCATGAAGAGCAACAGCATTTAAACCCTGAGCTACCAAAGCTTCAGCTACTTCATCACACCTTGTCTACATCCACATCCAAACAATAAATAACCAATTTTCAAAATAAAAAAATAAAAATATCTGCAATACAATACTTTACCTTCCGTTCAACAAATACAATTGTTAAGGGAAATGGGTGGCCTAATTTTTCAGCCAATGCAGCCTCCTCAACAAGCAAAGATAGCAACCGATCAATCTGCAATTACAAGTACAAAATCTTAATTATTCCTAATGCTGCAGAGATTGGTAGTATCAAAACTAACTGAAATATATGAGTATTTTTCAAGTTTTATGATATGTACAGCTGCCCAAGATGACATGACAAAAACATTTTACAAAAAAATCATGGTTTTACAAGTGTTGCACAATAAAGAATCAAACACAGCAATAGTTTTCTGGAAAAAGATGACTGTAACTCAGAAAATACAATAATATATATATACCATATAGAGTAAATTAACAAATGAATAAATACATAAAAGGCCTCTATATTTCATGTTGGCATGCCAACACAAACTTTATTAATAAAATTTACCATGTCAAAGAAACAAGTATCAAGACACAAAAAAATAAAAGGAATAAGCCAATAAACATTCAGATTGATATTTGAATAATGATCAAGAAAAAACACAACATTCAATATCTTGATTATCAAAATTAACTGTGCCAATTAGTTGGGTCCAACATTATTATAAGTATGATTTAATGAACCTAAAATCAAAATTGGCATACCTTTTCACTTTCGGAAATCTTCTCCAATGTTTGGGATACATTCTCTGTTGGGCTGCTCACTTTTCCAACCTTCACTTGTACTGGATTTGTCAAATATTCCTGAAATTCATACCACACAAGGGAAGTTTAGTTCACGAAACAAATTCACATAATATTAGGATCTACTACCAATATCAAGCTTCATTGTGCAGACGATTTGTCATAAAATGCAATTACTTTTTTATCATGATTAATAAAATATATAACTCAGAATGACCGAAAAGAGAATATATTATCAGATGAACCTGTGCTAGTGCTTCAATCTCCACTGGCATAGTTGCACTGAACAACAGTGTCTGATGCTTTTCTGGAAGATTATGCATCACCTAAAAATAAGCAAAAACCAAACAAATTAAATTTCTTTTGTTTATCATCAAATTACTAAAGCCTATATGTATATATATGTATGATACTTATATACACACACACACACACACACAGATACATATGTACATGCACTGGAATTTTAAATGCTAGACATATAAAAGATATTTCAACAGTGCCTATTTTCCAAAAAGCAACTCTATGAAGTTGGCAATGACATTGACATTAAAACACAATTTACCTCTCTTATTTGAGGTTCAAACCCCATATCAAGCATTCTATCTGCTTCATCAAGAACAACATATGAAATCCGTGTGAGAGATGTGTTTCCCTGTTGTAAATGATCAATAAATCTTCCAGGAGTAGCAACCACAATTTCCACTCCTGCCCTTAGCTCAGACCTCTGTTACACATCCACAAAACAAAATACAAAAATATAAACTTCTGATGCATCTATAAAAACCCACAAGATAGTATATTGAAAGTTGTATAAAGTGACTCTAAACAATTAACCACTTGTCAAAAAAACATGAAAATTTGCTTCTTGCAACAGTTGTTTAGATAAACAGTCATATAATCCACGTGAAACACCAATGCAAAAATCAGTCACCTGGTCAGCAATGTTTGTTCCACCCACAACGATTGCAGTTCTGAAAGACTCCACAGATTGACTGAAAGCTTTCACCTGTAACAATCCCATGAAACATGTAAACCTTCTACATTGGACATGCATATAATATAATCAAATCAAACACAAGTCAAAAGCAGTTTCAAGAATTACAATAAATTTATACTAATCACTAAAGCCCTCTTCAACATATAGATAATAGCTCAGAGCTTATGAAAAAGTAGTACACTGTATGATCAAATGACTAGGATGTACAGTGTATGCAATAAGCAAAAAGGAATCTTTGATGAAGTCACTAGTTGTCATATTAAACACTTGAACTTTAACAAGTGTAGTGTTTATGAAGCTATGTAGAAGTGCATATAAATCAACCATAAGGTACCTTACCTCTTTCTCTATCTGCTGTGCAAGCTCTCTGGTGGGAGCCAGCACTAGTGCTAAAGGACCATCTCCCCTCCGAACAGGTGGCTGAGCTATACAATGCTGCAAATGTAAAAGAAATAAACAGAAATGAAAAAAACCACAAGTCATCACATAAATAGTAGCTCATTGTATAAAATAATTTATTATAGCACAAGTATACTTGATGATTTTCATGAAGTGGTACCTGTATCATGGGTATTGTGAAAGCAGCAGTTTTGCCACTGCCTGTTTCTGCACAGCCTAAAAGATCCCTTCCACTTAGAGCAACAGGCATTGCCTGCGCCTGTATAGAAGTAGGTGTTGTGTATTCATGAATAGCAATATCCTTCATGATGCTTGAGGCCAGACACTGCAGATGTTAGAGAAAATGCATTACATCAGTCATCAATTAGTAGAAATTAATCAAATAACATATTGTATGAGACAGAAAAGGCATGTCAAATATATATAACTTGGTTACCATATCTGTAAAGGATTCAATTGGTGCAGGTGCTGCAGGGGAGTCAGGTGTAACAGTAACATCAACATTGAGTCGTAATCTGACCTCTTCTATCTGCAGAATTATAAAAATAAAAATAAAATAAACATATCATCTCTTAGCAAATTAATAAAAACAAACTCCATAAAAGCTAGTGAAACATCAATGACAAGTAAACAGCCAACTGATCATCTTTCAATGAAAGTCTGCTTTATTGTGAAAAGTAATCATAAAATTATGACAGTAGTGAGCCCTCCATGTTCAGCATATGTAACATGGAGGGGCTACTTGATTGACATAAGAGGTCCACAGTTTCAAATAGATACCACATAAACCAGATTTTATAAATGCACTTCTTTATCTCTGTTAACCATCATTTAAATTGTCATAGAAAATGTGACATTAACCATGCCCAACTTTTAGTTTTAAATCTCCTTCGGGTAACTTAACAACTCATTAGCATAACCAAGTCGCCACTGATCTCTAGCTAACATAATGTGATAATATATTCCTCAAAGTGCATAACATAGTTGTATGAAATTCTCAAAATGAGTAAACATGTTATGCTGTTTAAGGCACACTTTGGTTCATTTTGTAGGAGCACATAAGATCCCTACCCTAACTCCTAAAGTAGACAATTAGCTGTCCGGGATCATAGATTGTGTACTAGTGTATTATATTAATTGATTCTCCCTCTATGTACCAAAACCATAGATGCATCTGTTCATTTGGAGGAAATTTGGAGATTTTAAATCTCAAATTTATAGCATATATATGATAGAACCTAATAAATTTGTACATTTGGTGAGAATGCTAGAATTTTAGAGGATCAACTCAAAAGGTTGAAACTCAACATGTGTCCCTAACTTCAAAACTGAGGAAGTAATGCTTATTATTTTTATTCTATGAAAAAATTATCACGTCTTTTGATAAACCAGATAATCGAAGACTCCAGATATGCTTCGTATGAATACAATCATTTCACGATTCAACTATAGAGACGCTTAAAAACTCTAAAAATGCCCTAAAACTGAAATTAAAACCAGAACAAGAAACAGTTATGCGGTAAGGATCATTTCATCTTTAATTAAGAGCGTTAGTTCTCAATCAATCTCATAACCGAAACAGTTGTCACGCACAGTTGAAAAATAAACAAGTTTTCCTAAAAACAACGTCGAATACGTAACCTGCTCGGGTTTAAGACGTAGAACGCGTTCAGAAGGCTTCCATTGAGGAAGCACTACGTTAGGAACAGCGAGGGCTCTCGACGGTTGGATGTGGTTGTTGGCTGAGCTCCGTCTAGGAGTTGAATTAGAAAAGGCATTGTTATTGGATTTAGAGTTAAGTTTGTGGTTTGTGGTGATGTTATCTACGTTTGTGGGGGTGACGGTGGTGGTGGTGGTGGTGGCTGTGGCTGTGGCGGTGACGGTGGCGGCGACTGACTTACGGAGGTGAGGAGGCACATAAGACATTGTTTGGATGGATGAGTGTGAAGAGTGTGTGTGTGTGTGAGAATTGGTCTGCTGCGGTTGATGTTCAATCTTAAGTCCGAATCTCAGCGAAGTAGACATGCCATTAGGATTATCTCGGAACAGTATCTTGAAATTAGGGTTTATTTTTCAAAACTAAAAATATTTGGGATATTTCAAATCTCATTCTCAATTTCTAATCAACGAAAAAAATCGCATAAAATTCATTACGCTTTAAAAAAAAAATATGACACTTATTTTTTGTTTCAATTTATTCGATAAGTTTTCTAATCCTAAAAATAAAAGTTTTTTTGTCACATGTAATCACCTAATTCAATATGTCATGTGATATTTTTTAAGATTTTTCAATTTCATTTAAATCCACTTTGGCAAATTGTAATTTTTTGGTTTTTTATTAAATTATAAAAAAATCTAATAAAGAAAATAAGGAAACTTAAATGTCTCCATAAATTTCACGTATTTTGTCAGTTAATGTATTAAATTCAATTTAAATTTAAATCAACCTTCCTAATTGAAAAACATAATTTTCGGCCAAGCTCTTTTGAATTCACGATAATTTGCAGAAACTTTGTAAAAATTAGTTCATTCACAGCTAATATTGATATTTTTTCCAAATTCATTTTTGTAATTATTAAACATGTAATGCTTAACAAAATATACTAAACTTAAAAAAAAAAAAAAAAAAAAAAAAAAAAAAAAAAACTCGTGTATTACACGGGTCTCGCCTAGTTTTTTATAATGTTAATCATTTGACCGGTCAATCTAGTTATCCGCTGATATGGCATACCAGTTTGGCAACGTGGCATTATGATATGGCATTATTTTGTTATGTGCGCCTAGTTGGCCGGCAACATGTCATTATGACATGACACTATTTTGTTATGTGCGCTTAGTTGGCATGATGACGTGTCAAATTGAAAAAAAAAATGACACAAAAGACACTATGTTTTCATTTTTTTAAAATTTTGAAACTAACATTTTTTTTACACTCTATTTTTTTGTTTACACATCGAACATCTTTTTCCAATTTGATTCACTGTTAACAATTTTCCATTTGAAACCGTATAAATAATTTTTTACATTTGAAATCGTATAAATATATCTTTTTACTTTTAAAAACCATATTTTTTGTATAGATACAAGAATATCACATTTAAACCATAATGTTATATATAAATATGTATCATTCATATTGTAACTATAATTTTCATTACATACATAATTTTAATACGATATTGAGGTGAAGAGTGCACAATCAGATAAGCTAATTTGATCTTGTAAACACAAAGGTCCAAGGTTGCTTTAATTACCAAGGGGTCGTACGTTATATGTTTATGATTTTTTATTCTTATAGATATATTTCTTCTTCACTTAATGTTGCTATGCAAAAATCTTATCTCGAAGAACATCAAACAAAGCAATTTATGATTTTTTGTTCTTATAGATATATTTCTTCTTCACTTAATATTACTATGCAAAAATCTTATCTCGAAGAACATCAAACAAAGCAATGTATTTTGTGTTTGGGAAAATGATCCAAAATGACAACCAATAATACAAAATTTACCCATTAGGTCACTAAAGTTTTAATTGCATCTAATTGACCATCGAACTTTTTTTTTGGTTTATTACACCATTGATACTGGTGATAGTCGGTTGTCAGCCCACGTGGAGTCTACGTCATCGGTTATGTCCACGTCATCAATGGTATAATAGAACCGGAAAAAAAAAAGTTCATTGGTCAAATTGATACAATTAAATAAGTTTAGTGACTTAAAAAAACAAATAAAATGTTATTGGTTGGCATTTTATGACATTTTCATAAAAAAATAGTAAAAAAGTTTTAAACATCATTTATATATCCAAAATCTTCGATTTTGCCTCAACTTACTTATCTTGAAAATATTCATACCAGCCATAAGACAATTAAGATTTTTTTTCAATGAGATATATTTTTTTATAACTTCATTGTTAAATCCACATAATCATTTCTAAGACTTAACAATGTATATGCAACGGGTTGTTTGGAAAAAGAAATAATGTAATAAACAAGACAACTTTTAATATCTTTGAATATATATTGCTTAAATTCTTAAATTTTATAAATGGTTACGTGAGTTTGACAATGAAGTTAGAAAAAATGAAAATTTCTCATTGAAAAAAGATCTTAATTGTCTTATGGTTGGTATGAATATTTTTAAGATAAGTAAGTTGAGACAAAATTGAAGATTTTGGATATATAAATGATGTTTAAAAGTTTTTTCAATATTTTCTATGAAAATATCATATAATACCAACCAATAACATTTTATTTGTTTTTTAAGTCACTAAACTTATATAATTGTATCCAATTGACCAACGAACTTTTTTTTCGATTCGATTATACCATTAATGATGTGGATACAACCGTTGACATGGACTCCACATGGGCTGGCAACCGGCTATTACCGGTATCAATGGTATAATAGAACCTAAAAAAAGTTGATGGCCAATTGGGTGCAATTAAAACTTCGGGAAAATGTCACTGTAGCCCCCACAAACTTACACATTTTGGTTTAAAATGTCTCTATTGTTATTTTTTTTTTGGCTTTATATGGGTATAAATTCACATTTTACCAGCTAATTAGGGATTTTGACCCAATTCAACCGGTTTCCTTGCCTAGTCACCACCCAACTCGGTTAGAGAGTCAACTCACCCAACTGGGATGACACGTCAGCGACTCACCAACGAGTTGGCTTTCTTAGGCCCTAAGGTTTCAGTGGTCCCCTAATATATAATAGAAGGATTTGTCGGACAAAACCCTAAAATATCGTTACCATTTATGGCCAAACACTAGTCGACAACCATTCGACAATACTCTCTTTTCCCTTCACTAGCTTCCATGGATCCTACCCCACCACCATCACCAGATACTATAAACTCCAAAAACTCCATAAGCTCAAAAGACGGGCTTAACTTGAACGATTTGCACACGATCTTCTATGGTTGTGGTGAAAAGATAGCTTAGCAACAAGGTCAGGTCGAGCATATGAATGAGGAGATGGGTCGAGATTACCTTCATTCCAGGTGGATGTCCTCAACATGCAGCAAAGGTTTGGCCATGTTGAGAAGCTAATTAAAGCGATTGCTCTGTTGGTTGTAGGTGTTGTCGTCGTCATGCTCCTGGTCATTATTTTCATCATTCACTTGATAATCAGCAAGTGGATCTCATGGACATGGGTTGTGGTGGTATGCTAATCTAATGGTCGTAGTATAATGGTAGTTGTAATGGTGTTCTTGGTTATATATGTTATTAGGATTATGTGTGTTTAGTTTGTGTTAATGGTAATCCAATGTGTGTAGGCAGTGGTACTCCAGTGGTGGTTGTAATGGTAATGTTTAGATGTATTTTGAAGTCTTGGTTACCTGTAACATGCATTTTGGTATGATATTGGTATAGATGTAAATTGAAATACATGCATGTCTCATACTCACATCAATTCCAAAATTTTGTTTCACTTCTTCCTTAAGTAGCCTAGCACTCATTTTTTTTTGTTTTTGTAATAATTGTGTTGTAAAATGGCTACCAATCCATGCATAGTTAACAATTGGCCCCATTTTGAAATTTCTTGCACAATTATGCTCATCTATAATAGAATTAATCTGGAAAGAATTTTATTCACTCATCCATGAAACCCACAATCTAAACTTGCACTGCCCTGAACAACATTTAGCTAAAAGTCTCATACTGTCAATTTTTTTGTAGCACAATTGATAACCTTTAGCAACAACATATGTTTTAACTGTTTAGGACTTTCAAATCTCATTCTTAACAAATGATTTTGCTTTTTCCAATGAACATTTTCATTAGAAGTTGTTACCTCCTCAAGAATTGGCGTGTTTTCATCCATCTGATCATATGTATCCTCATGAGGTGAACTGTATGGGGTTGGCTGCTCCTTGGGGCAGAGCTTGTTCAAAAACGCATCATTCGAGGTCTTGTTCAATGGAATGCAATCAAAATCTTCAATGTTATCGTCCAAATTACCTTGTAATTACACTTCATCTAGGTCAATGATACCTTCTGTCTCAGCATGCAACTCTTCTATTACTTTACCTACACCAGAAAACTTGTCCTCGGGGGTGCATACTTTAGCTAGCTCATCAAGAATCCATTGATGGACATTGACACCAAAATGATCCATGTACACCGAATTTACACAACCACAATCATACCCTACTTCGATCAACTCATGGTAGTCTTTTTTAGTTGCTATTATCCTCAATCCATCAGGGAACTCAATATCGGGCAGGCAAAAGTACACATAATGCATGTATCGTTTGCGAATCTTTGAATGAATACACAAATTCGTTTTTGTCCATTCCATCAAAATCCACATCCTCAAACCTCTACTCCTCTCCATCTGAGTAACTGATCATTGGGTACCTCGTTAACATAACAACAAAATAAAGATCGATCTTCATGTAGACGACCATAACAAGAATCCAATTGAGAGTTTTTTAGAGGAACGGTAGAATAAAATAGAAGCAAGGGGAAGAAGAAAACGACTACATAAGAATATAGCTTCTAGAGGAAATGTTACATATCTCATTTAACGATACATTAGGTGGCATCTGATTTGGCGTATGAGTTGGCTTTTTTATGACATGTACAACATAACCAACTAATTGGGAAGGGGGTCACCGGGTGACCCCTTCACTTTCTAGAAAATGGCCTTAAAAGCCGGTAAAATGTGAATCCATGCCCTTGTAAAGCCAAAAAATAACAATAGGGACCTTTTAAACCAAAACGTGTAAGTTTGTGGGGCTACAGTGACATTTTTCCTTAAAACTTTAGTGACCTAATAAGTAAATTTTGTATTATTGGTTTCCATTTTGGATCATTTTCCCTGTGTGTTTCTGAATATTAGATTTTGCACAAAATCCAAATTAAGTTTTTTTGGATCATCCCAAATATGGTTTTTGTGTTACTCCATGCATCATGGTCGAAAATAACAAATTTTTGAAGATGTTTTCACACACTAGTCATTCCCAATGTCTATCTTACTACTTTTAACATGTATGCATGTTATAGTAGCGGTTGAGAATTAGAGGATTCGAGATTTTTAAAACTATTGTGATACAATGGTTGCTTATCTTATGTATGATATTTAAATTGCTAACCCTCAAAAACTTAAATTGTTTTGGTTAATAATTTAAAGGCTTTTGGACTGAAATCCGCAAACAAAGATATTTACTTTTAAAGTGATTAAAATGGTTTTAAAAATATAATATAAAAAGAATGTGTTTTCAATTGTATTAATAAAAACATAACTTCTACTTATATGACTCATTTAATTTCCAATGGCTTGATTAGCAATTAGAAAGTTTCATATCAATCACTAATTACTAATGGCTCAATTAAAAATGATGTTCGATTTAGAACAAAAAAAAAGGTGTGTCAAATAGAAAAAAAAATGAAAACTTAATGTCAGATTTGTAAAAAGTGAAAAGTTAGTATCTCTTGTCCAACTTGTTTTCAATTTTGACAAGTCAGCGCCACATAACCAAATATTATCATGTCACAATGCCACATCATCAAAGACTGACATGTCAGCAGTCGGGTTGACCGGTCAAGTGATCAACTTTGCAAAAAAAATAAAAACTTAATGACTACATTGAAAAAAAAAAAAGCAGTGTCAAAATTGAATTTTTGTGGAAAAATAATGACTTTTGTGCAATTTACCCTAAAAAAAGTGAAATAAAACTTTAAAAATGTGTCTGGCATTTTTTTTCTAATCTAAAAATTGTTTAAAGTTGATTTTTTATGGTTTTGGTTCCTCAATATAACAGGTAAAAAACTTTGTTAAAGTATGTCACATGGAGACAATTTCGTCCTTTCGTTGGTCTCTCTCCTTTAACATTGTATGTCTAACTAAATACGTTAGGTCTTTATTGTCTTTCTTCTTCACCCCGCACATTGTTCATAACGTCTAGATCTTCTTCCATCTTCCTACTAACTTCACCTGTTCAATTAAAACGATTGTGAGTACTTTATCGGCATCAACCAACCATAATTGAAAATTTCATGTTTTCCCTAAAGTGGTTAACGTTTTTAAAAGAAATGAATAGTAAAAAAAACTGTAGTTTCCTTTTTCTTATTTTTTAAGGCTTCCAACTGTTGTTTTGTAAGATGAATTTATCCCCCAGTGTGTATAAGGTCCGTTTTGAGCAAATCGGGTTTACTAAGAAACATTTGTTGGGTTTTATTCAAAAATTAGTTTAAAAAACTCAAAGATAGAAACAGAAGCATTTTATAATTTGAATAACATAAACAAGTACCCATCCACTTTCAAGCAAAAGAAATATTGACACATCCATAGAGGATAAAACATTAACAACCTTGTAAGCTTTTGGATCCTCAAGGGGAAGTTATAAAGTTGATAAAGAGTGTAGAGTGCAAGAAGAACTCCTCCAAATCTTTACGCCAACAATTACCAACTTCAAAGAATGCTAGTTCTAACTCTTAAGGTCTAAGACAAACAAAGTTGTGACTTAAAGAGAGCATGCAAGTATCGTCTTTCCAAGTCTTAGAAAGTAAGAGATAAATGAGAGTATACGGTTTTTGACAAGAGAGAAATTAAGAGAACGTAAACATTAATAAATCTACTTCTTTACTCATTAGGTATTAACCCTTTAAGCTCTCCATGCTTCTAAAGCCTATACTTAATTATTATATCAATACATGCTTCTAAAGTATGTCTCTCTTAATAAACTAGGTAAAAGAAATCAACTCTTGTCTCCATTTGAAATCCACATCAAAGAAAGGTGGAAGACGACAAAAATTATAAAATTTATCTTAAGTTTTTATAAGATATAAAACCTTATCCCTTTAGCTAAAAGACAAAAGTCTTTCTAGTCCAAAAATATGTACATGACTTAATAACCATACCTTATGATATATTATGATACTTAAGATTGAAATTATTTTCATTAAATAAATAATTTACAATTATTTATAAGAGTTATAAATATTTATCAAGTATCAAATTCTTATAAGTAATCTATTTGCATCAAGTTGTTGTTAATGTGACCCTTTATGATTATATGTTATTATTAATATCATTCTAATATGATTTTGAGCATAAAGAAACTAGTGCGGAAGGCAGCCTTCATCTTCTTTACCCATCGCGTGCTAAGAACCCGATCCTTCCTCCTCTCAAATATGGAAAGCTAATACACAACCATGTCTTAGCAAATGTCCTCTCTAGCCATAGACTTTTCATCCCAACTAAGTATGTAATCCTTTTATTGATCATCTTGATCACTTCCTCCTTAAATCATTCGGCCCAATCCTCATAATCATCCCACTCAAGTTGGTTTGCATCACTTGGACCCGATCCATCACGGCTACATGGACCCGAACCAAAACTGCTCTCCTTCTGCCTAATCATAACCATACTACCGATACAAACATAAGCCTGTTACAGTCAAACATATTGATATCCAACACCATCTACACATATACATGTTTCTTAGTAACTTTATGACCCCTCTTAGTCCACATGTGTATCATGTGTTTCCAGTAGTACAGATCCATACTACCTTCCACAACTATTTGTACTCACCTCAGAGCTCCCAAGCCACAACACACCACCACTACTATGCATTCTAACATACACGTATGTCCTTAACAAACACATAAAACTATTCTTCCTAGAATTTCCTTTGAGGATTCATCCCACCCTTGCTCTCGTACCACTAGAAGTCTCTACTAATGTCGTTAGTCTCCTCGTAAATTCAAGTCCTACATAATCAAGGATAATTTAGATATTCAAATACATGTCTCTACCCTAAGGCCTTTATCATAAAAGAAAAGACAATAAAGTCGAATCAAGAATTTTAAGACTATCTGATGCTAATTGTGTACAACTCTTAAAGCATTACCTTAACAACTAGTTAACGTTAGTATGAACTTCAAACAACACATAACAAGAAAAAACTAAGGCTACAGTACATCTTAATAATTATATAATTCTAACATGCAATTCCTGAAAAGATCCTTAACCTACACACTAGCATGCATTTCTAACATGTCACATATCAACAGATATAACAAGTATAAATATTTTGGGAATCACTTTCTTTTCTGATCTCTGGCTAACTGTAAGCATCACATCTTTTCTTCTTTTTACAAATTTATTTTCAAAAACATTTGTAAAAATTCTCATACCCTAGTTTGAGTTTGGAATCATAAGAACGTTCATCTAAATCTCTCAATCCAAGGCTCTGATATCAACCTGTAACGTCTCAAATTTCAAACCAATTTTTTCATGTTAAAAATAGAATATAAAGTCAAACTGTGTTCCCAAAAGCATTATAAAAGCCCTTTTGTTCAATCATTGTAATAACATAATTTCCAGAACATAGTAGTACCATTGCAACATTGCAAAAACAACAACAAATTTAAACTTTTAAAACAACCCATAGTCATAAAATGTTTACAAAATCATTGTTTTCAAATTGTTTATCAATATCATAGTATCCCAAAATCATAAAGCCATAAAACAGAGGATGTGTACGGCCACACCTTCGCCTTTCCACAATCATCAGAAGTACCTGAAACAATAAACTAAAATCGTAAGCCAAAGCTTAGTGAGTTTCCCCCAAGGTGCCACCACATAAACATAACAAACAACAACATGCATGAATGAGCCTTCAGTCTGACCGGACCGCCTCACAGGACCTACAACCTATCTTGACTGCTCTCAGAGCCTTCGGCATGACGCGACCACCTCGCAGGGCCTAAAGCCTATCTGGACCGCCTAGGGTATCTTGGCCTTCAGCACAAAGCAGGACCACCTCAACCCAACCAAACATAACATGTCAACATATACATAACAAATAAACATATAGCCAGTCAACAGACAACAAACATATATACATATCACTACCGCATGCTACCATCTTATATACCAGGATACCGATCTTATAAATCTCTACAACATAATAACATACTACCATATAATAGGATATCCAATCCAATTGACCGACCTTGGTGCCTTTGACCCTTAAGTACAGTGAGGAAGACTCACCTCTCAATCCGAACACAGTCTGAATGAATCGCTGCTCTAAAAACTGACACTACTCGACTCCTAGTGATCAAAACATTTCCCAATCTAAATTAGTATCAATTTCCCAAAATACCATTGAGTCAAACTTAGTCAATTCCATGATTCGTTGGCCATGTCGTGACTCCCATAAATCCAAAATAGAAGAGGATCGCCATCCTCATGTCGTGACATCCAGGGTATCACGTCGTGAGGACGTCCCTGAACAAAAATTCTTAATGAAGTTCTTAATCCTTTTTGCCAAGTGACCAAATCTTTCCTAGGGTCTTAACCACTCCAGAGCATCATAAAAATTGTGGCTTTTTGGACATGTTTGTCCAATGCCCGTCCCAAACACTACTAAAGTGCAAAATGAGAAAATAATACCAAATCTTCATGCAATAGTCATAAAGCTCCACCAAAATCCAGATCTGGAATTTATAATACTCAAGAAACACTGGAGATCCATAAAGTTGCTAACTTTATGGATTCCAACCACTATTTCATCATGGGAATGAAGGATTTAAGCATAAAAACCTAGATAAAGCAAGGAACTTGAAACTCACAAAGGTTCCAAAACGTGAAAGGATGTTTGATGGAAGGACTTGAATGTAGAAATGATGGGCCAAATGCTCTTCTTCTTCTTCTTCTTATTTTTCTTCTTCTTATTCTTCTTCTTCTTGGCTAAAATCACCCAAAAATGACCTCAAGATCAAATATGAGTGCTAGAGTTCCAAAGAGAGGTGCAAGGAGGTGATGGGGTTGAGGGTGGGCTAACCCTAGCCCTCACTTCCTTAAAATACAGAGTAAAACCCCCAAAATGAGGGTTTCATCCCGAAGTGTCCTCACATCGTGAGCCAATACACACTCACGTCGTGAGGCCCAAAATGATAAGCGACTGCACCAACCTCCTCACGACGTGACATCCAAGAACTCACGTCATGAGTAGGGTTAAATCTTGAATTTTTAAAACTTATTTACACTTCTCCCCCACTTGATATAGACTTCGTCCTCAAAGTCGGTTGCGGCGAATAACTCAAGATAATGCTCCTGCATCTCAGCCTCCAGCTCCCCAGGTCCATTCGGAGCCTTTCCAATGTAACCACTGAACCTTTACCGAAGGTATCTCCTTGTTGCGCATAATCTTCATTTTCCTTTCCACAATCGATACCAGCCTCTCAACATAATTCAGGCGCTCATCGACCTAAATACCATCTAAGGGGACCACTTCCTTATCGTCCAACACGCACTTCCACAACTATGAAACATGGAAAGTGTTGTGGACTTGGTTGAGCTCACTCGACAAATCCAATCGGTAGGCCACCCTACCTACCCTGGAGATCACACAGAACGACTCAATATACTAGGGACCCAATTTGCCCTTCTTCCTAAAGTGTATCACACCCTTCCAGGGTGAGACCTTCGGTAATACCATATCACCGACCTGTAACTCCAACTCCGATCGGCGTCGGTCAGCATAACTCTTATACCGACTCTGAGCGGTCTGCAGTCTCTGTCTGATCTGTTGAATAAGCTATGTGGTCTGAAGGACTACTTCAGTCCTTCCCATGACTCTATGAATGACCTCCCCCAACAAACCGGGGTACGACATCTCCAACCATACAAAAGCTCATAAGGCGGTGCATCAATGATGAAGTGATAAATGTTTGTGACATCCCCAATTTCATGGCAAGAAAAGACCGATTTGTTTATGCTTTATTTAAAATCAAAGTATCCTTTTGAAGAATAATATTGCATAATTTGTTCCCAAAAAACATGATAATGATATTATCAAATCATTTCCGAAGAAATGTATTTTATTTATATTAAAACATTGGGATGTCATCATCAATACAAAAACATAAGCATAAACAAACCTTACATTAATTTACACTAATGATCTACATCTCCTTGAATCTCTCAGCAGAATGTATCTTTAATATTGATACCTGTGATACAATAAAGTGAGTAGGTCAGGTTGGGAAACCTGATGAGTACATAGGGTTTTCAACCCACAATAATATAATTAATATGTTTAATCATCAAACAATTAACCTAATTTCTCATCCCCATTATCTTCTTTATTCTTAAGGATCTACCATAAGGATCATCTATGCTGACAATACTAGTTCAGGGATTCCTCCATGATACTTGTCAGTAGGTCCTCTTCTATGTTTATTCTTAAGGATTTGTCCTAAGGAATAACCACGAAGTCCATCGCTGTCAGGGTTTATCTAATAGGCACTAAGTTCATAGTTGCCGGTGTTTATCTATTAGGCACTAAGTCCATAGTTGTCAGTGTTCATCTATCGGGCACTAAGTCCATAGTTGCCAATGTTCATCTATCGGACACTAAGTCCATAGCTACCAGTGTTCATCTATCGGGCATTAAGTCCATAGCTGCCAGTGTTCATCTATCGCGCACTAAGTCCATAGCTGCCAATGTTCATCTATCGAGCACTAAGTCCATAGCTATCAGTGTTTATCTATCATGCACTAAGTCCATAGCTGCCAGTATATATCTAATAGGCCCTAAGTCCATAGTTGCCAGTGTTCTACGAAACTATCATCAATTAGTCTGGTAGTTGTCACCTATACTTTGCTAAGTGACTACATCATTGGCAAAATAACAATTCCAAAGTCGTGGCATTCTATCAGTGCCTACTTCTTTTTCCATACTATGGCATCCTATCTTTTATCACACTATGGCATCTTTCATATCTCATCATCTATATCGTCTTTCATCTACCCATCTTTACCCAATATATTTGTAGGTATAAAAATACATATACAGTTTAAATCAAGTAAATATGTATAAATCGTTCATCTAACATATATATTAGGAGCACAAATAATAGGCACACATAGCATGTATTTATTTTAAATATTTCATAGATATATATATATATATATATATATATATATATATATATATATGTAAGATAAAAGTAATTATGCACTCACTTGTTAAAGTGACGACTCGAAATTCGGACAACATTTCGCTTCTAGCAACTGTCTTTTCCTTTGACGTAACCTAGTATCATTATCACTAAGTCTTAGTCTAATATTTATTGTGACTAATTATTAGTCTAGATTCATCATTAATTCAAAGTCTACTGGTCTATAGTTGATAAGGGACAACCAGGTAGGATCATATCTGAGGTAGAGTCTGTTTGGTATACAAAGTATACTGTTTGGAAATCTCATTTTAAACACCTCACTAAATCCAGCCTAGACATCATCCCCGCAAGTAGATCAATCAGTATAACGACTTGGAATCACTGATAAATCTTGTTTATAGGTTCATAATAACGATAATGAATTTAAACATAAGTTACACTTAAAGCGTAATAGGTGTAGCTCAACTTACAGGGTTTCTAGCGAAAACTTAGAAATCCATAGTCTGAACTTCATCGATGAATCTTTTTTTTAGATTCCTGTAGCTCTTTAGCGCTCACCTTACTATACTAAAACTACAAAAAGATAAGTCGAATCACGAGCGACCGAAATGCTCAGGGGATAAGAAGAGAAATACTCTTGTATCAAGAGAATGGTGCAAGAAATATGAGAGCCTAGAACCTCTTATTTATAGTAATTGAATTTTCAAAAACTACCCTCTATATGTACTTAAATGACCTTATATTTATTTAAACGACTAAATACCCATTTATAATACTATTTTAAATAGATTTAACGATATTTGTACTAAACTAATGTCGAAAGTACTCAACACTAGTCTTATAACAACCACATCGTTGATACATTTCTAATGATATATACATATATATATATATATATATATGTGTGTGTGTGTGTGTGTATACGTATATATGATTTATACTTTATTTTAATACGTAAATATGTTATTATAAATTATAACTCGTTTGTACGAACTCGTTCATAATTGTTTACGACTTTAAAAAAAGTCTCTAGCCCTATCACATAAGAGCAAGGCGAATTGTGGCGTCATAGCTTCATTTGGCTCATAAAGTCCCATCCTCCATGCTAGCTTGGCCAAACTACATTCTCTATACTGTCCTCCAAGTCTAATGGTAAGGTCCCTCCTATAATATGGGTCCTCCGGATTCTCCTCAAAGCAAACCATTGCAAGGAATTCAACACAAAGTTCCCTATAAATCGGTTTCATCGATAGAGAATAGGTTCCTCCATCCATTTTTTTGGAAAGGGAACTTCCTTAACGAGGGTTTCCAGGCCAGCTTTCGCGCACCGACTAATCCCCCGCTGCAAACATGAAGCTTTGCCTCATACCCTGGAGTCACTGCAGGCGAACCTCCATGGCCACAAGGGCTGAGTAGTGCCAGGATTTGAACATGGGTCAATCGGTTATCCACCAAGTCTAAAGGTATAAATCATATATATGTATACATATATATATATATATATATATATATATGTATACATAACATCACATTATAGAGCCAACCTAGCTCATTGTTCCATGTTGTAGATTGAACTCTAAGGATAACCCCCCACCCGAAATTGGTAATATGGGTGAAGATTTGATACGTTTCCCTGAGTTTGTTGGTGATTTTGCCATATTGGACCCATAATACTTCAAAATAAGAACAAATAGCAATAACAAAGCAAACCCAAAATACATGCAAAATAGAAACTGAAATAGCTTCTGTTTGTCCAGACTTCACGTCGTGACAAAGAGTTCGCCATGTCATGACCTTCGACGACAATAGTTTTCCAATCGAGACTTCTCAGGCCAATTTAGTCCAATGAATCTTAAGGATTTCATCCTAGGGTACTTCAATCACGATTTTACAGTTTAATTTCACAAATTCTACCAACCCTAACCCAAAATCGCACCTATTATTCTAAAATAAGTAAAACCTGGACATATTAAATGTAATAGATCGACGAAGCATACCTTTGATTTAGCCTAAACACGAAGTGTGGGGAACGAGCGAAACAAACTGAAAATTCGAAGTGTGGTGAAAAATGGAGAGCACGTCGTGAGTTGGATTTGAAAGTGATAGTCAAAGGGTTATTTTAAGGTTAAACCATCGTTTTGGTCCCCTTTATCGTCACATCATGATGCTTATATGGTCACGTCGTGAAATGTAGAAGCGTGTGCCAGAATCGGGGTTCGTCAAATTCTCATGTCGTGAACAAGAATTTTCCACGTCATGATATCGTTAAATTTCGAAAAACCATTTTTTTCTTCAAGAATTAATAAAAACATTTACCAAAAATACTCCTATGACCCCACACTTAATCAAAAACAGAGAATGAGCGAGTGACCAATCCTAGAAAAATTAACAACGAAAATAAAATGATAAAACTAAAAATAAAAGGAAATAAAATGCAAACCAAACACGGGTTGCCTCTCGAAAGCACTTCTTTTTTAGGAATCGTGATCCGGACTCCTTCCGCTCTATGTTGTGCTGGTTGGGAGCAAAATCTCCATGGTCTCCTTTAATTCGAGTATTTTCCGTTTGTATGCCACAACCCTTCTCTTGTACGCTTTCTTTTAATTCTCCTTCTTTCTCGGTTTGTCACTTGGATCGTGCTTTCACTTGACTCCTTTAATTTGTACAACCACTTCGTCCTTCTTTTTATATCTAATGAACTCACTTGGACTTGGTGTCATCTGATCTCTCGCGGTATCGTGGGGTGGAGCTGCCTCGCTCAAGTCAAGGTAATCGATGCGCTTTCGTTGTGGCCTTCCATGTTTTCTTGTTTCCATTCGGTTTGTGACCCAACTAGGGGATATCGGTACTCGGGGAGTGCTTGCACCCCCACTGGCCTTACGACTTCAAGTTTTTTTTATCCTGCTCTGCTCGCCTACTTGCCATCCTTTTTGTTCGTAGATTGAGGTTCACGCTAGCCGTGGGGCAACGAGGGCCTGATAGTAATGGCGTGCGTGTGAGCTAAAGGTAACGATGGTGGCCGATCCAGTGCTCGTGCTAAACTTCATGGTGTCGTGGATCGTCAACGGTATGGCTCGTAGTTGGAAGAGCGTCGGCCGCCTGAGCAGGATGTCGTGCTCTGCCGGGGAGTGTACTGCTAAAAACCTTATCGCACATGTAACCTTGTCTCTCCCGTCATGACTAGTTATAGTAAAAGGGAGATGTATCATTCCTAGTGGCCATAAGTTGTGCCGTGTAAACCCTATGAGGGGATCGGCAGTCGAAGGCGTTAAGTTTTCCTTTCAGGAGGTCGGCAATTGTTGGAAACAGTGCTCGTAAAGTATCTTGGTACCATTGTCGTTGTCTATGTAGACACGGTTGATTTGTATCTGACGTACACGGGTGGTTATCAAGAGCGGATCCCTGGGGTTCTAGTCTGCCATCCTCGGATCCTCTGACGAAAAACAAATATTGAGGATGTTTTTAGGGAGTACCTCAATATCTTCATCTGTTTCACAACAGTCACTCCTCTCACGGGGCCTCGTGATGGTAAGGATCTGCTCCTTAACTTGGCGTTTGCCGACATCTTTCCGATCTCGGAAATTCTTTTGTTCAACGTCAAACTTGGACCTCAAATCCTTTGTGATTGTCGTGAGGTCGCCCGTTAGATGTTTTTCATCCATTTCCTTCCTCATAATTGTGCACTCGCCGGTATCGTGGGTTTTTCTCTTGTGGTACTCACAATATTTCCCTTTCTCTTTGTCCGCCTTTGGAGGTGTTTTCTCGATTGCATGCACCTCAGCCTGATGGCTCCGGGGCTCATCTTTACCAAATGGATGAAACCTACGAGATTGGTGTCTCGAGTACTGGTTGTGCTTGTCATAGCTTCTGTCATGGTGATCTTGGTGGTTGGGGCTTACGTGGGAGTTTGCTTCTTCTTGCTTGATGTATGTGTTTGCGACGACCTTTGGGTTGGCTTCTTTCCTTTCCTCACCCTCGATTTGTCATAGGTATTTATCAACTCTATATTTGAGCTCGTCTCTCAACTGGGATATCGTCCTTTGCATCTTCTTTGACAAAGGGTCGGGGAGTAGACCTTGGGCGAAGGCGCCAGTTACGAGGAACTCTTTGTGGCCCAGAACGTTGAGCATTTTCAGCATGAATCTATCGTAATATGCCTGTATCGACTCTCCTTCTTTTTGCTTACATGTCATTATAGAGTTTTCATCCCCTTCCCTTTTATCAATTGTGTGAAATTGTTGAGGAAAAGGTATCGTAACTGCTCGAAACTCGAGTTGTTGCCCGATTGCAACGCCTTGAACCACTTTTCGGCGTTTCCGGATAACGTAACAAGGAAATACGTACAATAGAACCACTTGTCCATCCTCAATGATGTCATCGTCCACTTATAGGTGTCAATGTGCTCGTCGGGGTCCGTTGTTTCGGTAATACTTGGGGATATTTGGTATCATCGCCAAGTGTGGGATCTCATAATGCAAGAGCTCCTATCAAAAGGTAGAATTGGTGCTTCTCACTAGGTTTTCCATGTGAGAGTGTGGAAAACCATCGTACATCGTAAACTGTTGAGCGTAATACGGGTTCCCGCATGCTTGATTGTACATTGTTGCTTGTGAAATGTATGGTTGCTGCTGGGAGCTCGATTGTCTGCTTTGCTGCAATTGTGAACTTTTTTCTGGCTACTGGAGCATGTTCAGAATCGACCCCTGAGGCTGTTGAGCGAAGGTGTTGAGCTGTTGCGCCGATGACAAGTGAGGGTTAGACTTTTGCAACGGTGGTGTTTAGTGGTTGGATCTGTACGACTAATGGAAATAAGGGTTGAACATCGGCGGTTGTTGAGCGAAAAGCGGGATATGCGACATTCTTGTTACTGGAGAGAAATGATAGCTTGACATTGGGTATTGTGTGGAGGACAGTAATGTCCCTGGGGAGCAAGTGTTCTTCTCCACCTGTTGCGGTTGCGTTTGCGGTTGAGAAATTGTCGGTTGTGATTGTTGAGTCGACAACTCTGACTGTTGGGTCAATGATTGCGTCTGTTGAGTCGTAGTCAACTGAGGCGTTGTGTTCGTGGTTATAATCGACTGCTCTGTTGTGACGGGCGATGGTCGCCATAGGGTGGCAAATGTTGCCGCTACAGTTCCCGTTATTGGACCTGACGTCTATGTTGTTGGCGTATGGGTGGAGGCTAGTCCGTTTGAGCCAGATGGTTGCGTGCCATCGAGCAACAACATTGATCTTAGTGGGCTCGTTTCTTCTCCGTCGGACGTCGCAGGTACCTTTCCCGTCATTGTCGCCGTCTAGGGTCGTTTTAAGGTTGTGTAACTCTGAGTACACGCCCGGATGACGCCAAATGTTGTGATATGACTTCTAGCTTAACATTGTATGTGGTGGTTTTTCCCGAGTTAAGGCGGAGAATCACAACAAAGAAAGAGCCGACATTAGTCTTCGTCAGGGAGGGGGTCCCGGAACAAGACTCTGACGGTCTAGTCAGTAATTGGATGAGTGAGCTAGGGGTGTGCAAAAAACCGTAAAACCGAAAAACCGAGCCGAACCGGCTGTAACGCCCGCGTTCCTGGGCTAGGCATTAATATTGATGTAATAGTATAGGTTAACCTTTGTAACTCATTTTGAAATAATAAGAATGTATTATTTGAGTATTATGTGTTTTATGCTTAATTGTGTGGCTTAATTGAATTAAGAATAAAAATAAGCATAAAAATAAAATGTTAGATAGAACCAATATCGATACATGAAGACGAAGTGGTCGTGACAAGGTTTCCGAATATATAAAGAATGCCGAAATCCGAGTTATAACGAAGAAGTTATGACTTGTCGAAGTTTCGTGACAGAACCGGCACGACGCTGAATGACGTAAAATATGAATTCAAGATAGAGTGATATTTAGCCTTAGTGATCTAAACGAAAGTTGTAGAGTTCGTTAAACCGAGGGCGTTCATGAAAAGAACGTCTAAATCTGACTTCGAATGAGGAAGTTATGATTTTTCGAAGTTTCGACTTAGCAGTGCAGCCCGAAGTTCGATTTTGAGATCGAGTGATTTCTAGCCGAAACAATCTAAACTAGAATCGAAGATCTCGTCGATAGCAGTGCAACGGTGAAAAGACAGACGAAAACGGAAGTCAGACGAAGGAGTTATGAATTTCTAACGGAGTTTTCCTGTCCCGTCCTACTAAAAATAATATAATAAATATATAATAAAAATAAAGTCAAAATTAGCCGACGGAGTCTAAACGAGAGTTGTAGAGCATAATCTCACCTACGCGTCGATATAAAGAACGTCGAAAACGAAGCTCGTATGCGAAAGTTATGAATTTCTGAAGTTCGGGGCGCGAACCCCAAAGCTGTGTCAGGGTTCACGACGTGAATAGAGGGTTCACGACGTGAACTCAGTGATTTGACCTTTCAGAGCCTGTCAGACGCAACCTATGATGACGCATGTAGTGACGATCAAGCCCACGACGTGGGAGTACTGTTCACGACGTGAATTTCATGAAAACAGCCCTATAAATAGAATTCAAGGGGCAGCCGAGTTTGGTTGCTCAATCTCTTCTCTCTCACTCCCGGTACTCTCTCTAAGCCCTATTATAACCCCCCGAAGCCCCGGTATCATCCCGAGACCCGAAGCGAGTCCCGAAGCCCGAAGATCCCGAGAAGAAAAGAGTTCCCGAGCCGAAGCTCTGCCCGCGAGAAGCCCGGTTTTCAAGAAAGCATCCCAGTTTCACCGAAGAATACTACTTTTTGAGCCGTAGTGCTGTCCGATCATCTTCTGATCAAGTGAGTGTATATTCATTTTCTTCTAACACATAGATACGAAGTATTCTCTATAAAATACGTGTTATGTGTTTGTATATTATTTGCTTATTTGAAATAATTGTTGAATGAATGATTTGTACAGGTTTAAAGCTGTATATAAATGTATATATTTTTATCTACTAAATGTTGGGTAGAACATGGGTAGACATTTGTTGTGTGATGAAATAAAATGATGAGAGAACTCGATGTTGTTGTTGATCTAGTCATCTAGCGGAGTATGGATGACGACCACTGACTCTTTCTAGACTGTCCTGTGGAACGCTGGCAGGTTCATAACCTGTAGGTGTTGTGAACGATGTGTTCACCGGTGTACTCTACCCCCCTCATGGTTGCCTTTAGGACATCTATTGTCAAGGAAACCCCTTTGCAGTAATGTCCATCCCGATGAAAAATCCTAGATTAGGTCCCTTGTGATAGTTGTCGTTTTAGGGACGCAAAGTGAGGATAACGGGAATGGGTAATCGGGTTATTGTTGGTTGGTGAAATTAAATATAATTATTTATTGTGGGTTGAAAACCCTATATGCTCACCAGGCTCCCAAGCCTGACCCACTCGGTTTTATTTGTATTACAGGTAGTGGCGCGAGAGCATAAGATGGATGAATCATCAAGTTATTTTGTTTATAGGCATGTAGTTGTATATAACTGTTGTAAGGCTTATAATGTGTTGTTTATGCTTTTGTGTCTGTATCGGAACATGACATCCCGAGTTTTGATTATATAATGAAAATACATTTCTTTAAGAAATGCTTTGATAAATTTTGTTTTATCATATTTTGTTTTGGGAACAAATTCCGCAACTCTTTTAAATCAATGGATTTACTCTGAAATTATTTTAAAAGCATAAATGAAACCGGTCTTTTCTGGCCGTGATTTTGGGGATGTCACACCGGCCGATCCGAAACTGACAAAAATCGAAACTGAAAAAACTGAAACCGAAAAAACCAGATATCAACGGGTCAGTTTTGGTTTGGATACTTAGGTATCCGCGAAAATCATGATTGGCAATCCCAATTTTACACTTCTACATTATGTTTTCTTGTGTTTTTATTTTTATATTTATTATACAAATTATAATGTATGTTATTTGAGCTACATTATGTTTTTATAACTTTTGGACTTACTAATTTTCAGAAAGAAAATCTTTGGAATGGAGTTTATAGTTTTGATTGTATTTGATTTTTTATATTTACCGGGTACCCGTGAACCGAACCGTGGTTACCCGCTTTTATATTGTTCGGTTCGGTTCGGTGTTTTTTCCGATTCGGTTCGGTTTCGGTTAGTGCACATGAGGTACCCGCCCCGTGGTGACAGTTCACAATTTTATTACTATTCGAACCGAACCGCCCCGTTAACACCCCTAGAGAGAACTAGGGTTTAGCTTGAGATAGAGAAAGAGGAGATCCCTTCTTTTGGAGGAGAAAGATCTATTTTATACATGTCGTTGAGGGAGCATGTCCCCGACAATACTTTTTGTCTTTCCTGGACCGTCAGGACGTGGAGGCGTCCTATTGGCGGATCGTGCACCACTAGCGGCTATCTGCTATTGGTGCAGAGCTGCCCAAGAGCAGTGCTCTGAGCGCTACACTTGTCACTCTGGGGAGTGATTGGTACTGTTTTGGCTTGTTACGGACCGGCGCGCTCTCGTTCTACATTGAACCTTGGCGCTAGAGCGTCATGGTCTAAGTGCGAGGTCGCGAGGGTAGCGACTGTTAATTAGGTCGTCATTTAGATAACTGTCTCTTTATCTTTGACGTATTCCTATAAGTATACGTTAACAACTACCATAGGATAATGATAACTGCCCTATGTGTATTGTCCATGATATGCATTTGGACACAAATTCCATCTTAAATGCATGCAATCTAAACTTCCTGTAAACGATGCACATTCGCATGATGAGCATATAACTTTTGTATGTCACTAGAAGTAGGAAGACACAAATATCGTGGACCATATAAAGACATGATAGATCTGCAAAATCCGTGAAGACTTTCTCGTGCAGTACGTGCATACATCTTAAAACTCTCGTCTAATGCATCGGGGGGGGGGGGTGTAACGCCCAGATTTTTCTACCAAAGTACACCCAAATTTATCAAAAAAAAATCATTAAAAAGTTTTACAAATAATCTTGGTGTACAGTGGCACTCTGGCATGCAAAAAGTTATCACATGGATCGTGCTGACATCAAGCATAGGATCGAGCCGGGTGTCACAATAAATCTACGCTGCAAAACAGATTATCACAAAAACGTAAGCCTCACGACTTAGTGAATAACAACTACTATAACATAATCAGATAAATCAGATTAAGTGTAAAATCATACAATTCATGCAAATTATATAAATTTCACATAATAGTCACATATCAGATATAATCATTTCATCAAGGGATCTATCTCTTAGTAATGATCTATCTCTCAAATATATATCTTATCAATAATCAATACCTCCATCATATTCAATATCTCGATCCATAACCGATCTATCAAATTAGTTCTATCTTTCAATTATAGTATATCCATCAATCAACTATCAATCTATTAACATAATCTAATCTCTCCATAATTATCTATTTCTCAATATCTTAATCAACAATTAAGTATTGTCAGTAATAATCAACCATATAATAATTATCACAGTTATCACAACAATAGATGTTAGAGTAGTGTTACTCACCTGGTTAGTCGATAGACTTATTCCGGTCTCAGCTTTGCTCTCCACTATCTATCAGCTCATCACATGATAGCACCTATTTATCCAATAACAAGTTCCTTATAACCTGTCCATACTCACTAATAATTATACCATGTGACCTCTTATAACAACAATAACTAAATATCATAATATTATCGTAATAGGCTAAACCCGTAAGCCCATGGCTAAATCTCTCATATTGGGTATTTCTCGGGTAATAGGGTTTATAACCCTTATCAACCAAATTCAATATCTAATCATGAGATTTTCTCACTAGTCTCACCAACGGGTTCACAATAGCTTCATATCACGAATACCTATAACCCTTACACGGGTCTAATATATCTAATAATAATCATGTATCACAAATACTAATTAACGGGGTAAAATAAACCTCAACAGATCTCGTATATTGGCCCCGCATCCCTGTATGACGGTATAACATCTCCGGTATAGACTCCCGAGAATGGCTCCCGAGCAGCATCTCTCGAGCCAAAATCCTCCAAAATAACACAAATGACTCGTTTTTATAGTCTGGGCTTGCTCACATCGTGAGAAGTGTTTAGACCGGTTTCTGGCATATGTTGTGCTCTTTCGCCACGTGTTTTCGTCGATTCATTCTTCTCACGTCGTGAGGAAACATCCCTCACGTAGTGAGGGTTAAAGGTTTGACCATTGACTTTGACCTTCGTTGACTTTCTCAATATAGCAGCGTACTTTCATCAAATCTTCAAATGATCATAACTTTCTCAAACGGATTCCATTTTTGATGATCTTTATATCCACATAATCCTCTCAACGAGGTTTATAACATTATTTAATTATCTTTTGCTAAATATCATTTCTCAAAATAGAGCAACTCAAGACTTTATTTCATCTACTCAACTCGTAATATCCATATCTTGTAAAATAACACCTGTTACGAAAAACCGGTTGTTACAGGGGGGTGGGGGGTTGCCATATACTAACATAAGAAATACAACAATATATTTTTGAATTGGATCAAGGTCTAATGTACCTCTTGTGTCTGGGCGTTGTCGCATATACTGTGAACTCACACCTTCAATACGAACCAATCACTTCCCCCTCCTCTTGTTATGCATATAGCGAGTTGAAGTTGGCGAGCCCCCAAACAAGAGCTAGGGTGAGTGTTCCTTTTCCTAACGATGATGCTTAGCACCTTAACTCCCTTTTGACATCAACTTGCTTGTTAAAATTCATGTATGATTGTTTCTTTAATTTCAGTATACCAAATAGTTCCCATTTATAGCATTATATTTTCTAAAATGGTATATTTTTAAATTTTAACTCCCTTTTGACATCAACTTGCTTGTTAAAATTTATGTATGGTTGTTTCATTAATTTCAGTCTACTAGATAGTTCCCATTTATAGCATTATATTTTGTAAAATGATATTTTTTAAATTCTGACATCATCTTACATGTTAAAATTCATGTATTGTTTTTATTAATTTCAGTCTACACAGGTAAAGACAAGCTTCACCTATAGCATTGTATTATGTAAAATGATATTTTTTAATTTTTAACATTAGCTTGCTTGTTAAAATTCATGTATGATTGTTTTTATTAATTTCAATCTACACAGATAGTTCCCATGTATATCATTGTATTTTGTAAAATGATATATATATTTTTTTAATTTTTGAAATCATCTTACATGTTAAAATTCATGTACGATTGTTTTTATTAATTTCAATCTACACAGGTAGAGACAAGATTCACCTATAGATTCAAAGATACAACAGATCATTCAAAGAAAATGTATATTAAAAATATTTATTTAAAATAACAGTTTGTTTACTCAATCTAAACTTTGGAAAACAAAAGGAAAACAATAATTACGAAAATGAAACTTGCCAAAAATTGGAATCCATTAGTGGAGAAATTTAAGAAGAGGTTATAGAGTTGGAAGGCAAAAGCATTGTCTTTTGGTGGTCGTCTCACTCTTGTGAATTCGGTCTTAAATAACTTGTCTCTCTACTATTTTTCGATCTTTCGAGCTACAAGGAAGATCATTCTTATGCTTGATGGTATTAGAAGGAGATTTCTTTGGGGCGGTGATTGTGACAAGAGAAAAATAAATTGGGTTTCTTGGGATTTGGTCACTAAATCTAAGGTGTTGGTGTGGGTTCTCTCAAGTCGGCTAATTTCGCTCTGTTGCCAAATGGTGGTGGAGATTAAAGCAAGGAGGTAATTCCTTTTGATCTTCATGCATTAAGTTAATCCATAAATTAAAACTCATTGATGATAAACTTATTGTCAAGAATTCTATTTAAGTATATCTCAAATTGATTTTGACTTGCATGATAAGGGTTTATCCTTTCTGAGCTTTTTAAGATGTTTGGTGTGGAGATATTCATTTGAAATACTTATTTTCGAATTTGTATGATTTAGAGACATACAAAGATTGTCTTACTTTAGATAAACGCAACAATAAAAACGATGTTGGTTCAAGATGGATTTGGAGCTGGTCCAACTTAGGAGAGACAACCAAATTTTCGGAGTTAATTGTTTTGCTTGACAACGTTTAGTTTGTTAGACCATTTCCAACTCATTTCCATTTTTCCTCCAAAAAATGGAGTAAAAAATATGGTAAATAATGTTTCATCTCTAACCTTACTTCATTTTTTACCCTATTTTTACCCCCAAAAAGTATTTTTCTAATATATTTCATTTTTCCAACTTATATAGATTGTCAATTATACCCTTCTACTAATTTGAATTTAACAAATATATAATCTATATTTTTTTCATTACAATACTATTAAATAAATAAGATTATATTTATAACACTTAATTATAAGCTTTTGTAAAATACATTATCGTGTTTTAAATTTTCAATATGTATTTAAATTTTTATATGAATTTGATAAACAAAAAATAAACTTTATATTTATAACTAGAAGGATGCCCATGCGAAGCATGGGGCGGAAGTTTTGTTGTTGGATTTAGAATTATATTGGTTTGTGGTCAAAAACAGATTAAATTCATGCAGTAGCAAATCAAGTATCAAAAGCAATATTCCGTTTCTAAAAAAAAATTGTTAAAAGCAGTATGGTTTCCTCAGATATATCTTCATTGTTATAATATTCATCCGTACGTGAGCACAACCAAACATTGATGAGTGAATGTGTACAGATATATCATCTGGACCTACATGCATACACACAAACTCCATATCAAAACATGCACATCGTATTAATCATGGATCATGATATTTTGAAAGTAACTTAATTCCCTTCATACGTAACTTACAAAATGGATTCGCAAGCACACATTTTCATGTAGACAAATCTTCTCCGATTTCCTTAAAGATCTGGTGCAACAGCACATGAGTAGGTATAGAGTTTCAAAGAACAATGATTTAATAACAAAAAGAATAGAAGCAAATTGGTTGTAAACTTGTAGCAGATAGAACTCAAAGTAGGAAGACACATCAACGACAATTAACATCAAATTTAATAAAGAATGACAAAAGCAAAGGTAAAAAAAACACATTTTTCTATCATAGTCCTTGACAATCAACAATCCTTAAATAGACAAAATACCATATTTGTCCTTATGACTCTTTTCGAGTTAGAGTTTGACTCCCTCTTCTTGAAGTCTGCATCCCTTTTAGGTCACATTTTCTGGTATATTTTTGAAGTACAATGCTATATGTGGTAGATTTTCCATAATAGAATGTCTTAATAAGAAACAAATTTATAGTCAAAGGTTTCAATTTTAATTAATTAAAGTAGAATTCTTTAATAAAAAATGGAAGTAAGTTGCTATAACTTGCAATTAGATTAATGGAAAAGGAAGGAAAATATGTAAAAATTTAGGACTCATGTGTATTGAATTGCAAGTTATAGCAATTTTAATTAATTAAAGTAGAACTACCTAGACCAATATATCACCCTTTCCATTACCTTTAAGAAAGATGATGGATGGAAAAATGGTCCATAAAGTTGAAATAAATAACAGGGCTGCTGCACATACGCGTGGAAGTGGTCCATAAAGCTGAAATAAATAACAGGTAATACCTAATAGCATAATCCTGTCAATATTCCCAAATATTTACACAATCGTCCTTTGCTGAACTCGTAAACACAGAAAGCTTCTCCGGACAGCACTACAACATAGAAAGATTTGTAAATACAAAACTCCAAAGCTCATAAATTAAAAAGAATGCGCGAAGAAGTAAATTCGCAGAAAACCAAAAAAATTTGGATACATGAACACAAAGAATAGGAACTTTATGTGATTGACCTGCAAAATACATTAAAAAAAGATTATCTATAATAAAGGGTTGTGATTTAGGATTTACAGATATCACTGGTAACTTTTACTATATATATTTTTCATGCATGAATAATCATATGTATGTTTGGAAATGATTCTCCAATCGTTGCTATATTTGACTTCTACACAGCCTTACTAAGCAATGATATTTGCTGACTAAAATGTCCTCTAAAATGATATAAAAATACCTGTCTATGAACATAATGGAAATGAGCAGCTAAAATCTACTGCAAAGATCCTGAAGAAAAAACAAAAAACAAAAACACAAAGTTAAACAAATATACATATGAGAAGTGTGCCATCGGTTGACAACTCCAAATCCAACACATCCTTTTCATGAAACATGTGTAATTTCTTTCATTAGTAGAGTTTGTGAAAATGAAAAGCCTACTTAAAGCATTTTTGTATCAACCAATATAGATTGTGGTTTTTTCTATATTTTGTCCTTTTTCAAAACCAGAAATAATGGTTTTTTAATCGGTAAAAATAGTCAAATGGTCTAATAGTGGATTAATCAATAAAAAATAGGACATTATTTGAATTTAAAATAAGTTGAGGTTTTATCTGAGTATACAGTATACTGAACTCAATTAGCATAGACTACGGTTCTTGTATACAATTTCTTTACTTGGATTAAATCTGAATATCTAATAAAGCATTTAAGATCAACGTGTAGCACCTTACCCCACATAATAATCATCTGCAATCAATGAATTATTGCTAACATGCAGCAATGCTAGATGCCCATCTGTATACCCCTACATTACCAGAATTAAAATGTCAGACAGGAAAATTTAAAAATTTATACAACGTAAACTAATTAGATTATCAAGTGGTAATTACTGGAGCAATTGTGATTCTTAATCTCTCCGTACCAATGCATATCTCTTCTGTTTTGTGGTATTACCGATAGACCAATGATATGTATACCATACATCAGAAAGTAAAAAATAAGTCTGATAGGCAAATACAAAATCAAGTTGAAGGATATGCATATTTTAGCTAAATGACCAGAATACCCTTCGAATCAAAGAAAATCTTATGAATAATTGCAGTATTTGACACCGATAGATATTGTTGACCTTTAGGTAAATGACCATATTACCCTGACAATGATTGCCACATTTTCCCCTGATAGAAATTGTTAACTTTCAGGTAAATGATCAAACACCATTTCAATTATTTCTCATTCACACCAGAATTGCAATATTTCACTAAATGACTTTTACCTTAATGACTTAGATGCCCTTGAACATACCCACTTATGATCATAAAGGAAACTGGTGATAACAAAAAATACAAAATTAATATCAAACGTACGGTTGAAATGCTTGAATACTAAAATTAAAAAGAACATTACAAATCATACATCCTTTATTAAAAATATCAATACATAATCGGTACCTATAATTCTCATTACTTTATGTCTCTCAAATTACCATTTCATGAGACGGGGAAACAATGACCTCTGTCTTATAGACTCCATTGTATGTACCTACAAATAATATTTCACCTCATCATCAAGAGTTTATTTTGTAACATAACTATATATTCGTGAGGCTTCCATGAGTTGTGACATTAGAAAAGAAAAAAACTATAGAGATTATCAAGGAAGAAATAGAGAAGGCAAGAAGACTGACCAGTAAGTGTAGACTTTGAAAAAGAGACACGATACCTAGAATTGGCTCCAGTTCTCGGTGTTTCTTCCATAACAACAAACCGACGGTAGAGATTATCCTCACCCTGAGCAGACGGTGGGCGAAACAGTGAAATCGAATTGACCAATGATCCCTCTATCTCTTCCTTTCAACAATTACCTGCCCAAAATCAACACCCAAACCATCTGATTTCACAAAAACCCAATAAATCTAAAGCAAATCGACAACATGAAATAAAAAAAGATATTATAAACTTTTCTGAGTTTCTACAACAACTGTAAGTTGTCATTCTCAATTTGTTTGATGAGCTTCTTAGAATCGGAAAAGAGACGCGAGGGATGAGTAACCAAAAAAATTAGGAATTACCTCATTACATGAGTTGAAATCAGTCAAATCACTTACTTTATCAAGAAACGTAATGAACAGTTTAGAGGTTTGTTGGGCAGAAACGAAATTCCTAGAAGTATAAGTGAAAAAAGAAAATCAATAATCGAGTTGAGAAGCGTCTATTTGAAAAAAAAAATCAAACCTCGAATCGCTTTCTACTTGAAGGAGGAACCTTCGTTCTTGCTGTTTCTCTTTTCTGCTGCCAGACGGAAGCAAAGACGTTGGTCGAGAGGGATAGAGAAAGGTGAAGATCGACAGGAAAAAATAAATCAAATCGAAGCTACCGAAATCGAGTATTCATAAGGTTTTCCAGAACACGGATTCCTTGATACCTTCTAGGGTTCCGAAGTGAAGAATGTTTTCATCCGATGGAACTTCAATCGGTAGCCGACGATTGTCAATTAGACCGACGGTAGAAGCAGGAGGTGGAGGGAGCCAAGAAGAAGCAGAGGATAGTATGGCGGTGGACTAAACGTGACTATCCCAAAAGGAACGATCAAGAGAATATGGTTTCTCGGACAGTGGAATGAGGAAGGATCCAGAATATAGCTGATGCCTGAAGATATTTGATAAGGATGCAGGCGGAAGGATCGGGAAGCGTAAGAATCTGAATATTTCCATAAAATGCCCAGTAAACGTAACCTATAATCAAGGGACCATTTCTGCCAAATAATACCTCAGTTCAGTATTGCTAAGATTCATTTCCTTAATTAATAAATTAAAGAAGTGACATACAAACAAATATAGAGGGACCGAAAATGTAATTCAAGGGACCAAAGATGGACAAAATGTGTCAAGTTAATTATTCTTTTTCTCCACAATTTTAATATATATATAATAATTAATTAATATAATTTAATATACAATACAATACCATAAGTATTAAATATTACATTTAAATGATAATTAGTAGATAAAAATAAACTAATAATGTATAAATGTATAAAAAGAAAGACTAAAACCGACAACTCATAGTTTATCCCCAGTTTGGGAGAAATAAATAGTATAACACTATATTTGATGTTATACTATTCATTTCCCCCAAAATAGGAGAATAAATAGGGTATGGTTGTAGGGCTGTAAACGAACCAAACGAGGCTTGTTCATGTTCGTTCGTTTAAGTTAACCGAACAAATAAACAAACACGAACGGTTAAACGAACATAAACAAACGAAAATAAACAAACATATATGAACATAAATGAACAATAATATAGTAATGTAATCAAACACAATTAAACATATATGAAGATAAAAGGAACTTATATGAACAAACATGAACAAACGTAAACGAAGAACATAAACGAACGTTCACGAACATAATTGAACGAACGAGACCATTTTTCATGTTCGTTCGTTTAACTAAACGAACGAGAATTTGTGTTCATGTTCGTTCGTTTATTAAATAAACGAACATAAACGAACTTCCCGCCGAACGGTTCACGAACAGTTCGTTGAACGTTCAGTTCGTTTACAGCCATATATGGCTGGAAAGAAATTGAAGAAGAAATGAAAGAAAAAATGAAAATTGGGAATGACTTTGAGATGCTCTTAGTGGAACGGACAACTGGTGTTGGATCGGTGATGATGCTGGTGATTTATCTAGGTGATGATGCTAGTGATTTATCTTCTAAAGCGCTAACACTTCGTGCATTGAAGGATAAACATGATAGTGGGAGAATTCTTTCAAGTGGTTGAATTTGGATCCCTTTAAAGATTAGTTGTTTTTTCTGGAGATTATTTAAAAATAAGATCCCTCTCTTTCAAAACTTTTTGAACCGTGATAATAATGTTTATTCCTTTTTATGCCCTTTCTGTTAGATTTGCATCGAGACCTAGATCATGCACTCTTCAATTGTGATGTAGTGAAGGTTTTATGGAGTTATGTTGTGGGGTAACTGTGATGTAGTGAATGTTTTATGGAGTTGGCTTGTAGGGTGGGCTATGTGATTCTAGAGATGTTCAATTCTAAGACTACTAACAAAAAAAAATTCAAAACTTTAAATTGGAAACTTAATCCACCTTATAGGTCATTTGGAAAAGGGCATAATGACATTGTTTATAGGAACATTCGACGAACTTCAATGCTTTTGGCGAATAATATTTGCATTAGCACATTTAATTGGACTAAACTTAGATCCAAATTAAGTTATCTTCATTGGTCGATTTGGTGTCCTTCTGCTATTAAGAATGTTCTCTCATACATTGGTGTACTTCTCCTATTACGAATGTTCTCTTGTACCCATTTGCCTCTTTGTATGTTGGTTAAGCTTCTTGCTTAAGTCTAATTGCTTTGTGTTAATGTTATTGCTTGTTCAAAAAAAAATTGAACCTAAGGTGTTGTTTGTTTTTTCTGAAGCAAAAATCCATAAAGTCTGCGGACCACAAGTAGAAAATGTGGACCAAAAAGCTGCAGACTGTAATAAGAAGACTTAATAAGAGGCGTATTTTTTTCCTCCTATTGAGACCTCTTATTGCTCCTAGGAGGTCTGAAAAGGTTTTTTCAAAACACAAACATCACCTAAGTAAGCATCATCAGGCCTAGAGAGGAGGTTTGAAGAGCTGCCGCAGAAAAAGGCAAGCAAGCAACAGTCGAGAAAGGGATTTTCAGATTGAAAACTAATATGCTTAATTTGAATGTCTAATATCGAGATCAGCTCCAAAAGGTTACTTTTCGTATGCGAATTGTTAAACTAATAAATACAAAAATGAGTAAAAACTGATTATTATATAAAAACTATACCAACTTTATTGTTTAGGTCATTCTTATTTGTTTGTAGCATAGTATCACAAAAATATATTTGACCAGGTATTTTAGATCATTAACATTATTCTTATTGTAAATTTTAAATTTCTAACCCTAAATATTTTCTAGAGATTATAATAAAAACTTTATATAAAAAATTCATAATCTAGCCACATAAGGTGTAAATTTTACAGATTTTACAAAAAATATAGCTTCGTTTACTGAACCTTATCCGTCATATAAGAATTCAAGAGGTTCACCCAATAACGATGCCCAGCTCTATTTCCCTGATGTTTACGAGAGATCGATTCACATTATTATTTGGCAATAGATCCCTGCTTTTATACATCAGGTTAACACACTTATAATTTTGAAAAAAGGTTATGATAACTACAGTTTGATTCATCTAAATCCAAGATTAGAGGATATGAATCAAGAGGAAATTTGGAGATTATAGAAGACATAAATAGCCGAAGCAGTTTTCTATCTATAAATGTAGGTTTAATCCAGGCCCCCAAATCAGAGAAAATCAGAGGGAGCAGACATGACGACCTAAAAGTTACTTGATCTCCGTGCACATTACCATGCTACCTTCATCACATATATCCAGAGCATCGGCTTATTTGTACACGGATCCGTCCATTCATTGACGTAAAAAAATTGAAGAGGCAAACATCAAAAGAAAAAACACATATGAATCAAAAATCAAAATCCAATCGATCTGCTAAAAAACAAAAACAAAATAATAGTTGCGATAAATCAAGAGATCATAATTAATCTGAAATCGGGCAAGAAGATAATGAAAGAAATCTGAGATAAAAACATCAGCCGTCGATGTTTGTATATATAAGCATAAGCGATAGATGGGTTAGGGTTTCTAATAACGAAGCCCAAAATAGCCTCCCACGGGCCTTACATAGAAGCTAGAACTTAGTAGTGATTAGGCCAATAGCACATTTTCGAGAAAATGTACATAAGTGATACTTTATTAAATGTGGTTTACATAAACAGTGAGTTTTTAACCATAATAGTGTTTTTGCAAAACTTATCTACTCAATGGGTATACTTCTAAACTTATTTATCAAAATAGGGTTATTTGGTTATTTAGTAAAAATGATAAAAGCACGGTGTTGGAACGATTAAAAGACGACGGGACGACACCCATCTTCCGCCATACTTTCATCTCCGGCATAGACACTACGAGCGACTCCACTCCAGCCGGCGATTCCATCACAGGTAAGATTTTCGATTTCCATCACCGGTTCGATTTTTGAACCATAATCTTCCATCAGTTCGATTTTTTGAACGAGTTTGGTTTGATTCTATTGCACCTTAGGGTTCGATTTGCTGTATTTGATTAGTTATAAGTCAGGTAGCATGTGATAGTTTGTTCAACCCTACCATTCTTAACTCTGCTTCAACCCTTTGCTTTTGCATTCTGATTTTCTAAGCATTGTGAGGTAAACTCTTTAATTCTGATTTTCAAAGCACTGTGATTTATTGATATTTATTCAATCTAGATTCACTTGATCTTTCTTTACAATTTCATTGTTTAGGTGGACCATATTCACTGGTCGAATGAGACAAAATGAAATTTCTCAAGACATGTCATTGTTTAGGTGAGACCAACACTTGTGAATGGAACAGTTGGACACCGAACTGTTTTGCTTGGACATTAGCTTTGAATAAAACATCCACACTGGTGTAAATCTTGCAAAAAAAAAAGGATTATCAAATTCATAGTAAATTGCCCTTTTGTAACTTGCTGGATGAATGCGTGGACAAAGACAGGAGTTACTAAAAGGTCAAAAGCTAATTCAGGCATCGATTTTCATGGTGTTCTAGTGGATTTGGAAGTCGTGCGTTCTTCAACTCTACAAAAGAAAGCATTCAAGTTACTTTATTCAATTGGATTAAATTTAGAGCTAAAAAGTTTGGAAATATACATTGATTTGTTTAGTGCATTAACCCTTGTATTGCATGCTCTTTGTGGGGATGCCTTTGGATTTCTCATGCGAAGGGTGATTTTTGTTTAAAACTCGATGTAGTTTTTAAGCCATTGGTGAAAATTAACATTCATAACAGTAAATATGAATGAAACAATTAGAGTTATTAGTGTTTGTAAAAAATTTTGATAAAAAATAATAGTAAAAAGTAAAAAAAATGTATAAACAAAAAAACAGTAAAAATAAAATAAAAGCTAAAAGTTAAGAAAATATAAATTTCTAAAACTATACCTATTTGGTAAATATTTTTAAAACTATACCTATATGGTAAATAAAATTTTCAAATACATTTATTTTGTCAAAAACTCCATAAACACTCTTAACTTTCCATAATTAACTATTATTAACGATTACAAGGCATGAAAAATAACCGTATTCCTAATTGTTATATGCCAATTTCAAAATCAGATCGAACGATCAGTTTTTTAAAATCGGGTTGAACCATTGTGATAAAACTTATAAAAAAGCTTTTGTACCCGTTTATTGGTTGTGGATAGTTGGATTTCACTTAACCCGTTAAAAAATAATTCATCTCCAAAACAAATTGAAAAGTTCGATTGATCATGTTAACTGAATTGTACACCACTTCAAAGGTCGACGGACACCACAGTCAGGGGTAATAAAATTATTTGTTGTATATTATGTTATAGAGAAATTAAATATCCTCCTACTTTTTGTTCCTACATATCCTGATACCCAATGAAATGGTGACATATGTAACATTTAATGCTCATTTAATATGACACATATCAGGAAAATATTTAATTTTTCTATGTTATAACTCATATACTACACATATGATAAACTAAAAACAACACTGGTGCTTTAAAAAAAAACATAATATTAATCATGGATTATAAGATAAGATTGAAATTACAAATGAATATGTAATTTAAATAATAAATCAATAATATTCAAAATGATAAGAAATAGGAATTAATAAAAGAAAACATAAAATAAAAATAAGTAAACATTAAAATTTTCTAACAGACATTTTCCGATAGAATTCTAAAAGGATAGATATTTTCCAATAGAATATGAGCAAAATAAATACATACTTTAAATAATATAGCAATATTATTCAAAATAATAAAAATAAGCAGACATAATTCATATATTTCCAAAGTTTATATATATATATATATATATATATATATATATATATATATATATATATATATATATATATATATATATAACATTTGATGGAATTTAGATAAATACATACTTTAATAACAGACGTAAATCATATAATTCCAAAGTCTTTTATATAACATTGGATTGAATTTAGATAAATTAACTTCGTTAAGCAATCTTTCGTTGTAAATCTAAATCGCCAATTGAGTATTAATTTACAATTACCCAATACGTGTATGATCGTTTGTGCCCTTCATTGCAAAGATAAAAGATTTTTCTATATCAATTGTGATAATTTTATGGGAATTGGGAAGTATGTAGTAACTATAGAATTATCAAGTATCGAGTATTAAGTATTACTAGTATGTGATAGAATTAGGATTAAACTGGAATTAGCCAACCAACTATTTGCATTTCCCATGATGGTAAGTAGACAAAAAAAAAACACGGTCTTCTTTATAATGTTGCGACCGACTATACATGGCTTGGAAACTGATTTTGTGAGTTGATTGATCTGAGGTTTCAATTTGTTTATTAAGATGAAGATATATCAAATGTTTCAACTTTGAGTTAGCTTTGTTTAAACAAAACTTTGTTGTTTTTAGTTAAAATAAACCAAATTTTGTAACTTTAGTTGAAAAATGAACTTACATTGTTTTTTAACGCGGACAAATATTGAGAAGATAAAGATTCACGGCTGAAAAATGAACTTCCAATGGGAGCTACATGACAGAAAGATTTTAGATATCCAAGAGGAATACACCATGGGAAGAGTGCATATTTTCATTTACATTTTTAAACTAAGAATCGTACACTATGAGAAGTGATCCATATCTCCCAATTTTCCAGTCAAAAATCATGTAAAAAACATTACAAAGCTTATTGACAATTTTAATACTCCATGGCATTATTTCTAGCATTACTGGTAGGGTTAACCACAACATCACCTATAACCACGTCCTCTGCTGCTTATCATTTATAGCAGCCAGTCGTTAAGGGAAAAAATAACTCTCAAAGTTGATAGGGTTACTACTGAAGGTGTATGTTCAAAATCCTAAAACAGAAAACCAAAATCAAAGTAGAGTATGTGTAGAAGGGAATTACAACCAAATGAAGCAAGTATGACTTAACCTTTTTGTTACCTTCACATGCTATGTCACAAAGCACATCCAAGGACACAATTTTTCTAAAAGAAACTTATAATAAAAATACACGCAATAACAATTCAGTTTGGTTAGGGCAACTCAACAGACATGCCCTGCTTCAAGGTTGATATGGTGGAAAGTAAGTGGCATGCATGTGCAAAATTGGAAGCTTTAGCATCAAAATTGGTTGCAGATACTGCTCATGCTATCAAAGCCATCTGCAAGTAACACAAATGTTAAACACATGAAAGGTCAATCAATTACTAAAAAATATATTTTTAAACCTCCGGAAGTAT
The DNA here is from genome assembly GCF_052849685.1 of Lactuca virosa. Classification (NCBI taxonomy): domain Eukaryota; kingdom Viridiplantae; phylum Streptophyta; class Magnoliopsida; order Asterales; family Asteraceae; genus Lactuca; species Lactuca virosa. The sequence goes on along the minus strand of NC_136430.1, from coordinate 436,730,272 downwards.
ATAACCCCTTAACTTTAGAATTTTTTCGTCTTTTTGATATTATATTAGACTATTAGTTACTTACTGGATTAATTCATTTTAACTAGGTTATTAGTTAATTTAGATTTTATATTATAAGTGAAGATAATCTTAAATGTTTGTGGTTTTATGTTATTTTCAGGATTATCCACCCCATTAAACAAAAGTTTGTAAAGCATGACAGACAGAATAAGTAAAACTTAAAGCAGACATTATAGAAGCAAAGATCACCCTTACTTGCATTGCCACAAATGGTTGAAGAAATCAAGAAGCAGATCAACCTGATCATGGAATCCACATGTTGTCTGATAACGACTTCAGTAGTTCATCTACTATACCGAAACGTAAGAATTACAATTGCCCTCTATTAGCATGTAACAATATTAGCACGAATACAATAGAAAGTAGAAAAACTGATGACTTGGTATTCAACCAGTTATCATAGCCATTGCTTAAAATCATCACGATTATCCATAAATCATCCTAAACATTCAAATTGCAGACTGGCTGATAACATTCATTAATCTGGTCGATAAAACATTTGCAAAATAACCAATCACACAGAGACAAACAAATTTAGCTTTGGTAATGCCCGTGTTTCTAGGCTAGACATTAATATTGACATGATAGTCTAGGTTAACCTTTGTGACTCATTTTGAAGAAATGAAAAGGAATTATGTGAATATTATGCGTTTTATGTGTTTTATGCTTAATTATTAGGGTTTAATTAACTAAGACTAAAAATGAGCGTCGAAAATAAATATTAGATAAAGCCGATATTTATTAAGAAAGTTGTAGTGGTCGCGACAAGGATTACGGATATATAAAGAATGCCGAAATCCGAGTTATAACGAAGAAGTTATGACCTGTCGAAGTTTCACGACAAAACCGGAGGTACCGAATGTCGTAAAAAGTGAGTTTTTGATAAACTACTTTTTAGCCTTAGTGATCTAAACGAAACTCGTAGTGTTCGTTAAACCGAGAGTAGGTATAAAAAGAACGCCTAAATCTGACTTCGTATGAGGAAGTTATGGTTTTTCGAAGTTTCAGCTTAGCAGTAGACACCTAAAAACTGGAATTTTAGATCGAGTGATTTTTAGCCGACACAACCTAAATGAGAATCGAAGGTCTCGTAAATAGTAGCACAACGGTAAAAATTCTGACGAAAACGGACGTCGGATGAAGAAGGTATGAATTTTTAACTGATTTCCTGTCCCGGTCTGTTAAAAATAATAATATAAAAATTAAAGTCAAAATTAGCCGACGAAGTCTAAACGAAAGTTGTAGAGCATAATTTTACCTACGCGTGCATATAAAGAACGTCAAAAACGGAGCTCATATGCGAAAGTTATGGATTTTAGAAGTTTTGGCGCGAAAATTGAGAAAAAAATCTCAAAACCGGGAAATTTCGCATACGTGGACTTCGGCCACGTCACCTCGCTTAAAATGTGCCACGTGTCCGAAATCTGCTTAGTCACCGAAGCCACCTGGCGAGGCGTGTCACGTTCTTCTCGAGTCCGAGGTTCGGTCCAATAGGAGGCTGCCCCGTGTCCGATCTCGGTGTGTCATCAGGAGCGTGTCCGAACCGGAGAGCCGTCCGAAGTGGTCCAATCAGAAGCCTCCAACGAGTCCCTCGCATGCGCAGCCCACGTGCGAGCCAGGTGCTGCCTCCTTCGGATTTGCTGCCGCGTGTCTAGGGGTGGCAACTCTCGACCCAACCCGTAACCCGACACTGACCCAACCCTTAAATAGATGGGTTTGGGTTGAGATTTTTGACCCACCAACCCGTCAACCCACCAACCCACCAACCCGTTTATTTAATGGGTTGGGTTGGGTTATCTGTTTGGGTTCGCGGGTCAACCCGCCAACCCGTATATATATATATATATATATATATATATATATATATATATATATATATATATATATAATTAAATTTGATTTCCATTTGTATTCGTAATATTTCGTATCATTGTATTCTTTCCATATTCGTATGTGACTAATCTGCATTTGCGGTTCGTTAATCAGAAAAAGATAAAATACATGTCCTTATTTCACGAGTCACGAACGAAGAACACATCTACTTTCTATGAATGTTTACATTTTTCATTTTTATTTGGATGTTATTGACTTTATGAATTTATGTTGAAAAACTTTTTTTTATGTTAATTACTTTAATCATTTTATGAATTTATGTTGAAAAAACCTCATTTTTTAAAATGTGTTGTTTATTTTTTAAACGGGTTATATGGGTTGGGTTTGACCTATTAACTTGTGAACCCGCGAACTCATATACTTAAACGGGTTATATGGGTTGGGTTGGGTTGAGGTTTCCAACCCACCAACACGTGACCCGCCAATCCGTCAACCCATATATTATATGGGTTGGATTGAGTTTATGTTTTCTGACCCGCCAACCCGCCAACCCGTGACCCGCCAACCCGAACCCAACCCAATTGCCAGGCCTACGCGTGTCTCCTTCTCAGCCATTGATCTTCGGCCTCGCATGCTATAAATAGGTTGGTGCGAACCCTCCCGGCTAGAATTTAAAATTGGCAATTTTTGCCCCTTTTTCAATATTTTGGCTATTTTCACATCCCCCGAAGCCCCGGTATCGGTTATAGCACCCGAAACACGTCCCGAAGTGCCCGAAGACCCGGAAAATTTATCTTTTCGGTTTCGAAGCCCGACCCTTTGCAGAGCCCGGTTTCTCAACAAAACTCCCGGTTTTATTAGAAACGATCGTTTTAGGAAACGAATTGCTGCCCGATTTTCAATAAATCAGGTGAGTGTGTAGTTACTTTCACCTTACACATAGATATGAAGTATTTACCTTAAAATACGTGCTATGTGTAATTATATTAATTGTTTATCCGAGGTGACTGTTGAATAGATGTTTTATACAAGTTTTAAACTGTATATGTATTTTTATCTACAAAAATGTTGTGTAAAACATGGGTAGATGAAATAGTGGGTGTGATGAAAGGTGAGTTGGATAAATGAAATGATCAGTGATATTGATCATGAGTTGAGGGTGAGTGGTGAAATTTGAGAGAATCACTTACCCAAAATGTTGGCCCCCGTCATTCAGCAGAGTATGGATGACAACCATGGACTATTCTAGACGGCTGTGGAACACTAGCAGGCCCGCAACCTGTAGGTGTGTGAACTATATGTTCATCTGTTGTACTCTAAAAACCCATTGACATGTATTGCAGGGGGGAAATACCTGTGAATAATACTGTCGATAAATGAGAGCTATAGACTTAGCACATGTTGAATAAACCTTGGCAGCTATGGACTTAGTGCATGTTATATAAACCCTGGTGACGATGTGACTTCGTGCCTATTCCTTAGGATGAATCCTTAGGAAGGAGTGATAGTTGATTCTTAGGGTAAACCCTTAAGAAATAAATAAGATAATGGGGTTGGGGTAATTTGGTTGACTGATTGATGTTTAAGCATAATAAATTTATGTATTGTGGGTTGAAAACCCTATATGCTCACCAGGCTTCCAAGCCTGACCCACTCAACTTTTTATATTACAGGTAGTGGACCCCGAGCATAGTCGGATGATGATGATGAGTGATCTTTGGATTATAAGCCAGTAGTTATAAATAACTGTTGTAAGGCTTATAATGTCTTGTTTATGCTTTTGATCTGTATCGGAACATGACATCCCGAGGTTTTGATATAAAAGGAAATTATATATTTCTTAAAGAAAGGTTTTGACAAACTTTTATCATGTTTTGTTTTGGGGACCAATTCATCAACATCTTTTAAAAAGATTTCTCTGGTTTTATTTTAAAAAGCATAAATTAAATCGGTCTTTTCTGGCCGAGAAATTATGGGATGTCACAGCTTTCGAAAACAGATGTTTTGAGAAATACCTCTTAAAAATCCGCCAATTGCAGTGCACTACTTCATCAATTTGGAGAAGTGTTTTAACATTGGGAGAACATAGTTAACCAAAATTCGGAAAAACGTTGAGTCGCCACATTGAAGGAGACGAACTTCACACAGAAAGGGGAATTAGGGTTTTGGCGAATACGATTCCGGGCAAAATTTTTTTTTGACAATTTCTCGATTTGAAGGATGTATTTTATAATTTGTATATTATCTTATTTGTTGATATTTGTCGTTATCGGTAGAATAAGTGTCATGTGTCGATAGGTTATATGTCATCTATCGAATATGACGTATAGTTTGTAAGTGACATCTAGAATAGGACGTAGCGTTTGTAAGATGTGAGATAAAGTGTGTAACCCTCCACAATCTAGGGGTCTATATTGTAAATATGTTTTCCGTATTACAATCATACGATTGCAATTCAATTATGTAACCGGCTCTCTTGAGACTATAAATAGGGCCTTTGCCCATGTGGAATAAACAAGAGTTTTTTGAGTGTCTAAGATTTGAGTTGAATCTCAAAGTTCTTCATCTGTTGAAATAGTTCGTCTATTTCTGAATAGCAGAGCCCTCTGTTGAAATAATTTATCTATTTCTGAATAGCAGAGCCTTATATCCAAACTATCCAAAACCATTCATAAAATCAATATAATCCATCATCCATTAAGAACATCATCAGAAGATCATCCCGACGCATCATTCAGGTATAATCCTATCCTAATTTTTATTAATCCCGTTATACGGAAAATTTTGGTATCGGAGCAATTAATCCGTCATGTTAGTTTAATTTTGGTATCAGAGCAGTTAATCCGTCATCATGTTAGTTTCATTTTGGTATCAGAGCAATGTATCGTTCTTACTATGAATTATCATCGTTATTTGTCATACATAATCATCACAAGATATCATTCATCGTTTCATGAATATATGATAATCATGCATCATCATAACTTTCATATTATTTGTCATAATCATCATAATAAATTGCACTGTCACTATCATTTTTGAAGCTATATATTTTAATCGTAAACATAACTATTGTTCTTATAGAATTATAATTATGAGTTTTTCAAGTCTAGATACTAGTAAACAAGAATTAAATTTTTTTCGTAAAACATTAAAACAATCTAAAAAATTTATTTCAAATCTAAAAATAGATTCGGACATATCGATAATAAATTGCATATCTAATATTAAAGCAATACATATAATAGATGATAATATAAATTGGAAACAAGAACAAATAAAAAATCTTGAAGATAAGATAACAAGATTAATTTGTTAAAAAGAAAATTTACTAATAATAACTACTTCATTAGTAAAAAGAAACTAAAGATTTAATTTCTAAAATACAAAATTAAAACAACTTATTAGTATGGAAACTTTACAAGAAAAAATAGAAACATTAACTAAATTATTTGCAGCATTAGAAATTCCATCCGAAATTCAAGAAAATAATACAGAAATAGAAAGTAATTCAGATAATAATGACGCAGAAGTAATATATGATTTTTCATCCGATGATGAAAACCTTTATTCAAATCCATATACAAATTCACAAAATAGTTTTGGATTAAAATGAAAACAATCATATGTTGAAGATGATTATCAAAGCCAATATATTTATGGACCACCTTCATTAGAAGAAACTTTTTTATATAGACAATGAATGGTTAAAAATAAACAAAACAAATGGGAAAAAATACCTCCACAATACATACCTAAATTATTTACATTTCCACCGAATTCAGATATTCTTTTTATTGATTGTGATCAAAATCCTGAAGCAAAAATTCAAGAATGGAATAATAAAATGGGAGTACAAATTCAGTTAACTGAAGAATTAAGAAATTTACACCCAACACATTTTCTTAATTATATCATTCATAAAACACAAGGTAATGCATATCGTTTTCTCTCATCTCTTGATGAAACTGAAACAATGATGATAGCTACTACTGATGCTATGGAAACATTTAAAAATGTATTAAGTCGTCTTATTCATGAATTCATAGGAAAACAAATTGAAGATAAAGTATCACAGGAAGCTTTTTAATTAGAATCGTTATGACATTTAACTAATCTACGAATATGTAATATGTGTTATCTAGACCCGTTTATATGCGAATATTCTAAACATTATTATAATTTAGATTCCACTAGAAAAAAGATAGCATTAGACATGTTTTATCAAAAATTACCATCATTAGTAAGCCAAAGTGTAATAAAAGATTTTCAAGAAGCCTTACAACAAAATAAAATTGCAGACACTCTAGGAGCACGAATAAGTATATTAAAAGCATGGATGCAAAAGAAATGTTTAGAACAAAAAACAACACAAGATGCAAAATTTGATTTATGTTGTGACACCCTTTCTAATAAAGTTAATCAATATGGTTGTAAAGATAATAAAAGACAACGATATAAAAAGAAAATTTGGAAAAAACAAGCTTATAAACCTAAATATAAACAATATTATAAACAAGGTGAAAGAAAATATTTTCAAAATAAAAAACAATATAGACAAAAATATCAACCTAAAACAAATTATTGCTCATCTAATAAAAAAGATTGTAAATGTTGGATATGTCAAGAAGATGGAATTATTATTGTTATGTATGTACGTTCTTGTAGAAATTTAAAAAAATAGTTTACAAAAGGTCTTTCAAGATACATGGTTTGGTACTACGGGAGATATGGATTTCAAACCTATTGATTGAATTTGACGGTAACCTAAACCCAATATTTACTTAGACTTAAATATATTTAAAGGTTCAATGTGTTAAAAACAAGATTGATCACTAACTTGGACATTACTTTGTAAACTAATGAGTAATCATTTGAGCGTGAGTTATATACTCTTGATGAAATATTCATTTAGTTATTGAAGAGGCTTCACCTATGTAGACACAAGGAGTACGTGGTATCGTTATAGCATAAGCCAATTTTTACTTTGCTTTTGTAGGTGTCCATAAAATTGGGACTAACGTGCTTCCTTTTTCATGAACATGGATTGACTGTCATGTATGTTATTTCTTCAAATCTAACTTACAGAATCATGGCTTAAAACACTATAAGTTGCCATTGATTTTGTTAGGCTTATTGAGAAGTGTGCACTAGTTGATGTTCAAAGCAAAAGCTACATTAATCTAAGCATAATTACTTGGATGTTGGTGATAAATTCTATACGGGGGATTGTTGGAGCAATATAGTATTTATCATATACTTTGAAGTGTGGATGTTATCTTGTTTTTTCAATGAGTTCCACATAGGTACGTGAAGAAAGCTTTTGTGGGTTTATGAGGTCAAGTCTCGTTCAAATTATGAAAAGTAATTTTAGTGAGAACTCTAAAAGGTGACCAAGTATAGAGGTTTTGGTAATTGTTATATAGTTGAGGGACTATACTAATAATCAAATACTAGCATTAGAACTTGCATTTAAAATTTATTACATTTTTGTCCTAGAGTTTAACGGACAACTAATTTTCTGTTAAATTCTGGTTGACACTTTTTCGGTTACTTTTGGAGGAAAACCAAATTTGTTTTTTTGTTAACTATGAACCATTGCAAATATTGGAATTTGTGCTATAAATACAAAGCTAATGCCTTCATTTTCTTTTATTATTGTTCCATCTTTTTCACAAAATGAACGCATTTGCCATATTTATTAAAGAAGAGTGTAGGATCATTGTCTACATTCTACATAGTGTTAAAATCGAAATTTTGTGTAAACTTAATGTTTTTATGTATTTACTCCGTTGTTTATATGGTTGAAAATGAAGTTATTGGTCTTTCATCGGTATACCTCCAAATTTGGAGTAACATAGTTATTTATTCTATAAATAGAATTTAAGTTGGTGATGGATGCTCAACTACTTGATCGTGTTTTTAAACTACTTGTGACCACCGTCAAAAGCATCCCTCATAATTGTCGTATGGCTTTCTCTCAGGCTTTGAAAGCAGCCCTTTCCAAAGTGGTTGCTCATCCCGGGTCCGTTGAAGCATGGGCTGCTTTGTTAATTCTACCTAAGTGTACCCTTCAGGTGTTCAAGCTCAATAATAGGCAAGAAAGTAGGTCTATCAACAGGAAATCTTTGCAACATCGTAATATCCTGGGCGCTTTAGCTACTTGGGGGACTGAATACGGTATCGCCAAGCTAGTTAAAAACTTAGTTGACAATGCAAGACTGGAGCAACAAGGCAAAAAAGAAGAGTACTTTCAGGAGGAAAGAACACCGGACAACACCAATGTCAGACAATGTCTTCGTAAGGTTGTCGATGGACATTTTACAGCAGCAGTGAAAGTTTCTACATAGTGTCAAAATCGAAATTTTGTGTAAACTTAATGTTTTTATGTATTTACTCCGTTTTTTATATGGTTGAAAATGAAGTTATTGGTCTTTCATCGGTATAACTCCAAATTTGGAGTAACATAGTTATTTATTCTATAAATAGAATTTAAGTTTGTGATGGATGCTCAACTACTTGATCGTGTTTTTAAACTACTTGTGACCACCGTCAAAAGCATCCCTTATAATTGTCGTATGGCTTTCTCTCAGGCTTTGAAAGCAGCCCTTTCCAAAGTGGTTGCTCATCCCTGGTCCTTTGAAGCATGGGCTGCTTTGTTAATTCTACCTAAGTGTACCCTTCAGGTGTTCAAGCTCAATAATAGGCAAGAAAGTAGGTCTATCAACAGGAAATCTTTGCAACATCGTAATATCCTGGGCGCTTTAGCTACTTGGGGGACTGAATACGGTATCGCCAAGCTAGTTAAAAACTTAGTTGACAATGCAAGACTGGAGCAACAAGGCAAAAAAGAAGAGTACTTTCAGGAGGAAAGAACACTGGACAACACCAATGTCAGACAATGTCTTCGTAAGGTTGTCGATGGACATTTTACAGCAGCAGTGAAAGTTTTATGTTCTTCGGGGGTTGCTCCATTTAGGGGTGATACCACGAAGGCATTGGAGGATAATCATCCATACAAGCCACCACCTTCCATGCCCAACACCATATTTTCATAACCTCCCTTTGTAGTGGATGTTAACAATGTCCATGGGGGAATTAAATCCTTCCCTAAAGGTACCTCGTGTGGGAGAGACGAGTTGAGAGCTCAACATATTTTGATGCCCTTTGTGGAGAAGGTTCGGCTATAACCAAAGACCTCCTACGTGTTATTACATATGTGGTTAATCTATGGCTAGGGGGAGATGCACTTCGAGTTTAGCAGAATTTGTTGCCTCCGCTCCTCTCACATCGCTCTTAAAACCTGACAAGGGAATACGACCTATTGCAGTAGGTACTATATTGTAACACTCATTAAATATGGTCCCAAAAAATTTATTTTTACTTATTAAATAAAACCATATTTATCAAAACATTATATCAAAACATGAGTCAAAGTATCTCAAAACATTATCATCAAAGTTTCCAAATCAAAACATCAGAGTAAACATCCCAGGCTAAACATCATGGTGTGTGCAATGAAGTCATCCCGAGCTCTTCCCTTTGCTACCAGAAGTACCTGAAACCAAAATTGAAAACCATAAGCACAAAGCTTAGTGAGCTTCCCCAGACTACCACATAACATACACATAGTCACATAATCACATATAAACATATCGTGGGCCCCGCCCGACATCAGACAATGTCCGACATCGGGCCCCACACGACATCGGACAATGTCCGGCATCGAGCTGAGCTCGGCATGCATATAAACATATCAATACATATATAATAATCACATATCATAAGCATACAAACATTCATCGGACACCGCCCAACATCAGACCGAAATCCGGAAAGCATATAAACATTCATCGGACACCGCCCGACATCGAACCTTAGTCCGGAAACATATAAACACAAACACATGCAAAAATCATGAAGACATCAAGCATACAAACATTCCTAGGGCATCGCCCGACATCGGACCGTAGTCCGAAAAACATATAAACATACATCGGGCACCACCCGGCATCGGACCTTATTCTGGTAACATACAATCATAATCACGGGCCGGCATTGGTGCCTTCGACCCGTTCATACAGGAGGAAACTCACCTCGAATGTCAGATGATAGCTAAAACGTCTCTGCTCCGAAATCAGCTCTACTCAGTCTCTTAAACCAAAACGACCTCTTAGATACCATTTCATACTCATAACCCCTCAAGGTCAACTATGGTCATAGTCAAAGTCAAGGTCAAAGTCAAAGTCGAAGTCAACGTTCCGAGTTAACTCAGCTCGTCGAGTTACCCTTCAACTCGCCGAGTTTCTATGAATCACAGAATTGTGATTTTGCGATCCAACTCATCGATTTCTTCCATGAACTCGTCAAGTCCTTCCTTATCAACAGAATCAGGACACTTCAATTCAACTCGTCGAGTTCCTTCATGAACTTGTCGAGTTATTCAGTCTGCTAACCCCTTCTTAACTCATTAAGCCATTATTCTTCAAATCTAAACCCTATACTTCAGATCTCGACTGGAAATGCCTCTAGAAGGGTAAAGTCTCCAACTTTACCCACTAATATCCTTCCTAAAGAGATTAAGCTCAAAACCTACCCCAAAAGGCCAAGGTCTTAATCCAAAAACCACCAAAACTACAAGATAGACCATGAGGTCATAGATCTGGACTCTAGGGACTAATAGACCGCGTAAAGTTCTAGCTTTCTCTTCATGTATGGCCATAAGAACCTTCAAAAGGCCAAAATGGTGGTCTAAAGGTTGCATGGGACTTCCATGGCCATAAAGTTGGCACCTTTATGCCATGGAAACCCCTAAAGATCCTAGATCTGAAGTGTTAACCCATTTGGGACGTCCAACTCCCAAGGGTCATGATATTTTGACAATAACCAAGTAAAATAACCCTAAAAGAAGATCTAACCAACTACAAGGCAATGTTCAAGCTTTATACCAGAAAAGTGACGTGGATGAGGTAAGGATTCTGGATCTATATAATCCTTCTTGTGTCTCCAAGCTCTTCCTTCTTCCAATGGCTTCAACACACACTAAAAACACTCAAAATGGCTCACAATCTCTCAAAATAGCTTTAGGGTTTCGAGATTCAGGGTTAGGGACTTGGAGGCTGGAAATGAGGCCAACATGAAAGGTTTAAGGTGTTTAAATAGGGTGCAAACCCTGGAAATTAGGGTTTCATATCTGCCAGCCTACTCGTCGAGTTGAGGCCTCCCAACTCGTCGAGTAGGTTTTTCAAACCCGCAGTCCAGATAATCTCTACTCGACGAGTCTGGGGCTTCCAACTCATCGAGTTGCTCTGAAATCATGAATAAATTATAAGTTTAAATGCATACCAGGAACCAGACGTTATGATTCTCCCCCACTTGTCTCGGACTTCGTCCTCGAAGTCTTCTGTCTCGAATAATCCTGGATAATGCTCTCTCATCTCCTCCTCTGGCTCCCATGTCCACTCTGATCCCTTGCGGCGCAGCCACTTCACCTTCACTAACTGCACAACCTTGTTCCTCAAGGTTTTCACCTTCCGATCCAGAATTGCCATTGGCCTCTCAACGTAGTTCAAGCGGACATCCACCTGAATATCCTCTAAGGGCACCACTGCAAAATCATCCATTAAGCATTTTCGCAGCTGGGAAACATGAAAAGTGCTATGGATCTAACTAATTTTGGCTGGCAGATCCAGTCGATGCGCAACCTGGCCCACCTGAGCCAAAACCCTGAACGGACCGATGTACATGGGGCCAACTTGCCGCGCTTCCTGAACCGGATGTGTAACGCCTGGTTTCTGGTATGTATTTAATTCACAAATATTCACTTTTATATAGGAACTCGACAAGTTGGAGGCCCCAAACTCGTCGAGTAGAGATGAATTGAACCACGGGTTTGGAAACCTACTCGACGATTTGGAAGGCTTCAACTCAACGAGTAGGCTGTCAGAAATGAAACCCTAATTTTGGGGTTTTGCACCCTATTTAAACACCTTAACCCTCATAAGCTAGCCTCATTTCTAGCCTCCATCATCCCAAGCCCTAGCCTCGAAACCCTAATGCACATTTGAGAGTTTTGAGCCAAATTTTGTGCATTCTTGGTGATTTGAAGAAAAAGGAACTTAAAGAAGGAACAAGGACGTGTAGAAGGACTATATATCCAGAAGTTGGGCTGTATTTCTGATTCACTTGAGGTATAAAGCTTCAACCTTGTTTAGTTTATACTTAGACCTCCTCTTTAGGATTATTTTGCTTGTTTTGGTCATGTTGGAATGTGTAATGGAAGTTGGTTTTCCTTTTGAGGCTGAACAATCTAGATTTATAGTCTTGAGGGGCTCTCATGGCATAAAGGTGCCAACTTTATGGCCCTAGAAGCCCCATGCAAACCCTAAGCCATTATTTTGACCCTTTTAAGATCCACAAGGTCATGCATGTGAGTAAAGTTGGAGACTTTACGTGACCAAATTGTCCCTTGAGTCCAGATCTATGACCTCATGGTCTACCTTGAAGCTTTGATGGCTTTTGGAGTTGGATCTAAGCCCTTTCGAGTTAGGGTTTGAGTTTATGTGTTGAGGAGAGGTCCTTAATGGGTAAAGTTGGAAACTTTATCCTTCTATACATATTTCTAGCTTGGATCCAGAAGATAGGGCCTTGGTTTAAGAATAGGGACTTAATGCATTAAGAAGGCGTAACAGACTGAAGAACTTGACGAGTCCATAAGAGAACTCGACGAGTTGTTCTGGAAGTGTCCCGACTCTATTGAAAAGAGGGACTCGACGAGTTGTAGGAGAACTCGACGAGTTGGATCGTTATATCACGATTATGTGATTTATGGAAACTCGACGAGTTGAAGAGTAACTCGGCGAGTTGAGTCAACTCGGAATGTTGACTTTGAATTTAACCAAAGTGACCCGTAAGAGGTTATGAGTATGAAAGGGTACTTAAAGGAAATCTTTTATGTTTAGGAGCTTGAGTTGGGTTGATATTCAGAGCCGAGGATTTTTAGCTACTTTCCAGTATTCGAGGTGAGTTACCTTCCCGGTATGAGTGGGTCGAAGGCACCAATGCCGACCCACTAGTAGTTGTTTATAGTTGAGATGATTGTATTTGTGATAATTGTCTGGTATGTCACTATCCGTTGAGATTTATGTGATATGTTATTACGTGGTAGTGATAAGGGGGTGTAGTAGAACCCGTAACCGGTCGAAAGGGAACGAAGGGGTAGGCCAACACCCAGATATGCTAGGCAGTATATGATTTATGTGTATATGCTAGGATATGATGTGGTGGTGGTAGGGGTGAAATAGTCCTCGTAACCGGTTGAAAGAGACCGAAGGGGTAGGCCAACACCCAGATATGCTAGACAGTTACCGGTTGAAAGAGTCCGAAGGGGTAGGCCAACACCCTGATATGCTAGGTGGGTACCGGTTGAAAGAGACCGATGGGGTAGGCCAGCACCCAGATATGCTAGGCAGTATGTTTATTGTATGGTATGTAGTATGATGGGGGAACTCACTAAGCTTTTTGCTTACGGTTTTTAGTTTTGGTTTCAGGTACTTTTTCTTCGAAAGGAAAGGAGCCGGCATGATCGCAACGCATCACACTACGTTTTCTGCACATGAGATCTTTGGGAGTTACACTATGATGTTGTTTTCTTATGACATGTTTGATTATTGACATATGATTTTTGATATAGAATGATATTATGGATGTTTTCAGACTATTGGTTTTATAGTTATTTAATTAAAAATGAAATTTTTGGTCATGAATTTTGGGATGTTACAAGTTGGTATCAGAGCCTTGGTTTGAGGGATTCGGACACACTTTCGGGGGTTTCTGGACTCAAATTGAAGGTTTGAGAGATTTTTAAAAGAAAAATAATTTTTCTAAAATTTAAAATAAGGGTTTTTATAAAGAACGAGGAGTGTGATGCGTGCAATCGGCCGGGCTCAAGTAAGTTTCCCCAAGATACCCATACATGTTATGTTATGATATGATATGATTATAAGAACTGCATGCTAGATTAGGGATAAGGAACTAGGAAGGATGCCTTGTATGCCTGTTGTATGTGTATGAGAACTACATGCTAGATTAGGGTTAAGGATCTAGGAAGGATGCCTTGTATGCATGTTGTATGTGTATGAGAACTGTATGCTAGATTAGGGCTAAGGATATAGGAAGGATGCCTTGTATGCATACTGTATGTGCTTATTGAACTGCATGCTAGTACTGATTAGTCAGTGATATGATGACCTATTAAGGGTATGCCTGGTTTTGGTTACTCGATGCTCGAATGTTGCTTGCTTTGTGCTTTTAGGAGTTCTAGTTATCTTTAATTAACTAGTAAACGAATACGTTAAGTTACATATTACGAGGACTAAATAATTTCAGAAGGTTAGGTCTGGCCCTATTTCGCAGCTATTGTCTGAGTCCAACCGTTGTAGGGTAAGACCTCTCATTCGAAGAATTATCTGGTCTTAGTAATATGTAATGGTATTCGCGAGCTAGTTAGGGAGATTTAGCAGGGACTTCTTATGCAGCTGATGGCGGAGAGTGGGTCAGAGATTACCCTAGGTCAAGCCTAGGATGAGATTAGTATCAGAAATTCTTTGATTGCGAATCTTATACATGAATAGGAGACGACTTTGGTGAACTAAGGCAAACCAAAGGGGAAAGTACGGATAGATGTGGAAGGTAGTATGGGCCCGTACTACTGAAAGCAGAGGATCCGTACTTGACTCTTGGGGAGCTGCGGGGAACCAGGAGTGGTAGAATGTGAGACATCTCGATGATATGTACGATCCTGACGATTGTGTGTTTTGTTTCAGAATGATGGTGACACGTCACAGAGCAGGAGGTTCAGAGTCTGGGTCAGGTTCGGGTATGGGTTCCGAACCCGTGGATGATGGATTGCGCGAGTTCATTGCATCCAAGATTACGAGAGGCATCCTCGAGGCGACCCCGGTGATTTTTGGGTCGATCAAGGAGGTATCATTGAGCTGATGGAGGATCGCCTTAGGGCATTCAAGAGCGACATGGCATCTGGCCAGTCGGAAACTCGCACGCTCTCCTTCAAGGATTTAAGGGGATGCGGAGCACCGAACTTCTATGGGGTGAAGCTGTTGGGTTTTGAGCATTCTAACACTCCTATGGTGTACATGCAACCCTATAAACCTTGGATCTATGTTTTCTCTATTATACATGCAAATATTAACTATTCCAAGGTTTCATCCTAACTAGCATATTATGAAGCACCTATACTACAAAGTTCTAGTTAGATGACATACCTTTTGATGTAGCTTGATGTCTTCAAGCTTTAAGAGCTTAGCCCCAATAGTGTGGAAGCCTCAAATGGAATCACAAATCACCAAAACACCTTGGAAGAACTTGAGAGAATATGTATGCACACTAAAATCGGCCCACTCTTATTTTCACACACTTGTGCCAATTTTGTGAGCCAAGGACCCCTTTATATATTATGGAGGATTAGGGTTACATCCATGTAAACTACCCATGACCTTTCATTTACATAGGATCCATGGGTTAAAAGCTCCATGGACCATCCATGAAAGCTTAGCCCAACCTAAATGAACTTGGCCCATTCCATATATATAAGAGTCCATATTTAATTAGTTCTTTTTGATCACTTAATTAATTCTAAATTAATTCTTGATCAATACTAATTAAATAATATGATTCCATATTAATATATTAGAACTTATAATATATTAATATAAATCATAAATATACTATTCTCAAAAGACTATCCATATAAATTGTGCCGGTGAAGTGCAACCCAAATAGACCATGCCGGGTCGGGTCAAGTACATAACAAATATAGTTATGGACTTAGACATTAATCCAACAGTCTCCCACTTGGATAAGTCTAAAACTATTATTGAGTATGACTTTAAAACCTAACTGGCAATCGTAGCTCTTAAAGCCGCTGTCGAACTCTGACCTTGTCAATGACTTGTCCATTAGATAAGGGATCATATATTCCTCCATTCTAGATATCATATGGACTGAGACATGGATTATAATCATTCTCTCTGTCCATTTGTTGTTTCCCGATTTTCGATTTATGATGACTGACTGATTGAACAAATCAAATCAGTCCTGGCTTGGCCAAGCACTCACATGTGTCATCGCTAAATCATCGAGGGGCCCACAGATATCGCTTTTATCCCGAAGGTAAAAGGAATGGATAAAATTCGACTCATATGGCTTGTTCTACTACTTGTTGATGTTGGATTAATGTCTAAGTCCATAACTATAATTGGTAAGACTTGACCCGACCCGGCATGGTCCATTTGGGTTGCATGGCATCATGCATTTGGATAGACTATAATGAGAGAAATAACACTTAAGGTTGGTTAATATATTATAAGTTCTAATATATTAATAAGGTTATTTAATTAGTATTGATCAAGAATTAATTTGGAATTAATTAAGTGATCAAAAGGAGAGTAATTAAATATATGGGTTGATTGTGTAAATCATTCATTCTTATATATGTGGGCTTGTGATCCAAGATTCCTTATGTTGGACTAAGTCCATGGGGTGACCCATGGATACTCCATGGAGTGACCCATGGATACTCCATGGAGGTTAAAATCCATGGAGCATAAGGAATGGGTAAAGTTATGAGTTACATGGTGTAACCCTAATAGCCACCATATAAAAGAATCCCATGGCTCAAGAAATCGTGGACTAATGTGTGAGTGTGAGGGCTAGACGATTTCAAGGAGTGTTCAAGTTTCTCTCAAGTTATTCCAAGTGTATTTGGTGTTGTGTGAACCATTTGAGGTGTCACACTTGGGGCACTAGGCACTCAAGCTTCATGAAGACATTCTACATCAAAGAGGTATGTATTCTATCTTGTTATATTTATTATTTTGTATGCTAGATTAGGATAATACCTTGGATGTTCATAATTGTATGTATAATAGAGAAAACACAGATCCAAGGTATTTAGGGTTGCATGTACACTTAGGAGTGTTAGAATGCTCATAACCCAACAGTGGTATCAGAGCCTGGTTTGTTTTCTTTTTTATACTTGCAAAAGTAGCTGAAAAATTGAGTTGGATGCATATATTCGATTGTTTTGGCTGGAATTGGACTAGGAACATTACCCTAAGATGTTTTTGTAAACTTGTTTTTGATGTGGTAATGTTCATGCTAATCCAATTTCTAAGATAATTGTCATAATTTCAAGATTTGTATTAGTTTGTATGTTCATGCTAATTTCTTGAAGATTGATGATTTGAATTATCTTGTTCTTATGAGGCTCTTAGATTAATAGAAAAGTTGTGTGAAATAGTTGTTTTCAATCCATTTTAATCTAAGAGTTGATTCCAAAGTGTGTTTTTGTAACTTGTCCTCAAGTTATATGAAAAGTCACATTTAAGAATCATAAAACTCATAAAAGTTGGCAAAGGTTACAAAATGAAGAGTCTAGTTCTAATTAAATGGTTTTATGACTCCATAACTTGTCCTCAAGTTATGGAGGTTCAAGAGTCTCTTCATTAAATTAAAAAAAAAAGTGTAACCTTAATTAGTTCCATAAGTTACAATAAAAAAAGTTATTTTTTTTATTAATTAGTTTAAAGTCTTCCATAACTTGTCCTCAAGTTATGGAACTTGAAGAGTTTTTTTTAATTAAAACTACTTTAAACTCATAAGTTATGGAATTAATTAGTTTTGAATAGTTTCAAAACTTGCCCTCAAGTTTTGGAATTTGAAAAGTTTTCACTTATGAATACTTTAATTCCAAGTTAGCCCTTAGAATTTTAAAAGTTAAAATTCAACCCTTATACTTTATAATATTATAAGTTAATAATAGTTATATATATATATGTATAAGAGTAAAGTCAGTCTTACCGTTAGTAGGCCTCATTCACGAAGCCGGTCTATAAGGGGGGTATAAGGTTACTGCCTATAAAATGACAGTTTAATGGGTGTCCACTCTCACCCACCGCTTCCTTGACTGGTGGAGGGTCGTTACCCGAACGGGTAGGACAAGGACTATAATTCTTCTTTCATTAAAAGTATTAATGATAAATACTAAGTAACTAAACTCTTATTAATACCCAATCTTAGTTACTTAGGAAAATGTGAATTTGGTGCTAACCCATGAAATTACACTTTGCACTTTGCTTAAGTCGTTAGTGGAGCGTGTGTGGTTAACCGGCACACTAACCTGGACTTAACAAGGTAGGCAAAGGGTAACTTAATATTTATCATAGTATCGGTGGAGCGTGTGTGGTTAACCGGCACACTGATTAAGGGGTAAATATTAAGGGTACTAAGTATATTTACATGGTTATTCACACCTTGTTTTGTGATCCTCGGCATCCCAGTCACAAAACCTGAAGGGCACACTCGATATTGAAACATGCCTTTGAACAGTTCAATGAATCTCAAAGATCTAGGACTTTCAAATCCAATTAAAACCTAATAAATTATTTTGTTTATCATGGTGGAAATTGGTGAATCGTCATTCACCTACCTTCAAATATTTTATAGCTTGGATTACGGCATCCCTCTTCTAAGTTATAAAATAGTTTGTTGGGTCCTAGCCTTAATATTTCATATTGGGTGTCATATTAAGGACTTTAAATCAACTATCTTGAATATCTCCCAAAAAGATGTCTGGTCTAGACATTTATGATCTTCCCAAATCTCTTGAAACAAGCTTTCCTAAATGAAGATGATGTCCCATGGATATCATAATTCTTTCACCTCCTCCAATTATTCTCCCTAACCCATAAGTTCCTAAAAAGTTTAAGGTCACTCAAGCCCTATTGGCAAGGCAAGGTCTAGGTGTGATCACATCTTGGAGATGTAGTCACATATTGACAAGCCGGGAGAGTTGGGTGTCAAAGTCTTGAGAAAGTTGGTGGCTCAACTACTTTCTAAGTCACATAGTGAGTTCTTTTGGGAATTCTATGAAACAGACTAAGACAAGACCCTTAATGATCTTATCTATTTGCTAAGATCAACTTCCTAAAACGCTATGGACATTGACAATGATGACATTGGATATCCAGTAAAGCTCTCTCTTCCCAATGGAAAGGGATCGGCCATAGTCAACTCGGTTGACCCAATGGTAAAGAGAGAGGCGAAGTCTGAGATAGTCCCATTATCAAGGGTCCATAGGTAACTATTGCCAAAGGAAGGGGCATTGGTTACGAAGCTGCCAAATTTACCTAAGGATGTTAAAGTCAATAAGTTTGGCTCTACTTCAGGTAAAGTCCATTGTCTAACTCTATTAAGTACATGCTGATTCTGATCGCGAAGATGGATTTCAATCGCATGGTTCAGTGATCAGAATTTTGGGCTATTACTTAAGAGTTATGATATTTATATTGCTTAGGAATAGATAACAACAAGGTTTTCATATGGATTGTAAGGATAAGTTTTTCCGCAAAGTTTTAAAATAAAGAAAAAGGTTTTGATTTTATTTATTTTAAGTATCCTTACAATGGCATTTGTGAAAAGTTGTTGCTTATAAGATTCCATTGATAGCAATATTGGAAAAATGGATTTGATTCTTTCGGTTGTGGTAGTGTCTAATATTACCAAATAAGGAAAGATTCTCATCACCCAAGGTTCAATTGGACCGAAACTTGGAATCATGCAAGTTGTATAGTATGATGAATGAGAACTTTCAGCTTGGAAAATTAAGACTAATTCCTTATGTGAATAAGGAAAGGACTAAGGGATCGAGTACACATTCTTGTGCACTGGTCAAGTCCACCACAAAAGATCAAGAAGACTATTCGTCATGATTTACTTAAGTTCAGTAAATATGATTATACTTATAAGTTTAAGTATAAGTCTGTAGCATTGGAGAAGTTTCAATGTGAGACAGAACGAATAAGAAGAATCAAAGTATGGCAGAAAGATAAAAGTTTCTCAAATCTGAAAAGATGGGAGAGTACTTTAGTATCATGTTTATGATCATCTTAATGATTAAGATACCATATCACAATTGGTCCTCTAAAGTCATCTTAGTGCATTCTTATGACTAAGAAGAGGAGTCATGAATTGTTGAAATGGTTAAATCAAAAAGATGAGTCATACTTCGTTCCAAAACAATTCTTAGAGTCATACTCCAAGATTGTAACTTGAGTGACATATCTTAAAGAGGGTTTGTTAACACTAGTCAAATGTAAGAGTAAAAGGTTATCTACTCTTGTACATTTGAAATTGGTAAGTTGTGATGTTTTGGATAAAACAGAGACCAACTTAGGCCAATTGTGTAAAGTGTTAGTCTTGATAAAGAATCCGCACTATCTCTTGAATATTTGACAAGGGAGTCTTATATGTCAAGAGGACAGTGAGAGTCTTAAAGCTCTTGAAAGTTTCAAGACTTAATTAAGAATAAAACCTAAAGTCCTTCACTAGCACACGACTTGAGGTTTATAACCTATCGTGTTGAAATTTTTGTGCCTATTGAAGTTGGCTTTGCATAGGAGTTCTGAGAGTTCTCAATTGGTTGCACAACTACTTGGAAGCAATGACAGGCACCTGAGCTGCCAAATGGCAAGAATTTAAGATTGCACAAGTTTAATCAATATGAGTTTGGATTTGTCACTAACCTTGTCTTGTGATTATGGTTTTGACAAATTCACATGGATAAGAACACATACACTATTAAATCTAAGTGTCATAAGGTTTCTCTCCGATTCATGAAAATGATGGTGAGGAAACACTTTCACTAAGTAGATTTTAGCTAGATAGCAATTGTGATATTTGCATTCTCAAAGTCGTTAGTGGAGCGTGTGTGGTTTACCGGCACACTAACATGGACTTGTGAGAAGTGGCAAAGGTCTAAACAATTGAGACTATGATTACGTCATCCCTTTTCATAGTTCTAAAATTGTTTAGACACACATGTGAGCTATCTAAGAGAGGTGTATGATTTTGATAAAGTTTTATCAAAACAATCTAGTATCAGAAATCTGAACTTTGGTAAGAAAGTCAGCTGATTTCTGAGTACATGTCAAAGCTAGTGGGAGCATAAGTGTTATGCTAATAATCATCATGTTAGTGGGAGCATGATAATTATGACAAAGGTTGCAAATTAGCAATGTTAATTATAGAAAACAAAAGTTTCAATTCGTGAGGTTGCAGGGGTTGAAAAAGTTGTTTTGCTATAATTAAGGGAGAGGAAATTATACTTCATTTCAATTCTAAAAGCTTAGATTGAGATTTTAATCGTATTTAATCAAGGATATATATATGAATTTCATGTTGGGATGGCTCAACATAAGGAAATTCTATATATGGGTCCATTATTTGCGTTCTAAAATTCGATTATGATTACGGCATCCCTTTTCATAATCTGAATTTTGAGAACTTGGCAAATTGAAATGGAAATATTATAGCAAAAGACTGGTTTAGTCTTTATGTGAGACATCATGAATCGTGTCCCATATGCTTCGGATATAGGATCGATTACATGTGCTATATTCATCCTTTCTAAAATTTTCCAAATGCCTGGGGCATTATGAAGGGAAAAGGTCTAGAATTGGATATGACTAAAATGATTAAGCAATTGTCGAGGACAATCTAAGGTTTACCAAAGATTGGTTGCTCAAGGACAGTTGGAAGTATAATGTTAATTCTGGAAGGACCATATTGACATAATCTGTAAGGAGGCAACTCTTGTTCAGAACTGATAGTCAAAATGGAATATGAAAATGTTTCAAAGTTAGAAATTATTCAATCTGTGTAAGATTAGGAAACTTAATGAAAGAAGGATGTTTCCAAGGAGCTGATCTCCTTTGGAATGCTCTGTAATGATTGTTGTCAAGTCTTTCTGACTTTGTGCATAATCATTAAGAGGATCAATGCATATAAGTTTAGAATCTAACAGATTTCAGTAAATGGCATGAATTTGAAATTCTCACATTTTTCGATAAGGATTTGGGAGTGTGAAATTAGAATCATTGAAATTATGTTCAATTGGTTTATTTCACAAAGTAAGGATCATAGACAAACATAGAGTGCATACTTGGTGTATGGCAAAGCTATTGTTTAAGAAAAACATAGTGTACATGCTTGGAGCATGGGACAACTAGTGTTTTTAATTCAAGTATAAAGTTGATAAAACCGAAACAATGAATAATGAGTAATCAGTATGGTGATAAATAAAAGTGTTTATTTATATTCATAGGGTTTGATACCATATTTGATTCATTTATTCTTGTGTTTCACTTTGCATGTTTTGACTTCCATAATAACTAAGTCGCTCTTCCTGAATGATTAAGTTATTCAAACCATCCACAGTCGGTCATATGTTGGAAGTAGATATGAATCAAGACTGTCATGGGTTGGTTTGTAGAGGTCCAAGTTGGTGGACAAAGTGGTGCTACAACACTCATGAGTGCTCATAAGTTCTGAGTATTGGATTCAACCCGCGCTCATTTGAATCACTTCATGGATTTTATCACGAGTGATCATGAGACGATAATATCTTATATTCTTCAAACCTAGAGATATGAGTTGTTACTATGAGTTGGTTATACATTGATTGCACGAAAACGCATTGGTAACTCGATGTTATAAAACGTGCCTTTGTGTATGATTCAACAAGTAGTAGAACAAGCCATATGAGTCGAAGTTTATCCATTCCTTTTACCTTCGGGATAAAAGCGATATCTGTGGGCCCCTCGATGATTTAAAGATGATACATGTGAGTGCTTGGCCAAGCCAGGACTGATTTGATTTGTTCAATCAGTCAGTCATCATGAATCGAAAATCAGGAAACAACAAAGGGACAGAGAGAATGATTGATAATCCATGTCTCAGTCCATATGATATCTAGAATGGAGGAATATATGATCCCTTATCTAATGGACAAGTCATTGACAAAGGTCAGAGTTCATCGACAAGGTCAGAGTTCGACAGAAGCTTTTGAGAGCTACGATTGCTGATCGGTTCCTGAAGTCATACGCAATAATAGTTTTAGACTTATCCAAGTGGGAGACTGTTGGATTAATGTCTAAGTCCATAACTATAATTGGTAAGACTTGACCCGACCCGGCATGGTCCATTTGGGTTGCATGACATCATGCATTTGGATAGACTATAATGAGAGAAATAACACTTAAGGTTGGTTAATATATTATAAGTTCTAATATATTAATAAGGTTATTTAATTAGTATTGATCAAGAACTAATTTGGAATTAATTAAGTGATCAAAAGGAGACTAATTAAATATATGGGTTGATTGTGTAAATCATTCATTCTTATATATGTGGGCTTGTGATCCAAGATTCCTTATGTTGGACTAAGTCCATGGGGTGACCCATGGATACTCCATGGAGGTTAAAATCCATGGAGCATAAGGAATGGGTAAAGTTATGAGTTACATGGTGTAACCCTAATAGCCACCATATAAAAGAATCCCATGGCTCAAGAAATCATGCACTAATGTGTGAATATGAGGGCTAGACGATTTCAAGGAGTGTTCCATTTCTCTCAAGTCATTCCATGTGCATTTGGTGTTGTGTGAACCATTTGAGGTGTCACACTTGGGGCACTAGGCACTCAAGCTTCATGGAGACAAGCTACATCAAAGAGGTATGTATTCTATCTTGTTATATTTATTATTTTGTATGCTAGATTTGGATAATACCTTAGATGTTCATAATTGTATGTATAATAGAGAAAACACAGATCCAAGGTATTTAGGGTTGCATGTACACTTAGGAGTGTTAGAATGCTCATAACCCAACAGTTGAATCATACACAAAGGCACGTTTTATAACAACGAGTTACCAATGCGTTTTCGTGCAATCAATGTATAACCAACTCATAGTAACAACTCATATCTCTAGGTTTTAAGAATATAAGATATTATCGTCTCATGATCACTCGTGATAAAATCCATGAAGTGATTCAAATGAGCGTGGGTTGAATCCAATACTCAGAACTTATGAGCACTCATGAGTGTTGTAGCACCACTTTGTCCACCAACTTGGACCTCTACAAACCAACCCATGACAGTCTTGATTCATATCTACTTCCAACATATGACCGACTGTGGATGGTTTGAATAACTTAATCATTTAGGAAGAGCGACTTAATTATTCTGGAAGTCAAAACATGCAAAGTGAAACACAAGAATAAATGAATCAAATATGGTATCAAACCCTATGAATATAAATAAACACTTTTATTTATCATCATATTGATTACTCATTATTCATTGTTTCGGTTTTATCAACTTTATACTTGAATTAAAAACACTAGTTGTCCCATGCTCCAAGCATGTACACTATGTTTTTCTTAAACAATAGCTTTGCCATACACCAAGTATGCACTCTATGTTTGTCTATGATCCTTACTGTGTGAAATAAACCAATTGAACATAATTTCAATGATTCTAGTTTCACACTCCCAAATCCTTATCGAAAAATGTGAGAATTTCAAATTCCTAGCATTTATCGAAATCTGTTTAGATTTTAAACTTATATGCACTGACCCTCCTGTAATGAATATGTACAAAGTCACAAAGACTTGTCAACAGTCATTATAAGGTATTCCAATGGAGATCAACTCCATGGAAACTAAGTCTCATATTCAAAGTACATTGCTTTGGACATGCTTCTTGCATTAAGTTTTCTAATCTTACACAGATAACTTCCACCTATGGAGACAACTCCATATTCTCATTTTGACTATCACTTCTGAATAAGAGATGCCTCTTTTCAGAATATGTCAATATGGTCCTTCCAAAATTAGCACTATACTTCCAACTGTCCCTGAGCAACCAATCTTTGGTAAACCTCAGATTGTCCTCGACAATTGCTTAATCATTTTAGTCATATCCAATTCTAGACCTTTTCCCTTCTTAATGCCTCTGGGCATTTGGAAAAATTTAGAAATGACAAATATTATAGCACATGCAATCGATCCTGTACCCAAAGCAAATGGTACACGATTCATGATGTCTCACATAAAGACATGATTCTAGACCAGTCTTTTGCTACAATATTTTTATTTGCCATGTTTTCAAAATTTGACTATGAAGAGGGATGCCGTAATCATAATCAAATTTTGAGAACGCAATATATAGAATTTCCTTAAGTTGAACCAATCCAACATGAAATTCATATATATATTCTTGACTAAGGATGATTAAGGTCTCAATCTAAGCCTTTAGAACTGAAATGAAGTATATCCTCTCCCTTAATTATAGCAAAACAACTTTTTCAATCCCTGCAACCTCACGAATTGAAACTTTTGTTTTCTATAATTAACATTGCTAACTTGCAACACTAACAATAATTATCATGCTCCCACTAACATGATGATTATTAGCATAACACTTATGTTCCCACTAGCTTTGACATGTACTCAGAAATCAGCTGGACTTCTAGAAATCAATACTTTATTGACTTTCTTACCAAAGTTCAGATTTCTGATACGAGATGCTTTGATAAAACTTTATCAAAATCATACACCTTTCCTTAGATAGCATGCATGTGTGTCTAAACAATTTCAGAACTATGAAAAGGGATGCCGTAATCATAGTCTCAATTGTTTAGACCTTTTGCCATCTGCTTCAAATCTACTTGGTGGAAGAGTTTCCTCACCATCATTTTCATGAATCGGAGAGAAACCTTATGACCCTTAGATTTTATGGTGTATGTGTTCTTATCCATGTGAATCGTCAAAACCATAGTCATAAGACAAGGATAATGACAAATCCAAACTCATATGGACTGAACTTATGCAATCTTAACTTCTTGCCACATGGCAGTACAGGGCCTGCCATTGCTTCCAAGTTGTTATGCAACCAATTGAGAACTTTCAGAACTCCTATGCAAAGCCAACTTTAACTGGAATGGGCACATAATATGTCAACACGATAGGTTATAAACCTCAAGTCGTGTGCTAGTGAAGAACCTCAGGTTTTATTCTTGATTAGTTCTTGAAATTCTTTTTAGGATCTTTAAGACTCCCACTATCCTCTTGACATATAAGACTATCTTGCCAAATATTCAAGAGATAGTGCGGATTCTTTATCAAGACAAACACTTCACACAATTGGCCTTAGTTGGTCTTTGTTTTATCCAAAACATCACAACTTACCAATTTCAAATGTACAAGAGTAGGACACTTTTACTCTTACATTTGACAAGTGTTTTAAACCTTTCTTTAAGATATGTCACTCAAGTTACAATCTTGGAGTATGACTCTAAGAATTGTTTTGGAACGAAGTATGACTCATCTTCCTGATCTAACCATTTCAACAATTCATGACTCCTCTTCTTAGTCATAAGAATGCACTAAGATGACCTTTAGAGAACTAATTGTGATATGATTTCTAAATCATTAAGATGATCACAAACATGATACTAAAGTACTCTCCCATCTTTTCAGATTTGAGAAACTTTTATCTTTCTGCCTGATTTGATTCTTCCCATTCGTTCTACCATACATTGAGACTTTTCCAATGTTTCAGAATTATACTTAAACTTGTAAGTATAACCATATTTACTAAACTTTAGTAAATGAAATAGTCTTAACGAGCTTTGTGGTGGACATGACCAGTGCACAAGAATGTGTACTCGATCCCTTTAGTCTTTCACTTGACTCACACATCCATGTGAACAAGTAATTAGTCTTGATTTTCCAATGCTTGAAAGTTCTCATTCATCATACTATTCAACTTGCATGATTCCAAGTTTCGGTCCAATTGAAACTTGGGCGATGAGGAACTTTCCTGATTTGGTAAATTTAGACACTACCACAAATGAAAGAATCAAATCCATTTTCCAATATTGCTGTTAGTGGAATCATATAAGCAACAATTTTCCACAAATGCCATTGTAAGGATACTTCAAATAAATAAAATTAAACAAGTTTCTTTTATTTTAAAACTTTGCGGAAAAACTTATCCTTACAATCCACATGGAAAATTGTTGTTATCTATTCCTTAGCAATATATCATAACTTCTTAAGCAACTGCTCAAAATTTTGATGCGATCGAAATCCACCTTCGCGATCAGAATCAGCATATACTTCCTTTAAGATTTCTCTCTATTCTTTGATTCTTAAAACATCAACATGTGACCCAGTCACATCATGTAATGAGGATCTCGGAATAGAACTTAACAGAGTTAGATAATGGGCTCTACCTGATGTAGAGTCAAACTTATTGACTTTAACATCCTTAGGTAAATTTGACAGCTTTGCAATCAACGCCCCTTCCTTTGGCAAAATAAACATATGGACCCTTTGGTAATGGGACTATCTCAGACTTAGCCTTTCTCTTTACCATTTGGTCAACCGGGTTGACTATGGCCAATCCCTTTCCATTGGGAAGAGAATGCTTTTTCTGGATTTCCAGTGTCACCATTGTCACTGTCCATAAAGTTTTTGGGAAGTTGATCTTCTAATCAAAATTGATTTACTATTGTTCCAAATCATTGCTGATTCAGCAGCACCAAGCAAATAGATATGATCATTAAGGTTCATGTCATAGTCTGTTTCATAGTAGTCCCAAAGGAACTCACTATGTGACTTAGAAAGTGATTGAACATCCAACTTTCTCAAGACTTTGACACCCAACTCTCCCGGCTTGTCAATATGTGACTTCATCTCTAAGATGTGATCACACATAGACCTTGCTTGCCATTAGGGCTTGAGTGACCTTGAACTTGTGGGTTAGGGAGAATAATTGGAGGAGGTGGAGGAAGAGAAGTATGACTTCCATGAGCCAAACTCGGGAAGTCATATTCATTAGAAAAGCTTGGTTTGGGAAGATCATTGTTGTCTAAACCAGACATCAACAATGGGAGAAATTCACGTAAAGTTGATTTAAGTCCTTAATATAACACCCACTATGATATATTAAGGCTAGGACCCAACAAACTATTTTATAACTTGGAAGAGGGATGCCGTAATCCAAGCTATAAAATATTTGAAGGTAGGTGAATGACGATTCACCAATTTCCACCAAGATAAAGGAAATGTATCATTAGGTTTTAATTGGTTTTGAAACTCCTAGATTCTTTTGAGATTCATTGAACTTTTCAATGGCATGTTTCAATCTCGAGTGTGCCCTTCAGGTTTTGTGACTGGGATGTCGAGGATCACAAAACATGGTGTGAAGTAACCATGCAAATATACTTGGTACCCTTAATATTTACCCCTCAATCGATGTGCCGGTTAACCACATACGCTCCAACGATACTATGATAAACATTAAGTTACCATTTGCCTACCTTGTTAAGTCCAGGTTAGTGTGCCGGTTAACCACACACGCTCCACTAACAGCTTAAACAAAGTGCAAAGTGTAATTTCATGGATTAGCACCTTATTCACATTTTCCTAAGTAACTAAGATTGAGAATATATAAGTGTTTAGTTACTTAGTATTTATCATTATACTTATAATGAAGGGAGAATTATAGTCCTTGTCCTACCTGTTCGGCTAACGACCCTCCACCGGTCAAGGAAGCGGTGAGTGAGAGTGGACACCCATTAAACTGCCATTTTATAGGCAGTAACCTTATAACCCCCTTATAGACCGGCTTCGTGAATGAGGCCTACTAATGGTAAGACGACTTGCTCTTATACATATAATATATTAAACTTTTAATATTATAATAGTATAAGGGTGTATTTTAGACATTTAAAATACTTGGTGGTTTAATCTATTAATTAAACTATACTCTTAATTTAATTAAACTTAAACCATGTCATTATGGAATTATTAATTCTCTTTTAATTAAACACTTTAATTATCTATTAATAAAGTCCATAAGAGTTAATTTAATTATTCAATAAAAACATCATAATTCCAATTATTAAATTCAAAATTAAAACCATTTAATTAATTGTTTAAGTTATGAACCCAAAAGTTTTAGAATTCAATTCTTTTTTTATCATAAAAAAACTTTTTCCAAATTCCAAAACTTGAGGGCAAGTTTTGTAACTCTTGAAAACTTTTGGATTCCATAACTTATGGAGTTAAATACTTGTTTTATGATGAAACTTTTCATGTTCCATAACTTAAGAACAAGTTATGGAATTCTTTAAAACATTAACACCAAATTTTGTAACTCCATAAAAACTTTGAATCAATTTTTTTTTTAAAAAAAAACTTTCATATCCATAACTTATGGAAGTTTCAAAACTCTTAAGATCACAAACTTAAAAAAAAACTTTTGAGCTCCAAAATTTTATGACAAAATATGTAACTCCTTAAAACATTTAGATCAAACTTTTAAAACTAATAAAATAATCATATCATTTTATCTTTTACTAAATTTGACCTAATTCAACTCATATAGCAAATGATTCAAATTTTACAAATAATTTGTTTTTCACAAAAACAAGTAATTATCTTAAAATTTGACAAACGTCATGTTTTTTTTTTCCTTTTTTTTTCAACTTGAAAATAAAACATTTGCATCAATATAACAGAAAACAACCCATGACTCTGATACCACTGTTGGGTTTTGAGCATTCTAACACTCCTATGGTGTACATGCAACCCTATAAACCTTGGATCTATGTTTTCTCTATTATACATGCAAATATTAACTATTCCAAGGTTTCATCCTAACTAGCATATTATGAAGCACCTATACTACAAAGTTCTAGTTAGATGACATACCTTTTGATGTAGCTTGATGTCTTCAAGCTTTAAGAGCTTAGCCCCAATAGTGTGGAAGCCTCAAATGGAATCACAAATCACCAAAACACCTTGGAAGAACTTGAGAGAATATGTATGCACACTAAAATCGGCCCACTCTTATTTTCACACACTTGTGCCAATTTTGTGAGCCAAGGACCCCTTTATATATTATGGAGGATTAGGGTTACATCCATGTAAACCCTAATACCCATGACCTTTCATTTACATAGGATCCATGGGTTAAAAGCTCCATGGACCATCCATGAAAGCTTAGCCCAACCTAAATGAACTTGGCCCATTCCATATATATAAGAGTCCATATTTAATTAGTTCTTTTTGATCACTTAATTAATTCTAAATTAATTCTTGATCAATACTAATTAAATAATATGATTCCATATTAATATATTAGAACTTATAATATATTAATATAAATCATAAATATACTATTCTCAAAAGACTATCCATATAAATTGTGCCGGTGAAGTGCAACCCAAATGGACCATGCCGGGTCGGGTCAAGTACATACCAAATATAGTGATGGACTTAGACATTAATCCAACAGAAGGACCCTATTGTAGCCAGGCGATGGATTGCAGACATGGAGTCTGCACAGGTGACGAGATTGTGCCCTGAGGGGTCGAAGGTCATGTTTGATGCTGGGTGTTTGAGGGAGCAAGCTAGAGACTGGTGGGAGGCAGTCAGTGATACTTTGGGAGGCCTAGCCATTAAGACCATGACCTGGTCGGATTTTGAAGCCAGGTTCCGGGCCGAGTTTGTGCCAGCTATGGAGGTTCACCAGCTGGCCAGTGAGTTTTTGGTTATGAGGCAGACTACAAAGACTGTGGCGGAGATTACCGCCAAGTTCAAGGAGAGGGCCTTGTTGGAGCCTTAGTACGCAGGTGATGAGGAGATGAAGATAACCCGGTACCATGATATGTTGAGAGCTAACATCCGGAAATATGTCAGCTATTCGGCATGCCCGACTTTGGATGATATGATAGCTAGGGCGCAAGAGAGGGAGATTGATATAGAGTACATCAAGAAGAGGAAGGCAGACGACTGGGGTTTCGGTGAAGACGCATGAGGGAGTTTGCAGAGTAAGGGGATCGGGCTGCTATAAGTGCGGCAAGTTGGGGCACTTTAGCAGGGATTGTACTGCCCCTACCCCCACCATTCAGACATCAGACATGCTTTGTTTTCACTGCAACCAGCGAGGCCATAAAAAGGCCAACTGCCCGAGATTGGTACCAGGAGCACCAGTGGCGGCGCCAGCTCCAGCGACCCTGCGGATCACAGATGGCCGTCAGGTCAAGATAAATGCTCCTGTGGTGAGGAGTCGAGCCTTCCAGTTGACCGCCGAGGAGGCACGTGTTGCACCAGATGTGGTGATGGGTATGTTTCTTCTCCCTATCCTTTATTATATTTCAATTTTGATATTTATGTTCCATGTATTCTGTTTTAGAATCGTTCCACGTGAACGGTATCCCAGTGTTGGTGTTATTTGACTCGGGAGCTACCCGATCTTTCATTTCTCTTGCACTCAGCAAGAGGTTTGCCGAGTCTATGAGCAGCTTGGATTGTCCTTTAGAGGTCGATATTGCGGACGATCGATCCGTTCGGGCATCAGAGGTTTATAGAGATTGTGTCCTGAGGATATATGACGAGCGTTATCTCGTGGATTTGGTTCCCATTCCTTTGTGTGGGAACAAGGTCATCATAGGCATGGATTGGTTGAGCCCTAATGGGGCGATTATCGACTGTGAGCAGCAGTTGGTTCGGGTCAGGACCCCAAGTGGGGGAGAGTTGGTGATTCAGGGTGAGAGACCGCAGCATGGACTGACTTTGTGTTCGGCAACGAGGGTGAGACGATACCTTCAGTAGGGTTGCACGGGTTATGTCACCTATGTCATGGATACCCGAGAGAAGGGTAAGGCGACCGTACGCGATATACCGATCGTACGGGAGTACCTAGACATGTTTCCGGAGGATTTGCCTGGAGTACCTCCGGAGAGGCAGGTAGAGTTCAGGATTGACCTAGTTCCTGGTGCGGGTCCGATAGCCAAGGCACCATATCGGTTGGCTCCTCCCGAGATACAAGAGTTGTCTACACAGCTACAGGAGCTGTTAGACAAGGGATTTATTAGGCCGAGCAGTTCGCCATGGAGAGCCCTGATCCTGTTTGTGAAGAAAAAGGACGGGTCGCATCAGATGTGTATAGATTACCGGGAGTTGAATAAGGTAATTGTGAAGAACTGTTATCCCCTCCCGAGGATTGATGACCTATTTGACCAGCTTCAGGGAGCATCTTGGTTCTCCAAGATTGATATGCGATCAGGATATCACCAGATGCGAGTCAGGGACGACGATGTGCAGAAGACAACCTTTCGGACTCACTGTGGTCACTATGAGTTTGTGGTGATGCCGTTTGGGCTCACCAATGCTCCTTTCGCGTTCATGCATCTCATGAACCGCGTATGCAGACCGATACTGGATCGGTTTGTGATAGTATTCATTGATGACATCTTGGTTTACTCCAAGACACAGGAGCAGCACGAGGAGCACCTGAGGGAGGTGTTGGACACGTTGAGGAGGGAGAGACTTTTCGTAAAGTTCTCCAAGTGCGAGTTTTGGTTGTGCGAGGTGCAGTTTCTGGGGCATCTCGTCAACCAGACTGATATACTGGTCGATTCGGCCAAGGTAAAGGTCGTGATGAGATAGGAGGTTCCGAGGTCTCCATCCGAGAATCAGAGTTTTCTTGATTTGGCGGGTTATTATCGGAGATTCATTCAGGATTTTTCCAAGACTGCTGTTCTACTGACCCGAATGACCAAGAAGTCGAGACTTTGAGGCAGAAGTTGTTGATGGGTTTTTGAGCATTCTAACACTCCTATGGTGTACATGCAACCCTAGAAACCTTGGATCTATGTTTGACTATGATACATGCAAATAATTATTTTTCCAAGGTTCTTATCCTATCTAGCATGGCATGGGGAACTTGAATCAAATAAAGCTAGTAGAATTACTTACCTTGTAGTTGTAGTTGATTGCTTGGAGTTTTAGAGCCTAGCACCAATAGTGTGGATGCCTCAAATGGAAATCACAAATCACCACAAACTTGGAACTTTGAGAGAATAGTAATCACCTTCTTGAAATCGGCCCTCTTACTTTACTCACCACAACTCGTGTGATTTCAAGAACCAAAGCCTCCTTTATATAGTGTGGTGGATTAGGGTTACATTCATGTAAACCCTAATACCCATGTCTTTTCATTTCCATGAGATCCATGGGTTAAAGCTCCATGGAGTATCCATGGACTTTCCATGCAAGCCTAGCCCATTCCAAATAAGCAGTAGCCCACACTATATAAATACAAGAGCCCATATTTAATTAGTCATACTTTTGATCTCTAAATTAATTCTAGATTAATTATAGATCAATACTAATTAAATAATATGATTTTATATTAATATATTAGGACTTATAATATATTAATAAATCATAACTTATACTATTCTCAAACGATTATCCATAAATTATTCGGGTGAAGTGCAACCCAAATGGACCATGCCGGTTCGGGTCAAGTACATACCAAATATAGTTATGGACTTAGACACTATATCCAACAGTCTCCCACTTGGATAAGTCTAATAACTATAGTTGCAAGTATGACTTCAGGAACCGATCAGCAATCGTAGCTCTTTAAACTTTGTTGAACTATGAAGCGCCATTTTAGATAAGTGATCATATAATCCTCTGTTCTAGATATCAGCCGGACAAATACATGGAACATGGTCTTGCTTATTGTCCAGCATTTGTTTCCCGATTTCCGATTTGTTTGACATAGAACTTAACTGAACACATCAATTTAGTTCTGACCGGGCCCGGTACATAGGTCAAAACAAAATCATCGAGGGGCCCAGATATCGCTTCTAATCCTAGAAGGAACAGATAAACTTCAACTCATATGTTTGCTCTACTACTTGTTGAATTACACACAAAAGCACGGTTTATAACATCGAGTTACCAATGCGTTTTCGTGCAATCAATGCATAACCAACTCATAGGCAACAAATCATATCTCTAGGTTTGAAGACTTATATGATATTACCGTCTCACGATCACTCGAGATAAATTCCATGAAGTGATACAAGTGAGCGTGGGTTGAATCCAATACTCAGAACTTATGAGCACTCATGAGTGTTGTAGCCCCGCTTTGTCTAACATCTTAGACCTCTACAAGCCAACCCATGACAGTCTTGATTCATATCTACTTCCAACATATGACCGACTGTGGAGAGTTTGAATAATATGATATAAACCATAACATAATTATTCTGGAAGTCAAAACATGCAAAAAGAAATAATAGTAAACGATTGACAAGAGATAGCAACACTTTACTCATAAATAACAGCTTTTATTTATCATCAAATGTCAATTACATTTTACAAATTTCAAGATTATCTAACTACTAAAACTAATATCATCCTTCAGCCCTATGCTCCGAGCATGCTGGAGATGCTTAGCCCGAGTCAGTCCCTTCGTGAGGGGATCTGCTGGGTTCTCATCCGATGATACCCTCTTTGCCACGAGGATTCCTTCTTCTATTCGATGTCTAATGAAGTGATATTTTCTGTCAATGTGTCTGGATCTCCCATGATCTCTTGGTTCCTTGGCTAAGGCAACCGCACTATTGTTGTCACAGAAAATCTCCATTGGCTCCTTTATAGCTGGTACAACTCCAAGGTCTCCGATGAAGTTCTTTAGCCATATAGCCTCCTTTGCTGCCTCGCTTGCTGCTATATACTCTGATTCACAAGTGGAATCAACCACTGTCTCCTGCTTGGAACTTTTCCAAGTAATTGCCCCTCCGTTTAGAGTAAAGACCCAGCCCGACTGAGAGCGGAAATTATCCCTGTCAGTCTGAAAGCTAGCATCACTGTGATGGGTTTTGAGCATTCTAACACTCCTAAGTGTACATGCAACCCTAAATACCTTGGATCTATGTTTTCTCTATTATACATGCAATTATGAACTTTCCAAGGTATTACCCTATCTAGCATACAATACTTGATACTTGGGTAATCAAATGGATAGAATACATACCTTTGTTTGATGTAGCTTGTCTCCATGAAGCTTGAGTGCCTAGTGCCCCAAGTGTGACACCTCAAATGGTTCACACAACACCAAATGCACATGGAATGACTTGAGAGAAATGGAACACTCCTTGAAATCGTCTAGCCCTCATATTCACACATTAGTGCACGATTTCTTGAGCCATGGGATTCTTTTATATGGTGGCTATTAGGGTTACACCATGTAACTCATAACTTTACCCATTCCTTATGCTCCATGGATTTTAACCTCCATGGAGTATCCATGGGTCACCCCATGGACTTAGTCCAACATAAGGAATCTTGGATCACAAGCCCACATATATAAGAATGAATGATTTACACAATCAACCCATATATTTAATTAGTCTCCTTTTGATCACTTAATTAATTCCAAATTAGTTCTTGATCAATACTAATTAAATAACCTTATTAATATATTAGAACTTATAATATATTAACCAACCTTAAGTGTTATTTCTCTCATTATAGTCTATCCAAATGCATGATGCCATGCAACCCAAATGGACCATGCCGGGTCGGGTCAAGTCTTACCAATTATAGTTATGGACTTAGACATTAATCCAACAGTCTCCCACTTGGATAAGTCTAAAACTATTATTGCGTATGACTTCAGGAACCGATCAGCAATCGTAGCTCTCAAAAGCTTTTGTCGAACTCTGACCTTGTCGATGAACTCTGACCTTTGTCAATGACTTTTCCATTAGATAAGGGATCATATATTCCTCCATTCTAGATATCATATGGACTGAGACATGGATTATCAATCATTCTCTCTGTCCATTTGTTGTTTCCCGATTTCCGATTCATGATGACTGACTGATTGAACAAATCAAATCAGTCCTGGCTTGGCCAAGCACTCACATGTATCATCTTTAAATCATCGAGGGGCCCACATATATCGCTTTTATCCCGAAGGTAAAAGGAATGGATAAACTTCGACTCATATGGCTTGTTCTACTACTTGTTGAATCATACACAAAGGCACGTTTTATAACATCGAGTTACCAATGCGTTTTCGTGCAATCAATGTATAACCAACTCATAGTAACAACTCATATCTCTAGGTTTGAAGAATATAAGATATTATCGTCTCATGATCACTCGTGATAAAATCCATGAAGTGATTCAAATGAGCGCGGGTTGAATCCAATACTCAGAACTTATGAGCACTCATGAGTGTTGTAGCACCACTTTGTCCACCAACTTGGACCTCTACAAACCAACCCATGACAGTCTTGATTCATATCTACTTCCAACATATGACCGACTGTGGATGGTTTGAATAACTTAATCATTCAGGAAGAGCGACTTAGTTATTATGGAAGTCAAAACATGCAAAGTGAAACACAAGAATAAATGAATCAAATATGGTATCAAACCCTATGAATATAAATAAACACTTTTATTTATCACCATACTGATTACTCATTATTCATTGTTTCGGTTTTATCAACTTTATACTTGAATTAAAAACACTAGTTGTCCCATGCTCCAAGCATGTACACTATGTTTTTCTTAAACAATAGCTTTGCCATACACCAAGTATGCACTCTATGTTTGTCTATGATCCTTACTTTGTGAAATAAACCAATTGAACATAATTTCAATGATTCTAATTTCACACTCCCAAATCCTTATCGAAAAATGTGAGAATTTCAAATTCCTAGCATTTATCGAAATCTGTTTAGATTTTAAACTTATATGCACTGACCCTCCTGTAATGAATATGTACAAAGTCACAAAGACTTGTCAACAGTCATTATAAGGTATTCCAATGGAGATCAACTCCATGGAAACTAAGTCTCATATTCAAAGTACATTGCTTTGGACATGCTTCTTGCATTAAGTTTTCTAATCTTACACAGATAACTTCCACCTATGGAGACAACTCCATATTCTCATTTTGACTATCACTTCTGAATAAGAGATGCCTCTTTTCAGAATATGTCAATATGGTCCTTCCAAAATTAGCACTATACTTCCAACTGTCCCTGAGCAACCAATCTTTGGTAAACCTCAGATTGTCCTCGACAATTGCTTAATCATTTTAGTCATATCCAATTCTAGACCTTTTCCCTTCTTAATGCCTCTGGGCATTTGGAAAAATTTAGAAATGACAAATATTATAGCACATGTAATCGATCTTGTACCCAAAGAAAATGGTACACGATTCATGATGTCTCACATAAATACATGATTCTAGACCAGTCTTTTGCTACAATATTTTTATTTGCCATGTTTTCAAAATTTGACTATGAAGAGGGATGCCGTAATCATAATCGAATTTTGAGAACGCAATATATAGAATTTCCTTAAGTTGAACCAATCCAACATGAAATTCATATATATATTCTTGACTAAGGATGATTAAGGTCTCAATCTAAGCCTTAACACTTCCTAAGTGTACATGCAACCCTAATAACCTTGGATCTATGTTTGTCTAATAATCATGCAAAGTTGAATTCCAAGGTTATATTCCTATCTAGCATACATGGGGAACATTTTTAACTTGAATGAAAGATCGAATAACTTACCTTGTTGTTGATTATGATCCTTGAAACCTTGTGAGCCTAGCACCCCAAGTGTGATGCCTCAAATGCTTCACACAACACCAAATGCAAAGGAGTAAACTTTGAGAGAATCTTACACTTGCAAAATCGGCTCTAGCCCTCTTGTTTCTTATGTGTAGCCTATTTTGGTGGAGAATGGGTTTCTTATATAGTGTTGACACATCTAGGGTTACACCATGTAAACCCTAATGTGTCATGACTCTTCATTTCAATGACCCATGGGTTTGTAACTCCCATGGAGCATCCTATGGGTGGAACCCAACTTGATAATCCATGGAGCCTCTTAGCCCACTATATAAGATATGGAAGATTTACATAATTTACCCATATATTTAATTAGTTATCTTTTGATCACTTAATTAATTCTAAATTAATTCTTGATCAAACTAATTAAATAATATTATTAATATATTAGAACTTATAATATATTAATAAACCATAAGTGTTATTTCTCTCATTTTAGTTTATCCAATTGCATGGTGCCATGCAACCCAAATGGACCATGCCGGGTCGGGTCAAGTACATACCAGAAATAATTATGGACTTAGACACCTTATCCAACAGTCTCCCACTTGGATAAGTCTAATAACTATAACTGCAATACTTCAGGAACCGATCGACAATCGTAGCTCTTTCAAGGTCTCTCGAAACTAAGAAGATGATGATACGCCATTTAAGATAAGTGATCATATAATCCTCTGTTCTAGATATCAGCCAGACAAATACATGGAACAATGTCTTACTTTGTGTCCAGCAGTTTGTTTCCCGATTTCCGATTTGTTTGACATAGAACTCAATTGAACATATCAACTTAGTTCTGACCGGGCCCGGTACATAGGTCAAAACAAAATCATCGAGGGTCCCAGATATCAGCTTCTAATCCAAGAAGGAACAGATAAACTTCGACTCATATGTTTGTTCTACTACTCATTGAATTATACACAAGAGCACGTTTTATAACATCGAGTTACCAATGCGTTTTCGTACAATCAATGCATAACCAACTCATAAGTAACAAATCATATATCTAGGTTTGAAGACTTATATGATATTACCGTCTCACGATCACTCGAGATAAATTCCATGAAGTGATTCCAGTGAGCGTGGGTTGAGTCCAATGCTCAGAACTTATGAGCACTCATAAGTGTTGTAGCCATGTCCAACAACTTAGACCTCTGCAACCAATCATGACAGTCTTGATTCATACCTACTTCCGACATATGACCGACTGTGGAGGTTCGAATAATATGATATACCAAACATAATTATTCTGGAAGTCAAAACATGCAAAAGAAATATAGTAAACGATCGACAAGAGATAGCAACACTTTACTCATAAATAAAACACCTTTTATTCATCATCTAATGTCAATTACACTTTACAAATTTCAAGGTTATCTAACTACTAAATCTAATATCATCCTTCAGCCCTATGCTCCGAGCATGCTGGAGATGCTTAACCCGAGTCAGTCCTTTCGTGAGGGGATCTGCTGGATTCTCATCCGAGGATACCCTCTTTGCCACGAGGAGTCCTTCTTCTATTCGATGTCTGATGAAATGGTATTTTCTGTCGATGTGTCTGGATCTCCCGTGATCCCTTGGTTCCTTGGCTAAGGCAACTGCACTTTCACTATCACAGAAAATTTCCATTGGCTCTTTAATAGCTGGTACAACTCCAAGGTCTCCAGTGAAGTTCTTCAGCCATATCGCCTCCTTTGCTGCCTCACTAGCTGCTATATACTCTGATTCGCAAGTTGAATCAGCCACTGTCTCTTGCTTGGAACTCTTCCAAGAAATTGCTCCTCCATTTAAGGTAAAGACCCAGCCTGACTGAGAGCGGAAATTATCCCTATCACTCTGAAAGCTAGCATCACTATACCCTATAACTCTCAAGTCTTCACTCCCACCGAGGGTAAGGACCCAGTCCTTAGTCCTCCGTAGGTACTTGAGGATATTCTGTACCGCAGTCCAGTGTGCCTTGCCAGGGTTCCCCTGATACCTGCTAACCATGCTCAAAGCAAAGGCTACATCAGGTCGAGTACACGTCATAGCATACATGATCGATCCTACAGCCGAAGCATAAGGTAATCGACTCATTTCTGCTATCTCAGCCTCAGTACTAGGGCTTTGTGTCTTACTCAATCTGGCATTACTCTGGATGGGTAACTCTCCTTTCTTGGAGTCCTGCATGCCGAATCTCTTCAACACCTTATCCAAGTAAGTACTCTGACTAAGTCCAATTAGTCTTTTACTCCGGTCTCTCAAGATCCTTATCCCTAGAATATAGGCAGCTTCTCTTAGGTCCTTCATAGAGAAACACTCCCCAAGCCAGGACTTAACTTCCTGCAGAGTTGGGATGTCATTTCCTATGAGTAGTATGTCATCCACATACAATACCAAAAAGCTAACTATACTCCCACTAGCCTTGACATATACACAAGATTCATCTTCACTCCTAGAAAAGCCAAATTCTTTGACTTTCTCATCAAAGCAAAGATTCCATCTGTGAGGTGCTTGCTTTAACCCATAAATGGATTTCCCAAGCTTACACACTTTGTTAGGGTACTCTGTATTGACAAAACCCTCTGGCTGACTCATGTAAACATCCTCAGCCAACTTTCCATTAAGGAAAGCGGTTTTGACATCCATTTGCCATATTTCATAGTCATGAAATGCAGCTATGGCTAACAGAACCCTAATAGACTTAATCTTGGCCACTGGAGAAAAAGTCTCATCATAATCAACTCCCGGAGTTTGTGAGAAACCCTTTGCAACCAGTCGTGCCTTATAAGTGTGTACATTACCATCCATGTCGGTCTTCTTTTTGAAGATCCATTTGCACCCTATAGTCTTACGACCTGGTACATTCTCAACCAAGTTCCAAACTTGATTGTCATACATGGACTGTATCTCGCTGTCCATTGCCTCTTTCCACTTGGCTGACTCAGGGCCTGCCATGGCTTCCACGTAACTGTTAGGTTCATCCAGACCTATCAGTGTCTCATCACTGATAAGTGTATCACCTTCCGCAGTAATATGGAATCCATAGTAATGCTCAGGTGCAGTCCTAACCCTTGTGGAACGCCTCAGAGGTACAGACTTGTCAATTGGCTCAACAGAAGTTTCCTCCTCAAGTTGAGTGCTAGGGTTTGAAGTTCCTTCACCACTTGACTCTTGAATTTCTCCAAGGTCAACTTGCCTCCCACTGTCTCCTTGGCTTATGAACTCTCTCTCTCGAAAGAAAGCCCTCCTAGCTACAAAGACCACATTCTCACTAGGTCTGTAGAAGAGGTAACCAAAGGATTTCTGTGGGTAGCCGATGAAAATACACCACTCACTTCGAGGTTCGAGCTTATCATGAGTCTCGCGTCTCACGAAAGACTCGCAACCCCAAATCTTAATGTGGTATAGTTTGGGTACTTTACCAGTCCACATCTCATGAGGAGTTTTGGCAACTTTCTTTGTGGGAACTAGATTAAGGATATGGGCGGCAGTCTCTAAGGCATACCCCCAAAATGAGATTGGTAGCGAAGCTCGACTCATCATGGAATGAACCATATCCAACAAGGTTCGATTACGCCTCTCAGCTACACCATTCAACTGCGGTGTCCTGGGAGGTGTCAATTGTGAGACAATCCCACATTCCCTAAAATAGTCGAGGAACTCTGAACTAAGATACTCACCACCTCGATCGGATCGAAGCATCTTAATGTTCCTGCCCAATTGATTCTCGACTTCCTGTTTAAACTCTTTAAACCTCTCAAAAGTCTCTGACTTATGCTTGATTAAGTAGACATATCCATATCTACTGTAATCATCAGTAAAAGTCAAATAATAACGATTAGCATCCCTTGTGGCATGTTTGAAGGGCCCACACACATCCGTGTGTATAAGATCCAACAAACCTTCACCCCTCTCACAAGAGCCTGTGAAGGGTGACTTTGTCATTTTTCCAAGTTAGCATGATTCGCAACTATCATCTGACTTTAGGTCAAATGACTCCAATACTCCATCCTTTTGGAGTTGGCCTATGCGTTTCTTGCTTATATGTCCAAGACGACAATGCCATAATGATGCTTTATCCAAGTTATTATCATTAACAGAATCAATACACAATACATTATTTCCTAAGTTATCAACCACAGATACAGTTTCATACACACCATCACAAGGTAATGCTTTAAAATAAAGAACATTATTAAAGAAAGCATTAATCGAACCAACTTCATTATCAAATGAAAAGGTGAAACCTTGTTTATACAATGCATGAAAGGAAATGATATTTCTTGCCATTTCTGGCGAATAACAACATTTATTCAAATCTAAACTAAACCCACTACTTAGCGATAAAGTATAAACTCCAATCTTGGTGACAGGTAAAGCTTTCCTATTCCCCATGATTAAGTTTATTCTTCCATGCTCCACATTCTCACTTCTTCTTAGTCCCTGCAAATCAGAACAGATATGAATACCACAACCGGTATCAAGGACCCAAGAGTTAGAATGGGGTGAGTTATTAGATAAGATAGTGTAAATACCTGCATGGTTGGGTTTAACTTTCCCATCCTTCACATCTTGCTGGTACTTTGGGCAGTTCCGCTTCCAATGTGACTTTTCATGGCAATAGGAGCATTCAGCCTCTTTAGGGTCAGAAGAAGGAGTGACAAAACCTTTCTTGGTTCCACTTGAAGAAGAGCCATCAAGGGTCCTAGCCTTAGTACCCTTCGAAGAGCTCTTCCTCTTCTTTCCTCTACCTTTCCCGATTGCCAAAACCGGGGCGGAGTTTGGAGTAGGAGTGTTAACAACCGACTTACCCCTAAGACCTGTTTCTGCGGTCTTGAGGAGTCCCTGAAGTTTGCTGAGTATGACCTCTTCCTTATTCATGTGATATGTCATGCGGAATTGATCATAGCACGATGGTAAGGAGTGCAAAATGATATCTATTGCAAGCTCCTCAGGGAAGTTCACATTAAGCTTCAGAAACCGATCCACATACCTTTGCATTTTCTGCATGTGGCTCGTGACGGATTCCCCGTCCTTCATCATGGTTGTTATGATAGAGCATATGATTTCATACCTCTCTTGTCGTGCACTTTGATGGTATCTTTCCATCAGATCTTGGTGCATTTCAAAAGGGTAGAAGTCCTCATAGGACTTTTGGAGTTCCGCGGTCATGGTGGCCAACATGATGCATGCCACTTTTGTAGCATCCCTTTCATGTGCCCGGAAGTCAGCGATCTCCTAGGGAGTTGCAGTGGTCTCATCAATCTCCTTAAGCTCCTTGTCAAGGACATATTCTTTGTCCTCGTAGCGGGTAATCATCCTGATGTTTCTGGGGCATCTCGTCAACCAGACTGATATACTGGTCGATTCGGCCAAGGTAAAGGTCGTGATGAGATAGGAGGTTCCGAGGTCTCCATCCGAGATTCAGAGTTTTCTTGATTTGGCGGGTTATTATCGGAGATTCATTCAGGATTTCTCCAAGATTGCTGTTCTACTGACCCGAATGACCAAGAAGTCGAGACTTTGAGGCAGAAGTTGTTGATGGGTTTTTGAGCATTCTAACACTCCTATGGTGTACAAGCAACCCTAGAAACCTTGGATCTATGTTTGACTATGATACATGCAAATAATTATTTTTCCAAGGTTCTTATCCTATCTAGCATGGCATGGGGAACTTGAATCAAATAAAGCTAGTAGAATTACTTACCTTGTAGTTGTAGTTGATTGCTTGGAGTTTTAGAGCCTAGCACCAATAGTGTGGATGCCTCAAATGGAAATCACAAATCACCACAAACTTGGAACTTTGAGAGAATAGTAATCACCTTCTTGAAATCGGCCCTCTTACTTTACTCACCACAACTCGTGTGATTTCAAGAACCAAAGCCTCCTTTATATAGTGTGGTGGATTAGGGTTACATTCATGTAAACCCTAATACCCATGTCTTTTCATTTCCATGAGATCCATGGGTTAAAGCTCCATGGAGTATCCATGGACTTTCCATGCAAGCCTAGCCCATTCCAAATAAGCATTAGCCCACACTATATAAATACAAGAGCCCATATTTAATTAGTCATACTTTTGATCTCTAAATTAATTCTAGATTAATTATAGATCAATACTAATTAAATAATATGATTTTATATTAATATATTAGGACTTATAATATATTAATAAATCATAACTTATACTATTCTCAAACGATTATCCATAAATTGTTCGGGTGAAGTGCAACCCAAATGGACCATGCCGGGTCGGGTCAAGTACATACCAAATATAGTTATGGACTTAGACACTATATCCAACAGTTGTGCGAGACACCGATCTTAGCCCTGCCAGAGGGCGTTGAGGATTTCGTAGTGTATTGTGACGCGTCTATCTCTGGTTTGGGCGCAACGTTGATGCAGAGAGGGCACGTCATCGCTTACGCCTCGAGGCATTTGAAGCCTCATGAGGCGAATTACCCAACGCACGACCTGGAGTTGGGGGCAGTTGTTTTTGCCCTCAAGATTTGGCGACACTACCTTTATGGGGTCTGTTGTACCATTTACACGGACCACAAGAGCTTGAGGTACTTGATAGACCAGCCAAATATGAACATGAGACAGCGACGGTGGTTGGATGTGGTGAAGGATTATGATTGCGAGATCCTCTACCACTCGGGGAAGGCTAATGTTGTGGCCGATGCACTTAGCCGCAAGGCATTCATGATCCCAATCAGAGACATCTGCCTGAGGATGACAGTAGTGACTCCGCTTTTGGAGCGGATTCGAGAGGCTCAACAAGAGGCTATGAAGGAGGAACACCAGAATAGTGAGCGTATCGTGGGTCAGATTTCCTCCTTCGACTATGATAGTCACGAGCTATTGACACTCCATCGT
This sequence comes from Lactuca virosa, assembly GCF_052849685.1. NCBI lineage: Eukaryota > Viridiplantae > Streptophyta > Magnoliopsida > Asterales > Asteraceae > Lactuca > Lactuca virosa. The sequence continues at coordinate 436,686,124 of NC_136430.1, read as the reverse complement.
AGAGTATGGGTTCCGTACGCGGGCAGTGTGCGCCAAATCCTGATGGAGGAGGCGCACAAGTCCAGATTTTCCATCCATCTCGGGGCGACGAAGATGTATATAGATCTCCGTCCTGATTACTGGTGGCCCTACATGAAGCGTGATGTATCCTGGTACGTCGAGAGGTGCTTGACCTACAGGAAGGTCAATGTCGAACACCAGAGACCTCACGGAAAGACGCATCCGTTGGATATCTCTATGTGGAAATGGGAGGATATTACCATGGACTTCATTACGAAGTTACCTCGGACGACGCGCAAAATTGACGTGATATGGGTCATCGTGGATCGATTGACCAAGAGCGCCCATTTCATACTGATTCAGGAGAGTATCTCGGCCGAGAAGCTGGCAGACATCTACATCAGGGAGGTAGTAGCTCGGCATGGGGTGCCGGTTTCGGTGATTTCTGATAGGGGCGTACGATTCACTTCCAGATTCTGGAAGAAATTCCATGACGAGTTGGGTACTCGTCTTCACTTCAGCACGACTTTCCACCCAAAGACGGATGGTCAGAGCGAGCGGACAATCCAAACCTTGGAGGATATTCTACGAGCGTGTGTTCTAGACTTTGGTGGTAGCTGGGATACCTGCCTTCCCTTGGCAGAGTTTTACTATAATAATAGCTACCACGCCGGTATCGATCGACCTCCCTTTAAGATGCTTTGTGGGAGGAAGTGCAGGACCCCAATATGTTGGGGTGAGGTAGGACAGAAGGTCATGGGGAGTACCGAAGTGGTACTCAAGACGACGGAGAAGATCCAGCAGGTCCGGAGTAGACTCCAGACGGCCCAGAGTCGGCAGAAGAGCTACGCCGACAGACGCCGATCGAACCTGGAGTTTCAGGTCGGGGATATGGTCCTTTTGAAGGTGTCAGCTTGGAAAGGTGTCACCAGCTTCAGAAAATGGGGCAATATGGGTCCCAGGTATATCGGACCTTTCAAGGTTATAGCCGGGGTTGGCAAGGTGGCGTACAGGTTGGATCTTCTGGAAGAGCTTAGACAGATCCACAATACTTTTCATGTTTTATAGCTGCGGAAGTGTTTAGTCGATGATACCGCAGTGGTTCCTTTAGAAGATATTCAGGTGGATGACAGCCTAAACTACATCGAGAGACCGGTAGCCATTCTCGACATGAAGATGAAGGATCTGAGGAACAAGATGGTAGAGTTGGTGAAGGTGCAGTGGCAGCACCGCAAGGGCTCGGAATGGATGTGGGCGCCGGAGGATGAGATGAGGGAGCACTACCCAGAGCTATTTCCAGCCGCAGCAGACTTCGAGGACGAAGTCTGAGATAAGTGGGGGAGAATTGTAACGCCTGGTTTATGGTATGTATTTAATTCATAATTATTCACTTTTATATAGGAACTCGACAAGTTGGAGGCCCCAAACTCGTCGAGTAGAGATGAATTAGACCGCGGGTTTGGAAACCTACTCGACGAGTTGGGAGGCTTCAACTCGACGAGTAGGCTGGCAGAAATGAAACCCTAATTTCGGGGTTTTGCACCTTATTTAAACACCTTAACCCCCATAAGTTGGCCTCATTTCTAGCCTCCATCGTCCCAAACCCTAACCTCGAAACCCTAATGCACCTTTGAGAGTTTTGAGCTAACTTTTGTGCATTCTTGGTGATTTTGAAGAAGAAGGAACTTGGAGAAGGAGCAAGGGCGTGTAGAAGGATTGTAGATCCAGAAGTTGGGCTGCATTTTCTGATTCACTTGAGGTATAAAGCTTCAACCTTGTTTAGTTTATGCTTAGATCTTCTCTTTAGGATTATTTTGCTTGTTTTGGTCATGTTGGAATGTGTAATGGAAGTTGGTTGTCCTTTTGAGGCTGAACATTCCAGATCTATAGTCTTGAGGGGCTCTCATGTCATAAATGTGCCAACTCTATGGCCCTAAAAGCCCCATGCAAACCCTAAGCCATTATTTTGACCCTTTTAAGCTCCATAAGGTCATGCATGTGAGTAAAGTTGGAGACTTTACGTGACCAAATTGTCCTTTGAGTCCAGATATATGACCTCATGGTCTACCTTGAAGTTTTGATGGCTTTTGGAGTTGGATCTAAGCCCTTTTGAGTTAGGGTTTGAGTTTATGTGTCGAGGAGAGGTCCGTAATGGGTAAAGTTGGAAACATTACCCTTCTAGACATATTTACAGCTTGGATCCAGAAGATAGGGCCTTGGTTTGAAGAATAGGGACTTAATGCATTAAGAAGGCGTAACAGACTGAAGAACTCGACGAGTCCATAAGAGAACTCGACGAGTTGTTCTGGAAGTGTCCCGACTATGTTGAAAAAAGAGGGACTCGACGAGTTGTAGGAGAAACTCGATGAGTTGGATCCTTATATCACGATTATGTGATTTATGGAAACTCGACGAGTTGAAGAGTAACTCGGCGAGTTGAGTCAACTCGAAATGTTGACTTTTACTTTGACTAGGGTGTTGACTTTGACTTTGACTTTGACCAAAGTGACCCGTAAGGGGTTATGAGTATGAAAGGGTACTTAAAGGAAATCTTTTATGCTTAGGAGCTTGAGTTGGGTTGATATTCGGAGTCGAGGATTTTCAGCTACTTTCCAGTATTCGAGGTGAGTTACCTTCCCGGTATGAGTGGGTCGAAGGCACCAGTGCCGACCCACTAGTAGTTGTTTACAGTTGATATGATTGTCTTTGTGATAATTGTTTAGTATGTCACTATCTGTTGAGATTTATGTCCTATGTTATTACATGGTAGTGATAAGGGGGTGTAGTAGACCCCGTAACCGGTCGAAAGGGACCGAAGGGGTAGGCCAGCACCCGAATATGCTAGGGAGTATGTGATTTATGTGTATATGCTAGGATATTATGTGGTAGTGGTAGGGGGTGAAATAGCTCCCGTAACCGGTTGAAAGAAACCGAAGGGGTAGGCCAGCACCCAGAGATACTAGGCAGTTACCGGCTGAAAGGGACCGAAGGGGTAGGCCAGCACCCTGATATGCTAGGCGATTACCGGTTGAAAGAGACTGAAGGTGTAGGCCATCACCTATATATGCTAGGCAGTATGTTTATTGTATGGTATGTGGTATGATGGGGGAACTCACTAAGCTTCGTGCTTACGGTTTTCAGTTTTGGTTTCAGGTACTTCTTCTTCGAAAGGAAGGAGCCGGCATGATCGCATCGCATCACACTACGTTTTCCCACCTCGCGAATGTAGATCTCGGCTAACTTCTCAGCCGATATACTCTCCTGGATCGGGATTAAATGCGCACTCTTGGTCAACCGATCCACGATGACTCAAATAGAATCCACTCCACGTGCGGTCCTGGGAAGCTTTGTGATGAAATTCATAGTGATGTCTTCCCATTTCCACACGGGAATCTCCAACGACTGCATCTTGCCATGAGGTCGCTGATGTTCGACCTTGACTTTCCTGCAAGTCAAGCACCGCTCCATATACCAGGCCACATCTCGCTTCATGCAGGGCCACCAATAATCAGGGCGAAGGTCCTGATACATCTTCGTTACCCCGGGATGGATGGAGAACCTAAATTTGTGGGCCTGAATCCGTAATTGTTCTTGTCAACTGGTAAAAGCAACAAGTATCAGATTGGTTCCGTGTTTAGGATTTAACTCTGATATAAACTGTAAAAATCATACCTTTACGCTTCCAAGATTGCAAGAAGTATTAGGTATTGCTGAGAATTTTACACAGAACTCAATGCAATTTTACTGATTTAATTAAGAGCTTATTTAATTGAACAATATAAAGTTAGGGTTAATTCAACGAGCTTGTTTTGGTTAACTAATTTAGGTAAAAGAAATTATACTAGAATTTGTTAGTTTTTCTCAGTACCAGCTTAGATAGAACGCAACTTAAATAACCAGATCTGAACTGATTGCATGATTAGGAAAGTCGCAATAGAGCTGAAATCGTTTTTATTATTGATTTTCGTTTAGTTTATTTTCACTGCAATTTTTAGTTTTAGTTTTATTCGAAACCCCCTTTTATATTTCTGTTTTGACTAGAATGTGCCTGATGCAAAAAAGGCATACACCGTTAGGATGTGTCCCTGAGGATTCGACCTTGCTTCCCTGTGCTATATTCTTTGTGCAACTAGCAGTGATAAATTTATTTGTTTAATACGCCCGCGATAACATGTTAACAGTTTCTAGCACCAAAACTAGCATAAAAATTCATGCTTTACAGACATGCATGTCCAATGCATGTCTTGAACTTATATTGGGCCAAAATAAGGGTTTTATGACAAAGATTTCATGCATGCCACCAAAACTCATTCTTACTTTAGATCCAAAACGACAAACACCCCAAATGACCTAAAGATTCATAAAGTTCCAAACTTTATGAGATCTCACCACTCCAACCCATAAATACATGAAGAATAAGGGAAAATCTAGAGATCTAGCAACTTAGTAAGGAAAAAATTGAGTCTTGGACACTCACCAAGGTCCAAAAGATATGCTAGAAGATGAAAATAATGCTTGCAAGGTGAACCACCTCACCAAAGGCTTCCTTCTCCTTCAAAGATCACCAAAAACACCAAAAATAAGCTCACAAAATGCAATGGAGGCAAGGGTTAGGGTTTCTGATCTTGGAAGGGTGATGAAGGCTGAATGATCACGGAACCCTAGCCATAACATCCTTTAAATAGGCCCACAACCCAAGGATTATAGTTTTCTCTAAAAACAGCTGCCACGCCGTAGCACCCATGGCCAGGTTATGACGGGTCATTAAATCTCGCGATCATAAAAAGTACTACCACACCGTGGGCATCCAAAAATGAAAATTCAAAATTAGAGATTAACTCATGTCTGAACAGGTGTTACAGTTTTTTCAATTATTTATTTTTTATTTTTTTTAAGCACGAAAAGATGTTCAAGGGAAATAGTAAATCTTCTTCGTAAACTAAGAGGACCCCTTCTTTTTCTTATCTGGTTTTAAACTTCCCTAAAGCATCTTTATTATTCTTTCTGAAGCATCAACAATCGAAAATATGAAATAACTTACCATTTAGTTTTCATTTGTTCTGAGTTCATAAGGAGTAACATCTAATTTACGATCAATCAAAGAGACCGATTATGTGTAAAGCATGTACTTGCAGTTGTTTCATCCCAAAAATAATATAAGACATGTGAGCAAATATAAGCATTAATCAAACAACTTCACTATTTCACAGAGGAGTTTGTTTTATATTTCAACGACAAAATTTACATAGTATCATAACACCATCTTTTTGGTCGTGGGTTTGAAATAACACTTAGTTTAGGGAAAATGACATCTAATAGCTGAAATTCAAACATTTAACTGCATAATTGATCACTCAAGAAGAAAAGACAAAAATAGCCTCATGTGAGGGGCACATGTTGAAGAAAACGGAGACATTTTAACATGTTGAAACTAAGTAAAAGAATTACAAATAATTAATGATTTTTGTTAAATAAAACACATTTCAAACGATTCCTTTTGAACGATCATATGATTTCAACAACAAAATTTACATAGTATCATAGCACCATCTTTTTTATCGTGAGTTTGAAATAACACTTAGGTTAGGGAAAACAACATCTAATAGCTGAAATTCAAGCGTTTAATTGCGAAATTGATCACTCAAGAAGAAAAGACGAAAATAGCCTCATGAAGGGAACGTGTTGAAGAAAATAGAGACATTTTAACATTTGTTATAATTAGATACTAAATGAGCAACGAAAAACCCTAAAATAAAGATAATTTTTGCAATTTGAAACTAAGTAAAAAAATTACAACGATTATTGTTAAATTAAAAACATTTCAAACATTCCTTTTGAACGGCCATATGATTATATAAAATAAAATAAACCCGCAAGAGCAATTTAGCTGGTTAATAAATACGAAATAGATACAAAATTTGGCATGTCGGTTTAACTAAACTTTCCATATTTTCATGTTATTTGCGAAAGATTCTTAATTAAAATCATGATCTTTCATTAACGGTTCGTTTGACTACAAAAGAGCGCCAGGCTCATGAACTATTCATATTTCTTCTTCCTCCTCTGATCTCTCGCATCAACCTTTGTTTTCTTGAAATTATGAGGATGTTAATCGTTTTCCTCTGGTGTTTGTTCTTGGTATGCTCTTCGTCTTTTTCTTTCTCTTCATCCAAAATACATAGGCGTTTCTATAGGGTTTTAAACACACTATATGTTGATTTCCATTGTAGGTTCTTGGGTTCTGAGAAGAACACTTGATTTTAGTCGTTTTCCCCGGTTCCAATAAACAATGCCACCTCCAAAACAGAACTAATCTCTAGAAATTGGCGACAGTGGAACAGACGATAATGTCGGAGAGCAAGCGTTCTCGATGCTCTCAATTTTTTCTTCAGGTATTGTTATCCTTTCTCTAAACCAAATTAATAGAAACGATATAATCAATTAACGAAATTCTTCTGGTTTTGGTTTAGGAAATGTGTCATCCACACTACGACCCCGGCGTATTTTTTTTGCCTTTGTGTCTTCCCCCCAAACCCTATTTCTATCAAACTCCAACCACAATTTCTCTTTCCCCAAGCCTTTCCGCTCTCCAAATCTCCTGCAAAAATTCGAATCTCTTCACACTTGTTTATTCGGTAACACTGTTCTTCCTTCTTTATTTATTTATTTTGTAGTTAATCATATGATATTAAGCTGTGCGCAATCTTAGATTCTGAACTCCGATTTTAGCTATGCACTTTGATTTAGTGTGAAAAATCGATCACCAAAATAAGTAACGATTACAATTTTGAATTTGTGGTTTTGTAGTGTGCATCTGTTCTTTAAAAAAAAATTTATTTCTGCGTGTTGCTTTACCAATTATAGCATTCTACTTTTAGTTTTTTTATTAAAAGCACATTTCTTTTGATAAATCACCCCAGTTAAAGCGTTGCTTGTTTTTTTTTTATTTTTTTTATGTCATCATGTTTACTTGTAAATATTCTTTTATTAAGACATTTTTTAAAATAATCACCCCATTTTTTTTACTATTACAACATTTTTACTTTCACATATTCTTTAATTAAGATGTTCTACTAAAACCACATTTCTTCGAAAAGTTTACAAGTTATAGCATTGTACTTTCAGTTTTCTTTTTAAAACCACATTTCTTTTGAAAAAATATCCCAATTAAAGTATTGCGTTTTTTTAGTTTTTTTTCCTATGACAATAATTTTAGTTTCAAATATTATTTTATCAAGACATTTTATTAAAAAATCTTTACATCTTTTACTGGCATTTTACTTTGAAAAATTTACCAAGTATTGTATCTTACTTTCAACTCTCATTCCAAAAGCACATTTCCCTTAGAAAAATCCTCCCAATTAAAGCATTACATTTTTTAAGTTTATTTTTTTCAGTTACTCCATATTTACTTTCAAATATTCGTTTATGAAGACATGTTTTTAATAAATCTTTACAATTTTCACTTATCTAGGCATTTTACTTTGAAATTTTTACCAATTATAGCATTGTATAGTTTTCGTATTAAAAGCACATTTCTCTTTGAAAAATCATCCCATATAAAGCATTTCACATTCTAGATTTTTTTCTCCTACAATATTTTTACTTTCAAATATTCTTTTATCAAGACATTTTATTAAAAAATCTATAATTTTTTTTTACATTTCCAGACAGTTTACGTTACCAATTATAGCATTGTACTTTCAGTTTTCTTATTAAAAAACATTTCCTGTTAAAAAAAGTCATCCAAATTAAAACATTGCAATTTTTTAGTTTTTTTTTCCTATTACATCATTTTTACTTTATAAACATTCTTTTATCAAAACATATTTTACAAAATCTTTACTTTTTTACTTATCTAGGCATTTTACATTGTAAAATTTACCAAGTATAGCTTTGTACTTTCAAATTTCTTTTTAAAAGCACATTTCTATTGAAAACTCATTCCAATTTAAGCATTGCATTTTTTTAGTTTTTATCCTATTACAACATTTTTACTTTCAAATATTCTTTTATCAAAGACATATTTTACAAAAATGTTTATTTTTACTTATCTATGCATTTTACTTTGAAATATTTACAGTTTAGAGCATTGTTCATTCAATTTTCTTATTAAAAACACATTTCTTTTGAAAATTCATCCCAATTAAAGCATTGCTTTTTTTTTTTGTATTGCAACATTTTTACTTTCAAATCTTCTTTTATCAAGACATTTTTTACAAGAAATCTTTACATTTTTTACTTTCACAAGCATTTTACTATGAAATTTTTTCCAATTATAGCATTGTACTTTTTGTTTTCTTAATAAAAGCACATTTCTTTTGAAAATTCATCCCAATTAAAGCATTGCATTTTTTTAGTTTTTTTTTTCTAATAAAACATGTTTACTTGCAGATATTTTTTTTATCAAGATATTTTTTACTTATCTAGGCATTTTACTGTGAAAGATTTACCAATGATAGCATTGTACTTTCTGTTTTATTAATAATAGCACATTTTTTGAAAAATCATTCCATATAAAGCATTTCATTTTTTTAGTTTTTTTTTTCTAAAAAGTAATGTTTACTTTCAGATATTTTTTTATCAAGACATTTTTTACAAAAATCTCTACATTTTTACTTATCTAGGCATTTTACTTTGAAAAATTCCATTTCTTAATGAAAACACATTTCTTTTGAAAAATCATTCCAATTAAAGCATTGCTTTTTTTTAAGGATAGTTTTTTATCAAGACATTTTTTACAAAAATCTTTACATTTTTTACTTATTTAGACATTTTACTTTGAAAACCTTATTATATATAGTATTGGACTTTCTGTTTTCTTAATAAAAATGCATGTTATTTTGAAAAATTCATTGAAAACTTTTCGTATCTAGAGATTTTATTTTGAAGAATCTATTTTTTTTTCTTTCAAAGCATTTTACCTTGAAAAATTTATCATTTTTTATATCAAACCATTTTACTTTGGAAAACCTACCCTCTATAGCATTGTACTTTCAGTTTTATTTATATAAGCACATTTATCTTTCAAAAGTCAACCCATTTATAGTTTTTCATTTTGCAGTATTCTTTTTGTTCAACATTATTACTTTCATATTTTATATTATCAAGTTTAAGAGGTCTATCAACTTTTTTCTTATCAAGGCATTTTACTTTAGAAAATTTATCCTGGTTTTTTGCTCATCAAAGCACTTTATTTTTTTGAACAATCCATCATTACAACTTTTTACTTTGAAAAATCTACCAAGGTCTTATCAAATCTTTTACTTGAAAAATTTATCATTTTTTTTAAAAAGGCATTTTACTTTGAAAAATCTACCAATTATAAGCACCTGTTCTTTTTTTGAAAAATCAACCCAATTGTTTTCTTTCAGTTTTTTTTCTAATAAAACATGTTTTGCTTTCTGATATTTTTTTATCAAGACATTTTTCACAAAAATCTTTAGATTTTTTACTTACGTAGGCATTGTATTTTCTGTTTTCTTATTAAAAGTCCATATCTTTTGAAAAATCATCCCAATTAAAGCATTGCATTTTTTTAGTTTTTTCTAATAAAACATGTTTACTTTCAGATGTTCTTTTAGCAAAACATTTTTTACAAAAACCTTTACATTTTTTTACTTATCTAAGCATTGTACACTCTGTTTTCTTAATAAAAGCACATTTCTTTTGAAAACTCATCCCAGTTAAAGCATTGCATTTCTTTAGTTTTTTTTCCTATTAAAACATGTAGACTTTCAAATATTTTTTTATCTAAGACATTTTTGACAAATATCTTTACATTTTTTTACTTTACAGGCATTTTACTAAGAAAAATTTACCAAATATAGCATTTTACTTTCAGTTTTCTTAATGAAAACACATTTCTTTTGAAAAATCATCCCAATTAAAGCATTGCACTTTTTTAGTTTTTTTTTTCCTATTAAAACAAGTTTACTTTCAGATAATTTTTTATCAAGATATTTGTTACAAAAATCTTTACATTTTATTTTACAGGCATTTTACTTTGAAAAATTTACCAATTATATTATTTTACTTTCAATTTTCTTAATAGAAGCACATTTCTTTTGAAAAATCATCTTAATTAAAGCATTACATTTTTTTACTTTTTTTTTCTAATAAAACATGTTTACATTCAAATATTTTTTTATCAAACATTTTTTTACAAAAATCTTTACATTTTTTACTTATGTAGGCATTTTACTATGAAAAAATTACCAATTATAGTATTGTACTCTCTGTTTTCTAAGTTGTTTTTTTTCTAATAAAACATGTTACTTTTAGATATTTTTTTTATCAAGACATTTGTTACAAAAATCTTTACATTTTATTTTATAGACATTTTACTTTGAAAAATTTACCAATTATAGCATTTTACTTTCTTATCAAATCTTTTTACTCGAAAAATTTATCATTTTTTTTATAAAGGCATTTTACTTTCAAAAATATAACAATTATAAGCACATGTCTCTTTGAAAAATCAACCCAAATTATTTATTTATTTATTAATTTTTTTATTTTTTTATCTTATCAAGTCATTATACTTTAATCTATCAAAAATTATTATTATCAAGGCATTTTACTTTGAAAAATCTAACAATTATAGCATTGTATTTACAGTTATTTTTGTTATAAGAACATTTCCCCTTGAAAAATCAACTCATTGATACCATTGCTTTTTTCTTTATGTTACAACATTAAAACATTCAAAAATATTCATTATCAAGTCATTTTTACTTAGAAAATTCTATGAGTCGTAGCATTGTAGTTTCACTTTTCTTATTTTAAGCACATATCATGTTGAAAAATCAACCCCATTTTAGCATTGCACTTTCAGTATGTTTCTTTCTACTACAACATTGAAAAATCTATGAATTATTGCATTGCATTTTCAGTTTTATTTACAACATTTCAATTTTCTTTATGTTATTGCATTGTAACTTTCATGTTTTTTTCTTCTTATAATGTCATGTTACTTTGAAAAATCTATCAATTTTTTCTAATAAAAGCATGTTACTTGAAAAATCTACGATGTATAGCATTGCATTCTTCAATTTTTTTACTTTGAAAAAATAATAATTTTTTTCTCATCAAGGCATGTTATTTTGAAAATTTCATTGAAAATTTTTCGTATCTAGAGATTTTATTTTGAAGAACCTATTTTTTTATCTTTCAAAGCATTTTACGTTGAAAAAGTTACCATTTTTTATATCAAACTATTTTACTTTGGAAAACCTACCCTCTATAGCATTGTACTTTCAGTTTTCTTTATATAAGCACATTTATCCTTCAAAAGTTAACCCATTTATAGCTTTGCATTTTGCAGTATTCTTTTTGTTCATCATTATTACTTTCATATTTTATATTATCAAGTCTAAAAGGTCTATCAACTTTTTTCTTATCAAAGCATTTTACTTTAGAAAATTTATCCTGGTTTTTTGCTCATCAAAGCAATTTATTTTTTTGAACAATCCATCATTACAACTTTTTACTTTGAAAAATCTACCAATTATAAGTCTAAAAGGTCTTATCAAATCTTTTTACTTGAAAAGTGTTATCAACTTTTCATATTTTATTTTATCAACTCTAAAAAGTCTTATCAAATCTTTTTACTTGAAAATTTTATCATTTTTTTTATAAAGGCATTTTACTTTGAAAAATCAACTCAATTGTTTTCTTTTAGTTACAACATTACAACATTTTTTTTAATCTTATCAAGTCATTTTACTTTAATCTATCAAAATTTTTTATTATCAAGACATTTTACTTCGAAAAATCTAACAATTATAGCATTGTATTTACAGTTTTTTTCTTATAAGAGCATTTCCTCTTGAAAACTCAACTCATTTATAGCATTGCTTTTTTCTTTATGTTACTACATTAAAACATTCAAAAATTTTCATTATCAAGTCATTTTACTTTGGAAAATCTGTTAGTCATAGCATTGTACTTTCACTTTTCTTATTTTAAGCACATATCATGTTGAAAAATCAACCCCATTTTAGCATTGCACTTTCAGTATGTTTCTGTCTACTACAACATTGAAAAGTATATGAATTATTGCATTGCATTTTCAGTTTTAATATTACCAGCATATTTACCTTTGAAAAATCAACCTGTTTATAACATTGCACTTTTCATATTTCTTTGTGTTATTGCATTGTAACTTTCATGTTTTTTTTTCTAATAATGTCATGTTACTTTGAAAAATCTATCAATTTTTTCTAATAAAGGCATGTTATTTGAAAAATCTACGATTTATAGCATTGCATTTTTTTCTACATCATTTTATTTTGAAAAATCTATTAATTACAGGACTATGCTTTTCGGTTTTCTTTTTGTTACAACATTGTAAATTTCAAAAAGTTTTCTACCATGGCATTTTAGTTTGAAAAATCTACAGTTTTTAGCATTGTTCTTTTAATTTTCTTATTATAAGCTACAATCTAAAGCATTGTATTTTTAGTTTTCTTTGAATAAACACATTTTCTTTGAAAATTTAATCCCAATTATAGCATTTGATTTTTCAGTTCTCTTTCTGCTTCAACATTTTCTTACCAAGGTCTTTTACTATGAAAATCAACCAAATTATAGCATTGCACATATTAGTTTTTTTTTTCGACTACAACAGTGTTTCTTTCAAAAAATTTCTTATCAAGACATTTTACTTTAAAAAATCTTTACATTTATTTCTTATCTAGGCATTTTACTTTGTAAAGTCTACCAATCCTAGCACATTTCTCTTGTAAAATCAACCCAATGCAGTATTCCGTTTTCTTTGTGTTACAACATTCAGATATTTTTTTTTATCAGGACATTTTACATTGAAAACCTACCAATAAAAGCATTGTACAACATATCTATGTTTATGACAGGTTTTGAAATGTATTTTATTGATTACATTTTTGTATGCTCTGTTGATGGTTATTTGTTTTCAGTTGTTGATAATAATTGTTTTAGAAAAATCAGGTTCAGAAGCCACATTTGCATATGGGCAGGTTTGTCATTCCTGTTTCTTACTTTCTTTCTTTATATCCCTTACTTTGTTTACTTGCTTTGATTGATGTATTTACCTGTTTTATTTTGTAAATATTTTTAGTTTAATTGTTTCAATATCTTTTATGAGTTAATTATCTGATTCGATTTTAAATAAGTTTTATGTTCATAAACAATTATGGTTATGTTCACTTTTTGGTGTTCTGTTTGCATTCTTGAGTTTTGATGTCAAACAATCTTGAGTTTGAGAAATATCAGGATTGGGTTCAAAAGCTACCATAATTCTCTTTTAGAGTGCTTCATTTTTGTTGGAATGGAATGACAAAGTAAAAAGTGGGATAAATGAGTAGATAATTACTGAACTTAGAATCTAAAAAAGATAAACTAAGTAACTAATACCTATACTACATTACTACCCCACTCCAATCCCAAATTTTAAGCCTACATTCCCTCCTATTTGCAACCCTAAATGGAAGAATAATACAAAACCAAAAATGTACAGATTACAATTCCGATTCCCTGAATTTCTTATTTTCATTGACAGATTCCATTCCTGTTTTCAATGCCAGATTGGAGACCACACTGAGAACCTTGTACTTCATTTTTTATGTGCAAATTATTTTTTAAAACAGTATTCCATTCCTGTTTTCAATAAGCATCGTTGAAACTGATTGTGAGGTAAACTACATGCTATACTCATTTTTTTCATCAATAGGCATTGTACTTCATTTTTTATGTGCAAATTATTTTTTAAAACAGTAAAGTACATTGCTATTTAACTGCAACTTACCCATAATTTTATATGTGAGTAATTACCATTCCTTTTGTTTTTACCAAAATTCAACCCGTTTACAGGATCAGGAAGAAGATTGTATGCTCTTTTAAGGTGAAGTTAATATTTTGTTATTTGTTATTTGTTTCTGTATAACAGGCACCAATTTGAAGGTGAAACTGAAGGCTTTTGACACTTAAGTTGAGAGCTGGGCATTCTTTTTCAGTATGTTCTGCTGTTTTCAATCTTTTCTAATTTAAATAGTTTCATTGACAATATAAGAGTAAGATACAATTGAGAGTGATACTAAACAAGTGTGTATATTTTGTTGTGTGTTCTTAGTTGTTGTCAGTTATAGTGGAGATACTGAATCTTCCTTATGCTCCAAGTTTACTCAGAGATAGCAAAAAAATACTTTCAAGGTATGCTCTACTAAACATCTTTATATTTTATTGTCTTCGTGATTCTTGTTTTTCTATGGTAGTTTACAATGATTAGCATTTCATATCTATGCATTTTAGATTCTGTTGTTTTTTTTTTTAATATAAAAAGCATTTTATCTTTAAAGATCAACCCAATTATGACATTGCAATTTTTTGGACCTTTTCTGTAACAACAATGTTACTTCCAATTTTCATATTAAAATCACATTTCCCTTTGAAAAGTCATCGCAATTAAAAGCTTTGTACTTTTTTAGTTTTTTTTTTCTTCTTTACAACATTGTTACTTTCAAATATTTTCATATCAAGACATTTTTGTTAAAAAGTCCTTGCATTATTTTCTTCTCTAGGCGTTTTACTTTGAAATTTTTAACAGTTATAGCATTGTACTATTATTTCTTATTAAAGGCACACTTTACCTTAGAAAAATTATCCCAATCAAAGCTTTGCACTTTTTTTTTTCTCTTACAATATTGTTACTTTCATTTTTTTTATCAAGACATATTTTAAAAAGTCTGTACATGTTTTACTTATTAAGGTATTTTACTATGAATTTTTTTAGAAATTTTAGTATTGTACTTTAAGTTATCTTATTAAAAACACATTTCCAATTGAAAAATCATCCCAATCATAGCTTTGCACCTTTTTAGTTTTTTTTTTAAGAACATTGTTACTTTCAAAATTTTTATCAAGTCATTTTATTGAAAATTTTATACATGTTTTACAACTAGGCATTTTACTTTGAAAAGTTTACAAGTTATAGCATTGTACTTTCAGTTTTCTTTTTAAACCCACATTTCTTTTGAAAAAATATCCCAATTAAAGTATTGCGTTTTTTTAGTTTTTTTTTTCCTATGACAACAATTTTAGTTTCAAATATTATTTTATCAAGACATTTTATTAAAAAATCTTTACATCTTTTACTGGCATTTTACTTTGAAAAATTTACCAAGTATTGTATCTTACTTTCAACTCTCATTCCAAAAGCACATTCCCCTTAGAAAAATCCTCCCAATTAAAGCATTACATTTTTTAAGTTTATTTTTTTCAATTACTCCATTTTTACTTTCAATTACTCCATTTTTACTTTCAAATATTCTATTTTTGAATTTGTGTCCCTTCCTTTTGTGGCTTTGTTTGTAGGGTTCTTATGTGGTCTTGTTTGTAGGATTCTACTTTGGAATTCATGTCATAGGTTTAGTTTATAGGGTTCTACTTTTCAATTCCTGTCCCTTTTCTTATGTGGCTTTGTATGTCAATTTGCTTTGTTTGTAGGGTTCTACTTTATCTGTAGAGTTTTTTTGTGGGTTTGTTTGCAGGGTTTCTCTTTGTTAGTAGAGTAACTTTGTTTATAAGGTTCTACATTGTTTGTAGAGAGTTCTTGTGTGGCTTTGTTTGTAGGATTCTGTAACATCTCATGTTCGGAAGCAAGAAGTTGGAGGGTGCTAAGTGTAAATTAAGGTAGCTACTCGACGAGTAGGTATGTTACTCGTCAAGTCGGAGCGGGATTTGATCGTGGGTTAAGTGGCCAACTCGCCGAGTCGGAAGATGTACTCGACGAGTTGGTGCTGGAATGAGAAACCCTAATCTCGAGGGTTGCACCCTATTTAAAGGACTTTATGTCCTTCTCCCAGCCTCCTATTCCCCCTTTTTAGATCCAGAAACCCTAATTTTCGTATGAGACTTCATTGTTGAGGAGATTGGAGCTTGGAAGAGGAATTGGTGGAAGGAGCTTGAGAAATTAGAGGCTAGCATCAAGGGGCTTGTGTAGATCTGGGATATACATCAGTTTGGGCACATCTCAGAGGTAAGGAGCCATTATCTTAAGCTATTTTCCTTTTTGGGTTCATCCTTGGTGGTTGATTTGGAGTTCCTTGGCTTGTTTGAGACCTATTTCGGGTTTGGAGTTTAGATCTGAGGTTGCTACTCCAGATCTAAGCTTGTGATGGTCCAAATTGTCATAAAGCTTCTGTTTAAGAGTTGTTGGTGAAGCCCCCTAGTCCTTAACCCTAGCCCTAGAGTGTTTTGGGCTTATATCTCCTTGGTTTCACGTAAAGTTTGCAACTTTATGTAAGGGTTAGGTTGTAGAAGAGTGGATCTATGGTTTGGAGCCCCTGCATGGTTCGAAAAGCCTCTGTCTGGATTGAGAACTGGAGAGACTCGGCGAGTCACATGGGTGTACTCGACGATTTGTATGAGATTGCCTTGAACTCGACGAGTTGGAAGAACAACTCGGCGAGTCTGTTGAAGATTGCCTTGGACTCGGCGAGTCTGTTCTTGGACTCGGCGAGTCTGGTCGCAGAACCCAACCTCTTTTGGTTAAAGCTTTGGATTAGTGAGTCGGTTGGCGACTCAGTGAGTTGGACAGGATGGGATTCCGAGATCGTTGAACTCGACGAGTCTTGGGGCGACTCGGCGAGTTGAGTCGTGCTATGTGAGTTTCTGAGTATAGGAACTCGACGAGTCGACGGGTTGACTCGGCGAGTAGAGTCAATCAGGAAGGTTGACTTTGACTGAGGACTTTGACTTTGACCAAGAGTTGACCAGTTTGACTTCCAAGGGTATTTTGGTAATTTTGGTATTGGTTCTTTGGTAGTGTGCTGTGGTGAAGTTCGTGTCGGTGGTCGGAGCAGCTTGGTCGTATCTTTTCAGTCGGCAATTGCAGGTGAGTTATCCTCACTATATCGACATGGTCTACGGCACCAAGGCCGGCCCTTTATCGGATGGAAATCCGGGTATTGTTTGTTATGTTATTGCTTTGCTAGATCTGCATCCTGGTATTTAGGATGGTGTTATGTTAGTGACCTGGTTAAGGTCGGTACCCGGTATATAGGGTAATGTTATGCTAGTGACCGGTTAGGTCAGAATCCTAGTTAGGATGTTGATATGCTATGTGATCTGTTAGACTGTTTGTCTGGTTAAGGATTTGTTATGCGATTAATTGTTTATATGCACATGGTTGTTTGACGGGGGTTGGGTTGAGGCGGGTCCTGCTTTGTGCTGTAGGCCAACATACCCAGGGCGGACCGAATATTCCGAAGGCCTAGCGAGCGGTCTGGATAGGCTGAAGGCCCCAAGAGGGCGGACCAGACATGCCGAGGCTCGGAGAGTGGACCAGGCCGACTGAAGGCCCGGTGTGGGCGGACCAGTCATACTGTAGACTCAGAGAGTGGACCAGGTGGATTGAAGGCCCGGTGCGGGCGGACCAATCACACTGTAGACTCGATGTACATGGCTAGATTCGGAGGGTGGACCAGGTGGACTGAAGGCCCGGTGCGGGCGGACCAGTCACACAGTAGACCCGTTGTGCATGGCTGTTCTATTTGTGATATGTTATGAGTATGTTTATGTGTGGTTGGTATTTTGGGGGTAACTCACTAAGCTTTCGAGCTTACAGTTTCAGTGTATTGTTTCAGGTACTTCAGGAGATCGTGGCAATGCGAAGGCGTGATCGTACCGCTCCTCATGTTTTATGATTTATGTGGTATGGTTCTGGGGGATACTCTGATGTTTAAACTATTTTGAAAACGAGATGTATGAACTTAATGGTTTTTGAATGAAGTAAAATGTTTTAAATTGGCTCAATTTTAATGGGTGTTAGAGATTCCGCATTGGAATTCATGTCTTTGGTTCAATTTCTAGTGTTCTATTTTTGAACTTGTGTCCCTTTCTTTTGTGGCTTTGTTTGTAGGGTTCTTATATGGTCTTGTTTGTAGGATTCTACTTTGGAATTCATGTCATAGGTTTAGTTTATAGGGTTCCTACTTTTCAATTCCTGTCCCTTTTCTTATGTGGCTTTGTATGTCAATTTGCTTTGTTTGTAGGGTTCTACTTTATATGTAGAGTTTTTTTTGTGGATTTGTTTGCAATGTTTCTCTTTGTTAGTAGAGTAGCTTTGTTTATAAGGTTCTACTTTGTTTGTAGAAAGTTCTTTTGTCGCTTTGTTTGAAGGATTCTACATTCAAATTCATGTCTTTGGTTTAATTTCTAGTGTTCTATTTTTGAATTTGTGTCCCTTTCTTGTGTGGTCTTGTGTATAGGATTCTACATTGGATTTCATGTCTTAGGATTAGTTTATAAGGTTCTACTTTTGAATCCGTGTTTTTTTTCTTGAGTGGCTTTGTTTACCGGTTGTTGTTGGTTTGTAGGGTTGTACTTTATTTGTAAAGTTGTGCTTTGTTTTTAGAGTTCTTATATGGCTTTGTTTTTACAGTTCTTCTTTATTTGTATTTTGTTGTGTGACTTTGTTTGTAGGGTTCTATTTTGTTTGTAAGGTTCTACTTTGTTCGTAGAGTAGTTTTGTTTATAAGGTTCTACTTTGTTTGTAGAGAGTTCTTGTGTGGTTTTATTTGTAGGGTTCTACTTTGTTCTTTCTGTGGCTTTGTTTGTACGATTATGCTTTGGTATTTATGTCCTAGTTAGTTTGTAGGGTTTTACTTTGAATTTCTTGTGTGACTTTGTTTGTTGATTTTACTTTCTTTGTGGGGTTCTACTTTGGTTCTTGTGTGGCTTTGTTTGTAAGATTCTGCTTTGGAATTCATGTCTTGGATTTAGTTTGTGGGGTTTTACTTTTGAGTCCATGCCCTATTTCTTGTGTGGCTTTATTCATCGGCTTTGCTTTGTTTGAAGGGTTCTTGTGGACTTTAATTATAGGGTTATGCTTTGTTTACATTTTCTTGTGTGGCTTTGTTTGTAGGGATTTACTTTTTATATAGAGTTATTGTGTGGCTTTGTTTGTAGGGATTTACTTTTTTTGTAAAGTTATTGTGTGGCTTTTTTTGTAAGCTTTTTCTTTGTTTGGTTCTTGTGTGGCTTTATTTAAAGGGTTCTATGTAACATCCCAAAAATCGTAGGATTTTTTTTTTGATTTTTAAGAGGTAAAAACTGTCTCCATCAAATCCAAGTCACCAAAAACACAGTTTTACAATCATATTAAATCAGAGTAATAAAATCAAAGCATCTCCCAAAACATGACAACCAATGAGACGATGTGTACAATTACGCATTCGCCTTGCATCGATCATCTGATGTATCTGAAACCATGAAATCAACAACTATAAGCCAAAACTTAGTGAGTTTCCCCCAAATACCCCACACGGGGGAAACTCATTAAGCTTTGGCTTATAGTTGTTGATTTCATGGTTTCATATGCATTAGATAATTGGGGTAAGACAAAGACGTGATTGTACAGATCATCTCATTAGTTGCCGTGTTCTGGGAGATACTTTGATTTCATTACTCTGATTTTATATGATTGTAAAACTATGTCTTTGGTGATTTGGACAAAGACGTGATTGTACACATCATCTCATTAGTTGTGTGGCTTTGTTTGTAGGGTATACTACTTTGTTTGTAGAATTCTTTTGTGGCTCTGTATGGTTCTACTTTGTTTCTAGACTTCTTGTGTAACTTTGTTTGTAAACTTCTTGTTTTGCTTTGATTGTAATCTTTGTATTTCATGGGTCATATTTGTAGGGTTTAACTAGAAAGACACAAACATGTAATCTTCAACAACATGATTATTATCATATCGATTTTTAAATTAAATATTGAAAAGTCTAGTTGTTAAAACTAAGTAACGATTAGAGCTAATTGGTTGATCCAATGTTGAGTTGTTTCTTACAATTATTGTTCTATTTTAATATTTTGAGTTTTAATTCGTTGCATGATTTTTATAATTTGCTTCTTTTATAAGCAAACCCCCATTTATTATTTATTTAAATCTATTGAAAAAATTTCATTTTTAATGAGTTTTCATGACGTAAAAAGTTAGACCGAGTATTTTTAGGTTTGACTGTTACCACCAATATAAAATTTAGTATGCGTAATTAAGCATTTTTACATTATTAATTTGCTAGTTGTCGGTCCTGACAACTAATAAATGACATCTTAGATTGTATCAAATCAAATAGAATAATGACTTTAAAACCCTAATTTGTGTTTTGAATATAAGTTTAGATTTTTTTTTTCATCATTAGAAATATTTTCAAACTCAAAAGTGAATTGATTTCTATCAATCTCAATAGATTCATTTGAGAATACATGTATTCATCTGCTACAACCAGTATCCTAAAAATATATTTTGATATGCTTAAACAAAAAATGGACACACCATCCATTCTATTTGTTTTGAAAAAATAGATGTTTATTTTAGTTTTATACTTAGTGATAATCTGTGTACTACACAAGTCTGCAAAATAAAAAGATAAGATAAATAAGAAATGAGTAACATTAAAAATTTCTAATATGATATTTTTCAATCTTTTTAATTTTTTAGTTTACCTACTATTACAAAATAACGAAAGTATGTTTCATTCTTGCATTTAGCCCAACCATCATATCCATTTGTATATTCTTGTGTGGTTTTATTTGTAGGGTTGTATATGTTTGTTGGGTTTATTATTGTGTGACTTTGCTTTAGGGTTCTACATTGGAATTCTTTTTCATTGCATTTTCTTGTGTGGCTTAGCTTTGCTTTGTGTGTAGAGTTCTTGTATGACTTTGATCGTAGGGTTCTGCTTGTGAATTCTTGTCTTGGGTTCTTTATGTAGGGTTTTGCTTTAGATTTTTTTTGTCCATTTTGTTTTTGTTGTGTGGCTTTGTTTGTAGGGTATACTGCTTTGTTTGTAGAATTTTTTTGTGGCTTTGCTTGTATGTTTCTCCTTTGTTTCTAGATTTCTTGTGTAACTTTGTTTGTAGAGTTCTTGTGTTGCTTTGATTGTAATCTTTGGAATTCTTTGCTTATGTTTGTAAGGTTTAACTAGATAGACACAAACATCTAGTCTTTGTAATGTTTGTTTGGTTAAAACTAGAGCTAATTGGTTTATCCAATGTTGAGTTGTTCTTACAATTATTGTTCCCATTTTAATCCTTTTGTGTTTAATTCATTGCACAACTTTGAAAAATCTTTATTTTTAATGAGTTCAGATGCCGTAAATAGTTAGAGCGGTGCGATGGGCGGATGCGGTACGATCAAGCCGAGCCCTTCCCCTTCGAGCTGGAAGTACCTGAAACATAAACTGAAAGCTGTAAGCACAAAGCTTAGTAAGCTCCCCCAAAATACCCCAGATCATACATACATAATAGTCAAAGCAACATTGGGTCTATTTCACTCCCTTCGGTCTCTTTCAATTGGTACTGGGTATATTTCAACATTTTTGGTCTCTTTCAACTGGTACTGAGTCTATTTCACCCTATTCAATCTCTTTCAACCGGTACTGGCTGTATTTCAACTCCTTCGGTCTCTTTTAACCGATATCGGGTCTTTTTCACTCCTTACAACTAGCATATAATCATAACTATAAGATTCACAGAGACAACAAACATATACAGTCATAACAGGAAATTGTCACGAAGACAATTATCATCCTACAAACATAATCTAGTGGGCCGGCATTGGTGCCTTCGACCCACGAGTATAGTGAAGGAAACTCACCTCTGTCTAGAGATCAACAAATCACACTCTGGCTACTGAATCGAAATTCCATACACTACATCACAATAATGCAACCCTAATTAGCAATTAGGTTACTAACCCAAATTGAGGGTTCAGATTCTAAACCCAGACTCCTAGGGTAAAAAGGCCGCTATACCCTTCCCTTAATGGGCCTAATATAACATGGTCCAATTTCAAACTAGCTCAAAGTCCAAAAGACACGTAAAGCCCAATATAGGCCCAAATCCATAAAGGCCCAACTCAGAAGGAGTTGTGGCCCAACAAGGGCCCAAAACCCTAAAGTCTAAGGTGGCCCGAAATCAAAGGCCCAAAAAGGTTTCCAGGTGAGTATGCTAAGCATACCACCAGTATGCCCGATGTACTCCATGACTGTACATGGACCGGGATCCCAGGTATGTACGCTCATCTTAAGCCTTCGTATGCCCCAGATGGCCAAAACCTTCCTTAAGCACTTAATGCTTTAAGAACAAACGTCCATTCTTCAAATCCAGACCTTGGGGAACATCTTAATCTATAAAGTCACTAACTTGGTTGATCCTCAACCATCAAGATTTGATTTTTATACTTCAAGGACCTCACATCTAATAAGAAATGTCACCCTAAAGCTCTCGAGTAGCCCATACTCTCAAGAACCAAAAGATTCCAAATCTACCCACAAATGAGATCTTAACAAAGGAACCATCAAGGTAAGAACTTTTTACCTCTAGAAGCTTGCAATGAAGATGTTAGCTCTGGATCTTGAAGCTCCAACTCCAACAATGCACCACCACCAAGTCTCTTCTTCTTCAAAAGCACAAAAAAACACCAAAACTCTCAACAAAAGCTCAAGAACACACTAAATATGGCTAGGGTTCGTGAGATAAGTTCTTGGGGGTAAGGGGGCTGATGAAGGGCAACCTCAAGGTCCATAATGATGCTTAAACAGGGCCAAACCCTAAATATTAAGGGTTGTGGTCAGCTCACGTACACCCGATGTACGTATGGGTTCGCCCAACGTACGCCTTAACCACCCGCGACCCACTTAAGGGAGTACGCCCAACGTACTCATGGGCTAAAAAAATGATATTTTCTTTAAATAATTTCCAAAGCTAAGGAGTACATGAAACTCGATCGTTACATTAAGCCCCTAATCCATTAATCCAATCATCCTAACTTCTCAGAGGGGTTTCTTACTCCAAAAACCTTTTAATGGTTGATGCTTTATAGACATGCATGTCCAATGCATGTATTGAACTCTAAATAGGTTAAAATGGTGAAAATGGAAACAAAATCCCATGCATGGATTCAAAACTACACCAAACTCCAGATGCAAAGCATATGACCTTCAAGGGACCTCAAGCATCCATAAAGTTGCCAACTTTATGGAATCCTTCCACCCACACTTTCCCAAATGAAGTTAGAAGGGCCAAAAAGCATATATCGAGAAAACTAAAGCATAAAGATCGGGGCTTTGACTACTCACAAGAGTCCAAAAGATGCTCAACGAAGTCTCTAAGCTTGAAAAGATGCTCTCTTC
Source organism: Lactuca virosa (assembly GCF_052849685.1). NCBI lineage: Eukaryota > Viridiplantae > Streptophyta > Magnoliopsida > Asterales > Asteraceae > Lactuca > Lactuca virosa. The sequence continues at coordinate 436,662,944 of NC_136430.1, read as the reverse complement.
ACCACAAAAGTCTTATTCTTCCTTCAAAAGCCACCAAGAACACAAAAAAGAGCTTAAAATTTGTAGAGTTTTTTTGTGGGTTTATTTGCAGGGTTTCTGTTTGTTAGTAGAGTAACTTTGTTTATAAGGTTCTACATTGTTTGTAGAGAGTTCTTGTGTGGCTTTGTTTGTAGGATTCCGCATTGGAATTCATGACTTCGGTTCAATTTCAAGTGTTCTATTTTTGAATTTGTGTCCCTTTCTTTTGTGGCTTTGTTTGTAGGGTTCTTATGTGGTCTTGTTTGTAGGATTCTACTTTGGAATTCATGACATAGGTTTAGTTTATAGGGTTCTACTTTTGAATTCCTGTCCCTTTTCTTATGTGGCTTTGTATGCCAATTTGCTTTGTTTGTAGGGTTCTACTTTATCTGTAGAGTTTTTTTTGTAGGTTTGTTTGCAGGGTTTCTCTTTGTTAGTAGAGTAGCTTTGTTAATAAGGTTCTACTTTGTTTGTAGAAAGTTCTTATGTGGCTTTGTTTGTAGGATTCTGCATTCGATGTCTTTAGTTCAATTTGTAGGGTTCTATTTTTGAATTTGTGTCCCTTTCTTGTGTGGTCTTGTTTGTAGGATTCTACATTGGATTTCATGTCTTAGGTTTAGTTTATAAGGTTCTACTTTTGAATATGTGTCTTTTTTCTTGAGTGGCTTTGTTTACCAGTTTTGGTTGGTTTGTAGGGTTGTACTTTATTTGTAAAGTTGTGCTTTGTTTTTAGAGTTCTTATATGGCTTTGTTTTTACAGTTCTTTATTTGTTTTTTGTTGTGTGTCTTTGTTTGTAGGGTTCTATTTTGTTTGTACGGGTCTACTTTGTTCGTAGAGTAGTTTTGTTTATAAGGTTCTACTTTGTTTGTAGAGAGTTCTTGTGTGGTTTTGTTTGTTGGGTTCTACTTTGTTTCTTGTGTGGCTTTGTTTGTACGATTCAGCTTTGGTATTCATGTCCTAGTTAGTTTGTAGGGTTTTACTTTGAAGTTCTTGTGTGACTTTGTTTGTTGATTTTACTTTCTATGTGGGGTTCTACTTTGGTTCTTATGTGGCTTTATTTGTAAGATTCTGCTTTGGAATTCATGTCTTGGGTTTAGTTTGTGGGGTTTTACTTTTGAGTCCATGCCCTATTTCTTGTGTGGCTTTGTTTGAAGGGATTTACTTTTTATATAGAGTTATTGTGTGGCTTTGTTTGTAGGTATTTACTTTTTATGTAGAGTTATTGTGTGGCTTTGTTTGTAAGCTTTTTCTTTGTTCGGTTCTTATGTGGCTTTATTTAAAGGGTTCTATGTAACATCCCAAAAATCATAGGAATTTTTTTTGAATTTATATATATATATATATATATATATATATATATATATATATATATATATATATATATATAAAGGTAGGTTCAAATGTTTCTAGCAACTATTGTGTGCATGTATGCACCAATGAGAATTGAGGAAATAATAAATCATTAAATAAATCATTTAAGAGTATTATAGTAATTTTTGCATATTTAATTATGGTAATTCATTAAGTTTCTAAAACCTAGTCTTCTCCCCTCTTTATCTTCAAACGATCGGCCTCAAAAATCTATAGTCTTCTCATCTTCCTCACTCCAGGTACAACCCTATTCGCAACATTCATTCAATCGCAAGAAAATGTTGAATGCCATTCAATTATTTGAACTCTTTAACAAAACCAAGATTCCTTCTATAAGTCTCGACACATGACAGTCGGAGGTGATGTTGTTACTGCTGCTGTTAAGGTTACCTTCCTCTCCCTAACCCTAGTTGGACTAAGCCTCTTGCGATTGAAAAATAGAGAGATTGAAAAATAGAGGACGCCGAAGTGTTAGGAACCGGACCGGGTACACGTAGCGGAAACACACTATCACACACACACAAACTCACGGAAATAAAGCAAGAAGAACACAAGGATTTTACGTGGTTCGGATTCGGTGCAAATCCTACGTCCACGGGCTGCAACTAGAGAATTTTATTAAAACTCACAAGATTACAATTGGCTTGACACTCTACACTTGATGTTCTCTCAAGTTTTTGCACACCAAATATGCAAAACATACATGCATATATATAGGTGAATGTTTGCCATGTGAAAACAGAAAGAGTTGTAACCAATTTAAAGTCTACCAACTTCAAGTTTGAACATGTTGAATGCACCACTTATTTTCCAACTTTCAGTTTGAATTTGATTCTTTTATTTCACATGCATAGCCACATGTTTTCAACCTTTCATATTTTACCTAACAATCTCCCACTTGAAAGTTTGAACAACATGGTCCGTCTCTGTCATCCAACTCCAGTAATCTTAAAACAACCAAGTCTTCCAAGCCTCCAGTTCCTAAGAACAAGCTAAACTTAGTCCCATTTCTCTAATTGCAGCCGCCCCTCATCTTCAAGTACTAGAAGGGCCAGTTGAAGCTCCCACTAGCTCCAACTCAGTCGTGGCTAATCCCACCACCGATTCATCCTCTGTCTCAACCGGTTTGGACACTCCACCAGATCCAGAGATACACCGAGGACCACTAACACTCTCCAAACTTTGCAAACTTCCAACAAGAGAGAATTTTCCAGTCTTAGTCTTCAAAACCCAACGGCTCTTTGTAACTGTACCCGGAACACACCCCGTGCTCCCACTGTCACAGAATCCCCTGAATGGTTTAGAATTTCCGACTCGTTCAGCTAACATCCCCTTGGCTCCAGAATTCATGTTTGCAAAATGAACTCTCTTAGCAGTAGATTTAGCGAACCAGATTTTGTTTTGCTTAATCGGGATGGTCATACTTCCCTCAGCAGGTACCTCAACCATATACAATGACCCACGCTTCATACCTTGAGCAATCACCGGATTACCATTGACCACCATCCATTTACCACCACCAAACCTTACTTCCAGTCCTTGTTTATCCAGCTGACCAACAGAAATCAATTTTTTCTTCAGCTCCGGAATAACCCTGACATTCTTCAGGCTCCATGTAGTTCCCAATGAAGTAACTAGATCAATATCTCCCATGCCCGTTACTTGAAGCATCTCGTCATTTGCTAACCGTACCTTTCCAAAATCTCCTTTTTTTAGATTCACCATCGTTTCCCCGTTGTCCATGGCGTGAAACGAAGCCCCTGAATCCATGACCCAAGAGTCCACAAAACTTTCCATATTGAGTATCAGTGCATCATCCTCAGACACACTCTCAGCACCAGCAATGTTTAATTCTTTCTTTGGACATTGACTCTTAACATGTCCCACCTCTTGGCAGTTCCAGCATTTCATATTCTTCAAAGTTCTAGAAGAACTTTTTCCCCGACTCCCACTGCTCCTGCTATTCCCTCTACCTCTTCCGACATTTAATAAATCAGAAGAAGAAGATCCACCTTGATTCTTGCGTCTGATATCTTCGCCAAGAACCAAATCTCTAACCCCTTCAAAAGTCATACCACTGGTCCCCACGGAACTCGTAACAGCAGTAACTGTTCCGGACCAGCTATCAGGTAGAGAAGCTAGTAGCAGTGATGCTTGAGTCTCGTTATCAAATTTAATTCCCACAGATGATAATCTGGACAGAATTGAATTTAGATTGTTAATGTGAACCGTAACTGAGCCTTCCTCATTCATCCTTGTAGTGAACAACTCCTTTATCAAGAACACCTTGTTAGCCGCCGATGGTTTCTCATACATATTTGACAGAGCCTCCATCATACCACGCGCCGTGGTTTCATTCATGATGTTGAAAGCAACGCTCTTCGTCAACGACAATGTAATAACCGCCTTGGCTTTCTTGTCCTTTGAGTTCCACGCATCTTCAAAAGCTTTTTCCATTTTCTCCGGTTTGTCTCTGAGTACCATGTCCAAGTCTTTCTAACATAGCAATGCTTCTAATTGCATTTTCCACCAGCTAAAATCAGAACCGTTGAACTTTTCGATTACAACCTTGTCTTCAGCCATTACGACAAACAAGATACAAATCAGGTACACTCGTGCGTGATAAAAAAAAATGATTGTACCCTCCAAACCTCGCTAATCTGGCTCTGATACCAGTTGTTAGGAACCGGACCGGGTACACGCAGCGGAAACACACTATCACACACACACAAACTCACGAAAATAAAGCAAGAAGAACACAAGGATTTTACGTGGTTCGGATTCGGTGCAAATCCTACGTCCACGGGCTGCAACTAGAGAATTTTATTAAAACTCACAAGATTACAATTGGCTTGACACTCTACACTTGATGTTCTCTCAAGTTTTTGCACACCAAATATGCAAAACATACATGCATATATATAGGTGAATGTTTGCCATGTGAAAACAGAAAGAGTTGTAACCAATTTAAAGTCTACCAACTTCAAGTTTGAACATGTTGAATGCACCACTTATTTTCCAACTTTCAGTTTGAATTTGATTCTTTTATTTCACATGCATAGCCACATGTTTTCAACCTTTCATATTTTACCTAACACGAAGTTGGTTCACTTTGCCAGCAATGATGGCGGTGTAACTAGGAGGAAACCCCATCCCTTTCAGGTAAATAAATCCCTTTTCATTTGTCTAGGGTTTTGCAGTTTGTGTATCAATTTATATGTTCTTGAGCCATGGAATTTGTTCCTTAATTTTCAAAATTAATCGGCGCTTTTAATTCTTAGTGGTATCGTTTTTTTATATTTTGTAGAATTGGCATTAACTGATTCCAATTTTTCTTTTGAATTGTTAAATTCATAACAACTAGAGGCGGGGACCTCAAATCTCTTGCATTCTTTATATTAAAAAAAAGTCCTTGTTGACAAACAGTAACGGTTTTATGCTTCATTTCAACAAGTTGACTATTTGGACTCATTTTTTGACGTTGGTGATTGTAAATCTAACACAAGATAACTATTTGTTTATTCTAAGTAACAATATGATTTTTTATTATTCAAGTCACATTATTTATATGTTGATAATAATTTTTGTTAGAAATTTATTGTTTTATTTTGATAAAATTTTAGCATTTATATGTTGATAATGCATTCTAATAGAATTTTACTATTTATATGCTGGAAGAATTTTTAGTAGATAAGTGTGCATTACCAAGAGATTTATAGTTCGATTTGATGGCAATTATTCTTATAAAATGAATTTTGTCACAATTACTAGCAACACATGTTTTATATAATTGTTTAAAAATGTAATTAATTTGTCTGCTTATTATTTTGGTTCAATTTGTGATTTTAAATTTCAATTTTTATTGTCCCTCGTTATTGTATATTTGGAATGTAAAATTATATTAGCAGTAAATACGATACGTTTGAATGTATTCTATGTATTCTGCCAGAATAAAATATATGTATTCTGCCAGAATAAAATATGTGTATTCTGTCAAGATGTAGTCTATGTATACTGTCATATTCTATGTATTCTACCAAAATATATAAAGTGATAGTTAATTGCAAGTAACATGTGTTTAACCATTATTAGTTTTTGTTGTATTTGTGATAGGAATGACCGGAAGAATGCGTTGAAGACATAATAGGAATAACTTGAAGAATGAATAAAGTTTGATCATACTCACAATTTAAGAATGTTGTTATTTTTAAGAATTTTATTCATTTTTGTTGATATTCTTTTAGAATATGTGTAATTATATTAAAATGTATAAGACTTTTAGTCTGTAAGAATATGTATGAATTTGTGTTTAACTTCGGATGTATAAAAATATATTAGAATGTTGTTATTTTTCAACATCGGATTCAAGAATTTTGTTATTCTTCAATAATATTTAATAGAATAAAATTCTGAAAGAACATCATTCTAACAAAAAAATATTCTGACAAAATAAAATCGGTTATGTATACAAATTACATTAGAATTAAAATTGAATTAATTAAAAAAATTCAGATTTTTAAAATTAAGAGATTTAATTATCCCTAAAAATCCGAAAATTTCCTTTTATAAATATTGTTAATTGTCCAAAATACCCTTTTGCTAAAATTTGTGTGATTATATGGTACATGTTATCTCATTGTAATATCATACACCTTCAAATCATGTCCATTGATTAGTTCCATCCGTTGGTCCAAATTTGTGCATCCTGGCACACAATAGTTAGTAAGAACAAAATAACATGAGCCTATATATATATATATATATATATATATATATATATATATAAGCATGCACAATGGGTCCACAATCATCAGACTGGATTACCCCTGACCCATTAGATTGTGTTATGTATCCTTATGTATAAGATGTTGCTATGATGTAGTGAACTATATATATATATATATATATATATATATATATATATATATATATATATATATATATATATATTGTGTTGTGTGGGGTATTTCGGTGAAACTCACTAAGCTTTGGCTTACAGTTGTTGATTTCATGGTTTCAGGTACATCAGATAATCGGGGCAAGACAAAGACGTGAATGTACAAATCATCTCATTAGTTGCCATGTTCTGGGAGATACTTTGATTTCATTACTTTGATTTTATATGATTGTAAAACTATGCCTTTGGTGATTTGGATAAAGACGTGATTGTAAACATCATCTCATTAGTTGTGTGGCTTTGTTTGTAGGGTATACTACTTTGTTTGTAGAATTCTTTTGTGGCTCTGTTTGTATGGTTCTACTTTGTTTCTAGACTTCTTGTGTAACTTTGTTTGTAAACTTCTTGTTTTGCTTTGATTGTAATCTTTGTATTTCATGGGTCATATTTGTAGGGTTTAACTAGAAAGACACAAACATGTAATCTTCAACAACATGATTATTATCATATCGATTTTTAAATTAAATATTGAAAAGTCTAGTTGTTAAAACTAAGTAACGATTAGAGCTAATTGGTTGATCCAATGTTGAGTTGTTTCTTACAATTATTGTTCTATTTTAATATTTTGAGTTTTAATTCGTTTTATAATTTGTTGCTTTTATAAGCAAACTCCCATTTATTATTTATTTAAATCTATTGAAAAATCTTCATTTTAATGAGTTTTCATGACGTAAAAAGTTAGCCAGAGTATTTTTAGGTTTGACTGTTACCACCAATATAAAAATTTAGTATGCGTAATTAAGCATTTTTATTATTAAAGTGCTAGTTATCGGTCCCGACAACTAATACATGATATCTTAGATTGTTTCAAATCAAATAGAATGACTTTGAAACCCTAATTTGTGTTTCGAATATAAGTTTAGCTTTTATTTTTTTCATCATTAGAAATATTTTCAAACTCAAAAGTGAATTGATTTCTATCAATCTCAATAGATTCATTGAGAATACATGTATTCATCTGCTAGTATCCTAAAAATATATTTTGATATACATAAACAAAAAATGGACACACCGTTCAATTCTCTTTGTTTTGAAAAAATAGATGTTTATTTTAGTTTTATACTTAGTAATAATTTGTGTACTACACAAGTCTGCAAAATAAAAGAAAAGATAAATAAGAAACGAGCAACATTAAAAATTTCTAATATGATATTTTTCAATCTTTGTAATTTTTTAGTTTACCTTTTATTACAAAATAATGAAAAAAATGTCATTTTTACATTTTAATATTCTTTTAGTAATATAAGAAATATATTTGAATAAAATAGTTGATTGTTGAAAAATTAAAGTTAAAATAAACATGGGGCATTTTAATACCTTTTTAGTAATTTAAGAAATATATTTTAATCAACGAAAGTATGTTTGTTGGGTTTATTATTATGTGACTTTGCTTTAGGGTTCTACTTTGGAATTCTTTTTCATTGCATTTTCTTGTGTGGCTTAGCTTTGCTTTGTGTGCAGAGTACTTGTATGACTTTGATTGTAGGGTTCTGCTTGTGAATTCTTTTCTTGGGTTCTTTATGTAGGGTTTTGCTTTAGATTTTTTTGTTCATTTTGTATTTGTTGTGTGGATTTGTTTGTAGGGTATACTGCTTTGTTTGTAGAATTTTTTTTGTGGCTTTGCTTGTATGGTTCTCCTTTGTTTCTAGATTTATTGTGTAACTTTGTTTGTATAGTTCTTGTGTTGCTTTGATTGTAATCTTTGGAATTCTTTGGTTATGTTTGTAAGGTTTAACTAGATAGACAAAAACATCTAATCTTCAACAAGATTATTATCATATCGATTTTCGAATTAAATCTGCAAATTACTTCATGGTTTAATTAGATTCAATCTAATAACTTTATGGTTGAATAATTTCTTGAATAGTTTGGTTAAAACTAGAGCTAATTGGTTATCCAATGTTGATTTGTTCTTATAATTATTGTTCCCATTTTAATCTTTGTGTGTTTAACTCATTGCACGACTTTGATAATTTGTAGCTTTTATAAGCAAATCCCCATTTATTATTTATTTAAATATATTGAAAAATCTTCATTTTTAATGAGTTTAGATGTTGTAAATAGTTAGAGCGATGCGATGGGCGGATGCGGTGCGATCAAGCCGAGCCCTTCCCTTTTGAGCTGGAAGTACCTGAAACATAAACTAAAAGTTGTAAGCATAAAGCTTAGTAAGCTCCCCCAAAATACCCCAGACCATATATACATAACAGTCAAAGCAACACTGGGTCTATTTCACCCCCTCCGGTCTCTTTCAATCGGTACTGGGTATATTTCAACCTCTTTGGTCTCTTTCAACTGGTACTGAGTCTATTTCACCCTCATTCAGTCTCTTTCAACCGGTACTGGCTGTATTTCAACCCCTTCAGTCTCTTTTAACCAATATCGGGTCTTTTTCACCCCCTACAACTAGCATATAATCATAACTGTAAGAGTCACAGATACAACAAGCATATACAGGTATAACAGGAAATTGTCATGAAGACAATTATCATCCTACAAACATAATCTAGTGGGCCGGCATTGGTGCCTTCGAACCACGAGTATAGTAAAGGAAACTCACCTTTGTCTAGAGATCAACAAATCACACTCGGGCTACTGAATCGAAATTCCCTACACTACATCACAATAATGCAACCCTAATTAGCAATTAGGTTGCTAACCCAAATTGAGGGTCCAGATTTTAAACCCCGACTCCTAGTGTAAAAAGGCCGCTTTACCCATCCCTTAATGGGCCTAACATAACATGGTCCACTTCTAAACCAACTCAAAGTCCAAAAGACACTTAAAGCCCAATATAGACCCAACTCAGAAAGAGTTGTGGCCCAACAAGGGCCCAAAACCCTAAAGTCTAAGGTGGCCCGAAATCAAAGGCCTTAAAAGGTTTCCAGGTGAGTACTCTAAGCATACCACCAGTACGCCCGATGTACTCGACGACTGCGCATGGATCGGGACCCCAGGTATGTACGCTCAGCGTACGCCTTCATATGCCCCAGATGGCCAAAACCTCCCTTAAGCACTTAGTTCTTTAAGAACAAACATCCATTCTTCAAATCCAGACCTTGGGGAATGTCTTAATCCATAAAGTCACTAACTTGGTGCCTTTGCATGGCTTAAATGGACCCAAACCTTAGATTTAACATCCTACTTTCACCAAATGGACATATACTCATGCATGGTTGATCCTCTACCATCAAGATTCGATTTTTATACTTCAAGGACCTGATATCTAATAAGAAATGCCACCATAAAGCTCTGGATTAGCCCATACTCTCAAGAACCAAAAGCTTCTAAATCTACCCACAAATGAGATCTTAACAAAGGAACCATCAAGGTAAGAACTTTTTACCTCCAGAAGCTTGCAATGAAGAAGATAGTTGTGGATCTTGAAGCTCCAACTCCAACAATGCACCACCACCAAGTCTCTTCTTCTTCAAAATCACAAAAGAACACCAAAACTCTCAACAAAATCTCAAGAATGCACTAAATATGGCTAGGGTTTCGTGAGATAAGTTGTTGGGGGTAAGGGGGCTGATAAAGGGCAACCTCAAGGTCCATAATGATGCTTAAATAGGATCAAACCCTAAAAATTAGGGTTTGTGGTCAGCTCACGTACACCCGACATACGTATGGGTTCGCCCAGCGTACGCCTTAACCACCCGCGACCCACTTAAGGGAGACGCCCAACGTACTAAAGGGCTAAAAAAATGATATTTTCTTTAAATAATTTCCAAAGCTAAGGAGTACCTAAAACTCGTTCGTTACATTAAGCCCCTAATCCATTAATCCAATCATCCTAACTTCTCATGGGGGTTTCTTACTCCAAAAACCTTTTAATGGTTGATGCTTTATAGAAATGCATGTCCAATGCATGTCTTGAACTCTAAATAGGTTAAAGTGGTGAAAATGGAACCAAATTTCCATGCATGGATAAAGTTGCCAACTTTATGGAATCCTTCCACCCAAACTTTCCCAAATGAAGTTAGAAGGGCCAAAAAGCATATATCGAGAAAACTAAAGCATAAATATCGGGGCTTTGACTACTCATAAGAGTCCAGAAGATGCTCAATGAAGTCTCTAAGCTTGCAAAGATGCTCTCTTCAACACAAAAGTCTTCTTCTTCCTTCAAAAGCCACCGAGAACACCAAAATGAGCTTAAAATTTGAGGAGAGGGGTTAGGGTTTCTTCAAGGGGGTTTAGGAGGTGATGGAGGCTGAGGGTGGAGAAATTAATAACCCTTACGTCCTTTAAATATGGTCCAAGTCCGAAAATTAGGGTTTGCCCCTAATCAGTTGTCACGTCATGGCAAATAGAGTGTCACATTATGGCAACTCAACGAGAACACACGTCTTATATCGCCGTGCCACATTATGATGATACCTTCATCACGTTATGGCCAACACAAAAATCATAATTAACTTTAAATTCCATACTTTGAGGATACGGATGTTACACGTTTTCTAAATTTAATCATGCACGCATCGATAAACTCTTTGAAGGTCTGATTATTCCATACGATTTTTGGATTATTCTTTTTTTAGATGTTTTACAATCAACAACATTATTGTTTTAATACTTCCTAGGCCGTCTAGGAATGTTAAATCCAGATAACATCCATCCTTGAACTTTTACTTTTTGTTTGTACAAAAGTTTGTTTACTTTCATTCAAAAAGAAAATTCAAAAACAATTGAAAATTGCTTTCCTTTCAAAAATTACCAAAAAACATTCAAATAACCAATATTTCCAAAAACATTCAGATAAACAAATCTTCAAATATATAATAAAAGCCTTGCCATATTAAGCTTTTATAGAACCTTGTGATTAATCTTCTTTTGACTTAATTTTCAGATGCTTATGCTCGATGAAGATTTTAAGTCATATTGATTCTTAATTGGAGTGAAGGTTCAAATCTCCTACTTTTCATAATGTATATAACTTTATTTCCTTCGATTTTATTTCATTATTGACGATTTTAAACAATCAAGGTACATAAGGTTAGAGGTTTAGATGAAAACAAAAACCCATGTGAGAATTTGTGCCTCGTCAATCCGAATCATTGTGGAATTCATTTCTTGTGAGTTTAGCCGTGTCACTATGGCTTATAAGGTATACCCACTTACACCTTGTCATGGTCTCATTTTTGCTTAGATGTCAAAATGACAAGGGACGATAAATTCATTTCTTACATACTAGACAAACTGTCTTTTATGCCACTTATCCCTACCTAGATAAAAAGCTAACCAAAAATGAAGACTTGCGATCCCGTGATCCAACAACAAGAAAAGACGAAACGAAAAGAATTTCAAGAATCACCGATCAAAGACAACTTCAAAATAGAAAGACTCCAAGCAACGATTGATATTTACAAGAAAACCAGATGAAAAACAATGATCTATCCACATCCAATCCTCAAAGACGAATTAACAAGAAAGTCAAATCATTCACCGAAGAAATACCAAACAAAACAAAAATATTCTACATTTGGTATTTTCAAACAAATGGTTATTTCAAACAAACATCATAAGATCCCGCGGTTTGTTTTTAACCATTTTTCACAAAAGAATATATCTCAATCCCTCAAGACAGATACTCTCAAAAATACCAATGTTCTCAAATGTATCAAATTCTCGATGCTAAAACAAAATATATTTTTACAATAAATCGATATTGATCAACAAACAGGATGCCATCAAAGAAGAAGCTGCAACGACAAAGGATTTCCTGGGATACTGTAGCCTTCATCACTAAAGATTCTTAGTTGCAAACTGCACTATGAAAATTTCTAAACCCCTCTACATGTATTTCCCGACGGAGAGAGAGTGAACGTTAATGGCATGAATGAAGAAACCCGGTGAGTAATGCCGAAACCAGTCTTATGCGATTGATTGTCTAATAATGAGACTAAGTGACTTTACAGGGAAAGCATAGTTGAACACCTCCAATATGAGTGTGAGTCTTCAGTGACAGATATCACTCATTTTTAGTGATCATTAACTTGTTCTACTGCCAGAACAACAAACACCCAAGTGAATGTGAGTTATACCTATGAGCGTTCATTTGAATCGACCTGTTAGACCACTTGTTGTCGTAAATAATGTTATAAAATCTTAAGGAATTTCTTTAGATACATATATGGCTACCCTTTGATAACCAAACCCGAGACTTTGATTCGGAAACAAAAATTCTTCAAAATCTTTTTCAAAACATAAGATATGTAAAACCGAGTCGCGAACTTTCAAAACGATTACTATGGTTATATATATATATATATATATATATATATATATATATATATATATATATATATATATATATATATATATATATATATATATATATATATATATAGATTTAGGTTCTATGAAAAACAAAAAACCCTAAAAATCATTAAAATGCATAAAAAAAATACTTAAAGATCACAAACTTATTTTTGAAATTTTTTTATCAAAAAATCGCAACTTTTAGGTCAAAATCGCTGACAAAAAAATTTTGAAAATTTTTTTTTCACTAAAAAAAAAAAATTGATTTTTTATTTTTTTTTCAGTGAAATTGTAAAAAATGCTGCGATTTTTTGATAAAAAAATTCAGAAAAAAGTTTTGTGATGTCTTGGTATTTTTTTATGCATTTTTATGATTTTTAGGTTTTTTTAGGTTTTTTTTGTTTTCCAAATAACCCTTCCCTATATATATATATATATATATATATATATATATATATATATATATATATATATATATATATATATATATATATATATATATATATATATATATATATATATATATATATATATATATATCTTATCATTGACAAAACTTTTATCCCGAATCTTCAAAATTAAAACTGTTAATGTGATTATATTATATCTGTCCTTATTCCAGTAATGATCAAATAAGGGGAACTTGTTGAAATACTTTTTGTATGTGACCATCACTGATATAAGACAGACTGTTTTTATTTAATCTGAAAAATATTATCAGTTTTTTTAGGTTGCATGGATTCGTGATCAAATAGAAAATACAAAAATACGCTAATGACGTAATATGCAAAGACGGAAAAATAGCCGCATATTTGATCATTTGCAAACAAATCAAGTCATGGACTAAATTTTTAAGACTTTTAATCTCAAGGGTCAAATATGGAAATCCAATTCATTAATTGAATTTAATAGATATATTTGATTTCTCAGTGAAGTGGAAATGAGAAGCAAAGCCAAAGCTACATTTCTTACCTCTTGCAAATCAAAGAAGAAGCTAGTCAAACATCCCACGTTTTCCTCCTCCTCCTACTACCTCTTGACAAACTTGACAACTACAAGCTACAAGCTACACACATACAAACTCAGGTGTGTTTAAGATATTTGTTTCCTCTTGTATGTATATACGTGTGTATGTGTGTATGAAGTGAGTGTCTGTTGTTGTAATAGATAGAATATACAAAGAGATATAATCAACCCATCCCCACTAACTCTCAAGAGCTACAACAAATACATCATCACCTTATACCTCCTTCACCATGAACACCCACTACGATCTTCATCATCTCCTTTAAACACCATTCAAATCACCTCCACCATCACCACCTTGCTGTTTTTCGAGATTAGAATCGGCAAGTCTAAAAGAAGAAAACTGAGTACAGTACACCCAAGAAACGACTAGGGAGATTTTCACCACAAATTCTCAATGAGTATATATTTATTCCAGAAGTTTTGTGGACGATTTTTTAACCAAGGGAAACCCTAGAGAGACGCAACAGAGAATTGGGTATCAAGAGAGATTTATTCCAAAAATTAAATAAAAGAAAGAAGGATATTTAATCTATGTGTGTTACGATCATAAGCAAAGAAGAAAAAGATTTTACACCTATTTTAAATTGGGCTCTCCATATTCTATTTGAAATCAAGAGTGGGCTATTCAAGTTTATTGGGCTAGCTAATGCAAAAGATTTAGGCTAATACAAGTTTCTATCGTGCAATAACAGTTGAACAACAATACCCGATATCTCAAAAAAGAAAAAATAGAGACATAGTCTATTAACATCTAGTCTAACTCTAAACCCCGTTCAGTCATTCATTTGACGAACCTACTTGATAGACCAGTCGTTCCATCAGTCCAACTCTAAACCTGTTCAGTCAATTTATTGACGAACCTACTTGATATATATTTATATATATTATGGATAATGTCATATTAGCCCATCAAACTTTTTGTGTTTGTTTTTAAAGGTCACTAAACTATTTTTTTTCACATTAAAGGAATAAACTCTCATTTCTCTGTTTTAAAATACCCTTATGTTACCTTTTACCGGGTTGAAAGGTAATATACATGCCACGAAGGAAAATGTCGGTGCTAGGTCATTAAATGAAATGGCCACATGTAGTACATTTATATTAATTTGTTTTAAATAAACCGTTTGCGTTATACAATCCCCTCCCCCTCATTGAAGAAAACCCTCGTCCCACCATAGTAACTGAAGATCGATGGCTATATTCCTCTCAATCAAAGTTCATTTCCAAGGTGTGTTCATCAACCAACCGTTTTGCTATTCTGATGTTGTTCATCATGTGTTCGAGAACATCGATTTTGCTGGTATGTCATATAATGAGTTTGTGGAGTACAAGTTCCTGTTTACATGGACCATTTTGGTACTACTGTGCACGTAAATAAGGCAAATGAAAATGAAAATGAGGATAATTGTTCTGTGAAGTCAAACATGTCAATCGAAGGGGAAGAAGGTATTGACCTAACTAACTTCATGAGTCCACAAAAGAGCAACATGGGAGGAGTAACCTATGAAGGAGTTAGTCAGGCAAATGGAAATGAAGATGCCATAGAAGGTGATCCAAAATATGATGAAGATGAGAATATCCTAGATGTGAAAGGAAAAAAAATGTTTAATGAAGACATATCTTGGAAGAAGCAGATTCCAATTCTAGGTATGAGGTTTACCAACCCTAAACAATTAAAATTCATGCTTTGTAATTATGTTGTAGCAAATGGGTATCAATTGTACTTTGAAAAAAATGACAGTAAAAGGTTATTGGTTAGGTGTAGTGATGGTCAATGCAAATTTAGGCTGTGGGCATCATGGATGAGTGAGGAGCACTCATTCCGAATCAAGTCCCTTATCATTGAGCATAATTGTGCAAGAAATTTTAAGTTAGGGTCAGTTGTTAATTACAGATGGATTGGAAGTCATTTCACCAGGGAAGTTCTTGAGAATCAGAAATTCAATGTTAGGATGTTAAAAGAGGAAGAAAAGACTAAATTTGGCATAGAGGTTAGTATGGGACAATGTAGGAGAGCCAAGCAACATGCAATGTCTCTTGTTGAAGGTACCATAGTTGAAAATTATGCAAAGTTGTGGTCCTATGGTGAGGAGATAAAAAGGTCTAATCCAGGGTCAACAGTCTAGTTGTCTGTGAACTCTATGCCAGATGGAAAAACTTACTTTAGCAGGATATATATATATATATATATATATATATATATATATATATATATACGTGTGTGTGTGTGTGTTTTCATGCACTAAAGGAGGGTTGGAGAAGTGGCTGTAGAAGGATAATAAACTTAGATGGGTGTTCACCATAGTAGCTATTGCTAACCGTGTTTATTTGTAGGTACTGGCAAGTGCTTCCTAGTGGCTTGAATACCTTTGAAACAAGAAACTTAGGTGAGTCTTATGGTGTTGATTTGGAAAAGAAAACATGTACTTGTAGGATTTGGAAACTGAATGGGTATGGTTGTGTACACTCACTGGAAGGCATTTGTTATGTAAGAAAAAAGTCAGAGAGGATAATAAAGAAAAAGTTGGCAAAAAAGGTTGAAGGCAAAAACGGTGAAGGTGATACTTCAACCAAACCAATGGATTTGGATTAAAGGTGTTTTGTTTATGGAGTATGTTAGTTACGGTTAGATGTCTTTATTTCATGTTTGTTATGGTCTTGTTAAGATTGTTAGCGTGTCTTTAAAACACCAACTTATGACATTAATGAATGCATGGATGATTGTTTTTCGTTTGTAACATGAATGTTTGTTTTTTGGTTTAAAACATAACATGAATGTTTGTTTATGATTGTACTTCCAAGGTAATTCATATAACAATGTACTTCTACATAACAATGTACTTCGACTACAACTGAGGTTATTGTGTTAGTTTGTGATTGTAACATGAATGTTTGTTTATGATTGTACTTCCAAGTTAATTCTACATAACAAAGTACTTTCATATAACAATGTACTTCCACATGAAAAAATTAATATACACAGTTAACATAACAAAGGGTACTTCGTCTACATTACTAAATATTAGAATAACATCATATGCAGAACAATGGTTAACAAAGTACTTTCATATAACAATGTACTTCCACATAACATTGTACTTGGACTACAATGAGGTTATTGTGTTATCAAAAACCCCAAAAAAGATGGTTCTAAAAACCCTAACATCGTCAACAAGCACCACTGATGAAAATAACCAACAACACATACCCTAATACATACATATTATACTAGCAGATGACAAACTTAGACAAAAACAAACAGCCTTCGACAACCCAATAACCCAAAAAATGCTAATCGTCATCGTGCTACCTACGAACTAAACTACACCCCCCAAAATCCCCACCCAGCGCATTCGACACAAACATGAACCCCGACCCCGATTAACGACATCACTGCAACTCTAACTGCGCCCATCACGATCACTATCCTTTTCAAGTAGCGTATTTCCTCCCTAAACTCGACAAGCTATTGTCGCAGTTCATCTCTCAGTTCCTCAATCTGCACTTGGGTTTCCACGGCGTGAAGCTCGTAATCAGTTGGTACGTCTAGGTTCGAAACTCTGAAACCACCATACGAAAAACTTTGTTTTGAGGCCATCTTCTTGATTTATAAGTGGGAAAAAAAGCGAACTCGGTGGTATTATGTAAAGGTTACGGATTAGGGTAACAAAGTGGGTGGGGGAAGAGGGATTTAGGGTATCCCTTCAATTTATAAGGGGGGCCATTAACGATGACTAGGCAATCTTGGGGACCAAGATTACAACAGTAATAATCCACGGTGGAGGCCCATGTCACGAAAATATGGGTTATACCTTTTACAATCGGTAAAAGGATGTAATTAAACGGTCATATGAGAGTTTATTCCTTTAATGTGCAAAAAAATAGTTTAGTGACCTTTTAAAACAAACACAATAAGTTGGATGGGCTAATATGACATTTTCCCTATATATTATTATAGTTTTCTTTCATTTAAATACAGTCATTTATATTATTATAGCTTTACGTCATTTAAATGCAGTCATTTATATTATTATAACTTTATATTATTTATTCACAATTATTTATTTTATTTATAGCTTTCAGTCATTTACAACTTTCATGTAGTGATTAATAATTCCATATTTATTTTCCGCATTTTTAACTTTTTACTTTATATATCTGTCAGACAATAACTGGTATTCGAGCCTTTATCTGTGGTGATTAGATTTTATATTTTCAACACATATGGTTCTAGTTTGTGTGTTCATAAGTATGTTTCTATTAGATGTGAAAAAAGACATAGATCCATTTTAGGTTGTAACATCTCGTTGATGAGGTATTTTCAATTTAAACCCTAAGTATTAAGAATTATTGCATTTTGGCCCTTGTGCATGAGAAAGATTGCAAAATGGCCCATAGCGACATTTTTGTAATTTTTGTGGCGGACTCACGTATACGGTAAGTATTAAGAATTATTGCATTTTGGCCCTTGTGCATGAGAAAGATTGCAAAATGGCCCATAGCGACATTTTTGTAATTTTTGTGGCGGGCTCATTTTTGTACGTGTGTAAGCCACAAATCCTAATTTTTAGGGTTTTGACCCTATTTAATCAACTTCTGGCCTCCAAACCTCATCCATCATCAGCTTCCAACACCTCCAAACGATCTTAGGAAACCCTAGCCACTTGTTTGAGCATTCTTGACCCTTGTATGTGTTTTTGGTGGCCTTGAAGGAGAAAAAGGAAATAGAACCACCTTGGAAGCTTGAAGAAGCTTTGGATCTGGGATCTTCACCTATCTAACAACTTCCAAGAGGTATAAAGCTTTAAACTTGGCTTGTAATTTCTTAGATCTTGCTAAGTTCTTGATTCATGAACATTTTGGTCCCAATACTTGACCTTTTTGAGTATGGCATGCTCCATCCCATTTAATCTGTCCTTTCAGACGTTTTGAGTAGTTTAGAAGCATAAAAATAGGGTCTTGGCTCTTATCTCTTCCCCATGCATGTGCTTGGCGGTCTTAATGGGTTAAGAGGTTGGGGCTTCTAGCATCTAGCACTTATTGGTTATGCAAGACCATAAAGTTGGACACTTTATGGTCAAGAACGATATTTGGGACTTGGATATGCATTTTGGACATAAAAGATGAAGTGTTAAGCACTTATTGGGTTAAGATGAGGTTCAGCTGCGTACGTTGGGCGTACCAATTGGTACGTTGCGCGTACGCATCAAAACCCCCGTTTCCTGGTTAACCATCGAGTACGCCCCGCGTACTCGGTTGTGTCGACTCAGCTGGTTTGTTGACTTTGAACTTTGACCAAGTTTGACCTAAGGATTTTTTAGGTAATTTGAGTGGTTTTTGAGATTGGTCATTATTTGGTGCATAGGTGACCAGTTGAGTTATCATTTGGAGCTGTGTTTTATCGGATACCTTTTTTTCAGATTGAGAGGTGAGTTTACCTCACTGTATCGTGGGTCGAAGGCATCAATGTCGGCCCACTAGATTATGTATGTTGGTTATAGGATAGTGATATGCTAGTATATGTCTGATTAGTAGAACTATAAGATTATTTGTATCTGTTGGTTCTGTGTTTATGTTGATCTATTACATATGTCGACATATTGTGTTTATGTTGAGGCGGTCATGCTTTGTGTTGAATGCCAATACACCCGGGGATGTTCGGATAGGCTGTAGTCCCTGCGAGGTGGTCCAGTCAGGTCGGCGGCCTGTAAAGCGGTCCAGATAGGTTGTAGGCCCTACGAGGCGGTGCAGTCATGCCAAAGGCTTGTAGAGCGTTCCAGATAGGTTGTAGGCCCTGTGAGGTGGTCCAGTTATGTCGAAGGCTCATATTTTCATGCTTTGTTTGTTATGTAGTGTGTTGGTATTTTGGGGGAACTCACTAATCTTTGGCTTACAGTTTCAGTTTATTGTTTTAGGTACTTCTGAGGATCGTGGGAAAGCGAAGGCGTGATCGTGTACATCTTCCTGTTTTATGCCACTGGGTCTTGGGAAAAACTCTGATTTTGAATAATGCTTTTGAAACATTGATTCTTTTTGTAAACAATGTTGGTTAATGGTTGATTTTAAAAATTTTAAATTTCTTTGATTTTTGGAGTATTAGAAATAGGTATAAGAGCTTTGGTTTGAGAGAATCGAATGAACATTCGTGTGAATCCAAACTCAAACTAGGGAACTACAAAAGTTTTAAAATTGTTTTAAAAAAATGTTTTCAAAAGTAACTAAGGAATGATGTGATGTGTACGATCAGCCAGAGCAAGAAAGTATACCCCAAGTTACCCACACTGTTATTTGATATGTTAGTTATGATAGAACAACATGCTAGTGGTAGGCTAGGGATCTTCAGGGATTACATGATAGAATTGGCTGATGTATGATGACTTATTCCAAGAGAATTTCTTGCTTATTGCTTGTAGGACTCTTTCAGGTGTGAATTAACTACTAATTGAATACGTTAAGTCACATACTAGATGGGTTAAATGATTTTAGAGTGAAGGATATGGTCCTATTGTGCAACTCTTGTCTGAGTCCAACCGGTGTAGGGTTGAATCTTTAATCTAAGGTTATTTAAGTTATGTTGCATGTGATTGTATTCATGAAGTAGTTGCCCGACACCAATGAGGGTCATTCGGCAGTTGATGGCAGGGTGATGTGTGGATCCTAGAATAGCGTAGGGAGTATGTAGTGCTCATGTTGCGCTTTTTATCAAGTGTTGGGAGTATCATTATGAGTGAGTATGGATGTAGCAGGCCAATTTTGGAATGATTAGTCACTCTTGAGAGAGTGAGGATATGATGTATGCGTATTCTAGTTCTTGTATTTTTTTTGGGTGGTTGTGATGAGCCTTGAGACAAATATGGGTAGGTGTGGAAGGTAGTATGAGACCGTACTACTGAAAACACAGGACCCGTACACGTAGCAAGAAAGTCACAAACCCAGAGGGGTAGTCTCGTCATGTGGTTGTAGCAATGTGTATTGTGGCATTTCTGATGCTTTTTGGTTCGTTTTCGGTAACGAATTCACAAGGGGATCTGGTTCACAATATGGAGCTGATGGCCAATATAGGCCAAGGTTGACTATTGATAAAATATGGGAAATGATTACCATTGAGGTTTCACAGATATTACAGGAAGAATTGTATGGTACCATAGATCGGATCACTGGCAGACTAATTGCCAAGTTCGAGGAGCGAACTACAACCTTGCAGACTATGAGAGAGATTGCTGAGATGACTACTGGGGGAGATCTTAATGTGGGAATGCGACTCGAAAAAAAAAGGAAGGCTCATTTAGCGATGGACGACGAGTTCGAGGCTGCTAACATGGGTACTGGAGATCAAGGGAGCTATGATATATGCGGGATGTGTGGGGGAACCCATGGGTATGCTTGTCTCAAGTTCAAATGCTATAAGTGTGGGGAGAGAGGGCATGCCTTTCACGATTGCAAGAAGGATCGAATGTGTTTCCACTATCACCAGCCGAATCATCTCAAACCTAACTGTCCTACATAGGTAGCGGAGGGAGTGCAAGCCCAGATGTCCATTGTCTGACAGGAGGTCAAGGTCGAAACGCAAGAAATCACATGTATGAAATCTTTATCCTCGGTTTAATTTTGGATGGATAGTCATTCGTGTAGTATATTGTTAGAACTATTATGCTAGCATCTATAGGGCTTAATGGGTTAGGGATACGACTTTCGGGGTGCTTTGTGAATCATAAAGTAGGAGGACCATTCGTGAAGGGTTGGAAGCTATAATTTTCGCAAGGCTTCTGACATACCCATTTAGGGATCGAGATTTCCTCGCGATTGCTGTTTATTATTCAAGAATTTTCATATGCCATTTTATATACCGAGAGCTATGTTTAGAGAGTATCTTGTTGAACCAGTTTTTAGGCTGCAATGTGGAGGATGTCGGCCATTGAGGGAACAAGCACTGAGCGGGGGAATACTGAGCATTCTGATCGGAGCATCAACAACCATATTGATTTTGATGGGTTCCGCGCAATGAGCCGAAGGAAGTTACAGTGTGAGTTCATTGTGTAACATCCTATTTTTACGACCAACAATTATCATTTTATTTAAGTAAAGCTTCACATTTGTCAATCCATTTTGAAGAAAACCATTTATTCCAAATACATTTATTGAAAATAAGAGTAATATTAAAACGCAAAATCTTCATTGTTGCTGATGAATGTGTACAGTCATGCATTCGCGTTCCCATGACGACCGATGATACCTTAAAAAATAAACAACTGGATAAGCACAAGAGTTATTGAGTTTCCCCAAAAATACCCCATACGATAAACATACAAGCATGCATCGGATCCACTCAGCCATCGGGCTGGAATACCCAGGGTTTGTTGGCCTACCCCCTCAACCCAACCACTCCTCCCGAGCCTCCGTGCCTTCGGCTTACAGTCGGCCTGCACCGCGTATCTTTTCCTACAACACAAAGTAGGACCTCCTCAACCCACTACCACCATATGTCAACATATAAACAATCAAGGATCAAGTAGGCACATAATATAGGAAAACAACAATTATACAGCTCACTACCGGCTACTAGTCCTCACATCGTACACTGTTCTGTTACCAGCTATCCTCCATGACATGTATAACCATAAGTAACCAGAGGTGAGATAGCCACCCGAACAGATGATCCTACTCTAGCCCCATAACCAAACAAGGAACAGGAAAGAAAGCCTAGATCAAGAGTTCTCAGGCTATCCTACATGGCCACACACAGTACCTAGGGCACTCCACTAGATGATAACCAACAAGTATAGGTAAACATACAGATCTACAGATCACTATCGCATAGCGACATCCTATGATCACTACAACATAGAAACATCCTATATACCAGGATACATATCTAACAGATCACTACAACTGATGCGTGTTTTAATGTATATATTTCATGCTAAAGTTTTAAATTTATTAAACTGATTTTTTTGCAACCGGACTAACACACACACTAGGCAGTGAACCTAATCGTGTAATAGTATAGTTGTGGTAAGAACATGTGTCGAACACAAGGGAACGATGTTTTAGCTAAGTTTTATCTACAACTAACTAATTTACTAATAAAATTATAAAAATGGTTTTTCTCTAGTTTTGCAAGACTAGAAACTTAATTTACCAAACTAAGTAACTACTATTAACTAATGAAGTACATACTAAAACTAAAGCAAAGAACACAAAGATGATTTAACCAAGGTAATTGAGAGACTTTCGTTTAGTTTCGGATTTATTTGTTATTATGATTGATTCATGGAAATGCAATGGATTATAGTTTCATTGGTTACCGATTCCTAAGATGACCAAGTTAGTGTTCACTAACTTAATCCTTTAGCAAAAAAGCTCATTCATATGGTGATCAGGTGGACAAACTAACAAGTTTACTAGTGTTAAGTTCGAGTCAATTAGACTTATAATAAATTTATCAAATTTGGTTTATTGATTCAATTCAATATATGATTGGTTGTCATATATTAGCTCCTACACTTATTTACCCACTTTTCTATTTAACCCTAGGTTTTGTTCACAAATCTAGTCCTACAATTTTGCAATTAACAAGATCATAAGATTCAAATTCAATTAAGAAAGATGGTCATACAAACTTAATTAAATTCAACAATAAGTAGAGAAAGCAATTATCACAAGCACGTGAGGTTCTTTAATAAGCTAGATCATCAAATAACAAATAAAACTAATCCAATCTGTAACACCCAAAAATTTTCAACCAATTTAAACTTTTAAAAACATTTCAAACCACTAAAAATCATTACAACTTTGTTTTCGAAATGTATAATATCAGAGTTTTCCCAGAAACATAGACAAAACATGAGGAGTTGTACGATCATGCATTCGCCTTGCCGCGATCCCCTGATGTACCTGAAACAATAAACTGAAACTGTAAGCCCGAGAGCTTAGTGAGTTCCCCCAAAATACCCATACCTGCAACAATACACATAGAATCATAAGAGCATACTATGGGTCCAATCAACCATCGGGTTGGAATACCCCAGGCCCACAACCAACAGGTTGGATTGCCAACACACTATGGGTCCAATCAACCATCAGGTTGGAATACCCCAGGCCCACAACCAACAGGTTGGAATGCCCACATACTCTGAGTCCAATCATCCTCGGGATGGAATATTCACGGCCCACAACCTACAGGTTGGAATGCCCAGGTCTATTGGCCTTCGCACCAAGCAGATAAGCCTCAACCACCAAACAAACATGTGCACGTATAATAGATAATCACATAACAGTCTATAGACAATACTTGATCTAATGGATCTTACCACATAGCATATAACACCATCCTATCTACCAGGATGCCAATCTAACATATCATACCACATATCATATAATATTATCCTACCCTCTAGGATACCGATCTAACAGATCATACTAGCATAACATAACCATATAATAATCCAAAGGGCCAGCCTTGGTGCCTTAGACCCTTGAGTATAGTGAGGAAAACTCACCTCGCAACTGTCGTCTGAAACTAGAAGCTCAACTCCTGGATCACCAACACGAACTCCACCACCTATTGTTACCATAAAACCTTTTTTTCGTAAATCTCCAAATTACCAGAATACTCTCAGAAGTCAACTGGTCAACTCTTGGTCAAAGTCAAAGTCCACAGTCAAAGTCAACAGTCCATGTTGACTCGACTCGTCGAGTGCAGTTCACCGACTCGTCGAGTCCTTCCTGAACTCGAGAAGTCATGAAATCCTTGATTGGCTCGTCGAGTTCCCCTTTAACTCGCCGAGTTCATACGTGTCCAAGAATTGGGAGAAACCCTAGCCGACTCGCCGAGTCTTCGAACGACTCGCCGAGTTCAAGGCAATCTTCAACGGACTCGCCGAGTTTGTTCATCAACTCGACGAGTTCACGACCATCTTCATATGACTCGCCGAGTTGACTATGCAACTCGCCGAGTCCTTGCAGACCTTCATCCATGAATACACTTTTTAAGCCATGCCAAGGTTCCAGATTACAGATCCAAGCTTCTAAGGCATGTTTAACATGTAAAGTTGCAAACTTTACACACATGCAAGGCCCTAAAGGTTCTAAATGACCAATCTAAGCTTCTAATGGAGCTTTACACCATAGGAGAGTCTCATCCTTGCAAAAGCTGGAATCTTTATGGACTTAGGACTCAAAGGAGGTTCAGATCTGAAGTTTCAACTTCAGATCTAGCTCTCATACCAACATCCCTTCATGAATAACTAAAGAAAGCCCTAGTTTTCACATATGAATGATTCTAGAAGAAAAAGAGGTTAAGGTAACAGTTGGTTACCTCCAAAACGTGCCCAAGCTGAAGTAGACTCTGGATCCACACGGAAATCTTGATGCTAGCCTCTTGATCTACAAGTTTCCTTCACAAAAGTCACTCCCCAAAGCTCCAAAACACTCTCCAAGCTCTCACTCACAGCAATTAGGGTTTCTGGGTCTCAAGAGGGTGATAGAGGACAGTGGGAGGCGCTAATGGTCCAATATATAGGGTGCAAAACCCTGAAAATTAGGGTTTCCACTGCCAGCTCCTACTCGTCGAGTCCCCCATTCCGACTCGACGAGTCACTCATTAATTGACGTGTCCTGGCCCGCTTCTACTCGACGAGTCATAGCGCCAACTCGTCGAGTAGACCTTAAACATGAAGTCTAAAAGGAAAAAATTTAATAATACCTGACGGTTGGGATGTTACAATTCTCCCCAACTTGACTTAGACTTCGTCCTCGAAGTCAGCTGTAGCGAATAACTTCGGGTAATGCTCCCGCATATCAGCCTCCTACTCCCATGTCCACTCGGATCCCCTTCGATGCTCCCATTGTATCTTTACCAACGGAACCTCCTTGTTGCGCAGGACTTTCACTTTCCTTTCCAAAACGGCAATCGGCCTCTCAATATAATTCAGGCGCTCATCAACCTAAATGTCATCCAGTGGCACCACTGCCTCCGGGTCCACAATGCACTTTCGCAACTGCGAAAAGTGGAAAGTACTGTGGATCCGACTAAGCTCCTCCGACAACTCTAGTCTGTAAGCCACCTTGCCAACCCTGGCAATGATCCTGAACGACCCAATATATCGGGGACCCAATTTTCCCCTCTCCCTGAAGCGGATCACACCCTTCTAGGGCGAGACCTTCAGGAGTACCATGTCACCGACCTGAAACTCTAACTCGGATCGGCGTCGGTCAGCGTAACTCTTCTGCCGACTCTGAGCGGTCTGCAGCCGCTGTCTAACCTGCTGAATCTTCTCGGTAGTCTGCAAGACCACCTCTGTCCGACCCATCACCCTTTGACCAAACTCTCCCCAACAAACTGGGGTGCGACATCTCCGCCCATACAACAGTTCGAATGGCGGGGAGCCAATGCTGGAATGATAGCTGTTTTTGTAGGCGAACTCTGCAAGCGGTAGGTGGGAATCCCAGCTCCCACCGAAATCGATGACACACGCCCTCAACATATCCTCGAGGGTCTGAATGGTCCGCTCGCTCTGACCATCAGTCTGCAGATGGAATGCTGTGCTGAAGTCCAACCGCGTGCCCAGCTCCTCGTGAAACTTCTGCCAGAAGCGGGAGGTAAACCTGACATCCCGATCAGAGACAATGGAAACGGGAACCCCATGGCGAGACACGATCTTGCGAACGTACATGTCGGCCAATTTCTCGGCCGATGAGCTCTCCCGTATGGCCAAGAAATGGGCACTCTTGGTCAATCGATCCACGATGACCAATATAGCATCAAACCCCTTTGCCGTCCTCGGCAACCTGGTAATAAAATCCATCATGATTTGTTCCCATTTCCACATGGGGATCTCCAGGGGCTGCAGCTTGCCATGCGGCCTCTGATGCTCGGCCTTGACCATCCTACAGGTCAAGCACCTCTCGACGTACCAAACGATTTCTCGCTTCATGCACGGCCACCAATAGCTCAAACTCAAATCCCGGAACATCTTGGTGGCCCCCGGGTGAATAGAGAAATAAGACTTATGAGCCTCCTCTATAACCGTCTGCCTAACCCCGCCAGACATCGGAACCCAAAACCGACCGCATCGGGTCAATAATCCCCGACTATCCTGCTCAAACCGTGTATTCTCACCCTTGATCCTCTCCAACTTCCAATTCTCCGGTCGCATGCCCTCAACCTGGGCATCTCTGATCAGATTCACAAGCGGGGAGTCCACTGCTATCCTCATACATACCGCTGGGGTGGAAGACCCAGCTGACTTGCGGCTCAAAGCATCCGCAACCACGTTCGCTTTACCAGGGTGGTAAAGGATCTCGCAATCGTAGTCCTTGACTAGATCCAGCCACCTGCGCTGCCTCATGTTCAGGTTCGGCTGATCCATGATATGTCTCAAGCTCTTGTGATCCGTGTAAATGGTACAACGGACCCCATAAAGGTAATGTCTCCATATCTTGAGGGCGAATACCACCGCCCCCAACTCCAAGTCATGCGTAGGGTATCTTGTCTCATGCGGCTTCAATTTCCGCGACGCATAAGCTATCACTCGTCCTTTCTGCATGAGGACCGCCCCTAACCCTGTGATGGATGCATCACAGAACACCACAAAATCCTCAACTCCCTCCGGGAGTGCCAAGACTGGGGCCTCGCACAACCGTTGTCGGAGGGTCTCAAAAGCCCTCTTTTGCTCAGGGCCCCACCGGAAATCCACCCCCTTCCTCGTCAGACGAGTGAGGGGTACCGCAATCTTGGAGAAGTTCTGTATTAATCTCTGGTAGTACCCTGCCAATCCCAAAAAGCTCATAATGTCTGAGGGAGATTTCGGAACCTCCCACTGCATAACCGCCTCGATTTTGGCCGGATCGACCAAAATCCCCTCTTGGTTAACGAGATGTCCGAGGAATTGGACCTCTCGTAGCCAAAACTCACACCTCGAGAACTTGGCGTATAGCCGTTCTCGTCTCAAAACTCCCAACAACTCCCGCAGATGCTCCTCATGCTGCTCTCGGGTCTTGGAATACACCAAGATATCATCTATAAACACTATGACCGAGCAATCGAGCATCGGTCTACAGACCCGATTCATCAGGTCCATGAACACCGCTGGCGCGTTGGTGAGACCAAACGGCAACACCACGAACTCGTAATGTCTATAACGATTTCAGAACGCGGTCTTCTCCACGTCCTCCTCTCTGACCCTGACCTGATGATACCCAGACCTCAAATCTATCTTGGAAAACCAAGATGCACCCTGCAACTGATCGAAGAGATCGTCTATCCTCGGGAGTGGGTAACGGTTCTTCACCGTTAATTTATTCAACTCCCGGTGGTCAAAGCACATCCGGTGCGAACCGTCCTTCTTCCGGACAAAAAGAATCGGTGCTCCCCATGGAGAACTGCTCGGACGAATGAACTGCTTGCCTAGCAGTTCCTGTAGCTGTGACGACAGCTCCTGCATCTCTGGCGGTGCCAATCGATACGGGGCCTTAGCGATAGGGGCCGCACCTGGCACCAGGTCGATCCTGAACTCGACCTGCCTCTCCGGAGGTATCCCCGGCAACTCCTCCGGAAACACATCTGCAAACTCCCTGACCACCGGTACATCGGAAACCGAAATCTGATCCCTGACCCGCGTATCTACCACATACGCTAGATAACCCGCACACCCGTGCTGAATGTACTGCCGAGCCCTGGCAGCTGAACAAAACCCTGATCCCACTCTGGTGCCCTCACCATATACAGTCAGTTCTCCCCCACTTGGGGTTCGAACTACCACTCGCTGGCCCTCGCAATCAATCATAGCACCGAACCGACTGAGCCAATCCATGCCTACAATCACACACACCTCCCCCATGGGAATCATAATCAAATCTATCGGAAAGGACACCCCGGAAATCTCCAAATCACACCCTAGATAAACCGAAGAAGCAGAAACCCCGTGT
This sequence comes from Lactuca virosa, assembly GCF_052849685.1. Taxonomy (NCBI): domain Eukaryota; kingdom Viridiplantae; phylum Streptophyta; class Magnoliopsida; order Asterales; family Asteraceae; genus Lactuca; species Lactuca virosa. The sequence goes on along the minus strand of NC_136430.1, from coordinate 436,634,382 downwards.
TCGTTGGCGATAGACACTTGCAACGGACACTCTAACTCGCCCACTGGCACAATGAACTCTCTACTAAATGACTGAGATACGAAAGACCGACTCGCCCCCGAGTCAAATAAAACCAAAGCAGGCAAAGAGTTCACTAAAAACGTACCTAATCCCAGGTACAACAGATAAGCATAACACAATTATAATAAATGAGATAGAGGGGAGAAACATACCTGCAACCACATCTGGCGCTGCCCTGGCCTCCTCTGCGGTCAATTGGAAAGCACGACCCTGAGCCTTCGGAGGCTCTGCCCTGACTGGTCTCCCATCCGTGATCCTCAAGGTAGTCGGCGCTGGAGCCTGCGCAGGCTTGGCGGCTAGTAGGGGACACTGGGCCTTCATATGGCCCACCTACTCACAATAATAGCAAAGCCTGACTCCGGAAGTCAGAGTCGGCTGCCTGCAATCCCTGGCCAAATGGCCCTGCTTGCCACATCGGTGGCACCCACTCCCTATCCGGCACATCCCTGAACGAGCCTTCCCGCACTTCCCACAAGTGCGGCCTGGCTGTCCCCCAGTCCTCGTATCAGCGGTCTTAGACCGCTTTGGCGCCGGCTGTGACTGTGCCGGGGCCTGCCGCTGCTCCCTCAACTGCAGCTCAATCTCCAACTCACGCCGTCTAGCGGCCTCCTGCAACTCCAGAAGTGTATCACATCGCTGGGTAGACACAAACTGACAGATGTCAGTCTTGAGCATGCTCAGATAACGGGTCATCTGAGCCTGCTCGGAAGCAAACTCCGGGCAAAACATGGCCCTCTCAGTGAACATACGGGTGATCTCCGTCACCGACTCCCCATCCTGTCTCAAACTCAGAAACTCCTATGCTAAACGCTCCCGCTCGACCCGCGGAATGTAACGGGCGCGGAACATGTCTCTGAACTGCTCCCAAGTAACATCAGCTCTCTGGTCATCAGTGTACGACCCAGTCGCAAGTCTCCACCAGTCCTTGGCCCCGGACCTTAGCAGGTTTAGAGCACACCTGACCTTCTGGTCCGTAGGACACGAGCAGGTGAAGAAACACCCCTCCACATCCGAGATCCACCTCATAGCCTTGATGGGATCCTGCGTCCCATCAAAAGTAAGGGGATTCGTGTTATCGAAGTCCCTGTACTGAAAAACTCGCGCCGCTCCCCCCTCCCGCCGTTGTTACAGCCGCGGTGGCTGCAGCGGCAGCTGTCTCAGCGAGGGCTGCATATCTGTCGTTGAAATACTCCATCATAGCGGACTTAATAGTCCCGAACAACTCCGGAATCTGACCCCGGACATTGGCCCTTCCTGGCCGATAACCTCAGGTGTCACTGGGGCCTCCTGATCACCCTGTCCTGATCCTGATCTGGATCCCGACGTGAAACGCCTCGTAACTGCCATTCTGAAACATAACAGGAAGATATCAGACAATCCGCATAAGTAACTGGGAACCAACTCCCGATTAATCCCTAGGGGTTGTGACTTCCTTGCTACGCGTATGGGTCCTGTGCTTTCAGTAGTACGGGCCCATACTACCTTCCACACCTACCCATATTTGTCTCAAGTATCACCACAACACCCTAACAGCATACATATCATAGAGAACACTCAATCCTCACTCCTAGAGGAAGGCTAACCGTCTCACAACTGACCTATCGGTCCCCTACAACTCACCCATCCATGAAACTTCCACCAACCCCTGCAGCCCTAGTGTATGCCAGTCATACATAATGCTAGACCCTATAGACTTTCGAATATCCAATCCTACCCTAAGCTCCCAATCAAACAAGAACAGAACATAAGGCTAAATCAAACATTCTTAGGCTATAAGATCTTAATTATGTACGCCCGTGATGCATACACTAAGCAACTACAGTAATGATGTCAATTTCATATAAGGGAAACCCTAGGCTATCAGGCATCATACAATCAGGCAATTCTATCATGCAATTCCTGAAGACCCCTAGCCTAGCACTAGCATGCTGTTCTAACATATCAAATAATTGTATGGTATTTTGGGGCTACTTACTGGCTCCGGCTGATCGTACATCCTGCATCCTCCTTTACTTATTTTGAAAACCTTTTTAAAGAAATCATTTTGAAAGTCCTTTCCTTGATTTGAGACTGGAGTTACACGCATGTTCCTCCAATTCACTCAAACCAAGGCTCTGATACCAACTTGTAACACCCAAAAATTTTCAACCAATTTAAACTTTTAAAAACATTTCAAACCACTAAAAATCATTACAACTTTGTTTTCAAAATATATAATATCAGAGTTTTCCCAGAAACATAGACAAAACATGAGGAGCTGTACGATCACGCCTTCGCTTTACCGCGATCCCCTAATGTACCTGAAACAATAAACTGAAACTATAAGCCCGCGAGCTTAGTGAGTTCCCCCAAAATACCCATACCCGCAACAATACACATAGAATCATAACAGCATACTATGGGTCCAATCAACCATCGGGTTGGAATACCCCAGGCCCACAAACAAACATGTGCACGTATAATAGATAATCACATAACAGTCTATAGACAATACTTGATCTAACGGATCTTACCACATAGCATATAACACCATCCTATCTACCAGGATGCCAATCTAACATATCATACCACATATCATATAATATTATCCTACCCTCTAGGATACCGATCTAACAGATCATACTAGCATAACATAACCATATAATAATCCAAAGGGCCGGCCTTGGTGCCTTAGACCCTTGAGTATAGTGAGGAAAACTCACCTCGCAACTGTCGTCTGAAACTAGAAGCTCAACTCCTGGATCACCAACACGAACTCCACCACCTATTGTTACCATAAAACCTTTTTTTCGTAAATCTCCAAATTACCAGAATACTCTCAGAAGTCAACTGGTCAACTCTTGGTCAAAGTCAAAGTCCACAGTCAAAGTCAACAGTCCATGTTGACTCGACTCGTCGAGTGCAGTTCACCGACTCGTCGAGTCCTTCCTGAACTCGAGAAGTCATGAAATCCTTGATTGGCTCGTCGAGTTCCCCTTTAACTCGCCGAGTTCATACGTGTCCAAGAATTGGGAGAAACCCTAGCCGACTCGCCGAGTCTTCGAACGACTCGTCGAGTTCAAGGCAATCTTCAACGGACTCGCCGAGTTTGTTCATCAACTCGACGAGTTCACGACCATCTTCATATGACTCGCCGAGTTGACTATGCAACTCGCCGAGTCCTTGCAGACCTTCATCCATGAATACACTTTTTAAGCCATGCCAAGGTTCCAGATTACAGATCCAAGCTTCTAAGGCATGTTTAACACGTAAAGTTGCAAACTTTACACACATGCAAGGCCCTAAAGGTTCTAAATGACCAATCTAAGCTTCTAATGGAGCTTTACACCATAGGAGAGTCTCATCCTTGCAAAAGCTGGAAACTTTATGGACTTAGGACTCAAAGGAGGTTCAGATCTGAAGTTTCAACTTCAGATCTAGCTCTCATACCAACATCCCTTCATGAATAACTAAAGAAAGCCCTAGTTTTCACATATGAATGATTCTAGAAGAAAAAGAGGTTAAGGTAACAGTTGGTTACCTCCAAAACGTGCCCAAACTGAAGTAGACTCTGGATCCACACGGAAATCTTGATGCTAGCCTCTTAATCTACAAGTTTCCTTCACAAAAGTCACTCCCCAAAGCTCCAAAACACTCTCCAAGCTCTCACTCACAGCAATTAGGGTTTCTGGGTCTCAAGAGGGTGATAGAGGACAGTGGGAGGCGCTAATGGTCCAATATATAGGGTGCAAAACCCTGAAAATTAGGGTTTCCACTGCCAGCTCCTACTCGTCGAGTCCCCTATGCCGACTCGACGAGTCACTCATTAATTGACGTGTCGTGGCCCGCTTCTACTCGACGAGTCATAGCGCCAACTCGTTGAGTAGACCTTAAACATGAAGTCTAAAAGGAAGAAATTTAATAATACCTGACGGTTGGGATGTTACACAATCCATAAATCAAGTCATAATGAAGCAAACAATCCTAGGCTAAACGAAAGTTATGAGGTTTAGCCCATGATTTCAGCAACTAAATTCAGAAAAATGAAATTAATATGCATAGACATAATTAAAACTAGAATAGAAAGTCCTGATTAAGAGTTTTATTGCCTTAATGCTCTCAATCCCCAAGCTACAATCGATTTCTTCACCTCCAATCTTTAATTCAGATCCTTGGTCTTCAAAAGTCATTAATAGCTCCCGGCAAAAGTTCTTCATTCGAAGGAGAATGGGATATATTTATAGTTTTCCCGAAGTCAGGGCACCACGATGTGTTGAGGCCACCACGTCGTGTTCTTCGTGATTATCCCATATTCAGCAAGTCTTCGAATTCAATCGGGAAAGCTCAAAACACCACGTCGTGGGGAAGTCACCAGGATGTGTTGAGTATATTTTTTTCTTCATTTTAAAGCATTGGTTCAAACTCCTAGCTTCCAGCTTCCTGCTTTCTTTTTGCTCCAAGCATGTCTTTTACCCCTACAACACAATGCATAATAAATGAAGTCCCTTTTGTTCTATAAAGGGTATAAAAGTAATTAAAAATATTAAGATATGATATATAATTATATGTAAACATATGCACACATCAACAACATAGCAACATACTAAATACCAACAATCCAAGGAATGCATATCTGTATATACTCAAAGGTGAGATAGTCACCCGGACAGGTGACCCTTCTCTGGAACCACAACTAAACAAGGAACATGTAAAAGAGTATAGATCAAGAGTCCTCAGTCTATTCTACATGACTATATACAGTCCCTATGGCATCCTTCTACTAAAGATAACCAAAACTAGTAGGCCGACATTGGTGCCTTCGACCCACGGGTACAGTGAGGCGAAACTCACCTGAATCGAAGAACCTTGAAACACTGCGATATGCTCCATTCTGCACTGTTTGCTCCCACTAATCCACTAACACCAGAACCATATAAAATCTTAATAAATAGCAACCAACACTTATTAAATGGGTTTCAAGGGAGGGTGTTGGAGAGGTGGAGGATGAGAATGGAATGGGTTTGGAGAAGTTAAGGAGCTTAAATAGGGCTCAAACCTTGAAAATAATGTTTGGGTACTGATCGCGCACACCCAATGTACTTAATTTATGCCCAGCGTACTCAGTATGCCCAACAAACTCAATTTACGCCCAACGTACTAGACTAAGCCCAAAACCTTCCTAACTTCAAATGACCATAACTTCTTCGTTTCAACTCCGATTTCGATGATCTTTATATCCATGGAAAGTTATTGAAGAGCTCTACAATATTATTTAAGTATATTAGACTAAAAACTTCTCGAATAAAAATCCATATTTCATGCAAGAACCTGACCTATGACTTTTCCCGTTCTACCCTTCGATCCAAAACACAATTCAAAGGTTTAGATATCATAACCATCATTGCCTCCTTCTAAAAGGTCTAAACATTACCTCCTTAAGGCCCAAAGCCTTTACACAATCGACTTCCGACCCACGGCCCTGAAATAAGAAATGACGAAAAACAGAATATTAATATTCTCCTCCACTTAAATTAAATTTCGTCCTCGAAATCAGCTCTCTCTTCCACTTCATGATGCAACCACTGACATCAACCAAACTAACCGAAAACCCGCATATTTGATCGGCTCTGAACCTTTTCGGCCAAACGATGCCATGCTAATCCCGCACATAAGTGCGCCATCATGACGAGAACTAACTGGTCACATACCAAACTAGGCGACACTCCTACTTGACTTCGACAAACCTGCTTAGCTATCTACTGACATCACTCATGCTTACCCTTGACTTAACTTATCCTACCAGGTATTTGGGTCGTGACTTAGGCCTCCAAGCCCTAATCAAACAAGATCATACAAGAAGCCCTCATCACATCCCTCAACCTGGACTCGTAACACCCTACAGTCTAAAGCACAAGCACGCCCTACATATGATGCCACAACTAAAACTAATACGACTTGAAGGGAAATCCAATAGGTGACGGTGATCTTGACACGAAACCGAAAATTCAGTAGTTGCGCGGAAGTCTTGAACTTGGAGAAATCCGACTGAGAACCAAACCTTGGCACAAGGCCTTCCTGCTGCGAGGTTCCACTCTCCCCCATTTGAAATATAAACATAACACACAAATGAATACCAATATTACAACTGAACTTCGAAACATAAACAGAACATATAGATTAATACCAATATTGTTGAATAGAAGATCTGCCAACTCAACTCTCGGTCCTCAGGACTCCGGTCGTCCCATGACGACCGTCGGGTAACTGCCAAGCTAAGGGTGTAGGATCCAACACCTCACCGAAAATGAGAAAATAAAAACGAGCTTTGATGTGGCCTTCCTGGCCGCAATGGAAACAAACTCGAGCACTCCGCCTGCAATCTCTACCAAAGTGGCCCTCCTCGCCGCACCTACGACATACAAAAAATATGCACCTCCCCTCCACTGATCCCGAACTCTGCCATCAGACTTGAACCACTTTGTTGTGGGCTGGGATAGAATAGGAGCCCAACGTTGCTCCTTCGTCTGGGTCTGTATCTCAATCTCTCGTCTTGGTGATCTCCATCATCGACTCGGTCGTCTATCTAAGATCGAGGTACACCCAGATCAGTCTCTTCCTCTCCACCAAGGGAACATATCTCGAACAAAACATCTCTGGGAACCACTCCCAAGTCACCGCAACCATCTACTAAGGAGTGTACGAACTAGTAATCAATCTCCACCAATCCTTCGCCCCCAACCTGAGAAGGTTCAGGGCGCACTTGAACTCCTAGTCATCTGGACAAGAACATGTGAAGAAACAACCCTCCACATCAGACAACCGTCTCATCACCACAATCGGGTCCTTGAACCTATCAGACTCCAGAGGCTTCATCTTATCGAAGTCTCGATGTTGGAAAGCTCTATCTCCTCGAACCCCTACGACAGGAACTGCCACGATAGCTGTAACAATAGCATCCTCAAAAAGTGTCGCATAGCGATCATCGAATAGCTCAATCATGGCAGTCTTGACCAACCCAAACAACTCCAATGTAACCTCCTTGATCACCTCAGCCACTTTTTCTGCAATGATCCCACTGATCTCCTCCTCACTTAGACTTGCTCTCCCAGTGCTGGAAAGTCCTAATCCTGAACCTACAATAGCCGCCATACTGAAAATATACCAAGAAAAGATCAGACATCACAACAAAGTGATCAACACAACAGGCCCTACTCCTATTAGTCCCTTAGTAGCCTCAAAATTCCTCCTGGATCTCATACGGATCATGTGCTTTCAGTAGTAAGGGCCCATACTACCTTCCACACCTATCCGTAGTTGATTTAGAATTCATCCCAAGGTCCTAATTTATTGTATTAAACTACCCCTAAGCGTGCTAACACCTTCCTCTCCTACGAGCTATAACTAACTTCCTAGGAACTCTTCCTAAGATTACCCTCACTCCCGCACCACTGGTTGTTTTTTTTAGCATGCTTGTTGTACACAATACGGTGTCAAATAGACTGTCGAATAATCAACTCTGCCCTAAATCCACAACCAAACAAGGAACAAGAAGTGAGGTCAAGTCGATCATTCTAAGGCTATTCAATCCCGACCATATACAACTAATCAACATACACGTTGTAATCACACAATCAAGTAACATATAGCAAGCAACTCCCTATATCATAAGGCAATACTAAACTCAGGCACTTCTATTCAATAGTTTCTAAAAGAACCTTATCCACTAGCATGCTTTTCTAACAATTCGTATATTAGAAAAATCAAAACTCAGCAAACATAACAAGTATGGGTATTTTGGAAACCACTCTCTTGTTTGGGCTCTGGTTGACTGTACACACCGCATCTTCCTAAAGAGGCCAAAGTGAAGTCAAGGCCCACGTTCCCGATCCTAAGCCAACAATCAAACAAGAACATGACAAGAGACCGAGCCCATGTCCCCAACCCAACCCTTTTATTATAAAATTTTTTTCAAAAACATTTTGCAAAAACTCTCGGATCCTAGTTTGAGACTTGATTCACACAAGTGTTCCTCCAGCTCGCTTAAGTCTGGATTCTGATACCAACTTGTAACGTCCCATTTTTACAACCAACAAATTTCATTTTATTTAACTAAATCTTCCTATTTATAAATCCATTTTGAAGAATACCGTTTATTTCAGATATAGTTATTGAAAATCAGAGTAATATTAAAGTACGGAATCTTCATTGTTGCTGATGAATGTGTATATGTAACATCCGGAAACCTAAGGCACTAATTCATTCTTTCCCTTTGCATTTTTGGGGGTATTCACGACGTGAAGTCTTAGGGATCACATCGTGACTGGCCATTAACTTGTTGACCCGCGTTTCTGGAAACTCACGACGTGAGGCATAGGTCTCACGACGTGGACTCGACTGAATTACCCAAAACCCTAATTTACAAGTATTTAAGTAAATGAGAGGCTAGGGTTATCCATCCTCAGCCTCTCTCACCCTCTAAGCCTTTTGAAAACCCTAATCTCGACTCTCTTGAAGCTTTTATGCATTTTTGAGATCCTTGAAGCATTCTTTCATGGATTTGGTTGCTTGAAGTGGAAGAAGATCTTGTTTGAGCAACCTCTTGACGTTTTGGCATTCATCTTGCAATCTCTTGGAGCTTTTGGACCATTGTAAGTCATAAAGCTTGGACCTTTTCATCTATTTCTTTCTAGATCTAAGTTATGAGCTCCTTTTTGCATGATTGAGTGGGATTGCTTGCATGAAGTCCATAAAGTTGGAAAATTTATGGATCAGTGGCTTACGACGTGGGGTCTAATAAGAGTTTTGTTGAAGTTGGGACTCCAAGTTTGAGTCTAGATCTTATTTTCCCCACTTTCGGTCTAATAAGAGTTTGAGTCATGCATTGGACATGCATGACTGAAAATCCTCGACTTTTACCATCATTTGGATAAAGGAAGACCCCCTGGAAAGTCCCAAGTTATGGATGAAAGGATTAAGAGTTTAATGTCTTAAGTTAGTATGCTCAGATCTCACGACGTGGGGTTAGGATCTTCGCGCCATATTTGTTTTGTCCGGACTAGGTCACGACTGACTCAAGGATGGCTCACGACGTGAAGGAATCAGTAATCTTTTCGATGGATTGAGTTGACTCGCTGAGTCGGGACTGGGTCGAGTTGACCCACACAACGTAACCATGGTCTGGTCACGACGTGAGAATCGTTGTTGGAATTTTTGGACCGAGGATTTTGGGCCTTGAGATTTTGTTTTGGGCTAGAATGTTGGGCTTCTTTGGATTTCGGCCCATGATGGGTTTTGGGCCCAATTTGGAAAATTGGGCCATATTTTGGGCTTGAGTAATCATGGTGGAGTTTGGACCTTCTAGTATGGTTAGTTGGGCCTTGGTCTTGGACCAAGCTAGGAAAAGGGTAAAATGCTCTTTTACCCTAATTTTTGGACTAATGGTTTGGAATGGAATCCAATTTTGATGGATGTTTATTTTTGTGATTGATAGCGCGTGGATCTTAGCGGGTCAGCAGCCTGAGATTTATCAATGTGATTCAGCAGTTCGAGGTGAGTTTCCTCACCGTGTTAGCGGGTCGAAGGTACCAATGTCGGCCCATTATTATGCTATGTTAGGGTGCTAGATGTCTGTGTGACTCTTGTACGTGTTATATGTTTTATGTTTACCAGGCGGGGCCTGATGATTATTTTGTATGCTAGTTATCTGTATATGTTTTTATGATTACCGGGTACAGCCCGATGTTGGGCGGGGCCCGATGACCATTATGTATGCTATGTATCTTTATGATTATTGCATGTGTTATGTATTGATATGTTTATATGTTTTATATCTATACTGCGCGGGGCTCGACGACTGACAGATCTGTATGCCGGGTGGGGCCCATTACGTATTTAATATGTATGGTATGTGGTATTTTGGGGAACTCACTAAGCTTTATGCTTACGGTTTTTAGTTTATGTTTCAGGTACTTTTGGTTTCAGCGAGAAGAGCTCGGGATGATTGCAGGGCACACACCGTACGATTCTGCATTTTGTGATTTACTTTGATAATGATGATGTAATGATAGAATTTGATTACCTTGGTTTTATAATAATGATATGGTTTACAGTTTCATCCATTTAAAAATGAAAATTTTTTGGTCTTATTTTTGGGACGTTTCAGTACAGTCATGCCTTCGCCTTCCAATGACGACCGATGATACCTGAAACAATAAACAACTGGGTAATCACAAGGATTAACGAGTTTCTTCCAAAATACCCCATACGATAAACATACAAGCATGCGTCGGGTCCACTCAGCCATTGGGCTGGAATACCCCGGGTTTGTTGGCCTACCCTCTCAACCCAACCGCTCCTCCCGAGACTCCATGCCTTCGGCTTACAGCTAGCCCGCACCAGGTATCTTGTCCTACATCACAAAGCAGAGCCGTCTCAACCCACTACCACCATATGTCGACATATAAACAATCAAGGATCAAGTAGGCACATAATACATGCAAACAACAATCATACATCTCATTACCGCTTACTAGTCCTCACACCACACACTGTCCCGCTAGCAACTATCCTCCATGAAATGCGTAACCGTAAGTAACCGGAGGAGAGATAGCCACCCGAACAGATGATCCTCCTCTAGATCCACAACCAAACAAGGAACAGGCAAGAAAAATACATTCTTTTTGCTCACAAGGCTCAAACTAGAGTTAGGGTTTCAAGGGAGGGTTTTGGAGAGGTGGAGGCTGAGAATGGAATGGATTTGTAGAAGTTAAGGAGCTTAAATAGGGCTCAAACTACGAAAATAAGGTTTGGGTACTGATCGCGTACGCCCAACATACTCAATTTACGCCCAACGAACCGAATACGCCCAACATACTCAATTTACGCCCAACGTACTAGACTAAGCCCAAAACCCTCCTAACTTCAAACGATCATAACTTCTTCGTTTCAACTCCAATTTTGATGATCTTTGTATCCACGGAAAGGTATTAAATAGCACTACAATATTGTCTAAATATATTGGACTAAAAACTTCTCGAATAAAAATCCATATTTCATGCAAGAACCCAACCTATGACTTTTCCTGTTCTACCATTCGGTCCAAAACACAGTTCAAAGGTTTAGATCTCATAACCATCATTACTTCCTTCCAAAAGGTTTAAACATTACCTCCTTAAGCCCCAAAGCCTTTACACAATCAACTTCCGACCCACAGCCCTGAAATAAGAAATGACGAAAAACAGGATGCTATACATTGGGTTTTGGTATTCGAGACTGTTGATATATTTGATGATAAATAATACTGAGAGATTGATCCGAAGCGGGTGTAGTGGGAGTTGTCATAAATTCCAGCTCTCCGGTTTGTGTACGCGGTTCTTACGTCGGAAGCTTCTATGCAAGATCTCGTTGCAGCTAGCTATCCCTTCTAGGAAAATGAAATAGAGTTAAGAGGAGTGTGTGTTACTCGATCTGAATATCATTTGAGGGTGGTAGGGTTGGTAAGGAGTCAGTCTGGCCTTGGATTTGATGGCATTCAAAAGTTTGGGTTCAGTCAGTTGCACAATTGTAGGATCGGTTCGATTATTAAAGCTGGAAAATTTCTTTGAGAAGGTTGTGTGGATGGTGTTTAAGCTGAAAAGCTTAGGATCTGGATGCTATGGATTGTGAGCGAATAGTAGAAGTCTTAAAATCGTTAGAGAAGTACTAATTCCAAGTGGAGGAGAACCGCTCACAGATAGCGGTAATAACTCCAAATACAAATTATCTTGGAATTCGTATTTAAGGACAAGGGAATAACTGGTTTTTATCATAATCAGAGAAATCAGAGGCTAAGGATTTGGATTATCTCGATCGGTGGATTCAACTCGTATTGATCTTTGATTAAGTATTCTTGTGGATGGATGACAAAACCATAGGTTGGGCCCATGGCAATTGTGGTGTTTTCTGATGCATCCATCACAGGTTCGGGCGCAGTACTTATGCAGCATCGGAGAGTAATTGGTTTTGTTTCCTGACAGCTGAAGCCACATGAGGTCCATTATCCGACTCATGAATTTGATTTGGGGGCACTGGTGTCTGCTCTCAAGATTTGGCGGCACTAATTTTATGGGGTTCAGTGTATTATCTACACGGATCACAAGAGTTTGAGATATCTCATGGGTCAACAGAATCTGAATATGAGACAACATAGGTGGCTTGACGTGGTTAAGGATTATGACTGTAATATTTTGTATCTTCTTGGGAAGGCCAATGTGTTGGCTGAAGCTTTGACCCGCAAGACGGCTAGTTCTACGATTAGAGGTATGTGTATAAGGATTTTGATTGATTTGTCATTGTTGTACTTGACCAGGGAGGCTCAGCCCGAGGGAGTCAAGAAGGAAAATTGGAAGCAAGAAAGGCTTATGGGTGAGATTGACAGATTTGTTACCGACAATCGCGAATTATTAACCCGGTATGGACGGGTTTGGATACCGGATTTTGGTGGGATTAGACAGACTGTATTGGAGGAGGCACACAATTCCATGTTTTCGATACACCCTGGAGCCACCAAGATGTACCGAGATTTGAGGCTTAGTTATTGGTAGTCATGCATGAAGAGGGAGATAGCATTGTATGTTGATAGGTACTTGATCTGTCGAATGGTCAAGGCCAAACACCAGAGACCGCATGGAAAGTTGCAGCCACTGGAGGTTCCCATGTGGAAATGGGAACATATTACTATGGATTTCAACACCAAGTTACCTCGGACAGTTAAGGGGCACGAAACTATTTGGGTGATAATAGGTCGGTTGACCAGAATGCCTATTTTCTTATCTATCCACGAGGGCTCATCGGTCGAGAAATTGGTTGACTTATACATGCGCGAGATCATTGCTCGGCATGATATTCCAGTCTCCATTCTATTTGATCGTGATGTTGGGTTCACATCCTATTTCTGGTACAAGTTTCATGAGTAATTGGGTACGAGATTACATCTTAGCAGTGCTTATCATCCGCATACGGACGATCAAAATGAGCAGACCATTCAGACATTTGAGGACATGTTGAGAGCTTGTGTCATTGATTTTGGTGGGAGTTAGGACTCTTACCTTCCATTAGTTGAGTTCTTTTACAACAACAGCTACCACTTCAGTATTGGTGCACCGACTTTCGAGCTCCTCTATGGGAGGAAGTGTCACACCCCAGTGTGTTAGGGAGAGGTTAGTCATAGAGTCATGGGAAGGACTGAGGTAGCCCTTCAGACGACAGAACTCATCCAAAAAATCAGGCAGAGACTCCAGACAACTCAGAGTCCACATAAGAGTTATGCCGACAAGCGGTGATCCGAGTTGGAGTTCCAGGTCGGATATATGGTGTGACTGAAGTTATCACCCAGGAAGGGTGTAATATGCTTCAGGAAGAGGGACAACTTAGGGCCCCGATATATTGGGCCATTTTAGGTGATGGATATAATTAGCAAGGTAGCATACAAATTGGATTTGCCTGAGGAACTCAACCAGATCCACAACACCTTCAATGTGTCCCAACTTCAGAAGTGTGTGGCTGATGATTCAATGGTCATTCCTTTAGAGGATATTCAGGTTGATGATCGTCTGAATTATATGGAGAGACCATTGGCAATCCTGGATCAGAAGACGAAGACCCTGTTCAACAAGGAGGTATCATTAGTCAAAGTTAGTTGCAGCATCAGAAGGGTTCTTAATGGACATGGGATCCCGAGTCCGAGATGCGTGAGCATTTTCCGGAGTTATTCGCAGCAGCGGACTTCGAGGACGAAGTCTAGTTCAAGTGGGGGATAATTGTAACATCTTGTTGATAAGGTATTTTCCATTTTAACCCTAAGTATGAAGAATTATTGCATTTTGGCCCTTGTGCTTGAGAAAGATTTCAAAATGGTCCGTAGTAGCATTTTTGTAATTTTTGTGGCAGGCTCACGTACGCGGGGCGTACATGCGTAAGCCACAAACCCTAATTTTTAGGGTTTGGACCCTATTTAATCAACTTATGGCCTCCAAACCTCATCCCTCATCCCTCATCAGCCTCTAACACCTCCAAACGATCTTAGCAAACCCTGTCCACTTGTTTGAGCATTCTTGAACCTTGTGTGTGTTTTTTGGTGGCCTTGAAGGATAAAGAAGGAAGTAGAACCACCTTGGAAGCTTGAAGGAGCTTTGGATCTGGGATCTTCACCTGTCTAGCAACCTCTAAGAGGAATACAACATTAAACTTGGCTTGTAATTTCTTAGATCTTGCTAAGTTCTTGATTCATGTACATTTTGGTCCCAGGACTTGACCTTTTTTAGTGTGTCATACTCCGACCCATTTAATCTGTCCTTTCAGATATTTTGACTGGTTTAGAAGCACAAAAATAGGGTCTTCGCTCTTAACTTTTCTACATGCAAGTGCTTGGCGGTCTTAATGGGTTAATAGGTTGGGGTTTCTAGAATTTAGCACTTATTGGCCATGCAAGACCATAAAGTTGGAAACTTTTGGTCAAGAACGATATTTGGGACTTGGATATGCATTTTGGACATAAAAGATGAAGTATTAAGCACTTGTTGGGTTAAGATGAGGTTAAGCTGCGTACGTTGGATGTACCAATTGGTACGCTACATGTATGCAGCCATACCCATGTTTCCTGGTTAGCCATCGAGTACGCCCCGAGTACAGATGAGTACGCCCACATACTCTGATGGGTTGATGTAACATTTGTGTCCATGGATGAATCAAATTAGGGTTTGGGTGGGTCAAAAGATTGGATTTTATGAAAAAGGGGTCCTCGTGATGTGAGGCATGGAGGCTCACGACGTGAGGAGCGTCGCATTAAGATTCCATCCATGAATGAGCTCACGACGTGAGGAGCGCTGTATCCCAAGCCCACGAAGTTTTAAGTTTTCCCACATATTTAAGCCCCCTTATCTCGGTTTTAAGGTTCATTTCTCAGACTCCACCTTCCCCTAACTCAGAAAACCCTAATCATAATCCACGTTGGTGATTTTAGATCCATTTTAGTGTATTGGTGGCTAGAAGAAGAAGAAGAGGTCCTAGAGTGTTGGTTCAGCAAGGAGGCTTCATCGTCATCATCTTATGCACATTTTGGACCATTGTAAGTATCCAAGACCCAATCTTTATGAGCTTAAATTGCTAGATCTAAGTTTTATGTAATTTTTTGCATGTTTGAGTGGATTTGCTTGCATGGGGTCCATAAAGTTGGCAACTTTATGGATCACTGACTCATTATCTTCAACATAGTCGTTGGATCTGAGTTTTAGTGTAGTTGGGACTCCAAGTTTGAGTCTAGATCTCATTTTCTCCACTTTTGGTCTAGTAAGAATTTGAGTCATGCACTGGACATGCATGACTGAAAAGCCTCGATTTTTATCTTCTTTTGGGTAAAGGAAGACCCCCTGGGAAGTCCCAAGTTATGACTGTAAGGATTAAGAGCTTAATGTTTTAAGCTAGTATGTTCAGATCTCATGACGTGGGGTTTAGGACCGTCACGTCGTGAGGAAGTTGGCCATCATGTATATTTTGTCTGGAGTAGTTCATGACGTGACTTAAGGTTAGGTCGCGACATGAAGGGGACTTGAACCTTTTTGGATAAGTTGAGTTGACTCGTTGAGTCGGGTCTGAGTCGATTTGGTCCTCACAACGTGACTAAGGTCTGGTCACGACGTGAGAACCTGTTGTTGCAGTTTGGACCGTAGATTTTGGACCATGTTGGGCCTTGGGGGTTTTGTTTGGGCTAATGATATGTTTGTACTGTTGGTTGAAGGCCCATGAAGGTGTTTGGGCCCAATTTGGAAACTTGGGCCATAATTGGGCTTTGGGTGATTATTTTGGAAATTGGGCCTTTGGTCAATTGGATTGGGCCTTGGCCTTGGGCCAAGTTAGGGAAAGGGTAAAAAGGTCTTTTACCCTAGTTTGGACTCTTAGTGTGAGTCAGGATCCAATTATTAATAGGAAGTTATTTTATGATTGATAGCGCGAAGATTTTAGCGGTTCAACAGCCAGAGACTTTTCTATGAGATTCAACAGTGCGAAGTGAGTTTCCTCACCATGTTTAGCGGGTCGAAGGCACCAATTCCAGCCCATGGTTTGTTATGTTTGGAGGCTAGATGTGTGTGTGACTCTTGTATGTTCTTGTATGCTTACTGGTCAGGGCCTGATGATTATTCTGCATAGTATTATCACGTTATGCTTGTATGATTTGTATGTTGGGCGGGGCCCGCTATATGAGTTTGGGCGGGGCCCGTTATACTCAGTGGGCGGGGCCCGTTATATGTATGATATGTATGGTATGTGGTATTTTGGGGAACTCACTAAGCTTTGTGCTTACGGTTTTCAGTTTATGTTTCAAATACTTCTGGTCTCAAAGGGAAGAGCCTGGGATGATTGCAGAGCACACACCACTCAATTCCACATTTTGTGATTTACTCTGATAATGATAATGTA
The DNA here is from genome assembly GCF_052849685.1 of Lactuca virosa. NCBI lineage: Eukaryota > Viridiplantae > Streptophyta > Magnoliopsida > Asterales > Asteraceae > Lactuca > Lactuca virosa. The sequence goes on along the minus strand of NC_136430.1, from coordinate 436,617,891 downwards.
CTGATAAATTTTGATTACCTTGGTTTTATGACATTGATATGGTTTACTATTTTATAAATGTAAAAAAATGAAAATTTTTCGAGTCTTATTTTTGGGACGTTACAAGTTGGTATCAGAGCCATGGTTTGAGGGATTCAGACATACTATCGGGTGTGTCCGAACTCAAACTGAGGGTTTGGCAAAGTTTTTCAAAAAGAAATGTTTTTAAAGAAAAAGGTTTTCTAATACAAGAAAGGGTGTGGTGCATGCAATCAACCGACCTCAAGTAAGTTTTTTCCCAAAATACCCATATATGCTATCTGATATGATTTGATTTATGAATCTGTGAATCGCATTCTAGTTAAGAATAAGGATTTGCTCAGTGTTTGCATGATAGAATGCTAGGAGAGATGTCTTGTATGCCTATTGTATGAGCTTGTAGACTTGCATTCTAGTTCTGATTAGTCAGTGATAGATTGGCCTGATATGTGAGACCCTGTAGCCTAGGACGCATGGGATGCTAGATTGGGTATAATTTGTACGCGTAAGGCAATCGGTGGCGAGAGTGGAAGTTCCTAGCATGATTTGTAGTATGTGAGATGGATGTTCTTGGTTATTTTATGGATTGGAATTTTACTGCATGAATGTTTCTTGCTTTGTGCTTTGTGGAACTCTTAAGTGATGTGAGTTAGCTATTAAGTGAATATGTCAAATCACATGTGACAGAGGTTGGATAAACTCAGAGTGACGGATTTGACCCTGTTGCGCAGCTCTCGTTTGAGTCTAACCATTGTAGGGACGAGTCTTTTACTCGAGGGATTATCTAAGCTTTGTTGCATGTGATTGTATTCGTGAGGTGGGTAACTGACATTATGGGGAGTTCTTCCGCAGCTAATGGTACGTTGAGGTTGGAAACATAGGAAAGCCTAGGAAGTGTTTCGGTGGGTTTAGTTGTGATGTTTAACGAGCATTGTAGTATCGCTTGAGAAGGTGACTTAGAGGATTCAGGATGATCCTCGAGGAAAGTATGGATAGGTGTGGAAGGTAGTATTGGGTCCGTACTACTAAAAGCACAGGATCCATACTCGAATTGATGAGAGTCACGGATAATCTAGGAAGCCTATGGATGAGGATTCTCAGGTAGGTTCTAATCATTTGTATGATTCAGAATGGTGATGAGCACACGTGAAGAAGGTTCAGGTTCCGGATCAGGTGCAGGTACTAAGCAGATTGATGAGCGAATGCGAGAGTTCATCTCGTCAGAAATTACCCGCGGTATTTTGGAGCAGGCTCCTGTGATCTTTGGTACGGTCAAGGAGGGGATTTTGGAGGTTTTGGGTGAGCGTCTGGGTACATTCCGCGTTGAGGTCATGGATATTGATGGAGCCCGCTCGGTTTCTTTTCGTGAGTTCCGTGCTTGTGGAGCTCCCTAGTTCTTTGGGGAGAAGGACCCCATTGTCAGTATGAGATGGTTAACAGATATGTCTAACACGTTCAGGACAAGTTTCTGCCCCGAGGGGTCGAAGGTCAGATTTGCCTCCTGTATTCTAAAGGACAGAGCCTGAGATTGGTGAGAGGAGGTAGACTTCACTTTGGGATGCGAAGTCCTGGAGACGAAGTCTTGGGATGAGTTTGTGACCCGGGTCAGGGCTGAGTTTGCACTAGCTTTTGAGGTGCAACATTTGGCAAGGGAGTTTCAGGACCTTTGCTAGACGACTAAGACTGTGGTAGAGATCACTGCCAAGTTTCGGAAGAAAGCTTTGTTGGTTCTGCATTATGCAAAAGATGAGGAAATAAAGAAGGTAAGGTATTAATACGTGTTGAGGGATGTCATCAGGGAGATTGAGAGTTTGTCTGGGTGCGAGACCCTAAATGATATGATTTCTAGAGGCAAGAGCATGAGATTGATTTGGAGCACCTTAGGAAAAGGAAACCAAAGCAGACTCAGATTTCAGTGGACCAGGCGAAGAAGCCCGGTACTCAGGATTCACATTTGGGAGGCCATCAGGGTCGGGGCCGTTGTGCCAAGTGTGGGAGGATGTTGGAAGACAGACCGAGGATGCTTCAGTTGTGGCCAGATGGGTCATTTTAGTCGGGATTGCCCCATGGGTCGAATCCGATGTGTTTTCACTTCAACCAGGTGGGCCACAAAAAGGTCAACTATCTGATGTTGAGGGGTGGAGCAGTGATTACATCTGCTCCATTTATTTTGAGGATCATTGATGGTCGTGAGGATAGGGTAGGAGCCCCAGCAGTAAGGAGTCAAGCATTTCAGTGGTAGTCGGGGGAGGTCAGAGTTCCAGCAGATGCTATTGTGGGTATGTTATCTTTTGCTTTCTTCATGATTATTTTTAGTACATACATTGCTTTGGAATATTGTATTGGTATGGGTAAGCATCATCTTCAGTTCGGTTCTCTGTTGTTGCTTGGGCTATATCATCAAGAATTGTTATTTGCCATTTTTGCATGCCAGGAGTCATTAGTGGGTCGTATTTTGCTGAGCGGGTTTCAATTTGTTCGGTTGTTGTTCCGGTTCTTTGATAGCGGTCAATTCAGGGGTATCGTTTGGAAGGTCTATAGTCGGAATAGCTGGTTATTTCTCTAAAGAAGTCAGAGTTTAGTCGTGTTGGCATTTGTTCAGGAAGGATCAGCAGTCGTCTATTGAAGAATCTTTGGGTTCAATCACTACTGTTGCTATGGAAGGAGTAGTAGTGAGAAGATGGTGGTGGCAGTCACATGGGTTGTTTGGCCATTGGATGTGCCAAGGGAATTTCATAATCGCGAAGGTTGAAGGTGGTCAGAATGCAGAGGTCTTTCTGGGAACGAGAAGTTGGAGTAAAGATTCGCTAGTTCCAGTCAAGGGTTATAGTCTTTGTCACCAACATGAAGGACTTAAGGTTTTGGTGTAACAACCCGTTATTTCGAATCAATGTAATAGTATAGATCAATTTGTAGTTCATTTTAAAATAATAAAGAGAAATTTTTGTATACTATGTGCATTTACATAATCGACCCTCAAAAATGAAATGTTAAATAAACTTTTTTGGGATGAATATAGTGGTAGAAATCGTGTCAAGAATTCCAAAAATATAAAGAACGCCCAAATCCGAGCTATAACGAAGAAGTTATGTCCAATCAAAGATCCGCGACAAAACCGGCAAAACACTGTTTAGCGTAAAAAGTGACTTTTCAATAAAATGCTTTTTAGTCTTAACTCTCTAAATGAAAGTTGTAGTATTCGTTAAACCGAGAATGTCCATAAAAAGAACGTCCAAAACTGACTTCGTATGAAGAAGTTATGATTTTTTTAAGATTCGACATAGCAGTACACAGCCCGAAATTCAAAATAAAGATCGAACGATTTTTAGCCGACACAACCTAAACGAGAATCGAAGATCTCATCAATAGTAGTATAACGGTAAAAAGACAGACGAAAACGGACATCGGATGAAGAAGTTATGAATTTTTAACGAATTTTTCTGTCCCGGTCTGTTAAAAATAATAATATTAAAAATAAATTCAAAATTAGCCGACGGAGTCTAAACCAAAGTTGTAGAGTATAATCTCACCTACGCGTGGATATAAAGAACATAAAAAACGGAGCTCGTATGTGAAAGTTATGAGCTTTTGAAGTTTTGGGCACACATTTCGAGGCTTATCCGAAGGGGAACGCCATGCGTTCGAGGAAACGCCCCGAGTTTGCATGCAGGTGGACACGTATCTCGCATCTTGACACATTCGAAACCTGGAAACCGATCAGCAGATACGTCTCGCTTCTACGCGATGCGTTCACGGGAACGCCCTGCGCTCCAGAACGCGCTGCGCTCCTCGCAGGAACGCCCTGCATACAGAGGTCAGAAGCCTCCTATAAATAGGATGTGAGGCCTCCGGGTTTTGTTTACATTTTTCAAATCCTCACTCCACTTAAACACTCATTTAAGCCTTTCTAAACCCTCCGAAGTCCCGGGAACCTCTTTACCACCTGAAGCAAGCCCCGAAGCCCCGAAGTCCTCAATTTTTAGCTGAAACTCTGCCCGCGTGAAGCCGACTTTTCATCAAAAACTCTCAGTTTCATCAAGTAAACTCCTTTCTAGAAACGAAACGTTTCCCGAATCATCACCTATCAAGTGAGTTTATACCCCTATATTTTCACTATTTTTATAATGTTTTAGGGGGGAAATACAAGTAAAATATAAGGAAATCTTGTATAAATAACAAAATTTACTCAAATAGTTTACGATTGTTATTTTTACTAAAATAAACATACTATTTTACCAGTTCCGGATTTCATATAAAAACAAACATATAAACTATAATAGGTATAGTTTATGAGTCATGTATACTTATTAATACAGTTGATGGAACTTACATATTTCCTTTCATATTCAAGATAACTTACGAAAACAACCATATAAATTATATTAAATATAATTTATGAGATATTTACAAAATATCTATTACAAATATATTTTTCATTATTCTACATGTAACTATCAATATAGCATTTGTGAGACACGCTTCAAGTACTTATTTAAGTATAAAACAAAAGTCCTGGAAATTATAACCAGAGGCTCCTAGAGGGAGAGTGTGACACTTGTGTATAGATCTATACGGGACTGACAATCTCGCACCAGAGCTGCTTGCAACAGCTAGGTCGGCAGACCTGTGGTGACAATTATCGTATCATATTTCGACGCCTGAAGAACGTCGTGTTCAGGCGAGGCTTAGGTTATCAAGCATGGTTATGATAACTCACAATTTGGTATTGAATAATGCATTTAGTGTAAGAATAAGTAAACAACTTCAAATAGTTTTATATAAATGAAACTATAATTGGTGAACCTAGATATTTACAATTTCACAAGCTTTCGTACAAGTATAAATACATAATGCTATTCTAGTACAGAGAAAACATACTTTTCATAATATTATGGGAATTTAAAACTATATCATACTATTTCAGAACACAAATACATATACAACAGAAAATATAGGATTTTCTGGGGAAAACATACTTGCATTTTTCAAATGAACAAATAACAGATTTCTATTACAAACATGCTTATGAACTCACCAACTTAATTGTTGACACTCTTTTCAAAACTACTTGTATTTTCAGGAAATCGATAAACAGGTACCCACAAGTTTTGAGGAAGACAGAGTCTCATATAATTATGTCTTTTAATTATACTTTTTGGTGTCAAATATACAATGATTTGAACACGAATGTAATGTTATATTTTATCAATGTAATGAATCTTGTACTTTGATTACTATTGTGCATTGTTGTGATACTACATACGAAGTCATCCACCCCTAAATGTTTTCGTCGTACTGGTTTGGGGGTGTGACATTTGGTGCAGTATCATGGGAAGTGATCAGGATTATCAGGCTTATTGAGATTTCGGGGAGTATTCATCTAGACTTTAAGAGTTGTGAGATCATCGAGGTTGGATAGTATTGGAATGTTGGCATTTGTAAGTTCAGGTTGTCAACAACTTGAGTCGTGAGGTTGTTGGATGGATTGGAAATCCATCTAATCTGGAGGATTGGAAGAGCACGGTCGAATCCAAGTGGGGGAGAATCTTTTGGTCCAAGGGATTTCACAAGAAAGGATAATCGTGTTTCCTTGCACATCAGTAGTGGCACACGACGGGTATGTGGATGGACTCAGGTCGAGGGTGGTGGTAAAGCCTCTGTGCGTGTTCTTGTCTGATTAAGGCTTTGGGGTTCGAAGCATGACCTGAACTTCTGATTGGGGTATAGTCGGATGCGGGATCGACTCAGGATGTTTGTGGTTAATGATGGGTTTTAAGCATTCTAACACTCCTATGGTGTACATGCAACCCTATAAACCTTGGATCTATGTTTTCTCTATTATACATGCAAATATTTGATATTCCAAGGTTTCATCCTAACTAGCATAATAAGAAGTAACTATACTACAAGAATCTAGTAGAATGACATACCTTTTGATGTAGTAGCTTGATTCCATGGAGCTTAAGAGCCTAGTGCCTCAAGTGTGACACCTCAAATGGTTCACACAACATCACCAACATCTTGGAATAACTTGAGAGAAAATGTTCTTATGCTCAAATCGGCTAGCCCTCATGTGTACACACACTAGTGCCAATTTCTTGAGCCATGGGGTCCTTATATATTGTGGCTATTAGGGTTACACCATGTAACTCATGTCTTTCCATATTCTTCATGCTCCATAGGTTAAAACCTCCATGTAGTATCCATGGGTTACTCCATGGGTTTAGCCCAACATGAAGAACTATGGATCATAAGCCCACATATATAAGAATGAATGATTTACACAATCAATCCCCATATATTTAATTAGTCTCCTTTTGATCACAAAATTAATTCCAAATTAATTCTTGATCAATACTAATTAAATAATATGATTTCATATTAATATATTAGAACTTATAATATATTAACAAATCATAAATATCCTTTCCTCACAAAAGTCTATCCAAATTGTTCCGATGCCATGCAACCCAAATGGACCATGCCAAATCGGGTCAAGTACATACCAATTATAGTTATGGGCTTAGACACTAATCCAACAGTCTCCCACTTGGATAAGTCTAAAACTATTATTGCGTATGACTCTAAAACCCGACTAGCAATCGTAGCTCTTAAAAGTTGTTGTCGAACTCTAAACAAAACAATGACGCGTCCATTAGATAAGGGATCATATATTCCTCCATTCTAGATATCATATGGACTGAGACATGGATTATAATCATTCTCTCTGTCCATTTGTTCTTTCCCGATTTCCGATTTATGACGACATACTAATTGAACAAATCGAATCAGTCCAGGCTTGGCCAAACACTTAGGGGTGTCATCACTAAATCATCGAGGGGCCCACATATATCGCTTTTATCCCTTTAAGGGTAAATGGAATGGATAAACTTCGACTCATATGCTTGTTCTACTACTTGTTGAATCATACACAAAGGCACGTTTTATAACATCGAGTTACCAATGTGTTTTCGTACAATCAATGTATAACCAACTCATAGGCAACAACACATATCTCTAGGTTTGAAGAATATAAGATATTATCGTCTCATGATCACTCGTGATAAAATCCATGAAGTGAGTCAAATGAGCGTGGGTTTAATCCAATGCTCAGAACTTATGAGCACTCATGAATGTTGTAGCAACTCTTGCTATGTCCACTACCTTGGACATCTACAAACCAGCTTCATGACAGTCTTGCCTTAATACCTACTTCCAACGTATTATCGACTGTGGATGGTTTGAATAACTTAATCATTCATGAAGATCGACCTAGTTATTCTGGAAGTCAAAACATGCAAAGTGAAACACAAGAATAATCGAATATGAATATAAATAGAACACCTTTTATTTATCACCATATTGATTACACATTATTCATTGCATACTGTTTCAAATTATCAACTTTATACTTGAATTAAAATAATAGTTTTCCCATGCTCCAAGCATGTACACTATGTTTTTCCAAACATTAGTTATGTCATACACCAAGTATACACACTAAGTTTGTCTATGATCTTTACTTTGTGGAATAGATCGATTGAACATAATTCCAATGATTCTCATTTCACAATCCCAAATCCTTACCGCAAATGCAAGAATTCCAAATTCCTGCCATTTACCGAAATCTTGTTAGATTTTAAACTTATATGCACTGATCCTATTGTAATGATTATACACAAAGTCACAAAGACTTGTCAACAGTCATTACAGAGTTTTCCAATGGAGATCATTCCATGAAAACGAAGTCTCAAATTCAAAGTACATTGCTTTGAACATCCTTCTTGCATTAAGTTTCCTAATCTTACAGATTTAATGAATATCTTCCACCTATAGGAATATTTCCATATTCTCATTTTGACTATCACTTCTGAACAAGAGTTGCCTCTTTTCAGAATATGTCAATATGGTTCTCTCTAAAAATTAACACCATACTTCCAACTGTCCCTGAGCAACCAATCTTTGATAAACCTTAGATTGTCCATGACAATTGCTTAATCAAATTAGTCATATCCAGTTCTACTACTTTTTCCCTCTTAATGCTCTAGGCATTTGGAAAAATTTAGAACAGATGAATATTATAGCACATGCAATCGATCCTATATCCGAAGCATATGGGAAACGATTCATGATGTCTCACATAAATACATGATACTAGACCAGTCTTTTGCTATAATATTTCTATTTCTATTTGACATGTTCTCACAATTCATATTATGAAAAGGGATGTCGTAATCATAATTGAATTTTAGAACGCAAATAATGTTCCCATATATAGAATTTCCTTATGTTGAACCATTCCAACATAACATTCATATATATATTTGACTAAATTTGATTAAAATCTCACGATCTAAGCTTTTAGATTTGAAATGAAGTACAATTTCCTCTCCCTTAATTATAGCAAAACAACTTTTTCCCAATTGAAACTTTTATTTTCTATAATTAACATTGCTAAATTGCAACACTTATTATAATTATCATGCTCCCACTAACATGATGATTATTAGCATAACACTTATGCTCCCACTAGCTTTGACATGTACTCAAAAATCAGCTGGACTTCTAGAAATCAATACTTTATTGACTTTCTTACCAAAGTTCAGATTTCTGATACGAGATGCTTTGATAAAACTTTATCAAAATCATACACCTTTCCTTAGATAGCTCACATGTGTGTCTAAACAATTTTAGAACTATGAAAAAGGGATGTCGTAATCATAGTCTCAATTGTTTAGACCTTTGTCATTTCTCACAAGTCCATGTTAGTGTTCCGGTTAACCACACACGCTCCACTAACGACTTTGAGAATGCAAATATCACAATTGCTATCTACTTAAAAGCTACTTAGTGAAAGCGTTTCCTCACCATCATTTTCATGAATCGGAGAGAAATCTTATGACACTTAGATTTTATGGTGTATGTGTTCCTATCAATGTGAATTTGTCATAACCACAAGGGGAGGTTAGTGACAAATCCAAACTCATATGGACCGAACTTGTGCAATCTTAACTTCTTGCCACCTGGCAGCACAAGGGCCTGCCATTGCTTCCAAGTTGTTATGCAACCAATTGAGAACTCTCAGAACTCATATGCAAAGCCAACTTTAACTAGAATGGGCACAGAAATAAGAATATGTCAACACGATAGGTTATAAACCTCAAGTCGTGTGCTAGTGATAAACTACAAGTTTTATTCTTGATTAGACTCTTTCAAGATCTTTTAGACTCCCACTGTCCTCTTGACATATAAGGCTCTCTTGCCAAGACCCATTCCTTGACAAGTAAATATTCAAGAGATAGTGCGGATTCTTATCAAGAAAAACACTTCACACAATTGGCCTTAGTTGGTCTCTGTCTTATCCAAAACATCACAACTTATCAATTTCAAATGTACAAGAGTAGGACACATTTTACTCTTACATTTGACTAGTGTTATAAACCTTCTCAAGTTTATGTCACACAAGTTACAATCGTGGAGTATTACTCTAAGACTCAATTTTGGAACGAAGTATGATTCATCTTTTGATTTAACCAATCAAACAATTCACGATTCTTCTTCTTAGTCAAACATATGCACTAAGATGTCCTTAGAGAATCAATTGTGATATGGTTTCATAATCACTAAGATAATCACAAAACATGATACTAAAGTACTCTCCCATCTTTTCAGATTGGAGAAACTTTTATCTTTCTGCCTAATTTGATTCTTCTCATTCGTTCTGCCATACATTGAAAATTTTCCAATGTTTCAGAATTATACTTAAACTTGTATGTATAACCATATTTACTGAACTTCAGTAAATCATGACGAATAATCTTATCGATCTTTGTGGTGGACTTGATCAGTGCAAAAGAATGTGTACTCGATCCCTTAGTCCTTCACTTGACTCACATATACATGTGAACAAGAAGTTAGTCTTCATTTTCCAAAGATGAAAATTCTCATTCATCATACGACTTTCATGATTCCAAGTTTCTATCCAACTGAAACTTGGATGATGAGAATCTTTCCTTATTTGGTAAATTATGACACTACCACAAACAAAAGAATCAAATCCATTTTCCAATGTTGCTATCAATGGAATCATATAAACAACAAATTTTCCCAAATGCCACTGTAAGGATATTTAAAATAAATAAAAACGAAACTTTTCTTTTATTTAAAACTTGCAGAAAAACTTATCCTTACAATGCAAATGCATATGAAAAACTATGTTGTTATCTATTCCTAAGCAATCTATCACAACTCTTAAGAAGTAGCTCAAAAATTCTGATCACCGAACCATGCGATCGAAATCCATCTTCGCGATCAGAATCAGCTTACTCTTCCTTTAAGTTTCCTTCCCTTTGATTTGATTCTTAAAACTTCAACATGTGACCCAGTCACATCATGTAATAAGAATCTCCAAATAGGAACTTAATAAAGTTAGATAGTGGACTTACCTGAAGTAGAGTCAAACTTTTTGACTTGACCAACCTTATGATCTTTCACGTAAATAGGGCAGCTTCGCAACCTATGCCCCTTCCTTTTGGCAATATAAGCATATGGACTCTTTGGGAATGGTACATGAGACTGTCTCAAACTAGCCTTTCTCTTTACCATTTAGTCAACCGAGTTGACTATGGCCGATCCCTTTCCATTGGGAAGAGAAAGCTTTTCTGAATATCCAATGTTACCATTGTTAATGTCCATGGAAGTTTGGGAAGTTGATATTCTAATCAAATTTGCTTTACCAGTGCTCCAAATCATTGCTGATTCAGCAGCACCTAGCAAATAGATAAGACCATTAAGGGTCATGTCATAGTCAGTTTCATAGTAGTCCCAAAGGAAACTCACTATGTGACTTAGAAAGTGATTGACCAACCAACTTTCTCAAGACTTTGACACCCAACTCTCCCGGCTTGTCAATATGTGACTTTATCTCCAAGATGTGAGCACACATAGACCTTGCTTTCCAATATGGCTTGAGTGACCTTGAACTATTCAAGAACTTGTGGGTTAGGGAGAATAATTGGAGGAGGTGGATGAAGAGAAGTATCATTTCCATGAACCAACCATAGGACATCATCTTCATTAGGAAAGCTTGTTCCTAGGGATTTGGGAAGATCATAGTTGTCTGAACCAGACATCTAAAATGGGAGATATTCAAGTTAGTTGATTTTAGTCCTTAATATAACACCCAATATGAAATATTAAGGCTAGGACCCAACACAATATTTTATAACTTGGAAGAGGGATGCCGTAATCCAAGTTATAAAATATTTGAAGGTAGGTGAATGATGATTCACCAATTTCCACCAAGAAAAACGAAATAATTTATTAGGTTTTTTTAATCGGATTTGAAATTCCTAAATCTTTTGAGATTCATTGAACTTTTCAATGGCATGTTTCAATCTCGATTGTTCCCTCTCAGGTTTTGTGGCTCGGATGTCGAGGATCACAAAAAAAAGTGTGAATAACCATGCAAATATACTTGGTACCCTTAACATTTATCACTTAATCGATGTGCCGGTTAACCACACGCGCTCCACTGATCCTATGATAAACATTAAGTTACCATTTGCCTACCTTGTTAAATCCAGGTTAGTGTGCCGGTTAACCACACACGCTCCACTAACGACTTAAGCAAAGTGCAAAGTGTAATTTCATGGGTTAGCACCAAATTCACATTTTCCTAAGTAACTAAGATTGAGAATTTATAAGAGTTTGGTTACCTAGTATCTATCATTAATACTTTTAATGAAGGGAGAATTATAGTCCTTGTCCTACCCGTTCAACTAACGACCCTCCACCAGTCAAGGAAGCGGTGGGTGAGAGTGGACACCCATTAAGCTGTCATTTTATAGGCAACAACCTTATACCCCCCTTATAGACCGGCTTCGTGAATGAGGCCTACTAACGGTAAGACTGACTCTGTTCTTATACATATATATATTATTAACTTATAATAATATAAAGTATAAGGGTTGAATTTTAACTTTTAAAATTCTAAGGGTTTTACTTGGAATTAAAGTATTCATGGGGAAACTTTACAAATTCCAAAACTTGAGGGCAAGTTTTGAACTATTCAAAAAACTTTTGGATTTTCATAACTTATGAGTTTAACTAAGGTTTTTAAAACTTTTAATGAAGAGACTCTTGAACATCCGTAACTTGAGGACAAGTTATGAAGTTCATAAAACAAAAAGACTCTTCACCTTTTGTAACCTATGCATTTTAATGGATCTTTAAAAGACATGACTTTTGGTAATCCATAACTTGAGGACAAATTATGGACTCCATTAAAACACATTTAGATCAAGAATTAACTAACAAAAAATTTTGCAAATAATTCCTATGATCTACCAAAACTCATAAGTGTATGAACAATCATATCAACAATTTCAAGAATTACATAAACACACATAAAGCTTGAAATTTTGATAACAACTTTGAAATTGGTTTACCATAATCATTACCACATCAAAAACATGTTTTAAAAGTCCAAAACATTTTAAGGTAATGATTCTAGACCAATTCCAGCCTTAAAACTCGAAGATATGCTGTCAGGGGGTCCAACTCGTCGAGTGCATGAACCAACTCGGCGAGTTGGATGAATTTAGGCATGGACTCGTCGAGTCCCTTTATGGACTCGGCGAGTCAGCTGACCAGACAACATACAAACTTCGATTTTCAGCAATTTGCATCAAGTATAAAAGAAAACAAGCCTAAGCTCTGATACCACTGATGAGTTTTAAGCATTCTAACACTCCTATGGTGTACATGCAACCCTATAAACCTTGGATCTATGTTTTCTCTATTATACATGCAAATATTTGATATTCCAAGGTTTCATCATAACTAGCATAATAAGAAGTAACTATACTACAATAATCTAGTAGAATGACATACCTTTTGATGTTGTAGCTTGATTCCATGGAGCTTAAGAGCCTAGTGCCTCAAGTGTGACACCTCAAATGGTTCACACAACATCACCAACATCTTGGAATAACTTGAGAGAAAATGTTCTTATGCTCAAATCGGCTAGCCCTCATGTGTACACACACTAGTGCCAATTTCTTGAGCCATGGGGTCCTTATATATTGTGGCTATTAGGGTTACACCATGTAACTCATGTCTTTCCATATTCTTCATGCTCCATGGGTTAAAACCTCCATGGAGTATCCATGGGTTACTCCATGGGTTTAGCCCAACATGAAGAACTATGGATCATAAGCCCACATATATAAGAATGAATGATTTACACAATCAATCCCCATATATTTAATTAGTCTCCTTTTGATCACAAAATTAATTCCAAATTAATTCTTGATCAATACTAATTAAATAATATGATTTCATATTAATATATTAGAACTTATAATATATTAACAAATCATACATATCCTTTTCTCACAAAAGTCTATCCAAATTGTTCCGATGCCATGCAACCCAAATGGACCATGCCAAATCGGGTCAAGTACATACCAATTATAGTTATGGGCTTAGACACTAATCCAACAGTTAATATGGATTAATAAATCATAAATATCATTTTCTCACAAAAGTCTATCCAAATTGTTCCGATGCCATGCAACCCAAATGGACCATGCCAAATCGGGTCAAGTACATACCAATTATAGTTATGGGCTTAGACATTAATCCAACAGTTAATATGGTAGAGGTGCGGTAGGACCATAGGCGGTGACGATGGTGGAATAGACGTGTCGTAAGACTGCGAGGTGGCTGTAGCATTCATTGGGTTTTTAGACAGTATGGAAGTGTTGTAAGACTGTGGGGTGGCCGTAACATTCATTGGGTTGCCAAATAGTATGGAAGTGTTATAAGACTGCGGGGTGGTTGTAGCATTCACCAGGATATCAGGCAGTTGTGGAAATTGTTGTAAGTTTGCGATAGGATCGTAACATTCACCAGATGGAGGTAGACCATCGTTGGGGTGGTTGTTGGTATGAAAGGGGATCAGCTTGTGCCTAGGGTAAGGCGGACAGTATTGTCGGAGAATATCTCCCTGTTATGAGAAGAGGACCATTAGGTTCTGAGGCAAAGCTGGGCATGTGAAGTTTTCGATAAGGTGGGACCCATGGGCATGGCCCGTTCATTGGTATAGACTGGGTGGGACCCGTGGGCGAGGCCCGTGTATCTATGGAAATGAAGGTGAGACCTGATAGTGTCCGGTTGGGTCAGGGAATTGGATTATGGTTTTAGTAGGATGATTATTTGGCCCGGGAAGTGCATGGTGTGGTGCATAGACAAGGTTATCCTTATCGGTTGGACTCACAGGAACTTGGTGGCTGAACCAGGTGTACGACTGGTAGTCTCGGCGATGGATTAAGGATTTTTATATCCTAGTTTAGTGAATGGATGCAGCAAATCAGAAGGTTTCGGGTGAATGCTAGTGTAATCATTAGATATCGGGGTTCGAGTTAAGTACCAAGTTGGCTTCTGGTCGAGATTCGCATTGGGAATCGTTAGTGTGGTTATGCTAGATATTTATTACAACAATATATGAATTAAGGAATCTGTATGCCAAGGGTGTCATCTAGAGGGTTCAGGGTAAAAAAGGATGTTTTCAGATTGGATGGTAAAAAAGGCCTTTGTGACTGTGCTTTGGAATGGTTCTACTTGTGTCTAGGTCTGGCAAGTTATGGACTTTAGAATTATAGCAGCAGCGTATCGATTCAACAATCAAGGATTCAATGTCTTGTTCAACACTAGAATGTTTATCTCTCAGATTGTATCTTGTAGCTCGTTGTGTTCATGGATCTGTTAACTTCAGGACGAGTCTTTTACTAGAAAGATTATCTAAGCTTCTACCAAGTGAAAGGTTTCGGTAGCAAGGGTCGGTCAGTAATTATGTTTTCAGTGGAAACAACAAGATAATCAAGGAATGAAATTGTTATGGTCAGCCACAATACAGAGTGAAATTGTAATGTCAGTGTTTCACCATGGGCTGTCTGTTAGGGAGTCAGATAGGCTTTAGAGTTTCGAATTTCAGGAAAAATGGTAATGGTTATCCTTCAGGAGCAGTGAAGGAAGGGTTCTAGTTGTCCGATGTGGCTGGGAGATTTCGAGGACGAAATCTAATTTAAGTGGGAGAGAGTTGTAACATATGTGTCCTTGGATGAATCGAATTAGGGGTTCAGTGGGTCAAAAAGATTGGATTTTGTGAAAAAGGGGTCCTCACGACGTGAGGCATGGAGGCTCACGACATGAGGAGGGCCGCATGAAGATTCCATCCGCGATGGAGCTCACGACGTGAGCAATAAGAGCTCACGGCGTGAGGAGCGCTACAGCCCAATCCCACAAAGTTTTTGGGTTTCCCACATATTTAAGCCCCCATTATATCGGTTTTAAGGTTCATTTCCCAACCTCCACCTTCCCCTAACTCAGAAAACCCTAATCCTAATCCACCTTGGTGATTTTGGATCCATTTTAGTGTCTTGGTGGCTAGAAGAAGAAGAAGAATAAGAGGTTCTAGAGTGTTGGTTCAACAAGGAGGCATCATCATCATCATCTTGTGCACATTTTGGACCATTGGTGGCTAGAAGAAGAAGAATAAGAGGTTCTGTGAATGTACATATGTGAACCGGTAAATGGTAGTTTCCCCTAAACTTGATGATTAATGGGAATGATTGAGTTGACAACTCTTATTGGATTTATTGCGAACTAGAAGACGTACTATTGTGTTTGTGTTAGGCAAAGTAGTTTATATCTAAACACTCGGAGTGATTAGAGTTTCATAATCATAAGGAGGAGCAAAAAGTAGATCACGATTAACATTAAATTTAGGAACATAAATAGGTTAAGCGAGATTTTGAACAGTATGACCAACCATTTGGGAACTAAAATGTTCACGATCTAGTTTCTTACTATAAAATTTGTTAGAGTGAACATCGATACTTTCTTCGATTACTCGCAGGAGACACACCGGGTAAGTCTTCCGGGAATACATCTGGGAACTCTTTGACTACCTGCACATCTGAAACCGAATCCCCCTTCTCCACTCGAGTATTAACCACATAAGCGAGATAACCCGAACATCCATGCTAAAGATACTATCGAGCCTTTGTAAGGAACATGAAATAAGGCTAAATTAAACATTTTCATGCTATAAAATCTTAGTTATGTACAACTATGATGCATACACTAAGCAACTACAGTAGTGATGTCAATTTCATCTATCATACAAGAAATTCCCCTAGGCTATCAAACATCATAACTCAGACAATTCTATCATGCAATTCCTGAAGATCCCTAGCCTACAACTAGCATGCAATTCTATCATACCCATCATAAACAAATAAAAGTGTAAGTATCTTGTGGAATACTTTCTTGCTCCGACTGATCCTACACATCGATCAAAGACCGATTATTTGTAATGCATGTACTTGTAGTTGTTTCATCCCAAAAATACTATAAGACATGTAAGCCAGTATAAGCATTGATCATACAACTTCACTGCTTCATAGAAGATTTTTTTTTCTTTCAACAAAATTTACATAGTAGCCTAACACATCGTGGGTTTGAAATAACAGTTAGGTTGGGGAAGACTACATTTAATAGCTGAATTTCAAACATTTAATCGCGAAATTGGCCCCTCAAGAAGAAAAAATATAAAGACCCTCATGTGAGGGGCACATATTAAAGAAAACAGAGACATTTTAACATTTGTTATAATTAGGGATTAAATCCACAACGAAAAACCCTCAAATAAGGACAATGTTGGGGCTATATTGTGTTGTGTCAATTTTGTATTGTATTATTATAGTCCATTAGTAACGGGTTGGGCCTGTCCACCCAGTTTATTTATTGTGCCAGGGTTAGGGTATTTATAGTGGATGCATGCATCGTGTATTGCTATCGATCTTCGTGTAACCCTACTCTGTCTTTACAGTAGTAGTTCTTAATCGAGCTCTTCTAAGGCAGTGCTTATTAATCATTCAACACAACTTTGATTTCCATTCTTTGTGTTTGATTACTTTACTTGTTGAATCTATCGATCTTATAAGTTTTATTCTCATCAGACAATTTTTGCAATTTGACACCAATTTAGACCTTAGTAAAAAAATTACAAATAAGATGGATCAATTTTACAGCTTTTTCAAAAAAAAAAAAAAAAAAAAAAGAACAATAATAAAAAGTTAATGATTATCCCCTCTAGTAAATGAAAGTTTTTTTTGTCAATTGTCACACTTTCATTCAATATGTCAAATGTCATTTTGTGGTTATTTTGAATTAATTTTTTTTTCCACATGTCATTTTATGAGTTTTTCTATTTTATTAAATTCCACATAATATTTTAATGTAATAATTGCAATAAATGAAGTAATAAATGAATATTAATTTCATTAATGAACTTACCTTTTAATTTTACAATTTCCAAAATTAAAGCTCATTAGTTTCTTTTCTTTATTTAAATTATTTATTTAAATTTAAAAGATAAAAAAACATTTCCATTATAATAAATCATTATTTTTTTTATTTTCTTATAAATTGAAAGTTCTCAAATATTTTGACCTTTATATTTATTTATTTTTTTAAATTAAATCATATAATACATGGGTCTCACAACTAGTTGGTAAATAAAAAAATTTCAAACAATTATTTTTGAAAGGCTATAATTATATATTTATATTAGATAAAAAAACAAAATAGACCTATGAGAGTAATTTGACGGTTAATAATACGATATTTTAAAGTTATTTAATGCCAAAGATTCTTAACTAAGATCATGATCTTCCATAAACGGTTCGTTTGACTACAAAAGAGCGCCAGGATCCTGAACTCTTCATATTTCTTCTTCCTCCTCTGAACTCTCGCATCCACCTTCGTTTCCTTGAAATTACGAGGATGTTAATCGTTTTGCTCTGGTGTTCGTCCTTGGTATGCTCTTCGTCTTTTTCTTTCTCTTCATCCAAAATACATATGCGTTTCTACTTTCTATAGGGTTTTAAACACACTATATGTTGATTTCCATTGTAGGTTCTTGAGTTCTGAAAGGAACACTTGTTTTTAGTCGTTTTCTCCCGTTCCAATAAACAATGCCACTTCTAAAACAGAACTAATCTCTA
The DNA here is from genome assembly GCF_052849685.1 of Lactuca virosa. Lineage (NCBI taxonomy): Eukaryota > Viridiplantae > Streptophyta > Magnoliopsida > Asterales > Asteraceae > Lactuca > Lactuca virosa. Next base: position 436,599,799 of record NC_136430.1, on the reverse strand, counting down.
GAAATTGGCGACAGTTGAACAGACGATGATGTCGGAGATCAAGCGTTCTTGGCTGCTCTCCTTTCATGCTCTCCATTTTTTCTTCAGGTATTATTTTGTTATCCTTTCTCTAAACCAAATTAATAGAAACGTAAGAATCAATTAACGAAAATCTTCTGGTTTTGGTTTAGGAAATTTGTGATCCACACTACGACCCCGACGCATTTATTTTGCCTTTGTGTCTTCCCCCAAAACCTATTTCTATCAAACTCCAACCACAATTCTCTTTCCCCGAGCCTTTCCGCTCTCCAAATCTCCTGCAAAAATTCGAATCTGTTTACACTTGCTTATTCGGTAACACTGTTTCTCCCTTCATGTTTTTTTTTAGTTAATCATATGATATTAAGGTGTGCGTAATCTTGGATTCTGAATCTGATTACTCCGATTTCAGCTATGCACTTTGATTTAGTGTGAAAATCGATCACCAAGTATAACTAACGATTTTGATTTTGAATTTATGGTTTTGTAGTGCGCATCTGTTCCTTTTTTTTTAATCCTTTCTGCCTGTTGCTCTACTTATTGATTTCGTTTTTCACATTGGTTGAAGGATTGGTCTCGCCAGAGGAGTAAATGTGGTAAGTTGTGTTCTCGTTGTTACCTGGTTATGTTTACTTTTTTTTTAATCCCTGAATTTCTTATTTTCATTGACAGATTCCATTCCTGTTTTCATTGCAGATTAGAGAACATGTCTTGTTTAACAACAGGACAGGAGATAGCATTATGGTGGGATATAACAACAATAAATTCTACATTGATACAATTGATTTAAAGCCTTCAAATGTAATAAGCATCATTGAAACCGATTGTGAGGTAACCAACATGATATGCTCATTTTTTTTATCAACATAGGCATTGTACTTTATTTTTTATGCATAATAGCAATATACTTATGTACTTTTTCCCATAATTGCAACATACTTATATTTCTTTTCTTATAAAAAGCAACATTTTCATATATTTTTACCTATAGTATCAACCTACTTTCACTATGATAACAATAGGGACATTGCATTTTTGTTACATATTATTTTTCAAAACATTAAAGTACATTTCTATTTAACTGCAACTTACATATAATTTTATATTCGGTAATTACTATTCCTTTTCTTTCATTTTATTCTTTTGCAACCAGAGGAACCAAAAAGAAGATTGTATGCTCTTTTAAGGCGAAGTTAATCTTTTGTTATTTGTTTTCTGATTCTGTATAACAGGTACCAATTTGATGGTGAAACTGAAGGCTTCTGAGACTTAAGTTGAGATGTTGGCATTCTTTTTCAGTGCTAGGTATGTTCTGCTGTTTTCAATATTTTCTAATTTGAATATTTTCATTAACAATGTAAGATACAATTGAGATTGATACTAAACTTGTGTATATTTGCTGTGTGTTCTTAGTTCTTGTCAGTTGTAGTGGAGATACTGAATCTTCCTTATGCTGTAAGTTACTGAGAGATACTAAAATACTTTCAGGTCTTATTCCAGGTATGCTCTACTAAACATCTTTACATTTTATTGTCTTCTTGGTTCTTGTTTTTCGATGGTAGTTTACAATGATTAGCATTTCATATCTATGCATTTTAGATTATGTTGTTTTTTTTATATAAAAAGCATTTTCTCTTTAAAGGTTAACCCAATTATGACATTGCACTTTTTTGGACCTTTTCTGTAACAACAATGTTACTTCCAATTTTCATATTAAAATCACATTTCCCTTTGAAAAATCATCGCAATTAAAAGCTTTGTACCTTTTTAGCTTTTTTTTTTCTTTTACAACATTCTTACTTTCAAATATTTAATATCAAGACATTTTGTTAAAAAGTCCTTACATTATTTTCTTCTCTAGGCATTTTACTTTGAAATTTTTAACAATTATAGCATTGTACTAAGATTTCTTGTTAAAAACACATTTTCCCTTAAAAAAATTATCCCAATTAAAGCTTTGCACTTTTTTAGTTTTTTTTTCTTTTAAGAACATTGTTACTTTCAATTTTTTTTTTTGTTTGTTTGTTTTTTTATTAAGACATATTTTTAAAAAGTCTGTACATGTTTTACTTATTAAGACATTTTACTATGATTTTGTTTTACAAATTTTAGCATTGTACTTTAAGTTTTTTTATTAAAAGCACATTTCCAATTGAAAAATCATCCCAATCAAAGCTTTGCACCTTTTTTGTTTTTTTTAATAACATTGTTACTTTCAAATTTTTTATCAAGACATTTTGTTAAAAATTGTATACATGTTTTACAGCTAGGCATTTTACTTTGAAAAATTTAGAAATTATAGCATAGTACTTTCAATTTTCTTTTTAAAAACACATTTCTTCTGAAAAAATATCCCAAGTAAAGTATTGCGTTTTTTTTTTTGTTTTTTTTCTATGACAACATTTTTAATTTCAAATAATATTTTATCAAGACATTTTATTAAAAAATCTTTACATCTTTTACTGGCATTTTACTTTAAAAAATTTACCAAGTATTGCATCCTACTTTCAATTCTCATCCAAAAGCACATTTCCTTTAGAAAAATCTTCCCAATTAAAGCATTACATTTTTTTAGTTTGTTTTTTTCAATTACACCATTTTTACTTTCAAATATTTTTTTTATGACAACATGTTTTTAATAAATCTTTACATTTTTCACTTATCTAGCCATTTTACTTTGAGATTTTTACGAAATATAGCATTGTACAGTTTTCATATTAAAAGCACATTTCCCTTTGAAAAAATCATCCTATATAAAACATTGTACATTCAAGATTTTTTTTTCTCTTACAATATTTTCACTTTCAAATTTTCTTTTATCAAGACATATTATCAAAAAAATCTATAAACTTTTTACTTTTCCAGACATTTTACTTTACCAATTATAGCATTGTACTTTTAGTGTTCTTATTAAAAAACATTTCCTTTAAAAAAAGTCATCCAAATTAAAACATTGCAATGTTTTAGTTTTTTCCTATTACATCGTTTTTACTTTATAAACATTCTTTTATCAAAACATATTTTAAAAAATCTTTACATTTTTTTACATATGTAGTCATTTTACTTAGAAAATTTACCAATTATAGCATTGTACTTTCCAATTAAACACATTTCTTTTGAAAAGTCATTCCAATTAAAGCATTTCATATTTTATAGTTTTTTTCCTTTTACAAAATTTATACTTTCAAATATTCTTTTATCAAGACATATTTTACAAAAGTATTTATTTTTACTTATCTAGGCATTTTACTTTGACAATTTTACAATTTAGAGCATTGTTCATTCAATTTTCTTATTAAAAACACATTTTTATTAAAAATTCATCCCAACTAAAGCATTGCTTTTTTTTTTTTGTATTGCAACATTTTTTACTTTCAAATCATCTTTTATCAAGACATTTTTTACAAAAATCTTTACATTTTTTACTTATACAAGAATTTTACTATGAAAAGTTTACCAAATATAGCATTGTACTTTCAGTTTTCTTATTAAAAGCACACTTCTTTTGAAAAAACCATCCCATATAAAGCATTGCATTTTTTTGTTTTTTTCCTAGTAAAGCGATTTTACTTTCAAATATTTTTATATCAAGACATTTTTTACAAAATCTTTACATTTTTTACTTATCTAGGCTTTTTACTTTGAAAATTTTACCAATTATAGCATTTGTACTTTTCGTTTTTTTAATAAAAGCACATTTTGTTTAAGAAATCATCCCAATTAAAGCATTGCATTTCTTTAGTTTTTTTTCCTATTAAAACATGTTTACTTTCAAATATTTTTTTGTCCAAGACATTTTTTACAAAGATCTTTACATTTTTTACTTTACAGGCATTTTACTATGAAAAATTTACCAAATATAACATTTTACTTTTAGTATTCATAATAAAAACACATTTCTTTTGAAAAATCATCCCAATTAAAGGATTATTTTTTTAGTTTTTTTTTCTATTAAAACATTTTTACATTCAGATATTTTTTTATCAAGATATCTTTAACTTAAAACTTTACATTTTTTATTTATTTAGCATTTTACTTTGAAAAATTTACCAATTATAGCATTGCACTTTCTGTTTTCTAAATAAAAGTACATTTCTTTTGAAAAATCACCCCAATTAAAGCATTGCATATTTTTAGTTGGTTTTTTTAATAAAACATGTTTACTTTCAGATATTATTTTATCAAGACATTTTTTACAAGTCTGTACATTTTTTATTTATCTTTGCATTTTATTTTTAAAAAATTACCAATTATAGCATTTTACTTTCTATTCTCTTATTAAAAGCACATTTCTTTTGAAAAATCATACCAATAAATCATTGCATTTTTAGTTTTTTTTTCTAATAAGACATGTTTACTCTTAGATATTTTTTTATCAATACATTTTTTGTAAAATTCTTTACATTTTTTACTTATCTAAGCATCTTATTTTGAAAAATTTACCAATTATAGCATTGTGATTTCTGTTTTCTTAATAAAAGCACAAATTTCTTTTGGATAATCATCCCAATTAAAACATTACATTTTTTTAGTTTTTTTTTACTAAAACATGTTTACTTTCAGATGTTTTTTATCAAGACATTTTTTGCAACAGTCTTTACATTTTTTTAAGCATTTTACTTTGAAAAATTTACCAATTATAACATTTTACTTTCTGTTTTTTTAATAAAAGCACATTTCTTTTGAAAAATCTTCCCAATTAAAACATTGCATTTTTTAGTTTTTTTTTTCTAATAAAACATGTGTACTCTTAGATATTTTTTTATCAAGGCATTTTTTACAAGTCTTTACATTTTTTATTTATCTAAGCATTTACTTTGAAAAATTTACCAATTATAGCATTTTACTTTTTGTTTGCTTAATAAAATCACATTTTTTTGGAATATCATCCAAATTAAAGCATTACATTTTTTTATTCTTTTTTATTTTTCTAATAAAAAATGTTTACTTGCAGATATTTTTTTATCATGACATTTTTTACAAAAATCTTTTACATTTTTTACTTATCTAGGCATTTTACTTTGTAAAATTTACCAATTATAGCATTGTACTTTCTGTTTTATTATTAAAAGCATAAATTTCTTTTGAAAAATCATCCCAATTAAAGCATTACATTTTTGAAAAATTTACCATTTATTTTTCTTTTAGTTTTTTACTTATTTAGGCATTTTACTTAGAAAAATTTACCAATTATAGCATTATACTTTTTGTTTTCTTGATAAAAGCACATTTCTTTTGAGAAAATATTCCAATTAAAGCATAACATTTTTTTTTCAAATAAAACATGTTTAGCTTCAGATAGTTTTTTTATCAAGACATTTTTTACAAAAATCTTCACATTTTCTACATACCTAGACATTTTACTTTGAAAATTTTATAAATTATATCATTGTACTTTCTGTTTTCTTAATAAAGGCACAGTTAATTTCAAATATCATCCTAACTAAAGCATTAAATTTTTGTAGTTTTTTTTTTCTAATAAAAATGTTGCTTTTTCAGATTATAAGTATATTTACCTTTGAAAAATCAACCTGTTTATAGCATTGCACTTTTCAATTTTCTTTGAAAAATCTATGATTTTTTCTAATAAAGTCATGTAACTTGAAAAATCTACGATTTATAGCATTGCATTCTACATCATTTTATTTTGAAAAATCTTCTAATTATAGGACTATGCTTTTTCGGTTTTCTTTTTGTTACAACATTGTAACAAAAATCTTTGTAGTTTTTTTGTCTGCCTAAGTCTTGTTTTTGTATGATAGTTTACATTCTATAGCATTCCAACTCAAGCATTGCATTTTTGTAGTTTTTTTTTCGTATTACAACAGTTTTACTTTCAAATATTTCTTTTATCAAGACATTTTCTACAAAAATCTTAACATTTTTTTTACTTATCAAGGCATTTTACTTTGAAAAATTTAACAATTGAAGCATTTGACTTTAAATTTTCTTATTAAAACACATTTCTTTTGAAAAATCATTCCAATTAAAAGCATTGCATTTTTTTATTATTTTTTTTACGAATACAACATTTTTAAATTAAAATTTTCTTTTATCAATACATTTTTTTTCAAAAATCTTAACATTTTTTTAAATATCTAGGCATTTTCTTTGAAAAATTTACCAATTTTGGCATTGTACTTTTAGTTTTCTTGTTAAAAGAACATTTCTTTTGAAAAATCATACCAGTTGAAGCTTTGCATTTTTTTTTAGTTTTTTTCTACGATTACAACATTTTTACTTTCAAATATTCTTTTATCAAGACATTTTTTACAAAAATCATTATATTTTTTACTTATCTTTTCATTTTATTTTGAAAATTTACCAATTATGGCATTCTACTTTTAATTTTCTTATTAAAAGCACATTTCTTTAGAAAATTCATCCCATTTAAAGAGATTGAACCTTTTTAGTTTTTTTTATTTCGTATTACCACAATTTTACATTCAAATAGTCTTTTATAGACATTTTTACAAAAATCATCCCAATTAAAGCATTACAATATTTTTTTAGTTTTTTTACTATTCAAACATTTTTAGTTTAATATATTCTTTTGTCAAAATATTTTTTACAAAAATATCACATTTTTTAATTATCTAGGCATTTTACATTAAATTTTCTTATTTAAAGCACATTTGTTTTTTTTGAAAAATCATATTAATTAAAGCATTGCATTTTTTTTAGTTTTGAGACTTTTACTTTGAGACTTTTACCAATTATAGAGTTGTACATTTAATTTTCTTATTATAAACACATTTCTGTGGAAAAATCATCCCATTTAAGGGATTGCATTTGTTTTATTTTTTTTTTTACTATTAAATTTTTTTTAGATTCAAATATTCTTTAACCAATACATTTTTCATAAAAATCTTTACATTTTTGCATGTCTAGGCGTTTTAATTTGAAAATTTTACCAATTATAGCATTGCACTTTCAGTTTTCTTATTAAAAGCATTTTTTTCGTTAGAAAAATCATCCAAATTATAAAAAGCTTTACATGTTTTACTTTGAAAATTATATTAAAAAAAGCTTTACATGTTTTACTTTGAAAATTTTACCAACCAAATTTAGCATTGTACTTTCAGTTTTCTTATTAAAAGCACATTTCCCTTTGAAAAATCATCTCAATTAAAGCACTTTTTTTAAGATTGTTTTTTCTATTACAACCGTTTTAATTTCAAATATTCTTTTATTAAGACATTTTATTAAAAAAAACTTTAAATTTTTTACATATCATGCATTTTACTTTGTAAGATTTACCAATTATAGCATTGTATTCTCAAATTTCTTATTAAAAGCGCATTTTCTTTTTGAAAATCATAGAAATTAAGCTTTGCACTATTTTTTTGTTACAACATTTTAGTTTCAAATAGTCTTTTAACAAGACATTTTATTGAAAAATCTTTACATTTTTTTTACTTGTTTACCTTGAAATTTACTAACTAAAACATATTGCACTTTCTTAGATTTTTTTCTTTTGTTACAACATTTTACTTATATAGGTATATTAATTTGAAAAATTTACCACTTGTAGTATTGTATTTTCAGTTTTCTTATTAAAAACAATTTATCCTTATAAAAATAATTCATTGCACTTTTTTAGAATTTTTTTCTATTACAACATTTTTCTTTCAAATATTGTTTTATCAAGACATTTTATTAAAAAATCAGTGTAGGTCTAATTTAGTAGATAACATATTGAAATTGAGGATAGAATGGAATTGAATTGCTTGGAATGGAATGATTAATTTAGAAAAGGAATCCTCAGATATGGATTAGATATACATTTTTTACTTGTCTAAACATTTTACTTTGAAAATCTTAGCAAATATAACATTGTACTTTCTGTATTCTTATTAAATAAAGCATTGCACTTTTAGTTTTCTTTTCAAATAATCTTTTATACAATACAATTTTTACGCATCTAGGCATGTTACTTTTGAAAATTTATCAATTATGGCATTGTACTTTCACTTTTCTCATTAAAAACATATTTCTTTTGAAAAAATCATCCAATCAAAACAGTGTTTTTTTTGTTTTGTTTTTTTTCCCGTATTACAACATTTTTACTTTCAAATATTCTATTATCAAGACATTCTTTACAAAAACCTTTACATTTTTTACTTTGTTAGGCATTTTACTCTGAAAACTTTACCAATTATAGCATTTTACTTTCATTTTTTTGTTGAATGCACATTTCTTTTTTATTGAAAACTTTACCAATGATAGCATTGTATTTCCAGTTTTCTTATAAATATCACATTTATTTTTGCATTTTTTAGTTTTTTTTTTCCTTTTATAACATTGTTACTTTCAAATATTTTTCTTATCAAGACATTTTAATAAATAATCTTTATATGTTTTACTTATCTGATCATTCTACTTTGAAAATTTTACCAATATAGCATTGTACTATTAGTTTTCTTTTATAAAAGCACATTCCCTTTGAAAAAACATACCAATTAAAGCTTTGCACTATTTTAGGGGTTTTTTTTCTGTTGCTACATTTTAATGGTTAAATATTCTTTTATTGAGACATTTTATTAAAAAATCTTTTCATTTTTAACTTATCTAGGCATTATACTTTAAGTTTTCTTATTAAAATCACATTTTCCTTAGAAAAATTACCTTAACAAAGTTTTGCACTTTTTATTAAAAATCCTTTAAATTTTTACATCAGGCATTTTACTTAGAAAAATTTACCAATTATAGCGTTGTACCTTCAGTTTTCTTAATAAATGCACATTTTCTCTTTGAAACTCATCCCTATTATAGCTTTCACTTTTTTGGTTTTTTTTCCCTCTTTTATAACATTTTTAATTTCAAATAGTCTTTTGTCAAGACACATTTACAAAAACGAATTTTTTACATATCTAAGCCTTCTACTTTTAGCTATTTACCAATTATAGCATCGTAACTTAGTTTTGTTATTAAAAGCACATTTTCCTCTGCTCTAATTATAGCATTGTATGATTTTCAACATTATTACTTTCATATTTTATTTTATAAAGTCTAATAAATCTATAAACTTTTTTCTTATCAAGACATTTTTACTTTGAAAAGTTAAGTTTCTTTTTTATGTTATGACATTAAAACTTTTAAATCTCCTCTTATCAAATCATTTTACTTTGAAAAATATATCATATATTTTTTTTATAAGGCATTTTACTCTGAAATATCTACCAATTATAAGCACATGTCTCCTTGAAAAATCAACCCCATTTCAGCATTGCGCTTTCAGTATGTTTCTTTCTATTACACAATTGAAAAAACAATCAAATTTTTTTCTTATCAAAGGCATTTTACTTTAAAAAATCCATTATTTTTTTTTTCTTATGGAGGCCCTTTACCTTAAAAAATTTATGAAGTATTACATTGCATTTTCAGTTTTATTATTATAAGCATATTTACCTTTGAAAAATCAACCTGTTTATAGCATTGCGCTTTTCAATTTTCTTTCGGTTATTGCATTGTTACTTTCATGTTTTTTTCTTCATGTTGCTTTGAAAAATCTATCAATTTTTTCTAATAAAGGCATGTTACTTGAAAATTCTACCATATATAGGACTACATTATTCGGTTTTCTTTTTGTTACAACATGGTAAATGTCAAAAAATTCTTATCATGGCATTTTAATTTGAAAAATCTATCAATTTTTTTCTCATTAAGTTTTTTTTACATTGAAAAAGCTACCAATTATAGCATTGTTCTTTTAATTTTCTTATTATAAGTCACGATTTAAAATTGTAAAAACCACTTGTAGAGTTCCATTTTTCATTCTGTTTTTTCTGCTTCAAAGTTGCAACTTTCAAATATTTCTTACCAATGTCTTTAATTTTAAAAAAAGTAACTTAAAAAAAAAGTTCTTTCAAAATTTTTTTAAAAAAAGTATCAAATATTTTCTTATGAAAGAAACTTACTTTGAAAAACAACCCAATTTTTAGCATTGTTTATGACAAGTTTTGAAATGTATTCTCTCTATTACATTTTATTATGTTAATATTAATTATATGTATTTCTATTTACTATTTTTTAATTGATTTCATTTTGTTTGGTGTTCTTGTAAAAATTGCAAAAAGCTGTCAGTCCAAAACCTACACCGCAGGTTTGTCACTTTCTTTAATTTATTGGTTAAATTACTGACACTATCAGTTTCTTTTATTTTGTAAATTGGTTACTTGTTTTGATTGATGTATCTACCTGTTATATATAATTATATGATATGATATGATATGATATGATGTGATTTTAACTGTTGTTTCATGTTTTATGAAATATATTTAGTTTAATTCTTCAATATGTTTTATAAGTTGATTATCTGATTATTAAGTTTTATGTTCATAAACTCTCTTTGTGTCAAGGACATTAACTTATGGTTTTCTTTGTTTTGAAGTTTACTGTTTGCTTATTTGATCTCAGTTTGACAATTATTTTGGTTACAAGTTTTCTTGGTCATGTATCATTACCTACACTTGCTTTTTTATTAAGTAGTTGTGTTATTGTTTACTTTTGTTTGTTTGAATTTCTAGTAGGCACATGATCATCTGTAGTATGAAATTATTTTTATGTTTTTGCTTCATTTTATACTCCTTTGTAGTTAGTTACTGGATAGAGTTTTAGAGTATTTGATTTTTAAGAGCAATCAAACACATCATTTGTATATGGTGTGTTGTATGCATGTTGTTTTGTAAAAGGTGGCAGGTAGTCTTGTAGAGTTATTGTGTGGTTTTGTTTGTAGAGTTTTGCTTTGTTTGCAGAGTTTTTATATGGCTTTGTTTTTACATATCTTTTGTATTTGTATTTAATTGTGTGGATTTTTGTTTGTGGGGTTCTATTTTGTTTGTAGGGTTCTGCTTTTTTTGTAGAGTTCTTGTGTGGCTTCGTTTGTAGGGTTCTACTTTGTTTGCTTTTTGTGTGGCTTTGTTTGTAGGATTCTGTTTTGAAATTCATGTCTTAGTTTAGTTGTAGGGTTCTACTTTTGAATTCGTGTTCTATTCCTTATGTGGTTTTGTTTGTCGATTTTGCTTTGTTTGTAGGGTTCTACTTTGTTTGTTTCTTGTGTGGTCTTGTTTGTAGGATTCTATTATGGAATTCATGTCATTGGTTCAGTTTTTAGGGTTCTACTTTTGAATCCTTTTCCCTTTTCTTGTGCGACTTTATTTACGGGATTTGCTTTGTTTGTAGGGTTTCTGTGTGGCTTTATTTGTAGGGTTCTGATTTGAAGCTTTGTTTATAGGATTTTGCTTTGGAGTTCTTGTCTTTGGTTATGTTTGTAGGAATCAACTTTGGTATTCTTATCCGTTTGAATATTCTTATGTGGCTTTGTTTGTAGCGAAAATGTATGTAGAGTCCTTGTGTGGCTCTGTTTGTAGGCTTCTTCCTTGTTTTGTTCTTGTGTGGCTTTATTTGTAGGGTTCTGATTTTTTATGTAGAGATCTTATGTGGTTTTATTTAAGATGGTTTAGCTTTGTTTTTAGAGTGCTTGTGTGGCTTTGTTTGTAGGATTCTTCTTTGGGATTCTTGTCTTAGGTGCTCTTTGTTTGTTTGTAGGGTTACATTTAAAACTCTTCTCCATTTTCTTTGCAGAGTTCTTGTGTGACTTTGATTGTAGAGTTGTTCTTGTGAATTCTTTGTCTTGGGTTCTATTTGTGAAGCTTTGGAATTCTTGTTCATCTGTATTTTCTTGTGTGAAATTTACAGGGTCATGTTTTGTTTGTAGAGTACTTTTGTGGCTTTGTTTTAGGATTTTACTTTGGAGTTCTTATTCATTGCATTTTCTTGTGTTGCTTAGCAGCTTTGTTTGTAAAATTCTTGTATGACTTTCTTTAATCTTTGATTGTAGGGTTCTGCTTGTGAATTATTGTCTTGGGTTCTTTATGTAGGGTTTTGCTTTAGATTTCTTTATCCATTTTGTATTTTGTTGTGTGGTTTTGTTTGTAGGGTTTTCTGCTTTGTTTGTATAAATCTTATGTGGCTTTGTTTCATGATTTATTGTGTAACTTTGTTAGGTTTAATTTTGTTTGTAAAGTTCTTGTGTCGCTTTGATTGTAATCTTTGGGATTCTTGGTTTATGTTTGTGGGGTTTATTTAACTAGACAGACAAATGTTTAGTCGTCAACAACAAGATTGTTATCATCTTGATTTTTGAATTAAATAGGCTATAACTTCATGGTTGAATTAGATTCAATCTTATAACTTTAGGGTTGAATAATTTCTTGAAAACCAGTGGCGAGTCTAGAACTAAAAACCACATGGTTCACTATTTAAGTGAAACCGATAAAAAATGAAAAAAAAAAAAATACTAGTTGCGGGTCCGGGTCGGATCATATTAACATGATAGAAAATGTAAAAACAAAAATAAAAAAGTGTTACTTTTGTAAGTAAGCTCTTTTAATTTTAACTAGATGAGGAGCCCTGCGTTGCGGGGATGGATCTAAACGGATATGATCATTTTTGGTATCTGGTGCTTCTTATGGATGGTTTTGGAGGATATTAATATATCTCTAAGAAGTACAAATTCAGAATTTAATCCAACAACTAACTCTTGTGTTGTGTACTGATGTCTTCAACAGGTAAAATGTTTTGCCAAATAAAGTGAGTACCTCACATGAACCCAATTTAACCGCATAAAGATTTACCTGGCTACCTTTCTTTTCCATAAAGACACAAAAAAGAAAAAAATTTAAAAAAAAACACAATTTATAGACTGGCCTCTTTTAAGTTCTTTTCCAACCATTAAGTCGACAACTTCAAACAACCTCTTAAATTTGGATAAAACCTTTCTTACCATTCACACCCTTTAACCTTGTTTTTAGTTCCCTCTAAAATTTAACCACAAAAAGAAACAAAGATAAAATTAACTTTCATAGATTAAATTATAAATAAAATTATCGTTCCAAAAGTTTAAGAATATGATACTTTAAAAAATATATAAAAGGGTAAAAATGGAAATGAAAATACCAAGAACCAAAAAGAAAATTATGAACCCAGCTGAGATTTGCACAACTCTTCAATTGCTTAAACGGGTGACATCTAGCAGACCCGCGTTCACACTGCAAGGCGCAAACCGTTAACTTTTTTTTAGTGTTTTAGAAGGAAAATAAAAAAATAAATAAATAATTTAAGCTATATAAGTTTAACAATAATAGAACAACAATTCAACATATTTCTCAAGTAATTCTTCAATAACAGAAGAAAGTAAACTGCAATTTTTTTCTAAACAAAATGAAGAATGGGAGGATAAAGGGATTGACTGATGCATGTTTATCAATGAGATTTATAAAATGTAAGACCAAAATGTAAACATACAGCTCTTTGGTACAATTCTAAGCCATCTCCATTATTTTAATTTGTGTATAGTTAAATTGTAAGACCAAAATTAAACAAAAAAAGAAAATATAAATATTGGGATTTATAAAATGTAAGCATACAACTCTTTGGTACAATCAATAACTGCTACAAGATTCACATTAATGGCATGTTTCCATGATTTTGATCCATTTGTTTGTTCTTTGTAAAATGGGACTGAAGTTGCAATGCCTGCAGAATTTATGCAAATATAGAAACTCTCATACACTTGAAGGTGTTTTTCAAATGTAGCAACTACTTCTCCTGTGAATTGAATGTAGTAATGATTAATGGAATTTATAAACTATTTGAGTAAGAAAAATGAAGAGTTTTTTACTTTTTACCTTTGTTACTGACATCACATCTTACAAACATAACAGATGGAAATTTTAATCCTAAACGGAATTTGAGATTTTGTTTTTGTCAAAGTGATGCAATTTCCTCTCCTCTTTCAGCAGAAAAATCAACAACTGTGACAAAAATACCATTTTGGGCAAAAGCCAGCCCTACCTGTTTGTATATCAAATTCAATATTCATATAGGCTAATTAACAATTCAAGTGTATAATATGAGTTTTTTTTTCTTTTTGTAACATTTGGATCTATTTCCATTGAGGACCTGTGAATTAGTATATATCTTTGACTTCAAAAATCCAATTGTATCTGTCTGTTTGGAACAAAGTTGTACCTGGGATTCAAAAACAAAAAGCATTGTTTCATTCTGTGATTAGTTTGTTTGAGTAAATCTCATAAACCAATACATGATCAGTTTCAGTTAGAGACTACATAAAAAATATGAGAATTCAGTAAAAACTTTAAACAAACAGTTGGTGGGCAAATGTTTCAACATGTAATCAAAGTTAGCATACCATTCCAAATTGTTCCAATACCTGTATCGCCCTATCAACAAACTGCAATCCTAAGCTCGGTGATCTTCAAACGAAGTCATTTACAGTCTGAGATAGAAACAACCCAAAAAAAGTCAACATAAGAACAAATATGGTGTCATAAGCAAAAAAAGTAAAATTTAAAAGTCATAAAAAGGAAGATGATGCTCTTATATCAATCCTGTCCTCGACTAAAGCTGGAGAGAAATAAAAACCAATAAAAAAAACACAAATAGACCCATCAGAAGAGAAGTAAATTGTTATATATCTCGTCACCACCAGATCAAATACTGATAAAAGAAACTCATACCTTTTGCCGACAGCACACAGTAGATTTAGAGCTTCATTCATACACCTCCATCCGATTCATCTTCCCCAAAACATTTTTTTTCCATGCGTTTAATGGATTTCATCACAAAAAACTTAACAATTTGTACTAATTTACATCCAAAACAAAAACAAAACGTATTGTAAAGAAATTAATGTTAAGGGTTTACCTGATAAAAACCAATTGAAGCAGCAGTCGAAAATTACAACAATCTGAAAATCAAAATAAATCCCAAATCTGAAAAAAGACCTTGAAATCCGAAAGTGAAGCAGGAGCACCGCCAAAAGATCGACAATTATACATTAGAAGCACCTCGAGTCGGAAAAATCAATCGATTTGAAAAACCAAAGTGTGAACTATAGGGAAGAAACTCGAATGAAGAAGTGATTTGAAGAAAATGATTGAAGTGGATTTAACCTGAATGAACGGTTCGTCTCCTTCTGCTCATACAAAGGAGCCAAGTATATTCTTAGCTCCCGATTTCAAGTTTTTTTAATGTTTTCGTGTCCCTACTGCACCGCCCCTACATAGTGCTTGGGCGATATTTGTCCGATAGTTCGGTTCAACGTGGTGGCAGTTCGATAACGTGGTGGAAGCTCGATATGTACTCTGTTTCGAACCGGGTTACGCAAGAAACCGACGGTTGATGTTGAGGAATCTTCTGGCCTTTGAGCGGTGGTAGAGTGAGGAAGAAACTGGAGGTGTCATCTACTCCAAAAGACCAAAAGACCAAAAGACGGAGGCATATGAAAGAAAGAAAGGCGGTGGAAGCAAGTGTATCTGATTGGTCGAGGGAGGCGGTGAGTAAATGTGGATGAACGGTGATGGGGCGGTTACCATGGTAACATTAAACCCAAAAAGAAAACAATAAAAATTAAAAAAAATAATAATAACAGCAGGGAAGTGTGATTGGATAAGAAAACGGCGAACGAACCCTAAACGAAACACGTGGGCCAAAGGCAAACAAAATCTATAAAAACTGTCAAACACCACCCTCCAAAATAGGGAAAACGGACAAAAACAGAAAAAGTAAACAGACAGTAAAACAAAAGGAGCATTTGTGACAAAAAAGAATGAGGTTTACTGTTCCTCAACATGGTCCAAGTTTAATATGTATATATAATCTCTCTAATTCACATGATAAATTTTCATATTTGGTCGTTGTGTAAGATCAATAAGTAGTGAACTTAAACCAACTCTTATATGTTTATGTAGATCGTTATCTTCCTCTACTTTTATTTATCATTGACAAATTCGTCCTTGTTAGTGTGAACTGTGAATCGAAGGCTTGGAATTTGGAAGTGAATTTAAATAAAGTATGAAAAAAAGACCAAAAAAAATGAAAAATGATTTTTTCAAATTGTCAAATACATAAGAAAATAGCCCCTATGAATCAAATAATAAAGTTCTTGGATGTTGGAACTTGGAAAACAATAAACATTTGTCATTTATTTATCAAATACATTAACAAAATCGCAAATCCGGCTCTTCGCCTTTAGTTAGAAGTAGAAGTAGAGGGCGCCGTTTGCCCCACACTTCAGAAAAAGTAAAAAAAATATGGATGAAGTAAGAAAAAATACATAAGGTACGATAACCTAAGTGAATCTGTAACATCATTGTTCTAGGTAATTTCCTTCTTTAGTTTCATCTTTAAAAAATTGGCAAGATTGGCCCTTATGTTGGGTGTATGGGCCAGGTATGTTGGGTGAGCATAGGCGGGTACCCGTTTTAATAGTTTGGAACCTAAACCGGCGGTTCTTGGAATGTAGGAACTTGAACCGGAACTGGTCTTGGAACCGTCGGAACCGGTTCCAGTACCGGGTACCTGGTTGTATCTTGATTTTTTATAATTTTCTATCTAAGAGATAGATGATGCAATCAATATAAGCTATTAAAAAACTATAAACATTAAACATGGACCATTGAAAATTTACATCTCGAACAAAAATTTAGACTCCACCTGTTACAAGCTCAATCATAAATGTGCCAAATCGCAATCAAAGACAAAAGGCTTACTTACAGGAGGTTAATTGTTCGTATTTCGGTTCAAACCAGGATTAATTTTCTTTTTTTAATAAAACAGTTCCACACAATAAACACATACATATCAATTTGGTTGCATATAAAGTACCAAGGTCATCTTGCAGAATATGGTTGTCTTCAAGATATTTTTTTATAATAAAATGCTTAAAGAATTATACAACATATTATAAAGAATAACATTTTATAAAGA
This sequence comes from Lactuca virosa, assembly GCF_052849685.1. Taxonomy (NCBI): domain Eukaryota; kingdom Viridiplantae; phylum Streptophyta; class Magnoliopsida; order Asterales; family Asteraceae; genus Lactuca; species Lactuca virosa. The sequence continues at coordinate 436,582,987 of NC_136430.1, read as the reverse complement.
ATACAGATTTCATTATCGAAGAATCACTAATTATATTAATTCGTAAAGAATAAGACCAAACAATTATTACATTTATTCTTAAAAAAATATGACTACTAATGTTTAAGAATTACATTTATTCTTAAAGATTAAAACTAAGAATGGTTAAAAAGAAAAGAAAAAACATCTAAATCTAGCAAAATCATTAATCCTTTCTCAAAGAATATTATTGTTAAGAAACATTTTATACATTCTGGCATAATACATTCTGCCAAAATATTATCGTTCTCTATGTTTTTTTTTCCATATCCATGTCAGCTTCTTCAAAACCTAAATCCACATAGAAAACATAATCAACTTTCAAATATTAAAAAATTTTGTGTAATATAATAGAATAAAACTATAAATTCTGATAGAATGTGAAAGACTTTAAAGAATTATAATTTAATCTAATATAATGTAATTCATTCTGGCAGAATCCTTAAACATTCTACAAACCAAATTCAACAATCATCCCTAAAGAGAAATAAATCATTTATTCTTAATGAAAAATATGATGGAATTGATACAAATAGAAATTTGATATAAGAATGGTTAAAAAGGAAAAAAAACATCAAAATCTAACAACACTAATCGATTCTGCAAAAATATTATTGTTAAAAATCACTTTATACATTCTGACAGAATACATAGAACACATTCTGCTAGAATATACTATTGTTCTCCATGTTTCTTTCTTTCCCACATAATAATAATCATAATAACATAAACAAGACAAAATTTTGAATTCAAAAATTATGGCTATGAAATTGATTAAAAAAACTTAACAGTTGCATACATAGATAATAATAATAATAACATACCAAATTTTGAATTCCAAATCATATTAAGGTTACAAAAACAAATACTAAGAACAATACAAACTCACTTTAAAATAAAGTAAATAAAAAATCATATTTATGTTACAAAAAGATTATATTTTTGAATTCCAAAGTAATTAGCAAGAATGATTTGCATAAAAAATGGTGACCGTAAAAGTTTCAATTGCATAGATTTCATTTTATTAAGAAAATAAAATTTATTTGCATCATAATTTTGAATTCCAATTTATTTAGAAAAGATGATCGATTTGCATCTTGGTTTTAAATTCCAAAAATTGGTTTTAAATTCCAAATCAATTACCTGGGAATGATTGCGCAACATAGGGTTGAATTCAACTTCATTTTTTATTTAGAAAAAAAAAACTCCGATTTACAAATCCACCATTCTTGTAAAAATAATCAAATGCAATAAGTTGCGTAAAATCAATGATGTTGACATACCTTGGTTTCATCAATATTGTAAAACACAATAAACTAAAAAACGAGATATATTCAATCTAAACAACGAGCAAAAGCCTTGGTTGTGATGTGGTGTTTGACGGCTGCTGTGGGGAAAGAACATGTCGACAACGAGCAAAATATTGGTTGCGTCTTGTTCGTGCTGTGAGGAAGAAAAGGGTCGTTGTTTGCAAGTGAATTGAACGTGAAACAAAAATGTCGATTAACTTTGTGTTATGGTGGTTTTTGTAGGGTTTAAAAACGGATTGTAATTTTATAGGGATTTGATTTGATTTTAATTTTGGACTTTATTTAATATACATGCAATATTACTAATTTACCCTTATTGAATTATTTAAAAATTTAATTTATTCTAAATTCTGATTGGTCCATATGTGCCCACAATACTTGTTGAAAACATTTGAATCTCTCTCTCTCTCTCTCTCTCTCCTATATTAAAAAAGTAAAATTTCGGATTTTTAGGGATAATAATTCTCTTAATTTAATAAATCTGGATTTTTTAAATTAATTCAATTTTAATTCTAAAGTAATTCTTTAAAATAAACCGGATTTATTATGACAGAATGTCAGCCATAAACTAGTAACGATATTTCCGATTTTATTCTTATAGAATATAGTTCCAATTCAGATATTTTTGATAATTAAACATATTTAAGAATTTTACATATTCTTCATATATTCGACCTTAAATACAACTCTCTCTCTCTCTCTCTCTCTCTCTCTCTCTCTATATATATATATATATATATATATATATATATATATATATATATATATATATATATATACAAACCGGTTTTGACGGCTACCCGGCGGGTAACGGTTCTGAAAAAATGAAAACCGGTTTTGACGGCTACCCAACGGGTAATGTTAGGTCTTAAGGCATTAAGACCTTAATAGAAGATTTTGAACTATGGTGCGTACGTCGGGCGTAAATAGAGGTACGCTACACATACTACACCCCGACCCCGTCTTTCCTTTTGCATCAGACGCTTATATGCGGGGCGTACTGCCTAGATTCAACATTTGGGTTGCTCTTTGAGCCTTGGACAATCAGGACTTGGACTTCTCAAGTTAGGCTATGAATGGAAGGGAAAAAAGACCTTTTTTACCCTTATTTAGGATATTGGATTATGATTAGTGTGAGGAGCTGTGTTAGCAGTAGCTCGAGTGTGTTGTTCAATTATCTTCTTTTGGAGGTGAGTCTTATTACCACATTAGTGGGTCGAAGACACCAATGCTGGCCCATTGAGTTATATGTGTTATATGTATATGATTATGTGACTGTTTGATATGATTGAATGATATAGAGCCAATCTGGGTTCGGAGTCATTATGGACTCGGGGGTGGATACGGACCCGACACAACTATACGATGTCATATGGGGTTGGTACGGACCTGACACAGCCACGTGCTGTTATATGTACATGTTATTGTATGTGGTATTTTGGGAAAGCTCACTAAGCTTTGTGCTTACAGTTATGTTTATGGTTTCTGGTACTTCCGGTACAAAATGGAAGGGCCCGACATGATGGCAAATGTATGTTGTTTAGCATAGGTTTTGTATATGTTTCTAGTGTGGTGACTTAAAGGAATCAGGACGACTCATGAGGAATGTATAGATAGGTGTGAAAGGTAGTATTGGGACCGTACTACTTGGAGCACAGGATCTGTACTTGAGACAAGAGCAGACCTGGAGAACCTCATATAGTGAGGATTCCCTCGAGTTATATACTGATTGTTTATATTTTGTGTTTGAACCTCATATAGGATAATTGTTCGTCGTATGCGTAGAGGCTATATAATTATTTATTATATACATGTTATGTGGACAAATATTATGAATATATAATATTTGTTTGAACCCTATAAATTGTCCGATTTTTGGCTAATTTCTTACTCATTCAAACCCTTTTCTTTCTCAAACCCTTTTCTTTCTCAAACTTTTCTTGCACCTCGAGGACCGACATTAGGAGTTTTTTAAGGGTTAGTAGTGAGGCTCTGGAACGTCAGAGGGACCTGAAAAAATAGAGCTTTCGGTTTCAAAGTTCTGCCCACAAAGTTTCCGGCTTTTTGCTAGAAATCTCTATAAGCTAAGCTACAGTTACTACGTTTTAAGTGTAACTTATGTTTATATTCATAGTCGTTATTATGAATCTACAAATAAGATTTATTAATGATTCTAGTCATAATACTTAGATCAACTTACGGGAGTGATGTCAAGTCTAGATCTAGTAAGGTGTTTAAAGTGGATCTTATTTGATAGAACTTGAAGTATTTTTTTGGGATTATTGAAAAATCTAAAAGTAAATTATAAGCTTATAAATACAAACGAATATTAAAGCAAAGTAATATTTGTATTTAGGTTGTTTAAAAGGGATAAGCTAAAGTATTAGCCAATGAGCTAGCATTCCCAAGGATCTTTTACCTCAATCAGGTGAGTGTATAGTTACTTTTATGAACATGATTTTAATACAAATATTTATTAAAAGTATTAAATATATATTGAAAGTTTATATGTGAATTAAATTTTCATTATCTGAAATATATGTTAAATGTATATTTGATGACATACATTGTGTGTATAATGTCTGTAAGTTAGGGCTAGATGATTTGAGTAATTATAATAAAAGTTATTCAGTTTTTTAAATAATTTAATCCTCGAATAGGATAATTGTAACGCCCCATTTATTAAATAAATAAATAGACAAATTCATGAATAATAGTAGCCCTAAAATCAATAATAATATAGCAAGGTGTTGGTCTCGAGGGTTAATTGTTACAATTTTAGAAATTGGGGGCTAAAAGTGTAAGTTCTGGATTTAATTTGAAAAGGATTTCAGAAGTCAGGGTGCGTTTGGTAATTAATGGACTTAAATTGAAAAGATTTGAAGGCTTAGGGGGCTGATTGGTAATTTCGGGACCTATTATGAAAGGACTTTTGGAGACATGGGCTAAAGGGGTAAATTTCGGATTTAAAATGAAAAAGATTTTGGGTGGAGGGACTAATATTGGCATATTGGACAAATGTTTGGATGGGACACGGGTTTAGACCAGTGCTCATCCTTTCCCGTTTCATGAAGAGAATCCGAGTAACCCTAACCCTAAGGGCACCTTTCAGCAGCCGTCACCCTCATGAGAGCCTCACAGCCGCCACCACCGTTCTTGGAAGCTTTCTCAGCGCCGCCTGCAAGCAAGTCTGACCGCCGCCGCTGCAATGTCGATGAAGGACGCCATCGCGACCCCTCCTGCCGAAGACGACGGAAACTGCCGGAGAAACCACTGAGATCGAAGGAGGAAGCTGTGAACTGTGGGATACGGCTCGTGTGCGACAGAAGATCCTCGCTAAGATTAGCTTCTCTCCCTCCTCCGTCCCTCTCTGAACGATCGACGCTAGACGTGTTGCTGCTGTTGGCGGTGGCTTTGGCCACTGTTTCGTGTTTTCCGGCAACGTCAGCCATCAGGTGGTGGCTGAGGGTTGTTCTCATCGTATATTACGTGTGATGTTGCTGGAGTTCGTAACAAAATTGTTGGCCGGAGGTAAGGCACACCACCGTGGCAGCCAACCATGGTGGTTGCCGTTTTCTGCCACCGTTTCTCCACCACCAGCCGCCATATGGTGGTGGTTGTGTGTGTATGTTATGGTGTGCGGGTGTTTAGTAGAAATATGGGACTTGTTAAGCATTTTGGCGGAAGGATTGAAGTAAAAACCACCATCACCGTCGTGAGGTGGTGGTTGCCGCCGTGAGCCGCCGCCGACCACCACTGCCCGAGGTGGTAGTGGGTGGTGCCTGGCCTAGTGGAACCCTAATTGGCCCAATAGCTTAATCTCGGACTTAGTTGGTTTGTGTTTGGGTTAGAAACCCTAATTAGGGTTTAGAAAACCCTAATTTTAGAAAATATTAATTTTGGATTGTCGGGACCCGCGTTTGGACCAGTGGATTGAAGTGTGTGAAATATGCCCAATTACACTATTTGATTGACCTAGTAGATTGATGGACTTAATGGATTAAGTCCTTAATGGATTAAGTGGGAAACATATGATTTTGATACAGTATTTTGTTATGATGATTTGAGATACATGGCTTATGATCTTTATTGTGATGTTTGATGAATTATGGTCTTCTTAAATGATTTTAAAACGAAATTTTTGGATTGTATTTTTGGGATGTTTCAAGTTCGTATCAGAGCCTTGGTTTGAGGGATTCGGGCACACTCTCGGGTGTGTCTGAACTCAAACTAAGGACATGGTATGAAAATTTTCAAAACAAAATCATTTTTACAAAAGAATTTTAAAAAGAGAAAAGAACTTGGAAAAAAGAAAAAGGGTGTGGTGCATGCAATCAGTCGAGCTCAAGTAAGTACTCCTAAATTACCCATACAAGTTATGTTATGATATGTTTATGAGAATTGCATGCTAGATTAGGACTAAGGATCTAGGAAGGATGGCTTATGTGCCTATTATATGTGTAGCAGCTTTATGAGAATTGCATGCTAGATTAGGGCTAAGGATCTAGGAAGGATGCCTTATGTGCCTGTTATGTGTATCTCAGCTTTATGAATCGCATGCTAGTACAGATTAGTCAGTGATGACCTGAATGTGATATGCTTGATTATGTGTACTCGATGTTCGAATGCTGCTTGCTTTGTGCTTTTAAGATTTCTAGTTATCTCTTACTAACTAGTAAATGAATATGTTAAGTTACATATTGCGAGGATTAAATAATTTCATAAGGTTAGGTTTAGCTCTATTGTGCAGCTCTTGTTTGAGTCCAACCGTTGTAGTGTAGGATCTCTCATTCGAAGAATTATCTAGTCTTAGTGATATGGAATAGTATTCACAAGCTAGTTAGGGAGAGATAGCAGGGACTTCTTATGCATCTGATAACGGAGAATGGGTTGGTGATTACCCTAGGGCAAGCCTAGGATGATTTTAGCATGAGATCAGCAGTAGTAGTAGAAGGGACTTGGTGGAGTCAAGGCAATTCTTGAGGAAAGTACGGATAGATGTGGAAGGTAGTATGGGTCCGTACTACTGAAAGCAGAGGATCCGTACTCAAATCAAGGAAGTATAGTGAGATGAACCCAGGAAACTTGTAGTGTGTGAGATCTGTCGAGTTATGATGAGTATTATGATGATTGTGATGGTATATTTCTAAGTATAGTGACGCTACGTGGTGCACCAGATGGCAGTTCTGGTCCCGGCGATGGATCAGGCTCAGACTCTGGAGTCGGGCAGCTCGATGATCAGATGAGGGAGTTCATTCCATTTGAGATTATGCGCAGTATCATTAAATAGACTCATGTGATATTCGGTATGATCTAGGAGGGCATTTTATAGATTTGTGATGAGAGGCGGAGTGCATTCTGCACTGAGATAGCAGCCATGATAGGGACGCGTACGTTGATGATTCAGGAGTTCAAAGCTTGTGAAGCTCCAGATTATCATGGGGCTAGGGACCCCATTGCTAGCAGCAGGTGATTGACAGATGTCACCAATATTTGCGTATCAATCGTAGTCTCGAAAGGGGACAAGGACCGACTTGCTTCCTGCCTCCTGAAGGACAGGGCACGTGATTGATGGGAAAAGGTTGGTAGTGAGTTGGGTGATGATGCGGTCGATGCTATGTCATGGGATGACTTTTCGATCAGATTCCGGGCAGAGTTTGCCCAGACGACTGAGGCGCAGCAGTTGGCGCAAGAGTTAGTAGATCTCCGCTAAACTATTGAGGCTGTGGCAGAGATCACTGCCAAGACTCGGGAGGGAGCTTATTTGGTACCGCAGTATGCAGCAGATGAGGAAACGAAGAAGGTAAGGTATCATGACATACTGCAGAATGATAGCAGGAAGATCGTGAGTATCTCGTGGTGCAAGACCCTGAATGATATGACTTCTAGAGCTCGAGAACGAGATATGGACTTGGAGCACATTGGTAAGAGGGAATCAGATCAGTTGCTTATACTGAAGGGTCTCGGGAGGAGACCCAAGATTTAGGATTAGCTTTTGAGAGGCCAGCAGGGCCAGATTCGGTGCGGAACTTGCGGGAAACTGCACGGTGGAGCCTTTCGTTCCAAGGGTTTGAGTAAGTGTAACTCTGGGTTATCCTCTGTTTGTGTTTGAAATATATTTACGAGAGATGTCATATGCCAATTGCATACCGAGAATTATTAGTGGGTAGCGGAATGTTATTTCCCTAATTGTGGATTCCGGAAGTATTCATCGGGTTCTTGGAGGTTGTGTGATCTTTTGGATTGGAAAGTATTGAAACACTAGCAATGGTAAGCGTGGTTTCCAACAGATTGGTCATCGGATGGTAAGAAGGATTGAGAATCCTTCCAGTATGGTATGTTGTAAGATGTTAGTTGAATCAAAGCGGGGGAGAATCGTCTAGGGATTCAAAAGCAGGAGCAGTTTTGAAATTGGTTTAAGTTTCGCATCATTGTCAGGAAGAAAGACAGCCCAAGCGGAGGTATGGAATAAGAGGAGTGTGAGTTGGAAGCTCGGAAAACTTGCCAATGATGAGATCGTGTTCTCGGACTGTTTGATAGTCGGCTTCGGGGAATCAGGTTGGGGATTCCAGTCAGGACATGGGTTCAGTTTGGATGTTAGGTCGTGTGTATGCTCGACGTTGGATGTGTTCGGATTAGTAATCAGTGATTAAGATAGTGTGGAAAGTGTTGTAAGACTGCGGGATAGCCGTAGCATTCACCAGTAGCGAGACAACGTGGAAAGTGTTGTAAGACTGTTGGGTAGCCGTAGCATTCACTAGCAGCCAGATAGTGAGGGAAGTGTTGTAAGTCTACGGGTGTAGCCGTAGCATTCATAAGGTTAGCAAATAGTGTGGAAAGTGTTGTAAGTCTGCGGGTGTAGTCGTAGCATTCACAAGGTTAGCAGATAATGTGGGAAGTGTTGTAAGTCTGCGGGTGTAGCCGTAGCATTCACAAGGTTAGCAGATAGAGTGGGAAGTGTTGTAAGCCTGCGGGTGTAGCCGTAGCATTCACAAGGTTGGCAGATAGTGTTAGAGTGTTGTAAGTCTGCGGGTGTAGCTGTAGCATTCAGTAGATTGGTAGATAGCATGAGTGTGTTGGAACGCCGAAGGATCAGTAGTACCCCCCCCCCTAGTTCGGGTGTAGCAGTGAGGGCATGGCAAATCCAAAATTTGGCTTATGGATTTCCCCAGATGAATTGGACCTATTTGAGCCAGTGATAAGACCGTAGGAACATCACTGCAGTCAGGGGATCAAGGAAGCGTTGGACCGTTCAAGGTCGTTTGTGATATAAGGCTACCCTTGGCCATGTAGCAATCACTTTTAGCCTTGGATTTGGTAACGTCAGGACTCGCCGTATGGACCCTTTCGGTTGGATCAGGAGGGTGTTAGAGCGATAGTGGCAAGATAACTATTGACAACTATTGACAGACAAGGGTTTCGTTCGGAAATCGTATGGAGCGACCACGTGGGAGTCCTTTGGCTCCGCAACTGGGCCGGAACCCGACATTTCAGACAACTGGTGAAGAAATTGAGACCAGGGAGGTCTTGGTAGATTTTGCAAGGCAGCCAGGGCGCAGCATACTGTTTCAGACAGTTCAGTGTTTCAGGAAGTTCAGTGCTTCATACAGTTTCAGTGTCTCAAGCAGTAATGGTATTTTGGGGATTTCATGTATGGATAGAGTCACAGATAGCTTGGGTTATGCTAAGCCACTCACAGCGGGATTATCTGAGCCTTGGCCAAGTATAATTGATCTACAAGGATAATTGGGTCAGTGATTCTGTTTTCTAGTGGGAACTTCGAGACTGCAGATTTCAAAAGGAGTAGATGTGATCTTGTTGCAAGGAACTCGCTCATCTGCGGATTTTAGGGCCTTGCGAAGGTTGGTCACGGTTACCCTGGGGAAGGCTAGGGTGTGCTCAAGATTGTGGCCATGTTACTTGAGTGGTTTGGCATGTAAGGAATGGTAAGGAATGATTTCGAGGACGAAATCTAATTTAAGTGTGGGAGAGTTGTAACGCCCCGTTTATTAAATAAATAAATAGACAAATTCATGAATAATAGTAGCCCTAAAATCAATAATAATATAGTAAGGTGTTGGTCTCGAGGGTTAATTGTTACAATTTTAGAAGTTGGGGGTTAAAAGTGTAAGTTATGGATTTAATTTGAAAATGATTACAGAAGTCAGGGTGCGTTTGGTAATTAATGGACTTAAATTGAAAAAATTTGAAGGCTTAGGGGGGCTGATTGGTAATTTCGCGACCTATTATGAAAGGACTTTTGGAGACAGGGGCTAAAGGGCTAAATCCCGGATTTAAATTGAAAAAGATTTTGGGTGGAGGGACTAATATTGACATATTGGACAAATGTTTGGATGGGACATGGGTTTAGACCCGGTGCTCATCCTTTCCCGTTTCATGAAGAGAAGCCGAGTAACCCTAACCCTAAGGGCACCTTTCAGCAACCGCCACCCTCATGAGAGCCTCACAGCCGCCACCACCGTTCTTGGAAGCTTTCTCAGCGCCGCCTGCAAGCAGGTCCGACCGCCGCCGCTGCAATGTCGATGAAGGACGCCATCGCGACCCCTCCTGCCGGAGACAACAGAAACTGCCGGAGAAACCACCGAGATCGAAGGAGGAAGTTATGAACTGCGGGATACGGCTCGTGTGCGACGGAAGATCCTCGGTATGATTAACTTCTCTCCCTCCTCCGTCCCTCTCTGAACGATCGACGATAGACGCGTTGTTGCTGCTGTCGGTGGCTTTGGCTACTGTTTTGTGTTTTCCGGCTACGTTAGCCATCAGGTGGTGGCTGAGGGCTGTTGTTCTCGTCGTATATTACGTGTGATGTTGCTGGAGTTCGTAAAAAAATTGTTGGCCGGAGGTAAGGCACACCACCATGGTGGCTGTCGTTTTCTGCCACCGTTTCGCCACCACTAGCCGCCATATGGCAGTGGTTGTACGCGTATGTTATGGTGTGCGAGTGTTTAGTAGAAATATGGGACTTGTTAAGCATTTTGGCGGAAGGGTCGAGGGAAAAACCACCACCACCGCCGTGAGGTGGTGGTTGCCGCCGTGAGCCGCCGCCGACCACCATTGCCCGAGGTGACATTGGGTGGTGCCTGGCCTAGTGGAACCCTAATTAGCCCAATAGCTTAATCTCGGACTTAGTTGGTTTGTGTTTGGGTTAGAAACCCTAATTAGGGTTTAGAAAACCCTAATTTTAGAAAATATTAGTTTTGGATTGCCAGGACCCGCGTTTGGACCAGTGGATTGAAGTGTGAATTATGCCCAATTACACTATTTGATTGACCTAGTAGATTGATGGACTTAATGGATTAAGTCCTTAATGGGTTAAGTGGGAAACACTTAACCCTAATCGTCATTTCATGTGAAAACCCTAATTTCACTTGGGCCTTGAGTTGGGCCTTCCTAATGTGCTACTGATGGGCCATCCAAGAACAAGCATATGGACTAGAATATTTGGATTGGGCTTTAGGATAAGGCCCATTGTACAGGCTTGGGCCAAATTAGGCCATAGATGGGCCATAACTGGGACTTGATGATTATGAGATATTGGACCATCAGAGTGTCAAGTGTTGGACCAAGAATAAATGATTGGGCCTTAAGGCAAGACCATGTAGAGGCTTGGGCCCAATTTGGAAAATTGGGCCATAGTTGGGCCTTGGTTCATTATTAGACTTTTGGGCCTTTGGATTGGGCATTGGGCTTGAATCAAGCTAAGTTAGGGGTAAGTAGTCTTTTACCCCAAGCATGGACTTATGGATATGTGTTGGGACCCAATTATTAATTGGGTGTTATTTTGATGTGACAGATTCAGGAATCTGTCATCCAGCACCTAGGGTTTTGTCTGCGGGACTTCAACAGTGTGAGGTGAGTCCTCTTCCAGTAGGAACGGGTCTAAGGCACCAAGGCCGGCCCGTTTAGTTAGTGGTAGTTTCGAACTACGGTCCGATGCTGGGCGGGGCCCGATGCAGGTTTATATGCTTTTCCGGATTTCGATCCGATGTCGGGGTAAGCCCGAGGAATGTTTGTATGCTTGATTTCTTCGTGATTCTTGCATGTGTCTGTTGTATGTTTTCGGACTTCGGTCCGATGTCGGGCGGGGCCCGAGGAATGTTTAAATGTTTATGTTATGTGTTTATGTTTATATGTATATGTTGATATGCTTATGTATACCGAGCTTTGCTCGATGCCGGGCGGGGCCCGATGCCGGACTTCGATTCAATGTCGGGCGAGGAACGATGTAGTGAGCTAGGCCCAAGTTATGTTTATGTTACGTGTTTGTTATATGCTTGATGATAAGTTATATGAATACCGGACTTTGGTCCGATGTCGGGCGGGGCCCGATGCCCGAAGCGGTCGGATGCCGGGCGGGGCCCGATGCTAGGTTAGGCCAATGCCGGGCGGGGCCCAAGGGTGAGGCCCAATGTGATGTTTATATGCTTATGATTATGCGATTATGTTTATGTAATTGTTGATATGATCATGTGTATACCGAGCCTTGCTCGATGCCGGGCGGGGCCCGATGTAGCAGGGCGGGGCCCACGATGTGTTTGTGGGACATGAGTATGGTGTGTGGTAGATTGGGGAGACTCACTAAGCTTCGTGCTTACAGTTTTCAGTTTTGGTTTCAGGAACTTTGGTTTTCAAAGGAGGAGCTCGGGATGATTGTAGTGCACACACCATTTGTGTAACATCCCAAATTTCGAGTCCAAAAATTTCTTTTAAAAACATTACTGATTCATAGCGTTAAGTCATTCAAATATACTAAAAGGGTTTATATGACAAATCATAGTTTCATTTCCAAAACACTTGTTTAATTATCAGAGTAAACATCCCAGGCTAACTTGTCGTGGTGTGTGCACTGCAACCCTTCCGAGCTGCTCTTCTGAAAACTGAATACCTGAAACCAAAATTGAAAACCGTAAGCACGAAGCTTAGTGAGTTCCCCAACCTACCGCATACCATACATATCTACTGATCCATACATGCTATACATAATACTGAGCACATAACCACATACTGGGCTCTCGCCCGCTGCATTGGGCCTCGCCCGCTATCGGACCCCGTCCGTCACCAGGCCCCGCCTGGCTTCGAGCCCCGCTCGGCGTACAGATCTATTTTCCTTAGGCCCCGCCTGTCTCCGGGCCCCGCCCGCTAACATATACTAGCATACAATCATATCACAACACATAACTAACATACTCTACTGGATTACTGTACTAAGGCCTCGCCTATCTTGGGCCTCGCCCATGTCCTGCTACTGATGAATCATGGAACCCTGTCCACACTCCTACTGATAGTGAGATACGGGCCCAGCCCACACTCACTCTTTTCCTAACTTGGGCCTCGCCCCTACTCTGCTGCTAATGAGGTATGGAACACCGTCCACACTCTGCTATTGGTGAGATGCGGGACCTCGCCCACACTCACCTCCCTACCAGGCACATACATGTATCACACAGACAACAAGTATAACTATCATACAATCCATTCCTTGGGCACCCGCCCGCTAACATTGGACCTTAGTCCCGAATGTCATACTAGCATACTGTGCCTAGGGCTAACCCCCGGGTCTTCCTACTCATAACTACATGGGCCGGCATTGTGGCCGTAGACCCATCCATACAAAGGGAAACTCACCTGCACTGCTGAATTTTGCTGATAACCCTCTGGCTGTTGTCCGACAACTCTCTGAACCGCTGCTCCACTAGCTCCCCGAGCTACTATTATCAATATAACACTTAGTTCCAAACTGAACTCTAGAAGTCAAACTAAGTCAACTCTGGTTAAAGTCAAAGTCCTGGTCAAAGTCAACCTTCCAGTTGACTCGACTCGCCGAGTCAACCCGAAGACTCGCCGAGTCCTTAAACTCAGAAGCTCTCAAAATACGACCCAACTCGCCGAGTCACCCCAGGACTCGTCGAGTTCAACGATCTCTGAGTCCCATCCTGTCCAACTCACTGAGCCACCGCTCAACTTACTGGTCTGCGTCTTAACCAGAAGAGGTTGGGGGTTCTGCGACCTGACTCGTCGAGTCCAAGAACAGACTCGCCGAGTCCTAGGCAATCTTCAACAGACTCGTCGAGTTGTTCTTCCAACTCGCCGATCCCATGCACATATTCATACAACTCGTCGAGTACACCCATGTGACTCGCCGAGTCTCTCCAGTTCTCAATCCATACAGTGGCTTTTCGAGCCATGCAGGAGCTCCAATCCATAGATCCACTCTTCTACAGTCTATCCCCCACGTAAAGTTGCAAACTTTACGTGAAACCAAGGAGTTAAAGGCCCAAAACACTCTAGGGCTAGGGTTTATGGCAAAGGGGCTTCACCCATAACTTATTGACATAAACTTTATGACCTTTTGGACCATCATAAGTCTAGATCTGAGGTAGCAACCTCAGATCTAGGCCTCTAACTCGACATAGATCTCAATCATGCCCAAAATGCCCCAAATCTCAAACATAGGATAGATCTATTTGCAATAAAGCCAAAGCAACAGCTTATTACCTCCAATATATGCTCCAACTGAAGTAGATCTCGGATCTACACCACTCCTTTGCAGCAAGCCTCTTGATCTTCAAGCCCCTTTTCCACCAAAATCACTTATCTAGGCTCTAAATTGCTTCCAAGGGCTCTCACTCACGATTTAGGGTCTCTGGATCTCAAAAGGGGAGTAAAGAGGCTGGGAAGGGATGTAATGTTCTTTAAATAGGGCACAACCCCCGGGATTAGGGTTTTTCTCGCCCAGACCAGACTCGTCGAGTCCACTAGCCGACTCGCCGAGTCGGTCACTTACTTTATACCCCGGATCCCGCTCCGACTCGTCGAGTTCCTTCCTGGACTCGACGAGTTGACTCATGACTTAGAGCTTTTCCTTTCTTTTCTTGGTCTTTCTGATTCTGGGTGTTACAATTTGTTTAGCTTGGGATGTTTTCACTCTGATATTTTAACACATGATTTTGATACAGTATTTTGTTATGATGATTTGAGATACATGACTTATGATCTTTATTGTGATGTTTGATGAATTATGGTTTTCTTAAATGATTTTAAAACGAAATTTTTGGACTGTATTTTTTGGATGTTTCAATAATTGTTAGCGTGCGCGTTACAAGACTATAAAGGTCATTTTTTTACTAAGCGATAAAATAACGTTATGGTAGAGGATTATTTAGGATAAATAATCTTGATTAAGTTGTAGTAGCCGCGATGATGATTCAGTACATATAAGGAACGCTAAAATATGGCTTCGTTTGAAGAAGTTACGATTGTTTGAAGAAGTTACGATGTTTGAAATTTTACGTTCAGTGCTTTATGGTAAAGTGCATCGTAAAATACGAATCAGAAATAGGTTGCTTATAAGCCTAAGTAAACTAATCAAACGTTGCAGTAATCGTAAAAGTGAGAGTGTGCATATAAAAAACGTCCAAAATCTGACTTCGTTTAAGGAAACTATGGTTTTTCAAAGTTTCAGTGTAGTAGTGTGCTACATAGAAATTGAAATCAACGTTGATCATAAGACGTGGCGCGTCTTCCAGTTTCCTCTCTCTCTCTCTCTCTCTTTCTCTCTCTCTCTCTCTGTATATATATATATATATATATATATATATATATATATATATATATATATATATATATATAGAGAGAGAGAGAGAGAGAGACAGAGAGAGAGAGAGATGATTCGAGAGGACACCTTAAAAAATTTGAAAAAAATTTAAAAAAAGTACAAATCATAAAATAGAGCATAATACTATATTAGAGAGAAAAAAAATTAGAAATTTTTTTTAAATGATCCATGATTCAATTTTTTTAAGGTGTCCACACTTTCTGTTTTCTTAATAAAAACATATTTCTTTTCAGAAATCATCCCAAAAAGCATTGCATTTTTTTTAGTTTTTTTCCTAATAAAACATGTTTACTTTCAAATATTTTTTTATCAAGACATTTTTTTATAAAAATCTTTACATTTTTTACTTATCTAGGCATTTTACTTTCAAAAATTTACCAATTTTAGCATTGTACTTTCTGTTTTCTAAATAAAAGCACATTTCTTTTAAAAAATCATCCTAATTAAAGCATTGCATTTTTTTTTAGTTTTTCTTTTTTCTAAAAACTATTTTTACATTCAGATATTTTTTTATCAAGATATTTTTTACAAAACTTTTTACATTTTTTACTTATCATGGCATTTTACTTTCAAAAATTTACCAATTATAGTATTTTACTTTCAGTTTTCTTAATAAAAGCACATTTCTTTTGAAAATACATCTTACTTTATGCATTGCAGTTTTTTTTTGTTTTTTTGCTAATAAAACATGTTACTTTCAGATATTTTTTATCGTGATATCTTTTACAAACATCTTTACATTTTTTACTTATTTAAGCATTTTACTTTGAAAATTTTACCAATTACATCATTGTACTTTCTGTTTTCTAAATAAAAGTACATTTCTTTTTATAAAATCTTCCCAATTAAAGCATTTGCATTTTTTTAGTTTTTTTCTAATAAAACATGTTTACTTTCAGATTATTTTTTATCTAAACATTTTTTTACAAAAATCTTTACATTTTTTACTTATTTCGGCATTTTACTTTTTGTTTTCTTAATAAAAGCACATTTCTTTTGAAAAAGCATCTCAATTAAAGCATTTCATTTTTTAGTTTTTTTTCTAATAAAACATGTTTACTTTTAGATATTTTTTTATGAAAACATTTTTTAAAAAAATCTTTACATTTTTTATATATCTAAGCATTTTACTTTGAAAATTTTACAAATTATAGCATTGTATTTTCAAATTTTTTTTTTAATAAAAGCACATTTGTTTTGAAAATTCATCCCAATTAAAGCATTGCTTTTTTTGTAGTTTTTTTATCAAGACATTTTTTACAAATTTTTTTTACTTATCTATGGCATTTTACTTTGAAAATTTTACCAATTATACTATTACATGATTTTTACTTGCAATTAATTCTTTTGTCAAGACATTTTTTACAAAAATTTATGCATTTTTTATTATCTAGGCATTTTACTTTGAAAATTTTGCCTATTATAGCCTTGTACTTTCAGTTTTCTTATTAAATGTGCGTTTTTTCTTTGAAAATCATCCCAATTACAACTTTTCACTTTTTTAGTTTTTTATCTCCTTTATAAAATTTTTAATTTCAAATATTCTTATATCAAGACAAAGTTTTTATAAAAAAACTTTACATTTTTTTACATATCTAAGCCTTCGACTTTTAGCTATTTACCGGTTATAGCATTGTAGCTTTAGTTTTATTATTAAAAGCAGATTTTCCTTTGTACCGGTTACAACATTTTACTTTAAGTTATATTAATAAAAAACATTTCCATTTGAAAAAATCATCCCAATTAGAACATTGCACTTTTTAAGATTTTTTTTCTATTACAATATTTTTACTTTCAAATATTTTTTTATCAAGACATTTTATTAAAAATTCTTGTTAGCGCATTTTATTTCAAAAAAATTTCCATCTATATTATTGCACGTTTTTGCTATCAATGCATTTTATCGTATCAAGTCACTTTACTTGTAAAAATCTATCTAATTTTTTTACTTTGAAAAAATAATAATTCTTTTCTCATCAAGGCATGTTATTTTGAAATTTTCATTGAAATTTTTTTCGTATCTACAGATTTTATTTTGAAGAAACTATTTTTTTTTTCTTTCACAGCATTTTATAGCATTACATTTTGCAGTTTTCTTTTTGTTCAACATTAGTACTTTTATATTTTATTTTATCAAAGTCTAAAAGGTCTATCAACTTTTTTCTTATCACGAGATTTTATTTTAGACAATTTATCTTGGTTTTTTGCTCATCAAAGCACTTTATTTTTTTGAACAATCCATAATTACAACTTTTTACTTAGAAAAATCTACCAATTCCAAGTCTAAAAAGTCTTACCAAATCTTTTTACTCTAAAAGTCTTTATCAACTTTTCGCATTTTATTTTATCAAGTCTAAAAAGTCTTATCAAATCTTTTTACTTGAAAATTTTATCATTTTTTTATAAAGGAAATTTCCTTTGAAAAATCTATCAATTATAAGCACATGTCTCTTTGAAAAATCAACTCAATTGTTTTCTTTTAGTTACAACATTACAACTTTTTTTTTAATCTTATTAAATGTAACGCCCACAGATTCGGGCTAGTTAATTTAGAGACAATACGCGTCAAAAACGACTTTTTGATAGAAGATTATTTACAATAAATAATCTTAACTAAGTTATAGTATATGTCACAAGGATTCTGTACATATAAAGAACACTAAAATCCGAGTTATAACGAAGAAGTTATGACCTGACGAAATTTTACGGCAAAATCGGTACGACATCGGGAATTGTAAAAAGTGAGTTTACGATAAAGTACTTTTTAGCCTTAGTGATCTAAACGAAAGTTGTAGAGTACGTCTCCACCTACGTGTGGATATAAAGAACGTCAAACACGGAGTTCGTATGCAAAAGTTATGAGCTTCCGAAGATGTAGCTGTCTGAGGGCATGACACATGGCAGAAACCCTAGCCGCGTTAAGTCCACGACGTGAAACTAGTCAAGGACACTAATCGAGGCTAGAAAACACGTGGTAAGGCTACGGGATGACTCATGGAAGTTCACGACGTGAACATAGGTATTTCACGACGTGAATGGGCCAGAACAGCCTATAGATAGCAAGTTCGACCCTTTCATTCCTTACACCAAACCTTCTTTCTTTCTCTCATTTGCTGAAGCATTCCTTATCCTAAGCCCGACGATCACAAACCGCTGACCGTTTCTAGTTAGATTCTATCAAATCACGCTACTAAGGTGATTTCATAGTTACTTTCATCTTACACATAGATATGAAGTATTTAATATAAATTACGTGCTATGTGTGTATATTATGTGTTCTTGATATCTATGTTGGATGAACGATTTATACATGTTTTAAATGATTTAAACTGTATATGTATTTTATATCTACGAAAATGTTGGGTAAAACATGGGTAGATGAAATAGTTGATGTGTGATAAAATGATGAGAGGTCTCGATGTTTACGATGATCCAGTCATCTAGCGGAGTATAGATAACGACCACAGACTATTCTAGACAGTCCATTGGAGCGCTAGCAGGCTCGCAACCTGTAGGTGTTTTTGAACTAATTGTTCACCAGATGTACTCTAAATATCCTGGCAGCTGCGCCTAAAGGATAATATTGGCAGTTGTGCCTAACCTTTGAACTACGTGTTCACCAGTTGTAATTTAAAAAACCTGGCAGCTATGGATTTAGTGCCTGTTAGATAAACCCTGGCAGCGATGGACTTCGTGCTCATTTCCTTAGGAAGATCCTTAGGAATGAATGAATGAATGATAGATGATTCTTAGGGTAGATCCTTAATATTAAAGAAGACAATGGGGATGGGTAATTGGGTTGATTGTTTGATGATTAAACATAATAATTATATTATTATGGGTTGAAAACCCCATGTACTCACCAGGTTTCCCAACCTGACCCACTTAGTTTATTTGTTTATTTGTATCACAGGTATTGATACGAAGACACATTACACTGTAAGTTTAAAGGAGATGTAAATCACTAGTGTAAATGAATGTAAGGTCTGTTTATGCTTATGTTTCTGTATTGACGATGACATCCCAAAGTTTTAATATAATGAAAATACATTTTTTCGGAAATGCTTTGATAAAATATTTATCATATTTTTGGGAACAAATTCCGCAACCTTTTCTTTAAAATGATACTCTGATTTTCAAATAAAGCATAAACAAATCGGTTTTTTCTGGCCGTGAAATTGGGGATGTCACATTAAGTCATTTTACTTTAATCTATCAAATTTTTTTTATTATCAAGGCATTTTACTTTGAAAAATCTAACAATTATAGCATTGTATTTACAGTTTTTTTTCTTATAAGAACATTTACCCTTGAAAACTCAACTCATTTATAGCATTGCTTTTTTCTTAATGTTACAACATTAAAACATTCAAAAAATTTCATTATCAAGTCATTTTACTTTGAAAAATCTATCAGTTGTAGCATTGTACTTTCACTTTTCTTATTTTAAGCACATATCCTGTTGAAAAATCAACCCCATTTTAGCGTTGCACTTTCAATATGTTTCTTTTTACCACAACTTTGAAAAATCTATGAATTATTGCATTGCATTTTCAGTTTTATTATTATAAGTATATTTACCTTTGAAAAATCAACATGTTTATAGCATCGCACTTTTCAATTTTCTTTCTGTTATTGCATTGTAACTTGCATTTTTTTTTCTTATAATGTCATGTTACTTTGAAAAATCTATCAATTTTTTCTAATAAAGGCATGTTACTTGAAAAATCTACGATTTATAGCATTGCATTCTACATCATTTTATTTTGAAAAATCTTCTAATTAGACGTGGCAAAAACTGACACGACACAAAACCCGACACGAAATTGACACAAAATAAACGGGTTTGGGAAAGATATTTCAACCCGTTTAATTAAACGGGTTGACACGACACGACACGAAAAATAAACGGGTAAAGTTAGGGTTAAGAATTTCAACTCGAATATGACTCGAAAATGACCCGTTTATATGTAAGTTTTCTGAATATTTTAAATAAACTAGAATGACCAAAAACCAAAACAATATGTAAAAGAAAACATTTGGGTTGACTCGTTTTGTAACGTGGAATACACTTAACCGTCTTAGGCAA
Source organism: Lactuca virosa (assembly GCF_052849685.1). Classification (NCBI taxonomy): domain Eukaryota; kingdom Viridiplantae; phylum Streptophyta; class Magnoliopsida; order Asterales; family Asteraceae; genus Lactuca; species Lactuca virosa. The sequence goes on along the minus strand of NC_136430.1, from coordinate 436,562,934 downwards.
GGCTTTCATTTCAATTTTGCTGTTAGCGTCCAAATTACACAGTCCCCTTAACCATTCCCTCCTCCTCATGATCTCTTACTTCTCCTTCCAACTCATATTAATTCCATTTTGCTCACTAAACTTACCATAAATTTAGCCATTCTGCCTCCCAACTATTACATTTCCTTTCCACCTATCCAAATCATTTTCTTTCAATATGTTTAATGTTTTAATTTTACATGTCACGACATATTTTAAGGTATACCCCTAACCCGAAACCTGACACAAACTCGACACGAAAATAAATGGGTTGACACCAATGGCGGAGCCAAAACGAAATGTCATGGGTAGCACACGTAAATTTTTGGGGTAGCACATCGAAAAAACTGCACTACACCAAAAAAATCTCAAAAAAATTCCACTTTGCGTGAAAAATTGAGGGGTACCATGGGCTACAATGACGTCATTTTGGAGTCTGAAATGTTATGTTTCAAAGTTTTGCTCTACAATGACGTCATTTTTGTTTCTCTGCTTTTTATAATTTCATAAGACCTTATTGAGTCCCTCTCTTGGACAGTGGCGGAGCCAGAACGAAATGTCATGAGTAGCACCCGTAAATTTTCGAGGTAGCACATCAAAAAAACTGCACTACACCAAAAAAAATCTCAAAAATATTCATATGTGCCTGAAAATTTGAGGGGTACCATGGGCTACCCCTGGCACCTACATAGATCCTCCCCTGGTTAACACGACATGACACGTTAATTTCGGTTTTCTTTTTGTTACAACATTGTAAATGTCAAAAAAATTCTTACCATGGCATTTTAGTTTGAAAAATCTATCAAAGCACATTTCTTTTGAAAATTCATCCCATTTAAAGAGATTGCACCTTTTTAGTTTTTTTTTTTTTTCGTATTACAACAATTTTACATTCAAATAGTCTTTTATAGACATTTATACAAAAATCATCCCAATTAAAGCATTACATTTTTTTTAGTTTTTTTACTATTCAAACATTTTTAGTTTCAAATATTCTTTTGTCAATATATTTTTTACAAAAATCATCACATTTTTTAATTATCTAGGCATTTCACTTTAAATTTTCTTCTTAAAAGCACATTTGTTTTTTTAAAAAATCATCTCAATTAAAGCATTGCATTTTTTTTAGTTTTGTTTTACTATTACAATATTTTTACATTCAAATATTCTTTTATCAAGAAATTTTTTACCAAAATCTTTACATATTTTACTTATCTAGACATTTTACTTTGAAAAATTTACCAATTATAGAATTGTACTTTCAATTTTTCTTATTAAAAGAAAATTTCTTTTGAAAAATCATCTCAATTATGCTTTTTTTTTTCTTTTTTACGATTGCAGCCTTTTTGTTTTAAAATATTCTTTTATCAAGACATTATTTATAAATTTTTTTAAGAATTTTACTTTGAAAAATTTACCAATTAGAGCATTGTACTTTCAGTTTTCTTATTAAAAACACATTTGTTATGAAAAATTATCCTAACTAAAGCATTGCATTTTTATAGTTTTTTTTCTACTATTACCACAGTTTTACTTTAAAATATTTTTTTATAAAGACATCTTTTTACAGAAATATTTACATTTTTTACTTATCTAGGCATTTTCCTTTGAATAATTTACCAATTAGAACATTGTACTTTCAATTTCCTTATTAAAAGCAAATTTCTTTTGAAAATTCATCTCTATTAAAGCATATGTTATGGCAATCTTTCATGTTGTGGCTGCACTAAGAGTTCATTTGAAGGAAAAAAGTGGCCGAAGAATCTGCTCTCAACCCTAATGGTAACATCATGTTTCTTTTACTATATGCTGGAATTGGAATCAGAGATTTCGTTCTATGGCATTCGGTTTAATAAATTTTACTTTTGGATTAATTGGATGTTATGTTTATAAAATAAATAAACAAAATATACTAAAATGCATAAAAAAGAATTTTCTACAAAATAAGACCAACATCGATACATTTTTTGATAAATGACAATCTTTTTTAAAATGTTTTACAATCCATTCCAAAATTCAATTTTATGCTTTAAAAATAACTAAAAAAAATGTTTTTTTTTATTAGTATTTATTTTGGTTTTAATGAGTTTTTATTATGTTTAGCTTTTTATTTTGAAAAACAAATATTTCTTTAATCATATATTCACATAATAGTAGAGTTAACACTCTACATATATTTAAATATAACTTCAATTTTCCATTTAAAACTCAACAACTTGCATTTCTACATGCCAGCCAAATAGGATCATGGAATGTAATGAGTCGTTACATTATCTTTGCTCGTTTCATTACCGTGTCCATTCCATTCCATCCGATCAAAGCGATCATTAGATTCCAATTCCTTTGACAGATTTCATTCCTTCCAAACAACAACTTACGTTTCTATTTTTTATTTTTTACCAGGGTTGATTTTGGTTGCCTGCAAAGTCACATACACTTCTGTCAATGTGGAATTTAACAAGAATAGAAGTTAGACCTTGCAACATGTTGTCTTCCAAGCAATATGACTATTTTAGGAACCAATAATTCAAAAATCAACTATACTCTAATAAAATATTTCTTTTATTAATATAATCATAATTAAAGTTTGTAAAAAGTTTTAAAACCTCAGTTAAATAAGTTTTACCTTAGAAAGTTAACTAATTTCATCAGTTAAACTTGCTCGAATTACACATAAACATAGTTACATACCTACACACAAAGCAAACAATATATATAATGATACACATATTAAATTTAAAGCAAATTGACCAATATGCCCTTGCACTGTTTCTTTATGAAATTAAAGTTGCTCGAATTTTCTATAAACACATAGTTTCATGCGTACACATAGTTTCATGTGTACACATTAAAAAAAACAGCATGGAATGATGTCAAAACAGCATAGCAAATAGACGAATATGCCCCTGCACATATAAACGCAGTTACTGTGCTGCCATTATTGACCATCTGCACATAGCATGATGTCAAAACTGGAATGATAACTCTCCATGCTTTATGTATTTACATCCGTCTACTAAAGTTGTGAGTCTGGTGTCTGTTATGTTAGTGCAACCCTGTAGACCTAATTCTTCCAATTTGTGATAGCTTTTTGAGAGGGATTTTAGTAGGGTAGCAAGGTGTAACTAACAAAGGACTTCAATTTCAGCTAATCCTATCGTGTCATGCATAGTTTTCAAAAGAATCTATCTACTCACGACAAGGGCAGTTTCTTAATGAAACAATGTTTGTTTGGAATGAGTTCATAACTAACAGATTATGGACATTTATGCCCTTGGTTCCATTTTTCACAGATTCCAGACAAATTTATTATCATTATGGATCAAGCATATTTTGCATCAATTAATAGATTTTTAACTAATAGGTGGTATATTTTGAAATAACAATGTACTTTTCCCATCTGTTTTGTATGGTCTTGTTGAAGTCGTGAAAGAAGTCTTGTCAATTTTAAGAAGCGTTTCAGTGGGTAAGTAGTGGACACATGTGAAAAAGGGGAAACAAAAATACAAAGGTCAACAAAACATGCAGATTAAAGATGGAAACCATCATTACATCAAAACCATCAACAAAACTTCGCTAATTTACTCAATAACATTTAATTAAGCAATAAAATTAAGCACATTTAATTAAGCACATTTAATTAAGCAATAAAATTGAGTACATACATGATTGAACAACATCTAAACCTAATTATTCCTGTCATTATTTTGTTAACAACCAATATGAATGAACCCACAAATATAGACAAAAGGTTGCAGGAAAATGGAGTAAAACCCATCACTACAGAAAACATAAACCTATCAAATTCAAATGAAGGTATAATAGAACAAGCATTAACAAACTACGTTGAGGGTTAAGAGATCAATTACTTTTGCACTGATCAATCCATTAACAAACCCCCAAGATCAAGATTCAAGAACCAAACCAGATAATTTCAAGACCAATATATATGTAGTTACAGTAAAGCGAGAAGAATATCGAAGCAACAACAAAACACTAGACATGAAGTATAATGAAATATGCTAAATTCTTTCAAGCTGTGTCGACCAGATTCATGAAACAGCTTAAACTTAACAAAAGTAACATTATCATAACATGCAGTTTACTTGATAAAACAACTTCAAATACCCATAGTTTCCGAAGACTCGACTCGACTCGAATTTTGATGCGTACCTCATCAAATCCGTAAATGGCCGCTTCCCTGGTGTTTTCGTCAATACGATGTTGTAGTTCAACAAAAAGTAATCAGACAAAAACGTCCAAACCGCAAACTCCGGTTGAAATCACTGTCAGATTAGACTGGAAATTAGGGTTTCGGCGAAGAAGGGGTAGGAAAAAAAATTTGGACCATTTCTCGATTTGTGCGTGTCATCCTTGCGCAGGGGCCATGCTAATCTTCTCTGTATCGTTCCAATTTTATCGGATGTCCCCGAAGGGACGATAATGCTTGCAGAGCTTCACTATATAAACGACAATCAGGTTCTTCACCTGGTCGATATGGGATGACGCGAGTTCAAAACTAACTATAGATTATTACTATTCCTGCTTTTGTATTTTCACCGATCAAATAAAGTGTTACTTTTATATTTACAAATTTATATAATTACAAAATGAATAGCTTTTCTTAAATATATAAATATATCTTTAATTTTCTTTTTTAAATAACTTAAATTTTATTATTGAATTCTAACCTATATCTTTATTTTATTTTTGTTTTATATAATTTGTTAAATTTATGTTATTGAAATATTAAAACCATATTTTACAAAATATATAATTATAAATATTTTACTGACACATGGGTATTAAAAGTAACAGCATATATTTGTTAATTTATTATTAATATTCATTGATAATTAACACTAATAAAAATTTCAATTAATGTATTTTGTTAAATAATAAGAAGATATATATGACATGATATATACATAAACAACTCTTAGAAGCGATCTATCCATTTGTTGATACATAATTAAAGCATTCAACAAGAAATCTTTTAATATTATGATGAGAATAAAGTACAAAAATATAACCAACTTAAAAACTCAAATACGATAGACATAAATTAGGGATGTTAAAGATTAAGTTTGAAAATTGTTTATTGATTGTCATAATCTTTTTATTGGCTTTGACATAAACACGTCTTATATCACCCATCGTTATAATTTATTTATAACTTTCGACTTAAACCTATTTTAGAGGATTAATGTTCAACTCACTAGATGTAGGAACCAATGTGTTAAACATGAGATAGCATTGGTTTTGAATTACGATGTGTTTTATATTTACCTACTACTTGTTTTAATTAAATTAAAGATGCATAAAGTTCATGCTTGAAATAATGTACTTAGTTTTCAAATGATGTAAGAAATTTTATGGCATATTTACAAAAGTGGTCATTAGGAACGAAATCATGACCCAAAATGACCAAAATTTTCATGTTTGAAAAAGGACAGCGAATTTTGGAACATCTTGTTTTGGACTCTTTCTTTTTGTATCGACGGTGACATAAAATAATTTGGAAAATGACATGTCAGGTGAAGGTACATCATGAATTGTCCTTTATTTTGAATTAATATTTCACACAAATTAATTTATGCCAGATTTAAGGCATAATCATAAGTTGCATCTCAATATATCATTCTATTAATGAAAGAAAAAAAATCACCATTGGTCCATATGGAGTTACAACCAATACCAACCACTCCTTGAATGGTGACAGTGAACAACTTTGTCTAGGGTTTATAATAATATTTACGATGGTAAATCCAGATATATAAGTCTTAGACACGCTTGTATGAAACAAATAATTTCTGATGAAATTATTATTGTTGTTTATATACGCTCTTGTAGAAATTTAACAAATATGTTTACAAAAGGTCTTTTCAAAAAACATGATCTTTGGTACTACAAGATATATATATATATATATATATATATATATATATATATATATATATATATATATATATATATATATATATATATATATATATAAACCCATTTTTCACTTAGACTTATATCTATTTAAAGGTTCAATGTTGTAAACACAAGTTATTGATCACTAATTTGGACATTAGTTTGTAAACTAATGAGTAATCATTTGAGTGTAAGCTATATACTCTTAATGAAGTACTCATTTGGTAATTAAACGGGTTTCACCTATGGAGACACCAAGAGTGGTGTCGCTCTAGCATGAGCAAATGTTTACTTTGCTTTGGTAGGTGTCCATGAAATTGGGACTAAAGCATGACCATAAAAGTGCACCCTTGTTCATGAACATGGATTGACTAGTCATGTATGTTATTTCTTGGAATCTAACTTATAGAATCATTGCTTAAATGTTTTAAGCTACCATTGATTTTGTTAGGCTTCTTGAAAAGTATGCACTAGTTGATGTTCAAAGCGAAAGCTACCTTAATCTAAGCTTAATTAGTCGTATGCTGGTGATAAATCATAAGAGGGGGATATAGTATTTATCACATAATTTGAAGTGCGGTTGTTATCTTGTTTTATCAATGAGTTCCACATATGTATGTAAAGAAAGCTTTTGTGAGTTTTATTAGTTCAAGTCTCATTCAAATAGTTGAAAAGTAATTTTGTTCTAGAGTTTTTTTAAAGAAGAAAAAGGGAGGACATGAGAGAAAATGAGTGTTCTTGAATTGTTTTTTTAAGGAGGGGGAAGGGAAGGAAATGAGAGGAAATATGTGTTCTTGATTTGTTTAAGAAGGGGATGAGAATGAAAGGAAAGGAAAGAAAAGGAAGGATGTTCTCAAGTTTCATTTAAGAAAAGAAAGGGAAAGAAATAAAGAGATTGGGAAGGGCAGAAAAAACTTATTCTTTAAGATTTCTTTCATTTTATTTTTGGGATGATTGCAGGGAAATGGAGAGGAGGAAAAAAAAAGTTAGGAGAATGAAAGGAAAGGTTAGTATTCCTTCATTCCTTTCCTTTCTAAAAAAACTAGAGAAGAGGGTCTAAGGGTCTTGGCAATTGCTATATAGTTGTGGGATTATACTATTAATCAAAGACTAGCATTTAAAAAACTATTCATTTTTTGTCCTAGAATTTAACGGACAACTAATTTTCTATTAAATTTGGGTTGACAATTTTCCAGTTAGTTTTGGAGGGAAAACCGGATTGTGGTTTTTTTGGTTAACTATGAACCATTGCAACTTTTGGAACTTGTGCTATAAATACATGACTAATGCCTTCATTTTCGTTTATTATTGTTCCATCTTCTTCACAAATGAATGCATTTTGTCATGTTTATTAGAGAAGAGTGTAGGATCATTGCCTACATCTTCTAGATTCAAGGAGGTCCTTGGAGGGTTTTAGAACCTATCAACGAAATAATGGAAGCTAATTATCCTTAAGAACCCAACAACGATGTAGTGTAAGCTAATTATCCTTAAGGATAGTGTTTTTCACACGTCCTTGATTGTGTTTAGTTATTTCCAACTAATTGCATAAACGGGATAAACTAAATTTGCTTTTTTGTTTCCTTTTAAAAATAACCCGTAAAAAAATAAATTACAAGGCAACGAGCAATCAACTTAAAGAGAATATATATACTTATAAAGTGTTACGTCACTCATATAGAAGCAAGAAGAAAAGGGAAAAGCCAACTGATTCTTGTTTCATAAAAGCTCTAGATGTCCTACTACTGTAGGGTAAAATGGTAAAATAAACAAATATTTAGGAAAACCGATTTCAAAAACTAAACCCAAGAACCAGAATCAACTACCTTCAATGACCTTGTTGGTTGTTATAATAGGCTCCTCTTTCATGTCGGTTGTACCTTTGGGTACAAGTTTTGCAAGCATGTCATGCCACTCTGTTGGGATGTCAGAAGCACTGGCAGTAAAAGCTAGCATCATCTCTTCTTCCTTTGGGTCACAATTCAGATCCAATTCTTGACCTTTATTGCTACTCTCGCTAATCACCTCGGTTCCAATTCCAGTTCCGGTTCCAATTCCAATTCCAATCCCTTCGCCTGATTCCATTCCGATGTTAACCGGAACGGCTGATTTCCGGGCCTGATCGGATTCCTGTTCCAATAGGCGTTTCCGCTTACGTAACATTAGGGTTTTGAAACGCCGCCTTACTGTGGAACAGACATTGCAAATGCAGTTTGGTTTGTGGTTTCCTTTTCCACTTGGGGGTTGAATGCATACGATGCAACTGCAACCGGGTCGATGTCGCGGGTGTCTTGTGGTGGCGCACGCTTCATTAGGGTTTGCTCCTAATACTGCAACCGTGGCTAACGCGTCCAATCCGGTAGGCTCTACTTTCGGTTCTTGGGTCCCACAATTTTCCGCAACTTTTCGCTTCTTAGATTCTGTAAAAGAATAAGTAAAAATCAAAAGTTTCAAAGATTAGGATATAGTGTTTGTTATAAATAAGCTTTCTAGGGTTGTATTTGCAATTTTTGACCTATTTGGTCCGGTGCATGCCAAACACAGTACAATTTGTTTTGTCATGTCATGTACAGTGTAAAAGAGTAGTAGGATTTGTACCCTTGCCAAATCTCAAGATTCGGTTCAAATCTCCTCTCTCCTCAGGGGCTGAACAGGAACACCTGGAACACATATTATCCATTGTTGGAATCCATAGATGATATTTAAAAAATTAAAAGGACAAATAAGATAGATACATACCTGTTTGGATCAGAAACATTATCAGAGCATGTCCATTTGGAAGGAATAAGAACATCTGAAGGTAGCTTTCTCCATTTGGAGCAACTATCACACTGAACCCATTGTTCTTGTAGCCTAGAGAACGATTATGATTAATTAATTCCAAAAAGAAATATATATATATTATATACTTAAAAAGATGGGTAAATTGCTTATTTATGCAAGATGAAGTTAAACTTGTTAACCAATTTATTCAACAAAGTGGCTCTTATGCAACCATTTTTAATTTAATAACAATTTAAGCATTATTTTACCAATTTGGTTGTAAAAATTGGTAACAAGTAAAAATACATAAATTGGTCAGAAATCTACTCAGCTGCATAAACTGGTGAAAAAGGGTAACTTTGTTGCATAACTAATACACCATTCTTTACAGAAAAACTGTTAAATGTTGACTTTGGGAGTCAAATGTGTTACTTTGAACGTCAATTTTGACTTTGGGAGTCAAATGCTAACCATATTTTATACCATGCTTGTTAATAGTTTTCAACTGCTCTAAATAATAAAAGAACACGTTACCGGGATGCATTTGTTGTGAATATGGTCTTCTTGCCAAAAACTGGTGGCTCCTGAATGAAGCCACACACCATTAACCCAAAACATAAAACAGCTGAAAAATCTAAAAAGGTTAAAAGAAAGAAATAGCAACGTACTTTCATTGATTTGTTTATTACAGCATCATACTTTTATTTCTTCCTATTACAACTTTAAACTTTAAAAAAAATGCACCCGATTATAGCAATATCATCCAAATACAAGGCAATTTTCGCTCCTATAACTGGATAGATTTTTCAAAGCATAATGTCCTAACAAGAAAAAAAATGAAATACAATTTTCTAATAAAAATAAATGAAAGTAGAATGCTATAATACACAAATAAATGAAAGTACATTGCTATTTCTTGCATTTACCCCGATCTAAAATACGACTTTATGTGAAATACTTACATTGTATTCTTCCAATTCACAATTTTCTATCATGACAACTGTTGGGTTAATAGAAGGAGGTGGCCTGAGGAATTCCTGCATTTCTTCCCATGTAAACTTGAGCTCCATTGCATCTTCACAATGCATGTGCAGCCTCTTGCTTTTTGACCCTATATTTCGTGCCTTCTTTTTCTCATGAATCACTTCCTGCTCGATATTCTTTGCCAAAAAAAAAGGTAAATTTCAATAAGCAAAAGTGAAGTAAAACGAACAGAAAGATCCTTTTCAAATGAAAGTATGATGCTACAAGAGACCAAAAATGAAAAAAGGACTAGTGTAAGCACTTACTGTTGATAAGTTTTCATTCCCTGTAGATATAAGAGCTCCATCATTAACAGTATTAGGAATAGCTATTGATTCAGCATAAATTGGTGCCTTTCGAAATCCTATTATGAGTTTATCATCTGGTTCTAACCGACTAAATATCACTACAAAAAATTAAATTAAATTAATGAGAATAATGAATATCTGTAATTGCATAAAGATAATAATAAATTAACTATAGAATACAGATAACTGAAAAAGGATACCAGTGTCGCCAGCTTGCAATTGCATGTTTTGTATGCAGGGGGTTACGCCCTCTAAAACATACATTCGACTGTTGTTATTGGGCCAAAATCTGAACTGAAATGTCCACTCTTTCCCTTTTATATCCCGGATCTTTATCGGTAAACCTTCCGATTGATCTATAGCCGGAAAATACGCCTGCAACAACATTTCATTATCAGTAACTTTGAGCTTACAATACAATCAGATAATAGAAATTTAAGGAAAAATTAAAAGAAGAATCAAGAATGTAAACCCACTTCAGCACATGCTTTTGGTAGAACCAAGCGACCAATTCGACCAGCATCACTTGCACTCAGAACCTTCTCGAATAACGGAGTAACAGTGCAGTTTGAATTCAAGCTAACACAATCTCATTAAGGAAACAAAAAAATACTTCTTTTTTACATATCTCCACACAAGAATCTTCAGAGACCTCGTTTGTTACACTGGGATTGATGTCAATGGGACAAGAATTGCAATCTTTTTGTCCTCCCACCCGAAAAGGTTGAACGAGGTGAGACATAGACTTGCTCTCGATCTCTCGTTTGTCAAAAGACGAAAACGCCCTCCTCGTCCGCATCATCAAAAAAAAAACCCTAGAAAACTTGTCTAGTCCCGTTCCATCCCATCAATTTATGTGTAACAAACGCACTGCGTTTGTTACACATTTCATGATGGAACAGGACTGCACAGGCTTTCTAGGGCTTTTTTTATGATAGGGACGAGGAGGGTGTTTTCGTCTTTTGACAAATGAGAGATCGGGAGCGATTCTATCTCTCACCTCGTTCCACCTTTTTGGGTGGGGCAAAAAGATTGCAATTCTTGTCCCATTAACATCAATGCATGTATGTATGTGTGAATATTAAGAATATTAAGAAAGGATACTCTCCAGATATTTGCAAAAGTTCTTGGTCAGTGATCTTTGGCCAGTACCTCGGAAGCAACTGACCGCGTCCCCGTCCTTCAGCCGGTGGTCTAGCAACTAGATTATCCGCACCCATCCCCCCTTTGTTTGGCTGTGACTTTACACTAACCCCTGATTTTGATGGTTTTGGACGAGGTTTTTGCTCTTGTTTCACCAAACCAACTTTTTCTTGTACTGCAGCCCCATTATAAGTAGGGAGTATGGAACTAATGGAAGAACTCAAAGCAAACCCCAAAGATTGTTCATATGTCGATTTCAACCCTAAATTTGGTTTGTTGTTATCAGGTAATTGGGTTGGAAAGATGGAAGGCAAAGTTAATGGTTTCAGAAAGCTTGAGCCAACATCTTTACTAGAAGAGGGTGTCTTTTCATCTTGTCTAAATTGAAGACCAATGGTTGAAGTGGAAGATGTGTGTTGATGCTTCTCTAACCCTTCCCTTGTTAACTGTGTGAGCTTTCCTTTATCAAAGATGGAGGGTTGCCAGGTGGCAGAAAACCGAGCAAAGCCATTTGGAATCTCGTTAACAATCGACTGAAAGATTTGAGACATCAAGTACAAAACTTTAGATTTTCACAAATTGGGTTCATTTGGGTTAAATCGTATCTTCAAGGGGTCAAATAGGTAAACTTTAGAAACTTAAAGGTGTTTCAGATGTTTAGAGAACATCATATTGTTGCAAACTGGCAGAAGATGTTATTGTGTTTGATATTTATATAATGTGTATCAATGCATGATAATTTAGGTTGTTGAAGAAAAGATTACCTGCTTTATGGGTTGGATTGCCTTGGCTCTTAAGCATTTTATACACAATATCCCTCCCAAATCAAGGCATTCATGAAGATATTTTGAAACAACGCATCCACAATGAACAGGCTACAATGAAAGAATTGGTGAGTAGAACAGATAATCAGTATGTAGGCTTATAGATTTCAAGAATTGTGGAATCTGAAATTACCTTATCACAAGAATTGCATTCTCTCCAACCAGGTTCATTAAGGTGGAAACGTTCACAGTAGCGTACGTTATCATATGCAGTGCTGTACTCCACATAGATCACATCAAAGAAAAATATAATCCACAAACAATTGATGTAAACAAAACCAGATGTATAAATGAATAGACAAAGACCATAGGGACAACTTCTTGATACAAGATTAGACCATGTTATAAATCTCATGTCATTATATACCTTAACCCAAACAAAATCATTTTTTTATTATCTATAGAAATTATGATTGTATAAAGATAAAGATCAACAAGAACATAGTCTTGATCCAAAGTATTTGTCATAGGGCATCAATACAAGCAAGAAAAGATAAGAAAATGTCCACCTTCAGATATGAATCATGAACGTAAATACAATTATGAAAACTATATTGGGGTGATTTTCGGCGAAAATTATTGCAAAAATGAGTAATTTTGGACATTATTGAAAATGTGAATGCAGAAACAACAATCTTTTTGGCATCTTTTGTTAGAAATGGATTTCGTATCATTTTGCAAGAAAGATGATTTGTTTGCAACGTAGAACAAGTTCAATGCTTTGAAAAGTGAGCTCAGTTCTTTATTAGGGATTTTTAACATCTGAATTCCTTCATGACTGTGAATTATGTCAACACCTGTACATAACGCTGATCGTATAAATTTGGGAAAAGGTGAAGGGTAAAATTGGGATAAAAAGTGCATACCCGCAGGCGCAGCAGAGAGTAGCAAAACCGCCGGCTTTCATGGGCCAACCTCTCTTCCATTGAGAAGTCGTCGTTGCCCCGCACAATCCGTTCATGCAGATCCTCGCCGCCGACGACATTTGACCCTCAAATATCTCTAATCCAAATCTCCAGATCTTCTTCTAATATCTATCCATGCAAAAACCCCAATTTAAAACCCTAATAAAATTCATCAATCGGGAAAAAAATCCCAATTCCCTTGACAACAAATATATCACAAAAAGCACTGAAAACCATCGAAGTTCCAAAACCGGAGCTGATCGACTAAATAAAAATGCACCCTTTCATACACGCACACACATAATAGTAACAGATTCTGAAAGACCTACTGTGAATTTGACGGTTGCTTGATGAACTATAGAGAGAAACAATTTGAGTTGGTAGAGGCATGCACAAAATGCATGCACGACAGTTTGATGAAAGAAGGCTTGGGATGAACTTGATCAGGGGAAAAGACTTCTACAGTAATTTAAAATTGGGGGTTTGTTGTAATTGAATGTTCATGGCAATTCATGAAGTATTCAAATTCATGGCATGTTATTATTATAAGAGCAAGCGAGGATTTCGTGGATTTTTATGAAACTTTTCTTTTCCATCTTTCGTATTAATTTCATTTGATGAGTTAGAATAATAAATACATACAATCTATATTATAATAAAAGAATAGTTTTTTTTTTGTCACTCTGATACAAATTTTAATTAATATTAACTCTGATACAAATTTTAATTAATATTATGTCATGTGTCACTTTATTCTTTCTCAATTTTAAATTTGCCCCCAATAAATCAACAATAAATATAGCTGATGAAAGGGATAATGACTTAAAAGGGTAATATATTTTTCGATTTGTACACATTTGGTCACTGAGTTTTTTTTTCGTCTACATTTACCCCTTCAACTTGTTAAACTGTATACATTCAGTCCTTATGACCGGCTACTCCAGGTTACCCGGTAAAAATGACTTAATAGGGTAATATATTTCTCACTTTGTACACATTTAGTCATTAATATTTTTGTACACATTTAGTCTTCTTGTTTTTTTTTTTTTTTTGCAAAATAAGTCATTTTTTTGTACTCATTCAGTACTTATGAATGGTTTTTTAGTTTTTTCTCACAAAATCTTACGTGGGGCATTCATTAATGATGTGTATGGGGCTTTTGATGCTTATATCCATCGCGATCTCGACTACTTGGTTGCTTAGGTCATGTGTTCTGAACGTCATAACTTCTTCATATGATCTTAGATTTTAACGATCTTTATATCCATGTGTTCGTATTTTAGTCTGCTACAACTTTCATTTAGATTACTCCCATTAAAAAATAATATATTTTTACTTACGATTTTTATATCTATACGCGGTGGCGGATTTAGTATGGTCCCGGTGTTGCACCGACAACACCTTTTTTTCCGTTCGCAGTGGAAAATTTTTCGCTTTATTTTTTACGTTTATACCTATTTTCCATGTATCGGCAACACCTATTTCATCTCGGCAACACCTACTATGTATTACTGCGTCTTCCCCTGTCCATACGTTTTTTATGAATGCATGTATGTATGTTTTTTTTATAAAATCGTTAGTAAAAATATATTACATTTTAACGGGGATAATCTTAATGAAAGTTGTAGTAGACTCAAAAAATGAACACGTGGATAAAGATCCTTAAAATCTGATATCGTATGAAGAAGTTACGATGTTCAAAATACAAGACCTAAGCCAAACCACAAGACTTACGCAACCAAGCGGTCTAGATCACATTGGACATAAACATCAACAACCCCAAGCACCTCATCAATGATTGTCTCACGTAAGATGTCGTGAAAAAAACCTAAAGAAATCATTCATAAGTACTGAATGAGTACAAAAAAAGGACTTATTTTGAAACAAAAAAAAATGTTAAGGACTAAATATGTACAAAAATGTTAAGGACTAAATGTGTACAAAATGAAAAATATATTACCCTATCAAGTCATTTTTCCCGGCTAACCTGGAGTAACAGGTCATAAGGACTGAATGTGTACAGTTTAACAAGTTTAAGGGGTAAATGTGAACGAAAAAAAAAACTCAGTGACCAAATGTGTACAAATCGAATAATATGTTACCCTTTTAAGTCATTATCCCCTCACGAAATCATGTTATAATCCCATAAAATCAAGGGTTAATGACCTAGAAAGGTAACGAACTTTGGTCTTTGTCCACATTTAGATAACCATGTTTTTTTCGTTCACATTTGACCATTGAACTTGTTTGACCTGTTCAAAATAGGGTAATATGACCGGTAATTAGCGGTAACATTACCCTATTATGTACAGGTCAAACAAGTTTACTGGTCAATTGTGTACGAAAAAAATATGGTTACCTAAATATGGACAAAAACCAAAGTTCCTTACCTATTTTGGTAATATTAGGTTCTTTATGTTAAGTGCAAGTAGTCATAAGATCCATTGATGTGAAATAAAATTGGGTTGTCCGGTCTTGTGTATGAGGAGATGGTTAAGTCTTGGACCAACTCGGTTTAGGCCCAGCTAGTTAGGGGTTAGGTTGTATACGCTTAAGGGGTTAGGTTGTATGTGTTTTAAAGACCAAGCAACACAGCCTAGCTCATGACTAGCCAGGACTAAACTGGGTTAGACCAAGCCTAACCTAATTGTTCATTGACTGTCGGAGCCTGATCCCAGGGCACACAGTCCCTAAGATGGTTCTTGTCCAATATTACCAAGACGGGTAAGAAACTTTGGTTTTTGTTCGTATTTAGGTAACCATATTTTTTTCGTACACATTTGACCAATAAACTTGTTTGACTTGTTCATAATAGGGTAATATTACCGTAATTAACAGTCATATTACCCTATTTTGAACAGGTCAAACAAGTTCAATGGTCAAATGTGAACGAAAAAAACATGGTTACCTAAGTGTGGACAAAGACAAAAGTTCGTTACCTGTCTAGGTCATTAACCCTACAATCAACATTCCGTTCTCAAAATTCTATAAATAAACAACTGTTGAAAACCTAATCAAGTTAAATGCTTTAAATTATTAGATACGTACACTGTACAAATTATGTAAAAAAAATATTTGTTTGCATGATTAATGATTGTTATTCTTATAGTCTTTATGTTGTTTTATTAATGTCAACCAATCGTGTAGTACACTGGTTATCACCTAGTTATATAATATATTAAAATCCGTCTCGACTTATTAACAATATTTTTAAGCCGATTTTTATTTTTGTTTGTCACCTTTAGAGCTGGGCAAATTCCGTCCATGTAACAACACATGTGTTTCCTTAGTGCTTCATTGGAAAATGATTCATCATCTCCTAGTTTTTATCTTGACGACACACGTCTATCTTACATCGTTGAAAGTTTTTATTGTGTAAAGTACGTATTTCCCCAAATTCTCTCATGCTTCAATCCTTTCACCTATGTCAGTCGTGAGCCCTAAAACACCACCCTTCATCGGTTTTAGGGATGCAAAAGCTATCCGTCGCAGTATATTGATCACTAGGCGAATATTCGCGCGTTGCGCAGAATAGAATTATATAGTTAAGATTTTTATAATCATCTGTTATTGAAAATAAGATATAGTGCAAAATTTAAACGGATAGAAAACACCATATTATTATTTTTATTAACATAAGAAAGGTTCTGATACAATATAATGTTATACAATTAAGTATTTAATATTATTCATTTAATTGAGTAAAAGCAATTTAAGTATTTCAACCTTATATAATTGAGTACCATAAAAATGTCAAAAACTTTTAAATTCTAGCGATTAAATGCTAAAATAGGTGAATATTCGTACGTTGCACGAAATAAAATTATATAATTATTTTTTTGGTAATCATATGTTATTGAAAATATTTATGTCATTAATATTAACTATAAAATAATAATTATAACATTTAGTTGATGTAAAATTATAATTAATTTGAACAATTGATAAAATAACACTTATTAAAATCAAATCATTTAATGATCTCTACGCACGCTTTATTTGTGCATAAAATTAATTATATTTCTTAACTACTTTAATTACTTTTATGATTTATTAATTAAAAAAATTGATGATGTTTTTATTTCACCATTATGATTATTTAAATTATCAACCACAGTTTATATATAACATAATCGAACTTATAACTTTATGTTATTTTTAACTATTGTTATTATAAATTATTTTGAAAACAACTTAATTAAATTTTAGTTATTATAAAAAATAGTTTTTGGGCATCTTTTAGTTATTTCGACTTTCAGATTTAGGTTGTTTTACATTTATCGTATTTAACATTTTCCTTTTAACTATTTAAAAATATATATATTTAAAGCTTTTTTTGATATTATATTTTAAGTTTTAAATTTTACACTATATTTTAAATTTTATTTAGTATATTAGTATATGTTATGTGTTGCGCAAAATACAACAATATATTTGAAATATTTACAAATATACGTTTTTTACATATATCAATGATGTTGTTGTTAGCTCTTATATAATAAATCTTATATTAAGTTGGTATGAATATTATTTGTTTTGAATTATATGATAATATATATCTTTTAAAATTTTGTAATCTTAATGACCTCTATCTACAGGTTACTCATTATAAAACTAAATATTATATATGGTTTAATGATATTTATAGTTGTTGTTATGATTAACTAATTTTTTAAATTTTTTTGCTTAAAATTTTTAATTTCTATCATTGTCATTATTTAAAAAATTAAACATTGTTTTTGTTTTTAAAGGTAACAATATAATTTTTGTATATAATATTGCTTTTAAATGTTGTTGTTGTAAGTTATTTAAAAGAATGTATTTATAAACTCTTAATTATATTACTCTGGTTTCAGAAATTTAGCTTTTTAAAAATTTATTTGATGAATATTGTTAGTTTTTTTATTGTAATAATTTAAAACAACAAACATTGTTTTTATTTTTAAAGATAACATTATAATTTTTTTATATAATATTATTTTTAATGTAACAACATAATTTTTCAACCAAAAAGTTAATTTTTAATTTCATAAAAACACTGGTACCACTGCCTCCCGGGTTGTGGCGCGTACCCATCATGATGTCTCTGAAACACAACATAAAATCATCAAAGACTCGCTCGAGTATACTCACACTCGATCACTCGCCCCTACTTTCTCCTTAGCATCCTAAGGATTCTTACTTGGGCTGTTTACTGATCCGGTGCTTTCAGTAGTACTGGCCCAATACTACCTTCCACACTGCATCAACACCCACCCCAAGTCCTCCTCCTAGGATTCCATATTGCAATTACTCTATGCCTTTCCAGGCAAAGGCCACTCTCTAGTAGACCTCTCATAAGCTCCTCTATGCTACCTACTCGCACTCAAACAACTCACGGTAGCAGTAACTCCTAGGCTAAGGCATCACAAATCAGGCCACTCTAGACCTAAGATATGAAATACCTAGCCTACTCTCTAGCATTCATAATATCTCATAATCATCTCATAGATATTTCTTGACACATAAAGTAAGGGTATTTTGGGAAATCACCGTTCGGGCGCTGGCTGATTGTACACATTGCTCTTTTCAGCTTTTCTCTTAGAAACTCTTACTTGTTTTTAGAAAAATCGTTTTTCTTGAAAAAATTTCTCAAATCCTCAGTTTGAGTCTAGACATACCCGAAGGTGCATCCGAATCCCTCAAACCAAGGCTCTGATACCAACTTGTAACAACATAATTTTTCAACCAAAAACTTCATTTTTAATTTCATAAAAACACATGTCACATTATCAAAACTCCAATATCAGTCAACAACCTTTTCAAAAACATTATGTCAAATCCAGGATCCACAAACATAACTCCATCTCCACTGTGTGTGTACAATCATGCCGGTGCCTTCCCGCGATCCTCTGAAGTACCTGAAACAAATAACACATAACACGGTAAGCATGCATGCTTAGTGAGTTCCCCAAAATACCACACACAAATAATTAGCCACTCGAGGCTATAGCTCTGCAAGACCTTCCGGTCAATGTGTCTCAGTGGGACCTTCCCGTCCCACAACTCTGGTGGACCTTCCGGTCCTACCATGATGACCTTCCAGCCCTAACTATGTAGACCTTTCGGTCCTACTCTATTGACCTTCCGGTCCAAACTCTGATATTCAAGACATAGCATATACATATCACATAGATAACATACATCTCATAACCCTTATAACCACATAAGACCTTCCGGTCACACATAATTACCCCTCTAGGTAAGGTATAGTGAGAAAACTCACCTCGTAAGATAACTAGTAAGATCTCGTGCTCGGAAGTCCTCGTTCTAGCTTCCGCCTATGACAAGGATAACATTTCTAATTAATATTCTTCTTACACTCTTAGCCCTATAATTGGGTAAAAGACCATCATGCCCCTCACTGATCTCCCTTACTCATCTCGACCAGACTCTAAGGTCAACAAAAGTCAAACTATAGTCAACAGTCCAATTTGACCAGACTCGCCGAGTGCACTTGTGTGACTCGTCGAGTCCCATCGATTCTCAGTAACCTCAGGAAGATCCAACTCGTTAAGTTATCGCATGACTCAGCTAATCAGGAAAACCCTAGACTACTCGTCGAGTCAGCTACTCGACTCGGCGAGTCTATCCAGACTCATTTTCATTCAGACGATTTTAATGCAAGATGCTTTCCCAAACTCTAGATCCATACACTTATGGCTCATATATCACGTAAAGTCATGGACTTTACGTCCATGCATGGCACTTTGGGCAAGAAATGCCAAAAACACAACCTAATTGGGTTTTTCTCTCTAAGATTCCATTAAGGCTGGTTAAAGAAAGATCCATGAGGTATTAGGGACCTCCTAGGGTTCAGATCTGGAGTTCAAACCTCCTTATGAACGCTAAATCCTCAAAGTCCCAAAAATCTAAGGAAAATGAGCCCTAATCTTCCATAATAAGAGATATACTCAAACAAAAGGGAAACTTCGGACTTGATACCTCCAGTAGAAGCTCTTTGAGTGAATAATCACAGATCTAGAAACCTCATTGTGCCCTCTTGCTTGAAACCTTCTTCTTCCTTGCAAAATCACACTAACTTGTTCAAGATAACTCTCTATTACTCTCTTTATGCGTTCAAGACTCGCTTAGGGTTGCTCTCAGGAAGGGTAGCCGCAATAGGAGGCCATAAGTGCCTTTATATAGGCCACATGCCCATTAGATTAGGGTTTCTTTCAACAGCGCTGACTCGTCGAGTCGGCTCATTAATCCACGTCACCGATTCGCGACTCTACTCGACGAGTTGATGCACCAACTCGTCGAGTCACTCCATCAAATTCAAAATAAATAATTAAATAATGTACCTGGAAAACCGGATGTTATAATTCTCCCCCACTAGAATCAGACTTCACCCTCGAAGTCATGCTCCGCAAATAGCTCAGGATGCTGCTACCGCATCTCTGACTCCGGCTCCCAAGTCAAATCGGACCCCCTCCGATGTTGCCACTGGACCTAAACCAGGGTCACTTCCTTATTCCTCAGAACCTTCACCTTTCGATCTAAAATCGCAATCGGCATCTAAATATAATTCAGGCTCGCATCAACCTGAATGTCCTCCAGTGGTACTATTGTCGTCTCATCGGCCACACACTTCCTCAACTGAGACACGTGGAAGGTGTTATGGATCTGGCTCAACTCTGCAGGTAGATCCAACTGGTATGCTACCCTACCTACTCTGGCGGTCACCCTGAAAGGTCCGATGTATCAGGGTCCCAACTTGCCCCGCTTCCTGAACCAGATCACCCCTTTCCATGGGGAAACCTTCAGGAGTACAAAATCTCCGACCTGAAACTCTAGCTCGGATCGTCGCCTGTCCGCGTAACTCTTCTGGCGACTCTGGGCCGTCAGTAACCTCTGTCTGACTTGTTGAATCTGTTCGGTCGTCTTCAGCACTATCTCAGTGCCGCCCATAACTCTTTGCCCCACCTCTCCCCAACAGATGGGAGTACGACACCTCCTCCCGTACAGGATCTCGAAGGGAGGCATACCAATGCTCGAATGGTGGTTGTTGTTGTAAGAGAACTCAGCCAATGGTATGTAGGTGTCCCAACTTCCCCCGAAGTCCATGACACATGCACACAACATATCCTCGAGCGTCTGAATCGTCCGCTCGCTCTGTCTATTTGTCTGTAGTGTTGGATTAATGTCTAAGTCCATAACTATATTTGGTATGTACTTGACCCGACCCGGCATGGTCCATTTGGGTTGCACTTCACCGACACAATTTATATGGATAGTCTTTTGAGAATAGTATATTTATGATTTATATTAATATATTATAAGTTCTAATATATTAATATGGAATCATATTATTTAATTAGTATTGATCAAGAATTAATTTAGAATTAATTAAGTGATCAAAAAGAACTAATTAAATATGGACTCTTATATATATGGAATGAGCCAAGTTCATTTAGGTTGGGCTAAGCTTTCATGGATGGTCCATGGAGCTTTTAACCCATGGATCCTATGTAAATGAAAGGTCATGGGTATTAGGGTTTACATGGATGTAACCCTAATCCTCCATAATATATAAAGGGGTCATTGGCTCACAAAATTGGCACAAGTGTGTGAAAATAAGAGTGGGCCGATTTTAGTGTGCATACATATTCTCTCAAGTTCTTCCAAGGTGTTTTGGTGATTTGTGATTCCATTTGAGGCTTCCGCACTATTGGGGTTAAGCTCTTAAAGCTTGAAGACATCAAACTACATCAAAAGGTATGTCATCTAACTAGAACTTTGTAGTATAGGTGCTTCATAATATGCTAGTTAGGATGAAACCTTGGAATAGTTAATATTTGCATGTATAATAGAGAAAATATAGATCCAAGGTTTATAGGGTTGCATGTACACCATAGGAGTGTTAGAATGCTCAAAACCCAACAGTTGTATCAGAGCCATGGGTTGTTTTCTGTTATATTGATGCAAATGTTTTATTTTCAAGTTGAAAAAAAAAAGGAAAAAAACATGACGTTTGTCAAATTTTAAGATAATTACTTGTTTTATGAAAAACGAATTATTTGTAAAATTTGAATCATTTGTTATATGAGTTGAATTAGGTCAAATTTAGTAAAAGATAAAATGATATGATTATTTTATTAGTTTTAAAAGTTTGATCTAAATGTTTTAAGGAGTTACATATTTTGTCATAAAATTTTGGAGCTCAAAAGTTTTTTTTGAAGTTGTGATCTTAAGGGTTTTTGAAACTTCCATAAGTTATGGATATGAAAGTTTTTAAAAAAAAAATTGATTCAAAGTTTTTATGGAGTCACAAAATTTGGTGTTAATGTTTTAAATAATTCCATAACTTGTTCTTAAGTTATGGAACATGGAAAGTTTCATCATAAAACACCATTAATTCCATAAGTTATGGAATCCAAAGGTTTTCAAGAATTACAAAACTTGCCCTCAAGTTTTGGAATTTGAGAAAAGTTTTTTATGAAGAAAAGAATTGAATTCTAAAACTCTTGGGTTCATAACTTAAACAATTAATTAAATGGTTTTAATTTTGAGTTTAATAATTGGAATTATGATGTTTTGTTGAATAGTTCAAATTAACTCTTATGGACTTTATTAATAGTTAATTAAAGCGTTTAATTAAAAGAGTATTATTAATCCATAAATATATGGTTTGAGTTTAATTAAATTAAAAGTCTAGTTTAATTAATAGATTAAACCACCAAGTATTTTAAATGTTTAAAATACACCCTTATACTATTATAATATTAAAAGTTTAATATATTATATGTATAAGAGCAAGTCGTCTTACCATTAGTAGGTCTCACTCACGAAGCCGGTCTATAAGGGGGGTATAAGGTTACTGCCTATAAAATGGCAGTTTAATGGGTGTCCACTCTCACTCACCGCTTCCTTGACCGGTGGAGGGTCGTTAGCCGAACAGGTAGGACAAGGACTATAATTCTCCCTTCATTATAAGTATAATGATAAATACTAAGTAACTAAACACTTATAAATTCCCAATGTTAGTTACTTAAGAAAATGTGAATAAGGTGTTAATCCATGAAATTACACTTTGCACTTTGTTTAAGCTGTTAGTGGAGCGTGTGTGGTTAACCGGCATACTAACCTGGACTTAACAAGGTAGGCAAAGGGTAACTTAATGTTTATCATAGTATCATTGGAGCTTGTGTGGTTAACCGGCACATCGATTGAGGGGTAAATATTAAGGGTACCAAGTATATTTGCATGGTTACTTCACACCTTGTTTTGTGATCCTCGGCATCCCAGTCACAAAACCTGAAGGGCACACTCGAGATTGAAACATGCCATTGAAAAGTTCAATGAATCTCAAAAGAATCTAGGAGTTTCAAAACCAAATAAAACCTAATAATACATTTCGTTTATCTTGGTGGAAATTGGTGAATCGTCATTCACCTACCTTCAAATATTTTATAGCTCGGATTACGGCATCCCTCTTCCAAGTTATAAAATAGTTTGTTGGGTCCTAGCCTTAATATATCATATTGGGTGTTATATTAAGGACTTAAATCAACTTTACGTGAATTTCTCCCATTGTTGATGTCTGGTTTAGGCAACAATGATCTTCCCAAACCAAGCTTTCCTAATGAATATGACTTCCCGAGTTTGGCTCATGGAAGTCATACTTCTCTTTCTCCACCTCCTCCAATTATTCTCCCTAACCCACAAGTTCAAGGTCACTCAAGCCCTAATGGCAAGCAAGGTCTATGTGTGATCACATCTTAGAGATGAAGTCACATATTGACAAGCCGGGAGAGTTGGGTGTCAAAGTCTTGAGAAAGTTGGATGTTCAATCACTTTCTAAGTCACATAATGAGTTCCTTTGGGACTACTATGAAACAGACTATGACATGAACCTTAATGATCATATCTATTTGCTTGGTGGTGCTGAATCAGCAATGATTTGGAACGATAGTAAAGCAAATTTGATTAGAAGATCAACTTCCCAAAAACTTTATGGACAGTGACAATGGTGACACTGGAAATCCAGAAAAAGCATTCTCTTCACAATGGAAAGGGATTGGCCATAGTCAACCCGGTTGACCAAATGGTAAAGAGAAAGGCTAAGTCTGAGATAGTCCCATTACCAAAGGGTCCATATGTTTATTTTGCCAAAAGAAGGGGCGTTGATTGCAAAGCTGCTAAATTTACCTAAGGATGTTAAAGTCAATAAGTTTGACTCTACATCAGGTAGAGCCCATTATCTAACTCTGTTAAGTTCTATTCTGAGATCCTCATTACATGATGTGACTGGGTCACATGTTGATGTTTTAAGAATCAAAGAATAGAGAGAAATCTTAAAGGAAGTATATGCTGATTCTGATCGCGAAGGTGGATTTCGATCGCATCAGAATTTTGAGCAGTTGCTTAAGAAGTTATGATATATTGCTAAGGAATAGATAACAACAATTTTCCATGTGGATTGTAAGGATAAGTTTTCCCGCAAAGTTTTAAAATAAAAGAAAATTGTTTAATTTTATTTATTTCAAGTATCCTTACAATGGCATTTGTGGAAAATTGTTGCTTATATGATTCCACTGACAGCAATATTGGAAAATGGATTTGATTCTTTCATTTGTGGTAGTGTCTAAATTTACCAAATCAGGAAAGTTCCTCATCACCCAAGTTTCAATTGGACCGAAACTTGGAATCATGCAAGTTGAATAGTATGATGAATGAGAAATTTCAAGCATTGGAAAATCAAGACTAATTACTTGTTCACATGGATGTGTGAGTCAAGTAAAGGACTAAAGGGATCGAGTACACATTCTTGTGCACTGGTCATGTCCACCACAAAGCTCGTTAAGGCTATTTGATTTACTAAAGTTTAGTAAATATGGTTATACTTACAAGTTTAAGTATAATTCTGAAACATTGGAAAAGTCTCAATGTATGGCAGAACGAATAGGAAGAATCAAATTAGGCAGAAAGATAAAAGTTTCTCAAATCTGAAAAGATGGGAGAGTACTTTAGTATCATGTTTGTGATCATCTTAATGATTTAGAAATCATATCACAATTAGTCCTCTAAAGGTCATCTTAGTGCATTCTTATGACTAAGAAGAGGAGTCATGAATTGTTGAAATGGTTAAATCAAGAAGATGAGTCATACTTCGTTTCAAAACAAGTCTTAGAGTCATACTCCAAGACTATAAGTTGAGTGACATATCTTAAAGAAAGGTTTATAACACTTGTCAAATGTAAGAGTAAAAGTGTCCTACTCTTGTACATTTGAAATTGGTAAGTTGTGATGTTTTGGATAAAACAAAGACCAACTAAGGCCAATTGTGTGAAGTGTTTGTCTTGATAAAGAATCCGCACTATCTCTTGAATATTTGGCAAGATAGTCTTATATGTCAAGAGGATAGTGGGAGTTTTAAAGATCCTAAAAAGAATTTCAAGAACTAATCAAGAATAAAACATGAGGTTCTTCACTAGCACACGACTTGAGGTTTATAACCTATCGTGTTGACATATTATGTGCCCATTCCAGTTAAAGTTGGCTTTGCATAGGAGTTCTGAAAGTTCTCAATTGGTTGCATAACAACTTGGAAGCAATGGCAGGCCCTGTACTGCCAGGTGGCAAGAAGTTAAGATTGCATAAGTTCAGTCCATATGAGTTTGGATTTGTCATTATCCTTGTCTTGTGACTATGGTTTTGACGATTCACATGGATAAGAACACATACACCATAAAATCTAAGGGTCATAAGGTTTCTCTCCGATTCATGAAAATGATGGTGAGGAAACACTTCCACGAAGTAGATTTGAAGCAGATGGTAAAAGGTCAAAACAATTGAGACTATGATTACGACATCCCTTTTCATAGTTCTGAAATTGTTTAGACACACAGGCATGCTATCTAAGGAAAGGTGTATGATTTTGATAAAGTTTTATCAAAGCATCTCGTATCAAAAATCTGAACTTTGGTAAGAAAGTCAATAAAGTATTGATTTCTAGAAGTCCAACTGATTTCTGAGTACATGTCAAAGCTAGTGGGAGCATAAGTGTTATGCTAATAATCATCATGTTAGTGGGAGCATGATAATTATTGTTAGTGTTGCAAGTTAGCAATGTTAATTATAGAAAACAAAAGTTTCAATTCGTGAGGCTGCAGGGATTGAAAATTTTGTTTTGCTATAATTAAGGGAGAGGATATACTTCATTTCAGTTCTAAAGGCTTAGATTGAGACCTTAATCATCTTTAGTCAAGAATATATATATGAATTTCATGTTGGATTGGTTCAACTTAAGGAAATTCTATATATTGCGTTCTCAAAATTCGATTATGATTACGACATCCCTCTTCATAGTCAAATTTTGAAAACATGGCAAATAAAAATATTGTAGCAAAACACTGGTCTAGAATCATGTCTTTATGTGAGACATCATAAGTCGTGTACCATTTGCTTTGGGTACAGGATCGATTGCATGTGCTATAATATTTGTCATTTCTAAATTTTTCCAAATGCCCAGAGGCATTAAGAAGGGAAAAGGTCTAGAATTGGATATGACTAAAATGATTAAGCAATTGTCGAGGACAATCTGAGGTTTACCAAAGATTGGTTGCTCAGGGACAGTTGGAAGTATAGTGCTAATTTTGGAAGGACCATATTGACATATTCTGAAAAGAGGCATCCCTTATTCAGAAGTGATAGTCAAAATGAGAATATGGAGTTGTCTCCATAGGTGGAAGTTATCTGTGTAAGATTAGAAAACTTAATGCAAGAAGCATGTCCAAAGCAATGTACTTTGACTATGAGACTTAGTTTCCATGGAGTTGATCTCCATTGGAATACCTTATAATGACTGTTGACAAGTCTTTGTGACTTTGTACATATTCATTACAGGAGGGTTAGTGCATATAAGTTTAAAATCTAAACATATTTCGATAAATGATAGGAATTTGAAATTCTCACATTTTTCGATAAGGATTTGGGAGTGTGAAATTAGAATCATTGAAATTATGTTCAATTGGTTTATTTCACAAAGTAAGGATCATAGACAAACATAGAGTGCATACTTGGTGTATGGCAAAGCTATGGTTTAAGAAAAACATAGTGTACATGCCTGGAGCATGGGACAACTAGTGTTTTTAATTCAAGTATAAAGTTGATAAAACCGAAACAATGAATAATGAGTAATCAGTATGGTGATAAATAAAAGTGTTTATTTATATTCATAGGGTTTGATACCATATCTGATTCATTTATTCTTGTGTTTCACTTTGCATGTTTTGACTTCCAGAATAACTAAGTCGCTCTTCCTGAATGATTAAGTTATTCAAACCATCCACAGTCGGTCATATGTTGGAAGTAGATATGAATCAAGACTGTCATGGGTTGGTTTGTAGAGGTCCAAGTTGGTGGACAAAGTGGTGCTACAACACTCATGAGTGCTCATAAGTTCTGAGTATTGGATTTAACCCGCGCTCATTTGAATCACTTCATGGATTTTATCAAGAGTGATCATGAGACGATAATATCTTATATTCTTCAAACCTAGAGATATGAGTTGTTACTATGAGTTGGTTATATATTGATTGCACGAAAACGCATTTGGTAACTCGATGTTATAAAACGTGCCTTTGTGTATGATTCAACAAGTAGTAGAACAAGCCATATGAGTCGAAGTTTATCCATTCCTTTTACCTTCGGGATAAAAGCGATATTTATGGGCCCCTCGATGATTTAGCAATGACACATGTGAGTGCTTGGCCAAGCCAGGACTGATTTGATTTGTTTAATCAGTCAGTCATCATAAATCGAAAATCGGGAAACAACAAATGGACAGAGAGAATGATTATAATCCATGTCTCAGTCCATATGATATCTAGAATGGAGGAATATATGATCCCTTATCTAATGGACAAGTCATTGACAAGGTCAGAGTTCGACAGCGGCTTTAAGAGCTACGATTGCCAGTTAGGTTTTGAAGTCATACTCAATAATAGTTTTAGACTTATCCAAGTGGGAGACTGTTGTATTAATGTCTAAGTCCATAACTATATTTGGTATGTACTTGACCCGACCCGACATGGTCCATTTGGGTTGCACTTCACCGACACAATTTATATGGATAGTCTTTTGAGAATAATATATTTATGATTTATATTAATATATTATAAGTTCTAATATATTAATATGGAATCATATTATTTAATTAGTATTGATCAAGAATTAATTTAGAATTAATTAAGTGATCAAAAAGAACTAATTAAATATGGACTCTTATATATATGGAATGGGCCAAGTTCATTTAGGTTGGGCTAAGCTTTCATGGATGGTCCATGGAGCTTTTAACCCATGGATCCTATGTAAATGAAAGGTCATGGGTATTAGGGTTTACATGGATGTAACCCTAATCCTCCATAATATATAAAGGGGTCCTTGGCTCACAAAATTGGCACAAGTGTGTGAAAATAAGAGTGGGTCGATTTTAGTGTGCATACATATTCTCTCAAGTTCTTCCAAGATGTTTTGGTGATTTGTGATTCCATTTGAGGCTTCCACACTATTGGGGCTAAGCTCTTAAAGCTTGAAGACATCAAGCTACATCAAAAGGTATGTCATCTAACTAGAACTTTGTAGTATAGGTGCTTCATAATATGCTAGTTAGGATGAAACCTTGGAATAGTTAATATTTGCATGTATAATAGAGAAAATATAGATCCAAGGTTTATAGGGTTGCATGTACACCATAGGAGTGTTACAATGCTCAAAACCCAACAGAAAGGTCATAAGCCCTCGGCTATCCGTCACAAACTCGGATACCTGCCCAATCACCCGCTCCCTCTTGCGGTTCTCTAGTCTCACTACCTCCGCCTGGGCCTCTCGAATGGTACCCAAACCTGGAGTCATCACTGTCATCCTCATGCACACACCTCGAATCGGGGCACTCTCTGCCCTGCGGCTCAGGGCGTCGGCTACCACGTTAGCCTTGCCCGGATGATATAGAATCTCACAGTCATAATCTTTAACCACATCCAGCCACCTTCTCTGACGCATATTCAGGTTGGACTGATCCATAAGATACTTCAAACTCTTGTGGTTCGTGTATATAGTACACCAAACCCCGTACAAATAGTGGCGCCAGATCTTGAGGGCGAACACCACCGCCCCCAACTCTAAATCGTGGGTAGGTACCTCGTCTCATGAGGCTTTAGCTGCCTCGATGCATATGCTATCACGTGCCCTCTCTGCATAAGCACTGCACCCATCCCAGATATGGATGCATCGCAGTAAACCACAAAGTCCTCCAACCCCTCAGGAAGGGCTAACACCGGGGTTTCACACAATCTCCGACGAAGAGTCTCAAACGAGGTCTGCTGCTCGGGACCCCAAGTAAAAGTAACGCCCTTCCGAGTTAACCTGGTGAGGAGGACGACAATCTTGGAGAAATCTCTAATGAATCTCCGATAGTAGCCGGCCAAACCCAAAAAACTCCTGATCTCGGTAGGGGATCTCGGTACCTCCCATCTCATAACTGCCTCAATCTTGGCCGGATCGACTAATATTCCATTCTGGTTAACGAGGTGCCCCAAGAACTGGACCTCTCGTAACCAGAACACACTTGGAGAATTTGGCATAAAGCCTCTCCGATCTTAATACTCCAAGGATCTCTCTCAAATGCTCCTCATGCTGCTCTCTGGATCTCGATTACACCAAAATATCGTCGATGAACACGATCACCGATCGATCCAACATAGGCCTGCATACCCGGTTCATGAGATCCATGAACGCTGCTGGTGCATTGGTGAGCCCAAAAGGCATCACCACGAACTCGTAATGCCCATAACGAGTTCTAAATGTTGTCTTCTGAATATCTTCCTCGCACACCCTCATCTGATGATATCCAGATCTCAAGTCAATATTGGAAAACCAAGGCGCACCTTGCAACTGATTGAACATATCATCGATCCTCGGTAGTGGATAACGGTTCTTGACCGTTAGCTTGTTCAGCTCCCGGTAATCAACGCACATCCGGTGTGAACCATCCTTTTTCTTGACAAAAAGGATCGGCGCTCCTCACAGTGAGCTACTCGGTCGGATAAAACCCTTCCCCAACAACTCCTGGAGCTGTAAAGATAACTCCTGCATCTCTGGCGGCGCAAGGCGATATGGTGCCTTGGTGATAGGCGCCGCTCCCGGAACCAGATCAATACGGAACTCCACCTGCCTCTCGGGAGGCACACCCGACAACACCTCGGGGAAAACATCCGAGAACTCCCTCACTATCGGAACATCAGCGACAAAACTCGGTCTCTCAGTAGCAACTCCCGTATCCATCACATACGCTACAAAACCCCTACAACCCTGTTGTAGACTCTGTCTCGCTCTAGCAGCCGAGCAAAATGTTGATCCATATCGGGTACCCTCGCCATATACTGTAAGCACTCCCCAGCTAGGGTCTCGTATAGTCACCAACTGACGCTTGCAGTCTATAACAGCTCCGAATCGACTTAGCCAGTCAGTGCCTACAATGACACAGACATCCCCCATCGCGATTGGTACCAGATCTATCGGAAACTCAACACCAAAAATCTTGAGTATACATCCTCGAATCACATCAGTAGCAAATACCGCGCGCTCATCGGCTATGGAAACTCGTAGAGGTCGACTCAACGCCTATCGTCGGATGCTAATGTGATGGCTAAATGCTAACGACACGAAGGATCGACTCGCACCCGATTCAAATAACACCAGAGCAGGTACAAAACTCACAAGAAAAGTACCTACGCATATCACTATATAAGCACAACATATCTCAACAACATAATAAGTAAAAGAATACATACCAGCCACCACATCAGGTGCTGCGCGAACCTCCTCCGCAGTCAGCTGGAAGGCTCTCCCGCGAGCCCTTGGTACCTCGGCCTTTGCTGGCCAACTCTCAATAGCTCGTGCAGTAGCAGGGGAAGATCCATGTGCTGATCCCTGTAACAGTTGTGGACACTCGGCCTTTCGGTGGTCAGTTTGGTTGTAGTGAAAACAGATTATGAATCCCTTGGGGAAATCCTTGGCTATGTGCCCCTCCTTGCCATATTTGTAGCAATCGCCTGCTCGACATATCCCCTCATGTCCCTTGCCGAACTTCCCGCAAGTACGACCCTTCTGGCCTCCAGATCTCGAATCAGCGGGCTTTGCCCGCTTGGCTACCGGTTGCGACTGTGCCGGCCGCCGATCCCTCCCCTGAGACTTCGCCTCCTCCTTGGCCTGAGTCTCCAGCTCAATCCCCCTCTTTCGGGCATTTGCCTGAAGCTCAGCAAATGACCGATAAGTCGAGTTCGCCACGAACTCGCGGATATCCCTCCTCAATATGCTCAAATATCGGCTCATACGTGCCTGCTCGGTAGACACGTGCTCAGGGTAGAACAACGCCCTCTCATGGAACATCCTCGTAATCACTGTCACTGACTCTATCCTCTGCTTGAGGGACAGAAACTCATGGGCCAACCGTTCCCTCTCCACCGGAGGAACATACTCCTCTCGAAACATCGTGGTAAATCTCTCCCATTTCACTGCAGTGTGCTCTGCAGGAGTGAAACTGGCTGTCACAAACTTCCACCAGTCCTTCGCCCCCAAGCAAAGCTGGTTCAGCGCGAACCGTACCCTCAAATGTTCCGGACAGGAACAAGTGTAAAAACATCCCTCGATATCAGAGATCCATCTCATCGCAACAATCGGATCCTGAGTCCCATCAAACTTTGGTGGCTTCGTGTTGCTGAATTCCCGGTACAGTAACGAGTCACCTCCCTGTGGCCTGGCAGAGGTGACAGCTGCAGTGGCTGCAGCAACAGCCGTCTCGGTAAGAGCAGCATATCTCTCATCAAACGTCTCAATCAGGGTGGTCTTAATAGACCCAAACATCTCTTGTATCTCTGCTCGAATGGCTGCGGCCACCTCCTCGTGGATCATCCTGCGAATCTCCTCGTCACTCGTACCACTGGTACCACTGCCTCCCGGGTTGTGGCGCGTACCCACCATGATGTCTCTGAAACACAACATAAAGTCATCAGAGACTTGTTTGAGTATACTCACACTCGATCACTCGCCCCTACTTTCTTCTTAGCATCCTAAGGATTCTTACTTGGGCTGCTTACTGATCCGGTGCTTTCAGTAGTACGGGCCCAATACTACCTTCCACACTGCATCAACACCCACCCCAAGTCCTCCTCCTAGGATTCCAGATTGCAATTACTCTATGCCTTTCTAGGTACAAGCCACTCTCTAGTAGACCTCTCATAAGTTCCTCTCTGCTACATACTCGCACTCAAACAACTCACGGTAGCAGTAACTCCTAGGCTAAGGCATCACAAATCAGGCCACTCTAGTCCTAAGATATGAAATACCTAGACTACTCTTTAGCATTAATAATATCTCATAATCATCTCATAGATATTTCTTAACACATAAAGTAAGGGTATTTTGGGAAATCACCGTTTGGGCGCTGGCTGATTGTACACATTGCTCTTTTCAGCTTTTCTCTTAGAAACTCTTACTTATTTTTAGAAAAATCGTTTTTCTTGAAATTTTTTCTCAAATCCTCAGTTTGAGTCCAGACATACCCGAAGGTGCATCCGAATCCCTCAAACCAAGGCTCTGATACCAACTTGTAACAACATAATTTTTCAACCAAAAAGTTCATTTTTAATTTCATAAAATCACATGTCACATTATCAAAACTCCAATATCAGTCAACAACGTTTTCAAAAACATTATGTCAAATCCAGGATCCACAAACATAACTCCATCTCCACTGTGTGTGTACAATTATGTCGGTGCCTTCCCGCGATCCTCTGAAGTACCTGAAACACATAACACATAACACGGTAAGCACGCATGCTTAGTGAGTTCCCCAAAATACCACACACAAATAATTAGCCACTCGAGGCTATAGCTCTGCAAGACCTTCCGGTCAATGTGTCTTAGTGGGACCTTCCGGTCCCACAACTCTGGTAGACCTTCTGGTCCTACCATGATGACCTTCCGGCCCTAACTCCGTAGACCTTCCGGTCCAAACTCTGATACTCAGGACATAGCATATACATATCACATAGATAACATACATCTCATAACCCTTATAACCACATAAGACCTTCCGGTCACACATAATTACCCCTCTAGGTAAGGTATAGTGAGAAAACTCACCTCGTAAGATAACTAGTAAGATCTCGTGCTCGGAAGTCCTCGTTCTAGCTTCCGCCTATGACAAGGATAACATTTCTAATTAATATTCTTCTTACACTCTTAGCCCTAGAATTGGGTAAAAGACCATCATGCCCCTCACTGATCTCCCTTACTCATCTCGACCAGACTCTAAGGTCAACAGAAGTCAAACTATAGTCAATAGTCCAATTTGACCAGACTCGCCGAGTGCAATTGTGTGACTCGTCGAGTCCCATCGATTCTCAGTAACCTCAGGAAGATCCAACTCGTTGAGTTAACCCTTAACTCGTTGAGTTATCGCATGACTCAGCTAATCGGGAAAACCCTAGACTACTCGCCGAGTCAGCTACTCGACTCGGCGAGTCTATCCAGACTCATTTTCATTCAGACGATTTTAATGCAAGATGCTTTCCCAAACTCTAGATCCATACACTTATGGCTCATATATCACGTAAAGTCATGGACTTTATGTCCATGCATGGCACTTTGGGCAAGAAATGCCAAAACCACAACCTAATTGGGTTTTTCTCTCTAAGATTCCATTAAGGCTGGTTAAAGAAGGATCCATGAGGTATTAGGGACCTCCTAGGGTTCAGATCTGGAGTTCAAACCTCCTTATGAACCCCAAATCCTCAAAGTCCCAAAAATCTAAGGAAAATGAGCCCTAATCTTCCATAATAAGAGATCTACTCAAATAAAAGGGAAAGTTCGGACTTGATACCTCCAGTAGAAGCTCTTTGAGTGAATAATCACAGATCTAGCAACCTCCTTGTGCCCTCTTGCTTGAAACCTTCTTCTTCCTTGCAAAATCACACTAACTTGTTCAAGATAACTCTCTATTACTCTCTTTATGCGTTCAAAACTCGCTTAGGGTTGCTCTCAGGAAGGGTAGCCGCAATAGGAGGCCATAAGTGCCTTTATATAGGCCACATGCCCATTAGATTAGGGTTTCCTTCAACAGCGCTGACTCGCCGAGTCGGCTCATCGGTTCGTCGAGTCGGCTCATTAATCCACGTCACCGATTCGCGGCTTTACTCGACGAGTTGATGCACCAACTCGTCGAGTCACTCCATCAAATTCAAAATAAATAATTAAATAATGTACCTGGAAAACCGGATGTTACATTTAACTATTCTTACTGTAAGTTATTTTTAAGTTACTAATTTGAAAATTCTTAATGATTATGAAAAAATAGCTTCATGTTTTTTTATTGCTAATTTAGGATTACAATTTAGGTTTAAAACTATAATTTATAACTTTTAAGTTTTAACTATTTATAAAATAGTCTTTTGATTTATTTTAAATTTAACTGAAATTTTGATTTAAGTTAACCGTTTAACATTATACTGAAATTAATAATTTAACTATTTTGCATACAAAAGTTGTGACTTTAAAATGCCAATTTTCACATACAACAATATATCTAAACTAATTAGTTAATTATAACATGTTAAAAAGTTAAAATTATAATTTTATAAATAGAAGTAAAATATGATATTTTAATATTGTAGTTTAGTTAATTTATGATTAGAATTTAGTTTTTGCATTAATTTAACAATATCAACCAATTTATAATAATTATTAGAAAAAAATTAAAAAGTCATAGAAGTTTATAATGAATGCGGTGCAAATAAAAATGTCTCTTTTATAAGTATATATAAATATATAGATAGACATGAGTTTCTTGATTTGATAACAAATTTGAAAACTTCTAGTACATAAATTATTTTTTCTTTTTGTCGCTTGAGAATTATGCATATAAATGAAATTAGTATGGTTTTGTTTCAATGTATGTTGTTTTTAGATATAAACAAAGCTATGGTTAGATTTGGGTATAAATTGGTTTCATTGGGTTTGATTTTGATTTTCATCTTCTATTTTCCATCTATTTTTCCAACATATTCTATGATTTGATTTTGGGTTTAACTTTGGTTTCCCTCCTCGCTTTTTTTTATCTAGAATTAATGGTGGCATTGGAGCTGGTATTAAAGGCGTCTTATCACTCTCTTGCAATTTTCGCTCAATTACGGTATCAATGATCATCATCACTTGCTAAGTACATGATTTGAACTCTTATTTTCAGTTGTATCCGTGTATATATCATTGGACATCTTCAATTTCTACTTATGTACAATCATTGGAAAAACGATATGTAAGTTATCAATTAGAATAATTTTAACTTGAAATTTTATATAGGTTTTCTGTGACTCTCACAAATATTTTGAATCTGCTAACGAATACTACCGATAAAATTTAATTCATTATAAATTTTTGTAATTTTATGTGTGACAATTTACTGTTCATATAGAAAGTCCATTATGAACTGTGAATATGTCAAGAAAGCTATACTGCGACTTGGTAGATTAAACATGCACATATGAACATGGTTCTAAAAAACGTGTCATGGTGCAATACGTGGTGTAGCCGTTACGAAAACGTCCAATGCGGGTTTGTTAAGCGTGGCGCCCAAATAACGTATCAAAACGCGCCTTATCGCGATATGGCGCGAGTTTTTTTTGTTTTTTGATTTTTTTATCGGGCCTAAAATAATTGAGTTTTTGTTAACTTTTTATATTAAATACTAATATAACACTACTAAAAATTTGATATGCTTGATAAAAATCAATAATTATATGATTTATCTTTTTTAATATATATAAAATAGTCACGCCTTGAAAAACGCCATGGCTCGCCAAGGCTTGTCATGACTTAACTTTTACCTTGCCGCCAAGCCACGCCTCACGTTATTTAGAATCTTGAATATGAACATCAATATTTTTGAGGATTTTGTATCATACAAGAAATATCTAATTATGATTGGTTGGATTATGATTTCTAATAAGAGTTATGCAGTATTTTAACAACATATTACAGTGTGTTAGTTATATTTTTCGAAATTGAATAAGGGGTTTGAGTGTTTATACCAGTTTACATGTTGGATGTTTTTTATCTAGGAAGGTACACATGGATGGTCAAGATTTAATTTTAGCATTTAAAAGAAACACTCGAATATAGTTTATTCACTGGCACTTTTGTTGGGACATTTGTGTATGTTGATAAACTTATAGTTGCTTTAGTATGACTCTATATGCATTTCCATTTCCCCTTTTCCTTGTTTCTCATATTTCTAATATTCATTTTCATTTCTAATTTTCAATAATAACGTTTCAAAACAACAAGATTGAGGGCTTTATTGGCAGGAGCAATATGTGGACCTTCAATACTCCTACCATGATTTAATTAAAATCGAAAAAAATCGATCCAACCTGCCAACCCAACCTAACCCAAAATTAACAGGTTGGGTTGAGATTTTCAACAATTTAATAAGTTAAATGAGTCAACGTCAACTCATTCATAATAATATATTTAATAAATATTATTATAAATGATACAAAAAAATCAATAATTATCGGGAAGGAATGCAAATAATAAATACTAACCTAATGATGATGTGATGATGCAAAGACGTCCATGAAAAACATAACATGAATGTTTCAGGAAAAAAAAAGACAAAGCCGTCGATAATATTTATGGAGTATTAGGTTAAGATAGGGGTAAATAAATAATCAGGTTTTAAGCTTAAGGAGCTTTAAATAAGTAATGAGAAACTGACTTATTCAAAACTTCTTATCTAACTTCGTAAGTGATTATAATCTTTGTTTACACAAACACTAAAATTTGCTTATTACCAATATTGAACAAATATAAACAAATAAAACATAATCCCAAAAAATCCCCTAGTAAAAGTCCATGATCCATGTTTAAAAGGTTGTTTGGTAGAAATTAAAAGACTTAGGTGTTGTTTGTTTTTTGTCTGCAAATCTTTGTGACCTCTTCTGTCTGCGCCGCGCAGACCACGCGCAGACATTAGCCTTCGCAAACTGTTTGTTTTTTTGAAGACTGCAGACCTAAAAATGTCTGCGCGCCCTCTTCTTGACGCAAATTTGGACCAAAGTCTTCTAACATCTGCAAACATCTTCTAGCATAAAAAAACACATATATCTTTATTTTTTTAAAGTTTTTTTTAAATTATATTTATTCCAACTTTATTAATGATAAACTATTTGAAAAAAAAATTACAATACTTAAAAAAACGTTCGACGACACAAACATTATATTTTTGACAAATTTATAAATAAAGATTTAATACAATAATAATCGTTGAAGTTGTTTATATAAATATAAAAAAAATCATAATATATTCTTATACTTTTTGTGCAAAATTTTATAAAACATTATTTAATACAGTATCGTCAATTTATCGGGAAAATATTTATGGTACGTTTTTAATTGATTTAACTGAAAAAATCGAGATTTATTTCCATCCATTTATGTATCAAATTCTTTGATTTCTAATTACAATGTTTAGGTATAATTTTGCAACCAAAATTGTTGGTTTTTATCAAATATATTCGTTAATTCATACCATTTTTTATTTTCATTTTTTATACAATAATACATAAAAGTTGATCTAAATTTGTTAATTATTTATAACAAAGTTATAAAAATATTAAAAAATCACTTTGAAGTTTTAAAAAAAATCAGTTTATTTAGAATTTAATTATTTTAGTAGCCCGCAGATGTTAAAAAAACAAATAATCTTTTTTTTTTCAGACTGCAGACGTTTGGTCCACCTCTTCTACTGCAGATGTCTACAGATGTGGTCCGCAGACTGTAGACATTTTGCCTCAGAAAAAACAAGCAACACCTTAGTGTTGAAACATTAAGAAACATTAATGATTGGTAAAGTTGTTAAAGGGATCTTGGATCTATTGAATGAAAAAAAATTATTATTTTAACTTTATACAAATACAACTTCAAAAAACACATATTAGTAATTTATTTCACAAATTAATTAGTCAAACAAATAGAAAAAAAATATATATAAAAATCCCTGCAAAAAATCTCATTATGAATTATGATATTATCGTACAAGACTGCAAGGTACATAATTTATTTATTTTTTTGAACTGGGACCAAATTTGCATTTACTCATTGTCCGTCGTTGCATCATAAAACGGGCCAGCAGCAAAAGACGAAACGTCACGTTAATTTGGGTTCATTCGTAAATTCATGGCCCATGGGCCGAAGACTCTAAAAATATCAAAATTATTCCATTTGCTCAAAACCCTAGAGCCAGCCATCGGAGCAACGCAGCAGAAGCAGAAGATCTGCGCGAGGGGATTCTCACAAAATGGTTTGTTCGTCGATTCCGATTTCGCTATCCGTTGATCTGTCGTATGAATTCCGTTTAACACAATCTTTTGTCCCCGCAGACTTTCAAGAGAAGGAATGGTGGACGCAACAAGCACGGCCGTGGTCACGTCAAGTTCATTCGTTGCTCTAACTGTGGTAAATGCTGTCCTAAGGTAATTCCGATCTTTCGAGCATCTGTCACTGTTGTTAGATCTCTATCACCTATACATTGAAATTACTTATTTTCGAATCGATTAATTTCGATGTTTCTGTCTGTTATATTAGATTCAAACATGATTCTGTAATGCATCGGTTTGTAATTGACGCCAGATAGAAGTTATTATGATTACTAGGTTAAAGACCGAATCTGAGTTTGAAGATTTCGATTTAACCTCATATCATTGAATTCTTCTATCTGTTCTTTCATATGCTTGGGTTGCATCTACAATTGTGATTCATGATATAAACTATCAAAGTGTCCTTCCTGAATCTCTTTTCTTATGATATATCAGGACAAAGCTATCAAGAGATTTCTTGTGAGGAACATAGTTGAGCAGGCTGCTGTTAGGGATGTTCAAGAAGCTTGTGCTTTTGAGCGTAAGTGTAATTGTTTTTATGTACTTATAACTGTAACTGATGTAAATGAGATCATGAGAATAATGATTCTGATCTTTGTTTTTTTTTTTTTTTTTTTTCAGAATACACACTTCCCAAATTGTATGTAAAAATGCAATACTGTGTGTCTTGTGCAATTCACTCAAAGGTTGTTAGGGTTCGATCAAGAGTTGATAGGAGAAACCGTGAGCCCCCAAAGAGATTCACTCGCCCAAGGGTATGTCATCTACTTTTTTGTTCACTTTCATTACAATCTTGTAATATGTTTTGATTTATTTTTGTCATTCTAATACATTTAATTGAAGTTTATGAATTAAGGTATCTAATTTTATATTAACTTTTTGGTTTACAGGATGATCTTCCCAAGCCAGGTCAAGGTCAAGCACCCCGTGCAGGTGGAGCAGGTGGACCTCCTCCTGTCCGTACTTGAGAGTTATATTCTGATCACTGTAATATGAGCTCATTTTTGAATTGGTTATTATCATATGCTTTTATGTACCCTTGATATTGAATTCAACTTTGTACTAGATTCATGTTTTATTTTTGTATGTTTGGATTTTGCTCATTTGCATTTGATTTTAATTAGCTGCTTTTGTTACATGGGAATGATACTGGATAAGCTTTGTAGGGCTAAGGAATTGTCAATAATATACAATTTGTTCTGTTTTATCTAATATATGGTAACTTAGTGAAAATGTTAGCAAAATTGTAGCTTTTTTGTTGATATTGAAGTGTTTGATAAATACAACCTGTAAGTTTTGTAAATGATTTAGAAGTTTTCTTAGGTTTTTGTGGTCGATGTAATATGAAATGAAAAGAATTGTTTGTTTGTGTCGACTATCAATAAATTATAGGCCAAGTAAAAATAAGGTGAAAATTTACTCAGGCGAATATAAAGTCTCAATGAATAATTGTTTTTTGGCATGAAATTGTGATTTTATGTAACTTTGACGTGTGCTAATTTGCAATCACTTAGGTGCTGTTTGTTTTTTCTGAGGCAAAATGTCTGCAGTCTGCGGCGGACCACATCTGTAGCCCTCTGCAGTAGAAGAGGCGGATCAAACGTCTGCAGTCTGAAAAATGAAGACTGTTTGTTTTTTAACATCTGCGGACTACTAAAATAAACTGAAATCTAAATAATTTTTTTAAACTTCAAAGTGATTTTTTAATATTTTTATGACTTTGTTATAAATAATTAACGAATCTAGATCAACTTTTATGTATTATTGTATAAAAAATAAAAATAAAAATGATATGAATTAACGTATATATTTGATAAAAACCAACAACTTTTATTGCAAAGTTATAACTAAACATTACAATTAGTGATCGAAGAATTTGATACATAAATAGATGGAAATAAACTTCGATTTTTTCAATTATATCTATTAAAAACGTACCATAAATATTTTCTCGAGAAATTGACGATACTGTATTAAATAATGTTTTACAAAATTTGGCAAAAAAAATATAATAATATATTATGATTTTTTTTTCATATTTATATAAACACTTCAACGACTATTATATTGTAATAAATCTTTATTTATAAATTTGTCAAAAATATCATGTTTGTATCGTCGAACGTTTTTTTTTATGTTTTGTAATTTTTTTTTCAAATTGTTTATCATTAATAAAGTTGAAAAAAATATAAATTAAAAAAAAACTTAAAAAAAATAAAGATATATATGTTTTTTTAGGCTAGAAAATGTCTGAAAATGTTAGAAGACTCTGATCCACATCTGCGCCAAGAAGAGGGCGCACATACATTTTTAGGTCTGCAGTCTTCAAAAAAACAAACAGTCTGCGAAGGCTAATGTCTGCGCGTGGTCTGCACGGTGCAGACAGAAGAGACCACGCAGATCTGCAGACAAAAAACAAACCTACCTTATTTGGCAAGACAACAGCTTCCCGCGAGGGACTTTATACGTTTTTATCATAGAGTTTCAATTATTGGTAGCCAAAGGAGTTACCTTTACAACATTGTTTGCGAATGCAAGACAAGATGTTTCCATGTTTTCACCAAAACGGTGAACCACCTTGAAAGGAGCGTGTTTTAAATATAAATGTATTTTTTAAAAAGAAAAATTAAGAGTATATGCTAGTTCAACATTTGTGTGATTCCTCTGGCACAACACTTTCAAACCTTTTTGATTGTGATGGCGGTCCCAACACTAGAAAATATCACTTTACCATTCACACACAAAACTTGAGATACTAAATTGCCGGGTTTTGTATTATCGTATTATCTTCTTAAGTAATGTTTAACAACATTGTGTTTTTTAGAAGTAGTAAAATTATAAATATCTTTTTATACCAAAATATATTAAAGAATGGTGACGTACACA
This sequence comes from Lactuca virosa, assembly GCF_052849685.1. Lineage (NCBI taxonomy): Eukaryota > Viridiplantae > Streptophyta > Magnoliopsida > Asterales > Asteraceae > Lactuca > Lactuca virosa. The sequence continues at coordinate 436,521,664 of NC_136430.1, read as the reverse complement.
TGGATGTTATAATTGTGAGTACGATCCTATGACTCAACCTAGGTAAATCGATTCTGACATTACTATAATTGTTTTTCGGTAAGATCTTGATAGGATAGTAGGATCGTTACTATTTTTAAAAAAAGTTCTAATATTTTTTCTTGAACTAACTAAATAGAATACCCATTTTGAATTGTTTATTGTTAAATTATGTATTGGATACATATTTTTTATGTTTTAAACTATTTATTGTTAACTGAATGGTTAACAAATTGATGAAAATGTATTTTTATGTTTTAAAATGTTTTTGGTAGGATCTTACGATCCAATTCAATCTTACAATTACAATATTGCAAAGCGGAAAATGATATGTCTTTGAGCTTAACGTCGGCTGTGGTGGTTTTGCCTGAGAATCACAGCAAAGAAAGAACCGACGTTCGTCGTCGTCCGGGAGGGTGTCCCGGAACGAGACTCCGACGGTCTAGTCAGTCGCTGAATGGGAGGATTAAGGTTTAGTTTTAGGTAGAGGGAGAGTCGATCCCTTCTTCTGGAGAAGAATGATCTCTTTTATACCTGTCGTCGAGGGAGCATGTACCCGACAATATCTTTTGTCTTGTCTGGATTGTCAGGACGTGGAGGTGTCCTATTGGCGGATAGTGCACAACTAGCAGTTATCTACTATTGGTGCAAAATTACCGAAGAGCAGCGCTTTGAGCGTTACACTTGTCGCTATGGGGAGTGGTTGGTATTGGTTTGGCATGTTATGGATCTTAACATTAGAATGTCGGGGCCTAAGTGCAAGGCCTCGAGGGCGAGGGCCCAAGCCTAACACTTAAGCTGAGTAGCGACCATTGAGCTAGGTCGTCCTTTGGATAACCGTCCTGTTATCTTTGACGTATTCCTAGAGGGATATATTAACAAGTCCCATAGGATAGTAAACGTCACCGTTAGCCTAGGGTAGCTGAGTTGTTCTAGCTTAGCCCTAAACACGTGTTCGGCTGGGATGGTTTTGACGTCCGCTGATGTGACGGAGTCGTCTGCGCAGACGGTTTCATCATTGTAACTGTTCGAATTTCCCACCTTGCATTTAAGACTTCCCTTATCAGGGACAGTTTCCTTTTCTTCGCTCTATTGCTCTTCAACTGTTTCTTCTGTTCTCTTCGCTTCCTTTCACTTTCGTCTTGCACTTGTTATCGATTAAACAATGGAAACGTCGAACACCGGAATCGAGCCTTCACCAAAGGAGTTTGAGGCTATGTAGGCCCGATTTGGCTTTCTTCCTGAGCACATGGCACAATATCCTCGAAGGGGGCGCATACTTCTCGACCGCTGGAAGGGAAGGTTGGAGTCCCAATCCCAATCTTCGAGGCAGGTCTCCGGATGCTGACAACGACTTTTTCGACGAGATCATGCGCCAGTATGGCTTCTCTGTTGAAGATCTGATCCCTAATGATATCAACAAGATAGTTGGTTTCGAGATGGTCTGTCGAGCTTTGGGCGTGCTCCCTCAATTCTGTGCTTTCAAGTACTTCTTCAACTCCTCTACTCAGTCCAGTGTGCATATGTTCTCTCAGCGACGGGGCGTCCATGCGTTTATTATAAACCATAAAGCTCCCAAGAAGAACTGGCAGGTAGGGGTGAGCGCGGTGCAGTTATTAGCCAAAACCTCACCACTAACCGCAAATGCGGTTAATCCATTTTTAAAACCGCTTGGTACGGTTATTTTTGCGGTGCGGTTAGGCGGTTATTTTTACGGTGCGGTTTTGTTTTTTTTGTGTTGCGGTTATTAACCGCATGGATTTGGTGCGGTTATTTTGTGTGGCTTTTAAGTTTTAACCACAGTTTATAGCTCAAACGGTTTTAAGAGTTCAAACATATTACTTGTAATAATAAAAAAAACCATAAGGTATAAGACAATTAACTTAAATCACAAACAACTAATATCTTAAAAACGTCAAATCAATAGTAATTAACAATAAATATCTTAAAATTGTCTAATTTCACCATTTTTCAATGTTAAACATAACAAAAAACCAGTACTTTGGTCTTCTAGTATTTTATCCATCTTTCATCCATGAAACTTGTCTTATTTTTAATATTTAATATATTAATAATTAATAAAAAAATTGTATATAATGTATGCGGTGCGGTGCGGTTTTTTTGCGGTTTTTGAAAACTAATAATCGCACCGCACCGCAAGTTTGCGGTTTTTGAAAAACAGAAAACCTCACCATTGGTTTTTATTGCGGTTGCGGTTTATCGGTTGCGGTTTTTGCGGTTAATTTTAGTTGCGGTGCGGTTTTTGCTTACCCCTACTGGCAGTACATATGGCTATGGGCGAACCGCGACTTGGTCAGTTTTGGCTATCCTCGCCGAACCACTTTCTCCGACCGGACACCTCAACTCTGGAGGGTTAGAGACACCGTGGCGAACACGTTGAAAAGCATTTCTTGCAATAGGAAGGATTGGGAGGATTATATGTTGGCTGCGGTTGGGATGAGCGCAGCCTGGAGGGCACGTGGGAGAAAGCCATTCGGGCGAAGTTGGAGCACACGAGGGGGCACGGGCACTCACGGGCAAAATACAACGTTTAGGGGTATATTGGCCCAACGTGTACAAAGACGTGGCGAAAGTCACAAGTAAATGCCCGGAATGCCAGGCATTCGCCCCGTTCCAAAACCAGCCAGCGACGACCATGACCAACATTAGTAGCCCATGGCCCTTCCACCAATGGGGCATCGATATCGTAGGACCATTCCCAACAGCCCCAGGGGGATTGAAGTTCCTACTGGTCACGGTCGATGTAACGCCCGTGTTTCTGGGCTAAGTACTAATGATGATGTAATAGTCTAGGTCAACCATTGTAACTCGTTTTAAAGTAATAAAGATGAATTACTTGAATATTATGTGAATTATGTGCTTTTGTGTGCTTATTACTTGTTTACCATAATATAATAAATAAAGGATAAAAATAAGCGTCAATAAAATGTTAGATAAACCCGATATCTACGAAGAAAGTTGTAGTGGTCTTGACAAGGATTTCGGAGATATAAAGAATGCTGAAATCCGAGTTATAACGAAGAAGTTATGGCATGTCGAAATTTCGCGACAGAACCGGCACGACACTGCTTGACGTAAATAGTGAATTTACGATAGAGGACTTTTAAGCCCTAGCGATCTAAACGAAAGTCGTAGCATACGTTAAACCGAGAGCGTGCATAAAAAGAACGCCCAAATCTGACTTCGTATGAGGAAGTTATGATTTTTCTAAGTTTCGGATCGGCAGTGCATCGCCCGAAGTTCGAATAATAGATCGGTCGATTATTGGCAGACACAACCTAAACGAGAATCGAAGATATCGTTAATAGTAGCGCAACGGTAAAAAGACAAACAAAAACGGACGTCGGATGAAGATGTTATGAAATTTTAAAGGCTTTATTGTCCCGGTTTGTTAAAGAATATAAATTTAAAATCGGTCGAAAATTAGCCGACGAAGTCAAGACGAAAGTCGTAGAGTACGGTCCCACTTATGCGTGGATATAAAGAACATCGAAAACGGAGCTCGTATGCAAAAGTTATGAATTTTAGAAGTCGGAGGGGCAAATTGTGAAGCTGGATGCGAGGCTACGCCCCGCGTAGACTTCGGACGCCTTGCGTAGACTTCGGATGCCTCGCGTACCAAGTACGCCCCGCGTACACCGAAGGTACGCTCAACGTTTTGACTTCTCCTGCGGTCCGAAATTAGCCATGATGCACCACCGAGACTCCGACACGTGTTGTACGAACGAGCCATTACACCCAGCGTACCGAGGCCTCGCATGCTATATAAAGGCAGCGAAGCTAGCCTCATTTCTCACAACTTTCAACCTTTTCTTTCTCTCTCTACACACTCTCTCTAGCCCCTAATCCACCCCGAAGCCTAGGAAACCTTTCTAGCTCTAGAAGAAAGCCTCGGAGAGCCCGAAGTCTCCGAGAAAAAGAGTTATTCGGTTTGAAACTCTGCTCGCGCAGAGCCCGGTTTTCAAGCAAACTTCTCGGTTTTGTCAAAGAAGATTATTTTAAGGAGCGAAGTGCTGTCCGAATCACTCCTTATTTTAAGGAGTGAAGTGCGGTCCGAAAGATGGCCACGTAGCCCCACCGAAGCCTCGCCACCTGTACCCCTATCCGATGTTATGCCCCGCGTAACCTGCTGAACGCGTAGCGTAGGTCCGAAGTCCAGCGCCTATAAATAGGCTGCGAACCTTTCCGAGTTTTTCGCACCAATTCTCTTTCTCTCTCTAATTTCTTTCTCTCTCTAGGGGTTTTAACCCCCCTAAAGCCTAGGTGAAAACCCTAGCACCCGAAGGAAGCCCCGAGGCTCCCGGAGTCCCGAGTAAAAGGGTCTTTCGGTTCGGAAACGCTGCTCCAAGCGAAGCCCGGTTTTCTACAAAACCCGCTGTAAGTGAGCTACGCCTACGCTATTTTTAATATAGCTTTTATTTAATTATAGTAACATTACTAGGACCTTAAAATAATTATTTGGGCTATTATTATGAGTTATATAGAGTGTTATTTAACGCTTATATAATAGTAATAATAGCTAGACTATTAATTAGTCGCGGTTAACGTTAAAACTAAACCCTAGTGGTATTGATACTAGGTTTTGGTCAAGGAAAAATTGTTTTGAGATAACGAAGTGCTGTTCGAGTACCAAGTCACCACCTAATCAGGTGAGTGCATAGTTACTTTCAGCTTACACATAGATATGAAGTATTTTATATAAATTACGTGCTGTGTGTGCATATTATCTGTATACTTGTTATCTATGCTGGATGAATGATTTTATACATGTTTTAAATGATTTAAACTGTATATGTATTTTATATCTAAAAAATGTGTTGGGTAAAACATGGGTAGATGTAATAGTGGCTGTGTGACAAAATAAAATAATGAGAGGCCTCGTTATAGATGTTATTGATGATCCAGTCATCTAGCGGAGTATAGATGACGACCACAGACTATTCTAGACAGTCCAGTGGAGCGCTAGCAGGCCCGCAACCTGTAGGTGTTTATTTGAACTGTGTGTTTACCAGCAGTACTCCATCCCCCACATGGTTGCCTTATTTGACATGAATTGCTGAGGAACCCCCGAAGCATGTGTTGTCACCCCGATGAAAGTCCTTAGACTAGGTCCCTTGTGTTAGATGTTTTAGGGACGTAAAGTGAGGATAACGGGAACGAGTAATCGGGTTTGTTTGGTTTGATAAAGTTAATAAACTTATTTATTGTGGGTTGAAAACCCTATGTGCTCACCAGGCTCCCAAGCCTGACCCACTCAGTTTCTGTATTACAGGTAGTGGCGCATGAGCATAGATGTTTGGATGAGAGATAAAGGATTATAGGCCTGTAAATACGAAATAATGTAGTAAGGCTTATGTTGTACTGTTTATGCTTTTGATCTGTATCGAACATGACATCCCGAGTCTTTTAATGAAATACATTTCTTTGGAAATGCTTTCGATAAATCTTTATCATATTTTGTTTTGGGACAAATTCCGCAACACTTTTATTTAAAATGATACTCTGATTTTCAAACAAGCATAAACAAAATCGGTCTTTTTTGGCCGTGAAAATGGGGATGTCACACAGTTGGTATCAGAGCATTAGTTTAAGCGAACTAGGAATTTGTAGGATTTCTAGACTTAAACTTAGAATGCTAAGCGATGATCGTGAGATGAGTGTCTTCCATATTTTAGACACGAGCACTAGCTTATTTTAGGAAAGATGCCTAAAATGCTTTTATGTGCTAAATGCTATATGTTTGCCGTATATGCTATTATTTGTTTGGATCTATGGTCTGTTGTTGACCGGATCTGGAAACCTTATGTGTTTAGGATTCTAAGCATTCGATTACGATATTAGAACTAGCATGTAACGTTTCGGAGTAATAAGGAGGATTTAAACGTCTATCGTGATTAATATCTAAATTCACCTAATTTGGTGTATAGATCGAAATGGCAAGAACCCGAAGTGGAGCTGGAAACGCAAATGGAAACAGGAATCAGTGACCTCAGCCCCAAGTGATTGAGCAGGTGCCGATAGTCGAAGTTGCACCTGAGCCAGTCACAATGGCTAGAGTTCAAGCCATGATGTGGGCTATGATGGCTAAACAGAGGGAAGAAATGAGACAACTATTGCTGAATAACAGGGATGAACCTTCAATGCTTGTTGAACAACCAGAACTGAATGACGGAGAGTCTGAAGAAGGGAATAACAGTCGCACTGTCAGTCAGGTGGAACCCCCAGTGATCAGAAGGAACAACCATGATGAAGGAGTCGAGAGGAAGGAATGCAAGTATAAGGACTTCACAACTTGCAAGCCATCAACTTTCACGGGGAAGGAGGATCCAATTGGGGTCATGGACTGGATATCGGAGATGAAATTGGCCTTCATAACATGTGCTTGAAAAGGCAAGCTACAAACCACATTTGCAGTGCATCAGTTCAGAGGTGGCGCTGTTCACTGGTGGAACACCCTGGGGAAGACCCTAAGCCCCAATGAGCCCCTACAACTGACTTGGGTAGAGTTTTTGGTACATTTTAAGCGCAGATACTGCTCGACCCAAAATCTTCTTGAGCTAGAGAACCAATTCCTGACATTGAAAAAGGGAAGTATGACCATTGATGAATACACCAATTCCTTCACTGACAAAATGGAGTTTCCTTTACGTATCGTTCCAGACGAGCTGACAAAACTTGATAAGTATGCAAAGGGACTTCCACGGGAGTACTCTGTGCCAGTCCGCCAGGCACCTACTCTGGAGGCAGCTATCTGGGCTGCCAAGTCTGTTGAGGAGATGATCAAGGGGAGAGCCGCCAGTAAGGTTGAGGTTGGCGAAAAGAGGAAGTTTGATAGGTCGTCAAAATCTAACAAGAAGAACAAGTCTGGTTCAAAGAAATCTGGAGGAGGAGGAAACGAAGCAAAATGGTGCGAGAAGTGCAAGAAGAAGCACTCGGGGAAATGTAGCGAGGAGGTGACTTGCTACAAATATGGAAGGACAGGGCATTACGCCAACGAGTGCACATCCAACAAGAGGGTGTGCTATGGATGCAATGAAGAAGGGCACATTGCTAAGGATTTCCCGAAGAAGAAGGAGGCAGCAAGGCCCAATGTCCCACCGAAGCCAAAAGCCATAGCTTTCCAAATGACCTTGGAAGCCGCAAAGGAAGCAGCGGACGTCGCTTCAGGTACCTTTCTTGTAAATGGATTGCCTGCCAATATATTGTTTGATTCTGGAGCAAATTACTCCTTTATATCACATAAATTTAATGGAAGACTTGCATTGCCTATAGAAAAACTTGATGATGCCCTAGTTGTAGAAATTGCCAGTGGCAAATTCATACCTGTTAGCGATTGCATTAGGAATATCGTCATCGACTTAAACGGAAACGAATTCCACGAGAAGCTGTTACCTATTGAGCTGAATGGTTTCGATATCGTTCTGGTAATGGATTGGCTTAGCGCCAACGATGCCAAGATACTATGCAAGAAGAAGATAGTAAGACTGAACCCGCCTGGGAAAGAGTCATTTGTGGTCTACGGGGACAAGCGTAGAGTGAATTCTGGAATCATTTCCCTAATGAAAGCCAAAAAATGTTTATCGAAAGGATGCACATCATACTTGGCATTCGTGATTGATGCAAAGAAAGAAAAGAAAGAGATACAACAAATACCAGTGATGTGTGACTATCCGGAAGTCTTTCCCGAAGATCTTCCTGGATTACCGCCTGATAGACAAGTGGAGTTTCGATAGACTTGTTACCAGGAACAACACCAATAGCAAAAGCACCATACCGATTAGCACCGACGGAGATGAAGGAGCTTATGACGCAACTTCAGGAGTTGTTGGACAACGGTTTCATTAGACCTATTTCATCACCCTGGGGAGCTCCGATGTTATTCGTGAAGAAGAAAGATGGAAGCATGAGGATGTGCATTGATTATAGAGAGCTGAACAAGGAAACAGTGAAGAACAAGTACCCATTGCCAAGGATTGATGACCTGTTCGATCAGCTGCAAGGTTCGAGCTATTTCTCGAAGATCGATCTTAGGTGAGGATATCATCAGCTGAAGGTGCGAGAACAAGATATTGAGAAAATCGCGTTCAGAACAAGATATGGACGCTATGAGTTCTTGGTTATGTCGTTTGGACTAACCAACGCTCCAACAACATTCATGGATTTGATGAACAGGGTTTGTAAACCGTTCCTTGATAAATCTGTGATAGTGTTCATATATGACATTCTGGTTTACTCAAAGAGCCAGCAGGAGCATGGCAAGCACCTGCCAGAAGTGTTAGAAGTTCTGAAGAAGGAGAAGATGTACGCAAAGGTCTCCAAGTGTGATTTTTGGATTCGAGAAGTCCAATTCTTGGGTCACGTGGTTAACCAAGAAGGGATCATGGTTGACCCAGCAAAGATTGAAGCTGTGATGAAGTGGGAACGACTGAAAAGTCCCACGGAGATCCGAAACTTTATAGGATTAGCTGGATATTACCGGAGGTTTATTCAAGGTTTTTCATCAATAGCTGCTCCATTGACAGCTTTGACCCATAAGGGAGCTACTTATACTTGGAGCGAGAAGCACGAAAAAGCATTCAAGAAGTAAAGAAGAAGATGTGTGAAGCACCGATTCTTTCTCTGCCCGAGGGAATTGAAGACTTCGCAGTTTATAGCGATGTATTTGGAGTTGGGTTAGGTTGCGTTCTGACCCAAAGAGATAAGGTGATAGCATACGCATCAAGACAATTGAAAGAACACGAAAAGAACTACCCCACTCATGATCTGGAGTTGGCAGCGGTAGTATTTGCACTAAAGATATGGAGGCATTATCTTTACGGCACGAAGTGCAAGCTTTTCACTGATCATAAGAGTATTCAGTATCTCTTTGATAAAAAAGAGTTGAACATGAGGCAACGACGCTGGCTAGAGTTGCTTAAAGATTACGATTGCGAGATACTTTACCACCTTGGTAAAGCAAATGTCGTAACTGATGCTTTGAGCCGAAAAGTGAGCCTTGAAAGGAAAAGGCCAAGAGCATTAAGAATTGAAGTTGTCTCAATGATTGTGGAAAGTATCAAGAAAGCTCAGGAAGAAGCTTCAGAAAAAGAATGACCGAAAGAAAGAGCGTTTGGGCAAAACGCTGGTGTTTGGTACGAATAATCAAGGATTGAAGGTATTCCAATATAGGATTTGGGTACCTAATACGGGAGGAATAAGAGATCTCCTGATGGAAGAATCCCACAAGACCATGTACTCGATTCATCCCGGCAGCACAAAAATGTATAGGGATCTGAAACCCTACTACTGGTGGCCGACGATGAAGCTCGATGTCGCGAAGTATGTGGCCGAGTGTGTGATATGTGCAAGAGTTAAGGCACAACATCAGAAACCATATGGGAGTTTGGAACCTTTACCTGTACCCATGGGTAAATGGGAAGACATTACCATGGATTTCGTCACTAAACTACCCAAAAAAAAGAACGGTCACGACATGATTTGGGTGGTCGTTGATCGGTTCACTAAGAGTGTACACTTCATAACAGCCAATGAGAGGTGGTATATGGATAAGCTTGCAAATGCTTATGTGAAGGAAGTAGTAAGACTTCACGGTGTACCTTTAACGATTGTATCAGGTCGTGATCGTCGTTTCATGTCAAGGTTTTGGAGGAGTCTACAAGAGGAATTGGGTACAAAATTGTGTTTAAGTACAGCTTACCATCTGCAGACCGATGGTCAGAGCGAAAGGACGATTCATACACTTGAAGATATGTTGAGGGCATGTACCCTGGAATTTCAAGGTAAGTGGGATGAACATTTACCTCTGGTAGAATTTTCCTACAACAATAGTTACCATTCGAGCATCAAGATGACACCTTATCAAGCTTTGTATGGACAAAAGTGTCGTACGCCGTCTTGTTGGCTTGAATCCGGAGAAAAACAGTTTATAGGCCCCAGAATAGTCCATCAGACTGCTGAAAAGTTGAAGGTGATTAGAGATAGGATGTTAGCAGCTCAAGATCGTCAAAAGAGCTATGCTGACAAGAAGAGACGACCGGTGACGTTCGAAGTTGGAGATTCGGTTTTGCTTAAAGTCTCACCGTGGAAGGGACTGATAAGATTTGGGAAAAGAGGAAAGTTAAGTCCAAGGTTTATTGGACCGTTCAAAGTTCTTCAGAGGATTGGGAACCAAGCTTACAAGCTGGAACTACCAGAAGAACTAGATGGTATCCATAACACATTCCATGTGTGTTATTTGAGGAATTTCACAGGAGAAGTTCCCGATATAATTCCAATTTCAGAGTTAAGGATGGATGAGAATAAGAGGCTAATCGAAGAGCCCGAGGCGATTGTGGACCGTAAGACGAAGAAGTTACGACGCAAGATGGTCGACTTAGTGTTTGTGCGATGGAAACATTCGAATGGGCCAAATCTCACCTGGGAAACGGAGAGTGACATGATGAATCGTTATCCGCATTTGTTTGCTGATACATCATTCCGGGACGGAATCATCCAAAGGGAGAGAGAATTGTAACGCCCGTGTTTCTGGGCTAAGCACTAATGATGATGTAATAGTCTAGGTCAACCATTGTAAATCGTTTTAAAGTAATAAAGATGAATTACTTGAATATTATGTGAATTATGTGCTTTTGTGTGCTTATTACTTGTTTACTATAATATAATAAATAAAGGATAAAAATAAGCGTCAAAAATAAAATGTTAGATAAACCCAATATCTATGAAGAAAGTTGTAGTGGTCGTGACAAGGATTCCGGAGATATAAAGAACGCCGAAATCCGAGTTATAACGAAGAAGTTATTGCCTGTCGAAGTTTCGCGACAGAATCGGCGCGACACTGCCTGACGTAAATAGTGAATTTACGATAGAGGACTTTTTAGCCCTAGTGATCTAAACAAAAATCGTATCATACGTTAAACCGAGAGCGTTCATAAAAAGAAAGCCCAAATCTGACTTCGTATGAGGAAGTTATGATTTTTCTAAGTTTCGGATCGGCAGTGCACAACCCGAAGTTCGAATAATAGATCGGTCGATTCTTGGCCGGCACAATCTAAATGAGAATTGAATATCTCGTTAATAGTAGCGCAACGGTAAAAAGACAGAGACAAAAACGGACGTCGGATGAAGAAGTTATGAAATTTTAAAGGCTTTATTGTCTCGGTCTGTTAAAGAATATAAATTTAAAATCGGTCGAGCATTAGCCGACGAATTCTAAACGAAAGTCGTAGATTACGGTCCCGTCTACACGTGGATATAAAGAACGTCGAAAACGGAGCTCGTATGCGAAAGTTATGAATTTTAGAAGTCGGAGGTGCAAATTGCGAAGCTGGATGCGAGGCTACGCCCCGCGTAGACTTCGGACGCCTCGTGTACCAAGTACGCCCCGCGTACACCGAAGGTATGCTCAGCATTTTGACTTCTCCTGCGGTCCGAAATTAGCCACAATGCACCACCGAGACTCCGACACGTGTTGTACGAACGAGCCATTACGCCCAGCGTAGGTCCGAGGTACGCGCAGCGTACCTAGGCCTCGCAGGCTATAAAAAGGCAACGAAGCCAGCCTCATTTCTCACAACTTTCAACCTTTTCTTTCTCTCTCTTCACTCTCTCTCTAGCCCCTAATCCACCCCGAAGCCTAGGAAACCTTTCTAGCTCTAGAAGAAAGCCTCGGAGAGCCCGGAGTCTCCGAGAAAAAGAGTTTTTCGGTTTGAAACTCTGCCCGCGTAGAGCCCGATTTTCAAGCAAACTTCCCGGTTTAATCAAAGAAGGTTATTTTAAGGAGCGAAGTGTTGTCCGAATCACTCCTCATTAGGTGAGTGTATAGTTACTTTCATCTTACACATAGATATGAAGTATTACGTGCTATGCGTATATATATATATATATATATATATATATATATATATATATATATATATATATATATATATATATATATATATATATGTTATCTGTTTAACTGAGATGTTTGTTGGATGAGAGATCTATACTTCTTTCTTTCAGATCTGAAACTTTTTCCTTCATATCTACACTTTCTCATCTCAGATCTAAACTCTTTTTCAGATCTAGACTGTATATGTATTTTATGATTTGAAAGTTATGACGGATGAAAGATGTAAACTTTGTTTTTCAGATCTAGACTGTATATGTATTTTATGCCTTGAAAGTTATGTTGGATGAAAGATGTAAACTTTGTTTTTCAGATCTGGACTGTGTATGTATTTTATATCTACAAATATGTTGGGTAGAACATGAGTAAATGAAATAGATGATGTGTGATAAAATGATGAGAGGCCTTGATGTTTACGATACCTCGAACATGGAATACGCGCAACATGGATCACTTTTATTCGTAAAACAACTGGCAAATGGTGTAACCAAAGGAAGGGAGTAGTGACGCCTGGACCTCCAACCTAAAAGCTACACCTTGGTCAAATATTGATATGAAGATCCTTAAGTTGTCTCCAAAACTGGCTGATTAATAAAGTTCGCAAGATAGTAGACTAATCTTACTAGTCAACATACACACATATGTATATAAACATAAATACAAACACACAGAACAAAAACAAAGAAAAAGGGGTGCGCGAATTTTCCAAACGACAATACGGGCTGATCGCCCACATCGTTTGAGCAAAGCAAAACGTCAGCATGCAGCCACAAAGATGACCTCTCTATGAACATGTCAGTCCGCAAACAATAAAGCCTCCAGGCTCTCGAAACAGACGTACTCAAAGGGTTCGAAGGATCATAACCTTCCCCTGAAAACTTAACACACACAAGTCCAGGGAGTCTCGAGGTGACGATCTCGGCTCACCTTAAGCGACCACAAAAGAGAGGCAATTGGTCACTCAACTAAGGACTAAAAGCAAGGCCTATAAAATACTTTTCGAGGAGACACCTCCCCAAACAAAAGGAGAAGCTCGCGAGAACGGGCAAACACTAACGGTGAAGACCCTGCAAGGTCGAATACAATAATGTTCCAGAAAGTGCATACGAAAAACAAACAATAAACATCCAAAAGCACACAACAAAAATCAACCCTGACGAGGTTGAGTTGAGGCAGCGCCCTCAACACCACCATCTGAGACGAGTTCCTCATCTTCAGAGCATAGTTGGAGAAGATCAGCAAGGCCGAGCTCGCCCAAATAGAGATAGGACACGAAGTCCGTCTCGGCAAAGACCTGATGGCAGCATGCATTGCATCAACAGATTATGCCGCAACATCCGGATCGGACGAGCCAGGCCCGCCGCCAGCCAGACACACTCGTTCCATCTGCTTCCCCCTCTCTATACCGGCAACTACACACGTTGCCTTCACACGATGAATCCCAAGCGCAAACTTGCTACTCTCGACAACACGGCTAACCACACGAACTACCCCCTTCTGAAGAACCCAAGCTAAATCAGCCTCCAAGACTTTCCTCCTCGAGACCTTAGCGGCAAACTGATCGTCTCGCAGTGCCAAATGCTCCACCAATGCTTCTTTCTCCGAGACCAAATTCTGGACCTGCTGGGATAAGAGATTAACCTCCCCATCCATAGTCGCCACCTGAGCTTCTACAACATTCTTCTCCCCAGACAACATGAGGTAGCGTTCATCAAACTTGCGTCGCACCTCTTCGAGAAGCCAAACCTTCTTCGCAAGCTTGTCATGCTCTGATTTAACAACAACCAACTCCGCTAAATCGGCCCCTATGTAACGAAGATGACCAACAGCCGCCACCAAGTAAGGAGCAACCTGAGCAGCGACATACTGAAGATCGTTCGCCATGTGAGAATAAGAAAGAGAATCGAGAGCCTCCATGGTAGCCGAAGGAAACGCATGTCGGCACCACTGTAACGCCCGCAGATTCGGGCTAGTCAATTTAGAGACAATAAGCGTTAAAAATGACTTTTTGATGGAAGATTATTTAGAGTAAATAATCTTAACCAAGTTATAGTATATGTCACAAGGGTTCCGTACATATAAAGAACGCCGAAATCCGAGTTATAACGGAGAGTTATGACCCGTCGAAGTTTTACGGCAAAACCGAATTTTTGATAAATTACTTTTTAGCCTTAGCGATATAAACGAAAGTCATAATATACATTAAACAGAGAACGTGCATAAAAAGAACGTCCAAATCTGACTTCATATGAGGAAGTTATGATTTTTCTAAGATTTAGCATAGTAGTGCACAACCCGGAATTCGAATTTTAGATCGATTGATTTTTAGCCAACACAACCTAAATGAGAATTGAAGATCTCATTAATAGGAGATCAACGATAAAAAGACAGCCGAAAACGGAGTCCGTGTGTAGAAGTTATGAATTTTACACGGTCGTTAACAGTGTAATTTCTCATACTAGTAAATTTAAAATCGGTCGAGAACTAGCATATGGAGTCAAAATGAGAGTTATAGATCTTGTCAATACCTACGTGTGGATATAAAGAACGTCAAAAACAGAGCTTGTATGCAAACGTTACGGACTTTAGAAGTCAGAAGGGTGCTGCTGCGAAAGGGGTGACATGGCTTAATCTGGACCATTGCTTTCTCCCCACGCCATGCCACCAGATGGTGACATGTGGCACCAACTCGATGAGTTGGAGGCTCAAACTCTACGATTTTGGCCATTTTCCAGCCTATAAATAGGATGCGAGAGCACCCTATTTTCTTCACACCAAAATCCTTTCTTTATTTCTTTTTTTTTCTCTTTCTTTCTCTCTAACTTCTCTCTAAGCCCTCCCAAAGCCCTAGTAACTCCTAATTGCTAGAGGAAATACCTGGAGCGCTAGAAGGCTCCGAGAAGAAGAGCTTTCGGCTCGGAAGTTCTCCCTCCGCAGAGCCCGGTTCCTAGCCAAACCTCCCGGTAAGTGAGTTATGCTTACCCTACTTCAAGTATAACTTATGTTTAAGTTCAATAGCGTTATTATGAACTTATAAACAATAAATATATTATAAAATATAATATACAAAGTGTTATTATAATATCTTTTAACTACTCGCGGTACGGGGAATCTGGTTTGAAGGGTCGCATATGGTTGTTGGATTTCAGTAGTGCTATAATGCCAAAATGGTCCTGCCCTCCGGTGTTTCATGTTTGGTCCCTGTCTGTACATAGTGGTTGAAAAGTATTGTTTAAAACTTATAAAACAATATCTCTCGTAAATAATCGCTATAAATATTAGACTAAAATCTAGCGGTAATGATACTAGGTTTCGTCGAAGGAAAATATAATTGTTAGAAGCGAAGCGCTGCCTGAGTTTGGAATCATCACTTTAACAAGTGAGTGCATAGTTAATTTCAACTTACACACACGCACACACACACACACACATATATATATATATATATATATATATATATACATATATGAAGTATTTAATATAAATTACGTGCTATGTGTGCATATTATATGTGTTATTGATATCTATGCTATATGAACGATTTATACATGTTTTAAATGATTTATACTGTATATGTATTTTATATCTACGAATATGTTGGGTAGAACATGGGTAGATGAATGATGAGGGGTGAAAGATGATATAGATGAATATTGGGAGCCGCGCCACAACCTGTAGATGTTTTTGAACTACGATGTACTCTAAACATCCTAGCAGCTACGCCTAAAGGATAATATCGGCAGCTGAGCCTAATAGAGAACATCATAATCATGGCAGCTGCGCCTAAATAATAATATCAGAAGCTGCGCCTAATAGAGAATGTCAGAATCCTAGCAGCTGCGCCTAAATAATAATATTGGCAGCTCTGCCTAATAGATAACATTGGTAGCTGTGCCATAGGCAACGATGGACTTCATGCCTATTCCTTAGGGTAATCCTTAGGAATGAATGAATGAAGGATAACTAATTCTTAGGGTAGATCCTTAAGAATAAAGAAGATAATAGGGATGGTAATTGGGTTGATTGTTTGATGATTAAACATAATAATTATATTTGTAACATCCATAAAATACGGTCCAAAAAATTTCGTTTTAAATCATTAAGTTAAACAATAGTTATCAAACCATTTCATCAAAATTAGTCAAAGTATTTCAAAACATTATTATTAGAGTTTCCAAATCAAAACATCAGAGGAAACACCCCAAGCTAAACATCATGGTGTGTACAATGCAATCATTCCGAACTCTTCCCTTTGCAACTGGAAGTACCTGAAACCAAAACTGAAAACTATAAGCACGAAGTTTAGTGAGTTCCTCATACTACCACATACCATACACATAACACATATACTGGCCCCGCCCGGCATCAGGATCTGCCTGGCATCGAGCCCCGCTCGGTATACGAATCTGTTTCTTCAAGGCCCTACCTGTCTCTGGGCCTCGCCCGCTATACACTACAAACAATATCATATAATCATACTAGCACATAAAGAATCATACACAGTACTATATGTTCCAGTCCTAAGGTCTCGCCTATCATGATGAGATATGGAACCCCGTCCATACTCAGCTAGTGATGAGATACGGGACCCCGTCCACACTCACTTCCCTACCAGGCACATACAAGTATCACGCAGACAACAAGTATAATCTAACATGCACTGTGACGCCCGTAGATCCGGGCTAGTCAATTTAGAGATAATAGGGGTCGAAAACGACTTTTCGGCAAAATATTATTTAGAATAAATAGTCTTAACCAAGTTGTAGAATACGTCTCAAGGGTTCCGTACATATAAAGAACGCTGAAATCCGAGTTATAACGAAGAAGTTATGGTCCGTCGAAGTTTTACGGCAAAACCGACACGACACCGGGAGACGTAAATAGTGAATTTATGATGGATGACTTTTTAGCCTTAGAAATCTAAGAAAAAGTTGTAGTATACGTTAAACTGAGAACATACAAAAAAAGAACGCCCAAATCTGACTTCGTATGAGGAAGTTATGAATTTTCTAAGATTTGGCTTAGCAGTGCACAGCCCGAAACTCGAATTTTAGATCGAACGGTTTTTGGCCTACGCGACCTAAATGAGAATTGAAGATCTCATTAATAGGAACTCAACGGTAAAAAGACAGACGAAAACAGAGTCCGTATGTAGAAGTTATGAATTTTACGCGGACATTTAACAGTATAATCTCCTCGTACTGTTAAATTTAAGATCGGTCGAGAATTAGCCGACGGAGTCAAAATGAAAGTTGTAGATCTTATTTTTACCTACTCGTGGATATAAAGAACGTAAAAAACGGAGCTCGTATGTGAAAGTTACGGATTTTAGAAGTCGGAAGTGTGTTGTGCGAAAATGGGTGACGTGGCACAATCTTGGCCATTGCTTTCTCCCCAAGTCTTGCCACCAGATGGTGACATGTGGCACCAAGTTCAGCCATATTTCACCCTATAAATAGAACCTCTTCCACCCTCATTTTCTTCACACCTTTCCCATTCTTTCTTCTCTTTACTCTCTCTCTAGAACCTCTCTCTAGCCCCGAAACCCCCCGAAAAGCCTAGGGAACCTCCCTAGCACGAGGCGGAAGCCCCAGAGTGCTCGACGGCTCCGAGAAGAAGATCTTTTCGGCTCGGGAATGCTGCTCCAAGCAAAGCCCGGTTTTCTATAAAACCCGCTGTAAGTGAGCTACGCCTACGCTATTTTTAATATAGCTTTTATTTAATTATAGTAACGTTATTAGAAACTTATAATAAGTACTTGGCTATTATTATGGGTATTGTTTAATGCTTATATAATAGTAATAATAGCTAGACTATTAATTAGTCTCGGCGAATAATAGACTAAACTCTAGTGGTAATAATACTAGGTTTCGTCGAAGGAAATTATTTTTAAGAAGCGAAGCTTTGTCTGAGTTCGGAATCACCACCTTTTCAAGTGAGTGCATGGTCCCTTTCATCTTACACATAGATATGAAGTATTTAATATAAATTACGTGCTATGTGTGCATATTGTCTGAATACTTGCTGTCTATGCTGGGTGAAATATTTTTATACACGTTTTAAATGATTTAAACTGTATATGTATTTTATATCTACAAAATGTGTTGGGTAAAACATGGGTAGATGTAATAGTTGCTGTGTGACCAAATAAAATAATGAGAGGCCTCGATATAGATGTTATTGATGATCCAGTCATCTAGCGGAGTATATATGACGACCACACACTATTCTAGACAGTCCAGTGGAATGCTAGCAGGCTCGCAACCTGTAGGTGTTTATTTGAACTGTGTGCTCACCAGCAGTACTCCATCCCCCACATGGTTGCCTTATTTGACATGAATTGCTGAGGAACCCCCGAAGCATGCGTTGTCACCCCGATGAAAGTCCTTAGACTAGGTCCCTTGTGTTAGATGTTTTAGGGACGTAAAGTGAGGATAACGGGAACGGGTAATCGGGTTTGTTTGGTTTGATAAAGTTAATAAACTTATTTATTGTGGGTTGAAAACCTTATGTACTCACCAGGTTTCCCAACCTGACCCACTCAGTTTATTTATATCACAGGTGTTGATATGAAGTCACATTACACTGAGAGATTAAGGAGATATAAATCACTAGTGATAATGAATGTAAGTTCTGTTTATGCTTACGTTTCTGTATTGACGATGACATGAATGTTTTAAAATGAATAAAAATACTTTTCTTCGGAAATGCTTTGATAACGTATTTATCATGTTTTATTGGGAACAAATTCCGCAACATTTTTATTAAAAGCGGTACTCTGATTTTTATAAAGCATAAACAAAATCGGTTTTTTCTGGCCGTGAAAATGGGATGTCACAGTTGGTATCAGAGCATTAGTTTAAGCGAACTAGGAATATGGATTTATTTCTAGACTTAAACTTAGAATGCTAAGCACGGATTGTGAGGAGTGTGTCTAATAAAATTTAGGTAAAGCACCTGAATAGACACAAGCACTAGCTAATTTAGGGAAAATGCCTAACATGCTTTTATGTGCTAAATGATTTATGATATGCATTGTATGATCGGATCTATGGTCTGTTGGCGACCGGATCTGGAAACTTTATGTGTTCAGATTTCTAAACGTTTAATTACGGTATTAGAACTGGCATATAACTTTTCGGAGAAATAGGGAGAATTACACGTCGATCGTAAATAAAATCTTTCCTATCTTAATTCTCGTCATTGCACACCGAACGTCTGATTTGGTATATAGATCGAAATGGCAAGAACCCGTAGTGGAGTCGGGAATGCAAATGGGAACATGAATCAACCACCATTGATTGAACATATACCTGTTATAGCAGATGCTCCTGAGCCAATTACAATGGCCAGAGTACAAGCCATGATACATGCTATGTTGGCTGAACAACGGGAAAAGATGAGGCAGATGTTGCATGAAAATAGGGACGAACCTACTGTTGGATTAATGTCTAAGTCCATAACTATAATTGGTAAGACTTGACCCGACCCGGCATGGTCCATTTGGGTTGCATGGCATCATGCATTTGGATAGACTATAATGAGAGAAATAACACTTAAGGTTGGTTAATATATTATAAGTTCTAATATATTAATAAGGTTATTTAATTAGTATTGATCAAGAATTAATTTGGAATTAATTAAGTGATCAAAAGGAGACTAATTAAATATATGGGTTGATTGTGTAAATCATTCATTCTTATATATGTGGGCTTGTGATCCAAGATTCCTTATGTTGGACTAAGTCCATGGGGTGACCCATGGATACTCCATGGAGGTTAAAATCCATGGAGCATAAGGAATGGGTAAAGTTATGAGTTACATGGTGTAACCCTAATAGCCACCATATAAAAGAATCCCATGGCTCAAGAAATCGCGCACTAATGTGTGAATATGAGGGCTAGACGATTTCAAGGAGTGTTCCATTTCTCTCAAGTCGTTCCATGTGCATTTGGTGTTGTGTGAACCATTTGAGGTGTCACACTTGGGGCACTAGGCACTCAAGCTTCATGGAGACAAGCTACATCAAACAAAGGTATGTATTCTATCCATTTGATTACCCAAGTATCAAGTATTGTATGCTAGATAGGGTAATACCTTGGAAAGTTCATAATTGCATGTATAATAGAGAAAACATAGATCCAAGGTATTTAGGGTTGCATGTACACTTAGGAGTGTTAGAATGCTCAAAACACATCGGTGGTATCAGAGCCAAGGCTTGTTTTCTTGTTATACTTGCAAAATTAGCTGAAAAATCGAATTGTATTAGTTTAAAAGTTATGCTAATTACTTGAAAAAAATTTGATGTGAATTATCTTTGTTCATATGAGTTTATTAGATTAATAGAAAAGTTAATTGATTATGTGTTTTCAATCCATTTTAATCTAAGAGTTGATTCTAAAATGTGTTTTTGTAACTTGTCCTCAAGTTATATGAAAAGTCACATTTAAGTTTCATAAAACTCATAAAAAGTTGGCAATGGTTACAAAAATGAAGAGTCTTGTCCCCATTAAATGGTTTTATGACTCCATAACTTGTCCTCAAGTTATGGAGGTTCAGGAGTCACTTCATTAAATGATAAAATGTGTAACCTTAATTAGTTCCATAAGTTACAAAAATAAAGAAAAGTTACATTCTTTTATTAGTTTAAAGTCTTCCATAACTTGTCCTCAAGTTATGGAACTTGAAGAGTTTTTTTTTAATTAAAACTACTTTAAACACATAAGTTATGGAATTAATTAGTTTTGAATATTTTCAAAACTTGCCCTCAAGTTTTGGAATTTGTAAAGTTTTCCCCATGAATACTTTAATTCCAAGTTACCCTTAGAATTTTAAAAGTTAAAATTCAACCCTTATACTTTATAGTATTATAAGTTAATAATAAATATATGTATAAGAGCAAGTCAGTCTTACTGTTAGTAGGCCTCATTCACGAAGCCGGTCTATAAGGGGGGTATAAGGTTACTGCCTATAAAATGGCAGTTTAATGGGTGTCCACTCTCACCCACCGCTTCCTTGACTGGTGGAGGGTCGTTAGCCGAACGGGTAGGACAAGGACTATAATTCTCCCTTCATTAAAAGTATTAATGATAAATACTAAGTAACTAAACACTTATAAATTCCCAATCTTAGTTACTTAGGAAAATGTGAATAAGGTGCTAATCCATGAAATTACACTTTGCACTTTGTTTAAACCGTTAGTGGAGCGTGTGTGGTTAACCGGCACACTAACCTGGATTTTACAAAGTAGGCAAAGGGTAACTTAATATTTATCATAGTATCGGTGGAGCTCGTGTGGTTAACCGGCACATCGATTGAGGGGTAAATATTAAGGGTACCAAGTATATTTGCATGGTTACTTCACACCTTGTTTTGTGATCCTCGGCATCCCAGTCACAAAACCTGAAGGGCACACTCGAGATTGAAACATGCCATTGAAAAGTTCAATGAATCTCAAAAGATCTAGGAGTTTCAAATCCAATTAAAAACCTAATTACATTATTTCGTTTTTCATGGTGGAAATTGGTAAATCGTCATTTACCTACCTTCAACTATTTTATAACTCGGATTACGGCATCCCTCTTCCAGTTATAAATAGGTTGTTGGATCCTAGCCTTAATATTTCATATTGGGTGTTATATTAAGGACTTTAGATCAACTATCTTGAATATCTCCCAAAAGATGTCTAGTTCAGACATCTATGATCTTCCCAAATCTCTTGGAACTTTACTTCCTCCACCTCCTCCAATTATTCTCCCTAACCCACAAGTTCAAGGTCACTCAAGCCCTAATGGCAAGCTAGGTTTATGTGTGATCACATCTTAGAGATGAAGTCACATATTGACAAGCTGGGAGAGTTGGGTGTCAAAGTCTTGAGAAAGTTGGATGTTCAATCACTTTCTAAGTCACATAGTGAGTTCCTTTGGGACTACTATGAAACAGACTTTGACATGAACCTTAATGATCATATCTATTTGCTTGGTGCTGCTGAATCAGCAATGATTTGGAACGATAGTAAATCAAATTTGATTAGAAGATTAACTTCCCAAAAACTTTATGGACAGTGACAATGGTGACACTGGAAATCCAGAAAAAGCATTCTCTTCCCAATGGAAAGGGATTGGCCATTGTCAACCCGGTTGACCAAATGGTAAGGAGAAAGGCTAAGTCTGAGATAGTCCCATTACCAAAGAGTCCATATGTTTATTTTGCCAAAGGAAGGGGCATTGATTGCAAAGCTGCCAAGTTTACCTAAGGATGTTAAAGTCAATAAGTCTGACTCTACTTCAGGTAGAGCCCATTATCTAACTCTGTTAAGTTTCTATTCTAAGATCCTCATTACATGATGTGACTGGGTCACATGTTGATGTTTTAAGAATCAAAGAATAGAGAGAAAGCTTAAAGGAAGTATATGCTGATTCTGATCGCGTAGGTGGATTTCGATCGCATCAGAATTTTGAAGCTGTTACTTAGGAGTTATGATATATTGCTTAGGAATAGATAACAACAAGTTTTTCCGTATGCATTTGCACTATAAGGATAAGTTTTTTCTGCAAAGTTTTGAAATAAAATAAAAGTTTTTAATTTTATATTTATTTTATTTATCCTTACAAGTGGCATTTGTGAAAAATGGTTGTTTATATGATTCCACTGATAGCAATATTTGAAAAAAAAATGGACTTGATTTTTTCGTTTGTGGTAGTGTCATAATTTACCAAATAAGGAAAGATTCTCATTCCCAAGGCTTCAGTTGGATAGAAACTTGGAATCATGCAAGTTGAATAGTATGATGAATGAGAACTTTCAAGCATTGGAAAATTAAGACTTGTTCACATGGATGTGTGAGTCAAGTTAAGGACTAAAGGGATCGAGTACACATTCTTGTGCACTGGTCAAGTCCACCACAAAGCTCGTTAAGACTATTCGTCATGATTTACTAAATTTTAGTAAATATGGTTATACTTACAAATTTAAGTATAATTCTGAAACATTGGAAAAGTCTCAATGTATGGCAGAACGAATGGGAAGAATCAAATTAGGCAGACAGATAAAAGTTTCTCAAATCTGAAAAGATGGGAGAGTACTTTAGTATCATGTTTTGTGATCATCTTAATGATTAAAGAACCACATCACAATTGGTCTTCTAAGGACATCTTAGTGCATTCTTATGACTAAGAAGAGGAGTCATGAATTGTTGAAATGGTTAAATCAAGAAGATGAGTCATACTTCGTTTCAAAACAAGTCTTAGAGTCATACTCCAAGACTATAAGTTGAGTGACATATCTTAAAGAAAGGTTTATAACACTTGTCAAATGTAAGAGTAAAAGTGTCCTACTCTTGTATATTTGAAGTTGGTAAGTTGTGATGTTTTGGATTAAACAAAGACCAACTAAGGCCAATTGTGTGAAGTGTTTGTCTTGATAAAGAATCCGCACTATCTCTTGAATATTTGGCAAGATAGTCTTATATGTCAAGAGGACAGTGGGAGTCTTAAAGATCCTAAAAAGAATTTCAAGAACTAATCAAGAATAAAACCTGAGGTTCTTCACTAGCACACGACTTGAGGTTTATAACCTATGATGTTGACATATTCTATGCCCATTCCAGTTAAAGTTGGCTTTGCATAGGAGTTCTGAAAGTTCTCAATTGGTTGCATAACAACTTGGAAGCAATGGCAGGCCCTGTACTGCCAGGTGGCAAGAAGTTAAGATTGCATAAGTTCAGTCCATATGAGTTTGGATTTGTCATTATCCTTGTCTTGTGACTATGGTTTTGACGATTCACATGGATAAGAACACATACACCATAAAATCTAAGGGTCATAAGGTTTCTCTCCGATTCATGAAAATGATGGTGAGGAAACACTTCCACCAAGTAGATTTGAAGCAGATGGCAAAAGGTCTAAACAATTGAGACTATGATTACGGCATCCCTTTTCATAGTTCTGAAATTGTTTAGACACACATGCATGCTATCTAAGGAAAGGTGTATGATTTTGATAAAGTTTTATCAAAGCATCTCGTATCAGAAATCTGAACTTTGGTAAGAAAGTCAATAAAGTATTGATTTCTAGAAGTCCAGCTGATTTCTGAGTACATGTCAAAGCTAGTGGGAGCATAAGTGTTATGCTAATAATCATCATGTTAGTGGGAGCATGATAATTATTGTTAGTGTTGAAAGTTAGCAATGTTAATTATAGAAAACAAAAGTTTCAATTTGTGAGGCTGCAGGGATTGAAAAAGTTGTTTTGCTATAATTAAGGGAGAGGATATACTTCATTTCAGTTCTAAAGGCTTAGATTGAGACCTTAATCATCTTTAGACAAGAATATATATATGAATTTCATGTTGGATTGGTTCAACTTAAGGAAATTCTATATATTGCGTTCTCAAAATTTGATTATGATTACGGCATCCCTCTTCATAGTCAAATTTTGAAAACATGGCAAATAAAAATATTGTAGCAAAAGACTGGTCTAGAATCATGTCTTTATGTGAGACATCATAAATCGTGTACCATTTGCTTTGGGTACAAGATCGATTGCATGTGCTATAATATTTGTCATTTCTAAATTTTTCCAAATGCCCAGAGGCATTAAGAAGGGAAAAGGTCTAGAATTGAATATGACTAAAATGATTAAGCAATTGTCGAGGACAATCTGAGGTTTACCAAAGATTGGTTGCTCAGGGACAGTTGGAAGTATAGTGATAATTTTGGAAGGACCATATTGACATATTCTGAAAAGAGGCATCTCTTATTCAGAAGTGATAGTCAAAATGAGAATATGGAGTTGTCTCCATAGGTGGAAGTTATCTGTGTAAGATTAGAAAACTTAATGCAAGAAGCATGTCGAAAGCAATGTACTTTGAATATGAGACTTAGTTTCCATGGAGTTGATCTCCATTGGAATACCTTATAATGACTGTTGACAAGTCTTTGTGACTTTGTACATATTCATTACAGGAGGGTCAGTGCATATAAGTTTAAAATCTAAACATATTTCGATAAATGATAGGAATTTGAAATTCTCACATTTTTCGATAAGGATTTGGGAGTGTGAAATTAGAATCATTGAAATTATGTTCAATTGGTTTATTTCACAAAGTAAGGATCATAGACAAACATAGAGTGCATACTTGGTGTATGGCAAAGCTATGGTTTAAGAAAAACATAGTGTACATGCCTGGAGCATGGGACAACTAGTGTTTTTAATTCAAGTATAAAGTTGATAAAACTGAAACAATGAATAATGAGTAATCAGTATGGTGATAAATAAAAGTGTTTATTTATATTCATAGGATTTGATACCATATTTGATTCATTTATTCTTGTGTTTCACTTTGCATGTTTTGACTTCCAGAATAACTAAGTCGCTCTTCCTGAATGATTAAGTTATTCAAACCATCCACAGTCGGTCATATGTTGGAAGTAGATATGAATCAAGACTGTCATGGGTTGGTTTGTAGAGGTCCAAGTTGGTGGACAAAGTTGTGCTACAACACTCATGAGTGCTCATAAGTTCTGAGTATTGGATTCAACCCACGCTCATTTGAATCACTTCATGGATTTTATCACGAGTGATCATGAGACGATAATATCTTATATTCTTCAAACCTAGAGATATGAGTTGTTACTATAAGTTGGTTGTACATTGATTGCACGAAAACGCATTCGGTTACTCGGTGTTATAAAACGTGCCTTTGTGTATGATTCAACAAGTAGTAGAACAAGCCATATGAGTCGAAGTTTATCCATTTCTTTTACCTTCGGGATAAAAGCGATATCTGTGGGCCCCTCGATGATTTGATGATGACAAATGGAAGTGCTCGGCCGAGCCAGGACTGATTTGATTTGTTCAATTAGTCAGTCGTCATAAATCGGAAATCGGGAAACAACAAATGGACAGAGAGAATGATTATAATCCATGTCTCAGTCCATATGATATCTAGAATGGAGGAATATATGATCCCTTATCTAATGGACAAGTTATTGACAAAGGTCAGAGTTCATCTACAAGGTCAGAGTTCGACAGCGGCTTTTGAGAGCTACGATTGCCAGTTGGTTCCTGAAGTCATACGCAATAATAGTTTTAGACTTATCCAAGTGGGAGACTGTTGGATTAGTGTCTAAGTCCATAACTATAATTGGTAAGACTTGACCCGACCCGGCATGGTCCATTTGGGTTGCATGGCATCATGCATTTGGATAGACTATAATGAGAGAAATAACACTTAAGGTTGGTTAATATATTATAAGTTCTAATATATTAATAAGGTTATTTAATTAGTATTGATCAAGAATTGATTTGGAATTAATTAAGTGATCAAAAGGAGACTAATTAAATATATGGTTTGATTGTGTAAATCATTCATTCTTATATATGTGGGCTTGTGATCCAAGATTCCTTATGTTGGACTAAGTCCATGGGGTGACCCATGGATACTCCATGGAGGTTAAAATCCATGGAGCATAAGGAATGGGTAAAGTTATGAGTTACATGGTGTAACCCTAATAGCCACCATATAAAAGAATCCCATGGCTCAAGAAATCGAGCACTAATGTGTGAATATGAGGGCTAGACGATTTCAAGGAGTGTTCCATTTCTCTCAAGTCATTCCATGTGCATTTGGTGTTGTGTGAACCATTTGAGGTGTCACACTTGGGGCACTAGGCACTCAAGCTTCATGGAGACAAGCTACATCAAACAAAGGTATGTATTCTATCCATTTGATTACCCAAGTATCAAGTATTGTATGCTAGATAGGGTAATACCTTGGAAAGTTCATAATTGCATGTATAATAGAGAAAACATAGATCCAAGGTATTTAGGGTTGCATGTACACTTAGGAGTGTTAGAATGCTCAAAACCCATCACCTACAATGGCAGTTGAACAGCCCGAATTGAACGATGGGCAGTCAGAAGGAGGGAACTACAGTGGGACCGTTGGTCAAGCCAACCCACCAATAGTTCGACAAAACAACCAGTATGACGGAGTCGAGAGGAATGGATGCAAGTACAAGGATTTTCTGACTTGCAACCCATCAACTTTCACTGGAAAGGAAGATCCAATCGGAGTCATGGATTGGATCTCGGAGATGGAGTTAGCTTTCATGACGTGTGGTTGCAGAGGCAAGTTACAGACCACCTTTGCAGTACGTCAATTCCGAGGAGGTGTTGTGCGCTGGTGGAATACCCTGGGGAAGACTCTGAGCCCCAATGAGCCCCTGCAACTGACATGGGCAGAGTTTTTGGTGCAGTTCAAACGTAAGTACTGCTCAGCCCAAAACCTGCTCGAGCTACAGAACCAGTTCCTGACCTTGAAGAAAGGAAGCATGTAAATTGATGAATACACCAACAACTTCACACAGAAGATGGAGTTCGCCTTGCATCTTGTTCCGGATGAGCTGACGAAAATCGACAAGTACGCAAAGGGACTTCCATGGGAGTACGCGGTGCCAGTGCGTCAGGTACCTACTCTGGAGGCAGCTATCTGGGCTGCCAAGTCTGTGGAGGATATCATTAAGGGAAGAGCTGCCAACAAGATTGAGGTTGGAGAAAATAGGAAGTTTGAGGGGTCTATGAGGCCCAATAAGAAGATCAAGTCTGGTTCAAAAGAGTTTAGCGGAGGAGGAAACAAAGTGAAATGGTGCGAGAAGTGCAAGAAGTGCAAGAAGAAGCACTTCGGGAAATGTAGCGAGGAAGTGACTTGCTACAAGTGTGGGAAGACCAGACATTATGCCAACGAGTGCACCGCCATCAAAAGGGTGTGTTATGAATGCCGTGAAGAAGGGCACGTTGCTAAGGATTGCCCGAAGAAGAAAGAGGCAACAAGACCAAACATTCCACCGAAACCGAAGGCAAGAGCGTTCCATATGATCCTTGACGAAGAAGATGGAAATGAAAGGGATCAGGAATGAGGATCTATGAAGTAGTCGTGTAAATAGTACCACGTGGTGTAGCCTATTAGAGGCATAGTATAGGTTGAACTTGAACACCTATGTAATCGTTTCAAGGAATAATATAAAACCTTCGTTTTGTTATCTAATGTCTCAAGTTGTTATGTGATTTTCTTGTATGGTGACGGGTGAACTGCGAGACAATACTTAGGACGAGTATGAGTAGGTGTGAAAGGTAGTAGAGGCCTATACTACCGGAAGCACAGGACTCACACTTGGATCAGGGAAAGTCACAAAGTTACCAAGAAGCTAGTAATTGATATGTTTTATTCAAATATGTCGTTACCATCGTTTCGGTAATGACTAAGAGGAAGATTGTTATTCCGACCCTAGTGGTCATATCGAGTTGAGTCCGACTACGATAAGTATGTTACGTGGTTCAGAGAACCAAGTTTGATGTAGCATCTGACTTAAGCCGGAAGATTGAAATAAAAGATAATCAAAGTGATCGGTAGAGGTATCGCGATAGTTGCTTGTAGCTAGAAATGCTACCTTTTAAGATGTGATTAGAACATGATGAAATGTATAGTATGTTCTGGAAGACTCTAAGAGACCTGAGTCTAAGCGTGGGAACATATGATGGTAAGTCATTAGAATATGACGCATCGGTCCATTGTAGTAATAAAATAACTTATCTTAAGTTTGTTAAGAAGAAGAATCAGTCTCCAGTAAGGATCGAGATTGTGACTTGAAGGTCATAATTTGGAGTCTAACGTGAGATAGGGAGCAAGTGCAAGATCGAGCACCGCCTGCAATCAGGAAGTCTTAGAGTTAGATACTTGTTCGAAGAAACATCAAAGTTACGGTTATTACTTAGGATGAAGAGATAACGTATGGAGTCATCATGTGAGCCCTGTTTCGTTGATGATTCCGGTACGTAATCATCCTAAGGGGGAGATAATTGTAACGCCCATAGATCCGGGCTAGTCAATTTAGAGATAATAGGGGTCGAAAACGAATTTTCGACAAAATATTATTTAGAATAAATAGTCTTAACCAAGTTGTAGAATACGTCTCAAGGGTTCCGTACATATAAAGAACGCTGAAATCCGAGTTATAACGAAGAAGTTATGGTCCGTCGAAGTTTTACGGCAAAACCGGCACGACACCGGGAGACGTAAATAGTGAATTTACGATGGATGACTTTTTAGCCTTAGAAATCTAAGAAAAAGTTGTAGTATACGTTAAACTGAGAACATACAAAAAAAGAACGCCCAAATCTGACTTCGTATGAGGAAGTTATGAATTTTCTAAGATTTGGCTTAGCAGTGCACAGCCCGAAACTCGAATTTTAGATCGAACGGTTTTTGGCCTACGCGACCTAAATGAGAATTGAAGATCTCATTAATAGGAACTCAACGGTAAAAAGACAGACGAAAACAGAGTCCGTATGTAGAAGTTATGAATTTTACGCGGACATTTAACAGTATAATCTCCCGTACTGTTAAATTTAAGATCGGTCCAGAATTAGCCGACGAAGTCAAAATGAAAGTTGTAGATCTTATTTTTACCTACTCGTGGATATAAAGAACGTCAAAAACGGAGCTCGTATGTGAAAGTTACGGATTTTAGAAGTCGGAAGTGTGTTGTGCGAAAATGGGTGACGTGGCACAATCTTGGCCATTGCTTTCTCCCCAAGTCTTGCCACCAGATGGTGACATGTGGCACCAAGTTCAGCCATATTTCACCCTATAAATAGAACCTCTTCCACCCTCATTTTCTTCACACCTTTCCCATTCTTTCTTCTCTTTACTCTCTCTTTAGAACCTCTCTCTAGCCCCGAAACCCCCCGAAAAGCCTAGGGAACCTCCCTAGCACGAGGCGGAAGCCCCAGAGTGCTCGACGGCTCCGAGAAGAAGATCTTTTCGGCTCGGGAATGCTGCTCCAAGCAAAACCCGGTTTTCTATAAAACCCGCTGTAAGTGAGCTACGCCTACGCTATTTTTAATATAGCTTTTATTTAATTATAGTAACGTTATTAGAAACTTATAATAAGTACTTGGCTATTATTATGGGTATTGATTAATGCTTATATAATAGTAATAATAGCTAGACTATTAATTAGTCTCGGCGAATAATAGACTAAACTCTAGTGGTAATAATACTAGGTTTCGTCGAAGGAAATTATTTTTAAGAAGCGAAGCTTTGTCTGAGTTCGGAATCACCACCTTTTCAAGTGAGTGCATGGTCCCTTTCATCTTACACATAGATATGAAGTATTTAATATAAATTACGTGCTATGTGTGCATATTGTCTGAATACTTGCTGTCTATGCTGGGTGAAATATTTTTATACACGTTTTAAATGATTTAAACTGTATATGTATTTTATATCTACAAAATGTGTTGGGTAAAACATGGGTAGATGTAATAGTTGCTGTGTGACCAAATAAAATAATGAGAGGCCTCGATATAGATGTTATTGATGATCCAGTCATCTAGCGGAGTATATATGACGACCACACACTATTCTAGACAGTCCAGTGGAATGCTAGCAGGCTCGCAACCTGTAGGTGTTTATTTGAACTGTGTGCTCACCAACAGTACTCCATCCCCCACATGGTTGCCTTATTTGACATGAATTGCTGAGGAACCCCCGAAGCATGCGTTGTCACCCCGATGAAAGTCCTTAGACTAGGTCCCTTGTGTTAGATGTTTTAGGGACGTAAAGTGAGGATAACGGGAACGGGTAATCGGGTTTGTTTGGTTTGATAAAGTTAATAAACTTATTTATTGTGGGTTGAAAACCTTATGTACTCACCAGGTTTCCCAACCTGACCCACTCAGTTTATTTATATCACAGGTGTTGATATGAAGTCACATTACACTGAGAGATTAAGGAGATATAAATCACTAGTGATAATGAATGTAAGTTCTGTTTATGCTTACGTTTCTGTATTGACGATGACATGAATGTTTTAAAATGAATAAAAATACTTTTCTTCGGAAATGCTTTGATAACGTATTTATCATGTTTTATTGGGAACAAATTCCGCAACATTTTTATTAAAAGCGGTACTCTGATTTTTATAAAGCATAAACAAAATCGGTTTTTTCTGGCCGTGAAAATGGGATGTCACAGTTGGTATCAGAGCATTAGTTTAAGCGAACTAGGAATATGGATTTATTTCTAGACTTAAACTTAGAATGCTAAGCACGGATTGTGAGGAGTGTGTCTAATAAAATTTAGGTAAAGCACCTGAATAGACACAAGCACTAGCTAATTTAGGGAAAATGCCTAACATGCTTTTATGTGCTAAATGATTTATGATATGCATTGTATGATCGGATCTATGGTCTGTTGGCGACCGGATCTGGAAACTTTATGTGTTCAGATTTCTAAACGTTTAATTACGGTATTAGAACTGGCATATAACTTTTCGGAGAAATAGGGAGAATTACACGTCGATCGTAAATAAAATCTTTCCTATCTTAATTCTCGTCATTGCACACCGAACGTCTGATTTGGTATATAGATCGAAATGGCAAGAACCCGTAGTGGAGTCGGGAATGCAAATGGGAACATGAATCAACCACCATTGATTGAACATATACCTGTTATAGCAGATGCTCCTGAGCCAATTACAATGGCCAGAGTACAAGCCATGATACAGGCTATGTTGGCTGAACAACGGGAAAAGATGAGGCAGATGTTGCATGAAAATAGGGACGAACCTACTGTTGGATTAATGTCTAAGTCCATAACTATAATTGGTAAGACTTGACCCGACCCGGCATGGTCCATTTGGGTTGCATGGCATCATGCATTTGGATAGACTATAATGAGAGAAATGGCAAATGGTGTAACCAAAGGAAGATCCTTAAGTTGTCTCCAAAACTGGCAAATGGTGTAACCAAAGGAAGGGAGTAGTGACGCCTGGACCTCCAACCTAAAAGCTACACCTTGGTCAAATATTGATATGAAGATCCTTAAGTTGTCTCCAAAACTGGCTGATTAATAAAGTTCGCAAGATAGTAGACTAATCTTACTAGTCAACATACACACATATGTATATAAACATAAATACAAACACACAGAACAAAAACAAAGAAAAAGGGGTGCGCGAATTTTCCAAACGACAATACGGGCTGATCGCCCACATCGTTTGAGCAAAGCAAAACGTCAGCATGCAGCCACAAAGATGACCTCTCTATGAACATGTCAGTCCGCAAACAATAAAGCCTCCAGGCTCTCGAAACAGACGTACTCAAAGGGTTCGAAGGATCATAACCTTCCCCTGAAAACTTAACACACACAAGTCCAGGGAGTCTCGAGGTGACGATCTCGGCTCACCTTAAGCGACCACAAAAGAGAGGCAATTGGTCACTCAACTAAGGACTAAAAGCAAGGCCTATAAAATACTTTTCGAGGAGACACCTCCCCAAACAAAAGGAGAAGCTCGCGAGAACGGGCAAACACTAACGGTGAAGACCCTGCAAGGTCGAATACAATAATGTTCCAGAAAGTGCATACGAAAAACAAACAATAAACATCCAAAAGCACACAACAAAAATCAACCCTGACGAGGTTGAGTTGAGGCAGCGCCCTCAACACCACCATCTGAGACGAGTTCCTCATCTTCAGAGCATAGTTGGAGAAGATCAGCAAGGCCGAGCTCGCCCAAATAGAGATAGGACACGAAGTCCGTCTCGGCAAAGACCTGATGGCAGCATGCATTGCATCAACAGATTATGCCGCAACATCCGGATCGGACGAGCCAGGCCCGCCGCCAGCCAGACACACTCGTTCCATCTGCTTCCCCCTCTCTATACCGGCAACTACACACGTTGCCTTCACACGATGAATCCCAAGCGCAAACTTGCTACTCTCGACAACACGGCTAACCACACGAACTACCCCCTTCTGAAGAACCCAAGCTAAATCAGCCTCCAAGACTTTCCTCCTCGAGACCTTAGCGGCAAACTGATCGTCTCGCAGTGCCAAATGCTCCACCAATGCTTCTTTCTCCGAGACCAAATTCTGGACCTGCTGGGATAAGAGATTAACCTCCCCATCCATAGTCGCCACCTGAGCTTCTACAACATTCTTCTCCCCAGACAACATGAGGTAGCGTTCATCAAACTTGCGTCGCACCTCTTCGAGAAGCCAAACCTTCTTCGCAAGCTTGTCATGCTCTGATTTAACAACAACCAACTCCGCTAAATCGGCCCCTATGTAACGAAGATGACCAACAGCCGCCACCAAGTAAGGAGCAACCTGAGCAGCGACATACTGAAGATCGTTCGCCATGTGAGAATAAGAAAGAGAATCGAGAGCCTCCATGGTAGCCGAAGGAAACGCATGTCGGCACCACTGTAACGCCCGCAGATTCGGGCTAGTCAATTTAGAGACAATAAGCGTTAAAAATGACTTTTTGATGGAAGATTATTTAGAGTAAATAATCTTAACCAAGTTATAGTATATGTCACAAGGGTTCCGTACATATAAAGAACGCCGAAATCCGAGTTATAACGGAGAGTTATGACCCGTCGAAGTTTTACGGCAAAACCGAATTTTTGATAAATTACTTTTTAGCCTTAGCGATATAAACGAAAGTCATAATATACATTAAACAGAGAACGTGCATAAAAAGAACGTCCAAATCTGACTTCATATGAGGAAGTTATGATTTTTCTAAGATTTAGCATAGTAGTGCACAACCCGGAATTCGAATTTTAGATCGATTGATTTTTAGCCAACACAACCTAAATGAGAATTGAAGATCTCATTAATAGGAGATCAACGATAAAAAGACAGCCGAAAACGGAGTCCGTGTGTAGAAGTTATGAATTTTACACGGTCGTTAACAGTGTAATTTCTCATACTAGTAAATTTAAAATCGGTCGAGAACTAGCATATGGAGTCAAAATGAGAGTTATAGATCTTGTCAATACCTACGTGTGGATATAAAGAACGTCAAAAACAGAGCTTGTATGCAAACGTTACGGACTTTAGAAGTCAGAAGGGTGCTGCTGCGAAAGGGGTGACATGGCTTAATCTGGACCATTGCTTTCTCCCCACGCCATGCCACCAGATGGTGACATGTGGCACCAACTCGATGAGTTGGAGGCTCAAACTCTACGATTTTGGCCATTTTCCAGCCTATAAATAGGATGCGAGAGCACCCTATTTTCTTCACACCAAAATCCTTTCTTTATTTCTTTTTTTTTCTCTTTCTTTCTCTCTAACTTCTCTCTAAGCCCTCCCAAAGCCCTAGTAACTCCTAATTGCTAGAGGAAATACCTGGAGCGCTAGAAGGCTCCGAGAAGAAGAGCTTTCGGCTCGGAAGTTCTCCCTCCGCAGAGCCCGGTTCCTAGCCAAACCTCCCGGTAAGTGAGTTATGCTTACCCTACTTCAAGTATAACTTATGTTTAAGTTCAATAGCGTTATTATGAACTTATAAACAATAAATATATTATAAAATATAATATACAAAGTGTTATTATAATATCTTTTAACTACTCGCGGTACGGGGAATCTGGTTTGAAGGGTCGCATATGGTTGTTGGATTTCAGTAGTGCTATAATGCCAAAATGGTCCTGCCCTCCGGTGTTTCATGTTTGGTCCCTGTCTGTACATAGTGGTTGAAAAGTATTGTTTAAAACTTATAAAACAATATCTCTCGTAAATAATCGCTATAAATATTAGACTAAAATCTAGCGGTAATGATACTAGGTTTCGTCGAAGGAAAATATAATTGTTAGAAGCGAAGCGCTGCCTGAGTTTGGAATCATCACTTTAACAAGTGAGTGCATAGTTAATTTCAACTTACACACACGCACACACACACACACACACATATATATATATATATATATATATATATATATATATATATATATATACATATATGAAGTATTTAATATAAATTACGTGCTATGTGTGCATATTATATGTGTTATTGATATCTATGCTATATGAACGATTTATACATGTTTTAAATGATTTATACTGTATATGTATTTTATATCTACGAATATGTTGGGTAGAACATGGGTAGATGAATGATGAGGGGTGAAAGATGATATAGATGAATATTGGGAGCCGCGCCACAACCTGTAGATGTTTTTGAACTACGATGTACTCTAAACATCCTAGCAGCTACGCCTAAAGGATAATATCGGCAGCTGAGCCTAATAGAGAACATCATAATCATGGCAGCTGCGCCTAAATAATAATATCAGAAGCTGCGCCTAATAGAGAACGTCAGAATCCTAGCAGCTGCGCCTAAATAATAATATTGGCAGCTCTGCCTAATAGATAACATTGGTAGCTGTGCCATAGGCAACGATGGACTTCATGCCTATTCCTTAGGGTAATCCTTAGGAATGAATGAATGAAGGATAACTAATTCTTAGGGTAGATCCTTAAGAATAAAGAAGATAATAGGGATGGTAATTGGGTTGATTGTTTGATGATTAAACATAATAATTATATTTGTAACATCCATAAAATACGGTCCAAAAAATTTCGTTTTAAATCATTAAGTTAAACAATAGTTATCAAACCATTTCATCAAAATTAGTCAAAGTATTTCAAAACATTATTATTAGAGTTTCCAAATCAAAACATCAGAGGAAACACCCCAAGCTAAACATCATGGTGTGTACAATGCAATCATTCCGAACTCTTCCCTTTGCAACTGGAAGTACCTGAAACCAAAACTGAAAACTATAAGCACGAAGTTTAGTGAGTTCCTCATACTACCACATACCATACACATAACACATATACTGGCCCCGCCCGGCATCAGGATCTGCCTGGCATCGAGCCCCGCTCGGTATACGAATCTGTTTCTTCAAGGCCCTACCTGTCTCTGGGCCTCGCCCGCTATACACTACAAACAATATCATATAATCATACTAGCACATAAAGAATCATACACAGTACTATATGTTCCAGTCCTAAGGTCTCGCCTATCATGATGAGATATGGAACCCCGTCCATACTCAACTAGTGATGAGATACGGGACCCCGTCCACACTCACTTCCCTACCAGGCACATACAAGTATCACGCAGACAACAAGTATAATCTAACATGCACTGTGACGCCCGTAGATCCGGGCTAGTCAATTTAGAGATAATAGGGGTCGAAAACGACTTTTCGGCAAAATATTATTTAGAATAAATAGTCTTAACCAAGTTGTAGAATACGTCTCAAGGGTTCCGTACATATAAAGAACGCTGAAATCCGAGTTATAACGAAGAAGTTATGGTCCGTCGAAGTTTTACGGCAAAACCGACACGACACCGGGAGACGTAAATAGTGAATTTATGATGGATGACTTTTTAGCCTTAGAAATCTAAGAAAAAGTTGTAGTATACGTTAAACTGAGAACATACAAAAAAAGAACGCCCAAATCTGACTTCGTATGAGGAAGTTATGAATTTTCTAAGATTTGGCTTAGCAGTGCACAGCCCGAAACTCGAATTTTAGATCGAACGGTTTTTGGCCTACGCGACCTAAATGAGAATTGAAGATCTCATTAATAGGAACTCAACGGTAAAAAGACAGACGAAAACAGAGTCCGTATGTAGAAGTTATGAATTTTACGCGGACATTTAACAGTATAATCTCCTCGTACTGTTAAATTTAAGATCGGTCGAGAATTAGCCGACGGAGTCAAAATGAAAGTTGTAGATCTTATTTTTACCTACTCGTGGATATAAAGAACGTCAAAAACGGAGCTCGTATGTGAAAGTTACGGATTTTAGAAGTCGGAAGTGTGTTGTGCGAAAATGGGTGACGTGGCACAATCTTGGCCATTGCTTTCTCCCCAAGTCTTGCCACCAGATGGTGACATGTGGCACCAAGTTCAGCCATATTTCACCCTATAAATAGAACCTCTTCCACCCTCATTTTCTTCACACCTTTCCCATTCTTTCTTCTCTTTACTCTCTCTCTAGAACCTCTCTCTAGCCCCGAAACCCCCCGAAAAGCCTAGGGAACCTCCCTAGCACGAGGCGGAAGCCCCAGAGTGCTCGACGGCTCCGAGAAGAAGATCTTTTCGGCTCGGGAATGCTGCTCCAAGCAAAGCCCGGTTTTCTATAAAACCCGCTGTAAGTGAGCTACGCCTACGCTATTTTTAATATAGCTTTTATTTAATTATAGTAACGTTATTAGAAACTTATAATAAGTACTTGGCTATTATTATGGGTATTGTTTAATGCTTATATAATAGTAATAATAGCTAGACTATTAATTAGTCTCGGCGAATAATAGACTAAACTCTAGTGGTAATAATACTAGGTTTCGTCGAAGGAAATTATTTTTAAGAAGCGAAGCTTTGTCTGAGTTCGGAATCACCACCTTTTCAAGTGAGTGCATGGTCCCTTTCATCTTACACATAGATATGAAGTATTTAATATAAATTACGTGCTATGTGTGCATATTGTCTGAATACTTGCTGTCTATGCTGGGTGAAATATTTTTATACACGTTTTAAATGATTTAAACTGTATATGTATTTTATATCTACAAAATGTGTTGGGTAAAACATGGGTAGATGTAATAGTTGCTGTGTGACCAAATAAAATAATGAGAGGCCTCGATATAGATGTTATTGATGATCCAGTCATCTAGCGGAGTATATATGACGACCACACACTATTCTAGACAGTCCAGTGGAATGCTAGCAGGCTCGCAACCTGTAGGTGTTTATTTGAACTGTGTGCTCACCAGCAGTACTCCATCCCCCACATGGTTGCCTTATTTGACATGAATTGCTGAGGAACCCCCGAAGCATGCGTTGTCACCCCGATGAAAGTCCTTAGACTAGGTCCCTTGTGTTAGATGTTTTAGGGACGTAAAGTGAGGATAACGGGAACGGGTAATCGGGTTTGTTTGGTTTGATAAAGTTAATAAACTTATTTATTGTGGGTTGAAAACCTTATGTACTCACCAGGTTTCCCAACCTGACCCACTCAGTTTATTTATATCACAGGTGTTGATATGAAGTCACATTACACTGAGAGATTAAGGAGATATAAATCACTAGTGATAATGAATGTAAGTTCTGTTTATGCTTATGTTTCTGTATTGACGATGACATCCCAAATGTTTTAAAATGAATAAAAATACTTTTCTTCGGAAATGCTTTGATAACGTATTTATCATGTTTTATTGGGAACAAATTCCGCAACATTTTTATTAAAAGCGGTACTCTGATTTTTATAAAGCATAAA
Source organism: Lactuca virosa (assembly GCF_052849685.1). Lineage (NCBI taxonomy): Eukaryota > Viridiplantae > Streptophyta > Magnoliopsida > Asterales > Asteraceae > Lactuca > Lactuca virosa. The sequence continues at coordinate 436,483,595 of NC_136430.1, read as the reverse complement.
CAAAATCGGTTTTTTCTGGCCGTGAAAATGGGGATGTCACATGCACATAGTCATCGGGTATCACCCGACATCGAACCGTAGTCCGGAAACACACATATAAACATTCCTTGTGCACCGCCCTACATCGGACCTTAGTTCGGAAAAGCATACATATAAACATTCCTCGGGCCCTGCCCGACATCAGATCGTAATCCAGAACATACAAATACATAAATGACTCAATAGCTTAAGCCCAACGTCCAGAACTTCAAATTAGGTCCATATCAGTGTCTTAATCCATAAATTCGACCACTTGGCACCTTTGCATGGTCCAAAAGGACCCAATCATGATTTCAAGCCTTCTAACTCCATAAAGGGGCCAAGATGCAAGCTTTTACCTTAAGACCTTAGTCCAAACTTCCAGATCTGATTCAAAGGGGCTTCTTAAGTCATAAAGTTTCTAACTTTATGACTTAGCATAACTCAATGGGACCCAAATCAAAACCCTAAGTCCCAAACTTCATCAAATGACTTCCAAATCATGCATGAAGGGTTTTTACCTATCAAGATCCAAACTTTGTGATTCCATAACCTCAACAAGGATCAAATATGAAGCTCAAAGGTTCTAGAGTAACTTCTACTCACAAGAACCACCACAAAGGGACCAAAACCATAACCAAAAACCAACTAGATAGATCTACATGAAAGAGTTGTCAAGGTTGAAACTTTATACCTCTAGAAGATAGATCTAGGTGAACAAATCTTGGATCCAAAAGCTCCAAGTCCAACAATGACTCTTCAAAAAGTTCCTTCTTCTTCCTCAAGCACCAAAACACACATAATAAAGTTGAGATTTTATTTAGTATTTGTAATAAGAAAATGGTGGTATAAGTCATATTTATACATACTAGTAATCTCCAAATCATAGTCCAAATGCAACCATTTCGTAGTCAGAGTTGTAATTCATAGTCAAACTTTGAAATGACTACACATTAATGACAAGTCACTGTAGTAACCTGCAAATCGTAGTCAAACTTCGAAATGACAACACATAAATGAAGGGTTTTGAGCATTCTAACACTCCTATGGTGTACATGCAACCCTAGAAACCTTGGATCTATGTTTTCTCTAAAATACATGCAAATAATAATTTTTCCAAGGTTTACATCCTAACTAGCATGTTATGGGGTACTTGAATCATAAAACACTAGTAGAATTACATACCTTTTAGTATTGGTTGATTGCTTGGAGTTTGAGAGCCTAGCACCAATAATGTGGATGCCTCAAATGGAAGTCACAAATCACCACAAACTTTGGAAACTTGAGAGAGTAGTAGCACACTTCTAGAAATCGGCCACACCTTAGTTCTCACACACACTAGTGCCATTTCAAGTGCCAAGGACCCCTTTATATAGTGTGGTGGATTAGGGTTACATTCATGTAAACCCTAATACCCATGACCTTTCATTTCCATAAGATCCATGGGTTAAAGCTCCATGGACTATCCATGGACTTTCCATGCAAGCCTAGCCCATTCTAAATAAGCATTAGCCCACACTATATATATACAAGAGCCCATATTTAATTAGTCACCCTTTTGATCACCAAATTAATTCTAAATTAATTTTAGATCAATACTAATTAAATAATATGATTTCATATTAATATATTAGAACTTATAATATATTAATAAATCATAACTTATACTATTCTCAAAAGATTATCCATATAAGATGTTCGGGTGAAGTGCAACCCAAATGGACCATGCCGGGTCGGGTCAAGTACATCTCAAATATAGTTATGGACTTAGACACCTTATCCAACAGTCTCCCACTTGGATAAGTCTAATAACTATAGTTGCAAGCATGAATTCAGGAACCGACCGGCAATCGTAGCTCTTAAAACTCTGTTGAACTATGAAGCGCCATTTTAGATAAGGGATCATATAATCCTCTATTCTAGATATCAGCCGGACAAATACATGGAACAATGTCGTACTTATTGTCCATCAGTTTGTTTCCTAATTTACGTTTTGTCTGACATAGAACTTAATCGAACACATCAATTTAGTTCTGACCGGGCCCGGTACATAGGTCAAAACAAAATCATCGAGGGGCCCAGATATCGCTTCTAATCCTAGAAGGAATATATAAACTTCGACTCATATGCTTGTTCTACTATTTGTTGAATTATACACAAAGTTACGTTTTATGACATCAAGTTACCGATGCGTTTTCGTACAATCAATGCATAACCAACTCATAGGCAACAACTCATATCTCTAGGTTTGAAGACTTATATGATATTACCGTCTCACGATCACTCGAGATAAATTCCATGAAGTGATACAAGTGAGCGTGGGTTTAATCCAATACTCAGAACTTATGAGCACTCATGAATGTTGTAGCAACTCTTGCTATGTCCAACACCTTATACATCTACAAGCCAACTTCATGACAGTCTTGATTCATACCTACTTCCAACATATGACCGACTGTGGAGAATTTGAATAAAGAAATTATTCTGGAAGTCAAAACATGCAAAATTGAAGCAATAGTAAATAATTGACATACAATAGCAACACTTTACTTATAACTAAACAACAAATTTTATTCAATCATCAAATGTCAATTACATTTTACAAGTTTCAGAGCTATCTAATCTGTAAAACTTATATCGTCCTTCAGCCTGATGCGCCTCGCATGCTGTAAATACCTAACCCTAGTCAGTCCCTTCGTGAGGGGATCTGCTGGGTTCTTATCCGATAATACCCTCTTTTCCATGAGGAGTCCTTCTTCTATTCGATGTCTAATGAAGTGGTATTTTCTGTCAATGTGTCTGGATCTGCCATGATCTCTTGGTTCCTTGGCTAAGGCAACCGCACTATCGCTGTCACAGAAAATATCCATAGGCTCCTTTATAGCTGGTACAACTCCAAGGTCTCCGATGAAGTTCCTCATCCATATCGCCTCCTTTGCCGCTTCACTCGCTGCTATATACTCTGATTCACAAGTCGAATCATCTACCGTCTCCTGCTTGGAACTTTTCCAAGTAATCGCTCCTCTATTCATGGTAAAGACCCAGCCCGACTGAGAGCGGAAATTATCCCTATCAGTCTGAAAGCTAGCATCATTATACCCCACTACCCTCAAGTCATCACTCCCACCGAGGGTAAGGATCCAATCCTTACTCCTCCACAGGTACTTGAGAATGTTATTTACCGCAATCCAGTGAGCCTTGCCAGGATTCCCCTCATATCTGCTGACCATGCTCAAAGCAAAGGCCACATCAGGGCAAGTACAAGTCATAGCATACATGATCGAGCCAACAACGGAAGCATATGGTAATCGACTCATCTCAGCTATCTCATCCTCTGTACTCGGGCTCTGAGCCTTGCTCAGTTTGGCATTATGTTGGATCGGTAAGTCACATTTCTTGGAATTCTGCATGTTGAACCTTTTCAACACTTTGTCCACATAGGTGCTTTGACTAAGTCCAATTAGTCTTTTACTCCTTTCTCTCAATATCCTTATCCCTAGGATATAGGCAGCTTCTCTAAGGTCCTTCATAGCGAAACACTTCCCAAGCCGGGACTTAACCTCCTGCAAAGTTGGGATGTCATTTCCCATGAGTAGTATGTCATCCACATACAGTACCAAAAAGCTAACTATACTCCCACTAGCTCTAACATACACACATGACTCATCTTCGCTTCTCGAAAAGCCAAACTCTTTGAATTTCTCATCAAAACAAAGGTTCCAGCTGCGAGATGCTTGTTTCAATCCATAAATGGATTTCTCAAGCTTGCACACTCTATCAGGGTACTCTGCACTGACAAAACCCTCTGGCTGACTCATGTAAACATCCTCAGCCAAATTTCCAATAAGGAAAGCGGGTTTGACATCCATTTGCCATATTTCATAATCATGAAATGCAGCAATGGCTAGCATAACCCTAATAGACTTAATCTTTGCCACTGGTGAGAAGGTTTCATCATAATCAACTCAATGAGTTTGAGTGAAGCCCTTCGCAACCAGTCGTGCCTTATAAGTGTGCACTTTTCCATCCATGTCGGTCTTCTTCTTGAATATCCATTTGCACCTGACCGTCTTACGACCCGATACATTGTCCACCAAGTTCCAAACTTGATTGTCATACATGAACTGAATCTCGATGTCCATAGCCTCTTTCCATTTAGCAGATTCAGGGCCTTCCTTAGCTTCCCTATAGCTGTTAGGTTCATCCAAATTTACCAGTGTGCTATCATTGATAAATGTATCACCTTCCGCAGTAATATGGAAACCATAGTAATGCTCAGGTGGATTACTAACTCTAGTGGAACGCCTCAGAGGTATAGACTCGTCAGTTGGTTCAACAGGAGTTTCCTCCTCAGGTTGATTGCTAGGGTTTGAGGTTCCTTCACCACGTGACTCTTGAATTTCTTCAAGGTTAATTTGCCTCCCACTGTTTCCTTGGCTTATGAACTCTCTCTCGTGAAAGACCCCTCTCCTTGCTACAAAGACCACATTATCACTGGGTTTGTAGAAGAGGTAACCAAAGGATTTCTGTGGGTAGCCGATGAAAATACACATCTCACTTCTAGGTTTGAGCTTTTCGTGAGTCTCATGCCTCACGAAAGCCTTGCAACCCCAAATCTTGATATGATCTAAATTGGGAACTTTCCCAGTCCACATCTCGTGAGGTGTTTTGGCAACCTTCTTTGTAGGGACTAGATTAAGGATATGGGCGGCAGTCTCTAAGGCATACCCCCAAAATGAGATTTGTAACGAAGCTCGACTCATCATGGAACGAACCATGTCCAACAAGGTTCGATTACGCCTCTCAGCCACACCATTAAGTTGTGGTGTTCTGGGAGGTGTCAATTGTGAGACAATCCCACATTCCTTAAGATAGTCAAGGAACTCTGTACTAAGATACTCTCCTCCTCGATCGGATCAGAGCATCTTAATGTTCCTGCCCAACTGATTCTCCATTTCCTGTTTAAACTCTTTGAAATTTTCAAAGGTTTCTGACTTATGCTTGATTAAGTAGACATAACCATATCTACTATAATCATCAGTAAAAGTCACATAGAAGCAGTTAGCATCCCTTGTGGCGGTTCTGAAGGGTCCACACACATCGGTATGTATGAGATCCAACAAACCCTCACCCCTAGCACAAGTACCAGTGAAGGGTGACTTTATCATTTTCCCAATCAAACAAGATTCACAACTATCATCCGACTTTAGGTCAAATGACTCCAAGACTCCATTCTTTTGGAGTTGGCCTATGCGTTTCTTTCTTACATGTCCAAGACGACAATGTCATAATGATGCTTTATCCAAGTTAGTAGAAGAATCAATACACAACACATTATTTCCTAGGTTATCTACAACCGACACAGTTTCATACACACCATCACAAGGTAATGCTTTAAAATAAATAACATTATTATAAAAAGCATTAATACTACCACATTCATTATCAAACGAAAAGGTACACCCTTGTTTGTACAAACCATGAAAGGAAATAATATTCCTCGCCATTTCAGACGAGTAAAAACACTTATTCAAATCTAACACTAACCCACTACTTAACAACAAAGAATAAACTCCAATCTTGGTGACAGGTGAAGCTTTCCTATTCCCCATGATCAAGTTTATCTTCCCATGCTCCACATTCTCACTTCTTCTTAGTCCCTGCAAGTCAGAACATATGTGAATACCACAACCTTTATCAAGGACCCAAGAATTAAAATATGGTGAGTTATCAGACAATATAGTGTAAATACCTGTATGGTTGGGTTTCACTTTCCCATCCTTAACATCTTGCAGGTACTTTGGGCAGTTTCGCTTCCAGTGCCCCTTATCATGACAATAGTAGCATTCAACTTCCTTTGGGCTGGAAGGAGTGACTGAACCACTTTTGGTTCCACTCGAAGAGGAGCCATCAAGAGACTTTCCCTTGGTACCCTTCGAAGGGGTTTTCCTCTTCTTCCCTCTACTTTTCCTGATTGCCAAGACAGGGGCGGAGTTAGGAGTAGGAATAGTAACAATCGATTTACCTTTGATACCACTTTCGGCGGTCTTCAAAAGTCCTTGATGTTTGCTGAGTGTGACCTACTCCTTGTTCATGTGATATGTCATTCGGAATTGATCATAACAAGAAGGTAAGGAGTGCAATATGATGTCAATTGCCAACTCCTTCGGGAATTTCACATTCAATTTCAGCAAACGGTCCACGAATCTTCGCATTTTCTGCATGTGGCCCGTGATGGGTTCACCATCCTTCATCTGGGTTGTTATCATGGAGGAGATGATTTGATACCGCTCTTGACGAGCACTCTGATGGTATCTGTCCATTAAGTCCTGGTGCATCTTAAAAGGGTAATAATACTCATAGGACTTTTGCAGCTCGGCTGTCATCGTGGCCAACATGATACATGCCACCTTAGTGGCATCTCTTTCATGTGCTCGGAATTCAGCGATCTCCTCTGGAGTAGCAGACGACTCATCAAGTTCCTTAAGCTCCTTGTCGAGGAAATATTCCTTGTCCTCATAGCGCGTGACCATCCTGATGTTCCTAATCTAATCATTGAAGTTGGAACCATCGAATATGACTCTCCCAGAAAGGTTCATGAGAGAGAAGGAGCCGGTAGGTTTTGAGCCAGAAGCATTGTTGGAAGACATCTGAAAATGAAGAAGGACAAGTTTAGATTAGCTATGGAATCCTTAATAAAACACCCAAATATAATATTAAGGCTAGGACCCAACACAATACTTTATAACTTGGAAGAGGGATGCCGTAATCCAAGCTATAAAATATTTGAAGGTAGCTGAATGACGATTCACCAATTTCCACAATGAAAAACGAAATAAATTATTAGGTTTTAATTGGTTTTGAAACGCCTAGATTCTTTTGAGATTCATTGAACTTTTCAATAGCATGTTTCAAGCTCGATTGTGCCCTTCAGGTTTTGTGACTGGGATGCCGAGGATCACTAAACAAGGTGTGAATAACCATGCAAATTAACTTGGTACCTTAATATTATCACCTAAACGGTGTGCCGGTTAACCACACGCGCTCCACTGGTCTATGATAAACATTAAGTTACCCTTTGCCTTCCTTACTAATCCAAGTTAGTGTGCCGGTTAACCACACACGCTCCACCAACGACTTGGTAAGGTACAAAGTGTTAATTTCATGGGTTAGCACCAATTTCACATTTTCCTAAAGTAACTAAGATTGGGAATTTATAAAACATTTAGTTACTTTCTAATAACCATTACTTTTAATGAGAATTAAAGTCATTGTCCTACCCGTTCGGCTAACGACCCTCCACCAGTCAAGGAAGCGGTGGGTGAGAGTGGACACCCATTAAGCTGCCATTTTATAGGCAGCAACCTTATACCCCCTTATAGACCGACTTCGTGAATGAGGCCTACTAACGGTAAAACGACTTGATCTTATATATATATATATATATATATATATATATATATATATATATATATATATATATATATATATATATATATATATATGAAAGGACCCCTTTCTATACTTTCATATTTCTGAAAGACCCAAACTTTCATACTTGACAATATAGTTATTCCAAAACATACTACATGCATATTCATAAAACAATATTTTATATTGATAAAGCTGTTACAAACTACTGGATACAAACCCACTATTTCATAGTGTTATATATTACATAACTCCCTAGGATACTATAGTTTTATACATATGGGAGTGCAAAATACAATAGTTTCAAACTATTCGAAAATCTTCTATCAAAACAGTAGTTTCAAACTATTCAAAAATCTTCTACCAGTATATCACTATACTGGATGCTTATCTCCTGTAAATTAGTTAAACATTGAGAGGGGGTAAGCGGTGACGCTTAGTGAGTTCAATAATAGATACAATATAACGTTATGCTATTTATATATACTTTACTATGGCAGAGTCAAGGAGGATCAAGGAACAACAAAGGCATATGTGAATCATGTGACAAACTTTCCATATCAATCATTGATTTGATTCAAAAATATACAATCAATGAGACATAACAATTACCATACTTGATATACATTAATAAAGCTTTGGCCCAATTGGCACAGAAGACATACAACTTCGGCTTTTTGGTAGATTTCAGGCTTATAGCCATATCTAACCTTCTGCCAATACCATAGAATATAAATCATTCTCTTACGGAGACATGTTCTACATGGCCAGAGGCTATGTACCAGTACCAATATGAATCTAAGTCCTTTCACTGATCACATGGTCAAAGGTATTACTTTGCTATTAAACATAGCGAATAAAATTTAACACGGGAAAATAAACCGGAATAATAACACCGAAAAGCACATAGCACATACAACACATAACATACAATTGTTCGTATATATTAAACTCACCGATAAATAACCGGGGGTCAAAATAGTAATTCGGGCAGCACTTCGGCTCTAAATATGACTTTCTTCGTTGAAAACCGGGAGTTTTCTTGAAAACCGGGCTCTGCGAAGGTAGAGCTTCGAAACCGAAAAGATAAATTTTTTCGGGCTTCTCGGGAATCTCGGGGCACGCTTCGGGCTTTGGAATAAGTATCGGGGCTTCGGGGGAAGTCGGAATGTAAGAAAATGTTGAAAAGGGGTGAAAAAGACCAAAATTCAAACATCTAAACGGGAGGTCTCGCACCCCTTATATAGGTGCGAGCCTCGGATTCGAAGCGAGGAGAAGGGGGCATGTGTGCGAGGCTTGGAACACGCGGCAGCAGGGCGAAGCTTCGGTCGGAGAGCTGGCTGCTTCGGATTGGGCCTCCTCCTCGGTCGAATCAGGAGCTTACACGCGGGTCGGATCACGTGGGTGCATGCGAGGATCACGTGGCTTCCTTCGGACACCTGTGCGACACGCGTCGCTTCTCGGACCTGCCACTCAGCAGCTTCGGACACGTGGCCAGCTCCGAGCGAGGGTGACGTGGCAATCACTATTCATGCGATTTTTCTCGAAAATTGTGCCAAATCTTGTAAAATCCATAACTTTCTCATATGAGCTCCGTTTTTGACGTTCTTTATATGCACGCGTAGAGAAAATTATGCTCTACAACTTTCGTTTAGACTTCATCGGAAAATTTTGACTTTATTTTTATATTATTATTTTTAACAGACCGGGACTGGTAAATCCGTTAAAAATTCATAACTTCTTCATCCGACGTCCGTTTTCGTCAGACTTTTTACCGTTGTACTAATAATGACGAGATTCTCGTTTAGGTTGTGTCGGCTAAAAATCAATCGATCTAAAATTCGAGTTTTTAGCTGTCTACTGCTAAGCTGAAACTTGTAAAAATCATAACTTCCTCATACGAAGTCAGATTTTGGCGTTCTTTTTATCGAACTTCTCGGTTTAACGAATACTACGACTTTCATTTAGATCACTAAGGCTAAAAAGTAGTTTATCAAAAACTCACTTTTTACGTCATTCGGCACCGTGCCGGTTTTATCGCGGATCTTCGATTGGTCATAACTTCTTTGTTACAACTCGGATTTCGCCTATACGTTTCTAACGAGATTATCTACAACTTTCAACAATAAAATTTTACTTATTTTAATTTTTATATTTTCGCTAAATTTCACTATTTAGCTTTTAATTGGAATCTCATAAGACTTCCAATAGTTTATGAGTGATTCTGAACATAGTTTTACCTTATTTCTAGTAAAAACTATCTGTTAGAACTCAATACTCAATATCACATAATATTTCATAATATTATTTATATAAAACACGATCTCAAAACGTGTATGTTACAAATACCTCCTCCTTTTGAGAATTTCGTCCCCGAAATTACATCGATTAAAATAAATGGGGGTATTTCGCTCTTATCTCATTCTTATTTTCCCAAGTATAGTTCCGGCATCGATGGTGTTTCCACTTGACAAGCACCAACTCTACTTCTTTATTACGTAGCTTAGTTGTTCTTTCGTTTACGATCTCTTCAGACTCTTCTACATAAGTTAACTTATTATCCAGTTTCACCTCGGATAATGGAACTGCCTCATCATAGATGCTCAGGCATTTGCGCAGATAACTCACATGGAAGATGTGACATCCCCATTTTCACGACCAGAAAAGACCGATTTTGTTTATGCTTTATAAAAATCAGAGTACCTCTTTTAATAAAAATCTTGCGGAATTTGTTCCCAGAAAAACATGATAAATACGTTATCAAAGCATTTCCGAAGAAATGTATTTTTATTCATTTTAAAACATTTGGGATGTCATCGTTAATACAGAAACATAAGCATAAACAGAACTTACATTCATTTACACTAGTGATTTACATCTCTTTTAAATCTCTCAGTGTAATGTAACTTCATATCGACACCTGTGATACAAATAAACTGAGTGGGTCAGGTTGGGAAACCTGGTGAGTACATAGGGTTTTCTGTTGGATAAGGTGTCTAAGTCCATAACTTATTTGGTATATACTTGACCCGACCCGGCATGGTCCATTTGGGTTGCACTTCACCCGAACTATTTATATGGATAACATTATGAGAAGAGTATATTTGCGGCCTACTAATATATTATAAGTTATAATATATTAATATGAAATTGTATTATTTAATTAGTATTGATCTTAAATTAATTATGAATTAATTTAGTGATCATAAGGTGACTAATTAAATAATGGGCTATTGTACTTATATAGTGTGGGCTAACACTCATAAGGAAATGGGCTAAGCTTTAATGGGAGTCCATGGATGATCCATGGAGCTTTTAACCCATGGATCCTTGGAATAGGAAAAGACATGGGTTATTAGGGTTTGCATAGTTCATAACCCTAATCATCTACACTATATAAAGAGGCTTATGGTGCTTGAAAAGACACTATGTGTGTGTGCATAAGGTGTGGCCGATTTCTAGAGTATTAGAGTGCTCTCTCATAAGTTTTCCAAGTTTGTGGTGATTTGTGATTTCCATTTGAGGCATTCACATTATTGGTGCTTGGCTCTCAAACTCCCAAGGAATCAACTCACTAACAAAGGTATGTAATTCTTCTAGTATCTTTTATGTTTAAAAGTACCCCATGTATGCTAGATAGGTTATGAACCTTGGAAAATTATTTTGCATGTATTTTAGACAAACATAGATCCAAGGTTTCTAGGGTTGCATGAACACCTTAGGAGTGTTAGTTTGCTCAAAACCCAACAGTGGTATCAGAGCCTAGGCTTGTTTGTTTGATACTTGTTGCAAACTTGTTGAAAAACTCAAGTTTTCTGCATTCTGCAGCATGAACTCGCCGAGTCCATGGGGGAAATCGCTGAGTCCATGAGTAAATTCATCCTACTCGTCGAGTAGGTTCGTGCACTCGACGAGTAGAAGCCTCAGAATGCAGATTTTCGAGTTTTGCTGCTGGAAATGGACTAGAAACATTACCCTAAACTGTTTTGGTGTTATAAAACCTGTTTTAGATGGTGTAATGTTTATGCTAATCCATTTACAATGGCTTATATCAAAATTGCATGATAATATGTGTTCATATGTTCTTAGAATTTTTGATATGATGTTCATGTTCTTATGAATTATTGTTAGATCATAGGAATTATTTGCTAAATTGTTTATTGATAATTCTTGATCATTTATGTGTTTTAATGGAGTCCATAATTTGTCCTCAAGTTATGGATTTCCAAAGGTCACTTTCATTTATGCACACTTAAAACACATAAGTTACATGAAAATGAAGAGTCTTCATTTTATGAACCTTTAATTCATAAGTTATGAAATGAAAAGTTTTGAATAGTTTCAAAACTTGTCCTCAAGTTTTGGAATTTGTAAAGTTACACACACTTTAATATACTTTAATTCCAAACCCTTAGAGTTTTAAAAGTTAAAATTCAACCCTTATACTATTTATAACATTAATGGTTAATTATTATATATATGTATAAGATTAAGTCGTTTTACCGTTAGTAGGCCTCATTCACGAAGCCGGTCTATAAGGGGGGTATAAGGTTGTTGCCTATAAAATGGCAACTTAATGGGTGTCCATTCTCACCCACCGCTTCCTTGATCGGTGGAGGGTCGTTAGCCGAACGGGTAGGACAATGACTTTAAATTCTCATTAAAAGTATAATGAATATTATAAAGTAACTAAACCTTTAATAAATTCTCAATCTTAGTTACTTTAGGAAAATGTGAATATGGTGCTAACCCATGAAATTCACACTTTGTACCTTACCAAGTAGTTGGCGGAGCGTGTGTGGTTAACCGGCACACTAACTTGGACTAGTAAGGATCACGAAGGGTGACTTAATGTTTATCATAGATCGGTGGAGCGTGTGTGGTTAACCGGCACATTGATTAGGTGATAATATTAAGGGTACCAAGTGAATTTGCATGGTTATTCACACCTTGTTTTGCGATCCTCGGCATCCCAGTCACAAAACTTGAAGGGCACAATCGAGATTGAAACATGCCATTGAAAAGTTCAATGAATCTCAAAAGAATCTAGGAATTTCAAAACCAATTAAACCTAATAATTCATTTCGTTTTCATGGTGGAAATTGGTGAATCGTCATTCACCTACCTTCAAATATGTTATAGCTTAGATTACGGCATCCCTCTTCTAAGTTATAATATACTGTGTTGGATCCTAGCCTTAATATTACATTTGGGTGTATTATTAAGGATTCGATATATCTAATCTAAACTTGTTTTCTTCTTTTCAGATGTCTTCCAACAACAATGCTTCGGGCTCTAACCCTACTGGCTCCTATTCCCTCATGAACCTTTGTGGGAGGGTCATCTTTGATGGTTCCAACTTCATGGATTGGATCCGGAACATCAGGATGGTCACTCGTTACGAGGACAAGGAATATGTCCTCGATAAGGAGCTAAAGGAGCTTGATGAGTCCATTGCTACTCCTGAGGAGGTCGCTGAGTATCAGGCACATGAAAGAGATGCCACCAAGGTGGCATGCATCATGATGGCCACCATGACAGCTGAACTCCAAAAGTCCTATGAGGACTATTGCCCTTTTGAGATGCATCAGGATCTGATGGATAGGTACCATCAGAGTGCTCGTCAAGAGCAGTATGAAATAATCTCCTCCATGATCACTACCCGTATGAAGGATAGCGAACCAATCACGAGCCACATGCAGAAAATGCAAAGGTATGTGGACCGTCTAATGAAACTGAATGTGAACTTCCCTGAGGAGTTAGCAATTGATATCATTTTGCACTCCTTGCCCTCGTGTTATGATCAATTTCGTATGACATACCACATGAACAAGGAGGAAGTCACACTCAGTAAGCTTCAAGGACTTCTGAAGACTGCCGAAAGTGGTCTTAAGAGTAAGTCGGTTACTACTCCTACTCCTACTACTACCCCTATTTTGGCTATCGGGCAAGGCAAAGGGAAGAAGAGGAAGCACCCTTCGAAGGGTACCAAGGGAAAGTCCCTTGAAGGCTCCTCATCTGGAACCAAAGGTGGTTCTATCACTCCTTCTGCCATCCCTAAGGATACTGAATGCTTCTACTGTCAAAATAAGGGGCACTGGAAGCGAAACTGCCCAAAGTACTTGCAGGATGTCAAGGATGGGAAAGTGAAACCATCCCATGCAGGTATTTACACTATATTGTCTAATAACTCACCATATTCTAATTCTTGGGTTCTTGATACAGGTTGTGGTATTCACATCTGTTGTGACTTGCAGGGCCTAAGAAGAAGTGAGGATGTGGAGCACGGAAAGATAAACTTAATCATGGGGAACAAGAAGGTTGCACCTGTTGCCAAGATTGGAGTTTATACTTTGGTGCTAGATAGTGGGTTAAAGTTAGATTTGAATAAATGTGTGTACTCGTCTGAAATGGCGAGGAATATTATTTCCTTTCATGCTTTGTACAAACAAGGTTTTACCTTTTCTTTTGATAATGAAGTTGGTAGTATTAATGCTTTCTTTAATAATGTTCTTTATTTTAAAGCATTACCTTGTGATGGTGTGTATGAAGCTGTATCGGTTGTAGATAATTTAGGAAATAATGTATTATGTATTGATTCTTCTACTAACTTGGATAAAGCATCTTTGTGGCATTGTCGTCTTGGACATGTAAGTAAGAAACGCATAGGCCAACTCCAAAAGGATGGAGTCTTGGAGTCGTTCGACCTCAAGTCGGATGATAGTTGTGAGTCTTGTCTACTTGGAAAAATGACAAAATCACCCTTCACTGGTACTTGTGCAAGGGGTGAGGGTTTGTTGGACCTTATACATACTGATGTATGTGGACCATTCAAAACCGCCACAAGGGATGCTAATCGCTATTATGTAACTTTTATTGATGATTTTAGTAGATATGGTTATGTCTACTTAATCAAACATAAGTCATAAACTTTTGAAAGGTTTAAAGAGTTTAAACAGGAAGTAGAAAATCAATTGGGCAGGAACATTAAGATGCTTCGATCCGATCGAGGTGGTGAGTATCTTAGTACTGAGTTCCTCGACTATCTTAAGGAGTGTGGGATTGTCTCACAATTGACACCTCCCAGGACACCACAGCTGAATGGTGTAGCTGAGAGGCGTAATCGAACTTTGTTGGACATGGTTCGCTCTATGATGAGTCGAGCTTCGCTACCAATCTCTTTTTGGGGGTATGCCTTAGAGACTGCCGCCCACATCCTTAATCTAGTCCCTACAAAGAAGGTTGCCAAAACACCTCATGAAATGTGGACTGGGAAAGTTCCCAATTTGGACCATATCAAGATTTGGGGTTGCGAGGCTTTCGTGAGGCGCGAGACTCATGACAAGCTCGAACCTCGAAGTGAAAGGTGTATTTTCATCGGCTACCCACAAAAATCCTTTGGTTACCTCTTCTACAGACCCAGTGAGAATGTGGTCTTTGTGGCAAGGAGAGGGGTCTTTCGAGAGAGAGAATTTATAAACCAAGGAGACAGTGGGAGGCAAATTGAACTTGAAGAAATTCAAGACTCAATTGGTGAAGGAACCTCAGACACTAGCAATCAACTTGAGGAGGAAATTCCTGTTGATCCAACTGACGAGTCTATACTTCCGAGGCGTTCCACAAGGGTTAGGAACACACCTAAGTTTTATTATGGATTTCATATTACTACGGAAGGTGATACATTTATCAGTGACAGTACACTGGTAAATCTGGATGAACCTAACAGTGTTAAGGAAGCCATGGCAGGCCCAGAGTCTGCTAAATGGAAGGAGGCTATGGACAGCGAGATACAGTCCATGTATGACAATCAAGTTTGGAACTTGGTTGACAATGTACCAGGCTGTAAGACAGTCGGGTGCAAATGGATCTTCAAGAAGAAGACCGACATGGATGGGAAGGTGCACACTTATAAGGCTCGACTGGTCGCGAAGGGTTTTACTCAGACTCAGGGTATTGATTATGATGAAACCTTTTCACCAGTAGCAAAGATTAAGTCTATTAGGGTTATGCTAGCCATTGCTGCATTTCATGATTATGAAATATGGCAAATGGATGTCAAAACCGCTTTCCTTAATGGAAAGTTGGCTGAGGATGTTTACATGAATCAGCCAGAGGGTTTTGTCAGTGCAGAGTACCCCAATAGAGTGTGCAAGCTTGAGAAATCCATTTATGGATTGAAACAAGCATCTCGAAGTTGGAATCTTTGTTTCGATGAGAAGGTCAAAGAGTTTGGTTTCTCAAGAAGTGAAGATGAGTCCTGCGTGTATGTCAGAGCTAGTGGGATTATAGTTAGCTTTTTGGTACTGTATGTGGATGACATACTACTCATAGGAAATGACATCCCAACCTTGCAGGAGGTTAAGTCCTGGCTTGGGAAGTGCTTTGCTATGAAGGACCTTGGAGAAGCTGCCTATATCCTAGGGATAAGGATATTAAGAGAAAGGAGTAAAAGACTAATTGGACTTAGTCAGAGTATCTACTTGGATAAGGTGTTGAAAAGGTTCAACATGCAGAATTCCAAGTCACACCTACTCATACTCGTCCCAAGTATTGTCTCGCAGTCCCCAAGTCACCATACAAGAAAATCACATAACAGTTTAACACACCACATAACAAAACGAAGGCTTTATTATTTCTTGAAACTATTACATAGGTGTTCGAGTTCACCCTATACTATGCCTCTAACAGGTTACATTATACGATACTATCCCTTGGTTACTTCATAACTCGATCTTTGGATATTAAGCCTTCACTCCTGAATCCTTGCATTGTTATCTGCTTCGTCAAGGATCATTTGAAATGCTCTCGCCTTTGGCTTTGGCGGCACATTTGGCTTTGTAGCCCCTTCTCTCTTTGGGCAGTCTTGCTTGAAGTGACCTTCCTCGTTACATGCGTAACATACCCTTTTGTTGAATGTACACTCGTTGGCGTAATGCCGATGCTTTCCACACTTGAAAAAAGTCACCTTTTCACCGCATGTTCCAGAGTGTTTCTTTTTGCACTTCTCGCACCATCTTTCTTCACTTCCTCTTCCTCCTCCAGACTTCAGGAATTTGGTCTCCTTGTTGGACCTTGAAGATCCTTCAAACTTCCTCTTCTCTCCAACTTCAGCTTTCTCCAGACCCTTTTCCGTAATATGAGTCTCAACATTCCTGGCTGCCCAGATGGCGGCTTTCAAAGTGGTTGCTTGCTTGACCATTGGACCAAAGTCCGCTGGTAATCCATGGGCAAACTTGTTGACCTTGGAGAGCTCAGTTGGAACTAGGTAAGGAACAAGCTTCATCTTCTCCGTAAAACTTGCAGCATACTCAGTGACACTCATCCTTCCCTTCTTCAGATTTTGAAACTCATTGTTGATCTCTAGGAGATCCTACTCAGAGCAGTACTGCATTTTCAGTTGCACCACGAAATCTTCCCAAGACATCTGGCTTGCTTCTCCCTTGGGCATCGTGTTAGCTAGTAGCTTCCACCAGCTCAGTACTCCAGACTTTAACAGAGGGATCGCGAGAGCGGTCTTCTGTTTGTTGCTACACTCGCAACTCTCAAACATTGTCTCCATCTCGTAGATCCAGTCCATAACTTCCACCGGTGTTGGGCTTCCAGAAAGACTTGGGGGTTTTGATGCCATGAAATCCTTGTACTTGCATCTACGTCCGTCATTTCCTCCATCCTGATTGTTTCGTCTAACTATCGGTGGGTCGGCTCGACCAACCGTCGCACTGTAGTTCCCTCCTTCTGACTGCCCATCACTGAGCTCGGGCTGTTCAATAGGCACCGTAAGTTCCTCTCGATTTTGTTAAAGTAAATGCCTTGTTTCCTCCATCTGACGATCCAACATCATTTGGATCATCGCTTGTACTCCGGCCATGGTTATTGGCTCAGCAGCGACTACCACAACCGGTATTTGCTCAATCACTGGGGGTTGGTTTTTGTTCCCATTAGCATTCCCGGCTCCACTGCGGGTTCTTGCCATTTTGATCTATACACCGAATAAGGTGAATCTAGATCTTTATTTAGGATAGTCGTTTAAATCGTCCTTATCACTCCGAAACGTTTACATGTTAGTTATAATATCGTAGTCGTACGTTTAGAATCCTAAACACATAAGTTTTCCAAATCCGGTCGGCAACAGACCATAGATCCGAACAAATAACAACATATGAGGCATAAATCATTTAGCACATAAGGCATATTAGGCATACTTTCCTAAATAAGCTAGTGCTCACATCTCACAATCATCGCTTAGCATTCTAAGTTTAAGTCTAGAAATAAATCCATATTCCTAGTTCGCTTAAACTAATGCTCTGATACCAACTGTGACATCCCCATTTTCACGGCCAGAAAAGACCGATTTTGTTTATGCTTTATAAAAATCAGAGTACCTCTTTTAATAAAAATCTTGCGGAATTTGTTCCCAGAAAAACATGATAAATACGTTATCAAAGCATTTCCGAAGAAATGTATTTTTATTCATTTTAAAACATTTGGGATGTCATCGTTAATACAGAAACATAAGCATAAACAGAACTTACATTCATTTACACTAGTGATTTACATCTCTTTTAAATCTCTCAGTGTAATGTAACTTCATATCGACACCTGTGATACAAATAAACTGAGTGGGTCAGGTTGGGAAACCTGGTGAGTACATAGGGTTTTCAACCCACAGTAATATAATTATTATGTTTAAACATCAAACAATCAACCCAATTACCCATCCCCATTATCTTCTTTACTCTTAAGGATCTACCCTAAGAATCAATTATTCCTCGTTCATTCATTCCTAAGGATCATCCTAAGGAATCGGCACGAAGTCCATCGTTGTCAATGACACAGCTGTCAAGCACAGCTGCTAGTTCTATCACTTAGGCGCAGCTGCCAGAATTGTGACATTCTATGTGAGGCACAGCTACCAGTATTGTCCTTCGAGCACAGCTGCTAGGGTTATCTAGTTTATTGACAGTATCGTTTTCGAGAGTCCAATGGCAATACATGTCAATGGGTTTTTAGAGTACACCGGTGAACACATCGTTCACAACACCTACAGGTTGCGAGCCTGCCAGTGTTTCACTGGACTGTCTAGAATAGTCCGTGGTTGTCATCCATACTCTGCTAGATGACGGGGCCATCATTTGGGAAAGGCTTCTCACATCGTCCACCTCTCACACTCACCTCGTGGTCTATAACACCTCTCAATTCATCATCCAACTCATATTCCATCTATTACATCTACCCATGTTTTACCCAACATATTCTCGTAGATATATATATATATATATATATATATATATATATATATATATATATATATATATATATATATATATATATATATATATATATACAGTTTAAATCATTTAAAACATGTATAAAATCGTTCATCCAGCATAGATAGCAAGTATACAGATAATATGCACACATAGCATGTAATTTATATAAAATACTTCATATCTATGTGTAAGATGAAAGTAACTATGCACTCACTTGAAAAGGTGGTGAATCCGAACTCAGACAGCGCTTCGCTTCTTAAAAATAATTTCCTTCGACGAAACCTAGTATTATTACCACTAGAGTTTAGTCTATTATTCGCCGAGACTAATTAATAGTCTAGCTATTATTACTATTATATAAGCGTTAAACAATACTTATATAACCCATAATAATAGCCCAAGTACTTATTATAAGTTCCTAATAACGCTATTATAATTAAATAAACGATATATTAAAACTAGCGTAGGCGTAGCTCACTTACAGCGGGTTTTATAGAAAACCGGGCTTTGCTTGGAGCAGCGTTCCCGAGCTGAAAAGCTCTTCTTCTCGGAGCCTTCGAGCACTCTGGGGCTTCCGCCTCGTGCTAGGGAGGTTCCCTAGGCTTTTCGGGGGGTTTCGGGGCTAGAGAGAGGTTCTAGAGAGAGAGTAAAGAGAAGAAAGAATGGGAAAGGTGTGAAGAAAATGAGGGTGGGAGAGGTTCTATTTATAGAGTGAAAAATGGCTGAACTTGGTGCCACATGTCACCATCTAGTGGCAAGACTTGGGGAGAAAGCAATGGCCAAGATTGTGTCACATCACCCATTTTCGCACAGCACACTTCCGACTTCTAAAATCCGTAACTTTCACATACGACCTCCGTTTTTGACGTTCTTTATATCCACGCGTAGGTAAAAATAAGATATACAACTTTCATTTTGACTCCATCGTCTAATTCTCGACCGATCTTAAATTTAACAGTACGAGGAGATTATACTGTTAAATGTCCGCGTAAAATTCATAACTTCTACATACGGACTCCGTTTTCGTCTGTCTTTTTACCGTTGACTTCCTATTAATGATATCTTCAATTATCCTTTAGGTCGCGTAGGCCAAAAACCGCTCGATCTAAAATTCGAGTTTCGAGCTGTACACTGCTAAGCCGAAACTTCGAAAAATCATAACTTCCTCATACGTAGTCAGATTTGGGCGTTCTTTTTATGGATTTTCTCGGTTTAACATATACTAAAACTTTGGTTTAGATTACTAAGGCCAAAAAGTCATCTATCTTAAATTCACTATTTACGTCTCCCGGTGCCGTGCCGGTTTTGCCGAAAAACTTCGACGGGCCATAACTTCTTCGTTATAACTCGGATTTCGGCGTTCTTTATATGTACGGAACCTTTGAGACATATTCTACAACTTGGTTAAGATTATTTATTCTAAATAATCTTTTGTCGAAAAGTCGTTTTCGACCCCTATTATTTCTAAATTGACTAGCCCGGATCTGCGGGCGTTACAGAAGACATCATGAATACCTGCCAAATCTTCAGGCAATTCCAAGCGGTATGCTTGTTTACCAATCCTCTGAAGGATTTTGAAAGGACCAACAAATCTAGGACTTAGTTTTCCTTTCTTTCCAAATCGCATAAGACCTTTCCATGGGGATACCTTCAACATTACGAAATCCCCCACCTGGAATTCTATTGGTCGCCTCCTCTTTTCCGTATAGGACTTTTGTCGATCCTGGGCGGCTTTCATTCTTTCTCGTACAATTTGAATCTTGTCGGTGGTGTCTTGAATCATTTCAGGGCCTCCAAGGATTTTCTGTCCTATGTCACGCCAACATAATGGAGTACGACACTTGCGACCATATAATGCCTCATATGGTGGCATTTTAATTGAAGCGTGGTAACTGTTATTATACGAGAATTCGACAAGAGGTAAGTATTTATGCCAGTTACCACCGAACTCCAAGACACGTGCACGAAGCATATCTTCTACAGTTTGGATTGTTCTCTCCGTCTGACCATCTGTCTGGGGATGATAGGCTGTGCTGAGAGCAACTCGAGATCCCAATTCACGTTGCATACTCACCCAAAAGTGAGAAGTGAAGCGAGTATAATGATCGGAAACGATCTTTAGTGGCACACCATGCCTTGCAACAATTTCATCCAAGTATACTTGTGCGTATTTCTCCATTGGAGCCGTTTCACGCATGGCAAGAAAATGAGCGCTTTTAGTCAGGCGGTCGACGATTACCCAAATGCTATCATGTTGTCTAGCAGTCATTGGCAATTTGGTAATAAAATCCATGGACAGTTCTTCCCATTTCCATACAGGTACACTAAGACTTTCTGGGGTTCCGTAAGGCTTTTGGTGCTTTGTTTTGACTTGTAAGCATACTAAGCATTCTTGTACATATCTTCCAATGTCTCTCTTTAATCTAGGCCACCAATAATCAGCTCTTACATCATAGTACATTTTACTTGTACCAGGATGTATTGACAGTTTAGACTTATGGGCTTCATCTAAAATCTTCTTTCGTAATCCACCAATCTTCGGAATCCGTAGCCGATTCTTGAATACCTTCAATCCTCGCGGATTATCAAGTAAAACATCAGTGTAATGTACCATCCCTTCTTTCTTCACATTTTCTGGCTTTAGGGCTTCTACTTGCCATTTCTCTAGTTCATCTAGAATAGTGAACTTTACTGTGGTGTGAGTAATAGCATAACACATACTATTACGATAAACCTTTCTGCTAAGTGCATCGGCAACTACATTAGCCTTTCCAGGATGATATAGGATTTCACAGTCATAGTCTTTGATAAGCTCCATGGCTCGTTGTTGTCTCATATTCAGAGCTTGCTGACTGAATATATACTTGAGACTCTTGTGGTCGGTATACAATTGACATTTTGTACCAAAGAGGTAATGTCTCCAAAGTTTTAGGGCAAATACCACTGCAGCGAGTTCGAAATCATGAGTGGGATAATTCTTTTCATAATCTTTCAGTTGTCTTGACACATAGGCTATCACTTTACCACGTTGCATCAACACACAACCGAGTCCTAATCTTGAAGCATCGCTATATACAGAGAAATCATCATCACCTTCTGGAAGTGATAAGATTGGAGCATGGGTCAAAAGATCTTTTAGAGTCGAGAAGGCTTTTTCTTGGGCTTCACCCCATTCGAACTTCACTTCCTTTCGTGTAAGACTCGTGAGAGGTACGGCTATACGAGAAAAGTCCTTAATAAATCTCCGGTAATATCCCGCGAGACCCAAGAAACTACGCATTTCGGAAGCATTACGAGGCACTTCCCAATTTTCAATAGCTTCAATTTTAGTAGGATCTACGGATACACCGTCACCAGAAATAACATGGCCGAGAAATTGAACTTGGCGAAGCCAAAATTCACATTTCGAGAATTTAGCATAAAGTTTCTCCTTTCGAAGAAGTTCTAATACCGCACGAATATGAATGACATGATCAGCTTCAGATTTGGAATAGATTAGAATATCGTCAATGAATACGATGACAAATTTATCGAGCATTGGGCGGCATACTCGATTCATCATATCCATGAATACAACAGGAGCATTCGTTAAACCAAACGGCATAACAAGGAATTCGTAATGCCCACATCGGGTACGAAAAGCAGTCTTCGGTACATCCTGCTCGTGAACTTTCAACTGATGATAGCCAGATCTTAGATCAATCTTTGAGAAATAGCTAACACCCTGAAGTTGATCAAATAAATCATCAATGCGAGGTAGTGGGTACTTGTTCTTGATAGTCACCTTATTCAGCTCACGATAATCAATGCATATCCGCATCGATCCGTCCTTCTTCTTGAAAAACAATACCGGAGCACCCCAGGGAGAGGTACTTGGTCGGATAAAGCCTTTGTCAAGTAATTCCTGCAGTTGGATCATCATTTCTTTCATCTCAGCTGGCGCAAGACGATAAGGAGTCTTAGCAATCGGAGCAGCACCAGACACAAGGTCAATTCGGAATTCTACTTGCCTGTCTGGAGGAAGTCCAGGCAATTCTTCGGGAAAAACATATGGATATTCCTTAGCAATGGGAACATCATTCACCGTTTTCTTATCTTCTTTTGAGACATCAACCGTGTAGGCCAGATAGATAGAACACCCTTTCGATATGAATTTATGGTCTTTGAGGAAAGATATTATTTTTAAGGTTCCTTGTTCACCATAGACATAGATAGGATTCTCCCCTTCAATGGGAATACGTACTATCTTTTCATAACACAAGAGGTCTGCGTGGTTCTTTGACAACCAATCCATGCCGAGAATAATGTCAAAGTTGGGCAAGGAGATAGGAATTAGATTAGCAAGAAAATTGTAGCCTTCAATTTCTATAACACAATTCCTATAGACTTTATCGGCAAGTAATGATATACTCCCAGCAGTCTCTACGTGAAAGGGTTACGTGAGTGCATAGCAAGCAATTTGAAAAGAATGCGCAAATTCATCAGACACAAAAGAATCTGAGGCACCAGAATCAAATAAGATGTGAGCAGGTCTAGAGTTAACAAGAAATGTACCCGTCACAACATTCGGGTCCTCGCGTGCCTCTTCTGTGGTGATCTGGAATGCACGACCCTTAGCTTTTGGAACCTCCTCCTTTTTAATTGGAGTACCCCTTGATTGTTGAACAGGAGCTTGACTTTTCGCCGGTTGTTGAACGGAAGCTTGACTTCCCGTCATCTGACTAGTAAGAGTGGGGCAAAAACGCTTCTTGTGGCCAGTAATACCACACGCAAAACAAGTAACATCCTTTCTTGGGCAAGCTGGATTTATATGACCCTTTTCTCCACATCCAAAACAAACAATGGATTCCTTGTCTATTTTGGATGGGCCCGGATGATTCCTACCACAAACACGATATGAAGGCGATTGAATAGAAAAAGATTGTGATCTACTGCGTCCACGAGAGGCATTTTGAGTTTGCACTTGATTACCAGGCTCAGTCCGAACGGATTGAGCTGGTAGAAAAGAAGTGTCACACCCCCAAACCAAGGATGGCGGAAACGTCCGGGGGTGGAGGACTTCATGTATAGTATCACAACAACGAGTATAATAGTTCTCAAAGTAAATACAACCATCATGAATATAATTGAAAAGGTTACACCATAATATATGTTTACACGTTTCAAAATCAATTACATTATGATGACAAAATAAATTGTTTGACGATTTATCGTCCCATCCTCAAAATGCTGATGTTTTCCTGTTTCACTGATTTCCTGAGAATACAAGTAGTTTTGAAAAGAGTGTCAACAATTAAGTTGGTGAGTTCATAAGAGTTTTGTTTGAGGAAGAAACCGTTTTCCTGGTAAAGGCGATAGAGTATGTTTTCCAGAAAATCCAATATTTTCTTAGTTGAGTGTGGAATGAATGCTCCTATGTTATGCGATAATGAACTCTAGAAGGACCCATAGATTTCCTTCTATGATCACTCAGCGTATATAAGTTATATATAATTTGAGTTAAATAAACCGTTGAAGTCTAACAATTCTAGACGAGATGTAGTGTTAATAGAAATATGTTTCCAAAGAAAATCCAATATTTTCCTTATAAAAGTTATGTAGTCCTAAATCCCAGGACCGGGAGGAAACAAGTATTTTTCCATACTTAAAGTAATTCATGCAAGTTTAAATCGACATAAACTCGTTTAGTTTAGAAGTAAAACCCCTTTTTAAAGTAGAATTTTCCATGTAAACTTAAAAGATTGTTAACTACCTATGTGAGTCCCTATAACCATACTATGACGAGAAATAACCTGCACAACGTTTTTCAGACGTTAAGATACTATGACTCTTGTCACGCGCAGACCTGCCGGTCCGGCTGTAGCTAACAGCGAGGTGTGGGGTGTCAATCCCAATATAGATCTATACACAATTATCACGCTCTCCCTACAAGAGACTATGGTTATAACTTACAGGAATTGGGATCCCGTACTCGAACGTACGGGGAGAGAATTGCCTCACAACCTAAGTTAACTAGTTTACACATGGTTTGATATTAAAACCTCTTCCGTGGAGGAAGTAAAATCACCTTTTCTGAATAAATTAGTGATATGAAATCCTTAAACTATTACTATTATAGTTTATCACGTAGGATATGAAAAACTCATTCGTTTTGAGAGTAAAACCTTTTTCATGTAGTAAAATCCATAAACTATGCTTATTGAAGTTTATTATATGTATTCGAAATGAATGAGTAAACCTTATCATGAATGACTAAATTTCAGTTTATGGTGGAAGGACAATGGTTGGTCATGGAGTGGGCATGGGGTGGTTGCTTGTGTCATACACTAAGGCACAGTCAACACTCCACCTAAATATCTTACTAACTAGATTTTATTCATAGGCAATGATTTTCCCCAAAATATAATCAAAATACGAATCTTTAGGGTTTATTATGTTAAAATACGAGTTTGGGTGAAAATCCCGTGTTAAAATCTCGAAAAACGGGCTCAAAACGCTAAAAATATTGAAAACCGGGTGAAAAGTGGGAAAATCCGCAGTCAGGGGCGAGGTTCCGGTCTTAGCAGCATTAGAACCGGAGGGGGAGGGACTTCGGTCCGAGCAGGTACCGCAGGCGATCTCCTCAGAATGGACCGAAGGCGGGGGTCAGGTCCGGTGCTCCAGCTTCGGGTTCGGTTCAGCGCTGCGGTCTTCATCAGCCTCGGTCCTCAGCAGTTCCGGTCCTTAGTCGTTCCGGTCCGATGGCTGCGGTTCCTTAAGGAGACTTCGGATTTGGTTCTTGGAGCTTCGGCTCAAGGAGGGTTTGGTCCCTATAGGGAGGCTTCGGCCCTAAAAGGCTATTTTTCAAGGTATCATCCCGTTTCGAATGGTTTTTCACCAAGTCAAGTGTCGGGATGCCCCAAATGATTACAAAACTCAAAAAAGGTTTTGAGAGAGATTTGGGAGAGATTTGACATACTTGGAGAGATTTGGCATACTTGGAGAGATTTGGGAGAGATTTCACATTCTTGGAGAGATTTCTCATACATAGAGGGATTTGGGAGAGATTTCACATTCTTGGAGAGATTTCTCATACAGAGAGAGATTTGGGAGAGATTTCACATTCTTAGAGAGATTTCTCATACAGAGAGAGATTTGGGAGAGATTTCACATTCTTGGAGAGATTTCTCATACATAGAGGGATTTGGGAGAGATTTCATATTCTTGGAGAGATTTCTCATACAGAGAGAGATTTGGGAGAGATTTCACATTCTTAGAGAGATTTCTCATACAGAGAGAGATTTGGGAGAGATTTCACATTCTTGGAGAGATTTCTCCTACTTAGAGAGTTTTGGGAGAGTTAGAGTGAAAGAGATTGGGAGAGACTTCTTTTGTGACCTTTTTGAGTGTTTGGCTCTGTAATTCAAGGTTCGTAAACCTCGTTAAGTCTTGTTATGATTGTTATATGCCCCCGAGGGTCAAGGAATAATGTTTTATCGAGTAGTTTCATCACTTGCCCTGATTAGGGTTTAGAATTTCCGAACACGTGAAAAATCTAAGTGATACTTTGTATTAAGATTGCGAGTTGTTCAATAAGAAACATAATGGAAACCCTAATATACAAGGGTTAGATGAGTTGACCGGTTTGACTTGTTGACTTTAGTTGACTTTCACTTGGCCAAAATTGACGGTTGTCACATCATCCCCCGTTAGAAAGAATTTCGTCCCGAAATTAGTGTTTCGACTGGGACTTCAAGAATTTGGAGGAAAGATGGGGGAACTTTTTGTAGTATAAGAAATTGATATGGTGGGGAACAACCCGCCTGATGTTAAATGACGACCTTGGAATTTCTTATTGTAACTTGAGCTGAGTCGATTTAAAGGAGTCATTGTTTTGGAATGATAGTGTATTCTACGTGTGCCTTTATGCTCTCCGCTTTATACTTGGTATTACCCCTATGAATATTTTATAATGTAGTTAGCGAGTTCCAGTATTACGAATGTTTCAACAAATTGTGCTGAAATTCACATTATAAGCCCTACCAGTTCTTTTATAATCGATTGATGTAAACTAGTCGTATATCATTAAGATTACAAAGGCATTCGGATGGGTGACCCTGCCTTAAGCCCACAAACAAACAAGGAACAGGAAAATGAGGCGGAATCACACATTCTAAGTCCATAGAAACTTAATGATACATGACCATAATGTTTACACTAGCCATCATAGATTCACTAGTAAAAACCCTGCATTTTTATATAGATAATAAGACTTATTCGGGTTTTGCAGTGTTCTCGAGATGCTTTCAGCCTTCCTCGAATTTGTACTAAGTCATAAGTGATAACTTCTCCTCGGAGCGCTGCATAGGGTCTGCTTTAGTGTTTCTCGTTTGATTAGATCGGTAGGGAACATATGGGTTCGGTTTACACGACTAGACTTATTCGGATGATAGGGCGTTCACTTGCACTCCTGGGTAACCTGGTCCCGAAGTTCATGGCAGGACTCGTACCTGGTCCATCTATCATTAACTTGCGCATATAGGTCGTATGTACTTAAGGTTGGCAAGACAGTTGGATGGGTGACTTTGCCCCAAGTCCACAACTAGGCAAGGAACAGGAAATAGGGCGGAAACACACATCCAATGTCCGTAGAATCTTAATTATACATTATCCTCGCGTATACACGTAGTAGTGGTAGACTAACCGTATTCGTCCCAAGCTTCTGTGCTTGAGCCTTATCTGTTGCATGCGTGACATTCCGGAAGGGTCTTCTGGAATTACTTGTGGTAAGGTTTCGGAGGGTATAATACTCCTCTGGTGAGTGTTTTGGGGTTTCGCGGCGAGAGATGGCCCGGAGGTCCGTGTTGGATTTGTGTTTATGAGGGACGAAGGTTTTTCGAGATTAGGTGAAAGGTCTTTTCGTAGCTGTTTAGTCAGGGAAGTGAGGACTATATCAATCGAAATCGAATGACGACAACAATATCTTTTTAGGTAAAACATGTGTTAAGCTGTATTTGCAAGAAATGCTCATTAGAGGGATAGAGTATCTTGTGTTTCTTTTCAGTGTGTTCCGTTTTGCTCGATGTTATTATTACCGCAGATGGTTCATACTACAGCAACTAGCACTGGTAGTGAGTGGGTTCTGATAGCTAGCAATGATACTTGATATCATGATCCCTGACAGGTCACTCTATGATCGAGCGGTATATGTACGTCGTATGTAATTTGATATTGGTGAAATCGTCGAGTGGGTGGCTCTACCCCAACCCCACTACTAATCATGGAACAGGGGTCAGGATGGAATTATTTGCCTTAAGTCTTTAGTACTTGATTATAATTAACCCTGATGTATACCCAAGGTCGACACAGCTCACCGGTAATGATCTTAAGGTCATATACGAGTGTCTTTGATTTGATTTGAACAAGGGAGTATTTTAACTACTCTTAGAAAGACGGTAATTCTAGCAAGCATACCAAATTCATTAGAAACATATGGTACCAAAACATTTTTGTTGTTAGAAACATTACAAAAGTCCTAAAAAGGTTCCCTTGTTTCTCCTGCTGGTTTGTTCGTCACACTCCTCCTGCTCCCTCGTCATTCTTCTCAGTTGGACATTCCCTCTTGAAGCGTCCCGTTTCACCGCATAGGTAGCATACTGGGCCTACCTTGGTGTTGGTGATTGAAGGGAGGTGCTGGGTTTGGTTCCTGCAGAAACGGGCAGTATGTCCGTTCTTGTTGCAGTTTTTACAGTGCATCACCCGGCAAACTGATGGTTTTTGAGCATTCTAACACTTCCTAAGTGTACATGCAACCCTAATAACCTTGGATCTATGTTTGTCTAATAATCATGCAAAGTTGAATTCCAAGGTTATATTCCTATCTAGCATACATGGGGAACATTTTTAACTTGAATGAAAGATAGAATAACTTACCTTGTTGTTGATTATGATCCTTGAAACCTTGTGAGCCTAGCACCCCAAGTGTGATGCCTCAAATGCTTCACACAACACCAAATGCAAAGGAGTAAACTTTGAGAGAATCTTACACTTGCAAAATCGGCTCTAGCCCTCTTGTTTCTTAGTGTGTAGCCATTTTGGTGGAGAATGGGTTTCTTATATAGTGTTGACACATCTAGGGTTACACCATGTAAACCCTAATGTGTCATGACTCT
This sequence comes from Lactuca virosa, assembly GCF_052849685.1. Classification (NCBI taxonomy): domain Eukaryota; kingdom Viridiplantae; phylum Streptophyta; class Magnoliopsida; order Asterales; family Asteraceae; genus Lactuca; species Lactuca virosa. Next base: position 436,454,725 of record NC_136430.1, on the reverse strand, counting down.
TCATTTCCATGACCCATGGGTTTGTAACTCCCATGGAGCATCCATGGAGCATCCTATGGGTGGAACACAATTTGATAATCCATGGAGCCTCTTAGCCCACTATATAAGATATGGAAGATTTACATAATCTACCCATATATTTAATTAGTTATCTTTTGATCACTTAATTAATTCTAAATTAATTCTTGATCAAACTAATTAAATAATATTATTAATATATTAGAACTTATAATATATTAATAAACCATAAGTGTTATTTCTCTCATTTTAGTTCATCCAATTGCATGGTGCCATGCAACCCAAATGGACCATGCCGGGTCGGGTCAAGTACATACCAGAAATAGTTATGGACTTATACACCTTATCCAACAGTCTCCCATTTGGATAAGTCTAATAACTATAACTGCAATACTTCAGGAACCGATCGGCAATCGTAGCTCTTTCAAGGTCTCTCGGAACTGAGAAGATGATGATACGCCATTTAAGATAAGTGATCATATAATCCTCTGTTCTAGATATCAGCTGGACAAATACATGGAACAGTGTCTTACTTTGTGTCCAGCAGTTTGTTTCCCGATTTCCGATTTGTTTGACAAAGAACTTAATTGAACACATCAACTTAGTTCTGACTGGGCCCGGTACATAGGTCAAAACAAAATCATCGAGGGGCCCAGATATCAGCTTCTAATCCAAGAAGGAACAGATAAACTTCGACTCATATGTTTGTTCTACCACTCATTGAATTATACACAAAAGCACGTTTTATAACATCGAGTTACCAATGCGTTAACGTACAATCAATGCATAACCAACTCATAAGTAACAAATCATATCTCTAGGTTTGAAGACTTATATGATATTACCGTCTCACGATCACTCGAGATAAATTCCATGAAGTGATTCCAATGAGCGTGGGTTGAGTCCAATGCTCAGAACTTATGAGCACTCATGAGTGTTGTAGCCATGTCCAACAACTTAGACCTCTGCAACCAATCATGACAGTCTTGATTCATACCTACTTCCGACATATGACCGACTGTGGAGGTTCAAATAATGTGATATACCAAACATAATTATTCTGGAAGTCAAAACATGCAAAAGAAATATAGTAAACGATCGACAAGAGATAACAACACTTTACTCATAAATAAAACACCTTTTATTCATCATCTAATGTCAATTACACTTTATAAATTTCAAGGTTATCTAACTACTAAATCTAATATTATCCTTCAGCCCTATGCTCCGAGCATGCTGGAGATGCTTAACTCGAGTCAGTCCCTTCGTGAGGGGATCTGCTGGATTCTCATCCGATGATACCCTCTTTGCCATGAGGAGTCCTTCTTCTATTCGATGTCTGATGAAATGGTATTTTCTGTCGATGTGTCTGGATCTCCCGTGATTCCTTGGTTCCTTGGCTAAGGCAACTGCACTTTCACTATCACAGAAAATTTCCATTGGCTCTTTAATAGCTGGTACAACTCTAAGGTCTCCAATGAAGTTCTTCAGCCATATCGCCTCCTTTGCTGCCTCGCTAGCTGCTATATACTCTGATTCGCAAGTTGAATCAGCCACTGTCTCTTGCTTGGAACTCTTCCAAGAAATTGCTCCTCCATTTAAGGTAAAGACCCAGCCTGACTGAGAGCGGAAATTATCCCTATCAGTCTGAAAGCTAGCATCACTATACCCTACAACTCTCAAGTCTTCACTCCCACCGAGGGTAAGGACCCAGTCCTTAGTCCTCCGTAGGTACTTGAGGATATTCTTTACCGCAGTCCAGTGTGCCTTGCCAGGGTTCCCCTGATACCTGCTAACCATGCTCAAAGCAAAGGCTACATCAGGTCGAGTACACGTCATAGCATACATGATCGATCCTACAGCCGAAGCATAAGGTATTCGACTCATTTCTGCTATCTCAGCCTCAGTACTAGGGCTTTGTGTCTTACTCAATCTGGCATTACTCTGGATGGGTAACTCTCCTTTCTTGGAGTCCTGCATGCCGAATCTCTTCAACACCTTATCCAAGTAAGTACTCTGACTAAGTCCAATTAGTCTTTTACTCCGGTCTCTCAAGATCCTTATCCCTAGAATATAGGCAGCTTCTCCTAGGTCCTTCATAGAGAAACACTTCCCAAGCCAGCACTTAACTTCCTGCAGAGTTGGGATGTCATTTCCTATGAGTAGTATGTCATATACATACAATACCAAAAAGCTAACTATACTCCCACTAGCCTTGACATATACACAAGATTCATCTTCACTCCTAGAAAAGCCAAATTCCTTGACTTTCTCATCAAAGCAAAGATTCCATCTGCGAGGTGCTTGCTTTAACCCATAAATGGATTTCTCAAGCTTACACACTCTATTAGGGTACTCTGTGTTGACAAAACCCTCTGGCTGACTCATGTAAACATCCTCAGCCAACTTTCCATTAAGGAAAGCGGTTTTGACATCCATTTGCCATATTTCATAGTCATGAAATGCGGCTATGGCTAACAGAACCCTAATAGACTTAATCTTGGCCACTGGAGAAAAGGTCTCATCATAATCAACTCCCGGAGTTTGTGAGAAACCCTTTGCAACTAGTCGTGCCTTATAAGTGTGTACATTACCATCCATGTCGGTCTTCTTCTTGAAGATCCATTTGCACCCTACAGTCTTACGACCTGGTACATTCTCAACCAAGTTCCAAACTTGATTGTCATACATGGACTGTATCTCGCTGTCCATTGCCTCTTTCCACTTGGCTAACTCAGGGCCTGCCATGGCTTCCGCGTAACTGTTAGGTTCATCCAGACCTATCAGTGTCTCATCACTGATAAGTGTATCACCTTCCGCAGTAATATGGAATCCATAGTAATGCTCAGGTGCATTCCTAACCCTTGTGGAACGCCTCAGAGGTACAGACTTGTCAATTGGCTCAACAGAAGTTTCCTCCTCAAGTTGAGTGATAGGGTTTGAAGTTCCTTCACCACTTGACTCTTGAATTTCTTCAAGGTCAACTTGCCTCCCACTGTCTCCTTGGCTTATGAACTATCTCTCTCGAAAGAAAGCCCTCCTAGCTACAAAGACCACATTCTCACTAGGTCTGTAGAAGAGGTAACCAAAGGATTTCTGTGGGTAGCCGATGAAAATACACCTCTCACTTCGAGGTTCGAGCTTATCATGAGTCTCGCGTCTCACGAAGGCCTCGCAACCCTAAATCTTAATGTGGTCTAGTTTGGGTACTTTACCAGTCCACATCTCATGAGGAGTTTTGGCAACTTTCTTTGTGGGAACTAGATTAAGGATATGGGCGGCAGTCTCTAAGGCATACCCCCAAAATGAGATTGGTAGCGAAGCTCGACTCATCATGGAACGAACCATATCCAACAAGGTTCGATTACGCCTCTCAGCTACACCATTCAACTGCGGTGTCCTGGGAGGTGTCAATTATGAGACAATCCCACATTCCCTAAGATAGTCGAGGAACTCTGAACTAAGATACTCACCACCTCGATCGGATCGAAGCATCTTAATGTTCCTGCCCAATTGATTCTCGACTTCCTGTTTAAACTCTTTAAACCTCTCAAAAGTCTCTGACTTATGCTTGATTAAGTAGACATATCCATATCTACTGTAATCATCAGTAAAAGTCAAATAATAACGATTAGCATCCCTTGTGGCATGTTTGAAGGGCCCACACACATCCGTGTGTATAAGATCCAACAAACCTTCACCCCTCTCACAAGAACCTGTGAAGGGTGACTTTGTCATTTTTCCAAGTAAGCATGATTCGCAACTATCATCTGACTTTAGGTCAAATGACTCCAATGCTCCATCCTTTTCGAGTTGGCATATGCGTTTCTTGCTTATATGTCCAAGACGACAATGCCATAATGATGCTTTATCCAAGTTATTATCATTAACAGAATCAATACACAATACATTATTTCCTAAGTTATCAACCACAGATACAGTTTCATACACACCATCACAAGGTAATGCTTTAAAATAAAGAACATTATTAAAGAAAGCATTAATCGAACCAACTTCATTATCAAATGAAAAGGTGAAACCTTGTTTATACAATGCATGAAAGGAAATAATATTTCTTGCCATTTCTGGCGAATAACAACATTTATTCAAATCTAAACTAAACCCACTACTTAGCGATAAAGTATAAACTCCAATCTTGGTGACAGGTAAAGCTTTCCTATTCCCCATGATTAAGTTTATTCTTCCATGCTCCACATTCTCACTTCTTCTTAGTCCCTGCAAATCAGAACATATATGAATATCACAACCGGTATCAAGGACCCAAGAGTTAGAATGGGGTGAGTTATTAGATAAGATAGTGTAAATACCTGCATGGTTGGGTTTAACTTTCCCATCCTTCACATCTTGCTGGTACTTTGGGCAGTTCCGCTTCCAATGTGACTTTTCATGGCAATAGAAGCATTCAGCCTCTTTAGGGTCAGAAGAAGGAGTGACAAAACCTTTCTTGGTTCCACTTGAAGAAGAGCCATCAAGGGTCCTAGCCTTGGTACCCTTCGAAGAGCTCTTCCTCTTCTTCCCTCTACCTTTCCCGATTGCCAAAACCGGGGCGGAGTTTGGAGTAGGAGTGTTAACAACCGACTTACCCTTAAGACCTGTTTTTGCGGTCTTGAGGAGTCCCTGAAGTTTGCTGAGTGTGACCTCTTCCTTATTCATGTGATATGTCATGCGGAATTGATCATAGCACGATGGTAAGGAGTGCAAAATGATATCTATTGCAAGCTCCTCAGGGAAGTTCACATTAAGCTTCAGCAATCGATCCACATACCTTTGCATTTTCTGCATGTGGCTCGTGACGGATTCCCCGTCCTTCATCATGGTTGTTATGATAGAGCATATGATTTCATACCTCTCTTGTCGTGCACTTTGATGGTATCTTTCCATCAGATCTTGGTGCATTTCAAAAGGGTAGAAGTCCTCATAGGACTTTTGGAGTTCCGCTGTCATGGTGGCCAACATGATGCATGCCACTTTTGTAGCATCCCTTTCATGTGCCCGGAAGTCAGCGATCTCCTGGGGAGTTGCAGTGGTCTCATCAATCTCCTTAAGCTCCTTGTCAAGGACATATTCTTTGTCCTCGTAGCGGGTAATCATCCTGATGTTTCTGATCCATTCATTGAAGTTGGATCCATCAAAAGTGACTTTCCCACACAAGTTCATAAGGGTAAAGGAGCCATTAGGATTAGAGCCAGAAGCAGCATTGTTTGAAGACATCTGAAAGAAGAGAACAAGATTAGTTTAGATATTAAGAGAGTCCTTAATAAAACACCCAAATGTAATATTAAGGCTAGGATCCAATCACAATATATTATAACTTAGAATAGGTATGCCGTAATCCAAGCTATAACATATTTGAAAGGTAGGTGAATGACGATTCACCAATTTCCACCATGAAAAACGAAATATAAATATTAGGTTTTTAATTGGTTCTTAGAAATTCCTAGATTCTTTTGAGATTCAATGAACTTTTCAAAGGCATGTTTCAATCTCGAGTGTGCCCTCCAAGTTTTGTGACTGGGATACCGAGGATCACAAAACGAGGTGTGAAGTAACCATGCAAATCACTTGGTACCCTCAAGGTTTATCACTCAATCGATGTGCCAGTAAACCACACACGCTCCACCGATGCTATGGTAAACCTTAAGTCACCCTTTAACTACCTTGTTAAGTCCAAGTTAGTGTGCCGGTTAACCACACACGCTCCACCAACGACTTAAACAAAGTGTAAAGTATAATTTCATGGATTAGCACCTTATTCACATTTTCCTAAAGTAACTAAGATTGGGATTTTAATAAAAGCATTTAGTTACTTTATAATATTCATCATACTTTTAATGAGAATTTATAAGTCCTTGTCTTACCCGTTCGGCTAACGACCCTCCACCGATCAAGGAAGCGGTGGGTGAGAGTGGACACCCATTAAGTTGCCATTTTATAAGCAACAACCTTATACCCCCCTTATAGACCGGCTTCGTGAATGAGGCGTACTAGCGGTAAGACGACTTGACGTTATACATATATATATTAGTAACTTATAATATTATAAAGTATAAGAGTTGAATTTTAACTTTTAAAATTCTAAGGGTTGGAACTAAAGTTTTAATCAAGACTTTACATGTTCCAAAACTTGAGGGCAAGTTTTGTAAACTTCCAAAACTTTTCATTTCTTATAACTTATGAATTAATTGAGTAATAAAAATGAAGACTCTTCATTTTTATAACTCTTGTGTTCTTTTAATGGCTTTAATAAAAGTGAGACTTTTGGTTTTCCATAACTTGAGGACAAGTTATGGACTCCATTAAAACACATTATGATCATGAATTAAACTACCATGAAGGTTACAAACAATTCCTATGATCATCTAATCTTCATAAGTTCAAGAACATGAATATGAACACTTTCAAGAATAAAAAATTACACTTAAAAAAAACTTGTAATTTTAATAATTGCCATTGTAAATTGATTAGCATAAACATTACACCATCTAAAACAAGCTTTAAAACATCAAAACAGTTTAGGGTAATGTTTCTAGTCCATTTCCAGCAACAAATGTGCAAACTTTCATACGAGCAGAAAACAGAAAAACGATTTTTTTTTCAAGCTGTTTGCACACAAAAAAAAAACAACAAACAAACCTAGGCTCTGATACCACTGATGGTTTTTGAGCATTCTAACACTTCCTAAGTGTACATGCAACCCTAATAACCTTGGATCTATGTTTGTCTAATAATCATGCAAAGTTGAATTCCAAGGTTATATTCCTATCTAGCATACATGGGGAACATTTTTAACTTGAATGAAAGATAGAATAACTTACCTTGTTGTTGATTACGATCTTTGAAACCTTGTGAGCCTAGCACCCCAAGTGTGATGCCTCAAATGCTTCACACAACACCAAATGCAAAGGAGTAAACTTTGAGAGAATCTTACACTTGCAAAATCGGCTCTAGCTCTCTTGTTTCTTAGTGTGTAGCCATTTTGGTGGAGAATGGGTTTCTTATATAGTGTTGACACATCTAGGGTTACACCATGTAAACCCTAATGTGTCATGACTCTTCATTTCCATGACCCATGGGTTTGTAACTCCCATGGAGCATCCATGGAGCATCCTATGGGTGGAACCCAACTTGATAATCCATGGAGCCTCTTAGCCAACTATATAAGATATGGAAGATTTACATAATCTACCCATATATTTAATTAGTTATCTTTTGATCACTTAATTAACTCTAAATTAATTCTTGATCAAACTAATTAAATAATATTATTAATATATTAGAACTTATAATATATTAATAAACCATAAGTGTTATTTCTCTCATTTTAGTTTATCCAACTGCATGGTGCCATACAACCCAAATGGACCATGCCGGGTCGGGTCAAGTACATACCAGAAATAGTTATGGACTTATACACCTTATCCAACACAAACCCCATTGTGATGGAAGCCACACTTGTTACACTTTGGGAGTGATCCCTTATATGGTCTGGCCGGCGCTTGGGTGACAGGCCTTGTGGCTAGTGTCGAGGCATGTGTCGTGACTGCTGTTGTAATAGCAGGGGTGGCCATGGGTTGTTGTCTTTTAGCGAATCTTTGAGATAGGTTGCGCTCCTTTTTGTTCCAAAACTTTCGTTTATTACTCTTAGGTTTGTGGTCTGAGGTGTCTTTGTTGGTAGACACTCGCTGGTGTCCCTTATTTTTGCGGCAATTAGTATTTCCGGCATCGCTTCCACCTCCGTTGGCTTTGTTAGCATTGATTTGCACTATGGCGGCTGTCACGGCTGCCGTGACTGCAGCTTGAAAAGTAGCAGGATCCATCTGTAGGATTGCTACCTTGCTTGTCGGCTGGTTACCTTCTTGTGAAGACATAATCCTGTTGCATGAGGAGAAACGATGTTGTGAGTGGGGATGATTATCTCTAGTTATATCCTTACCATTTATATACACATATATAAATTTCTCACTTTACTAAACTATTCTCGGTGTTTCTGCTAACGTCCCTAAGACGGAGTTATGGTAGTGGGTAGAAGTAGGTTTTCGTGCGGGCGTTAAGCTTTACTCATCTTGGGATCATGTTTGTCCAAACACACTTAGCTGAGAAGTTTTGATGGGATCCGGTGCATTAGTACTGGTATGATCGCACTCTCATAGGTCTACGAAAAAGGCACCTTTCAACTATGAGGCTTAAAAAGGTGAGATGATAGTGAGTCTTGAATAAGGGCTTATACGTCGGGAGTTATTTACCTTAGTTATGAGTGTATCATGTTCCTGTTGTTTATGGTGTTCTGAAAACGGTTCATAACGAGAGTCTATATATGATAAAATTATGAATTTTAGTAGTATTGTTCCCAATTCAATAATACGCATGCCCCTTTTATTTGTATGATTTTAACATATTTAGTTTTTAGAGGAAGGTTTTGAGCCTGATGCAGGTCTACACCACATCATTGAAAGAAAAGTTTGGACCACAAATAAATCTCTCGACTAGTGTAATCACTAACTCGTGGGGTTAACACTACACATGGAGGGGAGTAACACCAACGCATACTCATAGACCTAATCTACAAGGTCTTGTGAGTAAAATGAACTTTGCTTACAATAATACGTCCCCAAATGGAGAATTGATGTTGCTGATGGCGGCTCCATCCCTCGATCAATGCTGCCCAACGGGGCACATGCTTGATGGAGTCGAGACGGTTCGCGAGAGCCCAGGCTATGTGAGGAGAGTTGTCGACCTCTGGCTCCACATCCGACTCTTTTCCTCATCACTCACTAACTCTCCGGGTTCGGAAAGTAGGGGTCTCCCGGTATGTAAGATCTTGTCGTGATGTCCGTGCGAGAATATGGGTGGAATAGATAATTAATAGACGTCTAATCCTATAATTACTTATAGGGGTGATCCTTATCAGTCACGTCTATAATCACATAGTGCATACCAGTTATACATAATCTGAGATAGAATAGACCTTCGAATAAATGACTCTACTCTAAGTCCACAACCAAACAAGGAACAGGAAGTAGAGCAATAGCCATAGATTCCGAGTCTATAATATCTTTAATTATGTATAACCTTGGCGTATGCACTCAGTCGTTATAGACCTACTAATAGGGGTCTTTAGTTTTCACATAAGTTGATCATAGTATCACCAAATACTCCTATAGTATTTTAATATTATGTTTGGTTCTTAACGATTTTCTTGTATGGGTGTTGGTAAGTTGATAGACTTGTTGTCCACCATGACTATCCCCCGACACATGCTAGTCATTTCTCAGACGAATATAGTTGATCGGGCTATATCCCTCCCAGACTTGATTGCATATCCCAGGGCATATTCACATTGCACAACTCCTCTATTTTTAACTTTTGCGTTTTCCTTAGACATGACACTAAACCGGTATGCATGTATGTACTTTTAACAAGAAACTATTTATTTCTAAAAGTATAGTTATTTGAAAATGTTAAATCAGAGACCTTAGTCCCAATGCATTTATAGTTTGTATATCTTATGTGGTTCGATATACTTAGTTCACTATAAACAATGCTCTGATACCAATCTGTCACACCCCCAAACCAAGGATGGCAGAAACGTCCGGGGGTGGAGGACTTCATGTATAGTATCACAACAACGAGTATAATAGTGCTCAAAGTAAATACAACCATCATGAATATAATTGAAAAGGTTACACCATAGTATATGTTTACATGTTTCAAAATCAATTACATTATGATGACAAAATAAACTGTTTGACGATTTATCGTCCCATCCTCAAAATGCTGATGTTTTCCTGTTTCACTGATTTCCTGAGAATACAAGTAGTTTTGAAAAGAGTGTCAACAATTAAGTTGGTGAGTTCATAAGAGTTTTGTTTGAGGAAGAAACCGTTTTCCTGGTAAAGGCGATAGAGTATGTTTTCCAGAAAATCCAATATTTTCTTAGTTGAGTGTGGAATGAATGCTCCTATGTTATGCGATAATGAACTCTAGAAGGACCCATAGATTTCCTTCTATGATCACTCAGCGTATATAAGTTATATATAATTTGAGTTAAATAAACCGTTGAAGTCTAACAATTCTAGACGAGATGTAGTGTTAATAGAAATATGTTTCCAAAGAAAATCCAATATTTTCCTTATAAAAGTTATGTAGTCCTAAATCCCAGGACCGGGAGGAAACAAGTATTTTTCCATACTTAAAGTAATTCATGCAAGTTTAAATCGACATAAACTCGTTTAGTTTAGAAGTAAAACCCCTTTTTAAAGTAGAATTTTCCATGTAAACTTAAAAGATTGTTAACTACCTATGTGAGTCCCTATAACCATACTATGACGAGAAATAACCTGCACAACGTTTTTCAGACGTTAAGATACTATGACTCTTGTCACGCGCAGACCTGCCGGTCCGGCTGTAGCTAACAGCGAGGTGTGGGGTGTCAATCCCAATATAGATCTATACACAATTATCATGCTCTCCCTACAAGAGACTATGGTTATAACTTACAGGAATTGGGATCCCGTACTCGAACGTACGGGGAGAGAATTGCCTCACAACCTAAGTTAACTAGTTTACACATGGTTTGATATTAAAACCTCTTCCGTGGAGGAAGTAAAATCACCTTTTCTGAATAAATTAGTGATATGAAATCCTTAAACTATTACTATTATAGTTTATCACGTAGGATATGAAAAACTCATTCGTTTTGAGAGTAAAACCTTTTTCATGTAGTAAAATCCATAAACTATGCTTATTGAAGTTTATTATATGTATTCGAAATGAATGAGTAAACCTTATCATGAATGACTAAATTTCAGTTTATGGTGGAAGGACAATGGTTGGTCATGGAGTGGGCATGGGGTGGTTGCTTGTGTCATACACTAAGGCACAGTCAACACTCCACCTAAATATCTTACTAACTAGATTTTATTCATAGGCAATGATTTTCCCCAAAATATAATCAAAATACGAATCTTTAGGGTTTATTATGTTAAAATACGAGTTTGGGTGAAAATCCCGTGTTAAAATCTCGAAAAACGGGCTCAAAACGCTAAAAATATTGAAAACCGGGTGAAAAGTGGGAAAATCCGCAGTCAGGGGCGAGGTTCCGGTCTTAGCAGCATTAGAACCGGAGGGGGAGGGACTTCGGTCCGAGCAGGTACCGCAGGCGATCTCCTCAGAATGGACCGAAGGCGGGGGTCAGGTCCGGTGCTCCAGCTTCGGGTTCGGTTCAGCGCTGCGGTCTTCATCAGCCTCGGTCCTCAGCAGTTCCGGTCCTTAGTCGTTCCGGTCCGATGGCTGCGGTTCCTTAAGGAGACTTCGGATTTGGTTCTTGGAGCTTCGGCTCAAGGAGGGTTTGGTCCCTATAGGGAGGCTTCGGCCCTAAAAGACTATTTTTCAAGGTATCATCCCGTTTCGAATGGTTTTTCACCAAGTCAAGTGTCGGGATGCCCCAAATGATTACAAAACTCAAAAAAGGTTTTGAGAGAGATTTGGGAGAGATTTGACATACTTGGAGAGATTTGGCATACTTTGAGAGATTTGGGAGAGATTTCACATTCTTGGAGAGATTTCTCATACAGAGAGGGATTTGGGAGAGATTTCACATTCTTGGAGAGATTTCTCATACAGAGAGAGATTTGGGAGATATTTCACATTCTTAGAGAGATTTCTCATACAGAGAGAGATTTGGGAGAGATTTCACATTCTTGGAGAGATTTCTCATACAGAGAGGGATTTGGGAGAGATTTCACATTCTTGGAGAGATTTCTCATACAGAGAGAGATTTGGGAGAGATTTCACATTCTTAGAGAGATTTCTCATACAGAGAGAGATGTGGGAGAGATTTCACATTCTTGGAGAGATTTCTCCTACTTAGAGAGTTTTGGGAGAGTTAGAGTGAAAGAGATTGGGAGAGACTTCTTTTGTGACCTTTTTGAGTGTTTGGCTCTGTAATTCAAGGTTCGTAAACCTCGTTAAGTCTTGTTATGATTGTTATATGCCCCCGAGGGTCAAGGAATAATGTTTTATCGAGTAGTTTCATCACTTGCCCTGATTAGGGTTTAGAATTTCCGAACACGTGAAAACTCTAAGTGATACTTTGTATTAAGATTGCGAGTTGTTCAATAAGAAACATAATGGAAACCCTAATATACAAGGGTTAGATGAGTTGACCGGTTTGACTTGTTGACTTTAGTTGACTTTCACTTGGCCAAAATTGACGGTTGTCACATCATCCCCCGTTAGAAAGAATTTCGTCCCGAAATTAGTGTTTCGACTGGGACTTCAAGAATTTGGAGGAAAGATGGGGGAACTTTTTGTAGTATAAGAAATTGATATGGTGGGGAACAACCCGCCTGATGTTAAATGACGACCTTGGAATTTCTTATTGTAACTTGAGCTGAGTCGATTTAAAGGAGTCATTGTTTTGGAATGATAGTGTATTCTACGTGTGCCTTTATGCTCTCCGCTTTATACTTGGTATTACCCCTATGAATATTTTATAATGTAGTTAGCGAGTTCCAGTATTACGAATGTTTCAACAAATTGTGCTGAAATTCACATTATAAGCCCTACCAGTTCTTTTATAATCGATTGATGTAAACTAGTCGTATATCATTAAGATTACAAAGGCATTCGGATGGGTGACCCTGCCTTAAGCCCACAAACAAACAAGGAACAGGAAAATGAGGCGGAATCACACATTCTAAGTCCATAGAAACTTAATGATACATGACCATAATGTTTACACTAGCCATCATAGATTCACTAGTAAAAACCCTGCATTTTTATATAGATAATAAGACTTATTCGGGTTTTGCAGTGTTCTCGAGATGCTTTCAGCCTTCCTCGAATTTGTACTAAGTCATAAGTGATAACTTCTCCTCGGAGCGCTGCATAGGGTCTGCTTTAGTGTTTCTCGTTTGATTAGATCGGTAGGGAACATATGGGTTCGGTTTACACGACTAGACTTATTCGGATGATAGGGCGTTCACTTGCACTCCTGGGTAACCTGGTCCCGAAGTTCATGGCAGGACTCGTACCTGGTCCATCTATCATTAACTTGCGCATATAGGTCGTATGTACTTAAGGTTGGCAAGACAGTTGGATGGGTGACTTTGCCCCAAGTCCACAACTAGGCAAGGAACAGGAAATAGGGCGGAAACACACATCCAATGTCCGTAGAATCTTAATTATACATTATCCTCGCGTATACACGTAGTAGTGGTAGACTAACCGTATTCGTCCCAAGCTTCTGTGCTTGAGCCTTATCTGTTGCATGCGTGACATTCCGGAAGGGTCTTCTGGAATTACTTGTGGTAAGGTTTCGGAGGGTATAATACTCCTCTGGTGAGTGTTTTGGGGTTTCGCGGCGAGAGATGGCCCGGAGGTCCGTGTTGGATTTGTGTTTATGAGGGACGAAGGTTTTTCGAGATTAGGTGAAAGGTCTTTTCGTAGCTGTTTAGTCAGGGAAGTGAGGACTATATCAATCGAAATCGAATGACGACAACAATATCTTTTTAGGTAAAACATGTGTTAAGCTGTATTTGCAAGAAATGCTCATTAGAGGGATAGAGTATCTTGTGTTTCTTTTCAGTGTGTTCCGTTTTGCTCGATGTTATTATTACCGCAGATGGTTCATACTACAGCAACTAGCACTGGTAGTGAGTGGGTTCTGATAGCTAGCAATGATACTTGATATCATGATCCCTGACAGGTCACTCTATGATCGAGCGGTATATGTACGTCGTATGTAATTTGATATTGGTGAAATCGTCGAGTGGGTGGCTCTACCCCAACCCCACTACTAATCATGGAACAGGGGTCAGGATGGAATTATTTGCCTTAAGTCTTTAGTACTTGATTATAATTAACCCTGATGTATACCCAAGGTCGACACAGCTCACCGGTAATGATCTTAAGGTCATATACGAGTGTCTTTGATTTGATTTGAACAAGGGAGTATTTTAACTACTCTTAGAAAGACGGTAATTCTAGCAAGCATACCAAATTCATTAGAAACATATGGTACCAAAACATTTTTGTTGTTAGAAACATTACAAAAGTCCTAAAAAGGTTCCCTTGTTTCTCCTGCTGGTTTGTTCGTCACACTCCTCCTGCTCCCTCGTCATTCTTCTCAGTTGGACATTCCCTCTTGAAGCGTCCCGTTTCACCGCATAGGTAGCATACTGGGCCTACCTTGGTGTTGGTGATTGAAGGGAGGTGCTGGGTTTGGTTCCTGCAGAAACGGGCAGTATGTCCGTTCTTGTTGCAGTTTTTACAGTGCATCACCCGGCAAACTGATGGTTTTTGAGCATTCTAACACTTCCTAAGTGTACATGCAACCCTAATAACCTTGGATCTATGTTTGTCTAATAATCATGCAAAGTTGAATTCCAAGGTTATATTCCTATCTAGCATACATGGGGAACATTTTTAACTTGAATGAAAGATAGAATAACTTACCTTGTTGTTGATTATGATCCTTGAAACCTTGTGAGCCTAGCACCCCAAGTGTGATGCCTCAAATGCTTCACACAACACCAAATGCAAAGGAGTAAACTTTGAGAGAATCTTACACTTGCAAAATCGGCTCTAGCCCTCTTGTTTCTTAGTGTGTAGCCATTTTGGTGGAGAATGGGTTTCTTATATAGTGTTGACACATCTAGGGTTACACCATGTAAACCCTAATGTGTCATGACTCTTCATTTCCATGACCCATGGGTTTGTAACTCCCATGGAGCATCCATGGAGCATCCTATGGGTGGAACACAATTTGATAATCCATGGAGCCTCTTAGCCCACTATATAAGATATGGAAGATTTACATAATCTACCCATATATTTAATTAGTTATCTTTTGATCACTTAATTAATTCTAAATTAATTCTTGATCAAACTAATTAAATAATATTATTAATATATTAGAACTTATAATATATTAATAAACCATAAGTGTTATTTCTCTCATTTTAGTTCATCCAATTGCATGGTGCCATGCAACCCAAATGGACCATGCCGGGTCGGGTCAAGTACATACCAGAAATAGTTATGGACTTATACACCTTATCCAACAGTCTCCCATTTGGATAAGTCTAATAACTATAACTGCAATACTTCAGGAACCGATCGGCAATCGTAGCTCTTTCAAGGTCTCTCGGAACTGAGAAGATGATGATACGCCATTTAAGATAAGTGATCATATAATCCTCTGTTCTAGATATCAGCTGGACAAATACATGGAACAGTGTCTTACTTTGTGTCCAGCAGTTTGTTTCCCGATTTCCGATTTGTTTGACAAAGAACTTAATTGAACACATCAACTTAGTTCTGACTGGGCCCGGTACATAGGTCAAAACAAAATCATCGAGGGGCCCAGATATCAGCTTCTAATCCAAGAAGGAACAGATAAACTTCGACTCATATGTTTGTTCTACCACTCATTGAATTATACACAAAAGCACGTTTTATAACATCGAGTTACCAATGCGTTAACGTACAATCAATGCATAACCAACTCATAAGTAACAAATCATATCTCTAGGTTTGAAGACTTATATGATATTACCGTCTCACGATCACTCGAGATAAATTCCATGAAGTGATTCCAATGAGCGTGGGTTGAGTCCAATGCTCAGAACTTATGAGCACTCATGAGTGTTGTAGCCATGTCCAACAACTTAGACCTCTGCAACCAATCATGACAGTCTTGATTCATACCTACTTCCGACATATGACCGACTGTGGAGGTTCAAATAATGTGATATACCAAACATAATTATTCTGGAAGTCAAAACATGCAAAAGAAATATAGTAAACGATCGACAAGAGATAACAACACTTTACTCATAAATAAAACACCTTTTATTCATCATCTAATGTCAATTACACTTTATAAATTTCAAGGTTATCTAACTACTAAATCTAATATTATCCTTCAGCCCTATGCTCCGAGCATGCTGGAGATGCTTAACTCGAGTCAGTCCCTTCGTGAGGGGATCTGCTGGATTCTCATCCGATGATACCCTCTTTGCCATGAGGAGTCCTTCTTCTATTCGATGTCTGATGAAATGGTATTTTCTGTCGATGTGTCTGGATCTCCCGTGATTCCTTGGTTCCTTGGCTAAGGCAACTGCACTTTCACTATCACAGAAAATTTCCATTGGCTCTTTAATAGCTGGTACAACTCTAAGGTCTCCAATGAAGTTCTTCAGCCATATCGCCTCCTTTGCTGCCTCGCTAGCTGCTATATACTCTGATTCGCAAGTTGAATCAGCCACTGTCTCTTGCTTGGAACTCTTCCAAGAAATTGCTCCTCCATTTAAGGTAAAGACCCAGCCTGACTGAGAGCGGAAATTATCCCTATCAGTCTGAAAGCTAGCATCACTATACCCTACAACTCTCAAGTCTTCACTCCCACCGAGGGTAAGGACCCAGTCCTTAGTCCTCCGTAGGTACTTGAGGATATTCTTTACCGCAGTCCAGTGTGCCTTGCCAGGGTTCCCCTGATACCTGCTAACCATGCTCAAAGCAAAGGCTACATCAGGTCGAGTACACGTCATAGCATACATGATCGATCCTACAGCCGAAGCATAAGGTATTCGACTCATTTCTGCTATCTCAGCCTCAGTACTAGGGCTTTGTGTCTTACTCAATCTGGCATTACTCTGGATGGGTAACTCTCCTTTCTTGGAGTCCTGCATGCCGAATCTCTTCAACACCTTATCCAAGTAAGTACTCTGACTAAGTCCAATTAGTCTTTTACTCCGGTCTCTCAAGATCCTTATCCCTAGAATATAGGCAGCTTCTCCTAGGTCCTTCATAGAGAAACACTTCCCAAGCCAGCACTTAACTTCCTGCAGAGTTGGGATGTCATTTCCTATGAGTAGTATGTCATATACATACAATACCAAAAAGCTAACTATACTCCCACTAGCCTTGACATATACACAAGATTCATCTTCACTCCTAGAAAAGCCAAATTCCTTGACTTTCTCATCAAAGCAAAGATTCCATCTGCGAGGTGCTTGCTTTAACCCATAAATGGATTTCTCAAGCTTACACACTCTATTAGGGTACTCTGTGTTGACAAAACCCTCTGGCTGACTCATGTAAACATCCTCAGCCAACTTTCCATTAAGGAAAGCGGTTTTGACATCCATTTGCCATATTTCATAGTCATGAAATGCGGCTATGGCTAACAGAACCCTAATAGACTTAATCTTGGCCACTGGAGAAAAGGTCTCATCATAATCAACTCCCGGAGTTTGTGAGAAACCCTTTGCAACTAGTCGTGCCTTATAAGTGTGTACATTACCATCCATGTCGGTCTTCTTCTTGAAGATCCATTTGCACCCTACAGTCTTACGACCTGGTACATTCTCAACCAAGTTCCAAACTTGATTGTCATACATGGACTGTATCTCGCTGTCCATTGCCTCTTTCCACTTGGCTAACTCAGGGCCTGCCATGGCTTCCGCGTAACTGTTAGGTTCATCCAGACCTATCAGTGTCTCATCACTGATAAGTGTATCACCTTCCGCAGTAATATGGAATCCATAGTAATGCTCAGGTGCATTCCTAACCCTTGTGGAACGCCTCAGAGGTACAGACTTGTCAATTGGCTCAACAGAAGTTTCCTCCTCAAGTTGAGTGATAGGGTTTGAAGTTCCTTCACCACTTGACTCTTGAATTTCTTCAAGGTCAACTTGCCTCCCACTGTCTCCTTGGCTTATGAACTATCTCTCTCGAAAGAAAGCCCTCCTAGCTACAAAGACCACATTCTCACTAGGTCTGTAGAAGAGGTAACCAAAGGATTTCTGTGGGTAGCCGATGAAAATACACCTCTCACTTCGAGGTTCGAGCTTATCATGAGTCTCGCGTCTCACGAAGGCCTCGCAACCCTAAATCTTAATGTGGTCTAGTTTGGGTACTTTACCAGTCCACATCTCATGAGGAGTTTTGGCAACTTTCTTTGTGGGAACTAGATTAAGGATATGGGCGGCAGTCTCTAAGGCATACCCCCAAAATGAGATTGGTAGCGAAGCTCGACTCATCATGGAACGAACCATATCCAACAAGGTTCGATTACGCCTCTCAGCTACACCATTCAACTGCGGTGTCCTGGGAGGTGTCAATTATGAGACAATCCCACATTCCCTAAGATAGTCGAGGAACTCTGAACTAAGATACTCACCACCTCGATCGGATCGAAGCATCTTAATGTTCCTGCCCAATTGATTCTCGACTTCCTGTTTAAACTCTTTAAACCTCTCAAAAGTCTCTGACTTATGCTTGATTAAGTAGACATATCCATATCTACTGTAATCATCAGTAAAAGTCAAATAATAACGATTAGCATCCCTTGTGGCATGTTTGAAGGGCCCACACACATCCGTGTGTATAAGATCCAACAAACCTTCACCCCTCTCACAAGAACCTGTGAAGGGTGACTTTGTCATTTTTCCAAGTAAGCATGATTCGCAACTATCATCTGACTTTAGGTCAAATGACTCCAATGCTCCATCCTTTTCGAGTTGGCATATGCGTTTCTTGCTTATATGTCCAAGACGACAATGCCATAATGATGCTTTATCCAAGTTATTATCATTAACAGAATCAATACACAATACATTATTTCCTAAGTTATCAACCACAGATACAGTTTCATACACACCATCACAAGGTAATGCTTTAAAATAAAGAACATTATTAAAGAAAGCATTAATCGAACCAACTTCATTATCAAATGAAAAGGTGAAACCTTGTTTATACAATGCATGAAAGGAAATAATATTTCTTGCCATTTCTGGCGAATAACAACATTTATTCAAATCTAAACTAAACCCACTACTTAGCGATAAAGTATAAACTCCAATCTTGGTGACAGGTAAAGCTTTCCTATTCCCCATGATTAAGTTTATTCTTCCATGCTCCACATTCTCACTTCTTCTTAGTCCCTGCAAATCAGAACATATATGAATATCACAACCGGTATCAAGGACCCAAGAGTTAGAATGGGGTGAGTTATTAGATAAGATAGTGTAAATACCTGCATGGTTGGGTTTAACTTTCCCATCCTTCACATCTTGCTGGTACTTTGGGCAGTTCCGCTTCCAATGTGACTTTTCATGGCAATAGAAGCATTCAGCCTCTTTAGGGTCAGAAGAAGGAGTGACAAAACCTTTCTTGGTTCCACTTGAAGAAGAGCCATCAAGGGTCCTAGCCTTGGTACCCTTCGAAGAGCTCTTCCTCTTCTTCCCTCTACCTTTCCCGATTGCCAAAACCGGGGCGGAGTTTGGAGTAGGAGTGTTAACAACCGACTTACCCTTAAGACCTGTTTTTGCGGTCTTGAGGAGTCCCTGAAGTTTGCTGAGTGTGACCTCTTCCTTATTCATGTGATATGTCATGCGGAATTGATCATAGCACGATGGTAAGGAGTGCAAAATGATATCTATTGCAAGCTCCTCAGGGAAGTTCACATTAAGCTTCAGCAATCGATCCACATACCTTTGCATTTTCTGCATGTGGCTCGTGACGGATTCCCCGTCCTTCATCATGGTTGTTATGATAGAGCATATGATTTCATACCTCTCTTGTCGTGCACTTTGATGGTATCTTTCCATCAGATCTTGGTGCATTTCAAAAGGGTAGAAGTCCTCATAGGACTTTTGGAGTTCCGCTGTCATGGTGGCCAACATGATGCATGCCACTTTTGTAGCATCCCTTTCATGTGCCCGGAAGTCAGCGATCTCCTGGGGAGTTGCAGTGGTCTCATCAATCTCCTTAAGCTCCTTGTCAAGGACATATTCTTTGTCCTCGTAGCGGGTAATCATCCTGATGTTTCTGATCCATTCATTGAAGTTGGATCCATCAAAAGTGACTTTCCCACACAAGTTCATAAGGGTAAAGGAGCCATTAGGATTAGAGCCAGAAGCAGCATTGTTTGAAGACATCTGAAAGAAGAGAACAAGATTAGTTTAGATATTAAGAGAGTCCTTAATAAAACACCCAAATGTAATATTAAGGCTAGGATCCAATCACAATATATTATAACTTAGAATAGGTATGCCGTAATCCAAGCTATAACATATTTGAAAGGTAGGTGAATGACGATTCACCAATTTCCACCATGAAAAACGAAATATAAATATTAGGTTTTTAATTGGTTCTTAGAAATTCCTAGATTCTTTTGAGATTCAATGAACTTTTCAAAGGCATGTTTCAATCTCGAGTGTGCCCTCCAAGTTTTGTGACTGGGATACCGAGGATCACAAAACGAGGTGTGAAGTAACCATGCAAATCACTTGGTACCCTCAAGGTTTATCACTCAATCGATGTGCCAGTAAACCACACACGCTCCACCGATGCTATGGTAAACCTTAAGTCACCCTTTAACTACCTTGTTAAGTCCAAGTTAGTGTGCCGGTTAACCACACACGCTCCACCAACGACTTAAACAAAGTGTAAAGTATAATTTCATGGATTAGCACCTTATTCACATTTTCCTAAAGTAACTAAGATTGGGATTTTAATAAAAGCATTTAGTTACTTTATAATATTCATCATACTTTTAATGAGAATTTATAAGTCCTTGTCTTACCCGTTCGGCTAACGACCCTCCACCGATCAAGGAAGCGGTGGGTGAGAGTGGACACCCATTAAGTTGCCATTTTATAAGCAACAACCTTATACCCCCCTTATAGACCGGCTTCGTGAATGAGGCGTACTAGCGGTAAGACGACTTGACGTTATACATATATATATTAGTAACTTATAATATTATAAAGTATAAGAGTTGAATTTTAACTTTTAAAATTCTAAGGGTTGGAACTAAAGTTTTAATCAAGACTTTACATGTTCCAAAACTTGAGGGCAAGTTTTGTAAACTTCCAAAACTTTTCATTTCTTATAACTTATGAATTAATTGAGTAATAAAAATGAAGACTCTTCATTTTTATAACTCTTGTGTTCTTTTAATGGCTTTAATAAAAGTGAGACTTTTGGTTTTCCATAACTTGAGGACAAGTTATGGACTCCATTAAAACACATTATGATCATGAATTAAACTACCATGAAGGTTACAAACAATTCCTATGATCATCTAATCTTCATAAGTTCAAGAACATGAATATGAACACTTTCAAGAATAAAAAATTACACTTAAAAAAAACTTGTAATTTTAATAATTGCCATTGTAAATTGATTAGCATAAACATTACACCATCTAAAACAAGCTTTAAAACATCAAAACAGTTTAGGGTAATGTTTCTAGTCCATTTCCAGCAACAAATGTGCAAACTTTCATACGAGCAGAAAACAGAAAAACGATTTTTTTTTCAAGCTGTTTGCACACAAAAAAAAAACAACAAACAAACCTAGGCTCTGATACCACTGATGGTTTTTGAGCATTCTAACACTTCCTAAGTGTACATGCAACCCTAATAACCTTGGATCTATGTTTGTCTAATAATCATGCAAAGTTGAATTCCAAGGTTATATTCCTATCTAGCATACATGGGGAACATTTTTAACTTGAATGAAAGATAGAATAACTTACCTTGTTGTTGATTACGATCTTTGAAACCTTGTGAGCCTAGCACCCCAAGTGTGATGCCTCAAATGCTTCACACAACACCAAATGCAAAGGAGTAAACTTTGAGAGAATCTTACACTTGCAAAATCGGCTCTAGCTCTCTTGTTTCTTAGTGTGTAGCCATTTTGGTGGAGAATGGGTTTCTTATATAGTGTTGACACATCTAGGGTTACACCATGTAAACCCTAATGTGTCATGACTCTTCATTTCCATGACCCATGGGTTTGTAACTCCCATGGAGCATCCATGGAGCATCCTATGGGTGGAACCCAACTTGATAATCCATGGAGCCTCTTAGCCAACTATATAAGATATGGAAGATTTACATAATCTACCCATATATTTAATTAGTTATCTTTTGATCACTTAATTAATTCTAAATTAATTCTTGATCAAACTAATTAAATAATATTATTAATATATTAGAACTTATAATATATTAATAAACCATAAGTGTTATTTCTCTCATTTTAGTTTATCCAACTGCATGGTGCCATACAACCCAAATGGACCATGCCGGGTCGGGTCAAGTACATACCAGAAATAGTTATGGACTTATACACCTTATCCAACACAAACCCCATTGTGATGGAAGCCACACTTGTTACACTTTGGGAGTGATCCCTTATATGGTCTGGCCGGCGCTTGGGTGACAGGCCTTGTGGCTAGTGTCGAGAAATGTGTCGTGACTGCTGTTGTAATAGCAGGGGTGGCCATGGGTTGTTGTCTTTTAGCGAATCTTTGAGATAGGTTGCGCTCCTTTTTGTTCCAAAACTTTCGTTTATTACTCTTAGGTTTGTGGTCTGAGGTGTCTTTGTTGGTAGACACTCGCTGGTGTCCCTTATTTTTGCGGCAATTAGTATTTCCGGCATCGCTTCCACCTCCGTTGGCTTTGTTAGCATTGATTTGCACTATGGCGGCTGTCACGGCTGCCGTGACTGCAGCTTGAAAAGTAGCAGGATCCATCTGTAGGATTGCTACCTTGCTTGTCGGCTGGTTACCTTCTTGTGAAGACATAATCCTGTTGCATGAGGAGAAACGATGTTGTGAGTGGGGATGATTATCTCTAGTTATATCCTTACCATTTATATACACATATATAAATTTCTCACTTTACTAAACTATTCTCGGTGTTTCTGCTAACGTCCCTAAGACGGAGTTATGGTAGTGGGTAGAAGTAGGTTTTCGTGCGGGCGTTAAGCTTTACTCATCTTGGGATCATGTTTGTCCAAACACACTTAGCTGAGAAGTTTTGATGGGATCCGGTGCATTAGTACTGGTATGATCGCACTCTCATAGGTCTACGAAAAAGGCACCTTTCAACTATGAGGCTTAAAAAGGTGAGATGATAGTGAGTCTTGAATAAGGGCTTATACGTCGGGAGTTATTTACCTTAGTTATGAGTGTATCATGTTCCTGTTGTTTATGGTGTTCTGAAAACGGTTCATAACGAGAGTCTATATATGATAAACTTATGAATTTTAGTAGTATTGTTCCCAATTCAATAATACGCATGCCCCTTTTATTTGTATGATTTTAACATATTTAGTTTTTAGAGGAAGGTTTTGAGCCTGATGCAGGTCTACACCACATCATTGAAAGAAAAGTTTGGACCACAAATAAATCTCTCGACTAGTGTAATCACTAACTCGTGGGGTTAACACTACACATGGAGGGGAGTAACACCAACGCATACTCATAGACCTAATCTACAAGGTCTTGTGAGTAAAATGAACTTTGCTTACAATAATACGTCCCCAAATGGAGAATTGATGTTGCTGATGGCGGCTCCATCCCTCGATCAATGCTGCCCAACGGGGCACATGCTTGATGGAGTCGAGACGGTTCGCGAGAGCCCAGGCTATGTGAGGAGAGTTGTCGACCTCTGGCTCCACATCCGACTCTTTTCCTCATCACTCACTAACTCTCCGGGTTCGGAAAGTAGGGGTCTCCCGGTATGTAAGATCTTGTCGTGATGTCCGTGCGAGAATATGGGTGGAATAGATAATTAATAGACGTCTAATCCTATAATTACTTATAGGGGTGATCCTTATCAGTCACGTCTATAATCACATAGTGCATACCAGTTATACATAATCTGAGATAGAATAGACCTTCGAATAAATGACTCTACTCTAAGTCCACAACCAAACAAGGAACAGGAAGTAGAGCAATAGCCATAGATTCCGAGTCTATAATATCTTTAATTATGTATAACCTTGGCGTATGCACTCAGTCGTTATAGACCTACTAATAGGGGTCTTTAGTTTTCACATAAGTTGATCATAGTATCACCAAATACTCCTATAGTATTTTAATATTATGTTTGGTTCTTAACGATTTTCTTGTATGGGTGTTGGTAAGTTGATAGACTTGTTGTCCACCATGACTATCCCCCGACACATGCTAGTCATTTCTCAGACGAATATAGTTGATCGGGCTATATCCCTCCCAGACTTGATTGCATATCCCAGGGCATATTCACATTGCACAACTCCTCTATTTTTAACTTTTGCGTTTTCCTTAGACATGACACTAAACCGGTATGCATGTATGTACTTTTAACAAGAAACTATTTATTTCTAAAAGTATAGTTATTTGAAAATGTTAAATCAGAGACCTTAGTCCCAATGCATTTATAGTTTGTATATCTTATGTGGTTCGATATACTTAGTTCACTATAAACAATGCTCTGATACCAATCTGTCACACCCCCAAACCAAGGATGGCAGAAACGTCCGGGGGTGGAGGACTTCATGTATAGTATCACAACAACGAGTATAATAGTGCTCAAAGTAAATACAACCATCATGAATATAATTGAAAAGGTTACACCATAGTATATGTTTACATGTTTCAAAATCAATTACATTATGATGACAAAATAAACTGTTTGACGATTTATCGTCCCATCCTCAAAATGCTGATGTTTTCCTGTTTCACTGATTTCCTGAGAATACAAGTAGTTTTGAAAAGAGTGTCAACAATTAAGTTGGTGAGTTCATAAGAGTTTTGTTTGAGGAAGAAACCGTTTTCCTGGTAAAGGCGATAGAGTATGTTTTCCAGAAAATCCAATATTTTCTTAGTTGAGTGTGGAATGAATGCTCCTATGTTATGCGATAATGAACTCTAGAAGGACCCATAGATTTCCTTCTATGATCACTCAGCGTATATAAGTTATATATAATTTGAGTTAAATAAACCGTTGAAGTCTAACAATTCTAGACGAGATGTAGTGTTAATAGAAATATGTTTCCAAAGAAAATCCAATATTTTCCTTATAAAAGTTATGTAGTCCTAAATCCCAGGACCGGGAGGAAACAAGTATTTTTCCATACTTAAAGTAATTCATGCAAGTTTAAATCGACATAAACTCGTTTAGTTTAGAAGTAAAACCCCTTTTTAAAGTAGAATTTTCCATGTAAACTTAAAAGATTGTTAACTACCTATGTGAGTCCCTATAACCATACTATGACGAGAAATAACCTGCACAACGTTTTTCAGACGTTAAGATACTATGACTCTTGTCACGCGCAGACCTGCCGGTCCGGCTGTAGCTAACAGCGAGGTGTGGGGTGTCAATCCCAATATAGATCTATACACAATTATCATGCTCTCCCTACAAGAGACTATGGTTATAACTTACAGGAATTGGGATCCCGTACTCGAACGTACGGGGAGAGAATTGCCTCACAACCTAAGTTAACTAGTTTACACATGGTTTGATATTAAAACCTCTTCCGTGGAGGAAGTAAAATCACCTTTTCTGAATAAATTAGTGATATGAAATCCTTAAACTATTACTATTATAGTTTATCACGTAGGATATGAAAAACTCATTCGTTTTGAGAGTAAAACCTTTTTCATGTAGTAAAATCCATAAACTATGCTTATTGAAGTTTATTATATGTATTCGAAATGAATGAGTAAACCTTATCATGAATGACTAAATTTCAGTTTATGGTGGAAGGACAATGGTTGGTCATGGAGTGGGCATGGGGTGGTTGCTTGTGTCATACACTAAGGCACAGTCAACACTCCACCTAAATATCTTACTAACTAGATTTTATTCATAGGCAATGATTTTCCCCAAAATATAATCAAAATATGAATCTTTAGGGTTTATTATGTTAAAATACGAGTTTGGGTGAAAATCCCGTGTTAAAATCTCGAAAAACGGGCTCAAAACGCTAAAAATATTGAAAACCGGGTGAAAAGTGGGAAAATCCGCAGTCAGGGGCGAGGTTCCGGTCTTAGCAGCATTAGAACCGGAGGGGGAGGGACTTCGGTCCGAGCAGGTACCGCAGGCGATCTCCTCAGAATGGACCGAAGGCGGGGGTCAGGTCCGGTGCTCCAGCTTCGGGTTCGGTTCAGCGCTGCGGTCTTCATCAGCCTCGGTCCTCAGCAGTTCCGGTCCTTAGTCGTTCCGGTCCGATGGCTGCGGTTCCTTAAGGAGACTTCGGATTTGGTTCTTGGAGCTTCGGCTCAAGGAGGGTTTGGTCCCTATAGGGAGGCTTCGGCCCTAAAAGACTATTTTTCAAGGTATCATCCCGTTTCGAATGGTTTTTCACCAAGTCAAGTGTCGGGATGCCCCAAATGATTACAAAACTTAAAAAAGGTTTTGAGAGAGATTTGGGAGAGATTTGACATACTTGGAGAGATTTGGCATACTTGGAGAGATTTGGGAGAGATTTCACATTCTTGGAGAGATTTCTCATACAGAGAGGGATTTGGGAGAGATTTCACATTCTTGGAGAGATTTCTCATACAGAGAGAGATTTGGGAGATATTTCACATTCTTAGAGAGATTTCTCATACAGAGAGAGATTTGGGAGAGATTTCACATTCTTGGAGAGATTTCTCATACAGAGAGGGATTTGGGAGAGATTTCACATTCTTGGAGAGATTTCTCATACAGAGAGAGATTTGGGAGAGATTTCACATTCTTAGAGAGATTTCTCATACAGAGAGAGATTTGGGAGAGATTTCACATTCTTGGAGAGATTTCTCCTACTTAGAGAGTTTTGGGAGAGTTAGAGTGAAAGAGATTGGGAGAGACTTCTTTTGTGACCTTTTTGAGTGTTTGGCTCTGTAATTCAAGGTTCGTAAACCTCGTTAAGTCTTGTTATGATTGTTATATGCCCCCGAGGGTCAAGGAATAATGTTTTATCGAGTAGTTTCATCACTTGCCCTGATTAGGGTTTAGAATTTCCGAACACGTGAAAACTCTAAGTGATACTTTGTATTAAGATTGCGAGTTGTTCAATAAGAAACATAATGGAAACCCTAATATACAAGGGTTAGATGAGTTGACCGGTTTGACTTGTTGACTTTAGTTGACTTTCACTTGGCCAAAATTGACGGTTGTCACAAGAAGGAACCGGAACAGTTCTTTCAGTACGTGGATGCTTTGGAGCAGTAAGAGTGGCACCACGTATCTCTAAGTCATGCTCACGCCTTCGAGCATACTCAACCGCTTTATCGAATGATAGAACCTCCCGATTGGCAACGAAATCGTGGATTTCGTGCCGTAGTCCCTCCACGAACAACTAAATTTTCTCGTCTTCAGTTGGGATATACTTTGTAGCAAACCTTGCTCTTTGATTAAACTGAGTTTCATACTCATTCACAATCATTCCTCCCTGTTTAAGCTCGAGGAATTCTTTCTCCAACCTCCTCCTCATGTCTAGAGGACAGTACTTCTCTAGCACACAAGTTTTGAACATTTCCCAGGATAAATTCTCCTGGTCAAACCTGCTGAGAGCTTCATAGGTTGCTTCCCATCAGACCAAGGCTTTTCCGATGAGCATTGCAGAAGTATAGTTAGCCTTGTCTTCATCATCCACATGAGAAATACGAAACACTTTCTCCGTGTTCTGGATCCAAGTAAGAACAACAATTGGATTAAGAACACCAGAAAATTCTGTAGCACCGCTACTTTTGAAATCCTTGAACGAGGGACGCTTCACCTCTCCTCTCGAAGATTCTCCAGTGGCTTTCTCTTTTCCTTTATCACCACTCTTTTTGTGTTCTTCGAGAGTCTGTCGAATAACGCCGGTAAGTTTACCTAAGAGTCGCTCCTCACGAGGAGATACTGGAGTATTCACTTCCTCAGGTTGAGGACCTCCACCAACCTCGGGGGTATGGCTACTAACCTGTTCAGCCATTGCTCTGCAATAGGGAGTAATATTGTATTTTAGAATATTAGGGTTTACTATTACCTAATACTTTTACTTATATATTTCCTATGGTTTGTATCCCTATACTTACAATGATTAAGTTCATATATTGAACTTCCAATAGTTTAAGTCTAAATATCAATCCATCGAATTTAGTTCACTTAAACCACTGCTCTGATACCATGATTGAAAGGACCCCTTTCTATACTTTCATATTTTTGAAAGACCCAAACTTTCATACTTGACAATATAGTTATTCTAAAACATGCTACATGCATATTCATAAAACAATATTTTATATTGATAAAGCTGTTACAAACTACTAGATACAAAC
Source organism: Lactuca virosa (assembly GCF_052849685.1). Lineage (NCBI taxonomy): Eukaryota > Viridiplantae > Streptophyta > Magnoliopsida > Asterales > Asteraceae > Lactuca > Lactuca virosa. The sequence continues at coordinate 436,426,587 of NC_136430.1, read as the reverse complement.
CCACTATTTCATAGTGTTATATATTACATAACTCCCTAGGATACTATAGTTTTATACATATGGGAGTGCAAAATACAATAGTTTCAAACTATTCGAAAATCTTCTATCAAAACAGTAGTTTCAAACTATTCAAAAATCTTCTACCAGTATATCACTATACTGGATGCTTATCTCCTGCAAATTAGTTAAACATTGAGAGGGGTAAGCGGTGACGCTTAGTGAGTTCAATAATAGATACAATATAACGTTATGCTATTTATATATACTTTACTATGGCAGAGGCAAGGAGGATCAAGGAACAACAAACGCATATGTGAATCATGTGACAAACTTTCCATATCAATCATTGATTTGATTCAAAAATATACAATCAATGAGACATAACAATTACCATACTTGATATACATTAATAAAGCTTTGGCCCAATTGGCACAGAAGACATACAACTTCGGATTAACCATTTTGGTAGATTTCAGGCTTATAGCCCTATCTAACCTTCTGCCAATACCATAGAATAGAAATCATTCTTTTACGGAGACATGTTCTACATGGCCAGAGGCTACGTACCAGTACCAATATGAATCTAAGTCCTTTCACTGATCACATGGTCAAAGATATTACTTTGCTATTAAACATAGCGAATAAAATTTAACACGGGAAAATAAACCGGAATAATAACACCGAAAAGCACATAGCACATATAACACATAACATACAATTGTTCCTATATATTAAACTCACCAAGAAATAACCGGGGGTCAAAATAGTAATTCGGGCAGCACTTCGGCTCTAAATATGACTTTCTTCGTTGAAAACCGAGAGTTTTCTTGAAAACCGGGCTCTGCGAAGGTAGAGCTTCGAAACCGAAAAGATAAATTTTTTCGGGCTTCTCGGGAATCTCGGGGCGCGCTTCGGGCTTTGGAATAAGTACCGGGGCTTCGGGGGAAGTCGGAATGTAAGAAAATGTTGAAAAGGGGTGAAAAAGACCAAAATTCAAACATCTAACCGGGAGGTCTCGCACCCCTTATATAGGTGCGAGCCTCAGATCCGAAGCGAGGAGAGGGGGCCATGTGTGCGAGGCTCGGAACACGCGGCAGCAGGGCGAAGCTTCGGTCGGAGAGCTGGCTGCTTCGGATTGGGCCTCCTCCTCGGTCGAATCAGGAGCTTACACGCGGGCCGGATCACGTGGGTGCATGCGAGGATCACGTGGCTTCCTTCGGACACCTGTGCGACACGCGTCGCTTCTCGAACCTGCCACTCAGCAGCTTCGGACACGTGGCCAGCTCCGAGCGAGGGTGACGTGGCAATCACTATTCATGCGATTGTTCTCGAAAATTGTGCCAAATCTTGTAAAATCCATAACTTTCTCATACGAGCTCCGTTTTTGACGTTCTTTATATGCACGCGTAGAGAAAATTATGCTCTACAACTTTCGTTTAGACTTCATCGGAAAATTTTGACTTTATTTTTATATTATTATTTTTAACAGACCGGGACTGGTAAATCCGTTAAAAAATCATAACTTCTTCATCCGACGTCCGTTTTCGTCAGACTATTTACCGTTGTAATAATAATGACGAGACCTTCGATTCTCGTTTAGGTTGTGTCGGCTAAAAATCAATCGATCTAAAATTCGAGTTTTTAGCTGTCTACTGCTAAGCTGAAACTTGTAAAAATCATAACTTCCTCATACGAAGTCAGATTTTGGCGTTCTTTTTATCGAACTTCTCGGTTTAACGAATACTACGACTTTCATTTAGATCACTAATGCTAAAAAATAGTTTATCAAAAACTCACTTTTTACGTCATTCGGCACCGTGCCGGTTTTATCGCGGATCTTCGATTGGTCATAACTTCTTTGTTACAACTCGGATTTTGCCTATACGTTTCTAACGAGATTATCTACAACTTTCAACAATAAAATTTTACTTATTTTAATTTTTATATTTTCGCTAAATTTCACTATTTAGCTTTTAATTGGAATCTCATAAGACTTACAATAGTTTATTAGTGATTCTAAACATAGTTTTACCTTATTTCTAGTAAAAACTATCTGTTAGAACTCAATACTCAATATCACATAATATTTCATAATATTATTTATATAAAACACGATCTCAAAATGTGTATGTTACAATATATATATATATATATATATATATATATATATATTATTAACTTATAATACTATAAAGTATAAGGGTTGAATTTTAACTTTTAAAACTCTAAGGGTTGGAATTAAAGTTTTCTAAGGTGTGTGAGACTTTACAAATTCCAAAACTTGAGGGCAAATTTTGAAAACATTCAAAACTTTTCATTTCATAACTTATGAGTTATTAGTTAATTTAAAATGAAGACTCTTCATTTTATGTAACCTATGTGTTCATTAATGAACTTTAAAAGGAGTGACTTTTGGTAATCCATAAGTTAAGGACAAATTATGGATTCCATTAAAACACATCAAGATCAAGAATTAAACTAACAAACTATTTGCAAATAATTCCTATGATCTAACATAACTCATAAGTACATGAACATTCATATCAACAATTTCAAGAATCATATAAACACATACAAAACTTGAAATTTTGATAATAGCCATTGTAAATGGATTAGGATATTCATTACCACATCAAAAACAGGTTTTATAAGTCCAACACAGTTTAGGGTAATGATTCTAGTCCATTTCCAGTTGCAAAACTCGAAAAACTGCACTCAAGGCCTCCTACTCGTCGAGTGCAAGAACCTACTCGACGAGTAGGATGAATATATGCATGGACTCGTCGAGTCCCCCCATGGACTCGACGATTTCACTCAGCAGAATGCAGATTTTTTGAGTTTCTTCAACAATTTGCATCAAGTATCAAGAAAACAAGCCTAGGCTCTGATACCACTGAAGGGTTTTGAGCATTCTAACACTCCTATGGTGTACATGCAACCCTAGAAACCTTGGATCTATGTTTTCTCTAAAATACATGCAAATAATAATTTTTCCAAGGTTTACATCCTAACTAGCATGTTATGGGGTACTTGAATCATAAAACACTAGTAGAATTACATACCTTTTAGTAGTGGTTGATTGCTTGGAGTTTGAGAGCCTAGCACCAATAATGTGGATGCCTCAAATGGAAGTCACAAATCACCACAAATTTTGGAAACTTGAGAGAGTAGTAGCACACTTCTAGAAATCGGCCACACCTTAGTTCTCACACACACTAGTGTCATTTCAAGTGCCAAGGACTCCTTTATATAGTGTGGTGGATTAGGGTTACATTCATGTAAACCCTAATACCCATGACCTTTCATTTCCATAAGATCCATGGGTTAAAGCTCCATGGACTATCCATGGACTTTCCATGCAAGCCTAGCCCATTCTAAATAAGCATTAGCCCAACACTATATATATACAAGAGCCCATATTTAATTAGTCACCCTTTTGACCACCAAATTAATTCTAAATTAATTTTAGATCAATACTAATTAAATAATATGATTTCATATTAATATATTAGAACTTATAATATATTAATAAATCATAACTTATACTATTCTCAAAAGATTATCCATATAAATTGTTCGGGTGAAGTGCAACCCAAATGGACCATGCCGGGTCGGGTCAAGTACATCTCAAATATAGTTATGGACTTAGACACCTTATCCAACAATAAATGACATGATAACTCACTGCAATAACCTGCAAATCATAGTCCAAATGTAACCATTTCGTAGTCAGATTTGTTAACTCCTCTTTTTATTATTATAAATACATGTTTAAGATCTACGAAACGAAAACCAATATCATCTAAATGAAACCAACTCCCATATTCAGAAATGTCGTCGAATGCAACATCTTCTTCGAATGAACTACATGGTTCCAATTCTGAACGAGCATGGACGTCAAACAAGGTGTTGGTTCTAACACGATGTTGGCTTAGTGTTAAGGAGGGTGTAACGTTACTGGTTCCCCCGCATTGCCTAGTAGGTGATGAATGGACCCGCATAACAGCTTTGTTCAACAATGAGATGGGAGAATGACAACACCGACAACAATCAGATATTGTCAGTAAATGGATGGATGTAAAGGAAGAAGTCACATGGTTCAATCGAGCGTGTAATTATGCGAAAAATTCGAATTTTCGTTATGTAGAGGACAAACAGTTCATGGAAGATGTTAAAGATTTTTACATTTTTTAGTGTGAAGACAGTAGACGGCTCTATTTCTGTTAAAAATAACCCATGGAATTGTTTTAAGTTTAATGTTTTGTTTGGTAGTAATGTTTTAAGTGTAATGTTTGATGGAAGTGTTGTTAGTTTAATGGTTCATGGAATTGTTGTTAGTAATGCATTGTAATGTATCGTTAAAATTAATGCAACAAGTATTTATAATTAACATTAAACAGAGGACGTGCATCTAATACAAACGTAATACATGAAAATAACCTAGTACAAACATAGAAATACATATTAAATAAACGGGACATATTTCAAAATATTCCAAGGGGCTTCAAACTGGAATTCCGACCCGTCACTTAATAATTTGTATTCCTCCTTAGCAGCTTCCAAGATGACCTCCTCAGTAGCATTTAACCGAGCGTTGTCAATTTTGGTATAAAGATCGTTGAATAATAGAACTTCAGTTTTCATTTCATACCATTTCGCTAAGATATCTAGTTCATAACGATGAGTTGTTGTAGTCATTCTATTTTCAGCGTTGAAGATATTGGTTAAACGAGTCTAAAACATTGGATCGTTCAACTTGTTGGTCTCGTACACATGAATATATGCATGAGTAAGAACCAAGTAATCCTCATTGCTCCATGGTATTGAAGTCATTTTTAGTGAAACAAAGAGAGTAATTTTTCAAAAATAATATTTGAATAACTAAAATATCGTTTAGTAAAATGTTTTTTTAACTTAAAGTAAATTTATAGTAGTCTATACACATAATCACAGTCAAATTTTATAAGTTGTCTGCAATTCATAGTCCAACTTTACTGAAGAACGTAGTGTACTAACTGAGAACACAAGAGATGACTGTTCGATTTGACAAGTCATAACATCGAATGACACCACAATACAATGGGAAAAGAAAACTGTTTGACTTGACAACATTGTTTCAGTTACTATATGGGGCTGCTATAAATAATTGTTCATATACATTTTAATTGTATCACACTACATTATGTGTGAAATAATTATTATTTAATGCTTGATAATCAAATCCAACATTCAATATTATATATATATATATATATATATATATATATATATATATATATATATATATATATATATATATATATATATAATCCAACTACATAGGACCATCACACGATCCCCAATAAATTTTGCCATCCTAAGACGAAACTCTAAAGCTGCAGTTTTTGGGTCAATAAGTTCACGTATTGGTTGGCCTGAAACTATTTGTTCCATAAACATACAAACGAAAACACCGCAATCTCCCACCTCACTACTTTGTTGGGGAACATTTGTTTCAAAAATGAATTTCATATCCAATGGAATCCTTGAGATGTTCCTGTGTGCCCAGTAGTTTATCTTGTCTAAATGATCTGTCACCCGAGCAACAAATTTGCTAAAGGTTCCATCAGACTCGAATTTTTGGTAAGTACTCCTACCGAGACTATCATAAATATGCACTTCCATTGAATCCAATCGTAGTTCCCCAAATAACCAGTGATTAGGAAATGAATGGATCGACATTAGGACCTACAAAAAGTTTAAAATAATTATTATTTTTACATAACACGATACAAAAATAAAACGACAATAATTAAATTAATTTCTAAAATTAAATAGCAGTTTATCGTATCCACATTCCACCAAGGAACCATGAAGTCGGGGTATGTAGCAATACCAGACATAAACGCCCTCCAATCCAAACCATCCTCCAAGTAATGGCAAACATAAAAATTAGGAGACATTATTGTATACCGATCACTATCAAATCGTCTCTCCATCAACAATCTAATCCAAATCGTCATATGCTGCGAAAGTTATGATACTTTTGTTATTAATTAATAAATAAAAAACAATTAGAATAAAAAAATAAAATATAGTTACCGCTTCATCCAACCATCCGTTGTGTGTATGCCCAAACAACGCACTCTAAAACTCTCTATTTAAATCCAAATTGTAGAAACGGTGCTCCAGTTTATATGCATGAAAAAAATAATTTTGTAACACAACCTCACCGCCTGCTACATAAGGTTGTAGGCGCAAAACCGAGAAGTCATGAACAAAAGCAAATGCTGGAGGAGGAACGGGGGTTGTTGACTTGGCATCAACCTTCTTCTTTGGTCTTCGCTTTTGCTTTGGTGTCATGTGCAACTAAAACAATATTGAAAGTATAAATAATTATGTTTCAAATAATTCACATAAAAGGTATAATCATACATACTTATAAAGCTGACATTTTTTCTTGAATCTCATGCATTTGAAACCCTCTTTTTTAACTTCCTCAAACCACATTCATTTGAAACCCCATTTTTTAACTAATGCAACTCAAAAGTTTTCTTAATTATGATTTAACACTCAAAAGTTTTATAACTTATATTATATATATATATTAATTACCAAAATCGGTTTGTGAGGCGTATCACTATTCATCTCAACTTCTATTTTTATCCGTCGATTGTGCTGTCGTGTCCTTTTCTTTTTCTATGATGTTGCCACGATTTATATTTCTTTTTTCTATTTCCAAATCCAAGTTTATTAAAACCAAATCATGTTATATATTGTCAAGCATGCATTATTAAATATAAAACGATAGTTTTCTAGAAATAACCATTTAGGTTCCGGTCATAGAAGATTTTCATATTTATAATTTTTTCCCTCAATTAATTTTTATTTAACAGTTTTCACCCCTCATAATTTTAAAGTTAAATTATTGGTATTTTATACATTACGATTTGATCCCCTATTATATTTTAAAGTTACACTTTGACCCCTTACATATTTTTTTAATAATCTTTTTTTTTATCAATTTCTTTAGGATACAAAACTCTTCCGGGCTATAAACCATTTTCATACCCCCACTCTAAAATATAACCGTTTTATGCTAACTGGGGATTAAACGACATCCGGCCGTATCTGATGAAGAAACATTTTATAGAACAACAATCCGTCCCCTTGTAAATGAGGGGCGTCTAACAAGTTACCAAACACAATTTGTCTAAAACTATCGCATCATGCACCATGTAGCACCTCCAATACTTCCCAAATGTATCACCCCGATCCTTTTAAGTTGACAATAGCTTTAACATTAAAAATTTTATAATCATGCTGAAAAAACAACAAAAAATTAGAAAACTTAACAACTATTTCATTTAAAATATCGGGATATTAAATGGAATAAATAAATAATACAACATTCAAATTACAAACATAAACAATCATTAAACAACATTCAAACAATAATTTCAATATTCTTGCTGAAAAACAAAAACATATTGTAACCATTTTTCAACATAAACGACAAGTAAACAAACGACAAGTAAAAAACAAGAACATATTGTATCCATTTTACTTAATGTACAACAACTAAATGCACATTTTACGCAGTCTATACTTGTACATTCATACAAACATTAACCAAAAACATATTGTAACCATTTTTCAACATAAACGACAAATAAACAAACGGCAAGTAAAAGACAACAACATATTGTAGGCATTTTACTAAATGTACAACAACCCAATGCACATTTTACGCAATTTATACTTGTACATTCATACAACCACTAACCAAATAACATCAAAACTTTAAGACTACTAATAAACAATATTCTATCTATCAAATACAACATAATTACTAAATAACACACAATATAGTTTCATTTTTTTTTACAAAAAGTAATAGAATAAATCATAAATAAAAAAACATACACTAGATAAATGTTGATTAAAACATAAAATGAGTTAAGATCTTACCATATTGGCGGGATTGTTGAAGAAATTGTCCATATTGTTGAAGAAATCGTCAAAGGAAATGAGAGAGAGAGAGTTTCTTCAACTTAGAAAGTGAAAAATGAAGAAAAAAAAACGTTTTTATACAAAACCCACGAAATCGCAGATGGACCATTCCATCTGCGAATGTACAATTGCCTAAAGCACATATGTGCTTTAGGCACTTGTACATTCGCAGATGGACTTGCAAAATCGTAGATAACTTTATTCCATCTGCGATTTTAGGGGCTAAAATTGTAATTTTGGGTTTTTTTTGGCTATTTTCCCCAAATTATTTAGTGTATTAGGCTAAATTTGTAATTTTCTCTTAAAACAAACTAATGGTTGAATTGAAACTAATCACTACTCGTCGAACTAATCGCCTCTAGATATTAATTTATGAAAAAAAATATTCACCCGTCGCTTGGCGCGGGTAAACGGCTAGTGTATATATATATATATATATATATATATATATATATATATATATATATATATATATATATATATATCCCATCTGATTTGAAATGAACCTAAACCATTATGGACCATCATCGTCAGACTACCGCCCGCTGCTGCCATTCGCCTCCAGAAACCACTGGATCCTCATCGTAGAGCATCGCACACCACCTACCTACACTTTGAAGCTCATGCACCACAAAAAAGTGGCATAACAACATCAAACATGATCCACAATTGGTTGTTCATCGGACTGCCGCCCTGAATCACCTCCCACACCTCCCACTGCTGCACCTGTAATCGTTCCCTCTCTTTTATTTTTTCTTTCTCATCTATTACCTCCCCACTCTCTTCGTTTTCCTACCTTGTAACCTAAACCTTATTTATATATGCTTGTTTATCGCTGACCTTAACCACTTTTGCTTGGCGCCTTGGCGATCAATTTTAGGTTTTTATGGGGATTTTTCCAGATGGTTGTAGAGGTGGTTTGATGGTAGAGGTGGTGGTGACAGTGAGGTTTCTCAAGTGGCGTATGGTGGTTGATTTGATGATTTTTAGGTTTCTGGTTGTGGTTATCGGTGGATGGTTATGACTACCGGTAGTTATCAATTCTTTTAGTAGGGGTGGTGGTGGCGGTCGGAGTGAGAGTGAGTCTCATATATCTATATAAATCACTTAATTTATTTTTTTAATTAATAAATAATAAACAAATAATAACAATTACTGAAAAAATATAAAAGTCAATGATATTTTTTTGTTTGTAAAAGTCAAATACTTAATTTTGACCAAATTAATGAACAATTTGAGTAATCTACTCTTGTACTTATAAACATAAACAATAAATAATATATTGTTATATTTAGTAATAATGTATTTTGCAATAATTGAAAATCTTGACATATTATGATGCTATTTGTCGCCATCAACCCCAAATTATGTTGCAACTCTATCATCATTTTTTAGGATGATTATTGTAAAAAAAACAGAGGAAGAGACAGAAACAGTAATGTAACTAATACTGTAGGGTTTGCATTTCGCAAAATTCTCCAATAGATTATAAATTATAATTTGTAAAGAACACATGCTCTTTGCTAATTGCTCAAAAATTATCCCTTCGCTTCCAGGGCGTCGCGTATCGTGCTCGGTTCAGAGATCGATACATAACATACATAAAGAGACAATATATTTAACCTATGCGTACACTTTCTGTATATCTCTATATCCATGTCAGAGTAACCGACGAAGAAGAAAAGATCGAGAGGTGAGCCTTCTGGATTTGGGCTCTATAGATAAGCGTATACACAACATAGAGAATTCCGTGTGTATTCTTTCTCCATAAACCCTTCAAACCTTTTTCCAATTTTGCCTAGTTTTCCCCTCAATTTTGCTTCCGATTCTACAATCATGGTTTTGCTATCACATTCAAAACCCCCTTTTCTGTGCGAATTTTGGGGAATTTGACTGATATTTCCAAGGGTTTTTGCGTTACCATAAATATACGATACACCTATATCTTTTTTCATTTTTCTCTTGGTTCTTTTTGAATGGGCGATCTTGCTATGGAAGAGGATCGCCCGTTTTCGCCCTCGTTTGCCGCACCATTGTCTAATCCGGATCCGAATTCGATTCGGGCGGAGACTTGGGTTTTAGCTGAAGACCCGGTTCGAGAAGTGTTGAATTGCATCCACCCGACTTTGGATTCTGATGAGAAGAGGAAAGACGTGATTGAATACGTGCAGAAGCTCATCAGATGCAATCTCCGATTAGAGGTTAATTAGACTCAGTTACTCCATAATTTCTTGTTTTTATGCTTCATTTTGCATGCGTAAATCTTGTCCGTCATCCGTGTTCTGGGTTATACCGTTTATCATGAACTTTGATCTGATTGCGCATACTATTTCTTTAATCATTTTGATTATATTCTTCGAGTTGCTTCTGAAGCTAACATCGAAACACCCCCTTATTGCAAGTGTTATATGTTCAATCGCGAATCTGTTATGTAGCTATATAATTGATGTTTAAGCGACTGGATTGAAGTCTTGAACAATTGATATCCTCAGTTTGAGTCCACTTGGATTTTTAGCTTTTCTTGATGCGTGTTGTTCATTATCTTGTTCGTGACTTTGGTATTTAGTCTTAGAAGACAAATGTTTCTTTCAAGTTGCATTCTTAGATTTTACTGACAAGTTATGGAATCGACAGTTAAAAAAGAAGTTGATTGATCTTAATAACATGCCCAAGAATCTCAGAAAGCAATATAGGACTTTTGCTTATAGCTTGATGCTATCGTTGCATATTCTTCTCCTGAAATGAAAATTGAGTGAAAAGAAAAAAACTTTGTACTCATCTAATCTTGAATTAATTCAAGGAACAGTGAACATATATCTCTTGTATTATATGTTTTCTTTCCCTGTTTCTTGTTTCACTGTTTAATTTGAACCTTTTGCTACATCACACGTCTCTGTTGTTTTTTGTATCCTACTTGAATGAATACAATATCCAAGAAATTGGCTTTACTTGGATTATTTCAAGGAATGGTTCATGTATCTTTTTCTATTCTATTTTTATTGTTTTCTCATCCGTTTTTATTGTTTCATTAACATATTTTAACTTTTTGGTACATTACACATCCTTCTTTTATGGATCATGTCTTTTTGATCTAACTTTTGGTGGTGCACTTGTTGTAGGTATTCCCATATGGTTCAGTGCCACTCAAGACTTATCTTCCTGATGGAGACATTGATCTAACAGTCCTTAGTACTCCTAACTTGGATGAAAATTTGCCTCGTGAAGTTCTTCGTGTTCTTCAAGAAGAAGAGCAGAATGGAAACACTGAGTTTATACTGAAGGATACCCAATTCATCGATGCTGAGGTAATCGAATCCCCATAGCTCTATCACATTCTTTTATGTGAAAATGACTAAAAAACCGATTTTTTATTGGCAGGTGAAGCTCGTGAAATGCCTTGTTCAAGACATTGTCATAGATATATCATTTAATCAGTTGGGTGGACTTTGTACATTGTGTTTTCTTGAACAGGTATCATCTTATTATGCTTTATGTCAAATTTTTAACATCATCATTCTTGATTACTTATAACTTGAAACTTTCTTGAATCTTGATGCAGGTTGATCGCCTTGTTGGCAAAGATCATCTTTTTAAACGCAGTATTATTTTGATAAAAGCATGGTGTTACTATGAAAGCCGTATACTTGGGGCTCATCATGGGTTAATTTCTACTTATGCATTGGAAACTTTAGTCCTATACATATTCCATGTCTTCAATGCATCTTTAAATAGCCCCACAGAGGTAATAATAAAATCTCTTGCACTTTACAGACTAAATCATAGTTCAAGTCCACTAATCATCTATTTTTTCTCCTTTTAGGTTCTCTACAGATTTTTGGATTATTATAGCAAGTTTGACTGGGATGAATATTGCATTAGTTTGGATGGTCCGGTTTCCAAATCTTCCATGCCTGACTTTTCTGGTAAGAAATATGTAAAGGGCTCAAATTTCAATCCATTTATGTGAAAAACAGGTCACTGTTTTGTAATCATATTAAATATAGAGTTAAATACAAGAAATTTCAAGCAAGGTGCCTTCATTTATGTGTTTATTATAGTATCTTTCTCTTACAGTGTTGTACTTTGAAAAAAATATAGCAATGTCATTCAAATAGTACAATGCTGTAATAGAAAGAAATGAAAGTAAACTGATATGTGAAAGAACAGTTCTATTTGTTGCATTTATCTCTTGAACATACTAATCATGTATGAAGTTCAAAAAATGGACAAAAAGTGTTGGTGGGTCAAGCCAACCCGTTTTGACCGATTAACCTCCCTCGCGACCCACCCGTTTTCCCACCTATATATGTTGGTGATTCTCTCTCTCTGTCAGCAGCTGAAACCCCAGAAAACCAAGGAACAGATGTTTTGCTAACTGGGGAATTCAGGAAGAATTGTATGGACATGTTCATAGTGCCTTCTAAGGGGCTTGAGACAGATCAACGAGCTTTTACCCTAAAGCATCTCAACATTATTGATCCCTTGAAAGAAAACAACAATCTTGGACGTAGTGTCCACAGAGGTAAAAACAAACACTTCTTTCTTCAAGTTTATTTATTTAGTTTAAAAAATATATATCTTAAAATCGTTTCACACATTGTAGGAAATTATTATCGGATACGGAGTGCATTTAGATTTGGGGCTAAAAAGCTGGGTCGGATTCTCGAATCAAGCAGCAATATGAATATCGGAGATGAAATCAAGAAGTTTTTTACAAACACATTGCAAAGGCACAAACCGAAATACGGGCCCGCCTTTACATACGGTGGTGTCAAAGGGTTTGGCAATTTGTCCATATCGTCCCTGAGTGAAGCCGTATATTACGAGGATGACATGTATTCAAGATTCTCAAATGGCGATTTTGATGACAAGGATTATCCCATTCCCAACTTAGCTGAAAACAAGGTGTCGGATCTTGAGCTATGGATGGAAAGAAGCGAGTCCCAGATCGTGGACGGAGATACCCTTTGCTTATGTTTCGATAAAAACGGGTCGGATAATTTGTCGATTGGGGAAACGGAATTATTGAACCCGTTTTCGGATCTTACAGGGGACTATGATGCACATATAAGGAATCTGTTATATGGTCAAGGCTGCCATGGTTATGCCTTGTCTACAGCTATGGTTCGGGCCACTCCCAGTCCCAGTCCTCCTACTTCACCTTATGAAAAAAAGAACCACCCGTGGGACCCACCATGCTCCGTAATGCCCTTCCAGCCAAACACAAATGGTGTAGTGATGGGACACCCGACCCCGACTTATCTCAGTTACCCGCCGAATACTGCGTTACGTGGGACCGGGCTCTACATCCCTGTTATTGTATGTTTTTTTTTTTTTTTTTTTAGGGAATGTAGTTTGTTTCACTTATAATGATAGTAATAAACAAATTAATGAAAGTACATTGACATTGCTATTTCTTGTATTGCAGAATAGCAGTAATTCATCATCCAAGGAGAAACGGTCACCTACAAGGGGGGGCAGAGGAGGAGGAAGGAGCCGTGGGCCAACACCGTCCAATGGTCACGTGCCACGTGCTAGTGGTCGTGAAACCAAATTGGTGGTGGAACCTAATAATAATCAAATACGGTCTCCAAGACAAGGTCGTGTTGACCAGGTCAACGGTGGTTTTGTAAACCAACCAAGGAAACTTGAGTTTGGATCTTTTCGGTCTCTCCCAGAGACTCCACAAACCCCAAAAAAACTGGATGCGAATACAACAAAACAGGGAAGGTAATTTAAATTTTTTTTTTTTTTTTTTTTTTTTTACAATATTCTTGGATAGTGGGCTGATAATTTTTACATTATTTTTTCTACTTTTAGGATTGGAGAGAATTCATTCCATCTCAAGAACGAAGACGAGTTTCCTCCTTTATCTTCCTAGAGAACATGTATAAAAAAAAAAGAAGGAAAGCGGGATAAGTTTTAGATATATGCTGCTAATATAACTGATCTTAGGAAGGAAATCGAACCTTTTTTCCTAGTTTTGAGTTCGGGTTATCTATGGAACATAGACCTTTTTGTTTTTTTGTTTTTTGGTTTGTTGTGATATAATGTAGAGAGATAAGAGAGGGTTAAAAAAGGTCGAGAAGTTGAAAAAGGAGACTTTTGTTGAATATGTTTTCTAGTGGGTTGGTTTTTTGTGCTTATGTCAGCTGCCTTAACTGCCGGTTTTGGTTTTGAAACTTGAACCCCTTTTTAGTTTTTATTATTAAGTTTGTAAATCATCTGTAAAATAGTCCTGGTGAGTTAGCTAATAGTTTTTACTTCTTAGTATGGATAATTTTATAAATGATTTAACTTTAATGATTAAATCTGATTATATATTTTATATATTGTATGCATATGAATTTGATTCATATAATACTTTTGACCGGTTTGATAGAATTATTCTAAACTTTATGGTAAAATGCTATCCAGTTTGGACTTTGTGCTCAAGGAATTAAATGGTTCATTCTACTACTCACTAATACAAGTATAGAACATGTATTTGAATTTAAATACTGGCCAAATGGATAAATATATTGAATGTCTTTGTACTTTTTAGGTATTTGGGTAGCAAAGTATTTCTTCTGATTTCAAAAATCAAAATAATAAAATTTAGTGATTAATATTTAAAACTATGGATACGTAAATAACTTAAGTTGCTTTTTTTTTATTAGACTAGTCTCAATGGCAAATATATTTGTGTTTGGTTGGTTAAAAAATATTAAAAAAAAGAGAGAAGTCCTTAAAAACCCACTGACGGGTTTGGTGCACACAACGCCGGTCGTTCTTTTTATTTTGTTATTAACTGCAAGTGGCTTTACAAAAGGATAACGTGGCTTTACAAAAGGATAATTGATTTTCTTTTGAAAGAATTTATGATGTATAAAATCTTAAATTATCTAAGTTTAGAAAATATTAAAAAAATACTAAATTTTATAACTTGTTTTTTGTTACAAATTAAATATAATATTGACATATTTGCGTATTTAATTTTGATTTTCTCTTATTAATCTATTTTGAAATATCAATTTAAGGTCAGCACAAATAATTCCTTTTAATATTTTTGACAGTTTTTAATAAAATAAAAAAAATCATAAATATAAACTTGTTATTTGTTCACATAATTTTTGGTACTCATATTTTAAATAATTATGTGCATATTTATCTAATTAAACGTTTTTTATATCAATAGCTAAAAAAGAATTATAAATTTTATTTATTAAATAAAAAAATGATTTTGGTTGGGTTTTTAATGGAAGTGAAAATTTGGATTTAGTTGAGTTGTATAGATAGAAGAAAAAAAAATTAGTTTTTTAATGAATAATTATGTTGGGTTTGTTTATGAATGGGAAGTCTTAAAGTCCCCGTTTTCAAAAAATTGTAATGTATTTACGCCTAAATAATCATATACTAATATTAAGTGACTTTATCCAAGTCCAAAATACGGCGTGTTTTTGTTAGTTCTTATTTTCTTACCATAAATATAATATACAAAGCCAAATACAAAACACAAAGCACCAGTGGTCTAGTGGTAGAATAGTACCCTGCCACGATATAGACCCGTGTTCGATTCCCCGCTGGTGCAATCTTGCAATGAAGAAAACTGCGCTTTTGTTTAATGTTGGGTCACTACAGCTATCCCGATTATTTCGGAATATATGCGCATCCGAGCAACAATTTTTTCAAAATTCTTATTTTCCAAAATTAACGTTCCGTGTGTTCATTTTTTTTTTAATCTCATATACAAGTCTACTCTCATTCTATCTTACTAATACTTTTATATAAAACTAAAATTCTAAAAGTAAACAAAAAATGTTCATAACCTATCTATTTTATCATTGATACGTTTTTGATTCGTTACCTATCGTAGGGTTTGACAAATTCATTACAAATTGTGGGAGTCGTATTAATAACCATATATAATACAAGGATGTACACAATATTAGGAAATGATAAACACAACACAATTACTTTCATGGCCGCTACATGTAGCTCTCTAAGAAGATGAGCGACGCATAAGGCATCCTATTTCAACAATCATGTTTGTGATTACACGATACTCAAATTAACTATTGTAGCAAGTCACTGTTGGTTGCTTGGTACTCAAGGAAATAAGATCGCCACCAAGAAAGATAGAGTACACATAAGTGGTCCTTCGAGTTTCATGGCAACGAGCCTAGTCCGTATCTGAATAGCCACAAAGAGGAGTCAGAAAGTATAGAAACGAGAGACCAAACATAATTGTCTGTTTGACATAATGAATAGTCCTATGTATGGATTGAAAGTGTTCTAGGTGGGAGCATGAAAGAATTGGCTAACTTGATTCACGCCGTAAGGTAAATCTAGATGTGGGGTTGAGAGAAATTGAAATGTTCTAGTAAAAAAAAAAGTAGAAGATCGATATAGAGTAGGGTCTGAATAAGGCGTACCATCACTAGAAAGGAGATCAATGGTGGCAAGAGGAGCGTCCATTAGTTTGGAGTCAAGCTCATCGACCCATATAAAAACATCATGAGTATACTTGGCTTGACTTAAAAATAACCCATCATCATTGCAAGAAACTTCAAGGCCAATAAATTAGTTTATTTGATCCAGATCTTTAATAACACATTCATTGTATGAGCCGTGATATGAATTTGCTAATAGTATCCATATGAGTGTCGATGAGGATAATATAGTCAACATAGATGAAGAAATATAAGGTGAACAAACATATTTGTAAAACAAAGAGAGACGTGTCAGACTGACTGCACATAAAGTCACAAACCCAATATGAGCGAGAAAGTCACTAAGACGTTGAAACCAATCTCATGAGACTTGTTTAAGACAAAAGACTTTTTGATATGATGATGATGGAAACATGGACCAATGAAGCCCAAAGGTTGTTCCACGGAGAGAGTTTTGGTTAGATGCACGTTTAAGAAAAAAATTCATGACGTCTAGCTTGTGAACAAACCATTTATTAAGAGCAACACGAGAAAGCACAATTCGGATAATAGACTTTCAAAATCAAAGAAAACATATGTGACTACACTAATACATGTATTTAGTCATTTAAATAAAAGCTTAAGCAACCAAGCGCACTTTACCGGTAACATCGAAAGGTCCCTGCAAACAACAATCATTTTTACTTGTTTAGTTGTTTGATAAATTTTCTTAGAAATTTTTTAGTTAACCGACACTTTTTATCATTTTTTTGAATTGATCATTTATCTTGGGTTTATGAAAACTATGACGTACATTGGGATATTGGATGTCCATTAGTAGTAAGCTCATACTGCTGCTGCTGCTACTACCGATACTACTAATTATTATAAAATTTATAAATACGTGAAAATTTTCTATTATCGTAACCGAGTCATTAGAGGGAAACATAAAATTCATATATATATATATATATATATATATATATATATATATATATATATATATATATATATATATATATATATATATATATATATATATATATATATATATATATATATATATATTCTTAATAGAGATATCTAGTCGGTCCTCATTTGTATAAACACATTTGTTAACTTAAGGTTATTATTTTTTAATGGTAGTAACAAGTTCATATTCTGCGTGGATATATTTGGTAGATGTCATCCAAAGTGTGAATGAGCCAAGTATGAGGCAATATGGCATATAATATGACTAATATGAGAGGCCAACAGATTAGGAAAAAAAGAAGACCACACACCAAAGTTAGGAAAGAATTCCATATGCGGACCGATTCTGATCATTGCTGTTCAACGGCTCATGTTTCACAGTAAGGGTCGATGTGTTTGAGTCTCTGAGTTTGGTAAACGCGTTCTACTTCGTTTAATAGCAATCGTATGTTATAAAATCTTTGCCTCAAAGCCCAACAAACAAAGCACCAGTGGTCTAGTGGTAGAATAGTACCCTGCCACGGTACAGACCCGGGTTCGATTCCCGGCTGGTGCATCTCAGATTAACTTTTTTTAGCAAAAATTAAACATTTGCTCAAACTATTTATTTAGCTCAAAAACAATAGTTCTCTTAGGTAGCGTTTGGTGGGTTGAATAGAACTGGACCGGACGGAACAAGATGTTTTTAAAAGGCGTTTGACATGTATGGAACAAGAACAAAAGAGGTTATTGACCAAGTCAAATGAGACTAATTCTTAAAATTTTAGTCCCACCCAAAAAGGTGGAACACAATGGAACTGTTAATATTTGACCAAAATACCCACCCTAAAACAAATTCTACTCCTCAGTTTAACATTTCTTCCATCATTTTTTACTTCTATTACATTTTTGTTTTGCCTCTTACATTTTCAATTATTTATTCAAAGGGGCTTCAAGTTGCAAAAATGATAGCAGTGAATAAATATCAATTTCATTTATGTTTCTTTTCTCCTTTTTATTTTATTACATTAATTTTATTAGTGATTATCGATATTATCTTCTACATCCTATTTTAATTTACTTTATAACATGATTTATGCATTCCCCCATAGCAGCCGCCAAAGCCAAAAAGAAATTCTAATATGTGGGCTGTGTGTAAATTTTTTATTTTTAATTACTCTTTAATACGATTATTAGAACGTATTATACCCTAAAACAAAATGGGAATAGTTTATAAACTTTTTGATAAATTCAAGGATGATTTAGTAATTTTACAATCTTGTTCCATTGAGTCCTAGCTTTGCCAAACGCTATATAGATAAATCATTTTAGTTATGTCCAGTCCAGTTCTATCTTGTTCTGTTCAGTTCAGTCCTGTTCAGTCCCATTACCAAACGCTACCTTAAAGCTTTTAACGTAATTAAAATTAATCAATCTAATTAAAGGAGTTACTATTGTCATTTCCAGTTATAATATGTAGTGCTATATAAAAAAACTCATACTCCCATAAATAGAAAAAACTGCAAGAATGGTCCCTGTGGTTAGGTCGAAATTGTCATTTTGGGCCAAACATGTTTGGACTAGCATTCATGGTCAAAAGGTTTTCAGTTTCTTGCCACTTTGGTCCAATTTACTTTCAAAAATTTTGTAATGTCAATTTTGCCCTTAGATTTTGTTTTTTCAATTTTTTATTTATTTAAATACTTTTATAATTAAAAAAAAGAAAAAAAATACATATCTTTCTCTCTCTCTCTCTCTCTCTCTCTCTCTCTCCCTACCTACCTACCTCTCTCTCTCCCTCTCTCTCTCTCTATCTTTCTCTCTCTCTCTCTCTTTCTTTCTTTCTCTCTCTCTCTCTCTCTCTCTCTCTCTCTCTCTCTCTCTCTCTCTCTCCCCCTCCTTCCCAAAACCATTTATCGTCCTTTTCTTCCTTACTAGACAAACACCACCCAAACCACCAGAGCCGGTTGTCATAATCATAGTGTCGGAACCCTAACTCCACCTTCACTGACACATCTCATCTCCGCCACCCCCTCTTCAACGATTTAATCGATGCCCATTACCTGTTTCCACTTCAATTTCTGGTTTTGATTTGGGGATTTAAGTTCGTTGAGGAGGGTTTGAGAAGTAATTGCTAGGATTCTTTTATGAAATCGGTGCTTCAAGCTCTTCCCCTGTCAAACAATAAACTCAAACACCCAATCCAAACACCCATTGATTTCTATAAAAAAAATGAAGGCAAACAATCGGGGCTGTTGCCTCGTTTCCAACCTCAACGACTAGCTGGAGACCATTTCCCTTAATCGGATTCTTTCAAAACGAAAAAAATGGAGATACCTTCTGCGTATGAACTCCAATCACCTAACAATCTATACTCGAACCTTTTCTCATCCTTCCGTCGATCCTTGCTGACAAACCGTCCCCACCGGAGATGCCTCCCCCTCCTCGTGACCGAGTAACCATCGCCAGAGATCGGCTGCTCCTTGTTTGTTATAGATTACCACCATCGAGCCACTTCCTACCTTCGATCCTATTTCTTCGTCTCAGACCAACTGAGGACCAGAGACCTTTTCCCCCTCTCTCGACGCCCACCTTCCCTCCCTTCCTCCTTCGCACCTTACATTCGGATGGGAACAAGCGAAACTTTGCTGCTTCTTCACGCCTTCATTACTTCGGTCTAGTCGACCCCAGAGACAATCTTGGCCTGCAATTCGACCGACGAAGCCTTATGCTCCATTCTGCCAACGTCGTTGATTTTATCTATGTCAATTCCTTCGTGTTCGACTTCCTTTCGTTTGACAATCAGACAAAAACGGGGGTATATGAGCCCTAATTTCATTAAGTTCGACCACTTAATTGTATCTCATGAGATCCCTTTTTACATAAAAGCCCTAAATCATTGTGTGTGTGTGTGTGTGTGTGTGTGTGTGTGTGTGTGAGAGAGAGAGAGAGAGAGAAAAGGTAGGTAGGGAGAGAGAGAGAGATAAATATTTTTTTTATTGTTCTTTTAATTATAAAAGTATTTAAATAAATAAAAAACTGAAAAAACAAAATCCAATGGCAAAATCGTCATTACAAAAAAGTTTAAAGTAAATTGGACAAAAGTGACAAGAAAATGAAAACCTTTGGACCATAAGTGCTAGTCCAAACCTGTTTGGCCCAAAGTGACAATTTCGACCTAACCACATGGACCATTCTTGAAATTTTGTCCCATAAATACATATACAAAACATTTATTAACACAACTTTACACAAGAAATAACATATGAAGGTGTTTAAATTTAATCAAATTCGTAATTCGCCTTTGAGTTTCGGGTACTTATCAATCTGAACAATAGATGTATGTTTGGATTTGTAATTTTTGAATGGAAATGTTGTTTTTAAGTTATTGTTTATGGTTTGCAAATGATGGGTTTCAAGCAAACCTCCTACAAGTTGAAATCAGATGTCAACTTCACTTCCCACCAAGTGTTCGATAAAATGCCAAAGTGAAATTTTCAAATACTACAACCAGATTTTTAACTCTATTCAAGTTGTTTTATTTTAAGTCTCATGAAAAACCATGGTTATTATTGTACAAAGTTCTTTAAGGCTATTTATCCCCCGAATTTGGAATCAAGATTGATAGCGAGCTCATCGCCCTTGCTTTCAAGGAAATGTAGTGTTTCTTCCCGATGATTTCTTCATTTGGTGCACGCCAACTTTTGGTTGCGGCGTTTCCATCTTAGGGTTTCAGCATCTTCTTTAGGGCTTTAGCTCGAGGCTTAATTTGCTTATCTTTTATTTTCATGGCTTCTTCTTCTACTTTTTCGATCGGTACTTGGCCATGTCCTTTTTCGGGGGTTTCATTATTGCCCAGATGGTCAGATGGGGTCTAAGGGGATTTCTCGTTTGATATCTCATATTAAGAGGTTACACCTTGCTTCCGATGAACGTAAAAATGTGTTGCGGGAGGCTATTTCTGGAGACCATGGATTGTATATGGATGTAGAAGAAACATTAAAGGCGTTTGGTCAATAGATATGTGCTAATTGTATGAGTATTCATGCATTGAGTCGCTTTTGCCACCACCCTGATGGTCTTGCACAATTTACTGGTAGGATTGACGGCATGAGTGGACACATTATTGACATTTCAAAGCCGGCTTCCATAGGGCATGAAACCGTAGTACTTGAAGGGATGGCTTTGGATGTTGGGCTGCTTGATTGTGTTTTCAAGACGCCTATCACGACCGTCAAAAGTATCCCTCGTAGTTGGCGTATGGATTTCTCTCAAGCGTTGCAAACAACTCTTAACAAGGTGGTCGCTCACCCCGAGTCTGTTGAATCATGGGTTAGGTTATTGCTTCTTCCCCGATGTACTTTGCAGGTGTTCAGGCCTAAGAATAGACAAGAAAGTAGGTATGGGAATAGGAAATCGTTACAAAATTGTTGTATATTGAACTCTTTAGCTACATGTGAAACATCCCAAAAATATAGTCTAAAAATTTCGTTTTTAAAATCATTAATTAATCCAGAATTACTGAAAATCATTATCCAAACATAAACCATAATATAAAAACCATAGATCATATATCTCAAATATCATAAAAATCTGTCTAACATATCAGAGTATAAACATCCCAGGCTAAACAAATGGTGGGTGCACCGTGATCATCCCGAGCTCTTCCCCTTGCTACCGGAAGTACCTGAAACCAAAACTGAAAACTGTAAGCACGAAGCTTAGTGAGTCTCCCCAAACTACCACATACCATACACATATAACATGAAACTAGGAGATACGGGCCCCGCCCACACTCAGCTACTATGAGATACGGGCCCCGCCCACACTCAGCTACTATGAGATACGGGCCCCGCACACACTCAGCTACTAGGAGATACGGGCCCCGCCCACAATCGGCTAGTCATGCAAATAACATACAAGTATCACACATACAACAAGTATAACTAAGCATATAAATCTGTACTATATCGTGCTATATATGAGATACGGGCCCCACCCACACTCGTCTACTGAACATATCACGTATACGGGCCGGCCTTGGGGCCGTAGACCCGTTCCTACTGAAGGAAACTCACCTCGCAAAGCTGACTGCTAAAATCTCGAGTGAGGAATCTCTAACAACTGCTCCAACGACTCCCCGACTATTATTATCACAATAACACTTAGTCAAAACATAATAATCCTCCTTAAGGTAAAATGACCATTTTACCCCAGGTCAAAGGCAACGTTTTGGTCAAAGTCAAAGTCAACCATCCGAGTTGACTCAACTCGTCGAGTCATCCCCCCGACTCGCCGAGTTCTACAAATCCTGAAATCCTGAAATCGTGATCCAACTCGTCGAGTCCCTTAGCAGACTCGCCGAGTTCTACCTTGTACAAAATCGGGACATAACGACATCAACTCGTCGAGTCCCTCTCTGGACTCGCCGAGTCCCTTGGTCTGTTTGGATCAACTTAAAGGATTAAGCCCCTACTCTTCAGATCCAAACTCCATACTTTATCTACATACTGGAAATGCCTTTTTAAGGGTAAAGTTTCCAACTTTACCCGCTAATAATCCTTCTAAATGGGTTTAGCTAAAAACCCTAGTTCTTTAGGACATAGATCTTTGTCCAAAAGCCTTATCACTCCATACCAAAGCATGAAAACCCAGATCTAGGTCCTAGACACCAAAAGAACACGTAAAGCCTCAGACTTTCCTTCCATGCATGGCCTTTTAGGGCTAAAGAGGCCATAACAACACCTTAGAGCTTGCATGGGGGCTTGAATGGCATAAAGTTTGCACCTTTATGCCTTAACAACCCTTAATGATCCCAGATCTGAAAGGATCCTTGCTTGGGACGTCCAAATCCCAAGGGTTAAGCTCCTTGAACCAAAACTCTCAAAAAGTGGAAATAAGGAGATCTAATGAACTAATAGACAAGTTAGAGACTTGATTACCAGAAACTGAAGGGAATGAGATGTTGCTTCTGGATCTACAATCTTCTCTTGGAGTCCTCTAGCTTCTTCTTCTTCTACAAGCTTCAAATCACACAAGAACACTAAAAAATGGCTCACACACTCACACAATGCTCTAGGATTTCGTGGATTAGGGTTTGGGACTTGGAGGCTGGAAATGAGGCCAAAAGGTGGGGATTAAGATGCTTAAATAGGGTGCAAAACCCCGAAATTAGGGTTTCACTCTGGCAGACCTACTCGTCGAGTCGAGGGCTCTCGACTTGTCCAGTAGATAGCTTAAAACCCCACGTCCAAATCTTGTTTCTACTCGACGAGTCTGGGGCTTCCAACTCGTCGAGTAGCTCTACTAAAATGAATACATAATAAATAAATGCGTACCAGAAACCAGGTGTTACATTTCTCCCCGACTTGTCTTAGACTTCGTCCTCGAAGTCTGTTACGTCGGAAAACAACTCCGGGTAGTACTCCCTCATCTCCTCCTCGGGCTCCCAAGTCCACTCTGAACCCCTGCGGTGCTGCCACTGCACCTTCACCAGCTCAACCCTCTTGTTCCTTAGCTCCTTCGTCTTCTTATCGAGAATAGCTACGGGTCTCTCGATGTAATTCAGGCTGTCATCAACCTGAATATCCTCTAGAGGCACAACCGCTGAGTCATCCACTAAGCACTTCCGCAGCTGAGAAACATGGAAAGTATTGTGGATCTGGCTGAGCTGCTGGAAGATCCAATTGGTACGCCACCTTGCCCACCCGAGCTATAACCCTGAAAGGGCCGATATATCTGGGGCCCAGCTTACCCCACTTCCGGAACCGAATGACACCTTTCCAAGGTGACACCTTCAGGAGGACCATGTCGCCCACCTGAAACTCCAAGTCTGAACGCCGCTTGTCGGCGTAGCTCTTCTGCCGACTCTGAGCAGTCTGGAGCCTGCTTCGGACCTGCTGGATCCTCTCATTGGTATTGAGTACTACCTCAGTACTCCCAATGACTCTCTGACCGACCTCTCCCCAACAAATTGGGGTCCTACACTTCCTCCCGTAGAGCATCTCGAAGGGAGGTCGGTCTATGATGGCGTGGTAATTGTTTATACGAAAATTACGCTAACGGAAGATACGTATCCCAACTGCCACCGAAATCCAAAACACATGCGCGTATCATGTCCTCGAGATTCTGTATCGTCCTCTCGCTCTGCCCGTCTGTCTGAAGGCAGCGCCTCGCTCTCGCTGCTGAGCATAGAGTCAATCCACCCTGCAGCCTCTCGCCCTGAATCACTAACCCTCCCCCACTAGGAGTCCAAACCCTCACTAGCTGCTGCTCGCAGTCGATCACTGCCCCATTGGGGCTCAACCAATCCATACCCACTATAACCTTATTCCCTCGCAGGGGAATAGGGACTAGATCCACAGAAAACTGCTTATCAAATAACTTTAGTGTACATCCTCGGTGAACTCTCGCAACCCTGACGGTCCTATCGTCTGCTATCTCCACATCAAGCGGGCTATCTAGTTCTCCAAGATCCCCTATGAATAGCTTGTTGAGCGCGAGCGACACAAAAGATCGGGTGGCACCCGAATCAAACAGTACCAAGGCTGATATACCGTTCACTAAGAACGATCCTATAACAAACACATAAACATAAGCAATAATCAATACAAATAAAGAGATAAAGAGAAGATACATACCCGTAACGACATCAGGAGCTGCACATGCCTCCTCTGCTGTCAACTGGAAGGCTCTGCTCTTCGCCACTGGCACCTCTGTCCGGCCCTGACGGCCGTCTGCAATCCTCAATGTAGCAGGGGTGAGTGCCTCCACCTTCCCTGTTGCTGCTAAAATCGGACACTGGGAGAACAAAGGGCAACACCAACGTCAGACAATGTCTCCGTAAGGTTGCTGATGGGCATTTTACAGCAATAGTGAAAGTGTTGTGCTCCTCGGGTGTTGCTTCACACGACATTGACACTATCAAAGCTTTAGAGGCTAAGAATCCATACTAGCCACCCCCATGCATGCCGAACACCATTTATTCTGAGCCTCCCCTTATAGTAGATATTGACAATGTCCTTGGTTGTATTAAAACATTTCCTAAAGGAAATTCGTGTGGGAGAGACGGCTTGAGAGCTCAACACATTTGGATGTTCTATATGGGGAGGGGTCTGCTATAGCCACATATGTTAAATACCATCACCGCAGTGGTTAATCTATGGCTAGGAGGAAGATATCCGTCATGTTTGACATAATTTGCAGCGTCTGCACCTCTTAATCCGCTCCTAAAACCTGACAATGGATTCCGTCCTATTGTTGTAGGCACTATATGGAGGCGTTTGGTTTCAAAGGTTGCTATGAAAGGAGTTGGTAAAGAAATGACACAATACCTTAATGACTTTCAATTTGGAGTAGGTGTGTCAGTTGGCGCTGAAGCTGTACTTCATAGTGTCAATAGGGTTTTGAGTGCACGTCATGATGATGGATCTCTTGCAATGGTTACTGTGGATTTCTCGAATGCCTTCAATTTTGTGGATAGTTCTACCTTACTTCATGAGGTCTGGATGAGGTGCCATTCCATTTCCTTATGGGTTAAATTCTTATATGGACATGCAACAAGGTTGTATTTGGGAGATAAGCATATTTGATCCACTACTAGAGTCCAACAAGACGACCCTTTGGGACCACTTCTTTTTGCTCTAGTATTGCACCCACTTATACATCAAATTAGAGATAATTGCAAGCTTATTATTCATGCTTGGCACCTTGATGATGGGACCGTCATTGGAGATTCAGAGGAGGTGGCCAGAGTATTGGACATCGTTAGGGTGGTAGGCCCAAGATTGGTTCATGAGCTGATATCAAGAAAACTGAGTTATTTTGGCCTTCATGCGATGGTAGGAACCTTCGTACAAGTTTATTATGTAACACTCCAAAAATGACAAGAAATTTAAAATTTTTAAAACCAACCATGAATCAATATTTTTTACAAAAAGAGCCATTGTTTCAAAAGCATCGTTTCAAATCAGAGTTTTCCCAAGACTCGACTACATAAAAACTGGAAGCTGTGTACGATCACGCCTTCACCTTCCCACGATCCTCGGAAGTACCTGAAACCATAAACTAAAACTGTAAGCCAAAGCTTAGTAAGTTCCCCCAAAGTACCAACATACCACAACAGAAAAGCATGTAATATGAACAACCAACCTGACTGGACCGCCTCGCAAGGCCTACAACCTATCTGGACTGCTCTACGATCCTTCGACATGACTGGATCCCCTCGCATGGCCTACAACCTATCCGAACCACTCCACGGGCCGGTCTGACTGGACCGCCTCGCAGGGCCTATAGCCTATTTGGTCTTCCCCGATAGTCTTGGCCTACAACACAAAGCAGGACCGCCTCAAACCAACACAACATGTCGACATATACAACAAAAAAATATAAACACAGAGCCAACAAATACAGATAATCATACGGATCCACCGGACAACTACAACTATCAAATCACCATCCTGACCAGGATAAATAATCTAGTGGGCCAACATTGGTGCCTTCGACCCACGGGTACAGTGAGGAAAACTCACCTCACAGTCTGAATGCAGTCTGAAAAACTCTCAGCTCCGACAACCCGCTCAACCCAAATCCTAAATGTCAAAACATTTCCCATTCTAAATTAATAACATTTCACCATAATACCCTTGGTCAAAACTGGTCAAAATCAACAAGTCAACCGAGTCAACCCAGTCGAGTCAAATCAGCCGAGTCAACTCATGGATCGTATGCGGGGCGTACTCCGGAGGTACGCGAGGCGTACTCGAGCTTTGACCGTGGTAGGGTGGTTGACCATGTACGCGCTGCATACTCTAGATTACGCAGGGTGTACGCTCAGATTTCCATTTTCTCAATAAGAGCTAAATGCATTAAGCTCTCACGTCCAACTTTTAGATCCAAGGCCAAAATATCACTAACAGTCATAAAGTTTCCAACTTTATGACTTTGCATGTCCATTAAAGTGCTCAATACACAAAATCCCAACTTCTTAATGCCTTCAGACCTTCTAGAGCATGCATGGAGAAAAACTAAGCATCAAGACCACATTTTTATGATTCAAGACCCCTCATAAGGTCTGAGAGGACGACTTATTTGGTCAAGAGCATGCCATGCTCAAGAATCACCATATTTGGGACCAAAAGTGCCCTAAATGAAGAAATGGCTAGATCTACAAGATAGGGTGATCAAGTTATGAGCTTTTTACCTCATGGAGGTTGCTAACAAGGAGAGAATCCCAAATCCAAGTTGCTTCCAAGCTCCAATGTCCTTGTACCAAGTTCTTCTTCTTCAACAACACCACCAAAGCACACAAATGAGCTCAAAATGCACTCTTCTCACTTAGGGTTTGCTAGAGGCACATTTTCTTAGATGGAGGCTGACGAGGGAATGAGAAATGAGGTGATAATGATGCTTATATATGGAGCAAACCCTAAAAGTTAGAGAGCGTACGTGGTGTACACCCATCGTACTAGGGTCCGCCCCAGTACGCTCAACGTACACAACGTACGCCCAACGTACTACCCCTTTGTCCAAAATCACCAAAATGCCATTATGGTCCATTTTGCACTATTTCTTATACCCAAGGACTAAAATGTAATATTTATTCATACATAGGGTAAAAATTGAAATTACCTCAACACCGGGATGTTACAATTCTCCCCCACTTGAACTAGACTTTATCATCGAAGTCCACTGCTGCGAATAACTCAGGATAATGCTCCCCGCATCTCCACGTCCGACTCCCAGGTCTACTCGGAGCCTTTCCGATGCTGCCACCGAACCTTTACCAAAGGTAACTCCTTGTTGCGCAGGACCTTCATCTTTCTCTCCATTATCGCTACGGGTCTCTCAATATAATTCAGGCGCTCATCGACCTGAATATCATCCAAAGGAACCACTGCCTCATCGTCTAACACGCACTTCCGCAACTGCGAAACATGGAAAATGTTGTGAATCTGACTGAGCTCACTCGACAAATCCATCCGGTAAGCCACTCTACCTACCCTGGCGATCACACGGAACAGTCCAATGTACCGGAGACCCAATTTTCCCCTCTTCCTAAAGTGTATCACACCCTTCTAGGGTGAGACCTTCAGTAGTACCATATTACCGACCTGGATCTCCCACTTCGATCGACGTCGGTCGAAATAGCTCTTCTGCCGACTCTGAGCTATCTGCAATCTCTGCATGATTTATTGGATAAGCTCCGTGGTCTGGAGGACTACATCAGTCCTCCCCATGACTCTGTGACCAACCTCCCCCCAACATACTGGGTACGACATCTACGACCATACAGAAGCTTAAAGGGCGGTGCACCAATGCTGTAGTGATAACCGTTGTTGTAGGAAAAATCCGCAAGAGGTAGGTATGAATCTCAACTCCCACCAAAATCGATAACAAAAGCCCGCAACATATCCTCAATTTTCTAGATAGTTCTCTCACTCTGGCCGTCAGTCTGCGAATGATAAGCAGTGGTGAAATGTAGTCTCGTACCCAGTTCCTCATGGAACTTCTGCCAAAATTGGGAAGTGTACCGAACATATCGGTCTGATACAATGGAGACTGGAAACCCATGACGAGCAACAATCTCCTGGACATACATATCGACCAACTTTTCGGCCGAGGAACTCTCCCAGATGGCCAAAAAGTAGGAACTCTTGGTCAATCGATCCACGATGACCCATATAGCATCAATACCCTTGGCAATCTTCGATATCTTGGTGATAAAATCCATGGTGATCTATTCCCACTTCCACATGGGAACATCCAAAGGCTGCAGCTTGCCATGCGGCCTCTGATGCTCGGCCTTGACCATCCTACAAGTCAAGCGCCTCTCAACATACCAGGCTATCTCCCTCTTCATACACGGCCACCAGTAAATTAGTCTCAAATCTCGATAAATCTTGGTGGCTCCCGGGTGTATCGAAAAGTGATACTTATGAGCCTCCTCCAAAACTATCTTCCTGATCCCACCAGAAACCGGAACCCAAACCCAAACACACCGGGTCAACAATCCCTGAACATCGATGACAAATCTGTCGATCTCGCCATGGATCCTCTCATTCTTCGAGTTCTCCTTCTTGACTCCTTATGCATGTGCCCCTCTGATAAAATCCAAAAGTAGAGAATCAATCGATATCCTCATACACATATCCCCAACTGAATATCCATCTGACTTGAGGCTCAAGGCATCCGCGACCACATTCACTTTACTCAGATGGTAAAGGATCTTACATTCATAATCCTTGACCACGTCCATCCACCTGCGCTGCCTCATGTTCAGGTTCGGTTGGTCCATAAGATATCGTAAACTCTTGTGATCCGTGTAAACGGTACAACGGACCCCATATAGATAATGTCTCCAAATCTTGAGGGAAAATACCATTGCCCCTAACTCCAGGTCATGAGTAGGATATCGTTCCTCATGCGGTTTCAGCTGTCGTGAAACATATGTAATCACTCGCCCTCTCTACATAAGAACCGCCCCCAAACCAGTGATAGATGCATCGCAAAATACAACAAAATCCTCGACACCCTCCGGAAGGGTCAACACCGGGGCCTCACATAACCTCTGTCGCAATGTCTCAAATGTCGTCTGCTGCTCAGGGCCTTATCGGAAATCCACTCCCTTCCTCGTCAGATGAGTGAGGGGTACAACAATCTTGGAGAAATCCTGGATGAATCTCCGATAATATCCCGCCAAACCCAAGAAACTCCTGATATCTGAGGGAGATTTCGGAACCTCCCACTGCATCACGGCCTTAATCTTGGTCGGATCGAACAAAATCCTGTTTTGGTTAACGAGATGTCCCAGAAAATGGACCTCTCGTAGCCAAAACTCACATTTCGAGAACTTGGCATACAACCGTTTTCGCCTCAACACTCCCAAAAGCTCTCGAAGGTGCTCCTCGTGCTGCTCTCTGGTCTTGAAATACACCAAGATATCATCAATAAAGGCCATAATTGATCGATCAAGCATTGGCCTGCATACCCGATTCATTAAATCCATAAACACTGCAGGTGTATTGCTGAGCCCAAATGGCATCACCACGAACTCGTAATGTCCATAACGAGTCTGAAATGCAGTCTTATCCACGTCCTCCTCTCTAACTCTCACCTGATAATAACCAGACCACAGATCGATATTGGAGAACCAAGATGCACCCTGCAACTGATCAAAGAGGTCGTCAATCTGCGGAAGGGGATAACGGTTATTCACCGTCAACTTGTTCAACTCCCAGTAATCAATGCACATCCGGTGTGAACCATCATTCTTCTTGACGAACTAAAACATCCAAAAAATAAGGTCCAAAAATTTCATTTTTATTTTATATATAAAACCATAGTAACTCAAATCATCTCAGAAAACATAAGTGATAATATCTCAAAACATCCTATCAAAAACACTGTATCAAGATCACATGTCCAAATATCGGAGTAAATCAGAGTAAATTATCCCAGGGTAAACACTATGGTGGGTGCAATGCAGTCATCTCGAACTCTTCCCCTTACTCGCGGAAGTACCTGAAACCAAAACTAAAAACTGTATACACGAAGCTTAGTGAGTCTCCCCAAACTACCACATACCATACACATAATCACATAATCATATACATTGGGCCCCGCCCTGCTACATCGGGCACTGACCGACATTGACTTGTCCGACATCGGCCCCGCTCGGCATCGGGCCCCACCCGACATCAGACCACATATGGCATCGGGCGGACATCAGACCACATATGACATCGGACCCCACCCGACATGAATCCCCGCCCAGCATCGAGCAAAGCTCGACATACATATGAGCATAACTACACATAACATAAGCATGACCACTTAACTATAGACATATAGACATTCCTCGGGCCCCTCCCGACATCGGACCGAAATCCAGAAACATAAAAACATTTCTCCGGAACCGCCCCGACATCAGAACGTAGCCCGGAAACACACACAAATACATCTACATGCAATAATCACAAAGACATCAAGCATACTAACATCCTTTAGGTACTGTCCCGGTATCAGATCAAAATCCGGAAAAACATATAAACTTACATCGGGCCCCGCCCGACATCGGATCTTAATCCGGAACGTACTGACATACATAAACGGGCTAGCCTTGGTGCCTTAGACCCGTTCCTACTGTTGGATTAATGTCTAAGTCCATAACTATAATTGGTAAGACTTGACCCGACCCGGCATGGTCCATTTGGGTTGCATGGCATCATGCATTTGGATAGACTATAATGAGAGAAATAACACTTAAAGTTGGTTAATATATTATAAGTTCTAATATATTAATAAGGTTATTTAATTAGTATTGATCAAGAATTAATTTGGAATTAATTAAGTGATCAAAAGGAGACTAATTAAATATATGGGTTGATTGTGTAAATCATTCATTCTTATATATGTGGGCTTGTGATCCAAGATTCCTTATGTTGGACTAAGTCCATGGGGTGACCCATGGATACTCCATGGAGGTTAAAATCCATGGAGCATAAGGAATGGGTAAAGTTATGAGTTACATGGTGTAACCCTAATAGCCACCATATAAAAGAATCCCATGGCTCAAGAAATCGTGCACTAATGTGTGAGTGTGAGGGCTAGACGATTTCAAGGAGTGTTCAAGTTTCTCTCAAGTTATTCCAAGTGTATTTGGTGTTGTGTGAACCATTTGAGGTGTCACACTTGGGGCACTAGGCACTCAAGCTTTATGAAGACATTCTACATCAAAGAGGTATGTATTCTATCTTGTTATATTTATTATTTTGTATGCTAGATTAGGATAATACCTTGGATGTTCATAATTGTATGTATAATAGAGAAAACATAGATCCAAGGTATTTAGGGTTGAATGTACACTTAGGAGTGTTAGAATGCTCATAACACAACAGTGGTATCAGAGCCTAGGCTTGTTTTCTTGTTATACTTGCAAAAGTAGCTGAAAAATCGAGTTGGATGCATATATTCGATTGTTTTGGCTGGAATTGGACTAGGAACATTACCCTAAGATGTTTTTGGACTTATAAACTTGTTTTTGATGTGGTAATGTTCATGCAATCCAATTTCTAAGATAATTGTCATAATTTCAAGATTTGTATTAGTTTGTATGTTCATGCTAATTTCTTGAAGATTGATGATTTGAATTATCTTGTTCTTATGAGGTTCTTAGATTAATAGAAACGTTGTGTGAAATAGTTGTTTTCAATCCATTTTAATCTAAGAGTTGATTCCAAAGTGTGTTTTTGTAACTTGTCCTCAAGTTATATGAAAAGTCACATTTAAGAATCATAAAACTCATAAAAGTTGGCAAAGGTTACAAAATGAAGAGTCTCTTCATTAAATTAAAAAAAAAAGTGTAACCTTAATTAGTTCCATAAGTTACAATAAAAAAAAGGTTATTTTTTTTATTAATTAGTTTAAAGTCTTCCATAACTTGTCCTCAAGTTATAGAACTTGAAGAGTTTTTTTTTTTTTTTTTTTTTTTTTTTTTTTTTTAGTTAAAACTACTTTAAACTCATAAGTTATAGAATTAATTAGTTTTGAATAGTTTCAAAACTTGCCCTCAAGTTTTGGAATTTGAAAAGTTTTCACTTATGAATACTTTAATTCCAAGTTAGCCCTTAGAATTTTAAAAGTTAAAATTCAACCCTTATACTTTATAATATTATAAGTTAATAATATTTATATATATGTATAAGAGTAAAGTCAGTTTTACCGTTAGTAGGCCTCATTCACGAAGCCGGTCTATAAGGGGGGGTATAAGGTTACTGCCTATAAAATGACAGTTTAATGGGTGTCCACTCTCACCCACCGCTTCCTTGACTGGTGGAGGGTCGTTAGCCGAACGGGTAGGACAAGGACTATAATTCTCCTTTCATTAAAAGTATTAATGATAAATACTAAGTAACTAAACTCTTATTAATACCCAATCTTAGTTACTTAGGAAAATGTGAATTTGGTGCTAACCCATGAAATTACACTTTGCACTTTGCTTAAGTCGTTAGTGGAGCGTGTGTGGTTAACCGGCACACTAACCTGGACTTAACAAGGTAGGCAAAGGGTAACTTAATATTTATCATAGTATCGGTGGAGCGTGTGTGGTTAACCGGCACACTGATTAAGGGGTAAATATTAAGGGTACCAAGTATATTTGCATGGTTATTCACACCTTGTTTTGTGATCCTCGGCATCCCAATCACAAAACCTGAAGGGCACACTCGAGATTGAAACATGCCTTTGAACAGTTCAATGAATCTCAAAGATCTAGGACTTTCAAATCCAATTAAAACCTAATAAATTATTTCGTTTTTCATGGTGGAAATTGGTGAATCGTCATTCACCTACCTTCAAATATTTTATAGCTTGGATTACGGCATCCCTCATCTAAGTTATAAAATAGTTTGTTGGGTCCTAGCCTTAATATTTCATATTGGGTGTCATATTAAGGACTTTAAATCAACTATCTTGAATATCTCCCAAAAAGATGTCTGGTCTAGACATTTATGATCTTCCCAAATCTCTTGAAACAAGCTTTCCTAAATGAAGATGATGTCCCATGGATATCATACTTCTTTCACCTCCTCCAATTATTCCCCCTAACCCACAAGTTCCTAAAAAGTTTAAGGTCACTCAAGCCCTATTGGCAAGGCAAGGTCTAGGTGTGATCACATCTTGGAGATGTAGTCACATATTGACAAGCCGGGAGAGTTGGGTGTCAAAGTCTTGAGAAAGTTGGTGGCTCAACTACTTTCTAAGTCACATAGTGAGTTCTTTTGGGAATCCTATGAAACAGACTAAGACAAGACCCTTAATGATCTTATCTATTTGCTAAGATCAACTTCCTAAAACGCTATGGACATTGACAATGATGACATTGGATATCCAGTAAAGCTCTCTCTTCCCAATGGAAAGGGATCGGCCATAGTCAACTCGGTTGACCCAATGGTAAAGAGAGAGGCGAAGTCTGAGATAGTCCCATTATCAAGGGTCCATAGGTAACTATTGCCAAAGGAAGGGGCATTGGTTACGAAGCTGCCAAATTTACCTAAGGATGTTAAAGTCAATAAGTTTGGCTCTACTTCAGGTAAAGTCCATTGTCTAACTCTATTAAGTACATGCTGATTCTGATCGCGAAGATGGATTTCAATCGCATGGTTCGGTGATCAGAATTTTGGGCTATTACTTAAGAGTTATGATATTTATATTGCTTAGGAATAGATAACAACAAGGTTTTCATATGGATTGTAAGGATAAGTTTTTCCGCAAAGTTTTAAAATAAAAGAAAAAGGTTTTGATTTTATTTATTTTAAGTATCCTTACAATGGCATTTGTGAAAAGTTGTTGCTTATAAGATTCCATTGATAGCAATATTGGAAAAATGGATTTGATTCTTTCGGTTGTGGTAGTGTCTAATATTACCAAATAAGGAAAGATTCTCATCACCCAAGGTTCAATTGGACCGAAACTTGGAATCATGCAAGTTGTATAGTATGATGAATGAGAACTTTCAGCTTGGAAAATTAAGACTAATTCCTTATGTGAATAAGGAAAGGACTAAGGGATCGAGTACACATTCTTGTGCACTGGTCAAGTCCACCACAAAAGATCAAGAAGACTATTCGTCATGATTTACTTAAGTTCAGTAAATATGGTTATACTTATAAGTTTAAGTATAAGTCTGTAGCATTGGAGAAGTTTCAATGTGAGACAGAACGAATAAGAAGAATCAAAGTATGGCAGAAAGATAAAAGTTTCTCAAATCTGAAAAGATGGGAGAGTACTTTAGTATCATGTTTATGATCATCTTAATGATTAGGATACCATATCACAATTGGTCCTCTAAAGTCATCTTAGTGCATTCTTATGACTAAGAAGAGGAGTCATGAATTGTTGAAATGGTTAAATAAAAAAGATGAGTCATACTTCGTTCCAAAACAATTCTTAGAGTCATACTCCAAGATTGTAACTTGAGTGACATATCTTAAAGAGGGTTTGTTAACACTAGTCAAATGTAAGAGTAAAAGATTATCTACTCTTGTACATTTGAAATTGGTAAGTTGTGATGTTTTGGATAGAACAGAGACCAACTTAGGCCAATTGTGTAAAGTGTTAGTCTTGATAAAGAATCCGCACTATCTCTTGAATATTTGACAAGGGAGTCTTATATGTCAAGAGGACAGTGGGAGTCTTAAAGCTCTTGAAAGTTTCAAGACTTAATCAAGAATAAAACCTAAAGTCCTTCACTAGCACACGACTTGAGGTTTATAACCTATCGTGTTGAAATTTTTGTGCCTATTCAAGTTGGCTTTGCATAGGAGTTCTGAGAGTTCTCAATTGGTTGCACAACTACTTGGAAGCAA
The DNA here is from genome assembly GCF_052849685.1 of Lactuca virosa. Taxonomy (NCBI): domain Eukaryota; kingdom Viridiplantae; phylum Streptophyta; class Magnoliopsida; order Asterales; family Asteraceae; genus Lactuca; species Lactuca virosa. The sequence goes on along the minus strand of NC_136430.1, from coordinate 436,390,868 downwards.
TGGCAGGCACCTGAGCTGCCAAATGGCAAGAATTTAAGATTGCACAAGTTTAATCAATATGAGTTTGGATTTGTCACTAACCTTGTCTTGTGATTATGGTTTTGACAAATTCACATGGATAAGAACACATACACTATTAAATCTAAGTGTCATAAGGTTTCTCTCCGATTCATGAAAATGATGGTGAGGAAACACTTTCACTAAGTAGATTTTAGCTAGATAGCAATTGTGATATTTGCATTCTCAAAGTCGTTAGTGGAGCGTGTGTGGTTTACCGGCACACTAACATGGACTTGTGAGAAGTGGCAAAGGTCTAAACAATTGAGACTATGATTACGGCATCCCTTTTCATAGTTCTAAAATTGTTTAGACACACATGTGAGTTATCTAAGAGAGGTATATGATTTTGATAAAGTTTTATCAAAACAATCTAGTATCAGAAATCTGAACTTTGGTAAGAAAGTCAGCTGATTTCTGAGTACATGTCAAAGCTAGTGGGAGCATAAGTGTTATGGTAATAATCATCATGTTAGTGGGAGTACATGTCAAAGCTAGTGGGAGCATAATGTTAATTCTGGAAGGACCATATTGACATAATCTGTAAGGAGGCAACTCTTGTTCAGAAGTGATAGTCAAAATGGAATATAGAAATGTTTCAAAGTTAGATATTATTCAATCCGTGTAAGATTAGGAAACTTAATGAAAGAAGGATGTTTCCAAGGAGCTGATCTCCTTTGGAATGCTCTGTAATGATTGTTGTCAAGTCTTTCTGACTTTGTGCATAATCATTAAGAGGATCAATGCATATAAGTTTAGAATCTAACAGATTTCAGTAAATGGCATGAATTTGGAATTCTTGCATTTGCAGTAAGGATTTGGGACTGTGAAAAGAGGATCATTGGAGTGATGTTCAATTGATCTATTTTACAAAGTAAAGATCATAGACAAACATAGTATGCATACTTGGTGTATGGCATGACTAGTGTTTAGAAAACATAGTGTACATGCTTGGAACATGGGACAACTATTGTTTTAAATTCAAGTATAAAGTTGATAAAACCGAAACAATGAATAATGAGTAATCAGTGTGGTGATAAATAAAAGTGTTTATTTATATTCATAGGGTTTGATACCATATTTGATTCATTTATTCTTGTGTTTCACTTTGCATGTTTTGACTTCCAGAATAACTAAGTCGCTCTTCCTGAATGATTAAGTTATTCAAACCATCCACAGTCTGTCATATGTTGGAAGTAGATATGAGTCAAGACTGTCATGGGTTGGTTTGTAGAGGTCCAAGTTGGTGGACAAAGTGGTGCTACAACACTCATGAGTGCTCATAAGTTCTGAGTATTGGATTCAACCCGCGCTCATTTGAATCACTTCATGGATTTTATCACGAGTGATCATGAGACGATAATATCTTATATTCTTCAAACCTAGAGATATGAGTTGTTACTATGAGTTGGTTATACATTGATTGCACGAAAACGCATTGGTAACTCGATGTTATAAAACGTGCCTTTGTGTATGATTCAACAAGTAGTAGAACAAGCCATATGAGTCGAAGTTTATCCATTCCTTTTACCTTCGGGATAAAAGCGATATCTGTGGGCCCCTCAATGATTTAAAGATGATACATGTGAGTGCTTGGCCAAGCCAGGACTGATTTGATTTGTTCAATCAGTCAGTCATCATGAATCGGAAATCGGGAAACAACAAATGGACAGAGAGAATGATTGATAATCCATGTCTCAGTCCATATGATATCTAGAATGGAGGAATATATGATCCCTTATCTAATGGACAAGTCATTGACAAAGGTCAGAGTTCATCGACAAGGTCAGAGTTCGACAGAAGCTTTTGAGAGCTACGATTGCTGATCGGTTCCTGAAGTCATACGCAATAATAGTTTTAGACTTATCCAAGTGGGAGACTGTTGGATTAATGTCTAAGTCCATAACTATAATTGGTAAGACTTGACCCGACCCGGCATGGTCCATTTGGGTTGCATGGCATCATGCATTTGGATAGACTATAATGAGAGAAATAACACTTAAAGTTGGTTAATATATTATAAGTTCTAATATATTAATAAGGTTATTTAATTAGTATTGATCAAGAATTAATTTGGAATTAATTAAGTGATCAAAAGGAGACTAATTAGATATATGGGTTGATTGTGTAAATCATTCATTCTTATATATGTGGGCTTGTGATCCAAGATTCCTTATGTTGGACTAAGTCCATGGGGTGACCCATGGATACTCCATGGAGGTTAAAATCCATGGAGCATAAGGAATGGGTAAAGTTATGAGTTACATGGTGTAACCCTAATAGCCACCATATAAAAGAATCCCATGGCTCAAGAAATCGTGCACTAATGTGTGAGTGTGAGGGCTAGACGATTTCAAGGAGTGTTCAAGTTTCTCTCAAGTTATTCCAAGTGTATTTGGTGTTGTGTGAACCATTTGAGGTGTCACACTTGGGGCACTAGGCACTCAAGCTTCATGAAGACATTCTACATCAAAGAGGTATGTATTCTATCTTGTTATATTTATTATTTTGTATGATAGATTAGGATAATACCTTGGATGTTCATAATTGTATGTATAATAGAGAAAACATAGATCCAAGGTATTTAGGGTTGAATGTACACTTAGGAGTGTTAGAATGCTCATAACACAACACCTATTGGAGGAAAACTCACCTCAAATGTCGAGTGAAGTAGCTGAACGTCTCTGCTCCTGCAACTGGCTCTACTCACGCCCTATAAAAAACAACCTCTTAGATACCATTCCTTATATCAAGACCCCTTCACGGGTCATCCTAGGTCAAAGTCAAAGCTCAGTCAAAGTCAAAGTCAACCATCTGAGTTGACTCAAGTTGTCGAGTCATCCCCCTGACTCGCCGAGTTCCCTTGCTACTCATAGTCGTGCTAACACGATCCAACTCGTTGAGTCCCTTCATAGACTCGTCGAGTTCCACCTTGTACAGAATCGGGACAAACCAACTCAACTCGTCGAGTCCGTCAATGGACTCGCCGAGTTCCTCTGTCTGTTTGAGCCATATCAATGGATTAAGCTCCTATCCTTCAGATCCAAACTCCATACTTCATCTACATACTGGAAACATACTTTTAAGGGTAAAGTTTCCAACTTTACCCATTATTAGTCCTTCTTAACGGGTTTAGCTCAAACCCTAGTTCTCTAAGACATGGATCTTGGTCCAAAATCCATAATACTCCAAACTAAAGCATACTAACATAGATCTAGGACTTAAACATCATTTGGGCACGTAAATCTCCTAACTTTCCTTCCATGCATGGCCTTTTGGGGCTAAAAAGGCCAAAGTAACACCTTAAAGCTTGCATGGGGCTTCCATGGTCATAAAGTTTTCACCTTTATGCCATGAAACCCCTTTTAGACTCCAGATCTGAAAGATAGGTCACGTGGGACGTCCATTTCCCAAGGACCAAGTTTCTTAAACCAAAAACCCCATAAAGTGACAAAGAAGAGATCTAACAAGCTACTAAGCAAGGTTGAGACTTTATTACCAGAAAATAAAGAGGATGAGAAGTTGTTTCTGGATCTACTAGCTTCCTTCTGAATCTTCAAGCTTCTTCTCTTCTTCACAAGCTTCAAATACACAAAGTTCACTAAAAAATGGCTCATAAACTCACAAAAGGTTATAGGGTTTCGTGGATTAGGGTTTGGGACTTGGAGGCTGGAAATGAGGCCATAAAGTGGGGATTAAGATGCTTAAATAGGATGAAAAACCCTGAAATTAGGGTGAAAAACCCTGAAATTAGGGTTTCATTCTGGTAGACCTACTCGCCGAGTTGAGGTCTCTCAACTCGTCGAGTAGATTGATTAAAACCCGCGTCCCTTCCTAGTCTCTACTCGACAAGCTTGGGCTACCAACTCGTCGAGTTGCTTCATAAAAATGAAAGAATTATTATTTAAATGCGTACCAGGAACCAGGCGTTACACGAACAATATCGGTGCTCCCCACGACGAACTGCTTGGTCTGATGAACTGCTTGCCTAACAACTCCTGAAGCTGAGAGGACAACTCCTGCATCTCGGGAGGTGCCAAACGGTACGGTGCCTTGGAAATCGGAGCCGCACCTGGCATTTGGTCAATCCTGAACTCAACCTGCCTCTCGGGAGGCACACCGGACAATTCCTCCGGAAACACATCAACAAACTCCTTGACAATTTGCACATCTGAAACCGAGACCTGCTCCCCCACTCGAGTATCAACCACATATGCAAGATAACCCATACACCCATGCTGAATATACTGTCAAGCCCTGGCTTCCAAACAAAACCCTGATCCAACCCTCGTACCCTTTCCGTAGATGACCAGTTCTTCCCCACTTAGGTTTCGAACCACTACTCATTACCCCTCGCAGTCTATCATAGCACCAAACCTGCTCAGCCAATCCATTCTTACTATCACGCATGCATCCCCCATAAGGATAGGAATCAAATCAATTGGATAAGGCACCTCGAAAATCTCCAGAACACAACCCTGATACACTCTAGATGTAGAAATTCCATGTTCGTTGGCGATAGAAACCCGCAACGGACACTCTAACTCACTAAGGGGCATATCAAAATCCCTACTGAAAGATCGAGATACAAAGGACTGAATCGCGACCGAGTCGAATAACACAAGAGCAGGCAATGAATTCACTAAGAAGGTACCTATCAGAAGCATAAGCATAAGCATACCATAAAATAATCAACAAGATGATAAATAGAAACATACCAATAGCGACGTCTAGCGCCGCCCTGGCCTCCTCTGCCGTGAGTTGAAAAGCACGACCACGAGCCCTCGGGGGCTCCGTCCTACTCTGTCGCCCATCGGTGATCCTCAAAGTAGCTGGCAATGGATCCTGCGCCGGTCCCGCCGTGAGCAAAGGACAGTTGGCCTTAATATGGCCAACCTGCTCACAGTGATAACATATCTTGTTGGTTGGTGCGGGGACATGTTAGCGACAATCCTTGGCATAATGCCCATCCTTGCCACATTTTTGGCACCCATAAGTAGATCGAAAAGAACCCTCATGAGCCTGATTAACAACATGGATTTCTCCACATAGCCCTACAATAAAAGCAAACTTTTATGTTCAAATTATTTAATCAGGTAATTTGGATATACTATATAGTTTATATAATCATATTTTCGGATTGTCTTTTACCAAACTGAATTATTATTTTAGTTTTTTGTTTGGTTTTGGTTGTTAGATTAATGGCAAATAGTCTAAAGAAACCGAATTATAATTATTTATTTATTTGGACTAATGTCATAAAAACCCTTAAGTTTTTAGGTTTCTGTTGGTTTTGCCAAAAGTTGGATTTTATGTCCGTTTTTGTTCTCATATTTTTCCAAAAAATGTTCGGTTTTACCTTTTTACCAGTGATTACAAGTTTCCAGGTTACCATGATACTCTTATTAACTTTGCAAAAAACCTTAAGTTTACAATTTTTTTTTTAAGTTTATAAATTTTTTTACGCTTTTACCCTAAGTATTTTTTTTTCATATTATATGTAATAATGCAGAAAAATCGTATTTGTATATGAAAAAAATGTTTAATTAGATATTGTATTTACGTTCTTTTTAAATGTTATTTCTTATATATATATATATATATATATATATATATATATATATATATATACACACACACACACACACACACATAGAGACGTACATATTTTTACATTTTTTAAAAGTACAAATATATTATTTAGAAATATTAATATGTATTTTAGAAGTACAAATAAGTATTTTTACCTTTTTATAAGTATACATATACTTTTAGAAGTGTAAATATGTATTTTATATTTTTTTAGAGGTATAAATAAAATTTTAGAAGTATAATTACGTATTTAGAAGTATAGATACATATTAGTATTTCTAAAAATATAAAAATATGTATTTATACGTTTAAAAAATATATCTATAAAAATCGTATTTATAATTCTAAAATAATTTTTTATGTTTTAAATGGTATAACCACACAAAAAAACCCATATATATATATATATATATATATATATATATATATATATATATATATATATATATATATATATATATATATATTGTAACGTACGGTTTCCAGGTAAAAATTTTAAATTTATAAGTGTTATTTATTTTTGCATGGTGGCCTAGTACGCTGGGCGTACCTCGATGAATCTTAGACATGAGTTTTTTCCCCCTGGTATGCTGAGCGTACCTAGCATACGCTGGGCGTACTTGAGCCAAGGTTAAACCCTAAAATTTAGGGTTTGGACCCTATTTAAGCACCTTATAACCTCAAGATCCCTTCTATTATCAGCCTCCTTCGTCCCAAAGCAGCTTCCATGAAACCCTAATCCTTTTTTAGAGAATATTGAGCCTTATGTGTGTTTTGGTGTATGTTTGGTGCATCTTGAAGAAAGAAGAACCCTTTGGAGAAGCTCTTGTTGATTTAAAACTTATGGATAAAGAATCTATTCACTTTCATCATCTTCCAAAAGGTATAGAGTCTTAATCTTGGTGATTCATTGTTTAGATCTAGTCTAGTTAGGGTTTTTGGCATATTTTGGTCCCTTGAGTTGATTTATGTGAGTATATGTTACTCCAGAAGCTTAGAATAATAGATCTTGATGTTTCTGAGGTCCCTTGTTCATAAAAATGCAATCTTAATGGGTTAAGCTCAACCATAAATGAGTTTATGGTCTTAATATGAAGTTAGAGTGTTAGAAAGGCATGTTGGGTCTCTTTGAGCCATGAAAAGGCATCAAGTTGATGACTTTATCATTTAAGATGTTTCCCATGAACTAGATCTGTGATTTGGACGTTTGGACCTAAGGTATTAAGTGCTTAATGTAGTTTTGGCAATCATGGGCGTACGTTGGCGTACACTCAGCATAACGCGTTGCAGTCCCGTTTCCTTTGCTGTGAGAACTTGTACGTTGGGCGTAAAAAGGTGGTACGCCGAAGCGTACTCACCAGAAGGCCTTTTGGGCCTTAGTTATTTTGGGAAATTAGTGGGCCTTGGACCGTGGCTTGTTGGGCCTAGAGTAGGAAGGGTAAACGGATCTTTTACCCTTTGTGATAGGGATTATGATTTGGACTTTGATTTATTACCCTAAATAGTGATTAGGATTGGTTTGATTGTGTTCAGTGTGAGGAGCCATGGTAGCAACAACGAGAGAGTGTGATTTGTGTATCTTCAGACTGAGGTGAGTTTCCTCACTGTATTTGTGGGTCGAAGGCACCAATATCGACCCATTGGATCATGTTGTAAGATGGTAGTGATCTTCGTGACACTTATTGATATGATGTATGTGCTTGCTGTTTTTGTGACTCTTGCTAGTATGAATGTATGTTTAGCTGTAGGAATGAAATAGACTCGTACTGGTTGAAAGATATTGAAGGAGTCTGAAGGGACTCAGGGAGTCAGAAGGGACTCAGGGATTCGGAAGGAACTCAGGGGTGAAATATACCCATTGTATGATATGTATGTATGCTGTATGGTATGTGGTATTTGGGGAACTCACTAAACTTTATGCTTATGGTTTAAGTTTATGTTTCAGATACTTCTGGTTCGAGAGGGAAGGGCCCGACCTGATCGCAACATATCTACCCATGCTTCCGCATTTTTTTATGATTTTGAGATTTGTACTCTGATAATTATTTTTACACTGACATACTTTGATGGATGTTTGAGATATTTGATGAATTTTGGTTGATTTAAAAGTGAAAATTTTACTTATGATTTTTAGGATATTATATATATATATATATATATATATATATATATATATATATATATATATATATATATATATATATATATATATATATATATATATAGAGAGAGAGAGAGAGAGAAGTTGGATCGAGTAAGGACTGCGAGGATAATTCTTTGCTGCAGGATTGAAAAAATAAAAGGTGGAGATTTGATTTTATTTATCGTCAATATCTCTCGAGATGATATGACGTTTTTGTAATTATGTGCGAGATTTTGATATTTTCCGACAAAGGTTAATTGTTTGGAGGTTAAATGGGTAAAAAGAAAGAGGAAAAAATAAAGAAAATAAAATAAAGAAAAACCCCCTTCCAGCCTCTGATATGTGCATATTTAACTACATAATTATTGCATATTTCTAATACTTTTAGCTACAATTATGATTATTGTGGGAAAAAAAGATGCTTATTATGGTTGAAATATGTTTGTAGCAGCAAAGACATGCTTGGGGCAAAAATAGGAAGCAAACGAGGAGCTGGAAGTAGGAAATCGGAAAAAGAAGACTTGAAGACTGAAGACCACGTTGTGGTGATCCTCCTAGATGACCTGGTGAAGGGAAGGTTCGCGATCATACAAGCTGACTTGGAGAATACAGGATTTACATGAAGACCACATCGTGGTGACGGTTAAACACAATGTGGTGATCAAAATTTTGGCAACTATAAAATACCAAACATAAGGTCGAATGAGAAGGCTTCCAAATAGTTTTCTGAGGATAATTGCGACTAAATACTTCTAGAAACTTAGAAGAAGACCGATAATCAAGTCAAGCTCAAGAATTGAAATAGAATTATAAGATTTCTACATTGATCCATTCAGTTTTCTAATCATTACTGTTGGGCTTATAGTGTTGCGTCATGGGCTCGGTCCTTAGCCCAATCTTGATTGCCGGTTTGGGCCTGTCCAACCGTGCATGTTTTATCTAGGGTTTAGTATTTAAGCTGCGTGCATGCAGTCTTTGTAAAAACACGCTTTGCTTTTTATTCTTTTTGAGTATTGTAAACCCTAGCTCGCCTCTACAGTGGAAGTTCTTCATAGAGCTCTGCTGAGGCGTGACTATATTTGAATCATAAGCATATTGTTGATTTTGTTATTGTGTTTGTTTTGTTTGATCTTTATCTTTTACCTGTGAAAGATCTAATCGATCTGAGATTAATTCTCATCAATTGGTATCAGAGCAGGAGACTGTGTAATTTATACACATCTCTTCTGTTGAAGAAGTTATCAGGGTTTTTCCGCATTGATTGATATTAATTGAGTCGTCATTCCATATTGGCGGGTCTCATTAATTGTCGACCTTACCCTAACGATAAATTACAAGTCTGATCTTAAACAAGTTATCGATCAAACTTCATCACAATGTCCATGGATGATTCGCAAACCAATCCAATCAACATCTCCAACAGTATCGGATCATCGACTAGGATTCCAATCTTGTACACTCAAGATTATGAGGTTTGGATACATCACTTTGAAGATTATGTAAGTGGCTCAGAAGATGATGGGTACTTGATCTGGGAAGCCATCACTGTTGGCCCGTTTGCTCATACAAACAGCTCAAGGATTGTCAAAACTCAAAAGGAGTACAATCAGCTTGTGAGTGATGTGAAAGACATTCCTCAAGACGTGAAAGATAAGTTTAAATGTAACATTAAAGCCTTAAGAATGATTAGGTTTGCATTGCAGTCAGATACATTTCGTTTGGTGAATTCTTGCACTACAGCTAAAGAGATATGGGACAGGCTAAAAGAATTGTATTCCACCGACGCAGATCTGGAACATTCGATTCAAACTCTTATGCTTTCATAGTTTGGTGATTTCAAACAAAAGCCCGAAGAGAAACTGGTTCAGGCTTTTGATCGTTTCAATCATCTCTTGAGTAAGATGATAAAGCATGGGATCGAAAGGAAAGTTATTGAACAGAAAGTTACCTTCATGAACGGTCTTAGACCCGAATGGATGGCGGTTGTGTCAACAGTAAAGGCACATGAACAGTTTAAATCGTATTCTCTGGCGAAACTGGTGGGAATTCTGAAATCCCATGAAAATGCTCTGACTAAGGAAACGAGTGTGGTGTCTAGCTTGGGTTCGTTAGCCCTTGTTTCTAAAGGAAAAAGTTCTGTTGAAGAAGAGGAGGAATTAGATCTTTCTGACTATGATCTAACCAGTGAAGAGTATGCCCTGATGGTGTCTAATCCTAGAAAGTTCATTAAAAGGAAGTTCCCAGCCAACAAAAACCGAAATTGGCAGGGAAGTTACAGCGCTGAAAAGGTCAAGGAGGAACCGAAGACAACATCAAAATCAGAAGAGTCCAAGAAAGAAGTAAAAATTGGTGGAGACTCAGGATTCGATTGCCATTATTGTGGAGGCAAGAATCACTTTGCCAAGGACTGCATGCTGAAAAAGAGGGCAGAAAAGACAGATGATGATGATGAGGAAGCAAGCCTCTTGAGACGACTGGAGGAAATCAAGAAAAGAAAGTCTGCTGCTAACAATAAAACTATGAATGCTTTGATTGTGCAGGATACAGACAACCGTGATGAATTCGGTGGTGTGGAAGTATGGTCCACAGACTCAGAGGACGAAGAAGTAAGAAAATCCACTCATGGCAAGGCGATGCTGGTAAAAGAAGAACACACTGCTGGAAGGTGTTTCATGGTGACCGAAGGTGTATCCCAGATGAGAGGATATACAACTGATGGAGGAATAGAAGGTGAGAAGGAGCGAGAGGATAGGTGTTTTGCTACGAAACCTGTTAGTACACAGATCAATGAATGTGATGAGTTGATCAAGAAGGTACAAAATATTCTTGCTTCTCTAAAAATACCTGTCAATGACTATGAAAAGGAACTAAATAACTTAAAATCAAAATTCTCTAGTATAAGTAGCAGTCTCTCTCAAACCCGTGTCACAAACTCTAACCTGACTGATGAAATTAGCAGGGTATCGTCGAAGAGTGAGGAAAGGAGGATGTGGATTGAGCTGAAGGAAAAAGAGTTGATTAGGTCTAAGGATGAGTCGATTTATTTGCAAAGAGACAATCTTAAACTTTTAAAACAAAGAAATGTGTTTTGTTTGATTGCTAAAAGGCTTTATTTTAATATCACTCAATTGCATCTCGATTGTGAAATAGGAAAGAAGATACATCGCATGATTTTGCCCTTTCTTGAGTTAAAGGAGGATGAAATTGATGCTGAAGCATACAACTGTGAAAGAGTTGTATCATCTGATGAGATCTCTCCTGCATACAAAATCGGTCTTGATAAAATTGAATCCTACATAAAGTCCAAGGACCATAAGGACATGCTCAAAAATCTGTTAGATGAGAATGATAGATTGAAGTTAAGAGCTGAAACTGTACAGAAATTTGACTCGTTGAATGCCAAATTAAGTTCAGAAAATAAAATTAATGTTGAAAGTGCATCTGAACTTAATGAGGACGATGATCTGAGTGAAATCTCTGTAGAGGATGTGGTGGACTGTTCTGAGTTTGTCAAGAGCGAACCTAAAACCCACAAAAATCTGATTTCTGAAAATTCAGTTGAATACGCTCGACTATCCAAAGACACGACCAAAGTCCTTAAAGAAAAAGTGGTTGTGTATCAAAAGGTACAATCAACTCCAAATCAAGTATACAAGGTTAATGGAGTAACTCAGCAACAAACAGCCGAACTGACGGCGATAGTAGCAGAGGATAATGTTGACGGATGTGATGAATTCTTCTGGTCAGCACCTATTGACAATGCTGATGAAACAATAGGTTTGTCACAGAAGACCACATGGAGAGTGAGAGGCAGATATATAGCCAAACCACTTAATGATCCTACTCGATTTGATGAGCCGAGCACAAGTGGGACTAAAAAGTCTTCAGATGAGCAAGTGGTTATTTCAAGCGAAACCAATTCACCTAAGTGCAAAGCTAATATTCAAAGTTCTGAGAAAAAGGCTAACATTCACAGAAACCCAAAACAGGTGAGAGACAGAAAGCATCAAAGAAATGTGAGGTACAAGAAAAACCTTACCGAAAGGAAGCTGTTCTGGAGATCTCAAAACCCTAATTATGTTCGCTATGAAAAACCTTCTAAACAAAAGGAGGTAAGGAACAAAAAGGAAAGCATCGGTTCGCAGGAAGTAAGGAACCGAAAGGGTGGTTTTGGTCCCTCGACTGAAATGAACCGAAGGGAGATCTTCGGTTCTCAGAACTACATCAACCGAAAGAACGGTTTCGGTACTCAACCCAATAACAACCGAAAGAACGGTTTCGGTCCTCAACCCAATAACAACCGAAAGAACGGTTTCGGTCCTCAACTCAATAGCAACCGAAAGAGCGGTTACGTTTCTCAACCCTGCAAGACCAATCAAATGAACAGAAGATCCGATGTCACTTCTAAACCTAACTCTTCTCGTTCTAATTTTTTCAAGGATTTAAAGGGGAAAGGAAATCTCTTTCCAGAAGATGACAGACGTCCAAAAGAAATCCAAAAGAATGCAGACGTCAACACCTCAAATCGCACGCCTGTCGAATTTAAGTCAAACAAAATTAAAGTTTTCACTATAAAAAGAAAAGATGAAACAACTTTAATTAAACGTACTTATTTGGTTGATATTTCTCTTACTATTCCCTCTCCTGTAAAAGGCTCACAAGGACCCAAGAAACTTTGGGTTCCTAAATCTACTTAATATTTTGCAGGTTATGCGTGACGAGCAGTTTGACGAAGAATGGTATATTGACAGTGGCTGCTCACGTCACATGACAGGCAGGAAGGAAGAACTGAGGGAGTTTCGGTCTCTCAAGGATGGTGGTGTTGTGAAGTACGGCAACAACTTGTTTGGAACTATTAAAGGCTATGGAATGATTACGAATGGTGATTTCTCAATTAGAAAGGTCGCATATGTTGAAGGGCTTCAACATAACCTTATCAGCGTATCACAGCTAGTCGTTGGGACTGGATTGAAGGTATCATTTGATGATGAAGGCTCATAGGTAGTCGAGAAGAAGTCAAATAACATTCTACTGAAATCGAAGCGAAAAGGGGAAATGTACCCTTTAAACCTCAATCCAATTCGAGGTAAACCAGCAGTTTGCTTGCTCACGAAGGCTCATTCAGATGAAAGCTGGTTTTGGCATCGACGTCTCTCTCATCTTAATTTCAAGGATATAAACAAATTGGTTTGAGGAGATCACGTTCGAGGTCTTCCAGTTCTCAAATTCGACAAAGAACATTTATGTGCAGCCTGTGAATTGGGAAAACAGAGTAGACAAAGTCATCCCTCCATTATCAATACAAAAGTGATAGAGCTATTGGAATTATTGCACATTGATCTGTGTGGTCCCTCTTCTATTGAAAGCATTGGTGGAAATAAGTACATTTTGGTCATTGTCGACGACTTCTCTCGCTTCACATGGGTATTTTTCTTGAAGCAAAAATCTGAGGCTACTCCAAGGCTCAAGCTCTTCATAAAGCAGGTTGAAATTCAACTATGGAAAGTTGTTCGTAACGTAAGAAGCGACAACGGCTTGGAATTCAAAAACAAAGATTTCGAAGATTTTCTTGCTGAGAAGGGAACGACTCATAATTTTTCAGCCCCATATACTCCACAACAGAATGGAAATGTTGAAAGAAGAAACCGATCTCTGTGCGAAGCAGCTCGCACTATGCTAAGCTTCGCTTCATTGCCTCTGTATTTCTGGGCTGATGCTATCGCTGCCGCTTGTTACACTCAGAACCGATCATATCTAAACAAGCGATTCTCTCACACTCCTTACGAGATCTTAAACAATCGCAAACCGAATGTAAAATTCTTCCATGTGTTTGGTTCCAGGTGCTTCGTCTTCAATTCTAACGAGAAGCGAAATAAGTTCGATGCTAAGGCTGATGAAGGTATATTCCTAGGTTACTCCCTGAATTCTAAGGCATACAGAGTTCTGAACAAGCGTTCTAAGAAGATTGAAGAAACATACTATGTCACTTTTGACGACAGATATGTTAAGAAGATGAAGGCAACCGGAAATACAACTCAGGAAATCTTTCCAAAGACTGGTCACGTAACAGCCCCAATTTCAAATCTTTTCGAGCAATACATGCTTCTTTTTGATGAGCCTCAAACGACAATTAATTCTGAATCAACAGCGAAAGACAACAAGGTTGACAGTCTAAAGCAAATCATTGATGATGCTGCTCAAAAGATGGCTGCTGATCATCCTAAAGCAACCGAGAGGTCAGTTGAAGGCGAACCTTCAAATGACCGCCCTTCAGTCCAGGGGGAGGGTTCGAATCCACAACAAGATCAAGGTCCTTCATTCCAGGGGGAGAATTCAACGTCACAATCATTTGGCTCAACCAAAAGTCCAAACGAAGGGGAGCATTCTGATCCAGAATTCGTGTCGTCATTCGAGGGGGAGAGTACACATGTCAATGATGATACTTTATCAGAATTGGAAGAAGAAATCAATGCAGAATTGGATCCCTCTTGTGATCCAAATTATCCACCACTTATTAAATGGACCAAAGATCATCCTCAGAGTCAAATTATTACAGAATCTTCAGAAACGGTGTTAACTCGATCACAGATCAAAGAGAAACAAGCTGCACTCTTTTCTCAAGTAGAGTTTTGCATGTTCAACTCCTTTGTTTCCAAAGTTGAACCGAAGACCGTTAGCTCAACACTTGATCATTCTGACTGGGTTCAAGCCATGCAAGATGAGCTGAATGAGTTTGAAAGAAACAAAGTATGGCGTCTTATTCCAACTCCAAAGGATGCTTCGGTTGTCGGTCTCAAATGGGTATTCAGAAATAAGATGGATAAGGAGGGGAACGTGATTCGCAACAAAGCTCGTTTAGTGGTGAAAGGCTACTGTCAAGAAGAAGGTATCGATTATGAAGAGACTTTCGCTCCAATTGCTAGATTAGAGTCTGTTCGTATCTTTCTTGCCTATGCTGCACACAAAAACTTTGAAGTCTATCAGATGGACGTCAAGTGTGCCTTTCTCAACGGTGAACTTGAAGAAACTGTGTACGTTGAACAACCGCCGGGCTTCGTGAACGAAAAATATCCAGGTCACTGCTACATACTTGACAAAGCGGTATATGGCTTAAAGCAGGCTCCCAGAGCATGGTATGAAACTCTCACTCGGTTCTTAAAAATGTCTAGATTCAAACAAGGCTCGGTTGACCCAACCTTCTTTCGAAAGAGAGAGGGTAACCACCTTATGATAGTCCAAATTTATGTTGATGACATCATCTTCGGCTCCACGAATCCCAGCTTAACAGCTGAATTCAGGAAGTTGATGGAAACTAAATTTGAGATGAGCTCAATGGGTCCAATTAACTTTTTCCTTGGCTTAAACATTAGACAGGGACCGAAGGCATCTTTATTAACCAGGAGGCATACACCAAGACACTACTTGCTAAGTTTGGAATGATGGGAGACTCCAGAGTTAAAGTTCCAATGGCTTTTGGGACAAAGCTTACACCTTCATTGGAGAAGCCAGCCGCTGACATGACGCTTTATTGACAAATGATTGGCTCACTGATGTATCTCACGGCCAGCAGACCTGACATCATGTTCTCAGTTTGCTATTGTGCCAGATTTCAAGCTAACCCACGCGAACCTCATTTGCAAGCTGTGAAAAACATCTTTCGATATCTGAAGCGAACCTCCTCTCTCGGTCTTTGGTATCCGGCCAATTCAGGATTCTTTGTTCAAGCGTTCTTAGACGCTGACTTGGGCGGATGTGGATTAGATCGTAAAAGCACCACAGGAGGATGCCAATTTCTAGAAGGTAAATTGGTCAGCTGGCAATCGAAGAAACAAACCTGTGTTTCTCTTTCCACGGCTGAAGCTGAATACATCGCTGCTGCCTCATGCACATCTCAGGTGATATGGATACAGAGTCAGCTTAGAGATTACGGGCTAAATATGAAGAAAATCCCACTATATTGCGACTCTGAAAGTGCAATTAGGATCTGTCACAACCCAGTGCAACACTCAAAGACTAAACATATCGCACTGAGGTATCACTTCATTAAAGATCACGTGGAAGATGGCAACGTCGAAATTCACTTTGTAAGGACAACTGATCAACTGGCAGATATATTCACTAAGGCTCTTCCTGAAGCAAGTTTCAACAAGATTTTGCAAGGCCTAGGCATGATGGAATCGGAGTCAGTACCAAAATCGCCTTCGCTTCAATAAAGGTAAGAGGCGAAATAGAGTGAACCGAAATGAACCGAGCGCTCGGTCTATTTCGGGTTCGGGTCGACCATGAACCGAAATGAACCGAGCGTTCGGTCTATTTCGGGTTCGGTCCATTTGAACTCGTTTGCTTCTTCTCATATCAAGGCGTTTTGTTTGTCTTATTTTGTATACTATTTTTTTAAAAAAAATTCCAAAAATATTTTATCTTTCTGTTTTTATTTCTTTTCAGAAACCTTCCAAAAATTCAAAAATATTTCTGTTTCTTTGTTTGTTGGTTTGTGTGGTGTGTTTCTTTGTTCTTATTAGGTAATAAGAGAACCAGTAAATCAGAATATGGAACTAAGGCAGGTATATTTCTTTACTTCAGTACTAGTTAAGTGTCCCTAGAAGCATGCTGCTGTATGTTGACCAAAGCCTCGAACGATTCTGAGTAAAGCCTTAATGACTTGATAAATACAAATCTTGTCTCACCAATCAGGCTATAACATTTACTCTAATCATGAGCTGCCATACTCCTCTCAAATTGAGTTAAGAGGTTTTATGCTTTGTCAATCAGTTCTAGCAGAGGCACTTTCGTTTCTTTTACCCACCTTATTTTTCTCCATCACTGATTCGTTTCACATTCTGTAACCCTTGAGACTCTCAGCCATAACCACTGAGGTTTATGGTTATACCAATTTTGTGTTGATGATCTTAAGTTCGTTCACCACGACTTAAGTAAAACCCAAAATCCAACTCCCTTACTGAATTGACGGTGAATACTTTAACGTTTGATCTATATTATGCACTTCTATGAAATCTCATTTTTCGTTTTGCGCGATCCTAATGAAAGTGCTTATTACCAAAGCTTTTCTTCCAAATGGATCCATGTTTTAATTTTTTTTCTTCCAATTACGATTTCAACAAGTCACTGAATATGTTCCCTACCTACTTGTTCAATAGATTACATTGATCTAACAAGTACTTCATTCAGTTTCGGTCTTATATCAAGTCTCGAATTCATGAATTGAAGCGAAAGCCACCTGTTATGAGCCTTAGATTTAAAAGATGCCTTTCAATACTTCTTAACAAGTATTTGATCGTTATTTAATGGGAAGCCATACAAGCACTTTAAGGCCTCTCTTGACTTTGAAGGAAGAGATTCGTGCCCAGAATCAGTTGCTTTATGTTTTTTTTAAGACATCACAAATTATCTTGCACAAGTCGCTTTATTTCTTTATCTTTTACACTCTATGCACGATTTTTTTCCACAAACTAGTTCTATTAATGGTGCTTCAATGATCGATAAACTTAAAAAGCGATGACGATTCATGTGAAATATGGGGTGACGATTGGGATAGAGTTAAGGCTGACTCAGCATTTCTCCAACCGTTAAGATAATTTGCAAAAGTGCTTTTTATGGAATGGCGTGTACAAAGGAAACGCCCTTTCTCTTTCTTGCGTCATCACTGGGTATGACTACTGTTCATCCGTCAAATCCGGCGCCAGTTCAAATAACTCCAAGATATCAGCCGGATTTTTCTCTCTCCTACTTGTACGTATAAAAGGATTTGGCACGCTGCTCTTTACCCTTTTATCACTTTCAAAACTCTCGAAGAACAAAGGCGATTCATCTTACTGTTCATCTTCTTCTCCAAGTTTCTACAATGGCAGAATCTTCTTCAGTTCAAGATACCTCTGTTCACCCAACCCTTCTCACTATCAAACCTCAACAAAACCTGATCATCGATCTCACACCCTTTGTCTATGAACCCTACATGCTGTATGTTGTTGAGTGTCTTAAATACTCGCCTTTAGTCGACGCTCTGTCAAGAGTCGAAGTTGTTCCCATGGCCTGCCTCTCACTAATCTACTCCACTGCTTACTACGACAAAGCCGCTGAAAGGATTCACTTTGAACTCCACAATGAGAAGTCCTCCATCTCCAAGAACCGCTTCTGTGCCCTAATTGGTCTCTCTCAAGAACCAACCAAAGTAAACCCTGAATCGATCACTACTGGTCAGTTGTTCTCCATGTTTTATCAAATGGGGTACACTGAAACCCTAACCACCATCACCAAGTTCAAGAAGTCTTGCCTTCCTCCTCCATGGAATGGCTTATTCACTCTACTGTTCAAAGGACTCTCTGAGCGAAGCGCCGGCTCAGATGGAGCAAGCAAGTCCTTTATGACTGTGCTTTACGGTCTATATCACGGGATTGATCTGGACTATGGTACAATCATCTGGCAACAACTGATTCAAAGCTTGAGTTCTTCCTCAAGACACTCCGAAATCTCGTGTGGACGGTACTGGTCAATCATCACCAAGTGGGTAATGGATCGCCTTCACGTTCCAATCATGGCAGACTCTCTTCTCTCCTATATTGCTACTTTTCACACAACGAAGATAATTGTCACGGATCCCACCAAGTATTCTTTCACTGGATCCATCCCTGACACCATGCTTGCTTGTCTGCCTGACGCAAGTAAACTTCTGCAACAATACAGGGAGTTTCCTTCTTCGGGTCCACGGGAACTAACCCTAGCCATGGTTCGATCCATTGAAGAAGCTGACAAGCCAGCCAAGAGGGGAAAGAAAGTTGCGACTCAGAAGGAGACGAAGGTTGCTAAAACAACCAAGGGGCAAACCCTTACGAAGCGAAGGTCAGACAAGGCCGCTCTGTCCCAGCCTGAACCCAAGAAGCAGAAAAAGCCCGCTCGGAGACTCATACTCCAATCTTCAAGTGATTCAGACTCAGAGTATGTCCCTCCCAAACACACATCTGCTCCTCCTTCAGAATCTGAAAGCGAAAGCTCTGACGAGGAGGCTTCGGGTCGTGGTAATACCCCGCCTCGCTCTCCTACCCCCAAAATTCCAGTTCGCTCCCTCCCTCCTTCTCCTCCACCCGTTTCTGTCCCAGTATCCATACCTCCTATATTTCCCATCTCTACATCTCAACCATCTAACACTACTCCCATCCCTAATCCAATCTTTACCAACACTACCACTACCACTACTACTACACAAGCTCATTCTTCAGCTCCTATCCCACCTGTTACCACTGAACCTCCTGTCACAACCAAACCCTCATCACCTACCCCATCTACTGACACCACCCCTGTCCTTGGAGGTGAGGACTTGGAATTTGATTCCACCTATTTCAGTCCTTACCGTGTCCAGAGTGATGAAGATGAAGATGCACCTGTAACCAAGCGTCATCTCAAAGCAGTCAATGATAAACTTGATCAACTTATTTCCTCTTCTTCCTCTGGGGCTTATTCAGATGCTGCTCTCAAAGCCTTATTTTCTTCTGTTGTAAAAGAGCATGGCGCATCCCTTTCTACTGCAGCCAAGGCTATCGACGCCTCCACTTCCCAGTGTCAAAAGGCCTCGCTTGCAGTCGAGTCCTCCTCTAACGAATGCAGATAGGCGACCGCAAAAGTCGACAAACTAATTTCCGAGGCTAACCTCTTTCTAGATTCATTGCAGGCTGCTGCTCAAAAGAATGCTAAGACAGTAAATGATTCGGTTGCAAATCTTCAGCGTTCTCTAGCAACCGAACGAGCTAATCTTGAAGTTGCCCGAAAAGCCATTGAAGCTGCAAATGTCAATCTGCATGATAAAGTCAATGATCGCTTAACTCAACTGGAGGCAGAATTGGCAGTTGAAAATCGAGTCATGGATGAACTCGACAAGCGAACCTCTCAACTGAAAATCCAGAATCTCAAACTTCGCACTGCAACAGCTGAACTCAATGACTTGAAGTCTGAGAGGGAAGTTATTCGAGGCTCAGCTGCTGATGTTCACTCCATCTTACTTCACCTCCTTGAAGCCCATGATCCTATCATCACCATCACCACTCGCAGGTATTTGGCTGATAAACTTCGACCTGCACTGGCCATTCTTAGTCGTATTGAGGGTGTTCCGGTGCCTGGTGTCCAACCGAAACAAGGGGGAGAGAAGAAGAAGGTTAATGAAGCTTCGGTCAGTGATAGATGCAAGAAGAAGAAGAAGAAAATTGGTGAAGATGATGATACTGATGATGATATTGAAGATATTTTTAAACCAGATCCCTCTAATCCTTTTCAGAAAACAAAGGCATCTGATAAGGAACTTGAAGAAAAACTGATGAAGGAATCGATAGAGCTTGAAAAAGAGCTTAAAGAAAAAGAGCTCCTGGAAAAGAAGAAGTCCATTTTTCCTGTGTGGACTCTTGATTCGCTTCAAAAGTGTGCTATCGATGAACCTTGTACACTGTGGCTTGAGCCTGTGATGTCGTTTGGGCTTGAAAACTCCAAGGATGCACAGTTTGACATGCTGATCACGCGAAAGGCATTCATCTTTCACTGCTTTAACTCAACTGTTTCTATTCCCTCTCCAGACCCGAAGGTTGATCGGGATCTTTTGGAGTTTTATCTGGAGTTTGCTCAGCCACAGCACCTGACATGGAGCTTACAGAAGATTACTACTGTCAAGGTTCTGAAGCCTTACTCAGCAGGGAAGTTTGTCAATGCGAAAATGGACCAAGAGATCGCCGCTGCCATTCACAAGCGTCCAACGATCAAACCTTCCGGCAGAATGGGCGATGTGAATGTTATGGTCAAGGGTAGAATCGACCCACAGTCTCACACAGTAATGTTTGTCAGAGACGAAAAGCAAAAATGTATCTTTGCTCTATGTGATAAGCACTTATTCTCAACTGCTTGCTTGGAACATATCTTGGAGATTATCCGCAAGTGCGATCAGAATTCTACAGCCGATAAGAAGCTGTTTACTGACATGCTACGATGGTACATTCAGTTTCGGCAAACACTTCTTGCGGTCATCCCTCGGCTGTTCAAGGTTGTCAAGACTGTGAAGCCTACTCAAAGAAATTGATCTCTCGCCTCATTCGACGCAAAGGGGGAGATTGTTGGGCTTATAGTGTTGCGTCATGGGCTCGGTCCTTAGCCCAATCTTGATTGCCGGTTTGGGCCTGTCCAACCGTGCATGTTTTATCTAGGGTTTAGTATTTAAGCTGCATGCATGCAGTCTTTGTAAAAACACGCTTTGCTTTTTTTTCTTTTTGAGTATTGTAAACCCTAGCTCGCCTCTACAGTGGAAGATCTTCATAGAGCTCTGCTGAGGCGTGACTATATTTGAATCACAAGCATATTGTTGATTCTGTTATTGTGTTTGTTTTGTTTGATCTTTATCTTTTACCTGTGAAAGATCTAATCGATCTGAGATTAATTCTCATCAATTACCTATGTCTTGCTTAATTTATATGGATTTGATGTGTTTTTCTGCTAAAATGAGAGGCTAAAAACCTTTTACTTCTTTTCGGTGAAGATGAACCTAATCCATATGTGTTGATTTCAAATATTGGATGCTTATTATAGATTTTACTTGTGTTTGATAATCCAAACCCTAACATGTTTTAGTTCTAGTTTATATTGCTTATAAATCAGATTCTGTGTGATAGTTGATCATTCTAATTGCATGAATTTTTCTCCTAATTGTTTATGATAATTAAATAATTAGTGCTAGGATTAATCACATCTTAGATTAAGTAATTAAAGCTAGTAACTTTAACTGTGTTAGAGAGAATAATTAATCTTAATTTGTGTTTGGTTGCTTAACTTGATCATAGGAAAGTAACTATTATCATTCATAGTCCAATTTGTGCTTATTATCAATTTGGTGTTTAACTTGTACATGATCATTTCATGGTATTTCATAATCTGGTAAGTCTAGATATTTGATCCTAATAGCTAGTTATAATCAATATAATCTATCCATTAGAAATCAACCATAAGAGAAGGTAAAAATCGGATCTAAGCAGAAGTACTCTTTAATTCTTGAAGTTAATTTGTTTTCTTTGCTTGCTTAATTGTTTAGTTGATAGTAAGTTCTTCTGATCTCGCAAAATCAGTAAAAACCCCCACTCATAGTTTGTTTTTTAGTTTAATTAGAAGTAGTTATTTTATTTAATTGAATTCTGTTCCTTGTGTTCGACACCCGACTTACTTGAGCTATTCTATAATCTGACTAGGTACACTACTAATAAGTGCACAGTTAGTAAAAGTTTGTTAGGTTATAAATCTAAAAATGATAGATATATTTATGCACATCAAAGTCTTTGGCGTTGTTGCCAGGGAACGGATTATTTGATATATAAATTTAATTGCTTTTAGTTATTCGATCCTTTTTGTGGGGTAAAAACTGCAAAAAGTTATTTTTCTGCATTTACTTTGCTTTTTGAACAACAACCACGTCGTGGTTTCCTTCACCACGTCACAATTATGTCTCAGTAGAAGTTTTACTTTAGTGATTTTTATTCTTTTTATGCGTTTTGTTTTGTTTTGTTTTTATTTCAGTGATTTATGATCCGAGGATCTAAAACTCCAACAGTTGCACCACTTCAAGATCTAGAATAAGCTTTTCACAAGAAGAAGAAGAATAGGAAAGCCGACGAGTCAACTAACAATTTTTCTTTAGATAAAGGTTTTGAATGTTTTGAGAGGGCACCTAATAAGAAGGGCATTGGTTACGAGGCATGATCATAAAGTGATATGGACAAAGAAGAGATCAAAAGCGAGGGTGAATAGATGGCAGATATCACGAGAATGACTATGGGAGACTACAAGAAGAGGATACGTGAAGATAATGGACCAGGTCTTGTCCCACTCGAGATACCAGCTGAAAGAAGTTTTGAGTTCAAGGGGCATATTCTATCAATGCACAAGGACATACCTTTCGCCGGAAAAGAGTACGAAGATGCATTTAAGCATATAGATGAAGTAAAGGACATTGAAAACTACTTTAATGTTCCAAACATGCCACACGAGTCCATGCTACTTAGGATGCTTTCGGTGACATTTATCGGTGAAGCTAAGCTAAGGTTTGGTTGAAATCGATGGTAACCCAAATTGAACAAACAAATGTCCTATCTCGTGGTTACAAACTGTCACATAAGGTGGTCTTTTAGACCTATGCATTTAATGTAATCCGTTGCCTTATTCGGGTGTCATCATTCTTATTCTTTGACCCGACCAGGAAACATCCATATATAAAAGGATTTTGAATCCTAACTGTTCGCACTTTTCTCAATTTGGCTATCGTCTTCTTAGAACTTTCAACTATACTCTCATTGTTCTTCAGTGTTCTTCAAAACTTCATCAATGGCGTCTCAAATCACCAAACCTGTAACCAAAAAGAAGTTATCAAAGGGTTCCGCTTCATCTTCTTCGACTGAACCTACCCTCAGGTGTAGTGTGTTAGAAACGATGATCTAATAAATTAATTATGTAAAAGCAATAAAAGACACACAGATCTAAATATAACCTGTTTGGCTCAAATTCACGTCTGAAAGAGTACAAAGTGTGAGATTACAAAATGTGATGAATGTGTTCGAACCGCTACTCTGAACTAAGTACTTACCCTATTTATAGGGTACCTCAGACGTACAAAAAATATAAGGACTATACATGATATATCGAAACTCTAATTGCATTGTAAATAGATTACATATTGAAAGTGCCCAACTTTCGATACTTACAGACGCAGGACACAAGATATAACTTTCGACTCTCACTACATACTTTCGACCCTACAATCTCTCCCTTAGTGAGAATAGCCGAAACTTCAAGCTATCATCTTCAATGTCAGCGAAAGCTCCTTGCGAATCTCCATATACCAAAAAATGATCTTTCTAATCTCTGCTTTGTCTTCATTATCATTCTTTTTATAGTTGTTGATGTGAATTAAGAGACTCGTGAAATGAGAGTTCGTGTATCTCTCAAGATTAGTAACTTGGAATAAGAACTTGGTCAGGTTACCTTTCTTATTCTTTCCCTGGAATACCACACCAAATGGTTGACGAATGATCTCACCATCTTTGAATTTATCAATATTTATTCTTCCTTTCGGCAATGATTGTGTCACTTTTGAAGTTTTTTTTGATAGATAAGGCAAGATCTATATCAGTGATAGCCAAATATTCGTAATAGTTATCCAAAAATGCCTTAATGTGACCAAATCAGAGTACAAATGCATCTATGTTCGCTTCTGCTAATTTTGACACATCAACCTTGCTTAAAATCTTCTACACCATGATAAGATCATTCAAGTTCATTAATGGAAGGTTTGCAATTGTAAATTCGAACACCACGTTGTTTGTCCTCACGACAACATAACAAAAATTTTGCAGCAGTTCTTCGAACAATATATCATGCACAATTGTCATCACTTTCATAATCTTCACCAAAGACCAGACCTCTTCCTCATTCTTTCCCAAGACCGCATGGAAGCGAATCTTCAATCTCTTGTATTCTTCTTTATCATTGAAATTGTCAGCTATTTTGAACTGTGAAGATGTGAATAACATATGATTGATTCGGAAATCGAGTTGATTGAAATCTGAATTCTCAGTATCATAGCTCTTCTTTGGTTTTTTCAAAAATTCATCATTTTTAGAAAGCACATCAATTTATATTGTTTCATAGCACCAATGCTTGTTAGGATCACCCTTGTTCAAGCATGGTGGATCATTTTCTCTTTGTCTCAAAATGCTGTTGATTTGTCTTTGTTTCTCCAACGCTATAGCTTGCAGTCTTTTATTCTCTTCGACTTATTGTTCAACTTGAATTATTTTCCCTTTGTCCTTAGAATCAACATTTGAGATTGATTTGACAAATGTCAAACTTTATCCTCCCGTTCCTTCATTAATTGAGACACCTTTTGTTTGAGCTTTTGACTGAGTGACAATCCCTGTTGAAGAAATTATTGTTGAAGATGAGATGATAGGATTCATTGAGATGGTTGCTGGAATTTGAGTAGATATAACTTTCCCCACAACAGCTTATGTGTCTTCACCAGAAACTTTAGATGAACCAACTCCTCTATCTCCCCCTTGCAAAACGTGCATGGTACGAAGAGCATTAGTTGGAAATCTACGAACCAAATTTCTGATCGGATCCAACTCTGACTTACTACTGGACTTGATGTTCGAAACCATCTTAGAAATGGATTCTTGAGAAATTGAAGATTGATTCGAAAGACCAACTTTTGATAACGTCTCTTTAATAGCAAACAAGAATTCTTCAACCTTATCAAAAACTTTGTCATCCTTTTATGTTTTAACTCAAAAATCATACGAGTAATCTTTGTTGAAGGCTGTTATATCTTCTATTAATCTTGTAGTTGAATTTGCTACAACATCCACCTTCTTGTGTAACAAAGAGTAATTATCATCAAATTTCTCACCTGTGTAGCCATCAACGTTCAAATTTCCTTCGGTTGGTTTTCTAGAAAAACTTTCGTTTCTGCAAGTTGTTTCTGAAAAAGTTCACGAAGTTCTTTCGCTACGTCATGCAACTTAGAAATATCATTGTTCAAAGTACGAGATTGAGTGACTACTCTATCATCACTGCGCTTATCAAGATCTTCAATTAAAGTCTTCAATCGAGACTCTTGAGCTTTCAGGAGATATTCAACTTCAACCCTACTGACTGAGTCTTACTTCCAGTATCAACTAAAAATTGAAGAATCAAATTCATTTTGGAGTTGAGAATCTTGAATTACTTACCTGACATGATTAGGTCACCAGGTATATCTTCGTCTTCATGATTGAACTGTAGCTCAACAAATGAAACCATCACATTATCATCATAAGCTTCGCCTTCATGAACTGTTTTCTCAGCTTCAGTTGATTGTGATGATAAAAGAGTTGTGAATGGTTCTAGCATAACCCCAACAAAGATTGGTGAAACTACTGAAACAGGAATGAATATAGTAACGAATGTTGGAGTTGGTGATGTTGGTGGTGGTAGAACAGTAGATGTTTCGAACGTTGATGTTGTTTCGATTGTATTCATCCCGTCATCCAAATTGACATTTGTGTCCTTATCAGATAAGTTCACAATGATGTCTTGAGTTTCAACCTCCTCCATAGCAGACTCGGTATTCAAAACACCAGATGGTATGACTTTCGCCTTCTCAGGGATGGTTGTGGCCTGTTGTACAACATAATCGATGTTTACATCTATATTAGATATGTTCTCATTGACATCAGGAATCCGTGTCTCCTTTAAAGTCGATTTGACAGGGGTATCCTTTCTAGGTGATACTTGAAATGAATCCATAATGTGATCGTCTGACCCATCGCTATCATTGTCAGTCTCTACTATTACTTTCTCAAATTGAACCTCTACCTGATTGTGCTTTCGCTTCTTTATCTTCTGTACAACATCTAAGTCTTGACACTTCTTTGATGTTGGGGATTCAGGACTCGAAACCTCACATAGTACAACTCCCCTTCTGGTAAACTGTAGTTTCTTAACTCTTTTTGAACCACACTTTTTCACAGCTGATTCATCTTCTTGTGTAATTATAGTTGTACTAGGAACATGATTCTCCATGACAATTGTCTCATCTATTGGCTCAACAGTTTTGACAAATGGTACTTGAGTAGGTTTCGTGGTTTCAGAATCAAAAGGTTTCTTAGCAGATTTCTTAATTCTTTTAAGTAACCCTTTACCAGTCTTCATGGGTATACTTTATTTAACCAATTCCTCTTCCACTTCTTTTGGCTTTTATGCTTGTTTCTTTGTCTTATGAACCTTAGACCCTTTCATTATTCCTTCTACCCCTTTTTGAGAAATCTTTGGTGGAAGAACACCAGTTGGTAGAATCTATAAAAGTAAAATACTTCACCAATAATGGATTTTTAGGATCCACAAAATTTAGCATCGAATAAGGGATTCGAGCAACAACAAAAAATATCATAGCATCATCCACTACAACCTTTGGAATTGTCATCGATGGAAACTCAACAATATCAACATTAGCTGGGATAAGAATATTCTCCTGAATATACACCTCCTTCAAGACCAATCCCCAAAAACTAGCACTCGAAACCCCAGTTGATAGTTTTGAATGAGAAATAGAAGTTCCAAATTCCTCCCACAACAATGATGCATAATCGACATTAAGACCATAATACAGACCAACCATAACTGAATGAACCTCAAGCTTAGACTTATCAAGTCCTGAACTCCTCCCTGTTAAACACCCTAAAATAATTTTGAACAAGAAACTCTAAACAACCGGAAAGCTTGACTTCTTAAAATAACTGATAGTCGAAAGAGTGGATTGATGACCCATCTTATTAAACATGTGAATCACTTGATCAGTTGAGACTTCATAGAAATTACCTAAAGAAGGTAACTGCAAAATTTGTGTGAAATGCTTCTTGGTAAAATTTCTTTGTTTTGGGAACGTAACAACTTTGGTCATCTTGTTGTATACAACAATTGAAGTAGCAAGTGATAACCATTGCATCAGAATGTCAAATGATCTAGACAGTGCAAATGAAAGAACAGAATTGTTCAGAGTTTGAACGATCATCTGCAGTTCATTTGGATACACATTGAGAGATGGATTAAGACGAATATTTATGTGCAGAATCTTCATCGTTGGTTGTGAAATCTCATCATCATTGGTGGTAACTTGATCAACATTGTGTTGTGTAGCAGCCATTTGAGCGAATCAGAGAGAATTTTGGATAGAAAATTGGCAATGAGCAGTTAGGGTTCTTGAGATATTTGAGAGAGCATAAACTTGAAACTGGATGGAACCTTTTCCTTAAACAATTGGCGTGGATTTTGAATTCAAACAGTTTCCCAATGAAATAATGCCACGTGAAATATTAGTTATTTAACCGTCACTATAAAAATTGCCACGAGTACAAATCGTTATCTAAATTTGCATACTGATCCTTATCACTAAGATATCAAATTAGTTATCTAAAATACAATATAATACTATAATTAGATACAACATAAATACAAATGTACAAATCGTTACACGCTGACGCTGGTACTTTAAGCCATGTGCTGATGTTGGCATTGGCGCTGGTAGTCAGCGTGTGAGAGTATTTTGACTCATCAAATAATACGGCTTGACCTTACAATATTATTTTCACCATCAATCATTTACATGATTCCATAACTATTTCTAGGGATGTTAGTCAACAAAAGTTGGGGATGAGGCCTCCATTTGTTTTTGGAAAAATACATAGCTCAGTAATAAAAGGTGGAATGAGGTTACTTTTACTTAGTCTTAAAGTAAACAGATGTTTGGTGGGACGATGTTCTCTTATTCTCAACATCTAAAGAAGTTGGTCTTAGACTTCACGATCTCGTCATCTAGAGATTGGTGGGTTTGGGATATTGGTAATTGTTAGGCCTGTCAAACCCAACAAATGATAGGGGTGAAAAATGACTCCAAATACACTACTTAATTGCACTAAAAAGTAATACAAGGTAAGCAAGGTCAATCCATAGAGACACGGTACAATCACTTATTCCTTTTTGCATAAGGTACTGATGGGTTATGAGCATATCTACATTCTTATGTGATCATTCAACCCTAATTGGTTTGGATCTAAGTTTTTTACTAATTGAACATGCAAATTGAATACCAAAGCAATAACCCTAAAACTAGCATACAATTTTGAAAATCATATAAAATTAGGGGTAGATGTCACACCCCCAAATTGGAACGGCGGAAACGTTCGGGGGCGGAGGACGTCATGTTTAGTATCACAACACATGCATCATAGTAATCAAAGTAACAAATAACCATTGCATTAATATTAAAGTGTTTACAAAGTATGTGATTCACAAAAGTTAGACTCTAAACATAAATAACAAAACAAGACATGAAGCTACTATGCTCCATCTTCTGAATCCCAGTGCGTGTACCTGTCTACTAGTCTCCTGAGAATACAAGTTATTTTGAAAGAGTAGATCAGCATTTAAGCTGGTGAGTTCATAAGTATTTTAGTGATGTAAAGTAAGTTGTAAGTTCTTTTTAGAAGAGTTCGCCCGTTCCTCTAGAAGATCCTATATCTTCTGATAAGATGAATGAAAGTAAATTGACTCTACAATTCCTTCTATGAGTACTAAATGGATACAAGTTATATAGAATCCAGATCAAACAAACAATCGATTGTGTGAATCTTCCCTAAGCCCACAACCAAACAAGGAACAAGAAATGAGGCGGAAGTCACACATCCCATTGTTTGTTAGATCTTCATTGTATATAACCCTGGCGTATTCATTTGGTACTTACGGAGTTAACTGTAATAGTTCTTTATATTTGATGAAAACATTCTTTAAGAAAATCATATATTTCCTTTAGTAAAAATGGTAACCACAATAGTTCCTACTATAATCACTTAGTTTATACTAGCTATATATAATCTAATATCGAACGGATAGTTAATTGTGTGAATTTGCCCTAAGCCCACAACCAAACAAGGAACAGGAAGTAAAGCGGAAAGCACACATCCAACTATCTATCGAATATTAATTATATATAACGCTGATGTATAAACTAAGGTATTATAGAATTAACCACTAAAGGTCCTTTAAGTTATACTGGTTTAATAAAATGAATTAAACCTTTTACTGATAAGTTTCTAGTTTAGTCTACTAAATATTCTATCTGAAAAGTATGTGTTTGTACTAGAAAACGGTGTATTGAATTTGTGTACTATGACCTGACTCATACCTGGTACTCCTTATGATTACTTGGTGTATACGGAATATATATAGCTAAGATCGATTAGATAGTAGACTGGGTGAATCTGCTCTAAGACCACAACCAAACAAGGAACAAAAAATGAAGCGGAAAGCACACATCCTATTGTTTGCTGGATCCAATTAATATATATCCCTGATGTATCTACCGAGGAATCATAAAGTTAGTATTATAGGCCCCCTTCTATCTGAATGTACTAAGACTTGACTATTATGTTTGTCTTTTGTAATGATGTAAGTTTTCCCAAGTTTAAGACTATCTTTACTAGAAAATAGTTTACATTACCTTTTATGTGAGAAGATCACTATATGAATGTAATGGGAAAATGAAAGTATTCACTAATATTATATAAAGTAACCACTGAAATATAACTACCTTAAAAACCAGTTTGTTAGTTAAGGTTAAAATGTGATGAGATTATAACCATACTTGTTTGACTAGTAAACACGACGATCAAAGACGTCGAAATGGTATGACATTCGTCACCCGTAGACTTGCAGGTCCCACTGTAGCTAGCAGCAAGGTGTAGGATGGTCAATCCCGTATAGATCTTTACACAAACTCACGCTCTCCCTCCAAGAGACTATGGTTACAAAACGTGACACAACAGTATACTGTCGTGCCATGAAGTTGTGGCTCACATTAATGTTATCTTTGTTATTGTGTTAGTGTAGTATGTTCCTTCTGTTCTAGTGTATAGTATGTTCCTTCTGTTCTAGTGTATAGTATGTTCCTTCTGTTCTTGTTATTGTATGTTCTGAACCCCTAAACTATACCTATTATAGTTTACTAGCATGCTTGTTTTGAACTGTCCTTGATTTGTAGAAAAGACTCAATTATCTATTGAGTTATGATTGTACTTTAAAAACAGAGTTTTATAAACAACAAAGTAACATAACTTTAAAAGAGTTTTCGAAATGATTTGATCACTTATAAAAGCATAAGTAATCCTTTAACGTGATGGTTATCACAAATAACATTTACACAATATCATTGTGTTCAACTTGTATCCCCCCCTTAAAAGCATTTAAAACATTCAAAAGATTGATTATAGGGGTATGAACTCACCTTATGTGGGTGATTCAATTGAAGATTCGCGTAAGGATGAGAAGTTCCACGAATGAATTCCCGAGACACAAACGAGTCCTAAATGACATATAATGGCATATATAGGCATGTAATTAGTGTTTAAAACAACTAACATGTAAGGAAACCACCTTAGGGACTAGGAAACACTTGTAAGAAAGTGTTATAATCACATGTGATTGTATGAGAAATATTTTACGGCCACATCAAGGAGTTTACGGCCACACACTTGAGTTTACGGCCTCAAGAAGTGTTTACGGCCGTAAACACTCCAAAATGATGCATTTTGGATCTTGATTCAAGCTTAAAGGGTGTTTGTTTCATGAGGCTTCAAGAGTTTCTAGTGGTTAACAAGAATATGGAAGGATACTTACAATTTGGAAGCCTTTGGGAGTTCACGGCCACCAAGAACAAGTAGGTGTTCTTGGTGTTCTTGGTGAAAGGATGAAGATTTGAAGATCTTAAAGGTAAAGTGATGAATTCAAGGATGTTATCAAAGGGTTTCACAAGGTCAAGAAGGATATTAAGAAACAATGGAAGAATCACTTACAAAAATGAAGATAAATCGAATTGTTCTTGATGATACTTGAGAGAGAAATGAGTTTCAGCCTTGAAGATGTGAAGAATGATGAAGAAATGACAGAAATTGATACATAAGGGAAGGGGTTCACGACCATCATGGAGTTTACGGCCATAAACTCTTGATTGGGGCCGTGAACTCCTTGTGATGGAGTTTCCGGCTCGATTGCAACTCAATGAACTTTAGCTGACACACCCCTACACACAATCCTTAAGATGAGGTGTTTAAGAAGTTAAAGGAGTGGAAGACCATGGTTGAGAAAAGGACTGGAAAATAGGTCAAGACTCTGAGGACTGATAATGGGTTGGAGTTCTGCAATGCTCTATTTGATAATTTCTGCAAGGTAGAAGGTATAGTGAGGCACCACATTGTACGGAAAACACCACAAAAAAATGGAGTGGTAGAACGGATGAACCAAACACTCATGCAACGTGCAAGGTGCATGCGAATATTTGCTAACATATCCAAGCAATTATGAGAAGAAGAAATTAACATTGCTTGCTATCTGGTGAACAGATCACCATCAACTACAATAGACTTGAAGACTCCTCAACAGGTATGGTCCGGGAAACCCTCTAACTATTATGGTTTACATATATTTGGATGCCCCACATATGCTCATGTGAATGATGGTAAACTTGATCCAAGGGCAATGAAGTGCATATTTCTAGGATATGCGACAAGAGTAAAAGGTTATCGACTGTGGTGTTTAGAAGAAGGAAGAACTCCTAAATTTATTATGAGCAGAGATGTAACCTTTGATGAACCTGCCATGGGTAACCAGGGAAGAGGTGATATAAGTCAAAAAGGGAACAAAGATCAGGGTGCTAGCCAGAAGGTGGATTTTGCAACTCAAACTCCAGACAAAGTTGTGATAAGTGACAAAGAGGAAGGTGGTAGTGAACAGCCTGGACAAGATGAAACCCAAGAGTAACCTATGGGATCTTTATCCAGTGGTGCTGATGCCGGGAAGGATGATGGATGTAAATCTGTAGAAAAGAGAAGATCAAGGAGGATTGTTCGACAACCCGATAGATATATGGGATGTGTGAATTCAGGTGAACTTGACTCCATTTCTTTTGCTTTAGCAACTGGAGAATACATCAACATTGAGGAGCCTCAATCTTATAAAGAGGCTATGGCGAGTAAAGAAGCAAATGACTGTTTGATGGCCATGAATGAAGAAATGAAATCTTTAGAAAAGAATGAAAAATGGGATCTTGTTCCATTACCAAAGGGAGAAAATCTAGTAGGATGCAAATGAATCTATAAGAAGAAGGAATGGATACTAGGAGTTGAACCAGCTAGGTTCAAGGAAAGATTGGTGGCGAAAGGGTTTTTTCAGAAATAAGGAATTGATTATCACAAGGTGTTCTCACCGGTCGTGAAGCACAAAACAATTCAGGTTCTTTTGGCCATGGTGAGTGCATTTGATCTGGAGCTTAAAAAGCCTGATGTGAAAACTACATTTCTTCTTGGGAACTTAGAAGATAAGATATATATGTCCCAGCCAGAAGGGTTCCTTGATTCTAAGAAGGATCATGTATGTTTTCTGAAGAAATCCATATATGGTTTGAAGAAATCTCCAAGACAATGGTACAAGATATTTGATTCATTCATGATATTGAAAGGCTACACTCGGAACCAGTTTGACAACTGTGTTTACTTAAAGGAATTGTCACCACATTCCTACATATATCTATTGCTATATGTTCATGATATGCTCATCGCAGCCAAGGACATGGCTAGAATGAATGAATTGAAAACGACCCTAAAGAATTAGTTCGGAGTGAAGGATTTGGGAGCAGCAAAGAAGATACTTGGAATGGAGATACAAAGGGATAAAAAAGCAGGGCATTTGTGTAATTATTAATAGAAGTACATTGAGAAAGTTCCGCAATCCTTCAATTGTGATTAGTCCAAGCCAGTTGGAACTCCTTTGGCGGCTCATTTAAACTTGGTCCAAACACTATACCAACTACTAATGAAGAAAGGAAGTACATGAGAAGGGTTCCATAATCAAGTGCTGTTGGAAGTCTTGTGTATTCTATGGTCTATACTAGAGCTAATTTCGCTCATGCAGTTAGTGTGGTTAGAAGGTTTATGAGCAATCTAGGGAAGACTCATTGAGAAGCTGTAAAGTGGATATTTCGATACTTGAAGCGAACGCCAGATGTTTTCTTGGTGTCTGGAGCCAATACGAAAACTGAATTTGTTGGATATGCAGGCTTTGAGTATGGTGGTGATTTGTTGAAGTGAAGGTCATGGACGTGCTACATATTCACTTTTTCTGGATGTTCCATCAGTAGGAAGTCAACGCTACAAGATATCGTTGCTTTGTCTACAACTGAATCCGAGTACATATCCATGACGAAGGGAATAAAGGAGGATATATGGTTGCAAGGGCTTATTCAAAGTCTTGGTCTGAAGGTGGAGAAGCCTGTCTTGTATTGTGATAGTCAAAGTGCTTTGAGTATTGCTAAGAACCCTGTGTATCATGAGAAGACAAAGCACATTGATGTCAGGCTGAATTTCATTTGGGATATTCTGGAAAGGGACAATTTTTCAATACTAAAGATTGATACCAAGGTAAACCCAGCAGATATATTGACAAAGTTGTTTCTCACGGAGAAGTTCAAGCTTTGCTCAGAGTTAGTTGATGTTCGCAGGAGGTAGGTCCCTTTGGGGCTTGATGGAAGGAAATGAGAGGAATTTCTTGTTTTAGGTGGAATTCAGAGGATGCTCAAGTCAAGGTGGAGATTGTTAAATGTGACTCGAGCATTTGGAGCATTCTCATGGAGCCTTTGGATCATGATCATGGAGCATTTAGAGCACTTGAGTTTCATGGAGCATGTGACAAAGGAACAGATCATCTGAGAAGGGAATAGATAGTCTGTCAAAGGAACAGATCAAGTGCCAAAAGAATGGATCGTATAAAAGGGGTTTGGAGCACCTGGAAGAGGTTTGGATCACTTGGGAGTGATATGGAGCGACAAGGGAACTTGTTGTGCCAACTGATAAAGTGTTGGGCCAAGAAGGATGTTGTTACGCCAAAGGCATTCCTTCCTGCGCCAAACTACTCCCTCTTACGCCATGGGGTATCCATGTTGAGCCATGAAGTATGATCTGTTGGATTTGGTGTCTAAGCCCATAACTATAACTGGGATGTACTTGACCCAATTGTAGCATGGTCCTTTTGGGTTGCCTTCATCAGTGCAATTTGATAGGATGGACTTTTGAGAATAAGGTTATTTGTGATTTATTAATATATTATAAGTATAATATATTAATTGAGAAATCATATTATTTAATTAGTATTGATCAAGAATTAATTTGGAATTAATTTTGTGATCAAAAGAGACTAATTAAATATATGGGAATTGATTATGTAAATCAATCATTCTTATAGTGTGGGCCAATGATCCATGGTTATTTAGGGTGAGCTAAACCAATGAGATAATCCATGGATAGTCCATGGAGGTTTAACCCATGGAGCATAAGAATGTGAAAAGTCATGGAGCATTAGGGTTTGCATGGATGTAACCCTGGCATTTGCTACACTATAAAATGGATCCCCTAGATCCAAAATCGGTTGCCACTCACATTCTAAGATAGTGAAATTGATTTTGTGCTAAGCAACTTATTCTCTCAAGCCACCTCTTGCATTTGGTGTTTGTGAACCATTAGAGGCATCACACTTGGGGTGCTCAAGCTTTCAAAGGTCAAGAACTACAAGTCCTCCTAAGAGGTAAGTCATCTAACTAGTTGTAATGTTCAATTGTTCAGTTGTATGCTAGTTAGGGAGAATGATTTGGAAAATTGAAAAATGCATGTATAATTAGAGAAAACATACATCCAAAGCATTTAGGGTTGCATGTGCACCATAGGAGTGTTATAGTGCTCAAAACCCAACAGTGTTATCAGAGCCTATGATTGTTTTCTATTATACTTGATGCTTGTTGTTTATCAAAGTTGAAAAAAATCGATTTTCTACCTCTAACTGATGAACTCACCGAGTCCACTGGCTGACTCGACGAGTCCACTCAGTAACAGGGCAACTCGGCGAGTCAGTTCATACACTCGACGAGTTCATGGCCCTGTGTGCAGAATTTCGAGTTTTCTTCGCCTAGATTGGATTGGAATCACTACTACAAACTGTTTTACATCATTAAATCTTTTATATGATATGGTAGTGATTATGCTCATCCAATCACAAGATAATTGTCATAGTTTTAAGATAATTGTTGATTTATATGATAAACAAAGTTGCTTGCAAATTGTTGACTATATATTATCTTGTTTATGAGTTTAGTTAGATCAATCTTGAATTATATGATAATTTTAGTTGTTAGAAATTGATCTAAATGAATTTTAATGACCTCCATAACTTGTCCTCAAGTTATGGAAAATGAAAGGTCTCATCTATAAAATTGCATTAAACTCATAAGTTATGAATACCAAGAGGTTTGACAAGTTTCAAAACTTGTCCTCAAGTTTTGGAATTTGTAAAGTCTCACTAATGTAACTTTAATTCCAAATCCTAGAGCTTTAAAAGTTAAAATTCAACCCTTATACTTTATAATATTATAAGTTTAATAATATATATATATATATATATATATATATATATATATATATATATATATATATATATATATATATATATGTATACAACAAGTCAGTCTTACCGTTAGTATGCCTTATTCACGAAGTCGGTCTATAAGGGGGTATAAGGTTACTGCCTATAAAATGGTGGTTTAATGGGTGTTCACTCTCACCCACCGCTTACTTGACTGGTGGAGGGTTGTTAGCCGAACGGGTAGGATAGGACATTAATTCTCGTTAAAGTATAATGATAAATATAAAGTAACTAAACTTTTATTAAATTCTCAATCTTAGTTACTTTAGGAAAATGTGAAAAGGTGCCAATCCATGAAATTACACTTTGCATCTTGTTAAGTCGTTAGTGGAGCATGTCTAGTTAACCGGAACACTAATCTGGGACTGACAATGTGTGGCAAAGGGTAGCTTGATGTTAATCATAGATCAATGGAGCGTGTGTGGTTAACCGACACATTGATTAGGTGATTTGTAACATTGGGTGTACTAATCTAATTTGCATGCTTATTCACACTTTGTTTGTGATCCTCGGCATCCCAGTCACAAACATGAAGGGTACAATCGAGATTTAAACATGCCATTGAAAAGTTCAATGAATCTCAAAGGATCTAGGAATTTCAATCCAATTAAAACTTAATAATCTTATCGTTTTTCATGGTGGAAATTGGTAAATCGTCATTTACCTACCTTCAGTCACTTTACAATTGGATTACGGCATCCCTTTTCGCAATTGTAGAATATTGTGTTGGGTCCTAGCCTTAATATTTCGTTTGGGTGTAATATTAAGGATTATCATCTAATCTAAACTTTGTTCTTCTTCTTTTTCATATGTCTATCCCAAACAATTCTTCCAACCCAATCCCTTCAGGCTCTTTCTCCCTCATGAACCTATATGGGAGGGTCATTTTCGATGGCTCGAACTTCAATGACTGGATTCAGAACATCCGAATGGCTATTCGCTATGAGGACAAAGAATATGTCCTAGATATAGAGCTTAAGGAGATTGATGTCACCACTGCTACTCCCGAACAAATCGTTGAACATACTACTCATGAGAGGGATGCGACAAAGGTGTCGTGTCTAATGATTGCTACCATGAATGTTGAGCTGCAGAAGTCCTATGAGGACTACTATCCTTTTGAAATATATCAAGATTTGATGGAAATATACCATCAAAGTGCTCGGCAGGAGAGGTATGAGATCATTGCCTCCATGATCACAACCAAAATGAAGGAAGGTGAACCTATCACAGCCCACTTGCAAAAGATGCAGAGATTTGTGGACCGCTTGCTTAAATTGAATGTCAATTTTGATGAAGAGTTAGCCATAGATATTATTCTACACTCTTTACCTTCTTGTTATGATCAGTTTCGTATGACCTATCTGTTGGATTAATGTCTAAGTCCATAACTATAATTGGTAAGACTTGACCCGACCCGGCATGGTCCATTTGGGTTGCATGGCATCATGCATTTGGATAGACTATAATGAGAGAAATAACACTTAAGGTTGGTTAATATATTATAAGTTCTAATATATTAATAAGGTTATTTAATTAGTATTGATCAAGAATTAATTTGGAATTAATTAAGTGATCAAAAGGAGACTAATTAAATATATGGGTTGATTGTGTAAATCATTCATTCTTATATATGTGGGCTTGTGATCCAAGATTCCTTATGTTGGACTAAGTCCATAGGGTGACCCATGGATACTCCATGGAGGTTAAAATCCATGGAGCATAAGGAATGGGTAAAGTTATGAGTTACATGGTGTAGCCCTAATAGCCACCATATAAAAGAATCCCATGGCTCAAGAAATCGTGCACTAATGTGTGAGTGTGAGGGCTAGACGATTTCAAGGAGTGTTCAAGTTTCTCTCAAGTTATTCCAAGTGTATTTGGTGTTGTGTGAACCATTTGAGGTGTCACACTTGGGGCACTAGGCACTCAAACTTCATGAAGACATTCTACATCAAAGAGGTATGTATTCTATCTTGTTATATTTATTATTTTGTATGCTAGATTAGGATAATACCTTGGATGTTCATAATTGTATGTATAATAGAGAAAACATAGATCCAAGGTATTTAGGGTTGCATGTACACTTAGGAGTGTTAGAATGCTCATAACCCAACAGTGGTATCAGAGCCTAGACTTGTTTTCTTGTTATACTTGCAAAAGTAGCTGAAAATCGAGTTGGATGCATATATTCGATTGTTTTGGATGGAATTGGACTAGGAACATTACCCTAAGATGTTTTTGGACTTATAAACTTGTTTTTGATGTGGCAATGTTCATGCTAATCCAATTTCTAAGATAATTGTCATAATTTCAAGATTTGTATTAGTTTGTATGTTCATGCTAATTTCTTGAAGATTGATGATTTGAATTATCTTGTTCTTATGAGGTTCTTAGATTAATAGAAAAGTTGTGTGAAATAGTTGTTTTCAATTCATTTTAATCTAAGAGTTGATTCCAAAGTGCGTTTTTGTAACTTGTCCTCAAGTTATATGAAAAGTCACATTTAAGAATCATAAAACTCATAAAAGTTGGCAAAGGTTACAAAAATGAAGAGTCTTGTCCTCATTAAATGGTTTTATGACTCCATAACTTGTCCTCAAGTTATGGAGGTTCAAGAGTCACTTCATTAAATGATAAAATGTGTAACCTTAATTAGTTCCATAAGTTACAAAAATAAAGAAAAGTTACATTCTTTTATTAGTTTAAAGTCTTCCATAACTTGTCCTCAAGTTATGGAACTTGAAGAGTTTTTTTTTAATTAAAACTACTTTAAACACATAAGTTATGGAATTAATTAGTTTTGAATAGTTTCAAAACTTGCCCTCAAGTTTTGGAATTTGAAAAGTTTTCACTTATGAATACTTTAATTCCAAGTTAGCCCTTAGAATTTTAAAAGTTAAAATTCAACCCTTATACTTTATAATATTATAAGTTAATAATATTTAAATATATGTATAAGAGCAAGTCAGTCTTACCGTTAGTAGGCCTCATTCACGAAGCCGGTCTATAAGGGGGTATAAGGTTACTGCCTATAAAATGGCAGTTTAATGGGTGTCCACTCTCACCCACCGCTTCCTTGACTGGTGGAGGGTCGTTAGCTGAACGGGTAAGACAAGGACTATAATTCTCCCTTCATTAAAAGTATTAATGATAAATACTAAGTAACTAAACACTTATAAATTCCTAATCTTAGTTACTTAGGAAAATGTGAATAAGGTGCTAATCCATGAAATTACACTTTGCACTTTGTTTAAACCGTTAGTGGAGCGTGTGTGGTTAACCGGCACACTAACTTGGACTTAACAAGGTAGGCAAAGGGTAACTTAATATTTATCAAAGTATCGGTGGAGCGTGTGTGGTTAACCGGCACACTGATTAAGGGGTAAATATTAAGGGTACCAAGTATATTTGCATGGTTATTCACACCTTGTTTTGTGATCCTCGGCATCCCAGTCACAAAACCTGAAAGGCACACTCGAGATTGAAACATGCCTTTGAACAGTTCAATGAATCTCAAAGATCTAGGACTTTCAAATCCAATTAAAACCTAATAAATTATTTCGTTTTTCATGGTGGAAATTGGTGAATCGTCATTCACCTACCTTCAAATATTTTATAGCTTGGATTACGGCATCCCTCTTCTAAGTTATAAAATAGTTTGTTGGGTCCTAGACTTAATATTTCATATTGGGTGTCATATTAAGGACTTTAAATCAACTATCTTGAATATCTCCCAAAAAGATGTCTGGTCTAGACATTTATGATCTTCCCAAATCTCTTGAAACAAGCTTTCCTAAATGAAGATGATGTCCCATGGATATCATACTTCTTTCACCTCCTCCAATTATTCTCCCTAACCCACAAGTTCCTAAAAAGTTTAAGGTCACTCAAGCCCTATTGGCAAGGCAAGGTCTAGGTGTGATCACATCTTGGAGATGTAGTCACATATTGACAAGCCGGGAGAGTTGGGTGTCAAAGTCTTGAGAAAGTTGGTGGCTCAACTACTTTCTAAGTCACATAGTGAGTTCTTTTGGGAATCCTATGAAACAGACTAAAACAAGACCCTTAATGATCTTATCTATTTGCTAAGATCAACTTCCTAAAACGCTATGGACATTGACAATGATGACATTGGATATCCAGTAAAGCTCTCTCTTCCCAATGGAAAGGGTTCGGCCATAGTCAACTCGGTTGACCCAATGGTAAAGAGAGAGGCGAAGTCTGAGATAGTCCCATTATCAAGGGTCCATAGGTAACTATTGCCAAAGGAAGGGGCTTAGGAATAGATAACAACAAGGTTTTCATATGGATTGTAAGGATAAGTTTTTCCGCAAAGTTTTAAAAATAAAAGAAAAAGGTTTTGATTTTATTTATTTTAAGTATCCTTACAATGGCATTTGTGAAAAGTTGTTGCTTATAAGATTCCATTAATAGCAATATTGGAAAAATGGATTTGATTCTTTCGGTTGTGGTAGTGTCTAATATTACCAAATAAGGAAAGATTCTCATCACCCAAGGTTCAATTGGACCGAAACTTGGAATCATGCAAGTTGTATAGTATGATGAATGAGAACTTTCAGCTTGGAAAATTAAGAATAATTCCTTATGTGAATAAGGAAAGGACTAAGGGATCGAGTACACATTCTTGTGCACTGGTCAAGTCCACCACAAAAGATCAAGAAGACTATTCGTCATGATTTACTTAAGTTCAGTAAATATGGTTATACTTATAAGTTTAAGTATAAGTCTGTAGCATTGGAGAAGTTTCAATGTGAGAGAGAACGAATAAGAAGAATCAAAGTATGGCAGAAAGATAAAAGTTTCTCAAATCTGAAAAGATGGGAGAGTACTTTAGTATCATGTTTATGATCATCTTAATGATTAAGATACCATATCACAATTGGTCCTCTAAAGTCATCTTAGTGCATTCTTATGACTAAGAAGAGGAGTCATGAATTGTTGAAATGGTTAAATCAAAAAGATGAGTCATACTTCGTTCCAAAACAATTCTTAGAGTCATACTCCAAGATTGTAACTTGAGTGACATATCTTAAAGAGGGTTTGTTAACACTAGTCAAATGTAAGAGTAAAAGGTTATCTACTCTTGTACATTTGAAATTGGTAAGTTGTGATGTTTTGGATAAAACAGAGACCAACTTAGGCCAACTGTGTAAAGTGTTAGTCTTGATAAAGAATCCGCACTATCTCTTGAATATTTGACAAGGGAGTCTTATATGTCAAGAGGACAGTGGGAGTCTTAAAGCTCTTGAAAGTTTCAAGACTTAATCAAGAATAAAACCTAAAGTCCTTCACTAGCACACGACTTGAGGTTTATAACCTATCGTGTTGAAATTTTTGTGCCTATTCAAGTTGGCTTTGCATAGGAGTTCTGAGAGTTCTCAATTGGTACTACTTGGAAGCAATGGCAGGCACCTGAGCTGCCAAATGGCAAGAATTTAAGATTGCACAAGTTTAATCAATATGAGTTTGGATTTGTCACTAACCTTGTCTTGTGATTATGGTTTTGACAAATTCACATGGATAAGAACACATACACTATTAAATCTAAGTGTCATAAGGTTTCTCTCCGATTCTTGAAAATGATGGTGAGGAAACACTTTCACTAAGTAGATTTTAGCTAGATAGCAATTGTGATATTTGCATTCTCAAAGTCGTTAGTGGAGCGTGTGTGGTTTACCGGCACACTAACATGGACTTGTGAGAAGTGGCAAAGGTCTAAACAATTGAGACTATGATTACGGCATCCCTTTTCATAGTTCTAAAATTGTTTAGACACACATGTGAGCTATCTAAGAGAGGTGTATGATTTTGATAAAGTTTTATAAAAACAATTTAGTATCAGAAATCTGAACTTTGGTAAGAAAGTCAGCTGATTTCTGAGTACATGTCAAAGCTAGTGGGAGCATAAGTGTTATGCTAATAATCATCATGTTAGTGGGAGCATGATAATTATGACAAAGGTTGCAAGTTAGCAATGTTAATTATAGAAAACAAAAGTTTCAATTCGTGAGGTTGCAGGGGTTGAAAAAGTTGTTTTGCTATAATTAAGGGAGAGGAAATTATACTTAATTTCAATTCTAAAAGCTTAGATTGAGATTTTAATCGTATTTAATCAAGGATATATATATGAATTTCATGTTGGAATGGCTCAACATAAGGAAATTGTATATATGGGTCCATTATTTGCGTTCTAAAATTTGATTATGATTACGGCATCCCTTTTCATAATCTGAATTTTGAGAACTTGGCAAATTGAAATGGAAATATTATAGCAAAAGACTGGTTTAGTCTTTATGTGAGACATCATGAATCGTGTCCCATATGCTTCGGATATAGGATCGATTACATGTGCTATATTCATCATTTCGAAAATTTTCCAAATGCCTGGGGCATTATGAAGGGAAAAGGTCTAGAATTAGATATGACTAAAATCATTAAGCAATTGTCGAGGACAATCTAAGGTTTACCAAAGATTGGTTGCTCAAGGACAGTTGGAAGTATAATGTTAATTCTGGAAGGACCATATTGACATAATCTGTAAGGAGGCAACTCTTGTTCAGAAGTGATAGTCAAAATGGAATATGGAAATGTTTCAAAGTTAGAAATTATTCAATCTGTCTAAGATTAGGAAACTTAATGAAAGAAGGATGTTTCCAAGGAGCTGATCTCCTTTGAAATGCTCTGTAATGATTGTTGTCAAGTCTTTCTGACTTCGTGCATAATCATTAAGAGGATCAATGCATATAAGTTTAGAATCTAACAGATTTCAGTAAATGGCATGAATTTGGAATTCTTGCATTTGCAGTAAGGATTTGGGACTATGAAAAGAGGATCATTGGAGTGATGTTCAATTGATCTATTTTACAAAGTAAAGATCATAGACAAACATAGTATGCATACTTGGTGTATGGCATGACTAGTGTTTAGAAAACATAGTGTACATGCTTGGAGCATGGGACAACTATTGTTTTAAATTCAAGTATAAAGTTGATAAAACCGAA
This sequence comes from Lactuca virosa, assembly GCF_052849685.1. NCBI lineage: Eukaryota > Viridiplantae > Streptophyta > Magnoliopsida > Asterales > Asteraceae > Lactuca > Lactuca virosa. The sequence goes on along the minus strand of NC_136430.1, from coordinate 436,347,965 downwards.
ACAATGAATAATGAGTAATCAGTATGGTGATAAATAAAAGTGTTTATTTATATTCATAGGGTTCGATACCATATTTGATTCATTTATTCTTGTGTTTCACTTTGCATGTTTTGACTTCCAGAATAACTAAGTCGCTCTTCCTGAATGATTAAGTTATTCAAACCATCCACAATCGGTCATATGTTGGAAGTAGATATGAATCAAGACTGTCATGGGTTGGTTTGTAGAGGTCCAAGTTGGTGGACAAAGTGGTGCTACAACACTCATGAGTGCTCATAAGTTCTGAGTATTGGATTCAACCCACACTCATTTGAATCACTTCATGGATTTTATCACGAGTGATCATGAGGCGATAATATCTTATATTCTTCAAACCTAGAGATATGAGTTGTTACTATGAGTTGGTTATACATTTATTGCACGAAAACGCATTGGTAACTCGATGTTATAAAACGTGCCTTTGTGTATGATTCAACAAGTAGTAGAACAAGCCATATGAGTCGAAGTTTATCCATTGCTTTTACCTTCGGGATAAAAGCGATATCTGTGGGCCCCTCGATGATTTAAAGATGATACATGTGAGTGCTTGGCCAAGCCAGGACTGATTTGATATGTTCAATCAGTCAGTCATCATGAATCGGAAATCGGGAAACAACAAATGGACAGAGAGAATGATTTATAATCCATGTCTCAGTCCATATGATATCTAGAATGGAGGAATATATGATCCCTTATCTAATGGATAAGACATTGACAAAGGTCAGAGATCATCGGCAAGGTCAGAGTTCGACGGAAGCTTTTGAGAGCTACGATTTCCAGTTGGTTCTTGAAGTCATACGCAAGAATAGTTTTAGACTTATCCAAGTGGGAGACTGTTGGATTAATGTCTAAGTCCATAACTATAATTGGTAAGACTTGACCCGACCCGGCATGGTCCATTTGGGTTGCATGGCATCATGCATTTGGATAGACTATAATGAGAGAAATAACACTTAAGGTTGGTTAATATATTATAAGTTCTAATATATTAATAAGGTTATTTAATTAGTATTGATCAAGAATTAATTTGGAATTAATTAAGTGATCAAAAGGAGACTAATTAAATATATGGGTTGATTGTGTAAATCATTCATTCTTATATATGTGGGCTTGTGATCCAAGATTCCTTATGTTGGACTAAGTCCATGGGGTGACCCATGGATACTCCATGGAGGTTAAAATCCATGGAGCATAAGGAATGGGTAAAGTTATGAGTTACATGGTGTAACCCTAATAGCCACCATATAAAAGAATCCCATGGCTCAAGAAATCGTGCACTAATGTGTGAGTGTAAGGACTAGAAGATTTCAAGGAGTGTTCAAGTTTCTCTCAAGTTATTCCAAGTGTATTTGGTGTTGTGTGAACCATTTGAGGTGTCACACTTGGGGCACTAGGCACTCAAGCTTCATGAAGACATTCTACATCAAAGAGGTATGTATTCTATCTTGTTATATTTATTATTTTGTATGCTAGATTAGGATAATACCTTGGATGTTCATAATTGTGTGTATAATAGAGAAAACATAGATCCAAGGTATTTAGGGTTGCATGTACACTTAGGAGTGTTAGAATGCTCATAACCCAACACTATCATATGAACAAGGAGGAGGTCACTCTTAGCGAGCTTCAAGGCCTTCTAAGAACTACAGAAAGAAACTTGAAAGGCAAGTCGGTTGTGTCTACTCCTACTACTACTTCTGCTCCTGTTCTGGCAATTGGATATGGGAAGGGAAAGAAGAGGAAGGCTCCTTCCAAGAGCCGCAAGGGAAAGTCTCTTGATGTATCCTCTTCAAGTGGGACCAAAGTTGGTTATGCTAATCCTTCTTCCAATCCAAAGGACGCAGAGTGCTTCTATGACAACCCGGAAATCTTTGTCTCTAAGTTACCTCGATCATTGAAAGTCAGACTCGTTTCTGCTATCTTTTAGCATTGTTTAGGGTCTGTTTGAGTGTTCTAAGCCTAGTACATTCAAGGTTTGGGTCTGGGGATGAGTTATTTTAAGTTCATCGAGTTGCATTCAAGCCAACACTCCTTCAAGAGGAGTGTACGGCCGCACACATGGGTGTACGGCCGTACACTCAAGGTGGCCGTGGACTCACCCCCATATGTATCATGTTCCTTCACTTTCATCTCAAGAGCTTCTAACCTTAGTGTTTACTCGAGGCTGGAGAGATTGACTCGTTCCAGAAACCATTCCCAAGGTGTGTACGGCCATACACAGGGTCTACGACTGTACACCACCCTCTATATATATGTGTTGCTCATTTCTTCTCATTTTTCCCTCCTCCCAACCGAGATCACTCCCATTCTCTCTCAACTATCATCGGCCGTGAACACCCCAAAGGCTCCAAAAACGTAAGTATTTCAACCTTAAACTTGTTATACATGAAAGACCACTAGATCCAAGCCCCGATTATTCATATTTCATCGTTTTGAAGGGTGTACGGCCGTAAACCCTTCATCGGTTGGTCGTACACACCCAAAAAGGGTCCAAATCGAGTGTTTTGCCCACCTTCTTGTTGAACATTAGACCCACTAGTTTCCCCATGGATCAAATCACCCATTTTGCATGTTCCTTCCATGGGTGTACGGCCATACACTCATTGGCCGTACACTCATGGGACGTACACACACATAGTCGTGAACCTTTGGCCGTACACTCTCTTGTATGGCCGTAAACCCCTTTTTGTCAATCACATGTGATTGTAACACTTAGTTTCAAGTGTTTCCTAGTCCCTAAGGGTGTTTCCTTGCATGTTAGTTGTCCAAAACACTAATTACATGCCTATATATGCCATTATATGTCATTTAGGACTCGTTTGTGTCTCGGAAATTCATTCGTGGAACTTCTCATCCTTACGCGAACCTTCAATCGAATCAAACACATAAGGTGAGTTCATACCCCTATATTTTCCAAGTTTTTAAATGTTTTTAGGGGGGAATACAAGTAAAAGCACAAGTAATCTTGTGTTCGAAAATATTAATTGATTTAATATATTTTTCCATCATTAGTATACATCAAACGTAGAAATCAGTTTTACAAAACGTGTTAGGATACAAACCTTGCAAATGCAGTTTTCAGAACTAAGGAAATGAATTTATGAATTATGAAATAAAAGATATTATTTTATAAGGATTCATGTTAATAACAAAAAGGGTTTTCTTAGTATTATTCGTGAATTCGTTGAGAGAACTACAGTGTGAGACGCCTTGTAACCAGAGTCTCCTGGAGGGAGAGCGTGAGTTTGTGTATAGATCTATACGGGAGTGACAATCCCGCACCCTGACTATTAGCTACAGTCAACCTAGGGTGACAAACGTCATTTTTATCGACGTACGTCTGAGTACGTCGTAATGTTGATCGTCCATAGTATGGTTATAAGAATCCGCAGGTGAAACAACGACTCGTCCACGTAATAATGTACTTATCAATCAGACAACAGGGTTAGTAACTATGTGATGACTTAGTATGTACATTAGGGTAATATGAAATTAACATCCGACTTGCAGTTGGATGTGTGATTTCCGCCTCATTTCCTGTTCCTTGTTTGGTTGTGGGCTTAGGGCAGAATCACCCAATCGACTGTTTGTTCGATCTAGATCTCTATAAATCGTATGTGCTAAGTGATCACAGGAGGGTATTAACAACACTTTCAGGATATAGGATACTACGTTTTCAACTAGTTTTATTTATGTAATAAGACTAATATACATTACTGGAGGTAGCCAGGGTTTTCAAAAAGAACAATGCTTTAACAAAATAAGTATGGTAGATACTTGTACTCTTCGATTTAGAACGGATAATTCAATAACTTACATTTAGGGAAAATATGGGATTTTCCAGGGTAAACATCAACATTCTATAAATAATCGGTTTATCATTTTATTCATGAACATTCATTGTTAATTCGATAATTTCTTAGTTTATGCATGCAGGCTGTGTATGAAGAATATCTGATAGACCATGGAATGTGTGATTTCCGGCTCATTTCCTGTTCCTTGTTTGGTTGTGGACTTAGGGCGGATCCACACAATCAATCGTCTGTTCGATATTGGTTTATACATAGCTAGTATGAGCTAAGTAGTTATAAAAAGGAATTTATTAATCATGCATTCAATAAGAAAATAATGGATTTTCTTGAGAAACACTTTCAACAGATATCAAAGGATCAATATAGTTAACATTGTAAGTATCTAGTGAATACTTCAGGATTATGTACATGAGGATCTGACAACCAGTGGAATGTGTGGCCTCCGCCCCATTCCTGTTCCTTGTTTGGATGTGGGCTTGGGGCAGAACCACACAATCGATTGTTTGTTCGATCTGGATTGTATATGATTTGTATACACTAAGTACTCGCAGGAGGAACTTGTAAGAATCATTTTTACTTAAGGTTTATACATTTATTACATTAGAAACTATAAGATTTTCTAGAGAAACATAATGCGCTTTTCGAAAGAACAAATAACTGTTTTTCCAAAGTAAAACGCTTATGAACTCACCAGCTTTATGCTGATACTCTTTCAAAACCTACTTGTATTCTCAGGACATTAGTAGACAGGTACACGCACCGGGTTCAAGAAGATGGAGCATAGTAGTTCGAGTCTTTACTTGTTATTTACTTTTGGAGTCAATCGTGTATGATTCAAATATAATGTAAACATTATACTATTAATACAATGGTTTTTGTTGCTTTGATTACTATTATTCAATTGTTGTGATACTGTACATGACGTCCTCCGCCCCCGAACGTTTCCTCCGTTTCGGTTTGGGGGTGTGACAGCTTCCACTGTCATGAAAAAGGGCACTGGAAACGAAGCTATCCCAAGTACTTGCAGTATATAAAGGATGGTAAGATCAAGCCCTCATTTGCAGGTATTTACACTATTCAGTCTAATAACTCATCACATGCTAATTCTTGGGTCCTTGATACAGCTTGTGGTATTCACATTTGTTCTGATTTGCGGGGACTAAAAAGAAGTAGGGATGTGGAGCACGGGAAGATAAACTTAATCATGGGAAATAGGAAAGTGAAGCTTGTAACCAAGATTGGAGTTTATTCTTTATTGCTTAGTAATGGTTTAAATTTAGATTTGAATAATTTTTGTTACTCAGCCGATATGGCGAGAAATATTATTTCCTTTCACAGTTTGTATAAACAAGGTTTTACCTTTTCTTTTAATAATGAAGTTGGTAGTATTAATGCTTATTATAATGGTGTATTTTATTTTGAAGCATTACCTTGCAATGGTATATATGAAACTGTGATGGTTGTATATAACCTAGGAAATAATGTGTTGAATATTGATTCGTCCAATGTTTGTCCAAGACATGCTTGTGGCATTGTCGTCTTGGACATGTCAACAAGAAGCGCATAGCCCAACTCCAAAAGGATGGAGTCTTAGAGTCATTCGACTTGAAGTCGGATGACACTTGCGAATCTTGTTTACTTGGAAAGATGACCAAGTCACCCTTCACTGGTACTTGTGAAAGGGGTGAAGGACTGTTGGATCTCATACACACTGATGTGTGTGGACCATTCAGAACCGCCACAAGGGATGCTAACCGCTTCTATGTGACTTTCACTGATAATTACAGTAGGTATGGCTATATCTACTTCATCAAGCATAAGTCAGAAACTTTAGAAAAGTTCAAGGAGTTTAAGCAAGAAGGGGAGAATCAATTGGGCAGGAAAATAAAGATGCCACGATTCGATCGAGGAGGAGAGTATCTTAGTATTGAGTTCCTAGACTATCTTAAGGAATGTGGAATTATTTCACAGTTGACGCCACCTAGGACACCACAGCTTAATGGTGTGGATGAGATGCGCAATCGAACCTTGCTAGACATGGTTCGTTCCATGATGAGTCGAGCTTCGTTACCTATGTCATTTTGGGGGTATGCCTTAGAGACTGCCGCCCACATCCTTAATCTAGTCCCTACCAAAAAGGTCTCCAAAATACCTCACGAGATGTGGAGAGGGAAGGTTCCCTCGTTAGACCACATCAAAGTTTGGGGTTGCGAGACTTTCGTGAGACGCGAGACTCACGACAAGCTCGAACCTCAGAGTGAGCGATGAATTTTTCATCGGCTACCCACAGAAGTCCTTTGGATATCTCTTCTACAGACCGAGCGACAATGGTGTCTTCATTGCGAGGAGAGGAGTCTTTCACGAGAGAGAACTCATATACCAAGAGGACAGTGGGAGGCAAATTGACCTTGAAGAGCCTCAAGAGTTAAGAGGTGAAGGAACCTAAAACACTAGCGATCAACCTGAGGAGGAAACTCCTGTTGAACCAAATGACCAGTCCGTACCTCTGAGAAGTTCCAGTAGAGTTAGTGTTCCACCTGTGTTATATGGTTTTCATATAACAGCTGAAGGTGATACATTTATCATTGATAGCACACTGGTAAATCTGGATGAACCTAACAACTACAAGGAGGCCATGCAGGCCCCGAGTCTGCAAAATGGAAAGAGGCTATGGACAGGGAGATTCAGTCCATGTATGAAAATCAAGTTTGGAACTTGGTTGACAATGTACCAGGTCGTAAGACAGTCGGGTGACAGACCCCTAACGATGCTAAAAGATAGCAAAAACAAGTCTGACAATTGATTGGATTGATTGGCTTTACCAGATTGAAATTTTTCGGGTTGTCACATCATCCCCTCGTTAGATGGAATTTCGTCCCGAAATTAGCTTTCTGAGCAGAATTCCTGGGGTCGTGCTCCTCTGAATGGCAGAATACCCACTCGTAGGCCTGGGAAACTTTGCCCTTACGCTCTCAATAATATTCGTACTTGGTCCATTTATCATCACCTTGTGTATACAAGTTGTATATAATTTAAGATTAGTGAGACGGTGGGATGTGCGACTCTGCCCCATGTCCACAACCAAACAAGGAACAGGAGATAGGGCGGAAACACACATACTAAATCTGCATAATCATAATTATATACTACTCTTGCGTATATACTTAATAGTGATAGGTGGGCTGTATTCGTCCTTAGCCTCTGTGCTTGAACTTGATCTGTTGGACGAGTGGTCGTTCGGGAAGGTCTGCTGAATATACGGTGTTAAGGTTTCGGAGGGCAAGGTACTCCTCGCATGAGTACTTCGGGGTTTAGATGACAAAGACAATACTGAGGTCTAGGTCGGGTTGTCGTTACGAATGACGAGGGTTTCAATAATTTTTCGGTTAAGGCGATGGGATCTCGGAATATATGAACTTAGTATGGTGAGGACCACACCAATCCATGTCTAAAGATGACGACGGACTCTTTATAGAAACGAATGTTAGGCCGATTTGAAAGAAACGTTTGTTATACGATGGTGTATCCTGAGTGTGCTCGACAATGTACTATGTGTAGACTTTCTAGTGTTTTTTGTTTTCTCCTTGATATTACCCCTTCCACGAATCGTACCGCAATGAGCGAGTACTTACAGTGAAAGTGCTTTGATAACTAGTGTCGATACTTTATATTATGATCCTCCTCGGTACCTCTATGATCGCCAGGCATATACAAGTTATGTATAATTAAGATGAATAAGACGGTCGACTGAGTGACTCTGCCCTAAATCCACAACCAAACAAGGAACAGGAAATGAGGCGGAATCACTCACTCTAAGTCTGCAAAATCTTAGCTATGCACAACCCTGATGTACATACTAAGCCATCATAGCTTACATGAACGGATCTTTAGTTCTCTTATGAATGTTGTGACTTGTTCAGACGAGTGAGTTATTATAATTACTTTGAAATGTTTTCCCCAAGTTTTAATCTTATATAACTATAAATAAAATTTCTAAAGTATTTGTTTTATTTCGAAGACGTACCGCTGCTCGCTGGTGACTCCGGGGCAGTTTCTCCTGCGGTGATCATCAGAATTCGTCCATACGCTCCTGAGTTCTTCGCTATCGGGCAGTCCCTCTTGTAGTGCCCTGTCTCACCACAGCCATAACAAGCCTGGTTTACTTCTACTCCGGGGACTTGGGAGATCGGTTGTGCCGGTGCCCTGCAGAACCGGGCAGTGTGCCCCTTCCTGTGGTAATTCAGGCATTGCATTTCCCGACATACTCCAGTGTGGTGGTAGTTACAACCATCACACTTCGGGAGAGTTCCAGCATATCGAATGGCAGGTGCTGGAGTAGCAGGTGTTGTGGCGGCGTATATAATACCCATTTCTCGCTCCTGCGGGGTTTCCTGTGTTGTTCGCTCCTTCCTCTTGTTCCCCGACTTTCTTTTATAGTCCCCTCCTTTTGATGGCTCGGGAACAGGGACCTCCACGCCATGGCGGACTCCATGGTCAATGAGTCGCTGAGCTAGGCGTTTGGCGCTATCGAATGTAGTTGGGTTATAAGACAGTACATCCCCTTGAATCGGGGTAGATAAACCCCAAATGTACATTTCTATCTTCTTACTCTCCGAGGTAACCATTTCAGGGCATAGTGCTGCCATGTCGCTATGTCTGAGCCGACCATGGTGTGCTCCCATAGTTCTTGTTCCAGCTTTTGAACTTCGCCCCTCGGGCAGTATTCTTCCAACATCAATTCTTTTAGGTTCTCCCAACCTATGGAGTTAGCAACTGATAGGGTCGGTGACTTAACATGGCTATTCCACCATGTTAGGGCCCTGTCAGAGAAGGTGCATGCAACACAATTAACTTTGCTCCCTTCTGGGCACAGACAGATTGCGAAGACCGAATCTGTTTTCTCGAACCATCGCATTAGAGCAATGACTCCCCCATTTCCTTTAAAGGATTTGAGTTTGTAGTTCATGAAGTCCTTGTACGGACACTCCCGTGGGTGTCCGTGGGTAACTCCGGGGTTGGTTAAGTGGGTACCGCTACCTGTTCCGTTGGTACCACTTTCACTGATGTGAGTTAGACAGCTGCTACTGCGGCTGCTATCGCTGCTTGGAGAGAAGCAGGATTGAACTGTGGAGGAGGTAGTGGAGTCTGAGCTGGAGTGATCGGAGTAGTGCGCCTGTTCGATCTACGAGGAGGAATCTTGCTAAAAGAATACAAAGATGAGATGGAAATAAGTCTATAGCAGTGGTTATAAGCCAAAAGCTGAATGACTAAGTTATCCTAGTCCTGAGTGTATCTGTTTCTGACTTTCATAGGGTTCTGGAAAAAAATTCATAATGGGAGTCTATATAAAATAAACTTTAAGAATCAGAAGTGGCTATCCTCGAATGAATCTCTGTGAATTGAATAACTGATACTGGTTGCATGACAAGAAATAATCCTAACACATAGGGTGAGTAGTGAAATCACTAGCTTACTAAGTCAATTAAGATTATTATTTATTAGTGTGACGCATAAGACGTTTTAGTTTCTCCGGCTGATCACTTCTTGGAAAACTCTTTTGAATCTCTTCTTGACTTCTCTGCTGATTGCTATGATGGGGTGGTTACATCTATCTGGGTTTGTCGTGCGAGAATGGAAGTGTCCAAAGAATCTATGAGAATAAGTGAAACATTATGGGGTGATCCTTACCGGGTTCTCCTATAATTGCGCAATGTATAAACGTTGTATATAATTTAAGATGAAATAGACCTTCGAATAAGTGATCCTACTCCAAAACCACAACCAAACAAGGAATAGGAAGTGAAGCATAGATCACAAATTCTAAATCTATAAAATCTCAATTATATAAAACCCTGGAAGTATACACTCCGAAATCATAGACCTACCAAAAGGGTCTTTTAAATTCTCACATAACTTATTTATAGTACCTAAAATACTCCTATAGTATTTTAATGTAATGAACTTGGTATGTTTTAAACTTGTTGTTGTCTTATAGTATCATAAAATACTCCTATAGTATTTTAACTTTATGTTATGATCTAGAAATCCCTTGTTTATAGAGTTAGGTAAGTTTTAAAACTGTTGCAACACCGCATCACTCCCAAACACATGTCGGTCATATCTCAAATGAATATAGTTGATCAGGCTATATTGATCCCATATATGATTACATAACTGTCCAGGTTTGACCGCAGTGTTCAACCTTTAAATACTTCTGTTCTGTTCTTCTTATGATACTTGTTTTAGTATGTATATATGTATAAGCATGTATGTATATTTTTATAAGAATATTGTTATATTTTAAAATATACTTTTATTCGGATTACTTCGGCCCTATTGCATTTATAGTTGTATATCTTTTGTAGGTTGATATACTTAGTTCACTATAAACAATGCTCTGATACCAATCTGACACACCCCCAAACCGGAACGGCGGAAATGTTCGGGGGCGGAGGACGTCATGTTTAGTATCACAACACATGCATCATAGTAATCAAAGTAACAAACAACCATTGCATTAATATTAAAGTGTTTACAAAGTATGTGATTCACAAAAGTTAGACTCCAAACGTAAATAACAAAACAAGACATGAAGCTACTATGCTCCATCTTCTGAATCCCAGTGCGCGTACCTGTCTACTAGTATCCTGAGAATACAAGTTATTTTGAAAGAGTAGATCGATATTTAAGGTGGTGAGTTCATAAGTATTTTAGTGATGTAAAGCAAATTGTAAGTTCTTTTTAGAAGAGTTCGCCCGTTCCTCCAGAAGATCCTATATCTTCTGATAAGATGAATGAAAGTAAATTGACTCTACAATTCCTTCTATGAGTACTAAATGGGTACAAGTTATATAGAATCCAGATCAAACAGACAATCGATTGTGTGAATCTGCCCTAATCCCACAACCAAACAAAGGAACAGGAAATTAGGCGGAAGTCACACATCCCATTATTTGTTAGATCTTCATTGTATATAACCCTGACGTATTCATTTGGTACTTACGGAGTTAACTGTAATAGTTCTTTATATTTGATGAAAACATTCTTTAAGAAAATCATATATTTCCTTTAGTAAAAATGGTAACCACAATAGTTCCTTTTATAATCACTTAGTTTATACTAGCTATATATAATCTAATATCGAACGGATAGTTAATTGTGTGAATCTGCCCTAAGTCCACAACCAAAAAAGGAACAGGTGGTAAAGCGGAAAGCACACATCCAACTATCTATCGGATATTAATTATATATAACAATGATGTATAAACTAAGGTATTATAGAATTAACCACTAAAGGTCCTTTAAGTTATACTGGTTTAATAAAATGAATTAAACCTTTTACTGATAAGTTTCTAGTTTAGTCTACTAAATGTTCTACCTGAAAAGTATGTGTTTGTACTAGAAAACGGTGTATTGAATTTGTATACTATGACCTGACCCATACCTGGTACTCCTTATGATTACTTGGTGTATACAGAATATATATATATATATATATATATATATATATATATATATATATATATATATATATATATATATATATATATGTATATATATATGTATATATAGCTAAGATCAATTAGATAGTAGACTGGGTGAATCTGCTCTAAGCCCACAACCAAACAAGGAACAGGAAATGAAGCGGAAAGCACACATCCTACTGTATGTTGGATCCGATTAATATATATCCCTGATGTATCTACCGAGGAATCATAAAGTTAGCATTATAGGCCCCCTTCTATCTGAATGTACTAAGACTCGACTGTTCTGTTTGTCTTTTGTAATGATGTAAGTTTTCCCAAGTTTAAGACTATCTTTACTAGAAAATAGTTTGCATTACCTTTTATGTGAGAAGATCACTATATGAATGTAATGGGAAAATGAACGTATTCAGTAATATTGTATAAAGTAACTACTGAAACACTAACTACCTTAAAAACCAGTTTGTTAATTAAGGTTAAAATGTGATGAGATTATAACCATACTTGATTGACTAGTAAACACGACGATCAAAGACGTCGAAATGGTATGACATTCGTCACCCGTAGAGCTCCAGGTCCCACTATAGCTAGTATCAAGGTGTAGGATGGTCAATCCCGTATAGATCTATACACAAACTCACACTCTCCCTCCAGGAGACTCTGGTTACAAAACCTGACACAACAGTATATTGCCGTATAGATCTAATGCTTGGGGGGACTTTATATAGCTGTGGACTGCTAGGGTTTTCAGGTGGAAACCCTAATTTCCTGCTTAAGGCTTAAGCAGCCCATGCACTCCTCATTATTAGGCCTTGGAAGAAAATATTATAAGGCTTCCTATAATTTTCGTCCACTCCATCATAAGGAGTCCAGTAGCCTAGTTTCACAACTATCAATAATTTGCAAAACAGCCCCTCCATTATTAATCAGGTCCTTTAATCCCAAAATTAATATCAAATTAATTTCTGATTAATTACTATTTAATAATATGATTTCCAAATAATATATTAATCTTATAATATATTAATAAAATCATTTTGAGTACCAATTTATTATTTCACATAATAAGTTCTACTCTCTCTCTCTCTCTCTCTCTCTCTCCACTAGTCATCCTGTCAAGTTGCATGAGTGAAGGCAACCCAAAAGGACCATGCTTGTCACACCCCCAAACCAAGGATGGCGGAAACGTCCAGGGGTGGAGGACTTCATGTATAGTATCACAACAACGAGTATAATAGTGCTCAAAGTAAATACAATCATCATAAATATAATTGAAAAAGTTATACAATAGTATGTGTTTACATGTTTCCAATCAATTACACTTATGATGACAAAAATGAAATGTTTGATGATTTAACATCCCATCCGCAAAAGCGGTTGATTTCCTATTTCACTGAATTCCTGAGAATACAAGTAGTTTGAAAAAGTGTCAACAATTAAGTTGGTGAGTTCATAAGAGTTTTATTTGAGAAAGAAGCCGTTTTCCTTGTAAAAAGCGATAGAGTATGATTCCAGAAAATTCAATATTTTCTTTATTAAATGCGAAATGAACTCTCCTATGTTATGCAATAATGTACCCTAGAAAGACCGGTATATTCCTTCTATAATCACCCAGTGTATATAAGTTATATAAAATTTAAGTTAAATAAACCGTCGAATATAATGGGTCTGCCCTAGGTCCACAACCAAACAAGGAACGGGAAGTAAGGCGGGCCCACCAATTCTAGGTCGATTGCGACTAGATTCTTATATAACTCTAGCATATACACTTAGATATTATAGCTGAAGTCTAACAAGTCTAGATGAAATGTAGTTTTGATAGAAATATGTTTCCAAAGAAAATCCAATATTTTCCTTATAAAAGTCATGTAGTCTTAAATGTCAAGCCAGAGAATATGTGTGTGTTTTGTACTTATAATGTTCATAATGGTAATGTGTTTCCAAAGAAAATCCAATATTTTCCTTATAAAAAGTCATGTAGTCTTAAACGTCAAGACCGAGAATATACAAGTATTTTTCCATACTTAAAGTAATCCATGCAAGTTTAAATAGGCATAAACTCGTTTAATTTAGAAGTAAAACCCCTTTTCATTTTAGAATTTAACCTGTAAACTTGAAAGATTGTTAACTCCCTATGTGAGTCGCTATAACCATACTACGACAGGATCACCTGCTGCGACGTTCTTCAGGCGTCGGAAACGAAATGACATTTGTCAATCCCAATATAGATCTATACACAATTATCACGCTCTCCCTACAAGAGACTCTGGTTATAACTAATTCAGGATTTTCTGTGGTACTTAAGAGTACCCCGAAGGAGAATGTCTCACAACTTACGTTAACTAGTTTACATATAGTTTTGAGTATAAAACCTCTTCCGTGGAGGAAGTGAAATCACCTTTTATGAAAATACATCTGTGATATAAATCCATAAACTATTACTATTATAGTTTATCAAGTAGTATATGAAAAACCCATTTGTTTTGAGAGTAAAACCTTTTCCATGTAGTATGCTTTTATCGAAAATTCATAAACTATACTTAATGTAGTTTATTATATGTGTTCGAAATGAATGGAGGAAAAACCTTAACACGAATGACTAATTTCTGTTTATGATGATAAACTAACAAGAATGCATCCAAACATTGAGAAACTTATCGTTATGCACTTTGCTCAACATACTACAAAGTGTTGTTAATATGGTAAACTATGTAACTAGTTTTTATCCTTTGTGCGCTGTTTTGAAATCATCATATAAAAATCACACGAAGTCGAAAACTAACTCCGTAAACTCTGAGAGTTTAGAAAATGTGTCCAGTTTATTCATAATTTTTATTATGATTTTTAGAAGTCTCTAACTTATGTGAAAGTGTTCATAATCACAGACTGGTCCGAATTCGTTTCTGAAATGATAGGCAGTTTTGTAAAAATCACCATAAATCATAGAAAAATCATATGGAGATGTGAAAGTAGTCATTTTAAAGGTATAAACCTGAACTACTTGAATATTAAACAGTTTTGAAAGATATTAAGTTTAAGCTGAGACTGTGCCGGTGCCTGACGCTGCTCCTTCAACTGCAACTCTATCTCCAACTCACGCCGCCTCGCGGCTTCCTGAAGATCCAGGAGGGTATCACATCGCTGTGTAGACACAAACTGTCGAATATCAGTCTTGAGCATACTCAGATAACGAGTCATCTGAGACTGCTCTGAAGCAAACTCCGAGCAAAACATAGCCCTCTCCGTGAACATACGGGTAATCTCCATCACTGACTCCCCATCCTGTCTCAAAGTCAAAAACTCCTGAGCAAGACGCTCCCGCTCAACACGTGGAACGTAGAGGGTGCGGAACATATCCCGGAACTGCTCCCAAGTAACAGCAGCCCGCTGATCATCCGTGTATGACCCTGTCGTCAATCTCCACCAGTCCTTTGCCCCAAGCCTTAGCAGGTTCAGGTCACACCTGACCTTCTGGTCAGCAGGACATGAACACGTGAAGAAACATCCCTCCACGTCAGATAACCACCTCATAGCTCTGATCGCATCCTGTGTACCATCAAATGTTAGGGGCTTCGTATTATCGAAGTCCCGGTACTGGAAAGCCCTGCTGGCTCCTCCTCCAACCCCTGCCGAAGTTACAGCCGAAGTGGCTGCAGCGGCAGCTGTCTCTACTAGAGCTGCATATCGCTCATCAAAGTACTCGACCATCGCGGTATTAATCGACCCAAACATCTCTGGCAGCTGTGCTCGGAACGCTGCATCAATCTCGTCGTGCATAATCTCCCGGATCCTGGCATCCAACTCCT
The DNA here is from genome assembly GCF_052849685.1 of Lactuca virosa. NCBI lineage: Eukaryota > Viridiplantae > Streptophyta > Magnoliopsida > Asterales > Asteraceae > Lactuca > Lactuca virosa. The sequence goes on along the minus strand of NC_136430.1, from coordinate 436,332,824 downwards.
CGATCCCTATCTGTACCACGGGCTCAGGTGCTACCGGCACCTCCGACCCTCCGTCTCCCGACCCTGACCCTGATCCGGACCCTGATCCTGATCCGGGCCCAGCAGCAAAACGTCTCGTCACCACCATACTGAAAGATATACTCAATCATCAGATAAATAACATGATATCGGAAGACTCAAAATCCACAAACCCTAGGGGTTGTGACTTCCTTGCTATGCGTATGGGTCCTGTGCTTTAAGTAGTACGGGCCCATACTACCTTCCACACCTACCCATATTTGTCTCAAGTATCACCACAACACCCTAACACTAGCATCAACATAAAATACGCTCAACCCTCATCCCTAGAGGAATTTCAACTATCTCGCAATTGGTCTTACCGCTTCTCACAACTCACACATTCATGAAACTTTCATCATTCCCTGCAGCGCTAGTGTATGCTAACTGCACATAACGCTGGACCCAATAGACTTTCGAATGTCCCATCCTACCCGAAGGCCGAATCAACATTCTCAGGCTATGAGGTCTTTATTATGCACAGCCGTGATGCATACACTAAACATCTACAGTTATGATGTCAATTCCACATACAAGAAACCCTAGGCTAATGGGCATCATATAATCAGGCAAGTCTATCATGCGATTCCTGAAGATCCCTAGCCTAACACTAACATGTTGTTCTAACATATCAAAATATCAAATAACTGTATGGTATTTTGGGGTTTATTTACAGGCTCCGGCTGATCGTACCCTCTGCATCCTCCATCCTTTATTTTGAAAACCATTTTAAAATTTTTACTTTCCGAAATCCTCCTTGATTTGAGACTGGATTCACACGAGTGTTCCTCCAATTCACTCAAACCAAGGCTCTGATACCAACTTGTAACATCCATAAATTTTACGCCAAATTTAAACTTTTCAAGCATAAATAAAACCAAGTAGTATTTGTTTACAAAAGTGTTTTCAATTCATTATTCAATCAGAGTGTCCCAAAAGTCAGATCATAAGGATGAGGAGCGGTACGGTCACGCCTTCGCCTTGCCATGAACTCCTGAAGTACCTGAAACAATAAACTGAAAACTGTAAGCCCGAGGGCTTAGTGAGCTACCCCGAAAATACCAATACCACACTGATAATACCATATCCATAATAATCAACCAATCAACATGCATACTGAGCCATCGGCCTGACTGGACCGCGCTACCGGGCCTACAGTCCAAATGAATCTATACCGAGCCTTCGGCATGACTGGACCGCCACGTGGGCCTACAGTCTCCCCGGACCGCTCATAGGGTGTGTTGGCCTTCAACAGAGAGCAGGACCGCCTCAACCCAAGCAAGAAGCAATTAATCATGTGCGCATAACTAACATATACTGGCATATACAATCATCAAAATATCTATCTCACTGATCACCAAACATAGCAATCACTCATAACTATAGCACTGACCTAGCAGGTCACTAACATATTAATCCCTACGGATCATAAGAGCATAACATACTGTCTATCCTGATTCCGATCTAACAGATCATATCCACATGTAGCATACCATCACGATAACAACTAAAAAGGGCCGGCCTTGGTGCCTTAGACCCTATCGATATAGTGAGGATAACTCACCTCGGAGATGTCGACTCGGTAGATAAATCCCAACTCTTGAAGCACTTGACATAGGATCCACCACCTATTACCATAGCACAATATACTCATAAGTCCTTAAGCTTATAAGGTACTCCATAACCCACTAGTCAACCCCTGGTCAAAGTCAAAGTCCTCAGTCAAGGTCAACAGTCCATGTTGACCTTACTCACCGAGTACCCTCGGCTACTCGCCGAGTTCCTTGAAGCACTTTCCCACTCGCCGAGTCATCGAGGTGACTCGTCGAGTTCCTCCGATTCCCGATCAAACTTTAAGGCCACCCGTCGAGTTTCCTTCTTGCAACTCGACAGATACACACGCATACATATCTTGGAGAAAACTCATCCGACTCGCCGAGATGTTCATACAATTCGCCAAGTCTATGGCAATCTTCATCGGACTTGCCGAGTTGCTCATCCAACTCTCGAGCTCCAGGCCATCTTCATACGACTCGCCGAGTCAACCTTGTGACTCGCCGAGTTCCTTCAGTCCTTAAGCCATACAGACTCATTTAAGCCATGCAATGGCTCCAAATTACAGATCCAAGCTTCTAGAGCATGCTTTTCACGTAAAGTTGCAAACTTTACGTGTATGCATGACTAAAAAGGCTCTTAATGGCAATTCTAAGCTCTTAATGGGGTTTCATGCACAAGGAGGGCCTCCATCACCCCCAAACCCGAAACTTTATGATTCTAGTGCTTAGGGAGGGTCCAGATCTGAAGTTACAACTTCAGATCTATCCCATAGCTCACCATATCAACTCAAAATCCATAAAACCCTAAAACTCAACCAAAAGAAAAGAGATCTAGAAGGAAAGGGAAGTAAAGATTGCAACTTGATACCTCCAGAAGATGATAGTTGGGGTAAGTTCTGCTTCCCACACCTTCCTTGCTTCAACTCCTTTGCTCCTCAAGCTTTTCCCTCCTAGCCAATCTTCTTTCCAGGGCTTAACTCACACCAAGAAGAGTACCACACGAATTAGGGTTTCACTGAGCTCTCAAAGACTGTAAAGAGGCCAAAGGAGGCTGAGGTTCCTTTAAATAGGGTGCAAAACCCCGAGATTTAGGGTTTCCTTTGCCACGTCCTACTCGTCGAGTCCCTTTATGTACTCGGCGAGTAGATCATTAAACACGCGATCCAAACCTGTTGCTACTCAACGAGTAGGGCGACCAACTCGTCGAGTAGGCCTTGAAAACAAATAAATTCTTATTTAAACAATACCTGAGAATCGGGGCGTTACAGTTAGAAGGAAATACTTACCAATAAGTGAATAAATGACTCAAGAACACATTGAAAGTGTGGCTGAAAGTTGAGAGAAAAGAGGCCCTCTTGATGGTTTAAGAAGTGTATAATGTTTGATGGTGAAGCAAATGATCAAGGAAATCCCAGGTATTTCCTTATATGGAGGGTTGCTGGAGCAAGTGGCTAGGGTGAAGGGATGTTTGCCTTGGTTTGTGAGATGTGGATAAGGTTGGACCAATGAGAAAGTGACACATAGGAGGCAAGTGGGCACACTTGACCCACTTGTGGTGTATGATACTCTTCCTTAATGTAAAATAATGATTTATAATTAATAAATCCTTGAAAAATAATTAAAATAAGAGTTTTGGGGGTTAAAAATGATAAAACTATGAATTTGGTGAAAACATCCCGTCAAAAACGGGCTTAGGAGGCGAAAGTAGTCGAAAACCGGCATTAGGGACCGAACCTACGAGGTTCGGCTCTTAGGAGTGTGAGAACCGAGAGGGAACCGAGAGAAGGAGGGGAAGACCGAAGGTCCGAAGTGAGGGTGCGAGGGTCTCGGATGGGGGGGCCGAAGTTCGGTCCGAGATGGCTTCTGACACTTTCGCTTCTGACAATTTCGGTTCTGACAGGAGGTTCGGCTCCTAAGAGGTTCGACTCCTAAGAGGGGTTTCGGTTCTATATAGCTGTTTTTCGAGAAATCTTTCCGTTTTGCGTGATTTTTGACCAAGTTAAGGGTCGGGATGACCCGGATGACTATAAAAAGTTTGAGAGAGATTTTGGGAGAGATTTGGGAGAGATTTCACATACTTGGAGAGATTTCACATACTTGGAGAGATTTGGGAGAGATTTCACATACTTGGAGAGATTTGGGAGAGATTTCACATACTTGGAGAGATTTGGGAGAGATTTCACATACTTGGAAAGATTTGGGAGAGATTTCACATACTTGGAGAGATTTGGGAGAGATTTCACATACTTGGAGAGATTTGGGAGAGATTTCACATACTTGGAGAGATTTGGGAGAGATTTCACATAGTTGGATAGATTTCACATTCTTGGAGAGATTTGGGAGCGATTTAACCTTAGCCATTATTATCGCATAATCTCGCAAATGCAAGGTTCGTGAACCCCGTTATGCTTCGTTAATGATTGTTTTAAGTCCCCGAAAGGGTGCTTAGTCGTGTTTTGATGCGTTTAACTCCCTTTTTAGGGTTTTTACATTGTTAACACATAGATTCTTCGAGACACTTGAATTTTTGACATACAAATACACATTTTTATACATAGAGTAACTTTTTAACATACAAGTACTAGTTAAGTTTGACCGGTTTGACTTGTTGACTTGGACTTAAATTTGGCGGTTGTCACAATGCTACAATCAAATCAAGTACATACCAATTATATTTATGGGCTTAGACACCAAATCCAACAGTCTCCCACTTGGATAAGTCTAATAAGTATTATTGCAAGTATGACTTCAAAATTTGACCAGCAATCGTAGCTTTCAAAAGACGCTGTCAAACTTTGATCCAGTCAATGACGTGTCCTTTAGATAAGTGATCAAATATCCCACCGTTATACAAGATATCGTATGGACATGAGACATGGATTATAATCAATCTCTGTCCAAGAGTTGTTTCCCGATTTCCGATTTATGACGACTGACTAATTGAACAAATCAAATCAGTCCAGGCTTGGCCAAGCACTCAAGGTTTCATTACTAAATCATCGAGGGGCCCAAAAATATCGCTTTTATCCCATTTAGGGTAAAAGGAAAGGATAAACTTCGACTCATATGCTTGTACTATTTACTCATCAAATCACACACAACAATACGTTTTATAACATCAAGTTACTGATGCGTTTTTGTATTATCAATGCACAATTGACCCGTAAACAACAACTCATATGTCTTCGTTTCAAGAATATAAGCTATTATCGTCTCAGAATTACTCGTGATAAAAATCCATGAAGTAATTCTATGAACGTGGGTTTAATCCAATACTCAAATCCTATTTCAGGAGTACTCATGAACGTTGCAGCAAACATTTGCAATATCTAAACACTTAGACAATCTACAAGACAATTCATGACAGTCTTACTTCATTAATTACTTCCAAAGTATGATCGACTGTGGATAGTTTGGATAATCCAATTATCCGGGAAGTAAAACATGCAAGTGAAACACAAGAATACCTAATTAACTATGGTCTCAAAACATTTGAATATAACAAAAAACACTTTTATTTAATCACCATATTAATTAGACTTTACTCATTGTATAATGTTTCGAGTTATCAACTTAATACTTGAATTAAAACATTAGTCATGCCATGCACAAAACACACACACTATGTTTATCTATGGTCCTTTCTTTGTGAAACAGATCAATTGAACACATTTGCAATGATGCTCATTTCACAATTCCAAATCCTTATCACAAGTGTAAGAATACCAAATTATTGCCACTACTATAATCTGTTAGAGTCTAAACTTATACGCAATGATCATTTTGTAATGTCAAGGCACCAAAGTCACAAAGACTTTGCCAATGATAGTACAAAGTATTCCATTGGAGATTGGTTACAAAAACAATTCCATGGAAATAAAGTCTCACATTCAAAGAGCATTCCTTGAACATCCTTCTTGCATTAAAGTTACTAATCTTACACACAGATTTCAATAACTAACTCCCACTATGGAAACATTTCCATATTCCCATATGACTATCAATTCTGAACAAGAGTTACATCTACTCAGAATATGTCAATATGGTCCTTCCAAAATTATACTTCCAACTGTCCACAAGCAACCAATCTTTGGTAAACCTCAGATTGTCCTTGACAGTTTTTTAACGACTTTAGTCATATCCGGTTCTTGTCCTTTTCCCTCTTAATGCGCTAGGCATTTGGAAAATCAGAACAAATTAAAATATTATAGCACATGCAATCGATCCTATATCCGAAGCATATAGGATTCAATTCATGATGTCTTACATACAGACATGACACTTGATCAGTCTCTTGCTATAATATTTCCATATATCTAATTTCCTATGTTGAATCACTTCAACACGAAAATTCATATATGTTTATGACTAAGTTCCATTAAAACTTCAAACTAAGCATTTAGATCCGAAATGAAGTATAAGTATCTTCTCCCTTAAATCTTTCTATAGAAAAACAATTTCCAAACTCTGCAACTTTGCAAATTGAAAACTTTGTTTCCTATAAACAGCATCACTAACTCGCAACACTTATCACAATGATTATGCTCCCACTAGCATAACAATTATGTTCTTACTGGCATAACGATTATGCTCCCACTAGCTTTGACATGTACCCAGAAATCAGCTGAACTTCTAGAAAATAATACCTATTGACTTTCTTACGAAAGATCAGATTACTGATACGAGATGCTTCGATAAGTCTTTATCTAGACTTCTCAAGCTCATACATCCTTTCACTAGATAGCTCATGTGTGTGTCTAAACCTTTTCAGAACTTATAGCAATAAGTCCTGAATGTTCAAACTATTTGCCATTTCTCACAATTTGAACTATGAAGAGGGATGTCGTAATCATACTCGAATTTGAGAACGCAATTATCACAACTCTAACTCCAAGGACATTAATCAATCCTTTAAAATTTACTAGTGAAAGCGTATCCACACGATCATTTTCATGAAGTATAGAGAAACCTCTTACCACTTAGATTTTATGGTGTATGTGTTCCTATCCATGTGAATTTGTCATTTCCAACCACTATCATAAGACAAGGTTTATGACAAATTTAAACTCATATGGACTGAACTTGCTTAATCTTAATTTCTTGCCATCCGGTAGCACAAGGGCCTACCAGTGCTTCCAAGTTATTGAGCAGCTCACCCATACAGATCAATGTACTTTCACCGATCAAGGTGCATTGCCTTATGCAATCAAATGTGAACTCATAGAGCTCATATGCATAGGCAATTCAACTGGAATGGGATAGAAACAAGAATATGTTAACACGATAGATTAGCAACATCTGGTCGTGTGCTAGTGATAACTAAAAGGTTTATTCTTGATTAGTTCCTGAAACTATTCAATACCATTAAGTCTCCCACTGACCTCTCGACATATAAGATTCTCTGTTAAGGAACATTCCTCGACAAACAAATATTCAAGAGTTAGTGTGGGTTCTTATCAAGAAACACTTCATCAAATTGGTCTTAGTTGGTCTTTGTTTTAACCAAAACATCACAGCTACCAATTTCAAATGTGCAAGAGTAAGAAAACATTTCTACTTCATATTTCCTGAGGTGTTATAAACCTAATTAGAACATGTTACTCAAGGTACAACTTGGAGTAACTAGAGTATGGCTCTAAAACTTGATTTTGGAACGAAGTATGACTCATCCTTTTGATTTAACCATTTCAACAATTCTTGATTCCTCTTCTTAGTCATATAATTGCACTAAGGTGTCCTTAGAAGGATCAATTGTGACATGGTTCCACAATCATTAGGATGATCATAAAACATGATACTAAAGTACTCTCTTTTCCTTTTAGATTGGAGAAACTTTTATCTTTCTGCCTAATAGATTCTTCTTATTCGTTCTGCCATTCTTTGAAACTTTTCAAAGAATCAAAATTACACTAAATCCTATAAGTATAAGCATATTTACTGAACCATCAGTAAATCATGACGAATAGACTTATTGTCCTTTGTGGTGGATCTGACCAGTTCACATCAATGTGTACTAGATCTTTTAGTCCTTCACTTGACTCACATATACACGTGAGCAAGGAATTTAGTCTTTATTTTCTAAAGATCAAGATTCTCATACATCACACAATTCAAATCGTATGATTCCAAGTTTTAGTCCAATTGAACATTGGGTGATGAGAATCCTTGCTTATTTGGTAAATTATGATACTACCACAAGGTATATAACTAAGAATCAAATCCATTTTCAACATTGCTAATAATGGAAATATAAACACCAATTTTCATAAATGTCATTGCAAGTAATCATAAAGTAAATAAGATAAACCACAAAAATTTACTTTATTGATAATGTGCGGAAAACTTGTTCTTACAATGCAAATACACATGAAAACTATGTTTCTAAATATTCCTAAGCAATCTATCATAACTCCTAAGTAGCAGCTCCGAATCCTGATCATTGAACCATGTGACCGAAATCCATCTCTTCACATCAGAATTAGCCTTCACTTTCCTTAAGCTTCATTCTTTCTCTTAGATTCTGCCAAACATCAAAATGCAACTTTCACATCATGTATTAAGAATCTATGAACATGAAGTTAATAAAGGAGTCAGATATTGGATGTACCTGAAGTAGAGACATACAATTTTACTTTACCATCTTTAAGATCTCTCAGCTAGTCAGCGCAGCTTCGCTGTAACGCCCGTGTTTCTAGGCTAGGCATTAATATTGACGTAATAGTCTAGATTAACCTTTGTAACTCATTTTTAAGTAATAACGAGGAATTATGTGAATATTATGTGATTATCTGCTTAATTATTATGATTAATGAATTAAGACTAAAAATAAGCGTCGAAAATAAATATTAAATAAATCTGATATCTAAGGATAAAGTTGTAAAGAATCTCGTTAGAAACATTTAGGCGAAAACCTCATCGAAATCCGAGTTCTAACGAAAAAGTTATGACCTGTCGAAGTTTCGTGACAAAACCGGCACGGTGCCGAATGACGTAAAAAGTGAGTTTTTGATAAACTACTTTTTAGCCTTAGTGATCTAAAAGAAAGTCGTAGTGTTCGTTAAACCGAGAGTATGTATAAAAAGAACATCCAAATCTGACTTCGTATGAGGAAGTTATGATTTTTCTAAGTTTCAGCTTAGCAGTAGACAACTAAAAACTCGAATTTTAGATCGAGTGATTTTTAGCCGACACAATCTAAGCGAGAATCGAAGGTCTCGTGAATAGTAGTACAACGGTAAAAAGACAGACGAAAACGGACGTCGGATGAAGAAGTTATGAATTTTTAACGGATTTTCCTGTCCCGGTCTGTTAAAAATAATAATATTAAAAATAAAGTCAAAATTAGCTGACAAAGTCTAAACAAAAGTTGTAGAGCATAATTTTCCCTACGCGTGCATATAAAGAACGTCAAAAACGGAGCTCGTATACAAAAGTTATGGATTTTAGAAGATTTTGGCACAAATTCCGAGGAATCTCGCATGGATAAGCCTTATCCGGATTGGCCACGTCACCTTCGCTCCATGAGCGCCCCGTGTCCGATCCATGACTTATCCGAAGCTGGCTCCACCGCGTGTCGCACACCTGTCGCTGTCTAATTGGACCGAAGCCGAAGCCTATCCCCATCCGACGCGCAGCTGCTTCCGACGTCGCGCTGTAGGCTCCGAACTCGGACGCGTGGCCTCACATGCGAGACGTGTCTGAAGCGTGCCTTCCTCCGGATCCGACCACCTGGCCTTCGCTGACTCACCCTTCTCGACCGACCCTCGCAATCTCTCCCTATAAATAGGAAGGCTGCGAGCCTTCCCGGGTAAAATGAGATTTCTGCCACTTTTTACCCCTAAACTCATATTTTCACTATTTTGACTTCCCTCGAAGCCCCGAGATCATTTCCAACACCCAAAATACGCCCCGAAGTGCCCGAAGACGCGGAAAATTTTATCTTTTCGGTTTTGAAGCCCAACCCTCGCAGAGCCCGGTTTCTCAATAAAACTTCTGGTTTTATTAGAAACAATTGTTTTAGGAAACGAAGTGCTGCCCGATTATCGTTAAATGAAGTGAGTGTATAGTCACTTTCATCTTACACATAGATATGAAGTATTTTATATAAAATACGTGCTATATGATTATATATTGTTTATTTATTTAAGATGGATGATGAATGAATGATTTATACAGATTTTTAAATAAATTAAACTGTATATGTATTTTTATCTACAAATATGTTGGGTAAAACATGGGTAGATAGTTGAATTGTGATGAAATAAAATGATGAGAGGCCTCGATGTTATTGTGATCCAGTCATCTAGCGGAGTATGGATGACGACCACGGACTTTTCTAGACAGTCCAGTGGAACGCTGGCAGGCTCGCAACTTGTAGGTGTTAATGAGCTTGGGTGTTCATTCGTTGTACTCCATCCCCCACATGGTTGCCTTATTTGACATAAATTGCTGGGAAACCCCCAAAGCAGTATTGTCGCCCTGATGAAAATCCTTAGACTAGGTCCCTTGTGATAGTTGTTTTAGGGACGTAAGGTGAGGATAACGGGAATGGGTAATCGGGTTTTTGTTGTTTGATGAAATTAATAAATTTATTTATTGTGGGTTGAAAACCCTATATGCTCACCAGGATCCCAAGCCTGACCCACTCAGTTTTCTTTGTATTATAGGTAGTGGCGCGAGAGCATAAGTTGAACGACTTATCAAGATATTTTGATTATAGGCATGTAGTGTATATAACTGTTGTAAGGCTTATAGTGTGCCGTTTATGCTTTTGGTCTGTATCGAAACATGACATCCCGAGTTTTGTTATATAATAAAAACTACATTTCTTTAACAAATGCCTTGGTAAATCTTATTTTATCATATTTCGTTTTGGGAACAAATTCTGTAACTCTTTTAATCAAAGGATTACTCTGAGATTATTTTAAAAGCATAAATTAAACCGGTCTTTTATGGCCGTGAATTTGGGGATGTCACAGTTGGTATCAGAGCGTTAGTTTAAGCAAACTAAGAATTTGTAGGATTTCTAGACTTAAACTTAGAATGCTAAGTGATGATTGTGAGATGAGTGTCTAGTATATTTTAGACACGAGCACTAGTTTATTTTAGGAAAGATGCCTACAATGCTTTTATGTGCTAAATGCTATATGTTTGACATATATGCCATTAATTGTTCGGATCTATGGTCTGTTGCCGACCGGATCTGGAAACCTTATGTGTGTAGGATTCTAAGCGTACGATTACGATATTAGAACTAACATGTAAACGTTTCGGAGTGATAAGGAGAATTTAAATATCTATCGAGGATAAAGACCTAAATTCGCCTTATTCGGTATATAGATTATAATGGCAAGAACTCACAGTGGAGTTGGAAATGCAAACGGAAACAGGAATCAACAACCTTAACCCCAAGTACTTGAGCAAGTACCTGTTGCAGGAGCTGCACCTGAGCCAATGACGATGGTTGGGGTACAAGCAATGATGCAGATGATGTTGGATCACCAAATGGAAGAGACAAGGCGATTACTACAACAAAATAGGGAAGAAACTACGATGCGTGTTGAACAGCCCGAAATGAATGAAGGGCAGTCAGATGAAGGAAACTTCAGTGGGGTTGTTGGTCAAGCCAACCCACCGATAGTTAGACGAAACAACCAGGATGGAGGAGGTGATGGACGTGGATGCAAATACAAAGATTTCATGGCATCCAAACCACCGTGTCTATCTAGAAGCCCGACACCGGTGGAAGTCATGAATTGGATCTCCGAAATGGAGACAATGTTTGAAAGTTGTGAGTGCAACAACAAACAGAAGACCACACTTGCAATTCCTCTGTTAAAATCTGGTGTATTGAGCTGGTGGAAGTTACTAGCTGATTCGATGCCCAAGGGAGAAGCTAGCAAGGTGTCTTGGGAAGACTTTGTGGTACAACTGAAATTGCAATACTGCTCTGAGCAGAATCTTCTGGAAATTAATAATGAGTTCCAGAATTTGAAGAAGGGAAAGATGAGCGTTACTGAATACGCTGCTAGTTTTACGGAAAAGATGAAGCTTGTTCCTCATCTAGTTCGAACTGAACTTTCTAAGGTCAACAAGTTTGCCCTCGGATTACCAGCGGACTTTGGTCCGATGGTTAAGCAAGCAACCACTCTGAAAGCTGCCATATGGGCTGCTAAGAACGTTCAGACTCAAACGAGAGAGAAGGGTCTGGAGAGGGCAGAAGTTGGCGAAAAGAGAAAATTTGAAGGAACTTCAGGTTCCAACAAGAAAAGCAAATTTTCAAAGTCTAAGAAGTTTGGAGGAAGAGGAGGAGGCGAAGTGAAATGGTGTGAGAAGTGCAAGAAAAAGCACTCTGGGAAATGTAGGGAAGGGGTGACTTGCTACAAATGTGGAAAGACTGGGCATTATGCCAACGAGTGTCCGTCCAACCAGAGGGTATGTTTTGGGTGCCATGAAGAAGGGCATGTTTTGAAAGACTGTCCGAAGAAGAAGGATGCAGCAAAGCCCAATCTTCCACCAAAGCTGAAGGTGAGAGCCTTTCAGATGACACTTAAAGCTGCAAAAGAAGAAGTCGATGTCGCTTCAGGTACCTTTCTCGTAAACGAATTGCCTGCCCAAATTTTGTTTGATTCTGGAGCCAATTACTCCTTTATTTCGCATGAATTTGGTAGAAAACTAGCTTTGCCTGTAGATAGACTAGTTAATGCTATAATAGTCGAGATTGCTAGTGGCAAGTTTGTACCTGTTAGCCATCGTATGAAAAACATCCTCATTGACTTGGATGGGAATAAGTTCCACGAGGAATTATTACCTATCGAGTTAAATGGTTTCAACATAGTTTTAGGAATGGATTGGCTTAGCGCCAATGATGCCGAAATATTGTGTAGGAAGAAGATAGTAAAAGTAAACCCGCCAGGGAAAGAATCGTTTATGGTGTATGGAGACAAACGCAAAGTAAACTCTGGAATCATTTCCCTAATGAAAGCCAGAAAATGTTTGGCCAAGGGATGTACATCATATCTAGAGTTCGTGATCGATGCTAAGAAGGAAAAGAAGGAGGTGCAGAATATTCCGGTGGTGTGTGATTATCCGGAAGTCTTTCCCGAAGATCTTCCCGGATTGCCCCCTGATCGACAAGTAGAATTTCGTATCGAACTGTTACCAAGAACGACGCCGATAGCAAAAGCACCGTATCGATTAGCACCAACATAGATGAAAGAACTTATGACACAACTTCAGGAGTTATTGGACAAAGGTTTCATTCGACCTAGTTCATCATCCTGGGGAGCCCCGATGTTATTTGTAAAGAAGAAAGACGGGAGCATGAGAATGTGCATCGATTACAGAGAGCTGAATAAAGCGACAATAAAGAACAAGTACCCGTTGCCGAGGATCGATGACCTATTCGATCAGTTGCAAGGATCGAGCTATTTTTCGAAGATCGATCTTAGGTCAGGATACCATCAACTAAAGGTGAGAGAGTAGGATATCGAAAAAACTGCGTTCAGAACAAGATACGGACACTATGAATTTTTGGTTATGTCGTTCGGACTAACCAATGCCCCAGCAGCTTTCATGGATTTGATGAACAGGGTTTGTACTATACCGTGATAAATCCGTGATAGTATTCATAGACGATATCTTGATTTATTCGAAAAGCAAGCAGGAGCATGAAAAGCATCTGCGTGAAGTGCTAGAAGTTCTGAAAAAGGAGAAGCTGTATGCAAAGTTCTCCAAATGTGAATTTTGGATTCAAGAAGTCCAATTTTTAGGTCATGTGGTTAACCGAGAAGGAATAATGGTTGACCCAGCAAAATTTGAAGCTGTAATGAAGTGGGAACAACCAAAAAGTCCTACGGAGATACAAAGCTTTTTAGGATTAGCTGGATATTATCACCGATTTATCCAAGGCTTTTCTTCGATTGCTACTCCATTAACAGCTTTGACCCACAAAGGAGATACTTATACTTGGAATGAGAAGCATAAGGAAGCCTTTGAGAAGTTAAAGAAGAGATTGTGTGAAGCACCGATTCTTTCGTTCCTGAAGGAGTTGATGACTTCGCAGTTTATAGTGATGCCTCTGGAGTTGGGTTAGGTTGTGTTCTGACCCAAAGGGATGAAGTGATCATGTATGCATCGAGGCAATTGAAAGAGCATGAAAAGTTGTTCTGGAAGCTTATCACGCTTTGTATGGAGAAAAGTGTCGAACGCCGTCATGTTGGCTGGAAGCTGGGGAAAAGCAGTTTGTGGGACCTGAAATAGTCCATCAGACTGCTGAAAAGTTGAAAGTGATAAGGGAAAGGATGTTAGCAGCTCAAGATCGACAAAAGAGTTATTCTGACAAGAAAAGACAACCGATATCCTTCGAAGGTGGAGATTTGGTTTTACTTAAAGTCTCGCCGTGGAAGGGACTTATAAGATTTGGTAAAAGGGGAAAGTTGAGTCCAAGGTTTATTGGACCATTTAAAGTTCTTCAGAGGATCGAGAATCAAGCTTACAAGCTAGAATTACCGGAAGAACTGGAGGGTATTCATAACACCTTTCATGTGTGTTATTTGAGAAAGTTCACGGGAGATGTGCCCGACATAATTCCCATTTCTGAATTAAGGTTGGATGAAAACACGAGGTTGATTGAAGAACCTGAGGAAATCGTTGACCGTAAGACTAAGAAGTTGCGAAGCAAGATGGTCGATTTAGTGCTTGTGCGATGGAAACATACGAATGGGCCAACTCTCACTTCGGAAACGGAGAGTGACATGATGAGTCGCTACCCGCATTTGTTTGCTGATGTGTGATTCCGGGGACGGAATCATCCTAAGGGGGAGAGAATTGTAACGCCCGTGTTTCTAGGCTAGGCATTAATATTGACGTTATAGTCTAGGTTAACCTTTGTAACTCATTTTGAAGAAATGAAAAGAAATTATGTGAATATTATGTGAATATTATGTAAATTATGTGTTTTATGCTTAATTATTAGGGTTTAATTAATTAAGAATAAAAATGAGCGTCAAAAATAAATATTAGATAAAGCCGATATCTATTAAGAAATTTGTAGTGGTCGTGACAAGGATTACGGATATATAAATAATACCAAAATACGAGTTATAACGAAGAAGTTATGACCTGTCGAAGTTTCACGACAAAACCGGCACGGTGCCGAATGTCGTAAAAAGTGAGTGTTTGATAAACTACTTTTTGGCCTTAGTGATCTAAACGAAAGTCGTAGTGCTCGTTAAATTGAGAGTATGTATAAAAAGAACGCCCAAATCTGACTTCGTATGAGGAAGTTATGATTTTTCGAAGTTTCAGCTTACAGTAGACAACTAAAAACTCGAATTTTAGATCAAGTGATTTTGAACCGATACGACCTAAACGAAAATCGAAGGTCTCGTCAATAGTAGCACAATGGTAAAAAGACAGACGAAAATGGACGTCGGATGAAAAAGTTATGAATTTTTAACGGATTTCCTGTCCCGATCTGTTAAAAATAATAATATAAAAATTAAAGTCAAAATTAGCCGACGAAGTCTAAACAAAAGTTGTAGAGCGTAACTTTACCTACGCGTGCATATAAATAACGTCAAAAACGGAGCTCGTATGCGAAAGTTATGGATTTTAGAAGTTTTGGCACGAAAATCGAGTAAAATTGCCAAAACCGAGAAATTTCGCTAGGTGGACTTCGGCCACCTCACCCTCGCTCAAATCGTGCCACGTGTCCGAAATCCGCTGAGTCATCCGAGGCCACCTGTCGACGCGTGTCGCATTCTCTTCGGACCAGAGGTTCGGCCAATCAGAAGCTGCCTCGTACTCCTTTATCGCGTGTCCGATCCTCGCATGGAGTGCCACGTCCGAAGTCTCGGACCCTAGACTCCGGTCCAATCAGGAGCCTCCAGCGAGACCCTCGCATGCGCAACCCATGTGCGAGCCATCTGTGCACCTTCGCTTTGCTGCTGCCGCGTGTCCTCGCTGCTGACTCACCCTCCTTAGCCGACTTTGGACCTCGCCTATAAATAGAAGGCTTGCGAGCCTTCCCGGGTACTTTTGGAAAATTGTTCATTTTCACCACTTTTTCAATATTTTTACCATTTTGACATCCCCCAAAGCACCGGTATCAACTATAACACCCGGAACACGTCCCGAAGTGCCCGAAGACCCGGAAAATTTATCTTTTCGGTTTCGAAGCCCGACCCTTGCAGAGCCCGGTTTCTCAATAAAACTCCCGGTTTTATTAGAAACGAACATTTTAGGAAACGAATTGCTGCCCGATTATCATCAAATCATGTGAGTGTATAGTCACCTTCATCTTACACCTAGATATGAAGTATTTTCTATAAAATACGTACTACGTGTAATTATATTAATTGTTTAATTGAGGTGATTGTTGAATAGATGTTTTATACAAGTTTTAAACTGTATATGTATTTTTATCTACAAATATGTTGGGTAAAACATGGGTAGATAGTTGATGTGTGATCAAATAAATTGATGAGAGGCCTCGATGTGATTGTGATCCAGTCATCTAGCGGAGTTTGGATGACGACCACAGACTTTTCTAGACAGTCCAGTGGAACGCTGGCAGACCCGCAACCTGTAGGTGTTAATGAACTTGGGTGTTCATTCGTTGTACTCCATCCCCCTAATGGTTGCCTTTAGGACATGTATGGCTCAGGAGTCCCCTTAGCAGTAGTGTCCATCCCGATGATATTCTTTAGGCTAGGTCCCTTGTGATAAGTGTTTAGGGACGTAAAGTGAGGATAACGGGAACGGGTAATCAGGGTTATTGTTGATTGATGAACTTAACAAGTTTATTATTACTGTGGGTTGAAAACCCTATATGCTCACCAGGCTCCCAAGCCTGACCCACTCGGCTTTTTATGTTACAGGTAGTGGACCCCGAGCATAGTCGGAGGACGATGAGAGATTTTTGATTATAGGCCAGTAGTTGTAAATAACAGTTGTAAGGCTTATAATGTCTTGTTTATGCTTTTGATCTGTATCGGAACATGACATCCCGAGGTTTTGATATGAAATGAAACTATACATTTCTTAAAGAAAGGTTTTGATAATCTTATATCATGTTTTGTTTTGGGGACCAATTCTGCAACATCTTTTAAAAAGATTTCTCTGACTTTATTTTAAAAAGCATAAATTAAATCGGTATTTTCTGGCCGAGAAATTAGGGGATCTCACATTGCTACACCTTGGAATTGGCATTTTGGACACAAAACTTGAAGGGTGTACGACCACACACACCTTTGTGTGGCAGCACACTCCCTTGTGTGGCAGCACACTCCTGTGTGCGGCAGCACACTCCTTTATGCGACCAGACACTCATCCTAGGGCCGCAAACCCACTTCTAAGACCTTAAACATGTACTACAACCAAGTATGGACCCAGGACACTTCATGGATGCAAGTATGGACCTTGAAACACCTCAAAGACACTTTCCAACATGAGTGTACGACCGCACACCCATTGGGCCGCACACCCATGGCCGTACACACCTTTAAGGTGGCCATACACCTCCCTCATGCAATCCTTTAAGGTTCTAACACTTAGTTCAAGTAGTTCCAAGTTCCTAGAGTGGTTCTCCATCATATCTAGTAGTGAAATACCTTCATTTGACTCCTTTATGTGTCATTACGTGTTAATTAGGATCAAATCGTGTTCAAGGCTTCACTTGAACATCTAGCATTCCGTATCGATCCTTCCTTCAAACCACTTACCCGAGGTGAGTTCATACCCCTACGCTTTTTCTGAGTTTTTCATGTTTTCAGGGGGGGGGGGGGAATACAAGCAAAAGTACAAGGAAACTTGTGCTTATAATATATTATTTTGTTTAAGGTGATTATATTTCCAGTATGCTTTTAACACGGAAAACAGTTTTACCAAACGATTAAGAAATCAACTCGTAGAAACTCAAAACTAGAGCAATGAACTTTTGAATCATGTAGTAAAATGTATCGTTTTATAAAGGATTCATGTTAATCACAAAAGGATTTTCTATATTATTACTTGTAAATTTGTTAGTCTAAGTTGGAGACACGTCCTTCGTAACACTCCCACAGAATCAGCGTGTAGGACTAGCACTTGTGACCAGAGTCTCTTGTAGGGAGAGCGTGACTGTTGTGTATATATCTATACGGGACTGACAATCCCGCACCTGACTGCTAGCTACAGTCGGACCGACAGGTCTACGGGTGACAAAGTCATAAAGGATACCGGCCTCGTTGCGGGCCATATCCAGTCAGTTATGGTCATAAAACTCACAATGTAGATAACATCGATTTACTTTTGTAATAATGAATCAAGTGAACTAACCTCAAAGTAATAACCGATTTGATTACTGGAGGGTACTAATAGTACCTTCAGGATTTAGTTCATCACGTTTTCTTTTATTAGTTTTATTTATGTAATAGGGCTAATATACCTCACTGGGAGTAACCAGGGGTTTTAAAAGGAAATTACGTTTATCGATATAAGTATGGTAGATACTTGTACACCTCAGTTTAGAACGGAAAATCAATGATCAACCTTTAGGGAATATATAGGATTTTCCCGGGATAACTCGGCTTTTCACAAATGGATTGTTTATCAAGTAATTAGCGGATATTCATATTCATTCCACGACTCCTTGGATTGTACATATCTTGTATGAATCTGGAAGTCATGGAATGAATGGGTTTTCAAACACGCTTTTCATAAGAAATATAGGATTTTCTTGAGGAACACGTTTCAAAAGAATCAAAGAATATTTTCCACCAAAACTAAATGCTTATGAACTCACCAGCTTTACGCTGATATTCTTTCAAAACTGCTTGTATTCTCAGGAAATTAGTAGACAGGTACTTATAGGATTTTGGAGAAGTCGGCGCGTTAGAGTCACGTCTTTCCATTTTACTTTTGATATGAACAAAACTATGTATTAAACAATGTAAACCTTTTTCATATATGTATTCAATGTCTGGTTGTGTTTACTATGCTTGCTATGATACAATTGTTGTGATACTACGCATGACGTCAACCACCCCCGAACGTTTCCGCCGTTCCGGTTTGGGGGCGTGACACTATCTTTATGGCACTAAATGCAAACTTTTCACTGATCATAAGAGTCTTCAATATCTATTTAATCAGAAAGAGTTGAACATGAGGCAACGACGCTGGCTAGAGTTACTCAAGGACTACGACTGTGAGATACTTTACCACCCTGGTAAAGCAAATGTTGTTGCGGATGCTCTCAGTCGGAAGGTAAACCTTGAAAAGAAAAGGCCAAGAGCGTTGAGAATTGAAGTTGTCTCCACAATTGTGGAAAGTATAAAGAAAGCTCAAGAGGAAGCTTTAGAGAAAAATGACCGAAAGGAAGAACGTTTGGGAGAAACATTAGTGTTTGATACAAACGTTCAAGGACTGAAGGTATTCCAAGATAGGATTTGGGTACCTAAGACGGGAGGAATAAGATAACTTCTGATGGAAGAAGCTCACAAGACCATGTACTCGATTCATCCCGGCAGCACAAAAATGTATAGGGATCTAAAACCCTACTACTGGTGGCCGACGATGAAGATCGATGTTGCTAAGTATGTGGCCGAGTGTGTGACATGTGCGAGAGTGAAGGCACAACATCAGAAACCATATGGGAGTTTAGAACCTTTACCTATACCCATGGGTAAATGGGAAGACATCACTATGGATTTTGTCACTAAACTGCCCAGAACAAAGAATGGTCACGATATGATTTGGGTGGTCGTTGATCGCTTCACTAAGCGTGCGCATTTCATAGCAGCCAACGAGAAATGGTCTATGGATAAGCTTGCGAATTCTTACGTGAAAGAAATTGTGAGGCTACACGGTGTTCCCTTAACGATTGTATCGGATCGTGACAGTCGTTTCACCTCAAGGTTTTGGAGAAGTCTACAAGAGGAATTGGGTACCAAGTTGTGTTTGAGTACAGCTTACCATCCACAGACTGATGGTCAGAGTGAACGAACGATACAAACACTTGAAGATATGCTGAGAGCATGTACCCTGGAATTCCAAGGTAACTGGGATGAACATTTACCTCTGGTAGAATTTTCCTATTATAATAGTTTCCACTCAAGCATCAAGATGGCACCTTACCAAGCTTTGTATGGAGAAAAGTGTCGAACGCCATCATGTTGGCTGGAAGCTGGGGAAAAGCAGTTTATGGGACCTGAAATAGTCCATCAGACTGCTGAAAAGTTGAAAGTGATTAGGGAAATGATGTTAGCTGCTCAAGATCGTCAAAAGAGCTATGCTGACAAGAAAAGACAACCGATATCATTCGAAGTTGGAGATTCGGTTTTACTTAAAGTCTCTCCGTGGAAGGGACTTATAAGATTTGGTAAAAGGGGAAAGTTGAGTCCAAGGTTTATTGGACCGTTTAAAGTTCTTCAGAGGATCGGGAATCAAGCTTACAAGCTAGAATTACCAGAAGAACTAGAGGGTATTCATAACACCTTTCATGTGTGTTATTTGAGGAAGTTCACGGGAGATGTGCCCAACATAATTCCAATTTCCGAATTAAGGTTGGATGAAAACAAGAGGTTAATTGAAGAACCAGAGGCAATCGTTGACCGTAAGACTAAAAAGTTGCGACGCAAGATGGTCAATTTAGTGCTTGTGCGTTGGAAACATACGAATGGGCCAAATCTCACCTGGGAAACGGAGAGTGACATGATGAGTCGTTATCCGCATTTGTTTGCTGATGTATGATTCCGGGGACGGAATCATCCTAAGGGGGAGAGAATTCTAACGCCCGTGTTTCAAGGCTAGGCATTAATATTGACGTAATAGTCTAGGTTAACCTTTGTAACTCATTTTGAAGTAGTAAAGAGGAATTATGTGAATATTATGTGCTTATCTGCTTAATTATTATGATTAATGAATTAAGACTAAAAATAAGCGTCGAAAATAAATATTAAATAAAGCTGATATCTAAGGATAAAGTTGTAAAGAATCTCGTTAGAAACATTTAGGCGAAAACCTCATCGAAATCCGAGTTATAACGAAAAAGTTATGACCTGTCGAAGTTTCGCGACAAAACCGACACGATGCCGAATGACGTAAAAAGTGAGTTTTTGATAAACTACTTTTTAGCCTTAGTGATCTAAACGAAAGTCGTAGTGTTCATTAAACCGAGAGTATGTATAAAAAGAACGTCCAAATCTGACTCCGTAGGAGGAAGTTATGATTTTTCTAAGTTTCAGCTTAGCAGTAGACAACTAAAAACTCGAATTTTAGATCGAGTGATTTTTAGCCGACACAATCTAAACGAGAATCGAAGGTCTCGTGAATAGTAGTACAACGGTAAAAAGACAGACAAAAACGGACGTCGGATGAAGAAGTTATGAATTTTTAACAGATTTTTCTGTCGCGGTCTATTAAAAATAATAATATTAAAAATAAAGTCAAAATTAGCTGACGAAGTCTAAACGAAAGTTGTAGAGCATAATTTTCCCTACGCGTGCATATAAATAATGTCAAAAACAGAGGTCGTATGCAAAGGTTATGGATTTTAGAAGATTTTGGCACAAATTCTGAGGAATCTCGCATGGATAAGCCTTATCCGGATTGGCCACGTCACCTTCGCTCCATGCACGCCCCGTGTCTGATCCATGACTTATCTGAAGCTGGCTCTGCCGCGTGTCGCACACCTTTCGCTGTCTGATTGGACCGAAGCCGAAGCCTATCCCCATCCCACGCGTAACTGCTTCCGACGTCGCGCTGTAGGCTCCGAACTCGGACGCGTGGCCTCGCATGCGAGACGTGTCCGACGCGTGCCTTCCTCCGGATCCGACCGCCTAGACTTTGCTGACTCACCCTTCTCGGCCGACCCTCGCAATCTCACCCTATAAATAGGAAGGTTGCGAGCCTTCCCAGGTAAAATGAGATTTTTGCCACTTTTTACCCCTAAACTCATATTTTCCCTATTTTGACTTCCCCCGAAGTCCCAAGATCATTTCCAACACCCGAAATACGCCCCGAAGTGCCCAAAGACCCGGAAAATTTTATCTTTTCGGTTTTGAAGCCCAGCCCTCACAGAGCCCGGTTTCTCAATAAAACTCCCGGTTTTATTAGAAACAATTGTTTTAGGAAACGAAGTGCTGCCCGATTATCGTTAAATCAAGTGAGTGTATAGTCACTTTTATCTTACACATAGATATGAAGTATTTTATATAAAATACGTGCTATGTGATTATATATTGTTTATTTATTTAAGATGGATGATGAATGAATGATTTATACAGATTTTTAAATAAATTAAACTGTATATGTATTTTTATCTACAAAGATGTTGGGTAAAACATGGGTAGATAGTTGACGTGTGATGAAATAAAATGATGAGAGGCCTCGATGTTATTGTGATCCAGTCATCTAGCGGAGTATGGATGACGACCACGGATTTTTCTAGACAGTCGAGTGGAACGCTGACAGGCTCGCAACCTGTAGGTGTTAATGAGCTTGGGTGTTCATTCGCTGTACTCCATCCCCCCACATGTTTGCCTTATTTGACATAAATTGCTAGGAAACCCCCAAAGCAGTATTGTCGCCCCGATGAAAATCCTTAGACTAGGTCCCTTGTGATAGTTGTTTTAGGGACGTAAGGTGAGGATAACGAGAATGGGTAATCGGGTTTTTGTTGTTTGATGAAATTAATAAATTTATTTATTGTGGGTTGAAAACCCTATATGCTCACCAGGCTCCCAAGTCTGATCCACTCAGTTTTCTTTGTATTACAGGTAGTGGCGCGAGAGCATAAGTTGAACGACTTATCAAGATATTTTTATTATAGGCCTGTAGTGTATATAACTGTTGTAAGGCTTATAATGTGCCGTTTATGTTTTTGGTCTGTATCGAAACATGACATCCCGAGTTTTGTTATATAATAAAAATAAATTTCTTTAACAAATGCCTTGGTAAATCTTATTTTATCATATTTTGTTTTGGGAACAAATTCCACAACTCTTTTAATCAAAGGATTACTCTGAGATTATTTTAAAAGCATAAATTAAACCGGTCTTTTCTGGACGTGAATTTGGGGATGTCACAGTCGCTTCCAATGCCCCTTCAATCGGCAATAGAGACAGATGGAATCTTTAGGAGTGACACGTGAAACTATCTCAAAATTGGCCTTTCTCTTACGGTCAAACTTTTTGACCTTGGCCGATTTCTCTTCCTTAGGAGAAGAAATCATTTCTAGACTATCATCGTTGTCATTGCCTACGTCCATGGAAATTTGGGAGGTAGATCTTCCAAACAAATTTGCTTGACCAGTGCGCCAAAGCATTGATGCTTCAACAACAATTAGCAAATATGTAAGATCAATAAGGGTCACGTCGTGGTCTGTCATATAGTAGTCCTTAACGAACTGACTATATGACTCAAGAAGCGATTGAAGAACTAAGTCAACAACTAGCTTCCTTGGGAAAACGACACCCAACATTCTTAGTCTATCAATGTGCGACTTCATCTTCAGGATGTGTGCTTGTTTCTTAGTTCTTTTAAGTACCCCTTTACCAGTCTTCATGGGTATAGGTTATTTAACCAATTCCTCTTCCACTTCTTTTGGCTTTTCTGCTTTTTTCTTTGTCTTATGAGCCTTAGACACTTTCATTGTTCCTTCTACCCTTTTTCAAGAAATCTTTGGTGGAAGAACACCGGTTGGTAGAATCTATAGAAACAAAATACTTCACCAATAATGGATTTTTAGGATCCACAAAATTTAGCATCGAATCAGGGATTCGAGCAACAACAGAAAATATCATAGCATCATCTACTACGACCTTTGGAACTGTCATTTATGGAAACTGTCACACCCCCGAACCAGACAGCGGAAACGTCCGGGGGCTTGGTGTGACTTCATTTTTGTAGTATCATCACAGAGTATATAATTGAAACATAACATCATCATCATCACACATGTAATATAACAACATTCATTGTTTACATCGAGTATTGTGTTTTGAATATTACATGCCAAAATAGTTAAAGTATGATGAAACAAAATATAGCAAAATATCCATGAATTCGTTCTGCCCAACCTGCCCAACGGTTTCCTGAGAATACAAGTTAATTTAAAAAGGTCAACATAAAAATGTTGGTGAATTCATAAGCATGTTTGAGAAAATGATTTGTATAACTTTGTAACCACCAAAAAATCCTATATTTTCTAAAAACAGTTTAGTATGTTTGTGTCCAATCTTGTATTAATGCATGTGTGTTAATGTTTACCATAATGCTAAAAGAGAATAGAGAGAATGACAAAGAGAATATAAAGAAAATATAAATAGAATGACCCCAGACAACCCGCTGTTGTATGTGAAAGAGAATGTTGGTATATCAACCCCCGAGGTTGAGTACCAGCGCAAGTATGTTACCGAGTAATCCAAAGAGAAACGAGAATGGTTTCCCGTAAATTTTATAACTTTAATTCCTCTAAGTGAGTTGTTATAACCATACTAGATAATGACAATTTCGCCTGTCTTGGCGTTTATGGATGCCGACGGAATAAGGTAAGGTTTTTGTCACCCTAGACTGGTCTAGTCTAACTGTAGCGAACAACTCAGGTGTGGGGTGTCACCCCCGTATAGATCTATACACAAACCCCTGCTCTCCCTCCAAGAGACTCTTGTTATAACTACAAGCTACGGTCGTATACTCAATAGGTGCCAACCGACACGTCTCACTAGATCCTTAATCGAATTTACGCGAAGAGAAACATATAAGGTACATTCCAGGCCCAATGAACATGTAAGTGGACAACTAAGACCCGCTAAGCATGTAAATCATTTTTAGGCTCAAAAGGAATGAGGTTATATATATACCCCGGGCCGATTATATATGTAAAAGGACAACTAAGGCCCATTTAACATGTATATTATTTACAGGCCCAGAAAGCACGCAAGGAGTATCCAAGGTCCGTCGAGCGTGTAAATGGGTCAACAAAGCCCAATAAACATGTAAAGAGTATATAGGACCTATGAAGCATATAAATGGGTCACTAAGGCCCAATAAACATGAGAATGACGTAATTAGCCCGTTTGTTATTATATTGCTTGTTTTAGCTCAATTATTTACCAAAATGACATAAAAGACCCACTTTTTGTAAAAATGACATTCTCGGCCCATTAAGCCGAAAATTTACAGTTAAGGCACATTTTTTGGTAAAAGTAACATTTTAGGCCCCTTTTAAGAACAAAACTTGCATTTAAGGCTAGTTTTTGTAAAAATAACGTTTTTAACTCCCTTTTGTCAAAATATCATTTTTGGCTTGATTTTTAGGAAAATGTGCATTCTTGTCCCATTTGTAAATAATTTTATCTTTTTGGCCCAAGTTCTAACAAATTCATATATTTAGTTTTTCTTAGCAAAATTTTACATTTTTGACACAATTATGTTCAAAATTGATGGCTTTTGAGCAAAAGAACATCCTATGTGCACATGCAAAACCCTAAAGCTTTGGATCTAGGTTTCTCTATTGTACATGCAATTCATCCAAAGCTTGTAAACCCTAATCTAGCATACTATTAAAACCGAGATCTATAATAAAACAAGTTTAGATGATACCTTTCAATAGTTGCAAGAATCTTCAATCTTCAAGAGCTTAGTATCACAAGTGTAATACCTCTAATGGCTTACAAACACCAAAGCAAGAAGATGATCTAGAAGAGAGGAAGGAAGAGGCACAATCGGCTATAGTAACTCTAAGGTTTCAAGGTGTAGCCGAAACTGAAGCCCTGTGGTTCCTTAGATAGCTGAGCTGCTAGGGTTTCAGTCAAAACCCTAATTGGATGACTTAGGCCCTAAGCAACTTAAGAACCTTCTGGAATAAGTCTCCTTGGACAAAATTAGAGTGGGCTTCCCCTCCAAATTTCGTCCCCCTTATACCCATGAGGATTCACAACCCAAATTCAATTATCTTATAAATGACAGTTCCAGTCCCCCTTATTTAATCATTTCTCTTTTTAGCCACAAAATTAATTCTTGACTAATATTAATTAAACTATATGATTTCTCCTTTAATATATTATTCATATAATATATTAATAAAACATAATAACCTCTCTCTCTCCATAAATCATCCTATCCAGTTGCTTCGGTGAAGGCAACCCAAAAGGACCATGCACAACCGGGTTAAGTACATACCAAATATAGTTACGGGCTTAGACACTAATCCAACAGTCTCCCACTTGGATAAGTCTAGTAACTATAAATGCAAGTACGACTTTAGGATCCGATTAGCAATCGTAGCTCTCAAAGACGCTGTCGAACTCTGATTTTATCAGTAACCTGTCCTTTAGATAAGGGATCGTATAATCCTCCGTTCTAGATATCGTGCAGAAAAATACATGGAACATAGTCATACTTATTGTCCAGCAGTTTGTTTCTCGATCTCTGATTCGTCTGACATAGAACTTGATTGAACACATCAATTCAGTCCTGACCGGGACCGACACATAAGTCAAACCAAATCATCGAGGGGCCCAGATATCGCTTTTACCCTCTTAAGATAAAAGGAACAGATAAACTTCGACTTATATGCATTTACCATTCACTCATCAAATTATGCACAATAATGCGTTTTATAACATCAAGTTACTGATGTGTTTACGCATTATCAATGCACAACCAACTTGCAAACAATAAACCATATATTTAGGTTTAAAGACTATATGATATTATCGTCTTGCAATCACTCGTGATAAATTCCATGAAGTGATACCAGCAAGCGTGGGTTTAATCCAATGCTCAAATCTTAGTTCATAAGCACTCATGAATGTTGTAGCAAACTTTTGCTATGTCTAATACACTTTAGACAATCTACAAGCCAATTCAAGACATTCTTCTTTCATATCTACTTCCAAAGTATGAGCGACTGTGGACTGTTCAAATAATCTTATTATTCAGGAAGTCAAAACATGCAAAGTGAAACAATAGGTAAATGATTAACACAAGACAATAACTTTACTTACAAATAATACACCTTTATTTATCATCAAATGTTAATTACAATTTATCTATTATATGTTTCGAAGCTATCTAATCTAAACTAATATCGTCGTTTAACCCAATGCTGTGACAACCATCAAATTCTAGTCAAAGTCAAACAAGTCAAACCGGTCGAATTTAATTAGTGCCTATATGTTAGAAGTTATTCTCTGAATAAAAATGTGCATTTATATGTCAAAAATTCAAGTGTCTCGAAAAATCTATGTGTTAACAGTGTAAAAACCCTAAAAGGGGAGTTAAACGCATCAAAACACGACTAAGGACCCTTTCGGGGACTTAAAACGATCATTAACGAAGCATAACGGGGTTCACGAACCTTGCATTACGAGATTATACGATAATAATGGCTAAGATTAAATCTCTCCCAAATCTCTCCAAGTATGTGAAATCTCTCCCAAATCTGTCTAAGTATGTGAAATCTCTCCCAAATCTCTCTAAGTATGTGAAATCTCTCCAAGTATGTGAAATATCTCCCAAATATCTCTAAGTATGTGAAATCTCTCCAAGTATGTGAAATCTCTCCCAATCTCTCCAAGTATGCCAAATCTCTCCAAGAATGTGAAATCTCTCCCAAATCTCTCCAAGTATGCCAAATCTCTCCCAAATCTCTCTCAAAACCTCTTTTGATTTATTTTAATCATTTGGGACATCCCGACACTTGACTTGGTGAAAAACCATTCGAAACGGAAAGATACATTGGAAAATAGCCTTTTAGGGCCGAAGTCCCTCTATAGGGACCAAACCCTACTTGAACCGGAGTCCCCTTGTGTAGCCGCAGCCATCTAGTCGCAGCCAGCTAGCCGCAGCCAGCAAGCCGCAGCCAGCGAACCGCAGCCTCCGAACCGCAGCCATCGGACCGCAATGACTAAGGACTGGAACTACTGAGGACCGAGGCTGCTGAAGACCGCAGCGCTGAACCGCATCCGAACTCGCCTCCGGTCCTTCCTGACGAACCCGCCTGCGGTACCTGCTCGGACCGCAGTCCGTTTCCCTTCGGATCCAATTCAGCGACCAAGCCACTCCGGTTCCAAGGCTGCCAAGACCCGAAACCAAGCCTTGACTTCGGATTTCCCATTTTCCACCCGATTTTCGACCACGACTTCGTTTTAAGCTTGTTTTTCATGATTTTAACGTGGTATTTTCACCAAAATCCATATTTTATCATTTTTAACCCCCAGGACTCTTATTTTATTTATTTCTCAAGAATTTATTAATTAAAAATCATTAGTTTATATTAAGAAGATATTAACCCCACAAGTGGGTCAAGTGTGCCCACTTGCCTTCCATGTGTCATCCTCTCAATAGTCCAACCCTATCCACATCACACAAACCAAGGTAAACATCCCTTCAATCTTGCAAATTGCTCCAGCAACATTTATATAAAGAAATCGCTGGAGGATTTCTTGGTTCACTTTGATAAATCCTTCACTTACACACTTCTCATATCACCTCAAGAAAGCTTCTTTCTCTCTACTTTCCACCACCTTGTGCAAGTGTTCTTGAGTTGCTACAGCACTTTTTGGTAAGTATTCCATCTAAACTCAAGTGTCATTCCATAATTTCATAACACTCTTGGATCATTAACTCATATCTTAACACCAAAAATCGTTCTTAGGATCATCCAAACTCTCACGTGTTCATCAAGTGTTCTTGACTTGATACTCCTCGTCTTCGACCTTCCACTCTTCCAAGAATCACTCAAGGTGAGTTCATACCCCTACATTTTCTAGTTTTCTTCAGTTTTTAGGGGGGGAATACAAGTTAAAACACCAAAACATATTCAAAACTCAACTTGACAGCTTACAACAGAAAAGTTGTGACCTGTTCACGAACTGTTTTACCCAACTTAAACTTAATATTTTTCAAAACTGTATAATATGCAAGTAGTTAAGGTTTATACCTTTAAAATGACTACTTGCACACCTCCATACGAGTTTTCTACAATTTATGGTGATTTTTACAAAACTGCCTATCACTGCAGCAACAAAATCAGACCAGGTTGTGAAAATGAACATTTTCACACTAGTTTGAGACCACCAAAAATTATGGGAAAATTTATGGACACAGGAGGCACTTTTTCCAAATACTCAGAGTTTGCGGATTCAGTTTTCGACTTACGATGATTTTTCTATAATTACTCAAAAACAGTGACAGTTAAGGGTAAAACTGTCAAATGCATATTTAAGAGTTATTCACACCATGTAACATGTTGAGCAAGGTGTGTAAGCTTTATACTTAGTATTTCCAATGTCCTTTATTTGAAATACATATACATGCGTAACAAGGTTTCATACCATCATACAACACTTTTGATAAACTATAATAGGTATAGTTTTGAACGCTTCATTTGTCAAAGAAAATAATAACATTATCGATTTACAAAACGAACTTTCACTACACACTACGTGAACTCGTTAATGAATATTTGTGAGACATTCTCCTTCGGGGTACTCCAAGTACCACAGAAAAGTCCTTTAGTTATAATCAGAATCTCTTGGAGTGAGAACGTGATAGTTGTGTATAGATCTATACTGGGTCCGACAAACCCGCACCTGAGCTGCTTGCAACAGCTAGACCGGCAGGTCTGTGGGGACAAGTGTCATAACTTCCCGACGCCTGAAGAACGTCGCATTCAAGGCCATCTAGTCTTTAGTATGATTATAACATCTCGCATGGAATATTAACACAACATACAATTCACGGAAATTCTAAGGCTTGTTACAAAGGAGTTTTATTTAAATATAAAACACACACCTAAGTATGACGATTTACTTACACATACTAGGCCTTGTTTCAATTCAGTTTACAACAAATCTTTTAGAAAATATTGGATTTTCTGGAAACAAACTTGTAACAAACGTTAAGGAAACAACATTCATTTTTATAAAATACTTATGAACTCACCAGCTTTATGCTGATACTCTCTTTTCAAAACAACTTGTATTCTCAGGTAATCAGTAATACAGGTAACCGCAGGATTTCTGAAGTCAAGACGCTAAAGCGTAGATTATTTTGCTACATTTTATCATCATATGTAATTTAATTGGAAACATGTATTTTGGCAACAATGTAATCTTTTAAATTATATCTATGATGGTTGTGTTTTACTTTCTTCACTATGGTTATGATACTGAGCATGACGTCCTCCGCCCCCGAACGTTTCCGCCGTTCTGGTTTCGGGGTGTGACAAATGCTCCTTGCGTGCTGCAAGTGCTTAACCCTACTCAGTCCCTCCGTAAGGGGATCTGCTGGGTTATCATATGACGATACCTTCTTTACTACGAGGAGTCCCTCTTCTACCCAATGTCTAATAAAGTGATATTTCCTGTCGATATGTCGAGATCTACCATGATCCCTGGGTTCTTGGTCAAGGTAACCACTCCTTCATTATCGCAGAAAATCTCCATCGACTCCTTTATGGCTAGTACAACTCCAAGGTCTCTAATGAAGTTCTTCAACCATATCGCCTCATTTGACGCTTCGCTTGCCGCTAGGTACTCTGATTCGCACGTTGAATCAAATAATGTCTCCTGCTTGGAACTTTTCCAAGTCACTGCTCCTCCATTTAGGGTAAAGACCCAGCCTGACTGAGATCGATAATTATCTCGGTCTGTCTGAAAACTGGCGTCACTATACCCTCGCACCCTTAAGTCATCGCTCCCACTGAGGACTAGAAACCATTCCTTGGTCCTCCGAAGGTACTTAAGAATATCCTTTACTGCGGTCCAATGTGCTCTGCCAGGGTTTCCCAGGTATCTGTTGACCATGCTCAAATCGAAGGCCACATAAGGGCGAGTACAAGTCATAGCATACATGATTGAGCCAACTGCGGAAGCGTAAGGTATTCGACTCATTTCTGCTATCTTGATCTCTGTACTCGGGCTCTGAGTCTTACTCAGTTTGGCATTGCTTTGGATTGGTAACTCCTCTTTCTTAGAATTCTCCATAGTAAAACGTTTTAGTACTTTATCCAAGTAAGTATTCTGACTAAGTCATATTAGTTTCTTACTCCTGTTTCTCACTATCCTTATTCCCAGAATGTAGGCAGCCTCTCCGAGGTCCTTCATAGCGAAACACTTCCCAAGCCAAGACTTAACTTCCTCCAGGGTCGGGATGTCGTTTCCTATGAGTAGTATGTCGTCGACATACAATACGAGGAAGCTTACTATACTCCCACTAGCCTTGACATATACACATGATTCATCATCGCTTCGCAGAAAACCAAACTCTTTAACTTTCTCATCGAAACAAAGATTCCATCTGCGAGATGTTTGTTTCAATCCATAAATGGATTTCTCAAGCTTACACACTCTATTAGGATGCTTTGCATTGACAAAACCCACTCGCTGACTCATGTAAACATCCTCAGCCAACTTCCCATTAAGGAAAGCGGTTTCGGCATCCATTTGCCATATTTCATAGTCATGAAATGCAGCAATCACCCTAATAGACTTTATCTTTGCAACTGGTGAGAA
Source organism: Lactuca virosa (assembly GCF_052849685.1). Classification (NCBI taxonomy): domain Eukaryota; kingdom Viridiplantae; phylum Streptophyta; class Magnoliopsida; order Asterales; family Asteraceae; genus Lactuca; species Lactuca virosa. The sequence continues at coordinate 436,301,707 of NC_136430.1, read as the reverse complement.
GGTCTCATCATAGTCAACTCCTAGAGTTTGAGTAAATCCCTTCGCAACCAATCGCGCTTTATAAGTGTGTACCTTCCCATCCATGTTGGTCTTCTTCTTGAAGATCCACTTGCACCCGACCATCTTACGACCTGGTACGTTGTCAACCAAATTCCAAACTTGGTTGTCATACATGGACTGAATCTCGCTGTCCATAGCCTCTTTCCATTTCGCAGACTCTGGGCCTGTCATGGCTTCCTTGTAGCTGCTAGGTTCATCCAAAATTATTAGCGTACTGTCACTAATAAACGTATCACCTTTACTTGTTATATGAAAAACATATAACACAGGTGGAACACTAACTCTACTGGAACGTCTAAGAGGTAAGAACTCGTCAATCGGTTCAACAGGAGTTTCCTCCTTAGGTTGAGCGCCGGTGTTAGAGGTTCCTTCATCGTTTGATTCTTAAAGCTCTTCAAGATCGATTTGCCTCCCACTGTCTCCTTGGCTTATGAGTTCTCGTTCTCGGAAAACCCCTGTCCTCGCAACGAAGACAACATTGTCACTCGGTCTATAGAAGAGATATCCAAAGGACTTATGCTAGTAGCCGATGAAAATACATTGCTCACTACAAGGTTCGGGCTTGTCGTGAGTCTCTCATCTTACAAAAGCCTCGCAACCCCAAACCTTTATATGTGCCAACGAGGGAGCTTTCCCTGTCCACATCTCGTGAGGTGTTTTGGCAACCTTCTTCGTAGGGACTAAGTTAAGGATATGGGTGGCAGTCTCTAAAGCATACCCCCAGAATGATACAGGTAGCGAAGCACGACTCATCATGGAACGAACCATGTCTAGAAAGGTTCGATTACGCCTCTCAGCTACACCATTCAACTGTGGTGTCCTATGAGGTGTCAACTGCGAAACGATTCCGCATTCCTTGAGGTAGTCATGGAATTCAAGACTAAGGTACTATCCACCTCAATCAGATCGAAGCATCTTGATTTTCCTGCCCAACTGATTCTCCACTTCCTGTTTAAACTCTTTGAACTTTTCAAAGGTTTCTGACTTATGTCTGATTAAGTAGATATAGCCATATCTACTATAATCATCGGTAAATGTCATGTAGAAGCGGCTTGCATCCCTTGTGGTGGATCTAAAGGGTCCACACACATCTGTGCGTATGAGATCCAATAAACCCTCACCCCTTTCACACGAACCAGTGAAGGGTGACTTGGTCATCTTTCCAAGTAAACAAGACTCGCACACGTCATCGTCCCTAAGGTCGAATGACTCCAACACTCCATCATTTTGGAGTTGGGCTATACGTTTCTTGTTGACATGTCCAAGACGACAATGCCACAAGCATGCTTTATCCAAATCATTGGAAGAATCGATATGCAATACATCATTTCTTAAATTTTCTACAACCATCACAGTTTCATATATTCCATTACAAGGCAATGCTTCAAAATAGAAAACACCATTAAGATAAGCATTAATAGAACCCTTTTCATTATCAAATGAATATATAAATCCTTGTCTATACAAACCATGAAAAGAAATGATGTTTCTATCCATTTCTGACGAATAGCAACAGTTATTCAACTCTAGTCCTAACCCACTACTAAGCACTAAAGAGTAAACTCCAATCTTGGTGACAGACGACGATTTCCTATGATCAGGTTTATCTTCCCATGCTTCACATCCCTATTTCTTCTTAGGCCCTGTAAATCAGAACAAATGTGAAAACCACATCCTGTATCAAGAACCTAAGAAATAGCATGCAATGAGTCATTAGATTGAATAGTATAAACACCTGCGTAGGATGGTTTGATCTTTCCATCCTTGATGCCCTGTAGATACTTCGGGCAGCTTCGTTTCCAATGCCCTTTGTCGTGGCAGTGATAGCACTCTGCATCCATTGGGTTGGAGGAGGGTGCAGTGGTACCAACTTTGGTTCCACTAGAAGAGGTGCCATCGTGAGACTTTCCCTTATGGTGGCTCTTTGAAGGAGCCTTCCTCTTCTTACCCTTTCCTTGCCCAATAGCCAAGACTGGGGCAGCAGTAGGAGTAGGATTTGGTGCAATGGATTTGTCCTTGAGGTTGCTCTCAGCAGTCCTCAACAAGCCTTGAAGCTTGCTCAAGATGACCTCCTCTTTGTTCATGTGGTAGGTCATTCGAAACTGGTTGAAGCAGGGTGGCAGTGAATGAAGAATGATGTCAATTGCCAGCTCTTTATCAAAGTTAACATTTAACTTCAGCAGGCGGTCGACATATTTCTGTATTTTCTGCAGATGAGCAGTAACAGACTCTCTGTCTCTCATCTTCGTCGTGATCATCGAAGTGATGATCTCGTATCTTTCCTGCCTGACACTCTGGTGGTACCTGTCCAGTAAATCCCAGTGCATCTCATAGGGATAGTAGTCCTCGTAGGACTCTTGGAGTTCTGTAGTCATAGTTGTGAGCATGATGCAATGGACTTTCGTAGCATCTCGCTCGTGGGCCTCAAAGGCAGCAATCTCCTCTGGAGTAGCAGTGTTGACATTCACCTCCTTCAGTTCCTTGTCGAGGACATATTCTTTGTCCTCGTAGCGGGTAACCATTCGAATGTTGCGGATCCAATCATTGTGAAACATCCCAAAAATACAGTCTGAAAATTTGGTTTTAAATCAGTAATAAAACTATAGTCATCATACGTCGTAGAAAAATCACAACAATATATCTCAGAATAATATAACAACTGTCATGTATATCAGAGTATAAACATCCCAGGATGAACAAATGGTGTGTGCACTACAATCTTTCCGAGCTCCTCCTTTGAAAACTGAGTACTTGAAACCAAAACTGAAAACTGTAAGCACGAAGCTTAGTGAGTCTCCCCAACTACCACATACCATACAATAACATATAAATCACATACTGGGCCTCACCCACTACATCGGACTGAAGTCCGCAAACCTGCATCGGACCGAAGTCCGGAAAACTGCATCGGACCGAAGTCCGAAACTAACCAGGGCCTTGCCCTCTGCATCGGACCGAAGTCCGGAAACTGCATCGGACCGAAGTCCGGAACTAACCAGGGCCTTGCCCTCTGCATCAGACCGAAGTCCGGAAACTGCATCGGACCGACGTTCGGAACTAACCAGGGCCTTGCCCTCTGCATCGGACCGAAGTCCGGAACTGACTGAACATAGCATAGCATAAACATAACTACTAGCATAAACATAGATACTGCATACTGCATTGGACCGAAGTCCAGAACACATAACACAAAGTCATACTTGAATCACAAAGACATCAAGCACACTGAACTACTGCATCAGACCGAAGTCCGAAACTGACTGAACATTGCATAACATAATCATGGCATATAATATGAACACATATACTGCATACTGCATCGAACCATAGTCCGGAACACATAACACATACCATGCCTGTATCACAAAGACACCAAGCATACTGAACTACTGCATCAGACTAAAGTCTGGAACTACTGCTAACTTAAACGGGTCGACATTGTGGCCGTAGACCCGTTCCTACTGAAAGGAAACTCACCTCACATTGCCGAAGCCCTGCTGACCAAAACTCTAGCTGCTGGATGACAAATTCCCGAATCTGTCAACATCAAAATAACACCCAATTAATAATTGGGTTCCACTACATAACTATAAATACATACTTTGGATAATTACTACATTATCCCTAGCTTGGCTTACCCAAGCCCAAAGCCCAATCCATAGGCCCAAAGTCAACTAGGGATCAAAGCCCAACTATGGCCCATCTATGGCCTAATTTTCTAAATTGGGCCCAAACCCTCATATGAACATTACCCCAAAGCCCATCTAAATATTCTAGTCCGTATAATCATTCTTGGAAGGCCCATTATTGGCCCAATTACAAAAACCCAATAGAAAGGCCCAACTTAAGGCCCAAGTGAAATTAGGGTTTCACATAAAATGATAACTAGGGTTAAGTGTTTCTTACTTAACCCATTAAGGACTTAATCCATTAAGTCCTTTACTCTACTAGATAAGTGATATGGAGTGATTTGGGCTTAAAACACAGTCCAATCCCAATGGCCCAAAGGTGGGTCCAATAAGTCTAAGGCCCAAATGCACATAATTAGGGTTTTCCAAACCCTAATTAGGGTTTTCATTCAACCATGGCCCAATAGGCCCAAAAATAAATCTTTAAGCCCATTAGGGTTTTGCTAAGTTCATTAGGGTTTGCTAGAGGGGCACCACCCACTACCACCTCGGGTAGTGGTGGTCAATGGCGGCTCACGGCGGCGGCCACCACCTTATGGTGGTGGTTACTATTATTATTTTCATTATTCCATGCAATTACAATTACAAGGCTTTTATCCAAAATACACACACTAACTAATACATACACACTAACTAACATACACACACAGCCACACCATGGTGGCCGGAGGTGGCGCTTGACGGCAGCTACCACCTCACAGTGGTGGCAGTGGCTGTTCTTGATTTTCCGGCTAGAAAAAACACACCACTCAAACTCAATGGAAAATAAACCCACCCACGCTATAATCTTGCAACCAGATCCAACCACCCTCCTAGTAGCGACGGGAGAAGGCAGTGGCAGCAGCTAACGGTGACCTTTTACGGTGACAGCCACCACCGCGAGGTGGTGGCGACGGTTCCCTTGTTTCCCAGCCGAAAATCCACACGTACTCGCACTTAATCGGGATCTGGAGACTGAAACTTCCCAACTCAGCCACCACGAGTGGCAAACAACGACCAACACCCACCACCGGTTCCCACCGATGTACACGATGTCGGCCACAGAAAGTGTGAAGGAGAAGACGTAGGTGGGAGGCGATGATCCAAACCGAGAGCCCCTTTTCCATTTACGACTTGCACGGTGACGAAAACCACTTGCTTTCTCAGTCTCGACGATTCTCCGGCAGCAACGTCGCAATGGCGACCTTCCATGGCAGTGTAGCGGTCGGCGGTGCTGAATGGCGAGGCAGCAGGCGCCCCGCTTGATCAGAACAGCGAATGAAAGGTCGAGATGGCAGCTGGAGATTTGACGAACGGCAGAAGGGAGATCCGGAGATGGTGGCGACTGTAAACGATCTCCGAGGGTGGCGGCTGCTCTCCTCATTTAGGGTTAGGGTTGGAATGGAGGGGTGACGGGATATATACCCCGATCCCCTAACTTGTTCCCATAATGACATAAGTAGTCCCTCTCTCTAGAAATATTTTGCAAACTAACCCAATATTTACCCTTTCAGCCCTTAATAATAAAATTCATTACAATTTAGGTACGATAATTACCAAACATACCCTTGCCTCTAAAATTCTTCTCAAAACAACTCCATAACTTACTAAACAACCCCCACTATCAAAATTCTTCACAAATTAGTCTGAGACTTACATTTATTAATTTATTTAAATAAACAGGGCGTTACAACTCTCCCCCACTTAAATTAGATTTCGTCCTCGAAATCTTTCCTTACCATTCCTTACACGCCCAACCATTCTAGTGAGATGGTCACCATCCTGGGCACACCCTAGCCTCCTCAGGGTAGCCTTGACCAACCTTGCAAAGCCTTAAATTCCACTGGTGAACAGATTCCTCACAACAGTCTACGTCTACTCTGTCTGATATCTGCTGCCTTGGGATGGTCTGATCCCCTGACAAACCACTCATACTAAATCATTGCCGAATCCGGTCCTCTTGTCTCTCAGCTGCCTACCTATCTCCTGATAACTCAGGGCTCTCACTAGAAAAACAGAACCACGACTCCATTATCCCTGTGGTTTACTAATACTTGGCCAATGCTCAGCTATCTCCACTGTGAGTGACTTGTCACTATCCATTTCAACCAGCTATTCTGTCCGCACTTGCAACCTAAACACAATTACTAACACTACCCAAACACTGAAACTGTACGAACACTGAACTGCCTGAAGCAGTATGTTGCCACATGGCTGCTTCCCGAAATCTATCTAGGCATTCCTGGTCTCAACTGATTCGCCAATTATTTGAAGTGTCGGGTTCCGGCCCGGTTGCGGAGCCAAAGGACTCCCACTTAGTCGCCTCACAAGACTTCTGAACGAATTCCTTCTCTAGAATTAGTTGCCACTAGTTACCATGCCACTGAGGCTCTAACAACTTTCTGATCTAACCGATTGGGTCCATGCGCCGAATCCTGACGTCACCAAACCCAAGGCTAAAAGTGATTGCTACATGACCATTGGTAGCCTCATGTCATAAATGAACTTAAGCAATCCACTGCTTCCTTGCTCTCATCTCTGTAGTGGCGCTTCTACAATCTTATCACTGGCTTAACCAGGTCTAATCCATCTGGGAAATTCCGAAATCCAATCCGTGGATTTCCATTTCCTCACTGCTACACCCGAACTGGTGAGTACTACTGTTCTTTCCGCGTCCTAACAATGCACTCACGCTATCTACCAACCTAGTGAATGCTACGGTTACACCCGCAGACTTACAACACTCTATCACTGTATGACTGCTAGTGAATGCTACCGCTACACCCGCAGACTTACAACACTCTATCACTATCTGGCTGCTAGTGAACGCTACGGCTACACCCGCAGACTTACAACACTCTAACACTATCTGGCTACTAGTGAATGCTACGGCTACACCCGCAGACTTACAACACTCTAACACTATCTATATTGGATCTAACACGCGCTTGCCCCGCACTCAGCTGAACTCATGTCCTGTCTGGAATCCCCAACCTGATTCCCTAAGGCTTGCTAGCAAACATTACGGTAACGCGATCTCCTTATTGGCAAGTTTTTCCGAACTTCCATCTCACACTATCATCAAACCATACAGCCGTTTGGGCTGTCTTCCTTCCAAACAAGGATGCGAAACTTATCCCAGTTTCAAAACTGCTCCTACTTCTGAATCCCTAGACGATTCTCCCCCACTTAGCTTCAACTAACATTCCACAACACACAATACAGGAAGGATTCTCAATCCTTATTACCACCCATGACCAATCTCCTAGAAACCACGCTTACCATTGCTAGTGTTTTACACCAGCTAATCCAAAAGATCACACAACTACTAAAAATCCGAATAAATCTCCGGTAATAATCCACTAGACCCAGGAAGCTCCGAATCTCAATTGGAGACCTCGGAATCTCCCACTGCATCACGGCCTCTATCTTGGCCGGATCGACTAGAACATCCTTCTGATTGACAAGGTGCCCAAGAAATTGCACCCCGCGCAACCAGAACTCACAATTGGAGAACCTTACGAAAATTCTCTCCCTCCTCAAAGTCTCTAGCACCTCCTTCAGGTGCTTCTCGTGTTGCTCCTCAGTCTTGGAATAAACCAAGATGACGCTGTACTCTCCCACTCCCGAAACTTGAGGAATTGCTCTATCACTATTCACTAATGCTTCTCGATATGCATTTGGCATATGACATCTCTTGAAAATATAATTCAGACACAAACCGAGGATAACTCAGGGTTACACTTACTCAAACCTCTGGAACGAAAGGCTCCCTTGTGCAGTTTCCCGCAAGTGCTGCACCGAATCTTGTCCTGCTGGTCTCTCGAAAGCTAATCTAAAATCTACGGTCTCCTCCCGAGACCCCTCACTATAAGCAACTGATCTGGTTCCCTCTTCCCAGTGTGCTCTAAGTCAATATCCCGCCCTCGAGCTCTAGAAGTCATATCACCCAGGGTCTCACACCCCGAGGTACTCCCGATCTACTTGCTATCATTTTGTGGTATGTTCTGATAACTTACCTTCTTCATTTCCTCATCAGCTACATACTGGGGTACCATATAAGCTCTTTCCCGAGACTTGGCAGTGATCTCTACCAGTCTCAGTCGTCTGGTGGAGATCTAACAACTCTTGCGCCAACTGCTGCACCTCAATCGCCTGGGCACACTCTGCCCAGAATCTGGTCTGGAAGTCATCCCATGACATAGCATCAACCACGTCATCACTCAACTCACTACCAACCTCTTCCTATCAATCTCGTGCTCTATCCCTCAGGAGATAGGAAGTAAGTCAGATCTTGTCTCCTTTCGAGACAACGTCTGGTACGAAAAGCGTTGGTGACATCTGACAACCATCTGCTGCTAAAAATGGGGTCCCTAACCCCCACGACAATGTGAAGCCTCACAAACTCTGAATTTCCCGAAACATCAACGTACGGGTCTCTATCATGACTGCTATCTCAGTGCAGAATGCACTCGACCTCTCATCACAAATCTCTATAATGCCCTCCTTGATCACACTGAAGATCACAGGAGTCTGGTCAATGATATTGCGTGAAATTCTCAGATGGAATGAACTCCCTCATCTGATCATCAATCGGCCCGGCTCCAGAGTCCGAGCATGATCCCTCGTCGACACCAGAACTACCGTCTGGTCTACCACGTAGCGTCACTATACTCGGCAACATATCATCACTAACATCACAATACTCATCCAAACTCGAGGGATCTCACACACTACAAGTTCCCTGGTCTTATCTCAACCTTCCTTGATTCGAGTACGGATCCTCTGCTTTCAGTAGTATGGGCCCATACTACCTTCCACATCTATCCGTACTTTCCTCAAGAACTGCCTTGACTCCACCAAGTCCCTTTTTCTGCTACTGCTCTCTGCTACTCTCATCCTAGGCTTACCCTAGGGAAATCTCCGACCCAAAATAGTCCTCAGCTGCTGAAGGCCTCCTTGTAATGCCAATTAGCCATCACCTGAATACCATCACATGTGACGAGGCTCAGATAATCCTTCGAGTAAAAGACTCGTCCCCACAACGGTTAGACTCAGACAAGAGCTGCGCAATAGGGCCAAATCCAGCACTCTGAGATTATTCAACCCTGATCACCTGTGACGTGACGTGTTCACCTAATGGCTAACTCCCATCACTTAGAGTCCTACAAATCACAAAGCAAGCAACATTCGGACACAGGAAACTACTCAAGCAAATCTATTCTCATAACGAGAAACTGTACTAGCATACAATGCTAAGCTCATACTATCAGGCATAACCTAAACAAGCAATCCTACTACTGTCTACTCAATACTAGCATGCAATTCTCATAAAGCTGAAACACATATAGCAGGCACATAAGGCATCCTCCTAGATCCTTAGTCCTATTCTAGCATGTTGTTCTACTGAAACTGAAACTGATAATCATAACATAAACTTGTATGGGTAATTTGGGAGTACTTACTTGAGCTCGGCTGATTGCATGCACCACACCCTTTTCTCTTTTCAAAATTCTTTTCGCTTTTTCTAAAACTCTTTTCTTTATACTTTTTCTAAAATTGTTTTCTTTCTCAAAATTCTTTTGTAACCATGGTTTTTCTCTTGAAAACTTTATACCACTTACTTAGTTTGAGTTCAGACACACCCGAAAGTGTGCCCGAATCCCTCAAACCAAGGCTCTGATACCAACTTGAAACATCCCAAAAATACAGTCTGAAAATTTAGTTTTAAATCAATAATAAAACTATAGTCATCATACGTCGTAGAAAAATCACAACAATATATCTCAGAATAATATAACAACTGTCATGTATATCAGAGTATAAACATCCCAGGCTGAACAAATGGTGTGTGCACTACAATCTTTCCGAGCTCCTCCTTTGAAAACTGAGTACCTGAAACCAAAACTGAAAACTGTAAGCACGAAGCTTAGTGAGTCTCCCCAACTACCACATACCATACAATAACATATAAATCACATACTGGGCCTCGCCCACTGCATCGGACCGAAGTCCGGAACTAACCAGGGCCTTACCCTCTGCATCGGACCGAAGTCCGGAAACTGCATCAGACCGAAGTCCGGAACTAACCAGGGCCTTGCCCTCTGCATCGGACCGAAGTCCGGAACTGACTGAACATAGCATAGCATAAACATAACTACTAGCATAAACAGAGATACTGCATACTGCATCGGACAGAAGTCCGGAACACATAACACAAAGACATACTTGAATCACAAAGACATCAAGCACACTGAACTACTGTATCAGACCGAAGTCCGGAACTGACTGAACATTGCATAACATAATCATGGCATATAATATGAACACATATACTGCATACTGCATCGAACCATAGTCCGGAACACATAACACATACCATGCATGTATCACAAAGACACCAAGCATACTGAACTACTGCATCAGACTAAAGTCTGGAACTACTGCTAACTTAAATGGGCCGGCATTGTGGTCGTAGACCCGTTCCTACTGAAAGGAAACTCACCTCACACTGCCGAAGCCCTGCTGACCAAAACCCTAGCTGCTGGATGACAGATTCCCGAATCTGTCAACATCAAAATAACACCCAATTAATAATTGGGTTCCACCACATAACTATAAATACATACTTTGGATAATTACTACATTATCCCTAGCTTGGCTTACCTAAGCCCAAAGCCCAATCCATAGGCCCAAAGTCAACTAGGGATCAAAGCCCAACTATGGCCCATCTATGGCCCAATTTTCTAAATTGGGCCCAAACCCTCATATGGGCCTTACCCCAAAGCCCATCTAAATATTCTAGTCCGTATAATCATTCTTGGATGGCCCATTATTGGCCCAATTACAAAAACCCAATAGAAAGGCCCAACTTAAGGCCCAAGTGAAATTAGGGTTTCACATAAAATGATAACTAGGGTTAAGTGTTTCTTACTTAACCCATTAAGGGCTTAATCCATTAAGTCCTTTACTCTACTAGATAAGTGATATGGAGTGATTTGAGCTTAATAAACAGTCCAATCCCAATGGCCCAAAGGTGGGTCCAATAAGTCTAAGGCCCAAATGCACATAATTAGGGTTTTCCAAACCCTAATTAGGGTTTTCATTCAACCATGGCCCAATAGGCCCAAAAATAAATCTTTAAGCCCATTAGGGTTTTGCTAAGTCCATTAGGGTTTGCTAGAGGGGCACCACCCACTACCACCTCGGGTAGTGGTGGTCAATGGCGGCTCACGGCGGCGGCCACCACCTTACGGAGGTGGTTACTATTATTATTTTCATTATTCCATGCAATTACAATTACAAGGCATTTATCCAAAATACACATACTAACTAATACATACACACTAACTAACACACACACACACAACCACACCATGGTGGCCGGCGGTGGCGCTTGACGGCAGCCACCACCTCACGGTGGTGGCAGTGGCTGTCCTTGATTTTCCGGCTAGAAAAAACACACCACTCAAACTCAATGGAAAATAAACCCACCCACGCTATAATCTTGCAACCAGATCCAACCACCCTCCTAGTAGCGACGGGAGAAGGCAGTGGCAGCAGCTAACGGTGACCTTTTACGGTGACAGCCACCACCGCGAGGTGGTGGTGGCGGTTCCCTTGTTTCCCAGCCGAAAATCCACACGCACTCGCACTTAATCGGGATCTGGAGACTGAAACTTCCCAACTCAGCCACCACGGGTGGCAAACAACGACCAACACCCACCACCGGTTCCTACCGATGTACACGATGTCGGCCACAGAAAGAGTGAAGGAGAAGACGTAGGTGGGAGGCGATGATCCAAACCGAGAGCCCCTTTTCCGTTCACGACTTGCACGGTGACGAAAACCACTTGCTTTCTCAGTCTCGGCGATTCTCCGGCAGCAACGTCGCAATGGCGACCTTCCATGGCAGTGTGGCGGTCGGCGGTGCTCAATGGCGAGGCAGCAGGCGCCCCGCTTGATCAGAACAACGAATGAAAGGTCGAGATGGCAGCTGGAGATTTGACGAACGGCAGAAGGGAGATCCGGAGATGGTGGCGGCTGTAAACGATCTTCGAGGGTGGCAGCTGCTCTCCTCATTTAGGGTTAGGGTTGGAATGGAGGGGTGACAGGATATATACCCCGATCCCCTAACTTGTTCCCATAATGACATAAGTAGTCCCTCTCTCTAGAAATATTTTGCAAACTAACCCAATATTTACCCTTTCAGCCCTTAATAATAAAATTCATTACAATTTAGGTACGATAATTACCAAACATACCCTTGCCTCTAAAATTCTTCTCAAAACAACTCCATAACTTACTAAACAACCCCCACTATCAAAATTCTTCACAAATTAGTCTGAGACTTACATTTATTAATTTATTTAAATAAACAGGGCGTTACAACTCTCCCCCACTTAAATTAGATTTCGTCCTCGAAATCTTTCCTTACCATTCCTTACACGCCCAACCATTCTAGTGAGATGGTCACCATCCTGGGCACACCCTAGCCTCTTCAGGGTAGCCTTGACCAACCTTGCAAAGCCTTAAATTCCACTGGTGAACGGATTCCTCACAACAGTCTACGTCTACTATGTCTGATATCTGCTGCCTTGGGATGGTCTGATCCCCTGACAAACCACTCATACTAAATCATTGCCGAATCCGGTCCTCTTGTCTCTCAGCTGCCTACCTATCTCCTGATAACTCAGGGCTCTCACTAGAAAAACAGAACCACGACTCCATTATCCCTGTGGTTCACTAATACTTGGCCAATGCTCAGCTATCTCCACTGTGAGTGACTTGTCACTATCCATTTCAACCAGATATTATGTCCGCACTTGCAACCTAAACACAATTACTAACACTGCCCAAACACTGAAACTGTACGAACACTGAACTGCCTAAAGCAGTATGTTGCCACATGGCTGCTTCCTGAAATATATCTAGGCCTTCCTGGTCTCAACTGATTCGCCAATTATCTGAAGTACCGGGTTCCGGCCCGGTTGCGGAGCCAAAGGACTCCCATTTTATAGGCCATAACCTTATACCCCCCTTATAGATCGGCTTCGTGAATGAGGCCTACTAACGGTAAGACTAGCATTTAGCTTATACATTTATAATGATTATTCTTATAATATTATAATATTATAGGGGTGAATTTTAAACTTGTAAATTTCTAGGGTTTGGAATTTAATTATTTCAAAATTAAACTTTTAATCAAAAATTTAAATTCCAAAACTTGGGGCAAGTTTTGAAACATTTCAAAATCATCTATATCAAAATTCAGATAAACAATTAAACAATTAATTTGGTGATTATCTAATTTTGACCTAATCCAATTGCATGCATGATAATTGATCAAATAATTCAAATAATTAACATTTATCAAATAAGGTAATAATTATTTAATTAAATGACCAAAATCTTTTATTTTGACAAAGATAATCATCTACAATCAATAAAATTTGGATTTTATCAATTAGTAACACTTATGGTAATTATCCCAAGTCAAAATAAGCAAAATCCCGAAATTCCCTATGTCTGACTGCCCGACTCGCCGAGTCCCTTACTGGACTCGTCGAGCTCATCCTACTTGGCGAGTCCTCTTTGGGACTCGACGAGTCTGTCAGACTGAAGGCCAAAAAATCGAATTCAAGCAATGAACAATTATATAATGCATCAAATACAATAGAAACCAAGCAAGGCTCTGATACCACTGATGGGTTTTGAGCAAAAGAACATCCTATGTGCACATGCAAAACCCTAAAGCTTTGGATCTAGGTTTCTCTACTGTACATGCAATTCATCCAAAGCTTTTATACCCTAATCTAGCATACTATTAAAATCGAGATCTATAATAAAACAAGTTTAGATGATACCTTTCAATAGTTGCAAGAATCTTCAATCTTCAAGAGCTTAGTATCACAAGTGTAATACCTCTAATGGATTACAAACACCAAAGCAAGAAGATGATCTAGAAGAGAGGAAATATGTGACATCCCCATTTTCACGGCCAGAAAAAACCGATTTTGTTTATGCTTTATAAAAATTAGAGTACCCTTTTTAATAAAAATGTTTCCGAATTTGTTCCCAGAAAAACATGATAAATGCGTTATCAAAGCATTTCCGAAGAAATGTATTTTATTCATTTTAAAACATTGGGATGTCATCGTCAATATAGAAACATAAGCATAAACAGAACTTACATTCATTATCACTAGTGATTTATATCTCCTTAATCTCTCAGTGTAACGAAACTTCATATCGACACCTCTGATTCAAATAAACTGAGTAGGTCAGGTTGGGAAACCTGGTGAGTACATAGGGTTTTCAACCCACAATAATATAATTATTATGTTTAAACATCAAACAATCAACCCAATTACCCATCCCCATTATCTTCTATACTCTTAAGGATCTACCCTAAGAATCAGCTATTCCTCGTTCATTTATTCCTAAGGATTATCCTAAGGAATCGGTACGAAATCCATCGTTGCCAGGGTTTTCTCAACGGGCACTAAATCCATAGTTACCAAGGTTTGCTCAATAGGCGCTAACTCCATAGTCATCAGGGTTTACTCAACAGGCGCTAACTCCATAGTCGTTGAGGGTTATCTCGTTTATTGACAGTATCGTTTGCGAGAGTCCACTCACAATACATGTCAATGGGTTTTTAGAGTACACTGGTGAACACATCGTTCACAACACCTACAGGTTGCGAGCCTGCTAGTGTTCCACTGGACTATCTAGAATAATATGTGGTTGTCATCCATACTCTGCTAGATGACGGGGCCAACATTTGGGAACAAGGCTTCTCACATCGTCCACCTCTTACCCTTACCTCATGGTCTATATCACCTCTCAACTCATCATCCAAATCATATTTCATCTACCCATGTTTTACCCAACATATTATGTAGATATAAATACATATACAGTTTAAATCATATAAAACTTGTATAAAATTGTTCATCCAGCATAGATAGCAAGTATACAGATAATATTCACACATAGCACGTAATTTATATTAAATACTTCATATCTATGTGTAAGATGAAAGTAACTATGCACTCACCTGATAAGGTGGTCTCTCGGTACTCGGACAGCGCTTCGTTAATCTTAAAACAATTTCCCTCGGACAAAACCTAGTATCATTACCACTAGAGTTTAGTGTAACATTAACCGCGACTAATTAATAGTCTAGCTATTATTACTATTATATAAGCGTTAAGAAACACTCTTATATAACTCATAATAATAGCCCAAATAATTATTTTAAGGTCCTAATAATGTTACTATATTAAAAACATAAGCTATACTAAAGATAGGGTAGGCATAGCTCACTTACAGCGGGTTTTTCGCAAAACCGGGCTTCGCCGGAGCAACGTTCCCGAGTCGAAAGGCTCCTTTTCTCGGGACTCCGGGAGCCTCGGGGCTTCTTTCGGGTGCTAGGGGGTTTACCTAGACTTTAGGGGGCTTAAGGGAGGCTAGAGAGAAGTTCTAGAGAGAGAAAGAGAAGATGGGAAGGTGTGAAGAATGAGGGAACCCGGCACCTCTATTTATAGGCTGGAATCTGGCTCTACTCGTCGAGTAGGAGGTCCTACTCATCGAGTCCATGGTCAGGTGTCACCACCTGGTGGCTTGCCTTGGGGAGAAAGCCTTGGCCCATATTCAGCCACGTCACCCGATTTCGCACAGCACCCTGCTGACTTCTAAACCCCGTAACTTTCGCATACAATCTCCATTTTCGACGTTATTTATATCCACGCGTAGGTAAAAACAAGATCTACAACTTTCATTTAGACTCCGTCAGCTAATTCTCGACCGATCTTAAATTTAACAGTAGGAGGAGATTATACTGTTAAATGTCTGCGTAAAATTCACAACTTCTACATACGGACTCCGTCTTCGTCTGTCCTTTTACCGTTGAGTTCCTATTAATGAGATCTTCAATTCTCATTTAGGTTGCGTAGGCCAAAAACCGCTCGAACTAAAATTCGAGTTTCGGGCCGTGCACTACTATGCCAAATCTTAGAAAATTCATAATTTCCTCATACGAAGTCAGATTTGGGCGTTCTTTTTTTGTATGTTCTCGGTTTAACGTATAGTACAACTTTTGTTTAGATCACTAAGGCTAAAAAGTCATCTATCGTAAATTCACTATTTACGTCTCCCGGTGCCCTGCCGGTTTTGCCGAAAAACTTCGACGGGCCATAACTTCTTCGTTATAACTCGGATTTCGGCGTTCTTTATATGTACGAAACCCTTGAGACATATTCTACAACTCGGCTAAGATTATTTATTCCAAATAATCATTTGTCAAAAAGTTGTTTTCGACCCCTATTATCTCTAAATTGACTAGCCCGAATCTACGGGCGTTACAAAAGAGGAGGCACAATTCCGGCTATAGTAACTCTAGGGATTCAAGGTGTAGCCGAAACTGAAGCCCTGTGGTTCCTTAAATAGTTGAGCTGCTAGGGTTTCAGTCAAAACTCTAACTGGATGACTTAGGCCCTAAGCAGCTTAAGAACCTTCTGGAATAAGGCCCCTTGGACGAAATTAGAGTGGGCTTCCACTCCAAATTTCGTCCCCCTTATACCCATGAGGATTCACAACCCAAATTCAATTATCTTATAAATGACAGTTCCAGTCCCCCTTATTTAATCATTTCTCTTTTTAGCCACAAAATTAATTCTTAATTAATTATTGACTAATATTAATTAAACTATATGATTTCTCCTTTAATATATTATTCATATAATATATTAATAAACCATAATAACCTCTCTTTCTCTCTCCATAAATCATCCTATCTAGTTGCTTCGGTGAAGGCAACCCAAAAGGACCATGCACAACCGGGTCAAGTACATACCAAATATAGTTACGGACTTAGACACTAATCCAACAAAAAATGACACTTAAGCCCACAAAATCCCAAAAAGTTACAATTTTTGGCCCAAGGCCGTGAGAAGCCCAAATAAAGCCCAATTGAGAAAATTTTTACGTTTTTAGTCCTTGTAGGATCTCAAATGCCGTAACTAACCATTTTTAGCAAAAATAATCCTTTTTGAACTCCTACTAACCGTGAGTTACTTAAATATACCCATTTTTGGTCATTTTGTCACTTTTGGATCTCTTATGCAATTTTCTTAGTTTTAAGTAACTTGTATGTATTTTAAAACCATTTCCTTGTAAGATAAGTTGAAATGAGTGTTATGTTCTACAAATAACATCATCTTTTAGTAGATCTTTAAGTTCATGGAGTTTATGACACATAATCACATATATAACAAAAAAACACACAATATCATGCATACACACATAGATCTACACAAGACAACTTGTATTCTTCCCCAAAACATAGTAAAAACTGAAAATAGGGGGTATGAACTCACTTTGGGTTGTTGTTATCGGTCTTGGATGAAGATTGAGAAGGATCTCGGCCCTAGAAGCTTTCTTGAGAGGATCCTCGAAAATATGACGATTCTAGGAGTATAACACAAGATTTGTGATGTTTTGGTGAAGATCTAAACATAAGATGGATTTATCCAAGTTAAAAGTAAAGTATCTTACCTAGTATGTGAGTTGGAGGGACCTTCTTGAGCACACACACATCCACGATATTTGAGGAGGAAACGAAAAGAGAGTTTTTCTTTAAGAGTGAAGGAGGAAATGAGAGTGATGGTGGTGCTATATGGCCGAGAAATAGAAGAAAAAGAAGAGAGTGACAAGATATTTTATGGAAACATGAGTTTTCATGGATACTTGTTGTGTATTGCATGGAGATTTGAGATGTAATTACCTTGTTATTTGTTGGTCATTAGTGACGTGGCACTCCCTAATATTCCATTGTTTTTTTTTGAAAGTGGGCCGTGAATAGGGAAGGATGGGGTTCACGGCCCAATTGCAAACGAGAAGATGAGTTCACGGCCCAATTGAGATGAGGAGATTGCTTCACGGCCCATCAAGGTTCATGATAAATAAGTGAGTTATTTTAGGCCCAACATGGCCCAATTGCTATGGTTTGACGAATGTGGGCCCAACTAGAGCCCAAATGGGTTTCATTGGCCCAAAATCATCAAATAGAAGGTTTACTGGCCCATTAGGCCCAATAAGAGGATCCTAGTCCATACTAAATTCGAACCGGGATACTTAGGGTTTCAGACCCATAGTTAAATATATGAGATGCATTGTATTAGGTTTTAAACTTCACTCAGGAGTTTTGATTCAAATGGATGATTTTGATTGAGCATAGAGTATGATATCCACTTAGGGTACAAGTCTTACAATAGTTGATGTTTACATGAGGATAGAATTTCCTAGCTAAAAATGCTAGTTGTGACAGAAACTTAGCAATATCAACATTAGCTAGGATAAGAATATTGTCCTGAATATACACCTCCTTCAAGATCAATCCCCAAAAACAAGCACTCGAAACCCCAGTTGCTAGTTTTGAATGAGAAATAGAAGTTCCAAATTCCTCCCACAACAATGATGCATAATCGACATTAAGACCATAATACATACCAACCGTAACTAAATAAACCTCAAGCTTAGACTTATCAAGTCGTGAACTCCTCACTGTTAAACACCTTAAAATAAATCCGAACAAGAAACTCTAAACAATCGGCAAGCTCAACTTCTTAAAATAACTGATAGTCGAAAGAGTGGATTGATGACCCATCTTATTAAACAGGTGAATCACTTGATCAGTTGAGACTTCATAGAAATTACCTGAAGAAGGTAACTGCAAAATTTGTGTGAACTGCTTCTTGGTAAATTTATTTATTTTGGAAGACGACATCTGGAACATAACAACTTTGGTCGTCTTGTTGTATACAACATTTGAAGCAGAAAGTGATAACCATTACATCGGAATGTCAAATGATGTAGACAGTGCAAATGAAAGAACATAATTGTTCAGAGTTTGAACGATCATCTGCAGTTCATTTGGATACACATTGAGAGATAGATTAAGACAGAGATTTATGTGCAGAATCTTCATCGTTGGTTGTGAAATCTCATCATCATTGGTGGTAACTTGATCAACATTGTGTTGTGTAGCAGCCATTTGAGTGAATCAGAGAGATTTTGGAGAGAAAATTGGCATTGAGCAGTTAGGGTTCTTGAGAGATTTGAGAGAGCATAAACTTGAAATTGGAAGGAACCTTTTCCTTAAATAATTGGCGTGGATTTTGAATTCAAACAGTTGCCCAATGAAATAATGCCACGTGAAATACTAGTTATTTAACCGTCACTATAAAAATTGCCACGAGTACAAATCGTTATCTAAATATGCATACTGATCCTTATCACTAAGATATCAAATTAGTTATCTAAAATACAATATAATATTATAATTACATACAACATAAATACAAATGTACAAATCGTTACACGTTGACGCTGGTACTTTAAGCATTGTGCTGATGTTGGCATTGGTGCTGGTAGTCAGCGTGTGAGAGTATTTTGACTCATCAAATCATAAGGCTTGACCTTACAGTATTAATTTCACCATCAATCAGTTACATTATTCCATAATTATTTCTAGGGATGTTGGTCAACAAAATTTGGGAATGAGGCCTCCATTTATTTTTGGAAAGATACATAGCTCGGTAATAAAAGGTGGAATGAGGTTACTTTTACTTAGTCTTAAAGTAAACGGATTTTTGGTGGGACGATGTTCTCTTATTCTCAACATCTAAAGAAGTTGGTCTTAGACTTCACGATCTTTCATCTAGAGATTGGTGGGTTTGGGATGTTGGTAATTGTTAGGCATGTCAAACCCAACAAATGATAGGGGTGCAAAATGACTCCAAATACACTACTTAATTGCACTAAAAAGTAATACAAGGTAAGCAAGGTCGATCAATAAAAACACGGAACAATCACTTATTCCTTTTTGCATAAGGTACTGATGGGTTATGAGCATATCTACATTCCTATGTGATCATGCAACCCTAATTGCTTTGGATATAAGTTTTTTACTAATTGAACATGCAAATTGAATATCAAAGCAATAACCCTAAAACTAGCATACAATTTTGAAAATCATATAAAAGTAGGGTTAGAATATTACCTCACTTGTTATATAGTAATAACAAGACAATCTTGATGATCTTTGACTCTTGAAAGCTTAATGCCCCAAATGTTGCACCTCTAATGGAGTCACAAACACACAATGCAACAAGATGAGTGGAGAGACACTAGAAAATCGGCTAGGGTTCTTCAAGGAAGCATAGGGCCGAAATTCTAATGCTTGGGGGACTTTATATAGCTGTGGACTGCTAGGGTTTTCAGGTGGAAACCCTAATTTCCTGCTTAAGGCTTAAGTAACCCATGCACTCCTCATTATGAGGCCTTGGATGAAAATCTTATAGGGCATCCTATAATTTTCGTCCACTCCATCATAAGGAGTCCAGTAGCCCAGTTTCACAACTATCAATGATTTGCAAAACAGCCCCTCCATTATTAATCAGTTCCTTTAATCCCAAAATTAATATCAAATTAATTTCTGATTAATTACTAATTAATAAAATGATTTCCAAATAATATATTAATCTTATAATATATTAATAAAATCATTTTGAGTACCAATTTATTATTTCACATAATAAATTCTACTCTCTCTTTCCACTAGTCATCCTGTAAAGTTGCATGAGTGAAGGCAACCCAAAAGGACCATGCTACAATCAAATCAAGTACATACTAATTATATTTATGGGCTTAGAAACCAAATCCAATAGGTACAAGTTAGTACCAAAATAAGGGGGTTTGTTTGTAAGAAGTAAAAAGACAGTCAAAGAACTAACACAACGAAAAAGAAATCAGTGATGTAAATGTTCCAAATCCATGATTTATTGTCTTATTAAGTGGTTCAATTAAGAAATGATGTTCACTCAATTCTATCCAAGTTGGTACTTGGAAATGTTAACAAACTCTAACACTTCTCATTCACAAATTTATTAGATTTAAAACAAGAACTTTAAAACTAACCTAATCTTTGAATACAAATTTAAATAAGCTCTTAGAATTAAACCAATGATTGCATTAAGCTTTATGTGAATGTTCCCAACAACACCCAATACTCCTCACAGGATCGGGAGCGTAAGGATGTGTGAATTAAGTTTACACTAAGATCATTCAATGTAAATCAATTCAATTCTTGTTACTAAGTCCAATTCCCAAAACAATTACAAGTTTTGCAATTTAGATAAATAGAATGATCTCATCCTAATTCAAATGGCTAATAAGAATCAAAATTAAAAGCAAACTCTTTGTTGAAGCAAAACCAAATTCACTAGATAGAAATTGAACATAAACATCAATTCATATGATTAAAACACAAACAAAAAGTCAAGACATAGAATTGGAAAACCTAGGGTTATAGTCGCACATGACAAGAACAAAATCAACGAGTATAGAAGAAAAATTAAAGTACCAAAGTTGCTTACAAAAATGAAATTAATCATTTCCAAATGATTTTTTCCAAGTTAATAGCCTAAAACACTCTTCAAAAGTCACCCCTGGTCCTAGAAGTGAGAGATCATATGTAGAGTGGCCCCCAAAATCGTGAAATAGATCAGAAAAGAAAACCGCCAAAATTCAATTTTTTTTGTCGAACACGACCCATCGTGTCAAAAAAAGCTGAAGTGACACGACCCCCCCCCCCCCCGTGTCCAAAGTTCGTTGCCAAAAAATTATAGTTTTTCCCTTACCCGACCCCCATGTCGATTTGCACTTGGATGACACGACCCCTGTCGATTTAACTGTTTAGAAAACTTGATTTCTTCGTTTCGACTCCGAAAATTCTGCAACTTTGCTACCGGCCCTTTTCACCATTCCCAATCCCCTCCAATATCCAAAACCACATGAAATGACATGAAAAGTATGGAAATAAAGTGTGCCAACACTTGTCCCAAAAACAAGCTAAATACAGGCACACTTGTCCCAAAAACAAGCTAAATACATCGATTATTATGGAATGGAATGAAAATAAGTGAGTTAAACATGTTGAAAAGGATGCATAAAATGCACCTAACAGTAATGGAGACAAGTTCCTTATAGCATAAACTAGAAGACTAGCTAATTGGAAACAATTCTCTTCTAAGTAGTTTGTTCATGACTAAATGGAATAATTATCTTCCTCAAAGGTGAATATCGTTTACTGGCGGTGTCGTTTGAACTAGCTTCCCACTCATATCAACGTTGATATGGGAGGTATGGATGTGCCTTGAATTGTTTGTGGAGTTTTCAATTTTGATATGGAAGATCTTTCATATATGCTTATCAAGTGTGAAGTTGCTTTTATGTTATGGAGGTTCGTTGGTAGTGGTATGATGTAAATGGTCCTAGCTTATCGGGACTGGAAGAAGTAGTCAGGGATGTCAAACCGTACAGGGCTATTTTTTTTAAAAACTGGGGGGGGGGGGGAGGGTGGGGGCGGGGTTAACCCATGTTTTAATTTTGGGGGCGGGGAGGGGATGGGCAGTCCCGTCCTGAAACCCCCCATATGGCCCCGTTAATATTATATATATATATATATATATATATATATATATATATATATATATATATATATATATATATATATATATATATATATATAATTTTATAATTTTTATAAATATAATAGATAATACCACGATATTGAGCTGCCAAAATTCAGCAAAAAAAATTCCATGTTTTTAAGTTGTTAGTATAATGTTTTTGAGATGTTATAATATTTTTGTTTTTACCATGTAGAATTTTTCTATAAATAACTATTTTTACCTTAAAAATAGTTTCTTTTAGCACAAAAACAACTTCTATTAGCCCAAAAAAAGGCAAACCAATCGGAGGCAGGGGTGGGAAGGATGGAGATTTCGGCGACAGGGGAACATGGGAATTACACGGGTAGGGTGAAGGATGCAACCCCCATCCCGTTCGACCTCGTTAACATCGCCAGGAGTAGTTCAATGGGTGGGCTAGATTAATCTCTACTTGGTTAAAAGATGGCTCTTAAATAGATTATTATGACATGTGGTGGCTTTTATGGAATAATAGGAATGTTAATTATGGGAAACGCCTCATTAGTGAGAGGATATATGTGTAGCATATTTATATGAAAGAATATTACAATGGTTCCCTACACCATACAGTTTATATAAAATACAATATAAACTAACACACACCCTCAGTTTGAGC
Organism: Lactuca virosa; assembly: GCF_052849685.1. Lineage (NCBI taxonomy): Eukaryota > Viridiplantae > Streptophyta > Magnoliopsida > Asterales > Asteraceae > Lactuca > Lactuca virosa. The sequence continues at coordinate 436,278,806 of NC_136430.1, read as the reverse complement.
ACAGGGTTTAAAAATGTCCAAGTTGTTCCGAAAATCCTGAAATAACTGTATAGGAAGACATTTAGTAAATATATCTACATACTGATGAGCCAAAGTTATATTGGTGTTGTACAGGGTTAGAAGATAAATACATGGCACTCACATTATCACAAAACAAAACCATATCTTTAGATAACAGACATGATTACTTGAGAAGAAGATTACGAAGCCAAGCAACTTCAACAACGACATTTACCACCCCACGGTACTCAGCCTCAACGGAGGACCGAGAGACAACGTGTTGACGTTTGGATGAAAAAGCGACGAGATTATTGCCAAGATACACACAGAACCCAGAGGCATACCAACGAGTATGAGGACATCCAGCCCAATCAACATCAGAATAATAAACCAAGCAATCAATGGAAGATGGTTTGATAAAAATACCATGGGATAAATTACCCTAAAGATAACAAAGAATATGCTTAAGAGAAAGGATATGAGGTTCATGCGGATCATGCATAAAGAGACATATTTACTGAACGACATATGCCATATTAGGACGGGTGAAGGTAAGATATTGCAAAGCACTGATAAAGCTCCAATATAGAGTAGGGTCAAGGACAAGATTACTATGAGGAGATGGTTTAGATTTTGTGTCAAAAGGAGTGCTACAAGGATTGAAAGAAGTCATGTTGGCTCGAGACACAATTTCCTTAGCAAAGGAAGTCTGAGATAATAACATGCCCTTATCAGTACGAGATGCAACAATTCCGAGAAAGAAGAAAAGAGGACCCAAATCGGACATGGGAAATTCAGACAAGAGGCAGGATATAATACGAGAGATGAGAACAGAAGAAGAGGAAGTAAGGATGATTTCATCGACATAGAGAAGAAGAACGATGTGATCAGAACCAAAATGATAAGTAAAAAGCGACTAGTTAGACCGACTACTAGTGAAGCCGCGAGAGGTAATAAAAATAGAAAACCGTTGGTACCAAACTCTACGGGCTTGTTTAAGACCATAGAGAGCTTTGAGAAGACGGCATACATGAATAGGAAAAGATGGATGAATATACCTAAGGGATGTTTCATGTAGACTTTTTTCAGAAAGGTCACCATGAAGGAAAGCGTTTTTGACATCCAGCTGATGTATAAGATAGTGTTTGGATATCACAATCCTTAAAACAGTGCGGATGGTGGTGGGTTTGACAAGAGGATTGAAAGTGTCATCAAAATCAAGACCAAGAAGTTGAGAGAATCCCTGAGTGACAGGACGACCATGGGCGGTTGTAACGTCCCGAAAATCATAAGTTAAAATTTTCATTTTTAATTCAACCAGAAACACCAATTTTCGTTTTTTCAATCATTCAAAAGTATATCAAAATTAAACAATTATCATAGTACAATCCCAAAATCGATAAGTTACGAAAACATGGTGGATGCGTTGCGGTCAAGTCGAGCCCTTCCCTTTCAAACTGGAAGTACCTGAAACCATAACCATAAAACCATAAGCACAAAGCTTAGTGAGTTCCCCAAAATACCACATACTATACATATCATACATACAATGGGCCATGCCCCACAACCATCAGGCCCCGCCCGGAACATATATATCAGTAACATGCGATGGGCCCGCCCAACACACTCATCAGGCCCCGCCTGGCATCGGACCCCGCCCGATATACATACAAACATATACAAGACATGAAAGAGTCATAAAGATAATTAACATACTATAACATAATCCACTGGGCCGACATGGGTGCCTTCGACCCGCAAGTACAGTGACAACTAATAAACTATAACACACTCATCAAGGCATGCATTCCATCGGGCCCCGCCCGATATACATATAATACATGCAAGGTCACTTAGACAGCTAGCAAACCAATAACTACAACAATGTTAATAGGGGGAGTGGGCAGCTGCTCTGGGTCGACCCTGAAGACGACCTTTGTAGCGATCAAGATTACATTTGCTGTCAAACTTATGACGACAGAGCCAACGATAGCCAACAATGTTGGCTCGAGGAGGAGGGGAACAAGTTCCCATGTGTTATTTGACTGAAGGGAATTTATTTCAGAATCCATAGTAGATTTCTAGTTAGGACCACAAAGGGCTCGAGCGGTATAACAATAAATAGGAAAGATATCAGAAGTAACAAATAGGTTAAAATTTTGTTTAGGGCTGAGAGACCCAGTGTGATATAGAGTAACCATAGGATGGGTTGCAGGAGGTGGGGAGGGGGTAGTGGGAGTGGAGGAGGGAGTAGTAGAGTTTAGGGAGCTACTACTAGGAGATGATAGGAGAGACGAATCACTGGGAGTGTTTTTGGTAGCGCAAGAGGTGTTTGTGACCGTGGGAGGAGATAGATGAGGCATGTCTTCAGATTGGAAGGAATCATAATCAGTGGTGGAAGGTTCATCATGAAAACTAGAGTACGGGAGGAGATCTTCATCAAATATGACATGTATAAAGATAATGGCATGTTGGGAGATGAGATCAAGGCAATGATAGCCACAATGATCAAATGAAGGACCAAGGTAAACACATGCAGATGATCGGGGAGAAAGTGTATGAGATGCAATAGAGGAAAGATTCGGATAACATATGCACCTAAAAACACGAAGATGATCGTAGGATGGAAAGCGGTCGAAAAGAAGCTGAAAAGGAGTTTGAAAATACACGTTGGTGGTGGAAAGGAGATTAAGGGTGTGAACAACAGTGGGAAACGCTTCGACCCAGAACTTAGGCGGAAGGGAGGCTTGAAATAGGAAAGTACGAAGAATGTTATTTATAGTACGTATAACACGTCTGGCCTTACCATTTTGTTGAGACGTATATGGACATGAAAAACGAATTTTAATGCCTTTATTTGCGAAAAAGGTAATTAGGGTTTGATTATTAAATTCCTGACCATTATCACATTGAAAAAGTTTGATGTTTGATTGAAATTGTGTTTACACATCAGCATGAAATTTAGAAAAAAGCATCAAAGACATCAAACTTAGCAAGAAGAGGAAACACCCACAAAAAATGTGCATAAGAGAATTTAGTACTTGAAACCACTCATAATATCAATAGGAGATTTCCATAAGTCAGAATGAACTAATTCAAACATGCGAGATGTTTTAGTAGTAGAATATGATAAAGGTAAATGACAATGCTTCCCAAGCTTACAAACATGACAGGTGGTAAGCTTATTAGTAGTACTAGAAATAAATTTGTGAGAATGTAAAAAAAATCCAACACAAAGGAGCTAGGATGACCAATCCGTCTGTGCCATGTAGAGAGAGAAACAACAACGCAGACAGTAGCAGAGAGAGAATAAACGACATGATAAAGGTCACGAACACTATTACATCTTTGAATAAATGCACCTATTTTAAATTACTTCACAGTGAAACCAATGGGTCAAAAGTGACAAAAACAGAGTTATCTGTTGTAAATTGAAGAACATAAAGAAGATTTTTAACTAGTTTTTCCGAAACATGAACATTATTTAAAGCTAAATGGTTGTGGCAATGTGGAAAAAACGTTTTACCAATATGAGTGATGGGAAGTATAACACCATTACTAACCATAATAGATCTATAACTACACGACATTTGTAACATCCAAAAATTTTACGCCAAATTTAAACTTTTCAAGCATAAATAAAACCCAATAGTATTGTTTACAAAAATGTTTTCAATTCATTATTCAATCAGAGTGTCCCAAAAGCCAGATCATAAGGATGAGGAGCGGTACGGTCACGCCTTCGCCTTGCCATGAACTCCTGAAGTACCTGAAACAATAAACTGAAAACTGTAAGCCCGAGGGCTTAGTGAGCTACCCCCAAAATACCAATACCACACTGATAATACCATATCCGTAATAACCAATCAATCAACATGCATACTGGGCCATCGGCCTGACTGGACCGCCCTACAGGGCCTACAGTCCAACTGAATCTATACCGAGCCTTCGACATGACTGGACCGCCACGTGGGCCTACAGTCTTCTCGGACCGCTCATAGGGTGTGTTGGCCTTCAGCACAAAGCAGGACCGCCTCAACCCAAACAACAAGCAAATACCCATGTGCGCATAACTAACATTTACTGGCATATACAAACATCGAACATATCTATCTCACTGATTACCAAACATATCAATCTCTCATAACTAAAGCACTGACCTAGCAGGTCACTAACATATCAATCCCTACGGATCATAAGAGCATAACATACTGTCTATCCTGATTCTGATCTAACAGATCATATGCACATGCAGCATACCATAACGATAACAACTAAAGGGTCGGCCTTGGTGCCTTAGACCCTATCGATATAGTGAGGATAACTCACCTTGCAGATGTCGACTCGGTAGATAAACTTCAACCCTCGGATCACTGCCACAAACTCCACCACCTATTACCATGGTATAATCATACCCATAAGCTATCTAATCAAACCCTGGTCAAAGTCAAAGTCAACAGTCCATGTTGACCTTGTGTCGCTGAGTACCCCCCCCCCCCTCGGCTACTCGCCGAGTTCCTTGAATTACTAACCCACTCGTCGAGTCACCTGAGTGACCCGTCGAGTTCCTTTGGTTTACGATCGAGACCCTAAGGCCACTCGTCGAGCTTCCTTCTTGCAACTCGACAGTTACCCGCGCATACGTAATTTGGGGCAACCTCATCCGACTCGCCGAGTTGTTCATACACTCGTCGAGTCTACGACAATCTTCATCGGACTCGCCGAGTTGTTCTTCCAACTCGCCGAGTTCATGCCTATCTTCATGTGACTCACCGAGCCGACCATGCGACTCACCGAGTCCCTTCAGTCCTTTTTGCCATACAGACTCATTTGAGCCATGCAGCGCCTCCAAACTACAGATCCAAGCTTCTGAGGCATGCTTTTCACGTAAAGTTGCAAACTTTACGTGCATGCATAGCTACAAGGGCTCTTAATGTCAAATCCAATCTCACAATGTGAGTTTCATACTCAAAGAGACTTCATACATGACCAAATTTAGAGCTTTATGACTCTAGAACTCAAGAAGGGTACAGATCTGAAGTTACAACTTCAGATCTAGCTCATATCCCACATTACCATCTCAACCAACCCATAAAAACCCTAGATCTCAACCAAAAGAGGTCTAGAAAGAAAAAGGAGAGAAGGTGACGACTTGATACCTCCAAATGATGCTATCTGAGGTAGATTTCTGATTTCCCACACGTCCTTGCTCCTAGCCTTTTGTTCCCCAAGCTCTTCTTCTCAAAAGATATCCTCTCCAAAGCTTTACACACACAAGAATGAAACACCACACAAACTAGGGTATTCTGAGCTCTCAAAGGACTGCAAAGAGGCCAAAGGAGGCTTATGTTTCCTTAAATAGGGTGCAAAACCCCGGTATTTAGGGTTTCCTCTGCCAGCTCCTACTCGTCGAGTCCCTTCATGGACTCGGCGAGTAGGTCACTAAACACGCGTACCAAGCCCGTTGCTACTCGACGAGTAGGGCAACCAACTTGTCGAGTAGGCATTGAAACCAATTAAATTCTTATTTAAACAATACCTGAGAATTGGGGCGTTACAACATTAGAGTGAGCATGTTACCTGAATTGAATAACATGTGAGAGGTAGCTCTAGAGTCCATGTAAGTGTTGTTTTTGGGCGGAGGTTAAAAAGATGCAACTTGAAACACGGATGCTAAGTATGTGAACTATTGAGGAGTGGATTTCACGTGACCACCGCAGGAAACACCACCGATGAAATGTGGTTGTGGATAGGAACTTGGAGGCTGCAGATTAAAATGACCGGAGTTCGCCTGAAATGGTTGCTGAGCTATGTATCCGAGGCGACTAGCTGCTTGTAGAGGACCTGTTGCATATGGCAACTGCTGAGTGAAGACTGATTGTTGACCAAGAGCATGTTGTTGTAGAGGAAGTAGATGAGGAAGCTGCGGATGTTGGAACAAATGCGTCGAGGGAGGAGACTGAAATGACATCAGTTTAGGCTACTGATGCGGGATAACTGTCGCAGCATGTGTGTTACCAAAGGCAGCATAGGGCTACTGTAATGGAGCGTTTCCCAAGATTACAACGAAGTTTAGTTGCAGATCCATAGAATTCCCATGAGAATTGTTTTTGGAAGAATTTCTAGTATTGTTTTGGTTTTGCTCTATCGATTCTTTTATTTTCCCTAATTATTTGATGAGGAAAAGAGAGTCGTACTTTGAGACATAGATGAATCATTTACTGCATCGGAAGCCGCCTCTCGAGATTCATGCAATAAAAGCATTTTTTTGCCTCAAAGAATGAAGGAAAAGACTTCATGTTGGTGATGACATCAACAATGATATGGTAGGAGGGTGGTAATTGATGCAAAATTTGCATCACTAACTCAATTTCCTTGATGTTAGAATCAACATATTTGAGATCATTGGCTATATTCTTGAGCGTGAGACAAAACTCGGTAATGGAGATTGAAGCCTTCTTTGTGCTGTGAAATTGATCTTGCAATTGTAGCATACGTGATAATTTTTTTGTTCCTAAAAAATTCATCCAACCTGTCCCAAAGGTATTTGGTAGCGCAATCATCGCTAGAGATAATTTGAAGTAACTCGGGATCACATGTACTATAAAACCAAAACTTAATTTGTGCATCAATCTAATACGATTCCTCATCATCATCCCCGATGGGGACCGATTTCCTGAAAATATGGTCATAAGACAGAGTACTTATAAACATGTTACAAACAATTAATTAAAATTGCGTTGTTAGTATACATAGTAGTCCAATGGTAAACCAAAAGCGTTGATGTCGTTATGTCATATATCTTTGATTCAAAAACAATATTGAAATATTTTAAGCAGTTAATTAAAATTATTAAAAAAGTATCGTTGAAACAATTTACTTCTAACGATAAATTTTAGTCAATATAAGATTATTGGAAAGATTTTAGCCAAAAGTCTTTGTCTTGTGATTGGTGATTTAGTTAGTATTCCGTAGTTGGCTTTTGTTTTAGGTCATCAAATTCTAGACGACCCTATGATTTTGACTGAAGTTATATCTGTTGGAAAATTGGTGTTAACCAATTTATAAAAATAGGTTTTCTCCATTTTTTTAACACGTCCAAAATGGATTTAATATTAATGAGAAATTAATCCTTAAAGTAAGGGTGTTGGAATAAGTAAATAAAAGAGTTTAATGGATGGGAGAAAGAAAAGAAAAATCCAGGGACATTTCTTGAAAATATTTCTTTCATTTGTAACTGAAATTGTAATTAATATTACAATTTAATTACATATTAACACACATTAATCTTAATCTTTGTGATTAATAGAAGTGTTTAAATGGCAGGTTATAGAATGTGTAGTATAAATACCACTACTCTACAATCATTTGAGAACACCAAAACAATTCAAGAAAGCTCTCTTCTTCCCCACTTCATCTTCTTCTTTTTCTAGCTATATTAAGGATATAATCCATGCCTATTGAGGGTTCAAGTGGTCTAGAAGAACCACTTGAAACTGTTGTATCCTGGGAAACAAACACCTGGTAGCGTGCGGATTTGTTTTAAGGACATTGTGTTAAACACATGCCTCAGTTTTTTTATTTTCTTTTTTGTTTTCATACATTACCGGGATATTATTCCTACAATATTAAATCAAATTCGTTTGTATGAATCGAACTAGAAATCGGAAATAATTTTACTTACATTATTTTGATATTGTATGATTTTCATAAGAAAAAATGGATTGTTTTGTGATTTTGAAGCACCTTTGGTCATTAATTCATTAAGACATGTTTTTTTATTAAGTATTGAATTTTCTAGCTTCGATACTGATTTCATTAAGTATCCAATGGGTTAATAAGCTAGCTTAAGCTCAAAAACACAATTTATGTGTTGCTCTGAAATGCTCTAATCTGTCCCAATCTTTTAAAAATCATAACTTTGTCATGAATGCTTAATTTTTGTTGAAACTAATTCTCAAAGTTTGGTATATGAGTCTACTTCATTTCATTAATGTTGCCCGAAATCTGGAAACAATTCTAACTAGGGTGAAAATACGATTTTCACTGACCGGTTAGGTTTTTAGCAGCTATGATACATAGTTTTGTAAAATTGTAGAAAAATCGTATGAACTTGTAAAAGTAGTCGCTGGGAAGCTGAGAGACAAGGCTACAGGATTATGAACTTAGATTGCATTTTTGACAGGTTTAAGTGGGGCTAAAGCAGTCTTGAACAGACTACATAGTTTTGTGAAAAACAAAAAGGCTTTGTTTTGTCAAAAACAACTTCAATTTTATGTAAAGCAGCTTTGGAAATTAGAAAACAACTTGGTATTTCTGGAAAACAGCTGTAAAACTGAAAAAGCATCTTGGTTTTACTGAAAAACATTACATTTTTAATAGTTTTGTTGAAAGAAAACATTAGATTTTCTAATATCATAATTTATGCATCAGTTTTCTATATGAGAAATCAAGTTTCAGAATTTCTGAATCAGAAATCAAGTTTCATAATTGTTCAAATATAGAATTTTAATTATGTTGAGTTTTGTCCAAATAAGAGGCAAACATATTTTCTGGAAATTAGAATTCTAAACATTTATATTTAGTGTATAAATGATTTCAGAAATGTCACCATCCAAAGTGGAATGATTTTCGAAGTAAACTCTATGGATGCTAACTCCATTGAGTAATGAATTGATATGAGTGATACATGCCATGTGTGCTCAAAGATCGAGTTACTCAAGAATTATAAGGTTGTCCAAGTTGAGGCAGAAATTTATTATTGAAATTGTGATTCTAAACACTTAAATTTGGTGTTTAAAACATTCCAGATCTGTTGAATCATCTCGGATTGGTGCCAGTCGGCATAGCTCTTCTGCCGAATCTGAGCAGTCTGTAATCTCTGCCTGATCTGTTGAATCATCTCCATAGTCTAAACAACCATTTTGGTCCGCCCCATAACCCTGTGACCATCCTTGCCCTAGTTAACTGGGAGGTGAACCGAACATGGAACTTTTGCCAGTTCCTCATGGAACTTCTACCAAAAGCGGAAGGTGAACCGAACATAAGGGTCTAAAAACATGGAGACCAGAACCCCATGGCGAACAACGATATCACAAACATACACATCGACCAACTTCTCGGCCGATAAACTCTCCGGAATCACTAGAAAGTGGGCACTCTTGGTTAATCGATCTACGATGACCCAAATAGCATCAATACCCTTTGTTGTCTTCGGCAGCTTGGTGATAAAGTCCATCGAAATCTGCTCCCATTTCCACATGGGAATCTCCAGAGGCTGCAGCTTGCCATGCGGCCTCTGATGCTCAGCCTTCACCATCCTGCAGGTCATGCACCTCTCCACGTACCAGACGATCTCCCCCTTCATACACTGCCACCAATAGCTCAATCTCAGATCCTGATACATCTTGGTGGCCCCCAGATGGATAGAAAAATGAGGCTTCCGAGCCTCCTCCAATATAATCTGTCTGACCCCACCAGACATCAGAACCCAGACCCAACCACATCGGGTCAATAACTCACGACTATCTGGAACAAATCTGGAAATCTCACCCCCGATCCTTTCTTTCTTCCAACTTTCTTCCCGCACACCCTTGTCCTGAGCCTCCCTAATCAATCCCAAAAGTGAGGAATCCACTGATATCCTCATACACGCTATCCCATCTGAAGACCCAACCGGATTGCGGTTCAAGGCATCCACCACCGCATTCACTTTACCCGGATGGTAAAGGATCTCGCAGTCATAATTCTTGACTACGTCCAGCCACCTGTGCTGCCTCATATTAAGGTTCAGCCAATCCATAATATGCCTCATACTCTTGTGATCCATGTAGATAGTACAACGGACCCCATAAAGATAATGCCTCCAAATCTTGAGGGAAAAAACCACTGCCCCCAACTCCAGATCATGCGTGGGATATCACGTTTCGTGCAACTTCAGCTTCTACGAAACATAAGCTATCACTCGTCCTATCTCCATGAGTACCGCCCCCAAAATAGTGATAGATGCATCAAAGAATACCAAAAAAATCCTCAATTCCCTCTGGGATGGTCAAAACCGGCGCCTCACATAATCTCTGTAAAGGGTCTCAAATGTCGACTGCTGCTCAGGGCCCCATCGGAAATCCACCCCTTCCCCGTCAGACGATTGAGGGGTACTGTAATATTGGAGAAATCCTGAATGAATCTCCGATAATACCCTGCCAATACCAAGAAACTCCTGATATCCGAGGGACATTTCGGAACCTCCCACTGCATCACAGCCTCGATCTTGGCCAGATTGACCAATATCACATCCTAGTTAACGACGTGTCCAAGGAACCGAACCTCTCGTAATCAAAACTCGCACTTCAAGAACTTAGCAAAAAACCATTCTCGCCTCAAAACCCCCAGAAGCTCATGAAGATGCTCCTCATGCTACTCTCTGGTCTTGGAATATACCAAGATATCATCAATGAATACAATAACCGAACGCTCGAGCATCGGCGTTCGTACTCGATTCATCAAATCCATAAATACTGCAGGTGCATTGGTGAACCCAAATGGCATCACCACGAACTCGTAATGTCCATAACGAGTCCGCAACGCGGTCTTCTCCACTTCCTCCTCTCTCACCCTGACCTGATGATACTCGGACCTCAGATCTATCTTAGAGAACCAAGATGAACCCTGTAACTCATCAAAGAGGTCATCAATCCGTGGAAGGGGATAACGGTTCTTCACCGTTAACTTGTTCAAATCCCGGTAATCAATGCACATCCGTTGTGAACCATCCTTCTTCTTGACGAACAAAATCGACGCTCCCCACGTAGAACTTCTCGGACTGATGAACTGCTCGCCTAGCAGTTCCTGCAGCTGAGATGACAACTCCTGCATCTCAGGCGATGCCAAGCGGTACGGCGCCTTGGAAATCGGGGCCGCACCTGGAACAAGGTCAAGCCTGAACCCGACCTGCCTCTCAGGAGGCACACCGGGTAACTCCTCCGGAAATACATCAGCAAACTCCCTGACAATCGGGACCTCTGAAACTGAAACCTAATCCCCAACACGCGCATCCACCACACAAGCCAAATAACTTGCACACACGCGCTGCATATACTGCCAAGCTCTGGATGCCGAACAAAACCCTGAACCTATCCTGGTGCCCTCTCCATAGATAACCAGTTCTCCCCTACTTTGGGTCCGAACTACCACTCGATGGCCCTCACAATCAATCATAGCACCAAAACAGATCAGCCAATCCATACCCACAATCACGCAGACATTCCCCATGGGTATAGGGATCAAACTGATTGTATAAGGCACCTCGAAGATCTCCAGAATACAACCCTAATATACTGATGATGCAGAAACCCCGTGTTTGTTTTGATGGGTTTTGAGCATTCTAACACTTCCTAAGTGTACATGCAACCCTAATAACCTTGGATCTATGTTTGTCTAATAATCATGCAAAGTTGAATTCCAAGGTTATATTCCTATCTAGCATACATGGGGAACATTTTTAACTTGAATGAAAGATAGAATAACTTACCTTGTTGTTGATTATGATCCTTGAAACCTTGTGAGCCTAGCACCCCAAGTGTGATGCCTCAAATGCTTCACACAACACCAAATGCAAAGGAGTAAACTTTGAGAGAATCTTACACTTGCAAAATCGGCTCTAGCCCTCTTGTTTCTTATGTGTCGCCTATTTTGGTGGAGAATGGGTTTCTTATATAGTGTTGACACATCTAGGGTTACACCATGTAAACCCTAATGTGTCATGACTCTTCATTTCCATGACCCATGGGTTTGTAACTCCCATGGAGCCTCCATGGAGCATTCAATGGGTTTAACCCAACTTGATTATCCATGGAGCCTCTTAGCCCACTATATAAGATATGGAAGATTTACATAATCTACCCATATATTTAATTAGTTATCTTTTGATCACTTAATTAATTCTAAATTAATTATTAATCAAACTAATTAAATAATATTATTAATATATTAGAACTTATAATATATTAATAAACCATAAGTGTTATTTCTCTCATTTTAGTTTATCCAATTGCATGGTGCCATGCAACCCAAATGGACCATGTCGGGTCGGGTCAAGTACATACCAGAAATAGTTATGGACTTAGACACCTTATCCAACAGTCTCCCACTTGGATAAGTCTAATAATTATAACTGCAATACTTCAGGAACCGATCGGCAATCGTAGCTCTTTCAAGGTCTCTTGGAACTGAGAAGATGATGATACACCATTTAAGATAAGTGATCATATAATCCTCTGTTCTAGATATCAGCCGGACAAATACATGGAACAATGTCTTACTTATTGTCCAGCAGTTTGTTTCCCGATTTCCGATTTGTTTGACAAAAAACTTAATTGAACACATCAACTTAGTTCTGACCGGGCCCGGTACATAGGTCAAAACAAAATCATCGAGGGGCCCAGATATCAGCTTCTAATCCAAGAAGGAACAGATAAACTTCGACTCATATGTTTGTTCTACTACTCATTGAATTATACACAAGAGCACGTTTTATAACATCGAGTTACCAATGAGTTTTCGTACAATCAATGCATAACCAACTCATAAGTAACAAATCATATATCTAGGTTTGAAGACTTATATGATATTACCGTCTCACGATCACTCGAGATAAATTCCATGAAGTGATTCCAGTGAGCGTGGGTTGAGTCCAATGCTCGGAACTTATGAGCACTCATGAGTGTTGTAGCCATGTCCAACAACTTAGACCTCTACTACCAATCATGACAGTCTTGATTCATACCTACTTCCGACATATGACCGACTGTGGAGGTTCGAATAATATGAATTACCAAACATAATTATTCTGGAAGTCAAAACATGCAAAAGAAATATAGTAAACGATCGACAAGAGATAGCAACACTTTACTCATAAATAAAACACCTTTTATTCATCATCTAATGTCAATTACACTTTACAAATTTCAAGGTTATCTAACTACTAAATCTAATATCATCCTTCAGCCCTATGCTCCGAGCATGTTGGAGATGTTTAACCGGAGTCAGTCCCTTCATGAGGGGATCTGCTGGATTCTCATCCGATGATACCCTCTTTGCCACGAGGAGTCCTTCTTCTATTCGATGTCTGATGAAATGGTATTTTCTGTCGATGTGTCTGGATCTCCCGTGATCCCTTGGTTCCTTGGCTAAGGCAACTGCACTTTCACTATCACAGAAAATTTCCATTGGCTCTTTAATAGCTGGTACAACTCCAAGGTCTCTAATGAAGTTCTTCAGCCATATCGCCTCCTTTGCTGCCTCGCTAGCTGCTATATACTCTGATTCGCAAGTTGAATCAGCCACTGTCTCTTGCTTGGAACTCTTCCAAAAAATTGCTCCTCCATTTAAGGTAAAGTCCCAGCCTGACTGAGAGCGGAAATTATCCCTATCAGTCTGAAAGCTAGCATCACTATACCCTACAACTCTCAAGTCTTCACTCCCACCGAGGGTAAGGACCCAGTCCTTAGTCCTCCGTAGGTACTTGAGGATATTCTTTACCGCAGTCTAGTGTGCCTTGCCAGGGTTCCCCTGATACCTGCTAACCATGCTCAAAGAAAAGGCTACATCAGGTCGAGTACACGTCATAGCATACATGATCGATCCTACAGCCGAAGCATAAGGTATTCGACTCATTTCTGCTATCTCAGCCTCAGTACTAGGGCTTTGTGTCTTACTCAATCTGGCGTTACTCTGGATGGGTAACTCTCCTTTCTTGGAGTCCTGCATGCCGAATCTCTTCAACACCTTATCCAAGTAAGAACTCTGACTAAGTCCAATTAGTCTTTTACTCCGGTCTCTCAAGATCCTTATCCCTAGAATATAGGCAGCTTCTCCTAGGTCCTTCATAGAGAAACACTTCCCAAGCCAGGACTTAACTTCCTGCAGAGTTGGGATGTCATTTCCTATGAGTAGTATGTCATCCACATACAATACCAAAAAGCTAACTATACTCCCACTAGCCTTGACATATACACAAGATTCATCTTCACTCCTAGAAAAGCCAAATTCTTTGACTTTCTCATCAAAGCAAAGATTCCATCTGCGAGGTGCTTGCTTTAACCCATAAATGGATTTCCCAAGCTTACACACTTTATTAGGGTACTCTGTATTGACAAAACCCTCTGGCTGACTCATGTAAACATCCTCAGCCAACTTTCCATTAAGGAAAGCGGTTTTGACATCCATTTGCCATATTTCATAGTTATGAAATGCAGCTATGGCTAACAGAACCCTAATAGACTTAATCTTGGCCACTGGAGAAAAGGTCTCATCATAATCAACTCCCGGAGTTTGTGAGAAACCCTTTGCAACCAGTCGTGCCTTATAAGTGTGTACATTACCATCCATGTCGGTCTTCTTCTTGAAGATCCATTTGCACCCTATAGTCTTACGACCTGGTACATTCTCAACCAAGTTCCAAACTTGATTGTCATACATGGACTGTATCTCGCTGTCCATTGCCTCTTTCCACTTGGCTGACTCAGGGCCTGCCATGGCTTCCGCGTAACTGTTAGGTTCATCCAGACCTATCAGTGTCTCATCACTGATAAGTGTATCACCTTCCGCAGTAATATGGAATCCATAGTAATGCTCAGGTGCATTCCTAACCCTTGTGGAATGCCTCAGAGGTACAGACTTGTCAATTGGCTCAACAGAAGTTTCCTCCTCAAGTTGAGTGCTAGGGTTTGAAGTTCCTTCAGCACTTGACTCTTGAATTTCTTCAAGGTCAACTTGCCTCCCACTGTCTCCTTGGCTTATGAACTCTCTCTCTCTCTCGAAAGAAAGCCCTCATAGCTACAAAGACCACATTCTCACTAGGTCTGTAGAAGAGGTAACCAAAGGATTTCTGTGGGTAGCCGATGAAAATACACCTCTCACTTCGAGGTTCGAGCTTATCATGAGTCTCGCGTCTCACGAAAGCCTCGCAACCCCAAATCTTAATGTGGTCTAGTTTGGGTACTTTACCAGTCCACATCTCATGAGGAGTTTTGGCAACTTTCTTTGTGGGAACTAGATTAAGGATATGGGCGGCAGTCTCTAAGGCATACCCCCAAAATGAGATTGGTAGCGAAGCTCGACTCATCATGGAACGAACCATATCCAACAAGGTTCGATTACGCCTCTCAGCTATACCATTCAACTGCGGTGTCCTGGGAGGTGTCAATTGTGAGATAATCCCACATTCCCTAAGATAGTCGAGGAACTCTGAACTAAGATACTCACCACCTCGATCGGATCGAAGCATCTTAATGTTCCTGCCTAATTGATTCTCGACTTCCTGTTTAAACTCTTTAAACCTCTCAAAAGTCTCTGACTTATGCTTGATTAAGTAGACATATCCATATCTACTGTAATCATCAGTAAAAGTCAAATAATAACGATTAGCATCCCTTGTGGCATGTTTGAAGGGCCCACACACATCCGTGTGTATAAGATCCAACAAACCTTCACCCCTCTCACAAGAGCCTGTGAAGGGTGACTTTGTCATTTTTCCAAGTAAGCATGATTCGCAACTATCATCTGACTTTAGGTCAAATGACTCCAATACTCCATCCTTTTGGAGTTGGCCTATGCGTTTCTTGCTTATATGTCCAAGACGACAATGCCATAATGATGCTTTATCCAAGTTATTATCATTAACAGAATCAATACACAATACATTATTTCCTAAGTTATCAACCACAGATACAGTTTCATACACACCATCACAAGGTAATGCTTTAAAATAAAGAACATTATTAAATAAAGCATTAATCGAACCAACTTCATTATCAAATGAAAAGGTGAAACCTTGTTTATACAATGCATGAAAGGAAATAATATTTCTTGCCATTTCTGGCGAATAACAACATTTATTCAAATCTAAACTAAACCCACTACTTAGTGATAAAGTGTAAACTCCAATCTTGGTGACAGGTAAAGCTTTCCTATTCCCCATGATTAAGTTTATTCTTCCATGCTCCACATTCTCACTTCTTCTTAGTCCCTGCAAATCAGAACAGATATGAATACCACAACCGGTATCAAGGACCCAAGAGTTGGAATGGGGTGAGTTATTAGATAAGATAGTGTAAATACCTGCATGGTTGGGTTTAACTTTCCCATCCTTCACATCTTGCTGGTACTTTGGGCAGTTCCGCTTCCAATGTGACTTTTCATGGCAATAGAAGCATTCAGCCTCTTTAGGGTCAGAAGAAGGAGTGACAAAACCTTTCTTGGTTCCACTTGAAGAAGAGACATCAAGGGTCCTAGCCTTGGTACCCTTCGAAGAGCTCTTCCTCTTCTTCCCTCTACCTTTCCAGATCGCCAAAACCGGGGCGGAGTTTGGAGAAGGAGTGTTAACAACCGACTTACCCTTAAGACCTGTTTCTGCGGTCTTGAGGAGACCCTGAAGTTTGCTGAGTGTGACCTCTTCCTTATTCATGTGATATGTCATGCGGAATTGATCATAGCATGATGGTAAGGAGTGCAAAATGATATCTATTGCAAGCTCCTCAGGGAAGTTCACATTAAGCTTCAGCAACCGATCCACATACCTTTGCATTTTCTGCATGTGGCTCGTGACGGATTCCCCGTCCTTCATCATGGTTGTTATGATAGAGCATATGATTTCATACCTCTCTTGTCGTGCACTTTGATGGTATCTTTCCATCAGATCTTGGTGCATTTCAAAATGGTAGAAGTCCTCATAGGACTTTTGGAGTTCCGCTGTCATGGTGGCCAACATGATGCATGCCACTTTTGTAGCATCCCTTTCATGTGCCCGGAAGTCAGCGATCTCCTGGGGAGTTGCAGTGGTCTCATCAATCTCCTTCAGCTCCTTGTCAAGGACATATTCTTTGTCCTCGTAGCGGGTAATCATCCTGATGTTTCTGATCCATTCATTGAAGTTGGATCCATCAAAAGTGACTTTCCCACACAAGTTCATAAGGGTAAAGGAGCCATTAGGATTAGAGCCAGAAGCAGCATTGTTTGAAGACATCTGAAAGAAGAGAACAAGATTAGTTTAGATATTAAGAGAGTCCTTAATAAAACACCCAAATGTAATATTAAGGCTAGGATCCAATCACAATATATTATAACTTAGAAGAGGTATGCCGTAATCCAAGCTATAACATATTTGAAAGGTAGGTGAATGACGATTCACCAATTTCCACCATGAAAAACGAAATATAAATATTAGGTTTTTAATTGGTTCTTAGAAATTCCTAGATTCTTTTGAGATTCAATGAACTTTTCAAAGGCATGTTTCAATCTCGAGTGTGCCCTCCAAGTTTTGTGACTGGGATACCGAGGATCACAAAACGAGGTGTGAAGTAACCATGCAAATCACTTGGTACACTCAATGTTTATTACTCAATCGATGTGCCGGTTAACCACACGAGCTCCACCGACCTATAATAAACTTTAAGTCACCCTTTACCTACCTTGTTAAGTCCAAGTTAGTGTGCCGGTTAACCACACGAGCTCCACTAACGACTTAAACAAAGTGTAAAGTGTAATTTCATGGATTAGCACCTTATTCACATTTTCCTAAAGTAACTAAGATTGGGAATTTAATAAAAGCATTCAGTTACTTTATAATATTCATCATACTTTTAATGAGAATTTATAAGTCCTTGTCCTACCCGTTCGGCTAACGACCCTCCACCGATCAAGGAAGCGGTGGGTGAGAGTGGACACCCATTAAGTTGCCATTTTATAGGCAACAACCTTATACCCCCCTTATAGACCGGCTTCGTGAATGAGGCGTACTAGCGGTAAGACGACTTGTCGTTATACATATATATATATTAGTAACTTATAATATTATAAAGTATAAGGGTTGAATTTTAACTTTTAAAATTCTAAGGGTTGGAACTAAAGTTTTAATCAAGACTTTACATGTTCCAAAACTTGAGGGCAAGTTTTGTAAACTTCCAAAACTTTTCATTTCTTATAACTTATGAATTAATTGAGTAATAAAAATGAAGACTCTTCATTTTTATAACTCTTGTGTTCTTTTAATGGCTTTAATAAAAGTGAGACTTTTGGTTTTCCATAACTTGAGGACAAGTTATGGACTCCATTAAAACACATTATAATCATGAATTAAACTACCATGAAGGTTACAAACAATTCCTATGATCATCTAATCTTCATAAGTTCAAGAACATGAATATGAACACTTTCAAGAATCAAAAAATTACACTTAAAAAAAACTTGTAATTTTAATAATTGCCATTGTAAATGGATTAGCATAAACATTACACCATCTAAAACAAGCTTTAAAACATCAAAACAGTTTAGGGTAATGTTTCTAGTCCATTTCCAGCAACAAATGTGCAAACTTTCATACGAGCAGAAAACAGAAAAACGATTTTTTTTCAAGCTGTTTGCACACAAAAAAAAAAAACAACAAACAAACCTAGGCTCTGATACCACTGATAGGTTTTGAGCATTCTAACACTTCCTAAGTGTACATGCAACCCTAATAACCTTGGATCTATGTTTGTCTAATAATCATGCAAAGTTGAATTCCAAGGTTATATTCCTATCTAGCATACATGGGGAACATTTTTAACTTGAATGAAAGATAGAATAACTTACCTTGTTGTTGATTATGATCCTTGAAACCTTGTGAGCCTAGCACCCCAAGTGTGATGCCTCAAATGCTTCACACAACACCAAATGCAAAGGAGTAAACTTTGAGAGAATCTTACACTTGCAAAATCGGCTCTAGCCCTCTTGTTTCTTATGTGTCGCCTATTTTGGTGGAGAATGGGTTTCTTATATAGTGTTGACACATCTAGGGTTACACCATGTAAACCCTAATGTGTCATGACTCTTCATTTCCATGACCCATGGGTTTGTAACTCCCATGGAGCCTCCATGGAGCATTCAATGGGTTTAACCCAACTTGATTATCCATGGAGCCTCTTAGCCCACTATATAAGATATGGAAGATTTACATAATCTACCCATATATTTAATTAGTTATCTTTTGATCACTTAATTAATTCTAAATTAATTATTGATCAAACTAATTAAATAATATTATTAATATATTAGAACTTATAATATATTAATAAACCATAAGTGTTATTTCTCTCATTTTAGTTTATCCAATTGCATGGTGCCATGCAACCCAAATGGACCATGCCGGGTCGGGTCAAGTACATACCAGAAATAGTTATGGACTTAGACACCTTATCCAACATGTTTTCGATAGAAACTCGCAACAGACACTATAACTCCTCAATGGGCATATCAAACTCCCTACTGATCGATCGAGACACAAAAGACCGACTCGCACCCGAGTCAAACAACACTAAAGCAGACAAAGAGTTCACTAGGAACGTACCTAACAGAGGCACATAGATAAGCAAAACATAAAACATAATCAACAGAATAATAAATAGAAACATACCAGTCACAACATCTGGAGATGCTCTGGCCTCCTCGGTAGTGAGTTGAAAAGTGCGACCTCGAGCCCTCGGGGGCTCCGCCCTCCCTTAGAGCCCATCCGTGATCCTCAGAGTAGTTGGCGCCGGGGCCTACGACGGTTTGGCGGCGATCAATGGATAGTTAACTTTCACATGGCCAACCTGATCACAATGATAGCAAATCCTGGTATTCGGAGCTGGGACCAGCTCGTGGCAATCCCTTGCATAGTGGCCCTCCTTGCTACATTTGTGGCACACATTACCTGATCGACATGCCGCTCATAAACCTTGCCGTACTTCCCACAAGTGCGGTCCTTCTGTCCTCCAGTCATAGAGTCAGCGGCCTTGAACCGCATCAGCGTTGGCTGTGACTGCGTCGGGGCTGGTCTCTGCTCCCTCGTCTGCATAACTCAATCTCACGTCGTCATGAGGACTCCTGCATATCCAACAAGGTATCATAGCACTGAGTGGAAAAAAAATTTCGGATATCCGTCTTGAGCATACTTAAATAACAGGTCATCTGAGCCTGCACGGAAGAAAACTCAGGGCAAAACATGGCCCTCTCTGTGAACATCCTGGTGATCTCTATCACTGACTCAGTCCCCTGTTTCAGGTCCAAAAAGTCCTGAGCCAACCTCTCACACTCCACCCGCGGCACATATCTGGTACGGAACATATCAGTGAACTGATCCCAAGACACCGCAACTCTCTGATCAACAGAATACGATCCCATAACAAGTCTCCACCAATCATTCGCTCCTGACCTCAAGAGGTTCAGAGCGCACCTGACCTTCTGGTCAGCTGGGCAGGAGTAGGTGAAAAAGCATCCCTCCACATCAGTTAGCCACCTCATGGCTATGATTGGGTCCTGAACTCCATCAAAAGTCGGGGGCTTCGTATTGTCGAAGTCCCACTACTGAAAAACCCGCCCAACACCAATCCCTATCGATGCGACAGCTGCATTGGCTGCAACAGTAGCAGCCTCAGACAAAGCAGCATATTTGTCATCAACGAACTCCATCATCACGGTCTTGATAGATGCAAAAATCTCCGGTATCTACCCCCGAACAATAGTCACAACCTCCTCATGGATAATCTCTCTGATGCGGTCCTCAGTCACGGCTGGCCCATCCTGGCTGCCAGCTCCTGATCCTGACCCGAATCCTGACTCGAAACGTCTCGTCACCACCATACTGAATATAAATCAGAGAGATATCAGATAACATGCATACCATAATAGGGGGACCAACTACCAATCAAATCCCTAGGGGTTGTGATTTCTCTGTTACGCGTACAGGTACTATGCTTTCAGTAGTACGGGCCCATACTACCTTCCATACCTACCCATATTTGTCTCATAGGATCATCACAATAGCCCTAACAATATATACTAGCATACTTATTCACTCAATCCTCACTCCTTAGAGGAAGGCTAAAAACCACGAGACTAGTCGGCTAAACCCACACAACTCATCCATGAAACTTTCACCAACCCTGCAGCACTCGTGTATGCTAATCATACATAACACCAGACTTTATAGACAGTCGAATATATGATCCTACCCTAAGCCCTTCATCAAACAAGAAAAGGAAATAAGGTCAAACCAAAGATTCACAGGCTATAGAATCTTAGTTTTATATGACCATGATGCATACACTAATCAACTACAGTAATGATGTCAATTTCATATAAGGAAGAACCCTACGATATCAGGCATCATATTATGAGGAAATTATATCATGCAAATTCCTGAAGATCCCTAGCCTATCACTAGCATGTTGTTCTAACATATCACAATATCAAATAACAGTGTGGTAATTTAGGGTCTACTTACTAGCTCTGGTTGATCGTACACATTGCATCCTCCTTGATTATTTTGAAAACCATCTGAAAATTGTTTTAAAATCTTTTTCCTTAGTTTGAGATCGGATTCGCACGAGTGTTCCTCCAATTTACTCAAATCAAGGCTATGATACTGTTTACAAAATAGTAACATCCATAAAATTTATGAAAAATTTAAACTTTCCAAACAACCCAAAAAACATCATTGTTTACAAAATAGTTTTCAAAACATGTCTAATATCAGAGCTTGCCCAAAATCACAAAACCAAACACGAGGAGGTGCACGATCACGCCTTCGCCTTTCCACAATCCTTTGAAGTTACTGAAACATAATCCAAAACTGTAAGCCCAAAGCTTAGCGAGTTTCCCCTAAAGTACCAACACAACACATAATCATAATAATCATAACAACAAACAGCGTGCATACAGAACCTTCAGCATGACAAGACCGCCTCACCGGGCTTTCAGCCTATCTAGACCGTTCTCCGAGCCTTCGGCCTGACTGGTCTGCCTTACAGGCCTTCAGTCTATCCGGGCCGCCCTGGGTCTGCTGGCCTTCAGCACAAAGCAAGACCGCCTCAACCCAACCACGCATACACCGTGTCAACACATATATACATAACAGAAAATCATGCAAATAAACAGCCAGTAATAATCAGACAGATCTCACAAATCACTAAGCATATCATCATCCTATCTACCAGGATACAGATCAAGCAGATCACTATAGTACTCAACCATACGGTAAACCAAGATAACAATCTAAAGGGTCGACATTGGTGCCTTCGACCCGAAAGTACAGTGAGAACAACTCACCTCACAAACTGAATAGAACTGATGAGGCCCGACTCCGAATCTTAGCTCTCTACATGATACATGATTCCATTAGATGGCCACTATCCATAAGACTCCAAAATACCCAAAATACCCTCAAAGTCCAACTTGGTCAACGTCAACGGTCAAGGTCAACAAACCATGTTTACCCAACACGTCGTGTTCCCCATTGACCATGTTGTGTTCCATGAGCATCTAAACAGACGAGAAAACTTCAGCCAACACGCCGTGTTGAAATGCAAACACGTCGTGTTTGCCAAAGTTCCAACAACTTAATACATTCAGCTGCCTTTTCGATCCCAAGAGCTCCAAGGCTCAGATCTAGACCAAAAATGCGATTAGGAAGGATAAAGTTTCCAAATTTATCCATTCGGGCTACCAAAAGGTCCCAAAACCCGAATTATAAGCTTGGCAATGCAAGGGCTTAACCACAATACCCTTAATCCTTAAGATCCGAAGTCTATCCCTTCCAGAAGTGGTTCTAACACTTCAGCCATCCCAAAGGTTGGTGCTTTTTAGAAATGCATGCCCAATGCATGTCTTGAACCCATATTAGGTCAAATAGGGGATTTATGACCTAATCTCTATGCATGGCATCAAAACTTGGTTAAAGACCAGATCCAAGCCATTATTAGGTCACCTTGACCTGGACATTCCTAAAGTTGCAAACTTTATGAGATCCATCCATTGCAACATCCAAGAACAAGGAGAAAAAGGGACAAAACTCAAGATCTAACAACTTTGAATGATAAAAATCGGGTCTTGGACACTTACAAAGGTCCAGAAGAGTGTCAACTGAAGAATGGGGCTTGCTTGCTGGATATTTGCTTCCTTCTTTCACATTCTTCCGTCAAAACGCCAATTAGATTCACAAATAGGAGAGGAAAAGATTAAGGTTTCTTTTCAGAGCTTTAGGGGCTGATGAAGGCTGAGGGTGAACAAACCCTAGCCTGCACATTCCTTTAAATAGGGAGAAAAAACTTGAATATTAGGGTTTCATTTATAGCGGTCAACACGTCGTGTTCCAGGATGAAACACGCCGTGTTACCCAAATAAAACCCGCGCCTTTTAATATTCAGACACGTCGTGTTGGTGCCTCCAACACGCCGCGTCCAAACCCCAAGAATGCTACCACTTGACCAATTGACATGAAATGGAATTATAGGGATGAATTTAGAAGTACCTGAACATCGGGATGTTATAGGTGGCCCTCTGTGGCACAACCATGACCTTGCCACAACAAGAAGATGAAGTGAGTTAATAAGACATGTAGTGAACGTACATGACATATGGTAATCTCAGACGACACATGACAACGACGAAGACACGCATCAACTTCTCGGAGAAGCATGTCGTCTCCGCGTTGCCACATGCTTGTCGTTGCATGGTGACAGAAAGTATAAATATTCTTGATTCATGTCATTTGGAGGGTTTTGGCACACACAATCAAGGGAGAAACTTTGAAGGCTTATTAATGCAGATTTGTACAAGTATAGAGGGAAACGAGAGTTGTGTTACGGGATTCACCGATATATCTTTTATCCCATTATGGGGTAATTACTTTTTTGTAATATTTTGTAGATGATTGTTAGACCCGAAAATCTGTTACAAGAGTTCATGATCTGGTGATATTACGAAGTTGATAGTAAGATTAGTAGATAAATCTTATAGTTATAAATATAGTATGGACAATGAGGATTATAAACTTTAATTTACAGGAGTTACCGGATGTGTAAGATTTAGCTAACGACTTATGGGGTTAAGTCAGCGATAGTGGTATTATGGGGATTATTTAGTTTGGTGACAAATGGTCATAGAGTTTAGCTCGTCGTAAGTTAGGTTCTGAGGAACTTGTTACTTATTGAATAGGTATTGATATGTGGCAACCAGAGAGACGACAGGGGCTAGAGACTAAAGTTGGAATTAACCTACTAACAAGCCAGGTGAGTAATTCTACTCTAACACCTAATGATATTAATGTGTGTTGTCGCACAATAAGTAAATTTATACTGTGATAGTAGTAACTTTTATAGACACAATATATGCCGTAAACATTTTTGTGGTGTAGCACAGAAGAATTGTTATTACATAGGTGTATCAAATGATGTAATTACTTTGGACAGAGCATATCCACATCAGTTTGATAGAATATTTGGTGAATATCTTAAAGATTTAGAGTACGACTTGTTGAAGTATAAATTATGTTGGTAGTCTCATATGGAGACATGATATGGTTATCTGTTGAATAAATTTAATTGTAATATATTATTTAAACATATAGTTGATGATATATTATTATATGTGTTGATTAATTATTGATATTGTTATTGTAGTTGTTATGCACTATGCCGTATGGCTTACGGTGTTTTAATTGTTGTTGTGTCGCAAGTTAGGTTATTGTAGGGTCTGGCTTGAATCTTGTACTCGATGCCAGTACTATTCCTAGTGATAACTTCTTGTATACCAGAATGCTAGTGTACACCAAAATACTTTATAAGGTTGTAAATAAATGAAAATTTTGTGGGAGTACCTAGTACGTAAATCTAGGCGTTACATTGTCTAAGTTGGAGTCTAAGGATAATTTTCTTTCTTAGTGCTGATTCAGAAGAAAAAAGAAGTATTTGGTGAGTTGGGATAAGGTGTTGGCCTCTAAGGAAAATTGAGGTATTGGAGTTAGTAGTTCTTATGTAGTTAATAAAGCTCTTATGGTTAAATGGGGGTAGAGATTTTTTAATGACCCAGGTGCTTTAAGGGTTAAATTGATCAAAACCATTCACCTTGCTCATGTTTCCTTGATCGTTCTTCAGGTTATAGAAAATTGATATGGCTTGATATTGTTATGACTGTCTCAGCTCAACTATAAAGGGGTTAATTTTGTTGTCTTTTTGTAAGAAGGTGGTTGGAAATGAGGACACAACTCTTTTTTTTTTGTGTGTGTGTGTGTTGGGGGAGGTATTTGGTTGGGAATTGGGAAATGTCCCTATAAAATATAGGTTTCCAACATTGTTTTTATTGGAACTTGACAAGCAGATTATTGTCAGTAAGAATTTGAGTCAACCTCTTTTTCAATTAGTTCGAAGGCAACCGCTTGGAAGTATCAAGAGTGAGCAGGGATATACTTTTCTTGAGCTTTTGAATTGAGTTAGTCTATCCCCTGTTGCGGATAGATGTATTTGAAGGTTAACTAGAGATGACGTTTATTCCACTGCGTCGACTCAAACTCTTGTGGATCAACATTTTTTGCCTTCGAGTTCTAGTGTTACTAGATACATTAGTCTTTTACCTATTGAAGTTAATATTTTTGCATGGAGAATGTCCATGGATTCCTTGCCTACTCGTTTGTTTCTTTTCTGAAGGGGAATATAGATTCCTTCTTTGCATTGTCCTATTTGTAACATTAGGATTGAGTCGGGTTTTCATCTTTTCTTCACTTGCTCCTCCTTTGTGTTGGAGGTCCAAGCTAGAGTGTTACGATAGTAGGATATCGATATGTCTATTATTTTCTACTATGGAGATTGGTTATTATGGTTCTCAAGGCTTCATTTACGTAAAATTCATAAGGAGTTTCATGAAACGGTTTTTCTTGTTATGTGGTGACGTATTTGGTTGTTTCGAAATAAGATTCTTTTTGGCAACATTGTCCCAAAGAAATCTATAGTCTTTGATAATATTTTCATGCAAGCATTTATTTGGTGTCAATATAGGTATAAGGGGCCGTTTAGTTGGGTTTGGTGGCTTCAAAATCTTTTGTTGGCTACCGTGTAATGTGACTCTTTGTTTGTGATTCTAGCTTATTATTAGTTTTCTTTTAATAATATTTCTTTCGTTCTAAAAAAATAATAACGATACTAACTATCACAATATATTGATACCGGTATGGCAAATATAACTTCTATTACAAAATAACATAGAATTATTATAAACAATTAATTGAAATTATTAAAAAGGTATTATTGCGACAATTTATTTGTAATGATAATGATAATAACTATCACACTATATTGACAGTGACACTAATAAAATATTAAAGTCAACGGATGTGTACATTACTCGTTTGAAATTTGGGTTGAAAAACGAAAGGAAATAGCTGTATGCTACTAATAATAGTAATAATATGGCCCCATCCCTTTGTGAACGTGGCATGCATCTATCCATAAGAGCATGTTTTCTCTAAAACTTTTTTTATATATAAAGAGGTTGATAAAATATTTTTAAAATTTTATTCAATTAATAAGATTTAAGTTTTTTAAAAAAACTTAGATAATTTGTCTCTAACTTTATAATTGTTAATTTAAATTAATTATGCAAATTATTTTGAATAATATTCCTTAAAAAAAAACTTATTGTTGTTGCGTACCTACATACAAAATTTAATAGAAAAAATATTAATCGTAATTATGTCATTTGATTCTGTCATATAAATACGACCACATAGAAAATTTAGGAATCAAATAAAAAAATTTCCTATAATACCGTAAATATGATATTCAAGGATATAAGATCATTTGCAATTTAGATTCAAACTTCTTAACCTACTTCTGATATGGTTCATGTATTAATATTTAGAGAAAACGGTAATGTTGTATATTGTTGTTACGGATAAAAAATACAGTTGTAGTTAAAAATTAAAAGTTTTTTTTTCATGGTAAGTATATATGTTGTTATAATTTGTAAAAAGAAAATCACATAACATCAAGATAGGCAGGTGTTATCTCCTAATTGACATAAAAAAATATGTTGAAGATGTGTGTAACGGTTTAATTATGGCTGAAAGCACAAACCTGACTTCCCCTAATATATACTTATTTGGTTACTCTTGTCGATTAGTAGTAAAGAAAAATAATGGTGGTGACCTGCTTTGAACCCTTTTTTTTTTTTTTTGATTTCTTATTCATATTATGTTAACACTTCGTTTTAATTTTCAGGGGTTTATTATCCGTTTTAGGTGAAAACATGTTTTTACTTTTTAATTCTTTAAGCTTAAATAAGAAAATGATCGATACATTTAGCAATAAAATTGAAATAACTTTAATTTATAATCATTTTGTTATTACTTATTAGTTTAATTGTTTTACTTATAAATTATAATAAATTTAATAATTAAGTTATTGCTATATGTTCGCACTCTTCATTTCTTTAGAAGTTATTAGACAACCCAAATAATTAGTAAAAAAGAGAGGAATAACTCTCGAATGCCAAAAGAGGCAGAGAGAAAAACAATAATTAGAATGAAATGTTACATACAAAATCCTATACAAAGAGACTATGACAAAAAGAGCATTAAGTACAAGTATTGCGGCTAATAGCCCCCGTCAAGTTGAACGGTGGGGGACCTATAGTGAGCAAGTCTCTAAAGAACTCAAACTGATGACGTGGCAGACTCTTCGTGAAAATGTCAGCCACCTGAAGCTTGGTAGAAACGAACTTGGTGTGAAGCTTGCCGGAAGAAACAAGTTCCCGAATAAAATGGTAGTCAAGCTCAATATGCTTGGCGCGCTTATGAGAAATAGGATTCTGTGTGAGAAATATGACACTCTTGTTGTCGCAAAGCAAGGTGGGACGAGCATTCGGGAGAGCATGAAGTTCTCTGAGCAAGTGAGTAATCCAGATTATCTCGGCAGCAGTATTGGTCATAGCCCGATACTTGGATTCACAACTGGAGCGGGAGATGGTAGGTTGCTTTTTAGCACTCCAGGAAACAAGATTCCCGCCTAAGAAGATGGAGTAACCATAGGTAGAGCGTCGTGTCTCAAGGCAGCGAGCCCAGTCGGCATCGGAGTACCCGAGCAGAGTGGATGGGGGCTTCCGATGAGAGAACGTAAGGTCGTAAGACGCGGTGCCTTTGATATACCGGAGAATCCGTTTTACACTTTGATAGTGAGAGACAGTCGGTTCTTTTAGAAACTGACTCACTTGATTCACGGCATACGAAATATCAGGACGGGTAATGGTCAAATACTGAAGAGCACCGACAAGAGACCGATAGTGAGTAGGATCAGCGTACGGATCACCAGTGGTCACAAATGCTGCATTAGCGGCTAGAGGAGTCGGCACCGGTTTGGCATCTAGCATGTTCGCCCTCTTGAGTATGTCATGAGCGTATTTGGACTGACCAAGAAACAAACCATCAGATGTATATGTCACTTCTAGGCCAAGAAAATAGTTTAGGCAGCCAAGATCCTTTTGTTAGAACTAAGTTCTCTTAGGATCGTATGATTCTATGCAAGCTAATGATTAAGAATGTAATAAAGAACACAAGAATGGCACTGAATATGTCGTATGATTAACACTTCAACACCTCAGAAGAGCTCGATGAAGAACTTCGACTGTTTTTGGAATTTTAAGAGATTCAAGAATAGATTGTACCTTTTTGATCAGCCGATCGCAGTCGTTGATCTTCTCACTCACTGGTTTGGCTGCAAAACACTTGTTCTCGGTTAGGTTCGGTTCCTTATCTGCACTTTCGATTGATGGCCCAGCAGTGACAATTAAACACCTTCCAGCCGAACCTTCTTCTTTTGCCACAAAAGCCTTTCCATGAGTGGGCCTTCTAACATCTTCATCTTCAGAGTCGGTTGACCACACTTCTACGCCACCGAACTCATCTTCCCCAGCATTCTCCTGTACAATCAAGGCATTCATTGAGCCGTTAGTCGCCTTCTTCTTCTTGACTTCTTCTAACTTGCACATATAGTACGCCTCATCATCTTCACCCTCTCTCTTCTCAGCCATTTTTCTTAACATGCAATCTTTGGCAAAATGGTTCTTGCCGTGACAGTAATTGCAGTCGTATCCAGAGTTTCCTGCAAGCTTACTCTCCTTCTTTTCATCATCCTTTTGAGAGGAGTTCTTTGCTTCATCTTTCACCTTCTCAGAGCTGTAACTTCCCTGCCAGTTTCGGTTCTTGTTGACAGTGAATTTTCTTCTTGCAAACTTCTTCGGATTGGATATCATCAAAGCATATTCCTCGCTAGTCAGATCACACTCAGACATATCAGTCTCTTCTTCATCTTCTGGGATACTTTTGCCTTTTGAGACAAGAGCCAGAGATCCCATACCAGAAACAACTTTCGCTTCTTTGGTTACCACACTTTCATGGGACTTGAGTATTCCCACCAGTTTCGCCAGAGAGTAGGATTTGAACTGTTCATGTGCTTTCACAGTTGATATAACAGCCATCCATTCTGGTCTTAGCCCGTTCATAAAAGTTACTTTCTGCTCAATTAACTTCCTCTCTATACCATGCTTGATCATCTTACTCAGAAGATGATTGAACCGATCAAAAGTCTGTATGAGCTTCTCTTCAGGTTTCTGTTCAAAGACTCCAAATTCTGACAGCAGCAGAGTTTGAATGGAGTGTTCCAAATCTTCATCATTCGAATAGAGTTCTTTCAACCTATCCCAGATTTCTTTGGCCGTTGTGCATGAACCAACCAACCGAAAGGTGTCAGATTGCAAGGCGAATCTGATCATCCTCATAGCCTTCACATTACATAGCAGCTTATCTTTCTCATCCTGTGGCATCTTCTCTACATCCGTCACCAGCTT
Source organism: Lactuca virosa (assembly GCF_052849685.1). Classification (NCBI taxonomy): domain Eukaryota; kingdom Viridiplantae; phylum Streptophyta; class Magnoliopsida; order Asterales; family Asteraceae; genus Lactuca; species Lactuca virosa. The sequence continues at coordinate 436,249,115 of NC_136430.1, read as the reverse complement.
GTTATAGTCCTTTTGGGACTTGACAGTTGTGTTTGTTGCTGAATGAACAAATTGTTGGATAAGGTGTCTAAGTCCATAACTATTTCTGGTATGTACTTGACCCGACCCGGCATGGTCCATTTGCGTTGCATGGCACCATGCAATTGGATAAACTAAAATGAGAGAAATAACACTTATGGTTTATTAATATATTATAAGTTCTAATATATTAATAATATTATTTAATTAGTTTGATCAAGAATTAATTTAGAATTAATTAAGTGATCAAAAGATAACTAATTAAATATATGGGTAGATTATGTAAATCTTCCATATCTTATATAGTGGGCTAAGAGGCTCCATGGATTATCAAGTTGGGTTCCACCCATAGGATGCTCCATGGGAGTTACAAACCCATGGGTCATGGAAATGAAGAGTCATGACACATTAGGGTTTACATGGTGTAACCCTAGATGTGTCAACACTATATAAGAAACCCATTCTCCACCAAAATTGGCTACACATAAGAAACAAGAGGGCTAGGCCGATTTTAGAAGCGTGTATTCTCTCTAAAGTCATTCCAAAAGCATTTGTGTTGTGTGAAGCATTTGAGGCATCACACTTGGGGTGCTAGGCTCACAAGGTTTCAAGGATCATAAGCAACAACAAGGTAAGTTATTCTATCTTTCATGCAAGTTAAAATTTGTTCCCCATGTATGCTAGATAGGAATATAACCTTGGAATTCAACTTTGCATGATAATTAGACAAACATAGATCCAAGGTTATTAGGGTTGCATGTACACTTAGGAAGTGTTAGAATGCTCAAAACCCATCAGTTGTATCAGAGCCAGTTTCGTTTGTTGTTTTTTTTTGTGTGCAAACAGCTTGAAAAAAATCGTTTTTCTGTTTTCTGCTCGTTTGAAAGTTTGCACATTTGTTGCTGGAAATGGACTAGGAATATTACCCTAAACTGTTTTAATGTTTTAAAGCTTGTTTTAGATGGTGTAATGTTTATGCTAATCCATTTACAATGGCAATTATTAAAATTACAAGTTTTTTTTAAGTGTAATTTTTGATTCTTGAAAGTGTTCATATTCATGTTCTTGAACTTATGAAGATTAGATGATCATAGGAATTGTTTGTAACCTTCATGGTAGTTTAATTCATGATTATAATGTGTTTTAATGGAGTCCATAACTTGTCCTCAAGTTATGGAAAACCAAAAGTCTCACTTTTATTAAAGCCATTAAAAGAACACAAGAGTTATAAAAATGAAGAGTCTTCATTTTTATTACTCAATTAATTCATAAGTTATAAGAAATGAAAAGTTTTGGAAGTTTACAAAACTTGCCCTCAAGTTTTGGAACATGTAAAGTCTTGATTAAAACTTTAGTTCCAACCCTTAGAATTTTAAAAGTTAAAATTCAACCCTTATACTTTATAATATTATAAGTTACTAATATATATATGTATAACGACAAGTCGTCTTACCGCTAGTACGCCTCATTCACGAAGCCGGTCTATAAGGGGGTATAAGGTTGTTGCCTATAAAATGGCAACTTAATGGGTGTCCACTCTCACCCACCGCTTCCTTGATCGGTGGAGGGTCGTTAGCCGAACGGGTAAGACAAGGACTTATAAATTCTCATTAAAAGTATGATGAATATTATAAAGTAACTAAATGCTTTTATTAAATTCCCAATCTTAGTTACTTTAGGAAAATGTGAATAAGGTGCTAATCCATGAAATTACACTTTACACTTTGTTTAAGTCGTTGGTGGAGCGTGTGTGGTTAACCGGCACACTAACTTGGACTTAACAAGGTAGGTAAAGGGTGACTTAAGGTTTACCATAGCATCGGTGGAGCGTGTGTGGTTTACCGGCACATCGATTGAGTGATAAACCTTGAGGGTACCAAGTGATTTGCATGGTTACTTCACACCTCGTTTTGTGATCCTCGGTATCCCAGTCACAAAACTTGGAGGGCACACTCGAGATTGAAACATGCCTTTGAAAAGTTCATTGAATCTCAAAAGAATCTAGGAATTTCTAAGAACCAATTAAAAACCTAATATTTATATTTCGTTTTTCATGGTTGAAATTGGTGAATCGTCATTCACCTACCTTTCAAATATGTTATAGCTTGGATTACGGCATACCTCTTCTAAGTTATAATATATTGTGATTGGATCCTAGCCTTAATATTACATTTGGGTGTTTTATTAAGGACTCTCTTAATATCTAAACTAATCTTGTCCTCTTCTTTCAGATGTCTTCAAACAATGCTGCTTCTGGCTCTAATCCTAATGGCTCCTTTACCCTTATGAACTTGTGTGGGAAAGTCACTTTTGATGGATCCAACTTCAATGAATGGATCAGAAACATCAGGATGATTACCCGCTACGAGGACAAAGAATATGTCCTTGACAAGGAGCTTAAGGAGATTGATGAGACCATTGCAACTCCCCAGGAGATCGCTGACTTCCGGGCACATGAAAGGGATGCTAGAAAAGTGGCATGCATCATGTTGGCCACCATGACAGCGGAACTCCAAAAGTCCTATGAGGACTTCTACCCTTTTGAAATGCACCAAGATCTGATGGAAAGATACCATCAAAGTGCACGACAAGAGAGGTATGAAATCATATGCTCTATCATAACAACCATGATGAAGGACGGGGAATCCGTCACGAGCCACATGCAGAAAATGCAAAGGTATGTGGATCGGTTGCTGAAGCTTAATGTGAACTTCCCTGCGGAGCTTGCAATAGATATCATTTTGCACTCCTTACCATCGTGCTATGATCAATTCCGCATGACATATCACATGAATAAGGAAGAGGTCACACTCAGCAAACTTCAGGGACTCCTCAAGACCGCCGAAAGTGGTCTAAAGGGTAAGTCGGTTGTTACTACTCCTACTCCTACTCCAACTGCGGCCAATGTCTTGGCAATCGGGCATGGCAAAGGGAAGAAGAGAAAGAACCCTTCTAAGGGTACCAAGGGTAAGACCCTTGAAGGCTCCTCTTCAAGCAAAACCAAGAAAGGTTTTGTCACTCCTTCTGCTAACCCTAATGAGGCTGAATGCTTCTATTGCCATGAAAAGTCGCACTGGAAGCGAAACTGCCCAAAGTACCAGCAAGATTTGAAGGATGGGAAAGTAAAACCCAACCATGCAGGTATATACACTATATTATCTAATAACTCACCTCATTCTAAGTCTTGGGTCCTTGATACAGGTTGTGGTATTCACATATGTTGTGATTTGCAGGGACTAAAAAGAAGTGAGAATGTGGAGCAGGGAAAGATAAACTTGATCATGGGAAACAGGAAAGCTTCACCTGTCACCAAGATAGGAGTTTATTCCTTAGTGCTAAATAGTGGGTTTACATTAGATTTGAATAAATGTTATTATTCGCCAGAAATGGCAAGAAATGTTATTTCCTTTCATGCATTGTATAAACAAGGTTTTACCTTTTATTTTGATAATAATAATGGTAGTATTGATGCTTTCTTTAATAATGTTCTTTATTTTAAAGCATTACCTTGTGATGGCGTGTATGAAACTGTATCTGTTGTAGATAATCTAGGAAATAATGTATTGTGTATTAACTCTTCCACTAGCTTAGATAAAGCATCCTTATGGCATTGTCGTCTTGGACATGTAAGCAAGAAACGCATAGGCCAACTCCAAAAGGATGGAGTCTTGGAGTCATTTGACCTAAAGTCAGATGATAGTTGTGAATCTTGTTTGCTTGGTAAAATGACAAAGTCACCTTTTACTGGTACTTGTGCTAGGGGTGAAGGTTTGTTGGACCTCATACACACGGATGTGTGTGGACCCTTCAGAACCGCCACAAGAGATGCTAATCGGTTCTATGTGACTTTTACTGATGATTTTAGTAGATATGGATATGTCTACCTAATCAAACATAAGTCAGAAACCTTTGAGAAGTTCAAAGAGTTTAAGCAAGAAGTGGAGAATCAGTTGGGCAGGAACATTAAGATGCTTCGATCCGATCGTGGTGGTGAGTATCTTAGTACTGAGTTCCTTGACTATCTTAAGGAATGTGGGATTGTCTCACAATTGACACCTCCTAGGACACCACAGTTGAATGGTGTAGCTGAGAGGCGCAATCGGACCTTGTTGGACATGGTTCGTTCCATGATGAGTCGAGCTTCGCTACCAATCTCATTTTGGGGGTATGCCTTAGAGACTGCCGCCCATATCCTTAATCTAGTCCCTACAAAGAAGGTTGCCAAAACACCTCACGAGGTGTGGACTGGAAAAGTTCCCAATCTAGACCACATCAAGATTTGGGGTTGCGAGGCTTTCGTGAGACGCGAGACTCACGATAAGCTCGAACCCCGAAGCGAAAGGTGTATTTTCATCGGCTACCCACAGAAATCCTTTGGTTACATCTTCTACAGACCCAGTGATAATGTGGTCTTTGTAGCAAGAAGAGGATTCTTTCGAGAGAGAGAGAATTCATGAGCCAAGGAGACAGTGGGAGGCAAATTGACCTTGAGGAAATTCAAGAGTCAAGTGGTGAAGGAACCTCAAACCCTAGCCCTCAACCTGAGGAGGAAACTCCTGTTGAGCCGACTGAAGAATCTATACCTCTGAGGCTTTCCACCAGAGTTAGGAATGCACCTGAGCATTATTATGGTTTTCATATTACTGCAGAAGGTGAGACACTTATCAGTGATAACACACTGGTAAATCTGGATGAGCCTAACAGCTACACGGAAGCCATGGCAGGCCCTGAGGCTGCTAAATGGAAAGAGGCTATGGATAGCGAGATACAGTCCATGTATGACAATCAAGTTTGGAACTTGGTTGACAATGTACCTGATCGTAAGATAGTTGGGTGCAAATGGATCTTCAAGAAGAAGACCGACATGGATGGTAATGTACACACTTATAAGGCACGACTGGTTGCAAAGGGTTATTCTTAAACTCCGGGAGTTGATTATGATGAGACCTTTTCACCAGTGGCCAAGATTAAGTCTATTAGGGTTCTGTTAGCCATTGCTGCATTTCATGATTATGAAATATGGCAAATGGATGTCAAACCCGCTTTCCTTAATGGAAAGTTGGCTGAAGATGTTTACATGGTTCAGCCAGAGGGTTTTGTCAGTACAAAGTACCCCAGTAGAGTGTGTAAGCTCGAGAAATCCATTTATGGATTAAAACAGGAACCTCGCAGATGGAATCTTTGCTTTGATGAGAAAGTCAAAGAATTTGGCTTTTCAAGGAGTGAAAATGAATCTTGTGTCTAGATCAAGGCTAGTGGGAGTATAGTCAGCTTTTTGGTACTATATGTGGATGACATACTACTCATAGGAAATGACATCCCAACCCTGCAGGAAGTAAAGTCCTGGCTTGGGAAGTGTTTCGCTATGAAGGACCTTGGAGAAGCTGCCTATATCCTAGGGATAAGGATTTTAAGAAACAGGAGTAAAAGACTAATTGGACTTAGTCAAAGCACCTATGTGGACAAAGTGTTGAAAAGGTTCAACATGCATAACTCCAAGAAAGGAGAGTTACCTATCCAGAGTAACGCCAGATTGAGTAAGACACAAAGCCCTAGTACTGAGGCTGAGATAGCAGAAATGAGTCGAATACCTTATGCTTCAGCTGTAGGATCGATCATGTATGCTATGACGTGTACTCGACCTGATGTAGCCTTTGCTTTGAGCATGGTTAGTAGGTATCAGGGGAACCCTGGCAAGGCACACTGGACTGCGGTAAAGAATATCCTCAAGTACCTACGGAGGACTAAGGACTGGGTCCTTACCCTCGGTGGCAGTGAGGACTTGAGAGTTGTAGGGTACAGTGATGCTAGCTTTCAGACTGACAGGGATAATTTCCGCTCTCAGTCGGGCTGGGTCTTTACTCTAAACAGAGGGGCAATTACTTGGAAAAGTTCCAAGCAGGAGACAGTGGCTGATTCCACTTGTGAATCAGAGTATATAGCAGCAAGCGAGGCAGCAAAGGAGGCTATATGGCTAAAGAACTTCATCGGAGACCTTGGAGTTGTACCAGCTATAAAGGAGCCAATGGAGATTTTCTGTGACAGCAATAGTGCGGTTGCCTTAGCCAAGGAACCAAGAGATCATGGGAGATCCAGACACATTGACAGAAAATATCACTTTATCAGACATCGAATAGAAGAAGGAATCCTCGTGGCAAAGAGGGTATCATCGGATGAGAACCCAGCAGATCCCCTCACGAAGGGACTGACTCGGGCTAAGCATCTCCAGCATGCTCGGAGCATAGGGCTGAAGGATGATATTAGTTTTAGTAGTTAGATAATCTTGAAATTTGTAAAATGTAATTGACATTTGATGATAAATAAAAGCTGTTATTTATGAGTAAAGTGTTGCTATCTCTTGTCGATCGTTTACTATATTTCTTTTGCATGTTTTGACTTCCAGAATAATTATGTTTGGTATATCATATTATTCGAACCTCCACAGTCGGTCATATGTCGGAAGTAGGTATGAATCAAGACTGTCATGATTGGTTGCAGAGGTCTAAGTTGTTGGACATGGCTACAACACTCATGAGTGCTCATAAGTTCTGAGCATTGGACTCAACCCACGCTCACTGGAATCACTTCATGGAATTTATCTCGAGTGATCGTGAGACGGTAATATCATATAAGTCTTCAAACCCAGAGATATGATTTGTTACCTATGAGTTGGTTATGCATTGATTGTACGTTAACACATTGGTAACTCGATGTTATAAAACGTGCTTTTGTGTATAATTCAATGAGTGGTAGAACAAACATATGAGTCGAAGTTTATCTATTCTTTCTTGGATTAGAAGCTGATATCTGGGCCCCTCGATGATTTTGTTTTGACCTACGTACCGGGCCCGGTCAGAACTAAGTTGATGTGTTCAATTAAGTTCTTTGTCAAACAAATCGGAAATCGGGAAACAAACTGCTGGACAATAAGTAAGACATTGTTCCATGTATTTGTCCGGCTGATATCTAGAACAGAGGATTATATGATCACTTATCTTAAATGGCGTATCATCATCTTCTCAGTTCTGAGAGACCTTGAAAGAGCTACGATTGCCGATCGGTTCCTGAAGTATTGCAGTTATAGTTATTAGACTTATCTGGGAGACTGTTGGATAAGGTGTCTAAGTCCATAACTATTTCTGGTATGTACTTGACCCGACCCGGCATGGTCCATTTGGGTTGCATGGCACCATGCAATTGGATAAACTAAAATGAGATAAATAACACTTATGGTTTATTAATATATTATAAGTTCTAATATATTAATAATATTATTTAATTAGTTTGATCAAGAATTAATTTAGAATTAATTAAGTGATCAAAAGATAACTAATTAAATATATGGGTAGATTATGTAAATCTTCCATATCTTATATAGTGGGCTAAGAGGCTCCATGGATTATCAAGTTGGGTTCCACCCATAGGATGCTCCATGGGAGTTACAAACCCATGGGTCATGGAAATGAAGAGTCATGACACATTAGGGTTTTCATGGTGTAACCCTAGATGTGTCAACACTATATAAGAAACCCATTCTCCACCAAAATTGGCTACACATAAGAAACAAGAGGGCTAGGCCGATTTTAGAAGTGTGTATTCTCTCTAAAGTCATTCCAAAAGCATTTGGTGTTGTGTGAAGCATTTGAGGCATCACACTTGGGGTGCTAGGCTCACAAGGTTTCAAGGATCATAAGCAACAACAAGGTAAGTTATTCTATCTTTCATGCAAGTTAAAATTTGTTCCCCATGTATGCTAGATAGGAATATAACCTTGGAATTCAACTTTGCATGATAATTAGACAAACATAGATCCAAGGTTATTAGGGTTGCATGTACACTTAGGAAGTGTTAGAATGCTCAAAACCCATCACAAATGGCCCAAGTGTGATTGCTTCCCAGATAAGATAGCCATTATCTTCAGATCCAACCACGTAGTCTTCGAAGTGATGAGCCCATACTTCGTAGTCTTGAGTGTAAAGAATGGGTATTCTGGTCGTGGATCCAATGTTGTTTGAGATGTTGATTGGGTTCGTTTGTGAATCTTCGTGAGACATGGTGGGCTGCTAGAATCAAACCTGTAAACTAGAGATTAGGGTTTTATCTAAAACAGAGTAGCCGTCGATATGAAGAAGACGACTTCTATTTGTACGATAAAAGCGGAAACCCTAAAGTATTCTGAATACAGAAGGAATGTGTATTGATCACACAGTCTCCTGCTCTGATACCAATTGTTAGAACTAAGTTCTCTTAGGATCGTATGATTCTATGCAAGCTAATGATTAAGAATGTAATAAAGAACACAAGAATGGCACTGAATATGTCGTATGATTAACACTTCAACACCTCAGAAGAGCTCGATGAAGAACTTCGACTGTAGAGGTGTTTAGGGTTACAATAATAAACGTAATGATCGACTCTTTAATACGCATACATGCATGCATATTTATAGTAAAACCCTATTAACTAATCTAGATAATCACGGAACTAATCTAGATAATCACGGATGGACAGGCCCAATCCGGATACAAAACTTAAGGTCCAAGATGCAACACAAATGGACTCAACACCTTTATCACAAATTCAAGATGCAATTTTTTGATAAACGAGCGGATCACAGAGTCCTGATTGCCGGTAAGAATTAGATCGTCAACATATACAAGTAAGTACATTATGCATGTGTCCCGTTTAAAAACAAACAGAGACGGGTCAGCCCGACTACACACAAAACCATTTGCAAGCAGGAAGGCGCTGAGACGATGAAACCATGCCCGCGGGGCTTGTTTGAGGCCGTAAAGGGCCTTGTTGAGGCGGCAAACGTGATCCGGAAACTGGGTACTGCGGAAACCCGGCGGCTGCTCCATGTATACAAGCTCACTTAAGGACCCATTGTGAAACGCATTGTTGACGTCTAACTGGTGGAGAGCCCACTTGTTCGCCACAGCCAAAGATAAGACGACACGTACCGTGGAAGCCTTGACCACAGGGCTGAACGTATGGGAGTAGTCCAAACCCGGAATTTGGCTGAACCCTTGAGCAACAAGACGGGCTTTGTGACGATCAACTGAGTCATCAACGAGATATTTCGTTCGGAACACCCATTTGCAGCCGACAACATTTTGATTGGAAGGGCGAGGAACTAACGTAAAGGTGTTGTTTCTCCGGAGAGCAGCCAACTCATGTTCCATGGCTTGGACCCAATGAGGAGACCGAGCAGCGACTTTGTATCCTTTTGGATCAACGGAAGTATGAAGCGTTGCAAGAAGCCCATGAGAGATGGAGCTAGCCATACCCGCTCGATGTTTTGGTTTGAAAATACCGGCCTTGGCTCGAGTAATCATTGGGTGAGTCGAGATCGGGATAGGTACCGAAGAACTAGACGGCAGAACCAGTGAAGCCGGAGTAGGTGATGCTGCCGGTGGGGAATCCGAAAGAATCATCAGCAGAGGCAGAAGGAGCACCACCTGGATCTGTCGGGGCATCACTTGTATCAGAAACAGTGTCACTGGAGTCGGAGGAAGAGCATGTTGTATCGTTGGTGGGATCAGGCTCAGTGGTAGCGGAAGATGGGACAGGATCAACACAAATATGGCATGGCTTCGGAGACGGCGTCGGATCAGAGGCTGGAGGCGGCGAGACCGGAGTAGGTGCCATGGCATCGGAAAATTTTGTGAGAGCAAGCAAATGTGCCGGAGTAGCCTTGGAGTCATCAAGGAGCGGAAAACATTGTTCATCAAACTTAGCATGCCTGGTTATATAAATACGAGATGTAGATGGTTCAAGGCATTGAAAACCCTTGTATTGAGAGCAATAACCAAGGAAAATGCAGGGAAGGCTGCAAGGGGATAATTTGTGATCCGCATAATCCCGTAAATATGGGTAAACCCGACACCCGAAAGGGCGAAAATGAGCATATGTAGGCGGTGTGTTGTAGAGCAACTCAAATGGAGATTTATTTTGTAAGACAGATGATGGGAGGCGATTTATGATATACACCGCTGAGCTAAACGCATGAACCCAATAATCAGGGGAAACATGGCCATGAAACATCATTGCGAGACCGGTCTCGACAATATGTCGATGCTTGCGCTCCACCCGACCATTTTGGGTAGGGGTATAAGGACATGATATGCGATGGAACGTGCCATTAGTATCAAGTAAGGACCGGACTTTGTGATTTAGAAATTCCGTGCCACCATCACTTTGAAAAATCTTCACCTTGGAATTAAATTGAGTTTGTACATATTTGAGAAACACATCCAATACATCAACAAAACCGGACTTAGTTTTGAGTGGGTAAAACCACGTAAAGCGAGAAAAATCATCCACAAATGACACATAATAGCGATAAGAATCAACAGAACATACGGGGGATGGACCCCAAAGATCACAATGAATAAGATCCAAAACATTCATAGCACGTTTATCACTGTTTACAAAAGGTAACCGATGTGCCTTTACCATTTGACAAGAAGAACATATGGGCGGGTTAGGTAAAATGGAGGAAACCAGCAACTGGCCTTGTTTATTTAAAAGTGAAATAGTGTTATAAGAGACATGCCCTAAACGAGCATGCCATAAATCAAAAGAAGCTTTCAACGCAGCTTTGGTGGACGCAAAAAGGGCTTGAGGACCGGTGGAAAGCACATAAAGACCTTGACTACACTGCCCCTGAGCTAGAACCTGTTTTGTCTTTCGATCCTGAATGTAAAAATGCGGGTGAGAAAATAAAACATCCAGGCAATTATCATGGGTTAATTTGCTAATAGATAAGAGGTTTTTAGTAAGTCGTGGAACGACTAACACATCCCGAAGACGGATATCTCTTTTGAAGGAGGCGTGCCCTGTATGAGAAATGGGAAGAGCAGTACTGTTTCCAAAGAAAACCTTGCCGTTTCCGGGGAAGGAAGTCGGATTTGTAACAGATGCAGTGGTGGAGGACATATGATCGGTTGCACCCGAATCGACATACCAATCCGGACCAGATGAAGTGACGTGTCAGTGAGCATGAAAGGCCCGAGCAAGATCAGCGTCCGACCCAGGGGAAGGAGAACCCGGAGTGGGCGAAGCATACCGGACAAGTTGCGGACACGCATTGGCAAAATGGCCATTTGTGCGACAAAGCTGACAGTGCGGAGGACGACGCCCACGACCTCGACCCCCACGAAAATTCCGACCATCGCGACCCCGATTTGGCTGAGATTCGGTCGAATGAGCAGTGAACACCACCGTAGGAGTGACCGACCCATAGATGGATTGCATAAATAATTCATGACCCTCGGCCTGAGCAAGAAGGTCGCGAAACGTCACAGTAGAACGATATGCCCGGATGGCGGTGGAGAATGTCTCAAACGGAGCACCGAGACCACACAAAAACCAATGGACTTTATCAGAATCGGCAACAGGGTGTCCAATGGCCGACAATTGGTCACAAATAGTGCGAAATTTTTGCCCAAAATCGGAGACAGAGGAAGAGCCTTTTGATACCTGGCGGAGTTGATCTCGAAGGTTTTGAACTCGTTCGACGGAGGAGCTGCTATAGGCGGCTTCTAGGGCATCCCAGATTTCCTTAGCGGTAGAGAGCCCAATAATTTCTGAAAAAGCCTCTTCAGATAGAGAAGCTTGAATAAGTATGATTGCCCTTTGATCAGCAGATTGCCACTCTGTTAATTCAGGATTTGGAACAGAGGTCCCTTCCTTGACAATCGTGGAAGGCAGCATAGCGGAGGAGCCATCAACGAGAGGCAGGAGATTCTGATATTGGAGAAGAGGCAGTAGTTGATTTCTCCAAATGAGGTAATTGGAGGAGGTAAGGCGATTGGAGATTAGGTGGAGAATAGTGTTCATTGAGAGGAGAGAATAAGAAGAAGATGATACGGCCATGGAGGAGGAGAAGAGTTTTAGAGAGAAAAGGAAGAGGATCGGATCAGGTGCTCTGATACCAAGAGAGGAATAACTCTCGAATGCCAAAAGAGGCAGAGAGAAAAATAATAAATAGAATGAAATGTTACACACAGAACCCTATACAAAGAGACTATGACAAAAAGAGCATTAAGTACAAGTATTGCGGCTAATAAAAAATAATCCAAATATTTAAATAAACAACTCAAACTTGAACTCTAATGAATTTTATGTTTTATTCGTGTGCTAATAAGTATATCAAACATCATAATAAGTATATAGTTTAGAACCCAAGTGTTAACTGCGTGATATTTTGTATTGATAGGACAGAGAGTCGTCACGACAGCAGCTAGGGATTTTCAGAGAGATTCAACATTCGAGGTGAGTTTTCCTCACCATGTATAGCGGGTCGAAGACACCAATACCGACCCATGATATGACTTGTTAGAATACTCATTGTTTGTGTGACACTAGTATGTGTATGTGTTTGTATGTTTTCTGGGCGGGGCCCGATGATTATACTGTATGATAATAGTTGTTATAAAATTTGTATGTGGGCGGGGCCCGTTATGTGAGATAGGGCGGGGCCCGTTATACTCATTGGGCGGGGCCCATTATGCGAGTTTGGGCGGGGCCTGTTATATGCTATGTATGTTTGGGATGCAGTATCTTGGGGAACTCACTAAGCTTTGTGCTTATGGTTTTTAGTTTATGTTTCAGGTACTTCCGGTTCCAATGGGAAGAGCTCGAGCTGACTGCATCGCACACACCATATGGATTCTGTTTTTGGGACACACTCTGATTTTAATGATGTTTGATATACTTATTTTCCTGGGTTGTAAGAAAGATGTTTTGGAATAATGTTTCTACTTAAATTAAACTAAAAATGAAATTTTTTGGTCATATTTTTGGGATGTTACAGAACGACTATCCATGTAACTTTCTACTTTATTTAAAATGAGGACATGACTAATTGTGATTGAGAATCATCTCAAGCTATTTGGAAGTTTAGCATGTGTATGAACTTAAACATGACTTTCTTTCAAATACTCCACATATTAAGAATATATCTTTAGTTCTCGCAGGTACTTTAGAATATTCCTATAAGTCATATCATGACTTATTCTTGGATTATACTGATATTTATTCGACATGCTCTAAGCATACGACATATCTAGCCTTCATGCATAATCATGACAAATATGATTAATCCAATTGCAGCAGCATATGGAATACAATCATATTATCTAGTTCAAAACGTTTTACTAAGATTTTGAGGAGTGATCAAAATCATGTCATGTAGTATTTGATAATATAACTCTAAGATTTTGAGGAGTGATCAAAATCATGTCATGTAGTATTTGATTATATAACTTTCTCAGTGTCTTCTATCTTAAGCTCATTAAGATCCTTAACAATCAATGCAATTTTCTTTAATCTCTTTAAGTTGCAATGATCTATCTATATATATCTTTATTCCAAGAATTAGTATGTTGACTACATATAAGACTATAAATGTTACTACTCTCCTACTAGCTTTATAGAAAACACAAGAGTCATCATGATTTATAATTAAATCACACCATGTAATTTTCTTATAAGAAAGAAGATTCTTACTTTGTTATGTTAGCTTAATCAAGCCATACTTGATTATCATACATGAATGTATCTCTATGTGTTCTATTAGTTTCTGATCAACTATTGAACATGTTCAATAACAATTGAAAAACTTAGTAGTCCCAAACTATGAGGCATTTAGCTTATGGTTCTATAACTCTTAAAGTTCCATATTGCTCCCACTTAGAAAAATAACCCTCTAAGAATATGTCTTCTGGAATGACAATTAGTGGGATTGTAGAAACTTCATCCTAAACAATCATTTAGGATAGTCTACATAAATGCAATTTGTAGAGGCTAGAGTAAGTTAAACTTATTAACTTATTATCTAAGATAAGCTCCATAACTCCATAACTTTTAGATAAGGATAAACTATTTCATACTTAGTCTAATGAAAGTATTTAATCTACTTGTTTGGTTGTAAATATATATTCAATATATATGTATATATATATATATATATATATATATATATATATATATATGTATTTGTTGCAGTGTGCATGACTCCAAAAATATTATAAAGGAAATAGCTCTTTAAAACATCATATAACAAACTCCAAGTTCTAATTTATCCTTTTCAAAAATTTGTACTATCACATTCAACCAGTGGCCAGCTGACCCTATCCCACTATAGAATACGAAGGCTACCTCGAACATCATAAGACAAATCCTAGCGACCAGGTGATCCTGTGCCACAAGAACTATGTGAATGATGAGTGAGTGTTTTTGACGGAATGAGTTGTGAATCGATTCCACAACTCTTAAGATGTTCCAAGAAGACTTGGTTTATAAAAATCATTTTCTTTATCACAAATAAAGGTTAATGATGGTCTCATTAAGTTGTATTCCAATCTTTACTATAAAACAATTTGAGCAAATCAAAAGTTTCAACAATAACGAATAAAAGTCGTCTGTGAAATTTGCTAAGTGTATATCACCAAATCTATTCATGGATTGAAATGATTACATACATTACTTATGTATAACTCTTTGTCAAGCTTTTTCTTCTTTATCTACTTATAGATAAAGACACTTGCAAATCATCTTCCCATATAAATAATATTTACATATATCAAATGCATCAACCTCATTTGCCTTCAAAATTCCATCCTTTTGAAGTTGGTATATATGTTTCGTATTTATATAGTCATGATGATTATGACATGGATAAGTTTGAATCAAATATCATTTGATTATTTAGGTGTTATGATCGTAACTATCAATTTAATGAAAAACATATAAATTTACTCAAGGTTGTAAAAATCGTTCGGCGGTTAACTGGAGTCAAGCGATTAATCAGTTTGGCGGAGATTAATCGGGGAACGTAAATTACTAGTAAAACTATTTTAAAACTTAATATATCCTATGAAGTTTATTACTTGAAATTTTTTAAAATTTTTAAACTTTGAAATTTTAAAATATTTAAAAATTTGAATAATGACAAATATTAAAATTTTAAGTTTTGTAAATTTTGGTGTGATATTTGGAAATTTGAATTTTTTAAAATATTCCCGCCAAGGAGCGCATAGTCTGAGTTTGACTGATATTGACCAAT
Organism: Lactuca virosa; assembly: GCF_052849685.1. Taxonomy (NCBI): domain Eukaryota; kingdom Viridiplantae; phylum Streptophyta; class Magnoliopsida; order Asterales; family Asteraceae; genus Lactuca; species Lactuca virosa. Next base: position 436,234,024 of record NC_136430.1, on the reverse strand, counting down.
TTCTGCCAAGCACCCTAATCGTAATCAGTTGTAGACCGTCTAGCGCCTAGGCCGATATTTACAACACTGGATTTACTTCATAAATGACATTATGAGGAAATATTCTTAAAACAGAATACATCGTTTTAGATCATGAATGTGAACATCCGTTAAACAATAAGTAAATCTTGATTTATTCATAAATTTACAATTGTTACATGTTCCTATAAGAATATGTACAAAACATCTATTGTTTAAATACAAACTACTTGGTCGTCAAAAGCTCTGGCATTATCAATAATATCACTTCTTATATCTTCAGCATGGAATACCATTTGTCTGTAATCAGTTGTTTATTTCTTCCAAAACATTAGCACATAATATCAATTATTAGTATCACATGCAGTATAACTACTAAAGTGAATGATTGAAAAATAAATAGTTCTATAATATAGATATATGAAGTCTTGGTCAAGTTAGACTTCCTCAGCTCGATGAGATTAGAGGAGCTTTTCCTCTTTCAGTTTCCAGTTTCTTCTAAAATAGAAACAACACAAATCACTTTGGTCATTTCTTGATTTCTGAGTTTATGTTGTGTTTTCGTTAACTGAACCATAGGTCTATTAGAGTATACAACATCTTAGACTTTCCTTTTATTCAATGATTGAACAAGTTTGAAGCACGTTCTACTGTTCTGAGTTAATATATGTATTACTTGATGACACATCTGATATGTTTCGTAATTATACAAGACTTCCTACAATTCAAGGGTAATTATTCCAGTATGATGTGAGAGTGAGACTAGACCTGGCAAACGTGTCGTGTCGTGTCGGGTTCGTGCCGTGTCAAGACATTAAACGGGTTGAGAGTGCTTGACCCGAACCCGACCCGTTTAATTATCGTGTCGTGTCGTGTCAACCCGTTTATCATCGTGTCGATTTCGTGTCGGGTTTCGGGTTAAAGTTTAAACCTTATAAATATGTTGTGTCATTTCAGGCTGAAACATTTTAAAGTTTGAAAAGTAAGAGTCATGGAGGAAAAAAATGATAAAGTGAAATGTTGGAGTTGGGAGGTGGAACGAAAAAAAAGTTATACTCCCTCCGTCCCATATTTATTGTCCATTTTTTACTTTTGAAGTTTTTATTTTTTCTACTTTGACCTTAAATAGTTTTATTTGTGTTATAGATTACTTGATAAAACTTATAACAATGAAAAGACATTTAAAACACAATCCATTCATATATTTTGTATTAAGTGTTATATATCAAAAACAAAAATATTTAAGGTCAAATTTGAAGAATAAAGACTTCAACAGTCAAAATTAGACAATAAATATGGGACGGAGGTAGTAGTAAGTTTAGAAAGCAAAATGGAAAGAGTTAAGAGTTAGGAAGCAAATGAGATATGTAGTGAGGAGGAGTAAAATTAAGTCACTTTGAAAGTTTGAATTTTACTTTTAATTCTTGAATTTGGGCCACTCCAAATGTATAATATTGAAAATATTTATAAAAATATGATATATATATATATATATATATATATATATATATATATATAGACAATTAAACGGGTCATCTTCGAGTTGAAAGTCTTGACCCTAACCCTACCCGTTTAATTATCGTGTCGTGTCGTGTCAACCCGTGTACATAAACGGGTCGAAATCTCTGACCCTAACCCGCTAACTTCGTGTCGGCTTCGTGCCGAGTTGTCGTGTCATGCCATATTTTTCCAGGTCTATGTGAGACACATCAAAATCATCACAATAATACTTCCATCAAAGCATCATGATTAAACTGACTGGTTTGCAGGGGTTGTTCAGGTATGGGATCTTTTAGTATATATAATTTCTATCTATCCTTAAGGAAGAACCTCAAGGTATTATACCGGTTATAGAAATTAGAACCATCAAATTTTAGTATCTCTTGAAACTCAATAAGAGAGGTCTTAGAGGCATATAAATATTAGCAGTTATGTACATAATTTAACAAAAATTCATTTAGTATTTTCAATATTAAGTCTTTGAAAATTTAATACCTTATAATTGTTTCTAAAACATTAATTTATTAAAGTCTAAGATCCAAGTTACGAAACAAGTAAATGGTTAGGTGACCTTTATCACATCCACTTAATCCAACTCGGAAGGTAGCACTTACCAATTGCATAAAATATGTAATTCCTAGATAATGGGATCCCAAACAACTTTTGTTTAACTTGGTATGTTTGATCCCATCTATGCCTTATACCTCTCATGCTTAGATGATCTTTATCACACAAGATTCTGATCAAGTCTTCCTACTTGAAACAACTTGTAGCATTGCAACTAACTAGTAACTATGTGGTCCTTATGTTAGTAGAAAAACAAAACCGCCACGAACATCATAAGAAAATCATAATGACCTCGTGACCCTACGCCCCCAAGACCGTGCAAACGATGTCCGAGTGTTCTTCAAAAAGACGTCAATGACTTGCAGTTTTAAGAAAAGGTTTTATATATGTTTTACAAATATAGTTATAAAAGCATGGTCTCATGAATATTGCATGCATCCAATAATTCATGTACCCTTTTGTAAAAATCATATCACTTGTTATAAGGTTCTTTAGGTTCCAAATAAAACTTCATTTTATTTTCCATTTGTCGCGATCAATTATAACCTAAAATCTAATATTTAAAGTTTAGTAGTAGAACACTTTAAGAACCGGTTATAGTCTTTAAATAAAATTTCATTATATACTTAAGACTTGGAGTTTTAGATGAGTTCTACAATCAAAATTTTAAATATCCTTTTAACAACCAAAATCTTATAAACTTATGGATTTATAGAATAAAACTCATTTTATTCAATAAACTCAATTTTATACATCTTTTGATAAAAGTCATATTTTGATAAACCAAAACTTGGTGATGATACTTATGTTTTCAATCTCATTTGGCATACATAAAACATAATATCACATGTTGCTTTATGTTTAAAAAACTAATATCATATATTAAGTTTCGACGTAAAAAATAATCATTAGTATTATAGTTTTGACGTTATAACGCTATAAACCAGATTTTAGTCTTTTTAATAAAAACTCTTATTTATTATAAAGACATGGAGTTTAGGTAATGTTTACACACCTTTTAAACTATTTCAAATATTTTAAAGTTGTCTGTTTAAAACTTTTACTATAAAACTGTTATTAACAAAAAATCGATTTCAAACGGTAACTAGTAAAAACGTTTTTATAAATAATCATTTATAAACATCTTATGTTACCTTTTAAATATTTTTTACTCAAACTCCAAGTGATATTATTTTATGATAAAATGTTATTGGACATTAAAAAATCATTTTCATACATAAAACTTAACATAAAATAAACATCACAAACATGCATTAAAATGTGTACAAATTAACAAAGTCATAACTGGTAATAATTTTTGTGAGCCAACACAAGAATTATTAAGTCTTTCCTAAATGATTTAAGGGACACTTCAAAAAGTATTCAAGCTCCCACTTTCTAAGTCAACTCTTGCTTGCAAATCAAATCTTCATGTTGTAAAGTTTGTAACACTTAAACCATTAAGATTATAATTAAGCCAAAAACCAAGAGTAGAAGCTCATGGTTGGGATTATAGTCTCAAATGATTAAGTCATCTTCAAAGTGGTCATTTCTTCATCTTGGTACATTTAAATAAAAATAGAACTAGTCTAACTAATTTATTACAACAAATAAACAAATGAAAAATAACTATTTATCTATTACATCTTATTAATAAATAAATATCAACCATATACAACATAAAGGTCCAAATGCGTTGTTTATACACAACAAAATATCAAATATAATAACAAACAACTCTTTGTTTTTTCGAAGACAACTTTTATATAACCATAATGCATGAAAAATAGTTATATATAAAAATAAACAATTTTAAACTACAAGTTTCCAAAGAAGACAAATACTGACATTTCTTAGCCAAAAGAAATTCATGCTTGTTTTCTAAAAACCAAAGATTATCAAATATAAAAAATCATTCTAACATATAAAAGATGGCTCTGATATACAAAAATAAGAGTATTAAAAAAAACGCAACGGAAGCTTTAAAAATAACAACATTATTTTCAAGTATATTTCAAAAAAAAAAACACCAATGATTCTTTTAAAGAGATTAGAGTGATATTAAAATCAACCATATGGTGTTTTAGAATGAAAACATTTGGAACCTTTGAACCCACATGGTTTTGGGGTGTTGATGAAGTTGGAAAGCTCAAAGAGGATGATCTTCTCTACAAGTATCCACCACTAAGAGTAAGGTACCAAGAAATGCTAGTTTTCTTCTTGTATGAATTTTTCTGTAAGACTTTAAGTGCTTAAAAAATAAGCACTAAAGGAAGACAAAAAAGGATGCACTTAACACCAACAACTAGGGTAACACGTAGTTTCCACGATATTTCTAATTTCGGGATAACCGATCGAAATTTGATTGAGTAAAGGTCTTGGGCTTCAAAGGAATAGAGTTTAGACCTTATCAAATATTGATAATGTTTGTTAATTGATTAAAGCCCTCGAATTTTGCCTTGAAGCAAATGGTAAAATGGGAAAGGTGATAATTCGGGCTTCTTGCATGAATTAATGATTTCAGTTCGGTAGTTTATTAGTCAAAAATAACTACATAGAATTATAGGGATCTTCAATGCCTTCGTGTGGATATAAAGATCACCAAAATGGATTTTAAACTAAGAAGTTATGGTTGTTTAAAGATTAGATTTGGGAAGTTATGCTCTACGTTGAGCGTAGGATAGTCCCCTACGCTAAGCGTAGGTGAGAGTATTGGACAAGGTTTTAATGACCTACGTTAAGTGTAGGTTAGGCGACGTTGAGCGTAGCCGTGTTGGATCAAAACCCTAAATCTAGGTTCATAAGCCCTATTTAAAGTATGTAACTCCTTGAGATCATCCCCGTGCTTAGCCGCCCCTCTCCTAAAATGTCCCCTTGAAACTGTAGCCACCATTTGTGAGTTTTGAGCCCTTGGAGTTACTTGTTTGATGTTTTGAAGAAAGAAGGTGCTTGTAGAACCAATTGGGAACTTCAAGATGTGTGGATATGGGATTTTCAAGACAACATCATCCAGCAAATTAGGCAGAGATTGCAGATAGCTCAGAGTCGGTAGAAGAGTTATGCCGACAATCGTCGATCTGAGTTGGAGTTTCAGGTCGGTGACATGGTCTTGGTGAAGGTATCACCCTGAAAGGGTGTAATACGCTTCAAGAAGAGAGGGGAAATTGGGGCCCCGGTATATCGGGCCATTTCGGGTGATTGCCAGGGTTGGCAGGGTAGCTTATTGGTTGGATTTGCCCGAGGATCTCAGTTAGATCCATAACACCTTCCATGTTTTGTAGTCGCGGAAGTGTGTGCCTGATGATTATGTGGATATTCCTTTGGATGATGTTCAGTTTGATGATAACCTGAATTACATTGAGAGACCAGTAGCGATTTTAGATCGGAAGATGAAGGCCTTGCGCAACAAGGTGGTATCTTTGGTCAAGGTTCAGTGACAACATCGGAAGGGTTCCGAATGGACATGGGAACCCGAGTTTGAGATACGAGAGTATAATCCTGATTTATTTGTTGCAGCAGACTTCAAGGACGAAGTCTAATTTAAGTAGGGGAGAATTGTAACATCCCGATGATGAGGTATTTTCAATTTTAGCCTTAAGTATGAAAGAATATTGCATTTTGACCCTTGGGTTTGAGGAAGATTGCAAGAATGGCCCATTGTGGCATTTTGGTAATTTTGGCCAGGATTAGTACGTTGAGCCTACGTTGTGTACGCTAGGCATACTAGGGTAAACCCTAGTACGCTGGGCATACACCACGTATGCAGGGCGTACGTCGTTAACCTTCAAACCCTAATTTTTAGGGTTTTGTGTATATAAAAGCATCATTATCTCTCATTTCTTATTCCCTCACCGGCCTCCATCTGAGAAAAACGACCCCCAAGCTAACCCTAAGTGAGAAGAGTGCATTTTGAGCATATCTTTGTGTTTTGTGTCATTCTTGAAGAAGAAGAAGGTGGTGAGAAGAGCTTGGAGCTTGGAAATAACTTGGATCTGAGGTTATCTCCTTGCTAGCAACCTCCAGGAGATAAAAAGTTCATAACTTGATCACCATATCTTGTATATCTAGTCATTTATTCATTTAGGGCACTTTTGGTCCCAAATATGATGATTCTTGAGCAAGGCATGTTCTTAACCAAAGCAGTCGTCCTTTCAGACCTTATGAAGGGTCTTAAGTCATAAAAATATGGGTTTGATGATTAGTTTTGCTCCATGCATGCTATAGAAGGTCTTAAGGCATTAAGATGTTGAGATTTTGTGTATTAAGAACTTAATGGACATGCAAAGTCATAAAGTTGGAAACTTTATGACTCTTAGTGGTATTTTGGCCTTGGATCTGAAAGTTAGAAGTGAGAGCTTAATGCATTAAGTTGTTATTGAGGAAATGGGGTTTAGAGTATGTGGTCAATTTCCCAACTCCATTCACGGTTCGAGTACGCCCAGCATAGGAGTTGAGCATGCCCCGCGTACTCGGCTGAGTGGAACAAGTTGACTCCTGGACCCGTTGACTTTGACTTTGACTTTCACCAGGGTTGACTAAGTTTGACTTAGGGGTATTTTTGGTATTTTGAGCTATAGTTTATCCTTGGTCTTTATCTGTTGAATAGGTGACCTGTAGAGTCGGTATTTTGAGTAGTGTATCATTCAATTTTTCGTTAGACTGTGAGGTGAGTTTTCCTCACTGTACTAATGGGTCGAAGGCACCAAGGCCGGCCCATTGGATTAGATATCTTGTTTTGTGGTATGCTATTATGCGGAGTTATGTGGTACTGGTTAAGTGATTAGACTGGTAGATCTGTAGGATTACCTGTGTTAACTTTGATTGATTGATAATGTTATGCATTAATATGTTATGGTTTACTGGGTTGAGGCGGACCAGTGGATAGACTAAAGGCCAAGATACCCACGGCGGTCCAGATAGACTGAAGGCCTGTGAGGCGGACTAGTCAAGTCGAAGGTAAATAGAGCAGTCCAAATAGGTTGTAGGCCCGGTGAGGCGGTCCGGTCATGTTGAAGGCTCTGTATGCATGCTTTTGTTTGTTATGTTTATGTGGTGGTACTTTGGGGGAACTCACTAAGCGTTGGCTTACAGTTTTAGTTTTGTTTCAGGTACTTCTGAGGACCGTGGCAATGCGAAGGCGTGACCGTACACATCCTTCGTTTTATGTTGTTGATTTTGGGAGACTCTGATTTTGAATAATGTTTTGGAAACAATGGTTATATAAACACTTCTTTTTAGTAAATTGGTTGTTTTGAAAAGTTTAATTTTTTTGTGATTTTTGAGGTGTTACAAGTTGGTATCAGATCCTTGGTTTGAGCGAATTGGAGGAACATCCGTATGAATCCAGGCTCAAACTAAGGAACTGCAAAAGTTTTAAAAATGATTTTCAAAATTGTTTTCAAAAGTAACCAATGAAGGATTTGATGTGTACGATCAGCCGGAGCCAGTAAGTATACCCCAAGTTACCAAACTATTATGGATATTATGTTTATGATTAGAATAACATGCTAGTGATAGGCTAGGGATCTTCAGGAATTGCATGATAGAATTTCCTTATTATATGATGCCTGATAGACTAGGGTTATTCTTGAATGGAATTGACATCATTATTGTAGTTACTTAGTGTATTCATCATAGTTGTACTGTACATAACTAAGCTTTTATAGCCTAAGACTGTTTGATTTGGCCTTATTTCTTGTTCCTTGTCTGGTTGTGAGCTTAGGGTAGAATCAAGCATTCGACTGTCTATGGAATCCAGTGTTATGTATGATTAGAATACACGAGTGCTGCAGGGTTGGTGGAAGTTTCATGGATGAGTTATGTGGGGTCAGCCGACCAGTTGAGGGATGTTTAGCCTTTCTCTAGGAAGTAAGAATAGGATGTATGCGTATCCGAGTGTGTGTTGTTAGGGTTGTTCTGATGATCTTCTATGAAAAATACGGGTAGATGCGGAAGGTAGTATGGGCCCGAACTATTGGAAGCACAGGACCAGTACGCATAGCAGGGAGGTCACAACCCCTAGGGTTTTGTTGTGGAATGGCTTATATGGTATGATATGCGCCTCATCTGATATTTTCTGGTTTATTTACATTATGGTGGTTACGAGGCGATTTGAGTCAGGATCCGGATTAGGAGCAGGAGCGAGTGGCCAAGATAGGCTAGGGCTGAGTGAGGACCAGGTTAGGGAGATGATTCATGCGAAGGTTGTTTTTATTGTTCGGGGGCAGATACCGGAGTTGCTTGGGTCTATCAAGACCGCCATGATGGAGTTCTTTGATGACTGATACGCTGCACTTTTTGAGACTGCTGCTGCTGCTACCACGGTCGTCGCTGTTGCGGGGTTGTTTTGAAAAGTTTATTTTTTTTTGTGATTTTTGAGGTGTTACAAGTTGTCTATATTTTTATGATGTGTGTGATATCCAGGACTGCCAACAGTCCGAGGGTTGAGAATAACCCATAATTGATTATTATGTTGTTCTGTATGTGATATTTTGGGGAACTCACTAAGCTTTCTGCTTATAATTTTGGATTATATTTTTGTAGGTACTTATCGGATTGTGAATGCGGCATTGTACACACACATCAACAGTTTTATGATTCGAGATCCTGTATTTTCTTCTTTATAAGTATGATTTATGAATAATGGTTTATGAACAAATGGTTTGACCTGAATGTAACTTTATTTATAATGGGTGTTATTTTATTTTAAAAATGAAAAATTTATTCTGGAATTTGGGACGTTATAAGTTGGTATCAGAACCATGGTTTGAGGGATTTGGATGAACACTCGTGGGATTCCAAACTCAAACTATCAATCTGAGAGTCTTTACAAACCTTTTTAGAAAAGATTCATTTCAAGAGAAGAAAATATAAGATGCGATGTGTATAGTCAGCCAAAGCTCAAGAAAGTGATCTCCTAAAATATCCATACTTGCTTTATATGTTGTATTTGAGTTGTTGTTATATGTGTTATAGTATGATGTGCATGCTATAAGTAGGCTAAGGATCTACTCAGGGTTGCATGCTAGAGTTCCTTCTTAGGAGAGATGCATTTATATGTGTGATATGTGATCTATTAAAGATGCATGATAGCGTGTATGTTAAGGATATTCAAGAATTGTGTGTTAGGATTACCTGATCCTTATGATGCCTTGATGTCTGCTGGTTTTTCTACTCAAATGTTGCTTTGCTTTGTACTATGAGAAACCAATATTGATGTTAGTTAATTATTATGAAAATACGTTAAGTTACATGCCAAGATGATTAAATAGTTTTGGAATGTTTGATTTGGACCTATTGAACAGCTCTTGATTGAGTCCAACCGTTTTAGTGCAGGATCTTTCAGTCGAAGGACTGTTTAATCCTTGTTGGATGCAACTGTATTTGTAAGAAAGTTAATGGACATTGGTGGAAGTTTCTTTTGTAGCTGATAGCAGGTTGGGGTGGAATTCCTAGTGGCCTTGTAGGAGTGTTAGAGTGTGCTAGTGTGAGCACTTGTGTATGAGGAAATATAAGGTGGGAATCTAGGCATTTGGGGTGGATTTTATAAGCATATGGGTGTTCTGGTACACCTAGCAGTGGTGGAGTTCCTAGTAATCTAAGAAAAGTGTTTAAGTATTCTAGTGCATGCACATGTGTGAGAAGAATCCTAGACGTAGTATTCTAAGAAGAGTGGTGGTGTGTGCATGTGGGAGCACGGGTATCTGCAGTTGATAATGGTCATGTGTAGTGACTTAGGAACTCTGAGACGATTCTTGGGACACGTACAGATAGGTGTTGAAGGTAGTATTGGCTCGTACTACTTAAAGCACAGGATCCGTACGGGGATCAGGAAGGGTTGAAAGGGTTTCTAAGGAACTAGTGGAGGGTAGGTGGTGTGGTATAGCACTGGCGTTAATTGTAGTCGTCTCCATCATTATATGCATGTCAACTAGGATTGTTAGGATAAGGATGAATCTAGTAATTGATTCGGCCTAAATGTCCATGGCAATTTGGGTCTGAATGGTGCCGACATGTGTGATTTTGTTGATTCTAAGGTCTCGAGGGCCTTGCTCGAAGTAGTGCCAGTTTGAGTTGCGGGACTCAAGAAGGAATCAACCGTGATTATCGATTCAGGGATTTCAGCCTGACGCTGACTGGTTAGCCGATTTATAGGGATGTCATTTTCTACGATGGGGTTGTGTTTTTCCAGTCTCCCCTGCTCGAGGGAGAAGATATCGGATGTCTTTCAGTCGAAAGAGATGGTGTTCTCCTCATCGGCTTTTGATGTAATAAGGTAAAGTCTGGTTTGCAGCAAATCATTTCTATTTTGCAGCGAGGAAATGATCGAGACTCGATTTTTATTTAGGGTTCCGATGGCCAAAGTGAAGGCCACGTTGCAAGTGGGGTATGTGACATAGATTCGAGAAGATCGGGTGTATCTAAGGAGGCATCGACATGTTCATGTTTTGGGTAGGAGAGTTAAATAGATATGTTGGGTTTGTCGGAGCTACTATTTGAGTATATGCAAGAGGCTCTTGAAACATCAGAGGAGGATGAGGTTGTGGATCAAGTCTCCAAATGCAAGGTTTTATGTGTGTAGTTCAGTTCTTAAGGAGCCTCATCAATAAAATGGTGTTCTGGTTGGCTTCACTAAGCTTGAGGCAGTAATATTGCGGGAGTTTTCGAGGTCTCCATCTGAGATTCAAAGTTTTTCTTATGATTGGTTGATTATTATTCAAAGGATTATCTGGTGTTGTGTTATGTAGAGGCTCAAGGTTGGTATGTATTTGGTTGAGCCAATCTGAGGCTTTGATGTTGTAAATGTCAGTCATTGATGGTTTGAACCCTATGTTGGGGAGAACTGGGTATTCTGCTTAGAGAATCATCAATTTATCCGATTTTTATGGTTTCAACACAACGGGTCAGAAAATTTTATGGTTCGGGTAATATAGATTTTGGTTCGGGTTCATTGTTGCATAAGGGAGGTAAGTGAGCTACCATCGAAGTGTTCGTGACTAGGAAGTTCTCGTTGCATTCTCAAGGATCTATTGGAGTCCTCCATGGTTGTGGATAATTTAAGGTTTGGGCAGATTGTGGGTGCAGATTAAGTTGCCATTAGGTTATGTCTTCAAGGATGCATATGTTGTCCTCTCAGCAGGAAGCTGATGGGTAAGGAACTTTTTGTGGTTAGTACTTCTATCTTGGAAGCTCTATGGATCTTGATAGAGGAATGTCGGAGCTGCTCAGAGTAGGCATCGGATGCAGAAGACATGGTTAGCTCACGGTACGGGTTAGTCATCCTTGCTTGAGATGCGAAATTGTTGATCTTTCGAACAGTTTCAGAGTTCGACAAGAACATTTTGCGTGGGATTTTTTCAATATGTGTGAGATCAATAGGTTTAGTTTTTGAAACAATTCTAATCATTGGTTGTTAGTTCTTCATCATTAGATGAGGATATTAGAAGGCCACAAGATGCATCAGTTGAAGGTACAATTGATACATCAACCATTCTTCAAGGTGTATATCTTGCTCCCTATGTATGTGTACTCTCAACTTTTTAGTTGTGGAATTGTTGTTCCTAGTAGGCTTAAGTTGATAGCTATGCTTGGGTATCGAGAGTTCGGGCGTCAGAGCGACTTTTTTCGATTTTCAGGCGTGTCTGTGGCCTATGCAAAGTTTAGTTTTTGGCAGGTCGCTTCGATTTTATTGGTATTGGAATTGATTCGATCGGGTTTTTATCAACATTTTTGGTTAATTTTTTAATCATTTTCTGAAATTAGAAGTTTTATTGGTCTATTTGCGCATTAGTGAGATTTTTTCGACTTCATTAAGGTGTGGGATCTTGTTTTGGTGGTTATAAGAATGTGTCTATTAGCGGTTGAGGTTCGTCGTTTCATTCGATTCGCTGGTACTTCATTATTTGTGTGAGGTTATGTTAAAGAAGGATCACAGTCAGCCTGAGGAGCATTGTGATTTCTCTTGGGGAGTGTTAAATGTTCTGTTTTCAAGATGGGGCAAGCGTTCAACTGTCTATCTTGTGTTCTGGTTATATGTGGTCATGTTTTGTCTGATGATGCGTCGGTGGTGGTATGGACTGTTGAAGAGTTACAAATTGCAATATGACATGGCTCATGTGGTTTGGACAAGTGGTGGTGGGATGTTGACTAGGTTCCTACCAGGCAATGGCATGATGGCAGTGTGCCTTTAGGTCATTGGGTGTTGTTTGTGAGACTTCATGTCCATGGTTGAATGATGGAAATAATAGTGTGGAACCATGAGCTTCTCATTTCAGTGGTTGGATGGTTTCACGGTGTGTCGTGAACCATTGTATATTCACTTATGTGAGTTGGACAAGACAGTTGTGTAGTGGAGACCCGTGTGTTGGAGTCGTTATTCATTTGGCATAGTTGAGTGTTGAGCAGTATAGAGATACTATTGATGGCTCAGTATCATACACGTTTTGGTCGGGCTTTTGGAGAATGTTGACTTGTTGGAAAACTCATGGTTGTATATTAGTAGTCCATTATTTGGTTTCTTATTAATGAATCTGTGTTCGTTTTATGATAAGGTTTTGTGTAAGTTAAGTTACCAGTGATGCAACTCGTTGTAAGTCTTTTGGATTATTTGTTAGATAGTTGTGTCCCGGAGCATATGGGAGTATGGATGTCGCCCAATATCTTCTTCTGACTTAACCATTGTTGCACTCTTGGGGGTGGTGTATAAGTGAGGACTTGTCAAAGTCAAGTGTGCATTTGAGGTCTTTTGAGCGTAATTTTTGGTTTTGGAATTGGTTGGAATTCATGATCAGCTTGGCATGAGTATTAGTTCTGCATGGTATAATGGTGTTCCTGGTCAGGGACTTGGGGTAAGTAGGACGAGTGGATGATCATCATCCATTATGTGTGTCCCTGGAATATTAGGTGATGGATTCCTGGTTTTTTGAAGTATGAATCAGTTTAGTCGCAACTTCAAAAAATTTCCCGGTTTGAGTAGTTACGCTATGAGTGGGGTCGTACCGTTAGGGGAGAGAAAGGTAGTTGTTGCAGTTGAATGTTTTCAAGTGTTTGGATTATTTGTTAGCATCAGTTGGGTTCCACATGATCTCTCGACTTTTCAATTTGGATGAGTTGATGTTATGAAGTGATTAGAGGGAGCATATGAATTGTGTTAGTTTAGTTTCCAATAATTCTAACCAACTTAGATTTCGAGGACGAATCCAGTTGAAGTGAAGCAGAATTGTAACACCTAGTTTCCATGATATTTATTATTTCAGGATAACGGGCCGCAATTTGATTACGTAGAGGTATTGGGCTTCGAAGGAATAGAGTTTAGACCCTATCAGATATTGATAACGTTGGTTAAGTGATTAAAGCCCTCGAATTGTGCCTTGAAGCAAAGTGTAAAATGGGAAATGTGATAATTCGGGCTTCTTCATGAATTAATGATTTTAGTTATTTATGTTTTTAGTCAAAAGTAACTAAATAGAATTGTGGGGATCTTCAATTTCACTAGGTATAAAAGATCTCCGAAAATGGATTTGAAACGAAGAAGTAATTCTTGTTTAAAGATTGGATTTAGGGAGTTATGCTCTATGTTGAGCGTACGATAGTACCCTACGCTGAGCGTATGTGAGAATGTCGGACGAGGTTATAATGACCTACGTTGAGCATAGGTTAGGCTGCATTGGATCAAAACCCTAAATCTAGGGTTGTAATCCCTATTTAAAGTCTCTAACTCCTTGAGATCATCCCCATGCTCAGCCTCCACCCTCCCAAAAACATCCCCTTGAAACCCTAGTCGCCATTTTTGAGTTTTGAACCCTTGGAGTGACTTGTGTGATATTTTGAAGAAAGAATGTGCTTGTAGAACCACTTAGGAGCTTCAAGATGTGTAGATATAGGATTTGCAAGCCAACATCCATCCTTGGGAGATAGCTTGTGTTAGCTGTTTTGTTGCTAAGTTTATCTATTGAGCTTCTGCTGCTTAGTTCAGGTGAGTCTTCTCACTATAATTACATGTGTGGTAGTGTAAACATACTGACTAGTTGGGTCTTAATTATTGTTTGTTGTTATATGTGAACTGAGTTGTTGATAACTCTTGGACTGTTGTGAGTCCATGGGGCTGCTGATAGTCCCCAGGGTTGCTGATAGCCCGTGATGTGTAGTGTTAACACACAATGCATGTTGTTAGCCCACTGAGACTACTGATAGTCCCTAGGGTAGTTGATAACCCATAGTTGTCTATATTGTTGTTATGTGTGTGATATTCAGGAATGTTGATAGTCCTAGGGCTTCTGATAACCCATAGTTGATTATTATGTTGTGTTGTTTGTGATATTTCGGGGAACTCACTAAGCTTTGTGCTTAGAGTTGTGGATTAAATATTTTACAGGTACTTATCGGATTGCAGACGCGGGTTTGTACACATACACACATCAACAGTTTTATGATTCAAGATTCCACATTATCTTCTTTATAAGTATGATTTCTGAATAATGGTTTATGAACGTTTGAACTGAATTTAACTTTATTAAAAATGGGTGTTTATTTTATTTTAAAAGTGAAAATTTTATTTTGGAATTTGGGATGTTACAACTAGATTCAAAAGAAGATGAAGATGTAGACAGAAAGAGCCTATGGTTTTTGGGAGTTCTCTAAGCCAAAAGAGAATTGATTTTTTGCATGCAAGACACTTCTTTAAATACCCCCATGCAAAGTAAAGGCTACCCATTCTTTGAACATAAAGTATTAGATATTAAAGTAAGCATAGGGGACAAGAGGATGAAAATTGACAAGCAAAGTAAACGCTACCATAAAGAGAATTGATTTTTTTTCATGCAAGACACTTCTTTAAATACCCCCATGCAAAGTAAAGGCTACCCATTATTTAAACATAAAGTATTAGCTATTAAAGTAATCATAGGGGACAGGAGGAGGGAGGTTGACAAGCAACCACCCATCCCTCTAATATCTACGACCAAGAGAGGGAAGAAGAAACAAAAATGTCTCCTAGTTTCTTCAACCAACTACACCAACTAAACTAGTTAAGTCATGGTTAACCAAAGTGTCCAAAACATTTGTACATGACCTATTAATCATACCATATGATATAATAACTAGTCTGTTCTTTCTTTTATTATTATTTTCATAAATCAATAATTTTTCTCTAATCAAATACAAGAGTTGAATTTATTTATTAATAATCAAATTCTTAATAAATATTCAATAAGTACCAGCTCTATTAAGGTGTGACTTTATAAGATCATATGTTATTAGCAACATCATTCAAATAATGATTCTTGAGCATATAGATTCAACAGGTTTGACTGGAGAAATCGGTTACTCGTGGATGAGGATTGGTTATTTCTAACTATGGAAATGTAGGATCTGTTTATATTATGGAAATATATGAGTTGAATACAAATTTCATCTTTCAAACATTCAAAAATTATTTTTTAATGATGCTTACTTGATATGTAAGGTGAGATGATTAATTAAAATTGTACTCTTGGTCCCTTGACTATTTAAGTAAACATTGCATCAATTAAGTCTATGCTAAATGACCATTTTTTCCCTTCTCTTTTCTATTTTGTTCATCTTAACCAGGCGATCCTTGCAACATACCGAACATTTCAACCAGGAGACCAATTGCGCATGCGTTCTAGGTGGCATCCTTGCAACAAACCCAATATCTTGACCAAATCCACAACATGGAAAATATCACGAGTCACAATCTCCTCCATATTATGAAAATGTGGGTTTAACCATCTAATTAAGGTATGCATGTGGTTTTTTCCAAATCGCTCAAATACAATACATGGTGGGTTTAACCATCTAATGTGTAACATCCCAAAAATCATGATAAAAATTTTCATTTTTCACTTAAATGAAAATCATTGTTTTCATAAAGCCCAAGTCACAAACATAAGAGTCAAATACAAATGTCCCCAAAATCAGAGTATCCAAACAGGCGGAAATCAAATACTGTAGATGATGTGTACAATCAAGCCTTCGCCTTTCCGTGATCATCTTAAGCACCTGGAACAAGAAATCCACAATTGTAATCCCAAGCTTAATGAGTTCCCCAAAATACCCAACATAACGGAAATACAACTACAATGCATGCATATAGGGTTTGTTGGCCAATGGATTCAACCCAATCATCTCGGGTTTGTTGACAAAGAGTCTCAACCCAACCAGCCGGTTTTGTTGACATAGCGTCTCAACCCAACCATCTAGGTTTGTTGGTCCACCGCACGGAGCAGTACCTCAACCCAACCATCCGAGTTTGTTGGCTTTCCACCTCAACCCAACCATCCAAATATGTCGAAATATGCAATTATCAATTAATCATACAATGATACTACATCAAATACGTAGCACAACAAATGGGCCGGCCTTGGTGCTTTCGACCCATAGGTATAGTGAGAAAACTCACCTCAAAACCGAGATGATAGCTGAAAGAACGCAACTCCGAATATCGAATCTACATGTCACCTATATAGAAAAAGAAGGACCAGTCCTAAATCCACAACTCAAATACTTCCCAACTTTCCCTAGAAGACCTAAAGTCAAACTTGGTGAAAGTCCACGATCAACGGTCAAAAGTCAACCTCCAGCAGGTCGCCACGTTGTGGCCATCCGTGGCCATGTCGTAGCCCCTAAACGACAAAACAGACGAGCCTTAGCCCAGTCACAACATCGTTGCGACCTAAGGCCACACCATGTGCACTAGGATCCTAACAACTTAATGGGTTAAACCATTTTCTTTGATTCTAAGGGCTCCAAAGCTCAGATCTGGTCCATTATATGGTCTAAGTGGATAAAGTTTCCAACTTTATCCCTTTAGACTCTCCAAGAGATAGAGATCTCACTCTTAGATCCAAAAGGGGGCAAAACACAACTTGACTTAAATCAATAAGCACTCAATCATTAAGACCTCTAGTCTAACACTCCCAAAAAGGTTTATAGCATCATAAATAACATAAAAATCCATGCTTTTTTGACATGCATGTCCAATACATGTCTTGAACTCCTATTAGGTCAAAATGAGGGTTTATGGCCAAAAATTCATGCATGACACCAAAACTCATTTCTAACCCAGATCCAAAGCACCAAATACTCCAAATGGCCCGGAGATTCATAAAGTTGCAAACTTTATGAGATCTCACCACTCCAACCAACAAGAACAAGAAATTTAGGGACAAAATTCAAGATCTAGCAACCTATCATGATATAAATCGATTCTTGAACACTTACAAAGGTCTAGACAAGTGCTACAACAAAGGATGAGGGGTTGCTTGCTGAATCTTAGCTCACTTCTTATTCTTTCTTCCTTCAATGGCTTCCAAGAACACCAAAAAGGGCTTAAAGAAAGGAGGGAGGAGATTAGTGTTTTCTCAGATCTTAAGGAGGCTGATGGAGGCTGAGGTGAACAAAACCTAGCCTCCTCATTCCTTTAAATAGGGAGCAAAACCCGGAAAATAGGGTTTTTCATTTGTCAGCTGCCATGTTGTGGCCATATACTGCCACGTCACGACGTCTTAAATGAACACGCGGTCTTATCTTGATTTGCCACATCGTGGTGCCTCTACCACGCCTTGGCAAACCTTAAAATTCCAAAAATTGAAAATGCGAGGTACCTCGGGATCTGGGTGTTACATAATGAAGGTAACTTGCTATTTTCTGCAATTCAGGTGAAGTAAGCTATAAGTAATGATAACACAAGTAGTTTGCCTTTCTCTCATCTATTTGGTAAATTATTTGGTATGATGCTTGCAGGTATGCCCTACCTGCACCACCCAGTTCCTGGTAAGCACCATTTTGGAATTTCAGATTAATTTCTTAAAGTTTAAACCCTGGTCACCACGTGAGCACTTAGGTGTCACGATGTGATCCTAATTGGAATAATCGTGCATACCTTTGAGACTCTCGACGTAAGCCTTTATGGTTCACGATGTGAGACCTGGATGCGAGGCAAACCCAAATTTTGGGGGATTTATTTCGTATTTAAAGGAAGTGAGGGCTAGGGTTAGCCCACCTTAAGCCTCCATCACCTCCTAATACTCTCCCTTGATACCCTAGCACCTCATTGTTGATTTTGAGCTCTTTTATGGTGATTTTAGCAAAGAAGATGAAGATGAAGAGCATCTAGCACACCATCTCAGCATTCAATCCTCACCATCATTCATCTTCACACCTTCTGGACCCTTGTGAATTTCCAAGTTCAATGATTTATGAGTTAATAAGCTTAGATCTAGGTTTTATGCATTATCTTTCATGTCTAGGTTACTATAGTGTTTGGGGTTCATAAACTTGCCAACTTTATGGATCTTTAGTGCCTCTTTGATGATAAAAGTGTTGGATCTGAAGTATGGTTGGGTTTTGAGACTCTTGCATGATTTCCTAATACCATTTCTTCATTTCGTGCCCTAGCTTGTGTTTGGGACATGCATTGGACATGCATATCCAAAAAGCCATGAACTTTATGATGTTATAAAGTAGATAAGACATTCTGGAAGTTTTGGTTGCTTGTCTAAAACGATTAAGAGCTTATTGCATCAAGTTGTTTAGAGTGCTTCTCACGACGTGAACACTTGTGGCTCATAATGTGAGAACGGAATAACCCGATTATCTTGTCTTATTAGGTCACGACGTGACGACTGGATGTGTGAATTTTGAATGTGGATTTTGACCATTGACCGTTGACTTTGATCTTTGACCAAGTTTGACTTTAGGTCAAATAGAGTGATTTGAGTAGTAGATTGAAGCTTGGTCCCTGTTTATGGTATAGGTGATCTGTAGAGTCGGTAATTGGAGCAACATTCAGTTTAGCTATGTTTCAGACATTGAGGTGAGTTTTCCTCACTGTAGTCGTGCGACGAAGGCACCAATGTCTGTCCACTAGGTTATATATTCTGGTATATAGGATGATGTTATGCTGGTTATATATTAAACTGGTAGATCTGTATGATTACTTGCATTCACTGGTGATATGTTAGACTGGTAGATCTGTAGGATTACATGTACTTGCTGGTTATTGTTTATAGTTGTATATGTCGACATGTTATTGTGTTGTAGGGTAGAGGCGGTCCTACTTTTTGCTGAAGGCCAAGATACATGGGCGGTCCAGTTGATAATGTAGGCCCAAGGGAGCGGTCCAACTTATGTTGTAGGCTCAGGAGCGGTCCAGCTAGTAGCTGAAGGCTCGGTGGCGGTCCAGCCTAGTGCTGCAGGCCTCGTTGCATTGTAGTATGTTGTTGTGTGTGGTACTTTGGGGGAACTTACTAAGCTTGGGATTACAGTTTGATTTTATGGTTTCAGGCACATCATAGGACGGGGGCAAGGCGAAGGCGTGATTGTGCACATCATCCTGAATTTTTATTGACTTATGATTTTGGGATACTCTTATTCACGATTAACACCTGTTATACACTCCCTTTTTTCTCCTTTCCCAATACACCGCCATATAAGAGTCTCTTTTTCTTGGCCGTTTCATTCTCTTATCTCTCGCCGCTTACCCCTTTAGCCACATGCACTGCCGGATAATCTACCTAATCGAGAGCTAATTGAAGGTAAGTTTTGATTTCATAGTAACTAAATTGAAGCTTGTCTACAAACGTTTGTTATTTCTCTGGATTTTCTTCTTATCGCTGATCAAAACTCTTCTTCTCCGGCAATTTCAGGTAAATCTTTGAATTTTGAGATGAACGACATGGAGGGTTTGGTATGTGTCATCAACAAAAATAGAGTCATGGCTTATCAAACGAGTGGTACCTTGCTCGGTTTAGGTTGCCTTTCTTTCTCCCTAACCTTAATCATTTTCAAATTCTCAAATCTTTAATAGATTTATGATTTAGCTTATTTATTCATAACTATTGTTTCTTGCTTGTCCCAGTAGTTATTTAAGCATGCCAAGTTTTTTTTTCATGATCAATGACAATCTTCCTACAAATTTTTTGTTTGCAACTCATATCTTTTTCTCAACACCAGGAGCAAAGCCCTATTGGAGCATTTGAGGCTTACTCCCTTAGGTGTACTTGGATCCCTTCTGAAGGTACTTCCACTTTCCTTTCTATTATTTTTCATATCAAGTATGTTTTTTCTTTATCTATTTCTTACATGAAGGTAAGAGTTCTTGAATGTAATGATATTAATTTTACAATTTTATTGAGAATCCTTTTACACAACTACGGTTATTCGGTTCTTTTAGTCAGTAATATATGGTTTTGTAATGTAGAGTTATCTATTTTTTTGGGAAAGGTTCTTTTAGTCAGTAATATCTGGTTTTGTAATGCAGAGTTATCTAATTTTTTGGTTTCCCAGTCATTCATCATAACCTTTAATGGATTTGACATTGAATGCTGATAAATTTGGTGATTGTTATGGTTTTAACCTTAAAATTATTTTATCATAAAGATAAAGATAATAAAATGTGGACGAAGATGAAGCTCTGCATCTCTACAGTTGATAAATTATAAGTCATATCTAGGCTCCAAGCATCAACTATAGTGTTAAAGAAACATTCGTTCTCAACGAGCTAGCCTTCCCCTGGTACTGTAAGTTCAGCATAATTTTATGATGCACATATGTTTGATGGAATTCTTGAGAAATTTCTTTAAATAATACGTCTGCCCCTGAATGAAACTTTATACACCAAAGAGGAGGTACAACTCCATCAATATATCATTCTCTTTTAATATAATCAATGAGTGCTTCTACGTAGTAATTGCATCATGTCATAAAACTCTTAAAAGATATGATTATTGAAGTTTTGCTTAATGTTGTGTAATTGCTTTCATAATTTATGATTTTTTTTATTATATTTGAAGGATTAGGGAGGATTCCTGGAGGTGTAATCTATAAAGAGGGAAGCTTTATAGAATCACGTATGCCTTGTTACTTTTACTTATTATGTGCCTCATTTGAAACATTTTTTTTTGAAATTTTAATCAGATTTGAATTTCAAGTGTTCCACTCATTGTTTAGCAGTTCAAATTAATTCAAAAGTTTTCTCTGGATCTTAAATTTTGTAGGGTTTTCTCCTTAACACTTATATTTATAATGCAACTTCATTACTTTTGGGTAGTGTTTTGTATGATGGAATCATAAAACAATTGAATTGGTACATTCTCTTGGTCTAAAATGAATCTGGTTGTTTTATTTGATGGAATAGATGCAATGGTTAATAAAAAATCATTAATTATAATTATAGAATGTATGACCCCATAATCCCTTTGGCCTTTAACCTATCAATAATGTTCAAAGTTGGATGTCAAAATGACCACTTACCAACAGCTCAAGAGAGGCTTCAGTGCCTGGTTATCGGAAGGGTTTTAATAATCACAAGTCAAAGAGAGAATGAAAGTTTTATTATGGATTTGGGAATGAAACATGTATGGATTAATTGAAATAAAACCCCAAGGAAGATTCTGGTACAGAAGGAGGACCAAAGATGCCATCGATCCATTGGTTATGATAAAAAACAATAAATAGACAAGAAAGGAATTACTCACATTTTTTTTATCTTCTTTATGCTTCTTATAGTAGCCAAAACAATGGCAATGATTACAACCACAATATCCCTGCAATATTATCGAATTTTGCAAAGAGTGTTTTATCTCAATCCAAGTATTCTTTGAAATTCTTCCATATGAAATTTGTAAGTATTCTGATTTTGACATGCTTGGCAATTTCAGGAACCAATGGCCAAGTCTGAGAAGCTCTCCTGTATCGTCTTCTTTATCTGTCATACTAGGATCTTTTGGCACAATTTCATATAATTTTTGGTTAAAGTTGCTATTTTATTATGTTACAATACATAAAAGAGTTGCAGCTTGGAGGTGGATCGTAAGGTTTTTAAAATACAATGCCTCAACAGGAAAAAAAACTTGAAAGTACAATGTCATAAAGTTTGTAACATCTACAGAAAGTGTCTTCCCTTAATGCTACATAGTTTACATACCATTAGATCCTCTCTAATATTTTTACTGCCCAATCACAAGAGAAGTTATGGTTGACCATGTGGAAACTTCTGTTGGTTACACATTAGAAAGAACTACCATTGCAAAATGGTTTTTTGATGGGAGTATCTTACTCCACTAATTATGATAGTTTTATGTTGCATATGGAGATTGCAGTGCAATCCTTGAGGTTATTGCATGCAAGAGGGATCAACTGTCGACACTTTTAGTAGTAGGTAGGCATATCATAAAAAATAAAGTACACATTTTGGTAGCTATGCCGACTCATAAGTACTCATAATCTTTCAGCTCCTACTTACATTGATGATGTTTTTAGATCATTATATAAGAACAAACATTTTCAATCTAATTCATTTTGAGAATTTCTTTTCGTCGACTATTTATAATCATAAATTCTCATACATGTTCTATTTTCATAATCTAATTCAAATTTACTCGTTGATTTATTATTATTTTTTTTTGTATTAGTCTAAATTTTGTTTCCATTTGTCAAAATCATTGCTGCGGTGAATGTGGATTTGAACCTGTTTATAAGGCAAGCTTTAACATGCCATATTTTCTTGATGACATAATTTCTCTATTTTTGCATATGCCGTTAATTTTCACTTCCCAATATAAATACCATGGTTCTTATATATCTATATATACATGAATTGTCTATCTATTTGTGGATCCTTCTATGCATCAAGGCTCGGAAAAACATCATTTGAACATGTGGCTGATTTTTTATTTTTGATGTTATTTTGAATAGGCAATATACTTTAGTTTTTACCCATTATAACAATACACTAACTTTCTTATCCATAATAGCAATTTTCTTTCGGTAGATTCTTCCCCCAATATCCACTTTAACTAAAACATCACTCCATCCGTGGGTCGTGCTTGTCACGGGCCATAACACTTCACTAGTATATATATATATATATATATATATATATATATATATATATATATATATATATATATATATATATATATTACCACAATGATGTAATAAAAGTTGATTAATTTTGCATTGAACTTTTTTTTTAATATGACAACCCTTCAAATTTCAACTAAATATTATCTAAAATTAAACTACAACTAAATAGATCTTTTTATTTATATAATTACTTATAATATAAGGGTTTAGGTCATTTTTGGTCACTTAACTTTTGGTTTTGTGCTCATTTGGTCACTTAACTCTTTTTAAGTTTTAAAAGGTCATCAAACTTTTGACTTTGTGCTCATTTAGTCACTTAACTTTTGGTTTGGTCATATTTAGTCACTTAACTTTTAGATTTGTGCTCATTTAGTCACCTAACTTTTAAAATTGTGCTCATTTAGTCACTAAACTTTTGAAAAAAATTAAAAGTTTAGTGACTAAATGAGCACAATTTTAAAAGTTAGGTGACTAAATGTGACCAAACCAAAAGTTAAGTGACTAAATGAGTACAAAACCAAAAGTTTGATGACCTTTTAAAACTTAAAAAGAGTTAAGTGACCAAATGAGTACAAAACCAAAAGTTAAGTGACCAAAAATGACCTAAACCCATAATATAATTACTTATAAGAATTAATTAAACATGATTAAAATATTTAAATTGTGTTTAGTCAATTAAATGAATAATATAATTATCTAATAAGTAAAATGAATATTGTATCAAAACCTCTGAATCTCTTGTTAAAAAATTAATTATGTGAGTCCAATATTTTATGTGTATTATTGATATAAAATTAATTGTATAAGGCTCTAAGTTATTTTATAAATTGTGATTATTTAACTTAGTATTGTTAAGAGTAATTAAAATATATATCTTTAGTCACATTAATGTAATAAAAGTTTGTTAGTTGCATTGAAGTGCTCTTTTAATATTACAACTCTCTAAATCCGAATTAAATGTTATTTAGAATGAAATGAAAGAGGTTTTGCATTCATTGTACTTAATTGGTACATATGAGACTTAATTAAGTAGGATTAAAATATTTAAATTATATTTATTCATTTAAATGAATAATATAATCATCTAATTTCTAGTCTAAATATTATACCAAAATCATTCAAACCAATTATTAAAAAATTATTATGTTTATCCTATATTTTGTATGTATATATTTATATAAGAATGTATGTTATTTTTTTTCCACTACGAATGTATTAATCAAATATATAATAGAAAGTTATATATTTAAGACAACAATTGCATAACTACGTTACAAAATTAAAGTAGTAGAAGTTTAGTTTGCAACAATCACATAAATACATAATGTGATTGCAACATATTATTAAATTAAATATATTATATCAATAGTTCAAAAGTTATAACATTAAAATGATAATATTTTATATAAAACAACATATTTAAACTAATAAATTAAATATTTTATCTTAAAAGTTATATAGTTAGCTTTAAAACTAGAATAATAAAGGAGTTGAATATATTAAAAATTCAAATTAACGTGGTTGAAGATAAAACGATTATCTATGAAACAAAAGAAAAAAACAAATAAAACTTTTACATTTTTTTTCTCAAGAAACAATACATATAAGAACTAAAAAAATACATATAAACAATAAAAGGAATAATCAAACTCATATTTACTTACATTCAACATCTTCATCATATCATTTTCATATAACAAAAAAAATGTGATAGCTTTATTTACTTACATTCAATATCTTAGTCAAATCATTTTCATATACCAAATAAAATATATAATTGCTTTTAAGAATACGGACATGAACATAATTCTAGTAAACAAGTTTAATACATCAAAAGTTCAAATTAATGTTGTTGAAAATAAATGGATTATCTACCAAACAAAAAAAAACAAATATAACTTCTACATTTTTTTCTCAAGAAGCAATACATATAAGAACTAAAAAAATACATATACATAATAAAGTAAATGATCAAACTCAAATTTACTTACATTCAACATCTTCATCATATCATTTTCATATAACAAAAAGAATATACAATATATTTTAAGAATATTGACATGAACATAATAAAAACTAGTAACAAATGACTTGGCTTATACAAATTGACATCTTCATATCTCTTCCTCGTTCAATATAAATACATGCACCACAAATAAATATTTGTATGTTTTCGAATCATATTTCTTATCATATCATTCTCTAAACCCTATATATATATATATATATATATATATATATATATATATATATATATATATATAGCTAGGTTCAAATGTTTCTAGCAACTATTGTGTGCAAGTATGCACCAATCACAAATTAATAAATATTAAATAATTAATTAAATCAAATAAGGGCATTTTCGGTTTTTTGTATTTACAATTAATGAGGTCATTTAATTTAATCCTACAATTTAGGAAAGAAAATCAGTATTTTAAAACCCTAAAAATAACCCTTGTTGTTCATTTGCATCTACCGATCTTCTTCCTCCTCTCCAGCAACGCCTCCCCCTCCTGTTTTTGTTACTGATTTCTTACCGATCGTTCTTTTATGGGTAAAAAAACAATGCTACACATCTCTGAATTTCCGGCGTGACTGTCATCTCCAACACACCTCTGTCGGCGACTCTAGCAGCGGCTTCGGTGGCGACTACGATTCATCACAGGTAAACTTTTTTGGTTTCAGTTACAGGTTCGTTTTTGAACTATAACTTCGATTTTTAGGCTGTAATCTTCAGTTTAGGTTCATTTGTGAGTTCGATTTTGATTTCTACATTTGTGAGTTCGATTTTGATTTCCTCTCCAGCAACGCCTCCTCTCCAGTTACAGGTTCTGTAATTTTTTTTAAACAGTTTTATTTTTTCTTCATGACTTCAAATCAGTTAGCTTTTCAATAAATTTGATTGTTTTTTTATTGTTTCTTTTCTTTATTCCACATCAGGTCACATTTATTTGGTTGTTTTTATGGATTCTTCCTATGCATTTCTGTTTCATGGAGTTCCCCTAAGTTTGAGTTTTGATTGGCTCGATTCGTAACTGTCTGGTTTTGTTTTGCTAGGGCTCCTCTGCGATTCTTGCTGTCCGGAATGGTTTTCAGGGTGGTTGAGCTTTTTACCCCTGGTGTTTTTTTTGATGTGTTGCTGGTGCTTTGGCTTGTGTGTAATTATTTATTGCTGCTTAGTGGTAGTGTGGTGGGTTTTTCCTGGAGTTGTGGTATGGTTTTTGCTGTTGGTTCCTTTTACCCTTTATGTTTGTATTGAGCTTATCCTTTTTTGGTGGTTTTTCTTTTACACAGAAGCATTTGATAATGCACAGAAGGTGTTCGATAGAATGCATAAGAGATGTTTCAAGCCAAATTCCCGGTAATTGACTAATTCTCAGTAGGATACCATTAGTGTTTGTTTTTTACTTTTTCTCTCTTGCAATGTATAAAAAAACCCCAATTGGTGTTGTTTTTTAAAAGAAATTAGTCTATTATGATGTGAAAGTTGAGTATGAGGTGTGAATAGATTTGTGTGTATTCTGTCAGAATTTATTTATATAAATCCATTCTTTCAGAATGTTTGTATTCTTTCATAATGAATTAGTGTTTATTGTTGGATATTGATGTTTTTGTTGCATTTGTGATATGAATGGCTTGAATGTATTCTATGTATTCTTTCAGAATGTATTATGCCAGAATAAAATCTGTGTATTTCTGCCATAATGTATTCTATGTATTCTGTCATATTCTATTTATTCTACCAGAATATATAAAGTGATAGTTAATTTCAAGTAACACGTTTTTAACCATTATTAGTTTTTATTGTATTTGTGATAGGAATGGCTGGAAGAATGCGTTGAAGACCTAATAGGAATAACTTGAAGAATGAATTAAATTTGATCATACTCACAGTTTAAGAATGTTGTTATTTTTTAAGAATTTTATTCATTTTTGTTGATATTCTTTAGAATATGTACAATTATATTAAAATGTATAAGGCTTTTAGTTTGTAAGAATATGCATGAATTTGTATTTTAAGTTCGGATGTATAAAAATATATTAGAATGTTGTTATTTTTCAACTTCGGATTCAAGAATTTTGTTATTCTTCAATAATATTCTAATAGAATAAAATTCTGAAAAAACATCATTCTAACAAAAAAATATTCTGACAGAATAAAATCGGTTATGTTTACAAATTACTTTAGAATTAAAATTGAATTAATTAAAAAAATCAAAATTTTAAAATTAGGAGAATTTATTATCCCTAAAATCCGAAAATTTCCTTTTATAAATATAGTTAATTGTCGAAAATACCATTTTCCTAAAATTTGTGTGATTATATGGTACATGTTATCCCATTGTAGTATCATACACCCTCAAATCATGTCCATTGATTAATTTCATCCGTTGGTCCAGATCTGTGCATTCTGGCACACAATAGTTAGTAAAAACAAAATAATCTAAGCCTATATATATATATATATATATATATATATATATATATATATATATATATACACTAACCCATCATGTGTTATAGGTACCTATTAAGTATCATCAGTTAAAAAAAACTTTTAAGTTGTATTATCATTTAAGTGACATAAGTTGAAGAGTTTGGGAGTTTCAACTGAATATGGTTCAAGATAGATGAGTTATCTTGAACCATATTAATTTGAATGACATCCTTTATAAAAGATAGATAGATAGATAGATAGATAAGCTATATTTTTAATTTATAATTAGATAATAATTATATATTTCTTTTTAATTGACAGGAAATATAAGAATTTGTATAAATAGTCGTTATATTTTTAATTTATAGAAAAACATAACCAGTCCATATATAATAACAAAGATAGAAGAATGACCCTTATGTTCCAACAATTTGTAAGAATTTGACCAAATTACAAAAATCTTCTTTGTGTATAAAAATTATAGATACTTCATGTAAAATTATAGAAATTACCCTTTTGTAATAATTAAAAAGGAAAATTAAAAAAAAGGCAGAATTTCATATGTACCCCTGCTAAGCATCTAAATATCGTATTTGCTCGGCCTAAACTTTAAATATCGTATTTGTCTTTCCTAATTTTTTTTAATATCTTATATACCCAAATCTATTTTTTGTTAATTTTTATTGATTTATAATTCTTTTTTATAATCTTAATTCATTATAATTCAAAATAAACACGTAATGGACAATTATGCACTTACTTGTAAACTCCAAATACTACCGATCACAACCCTGCATTCCTATTTCACGTTCACGTTGGAGCTGTTAATTCCGATCGCTAGTCCCCTGTTAGTACTTCCGATCAATTGCACCTTCCCCTATTATTGCATCACTTCCACGCAACAGGTAAACAAAAACGATCATATTCCTATTTTGCCTTTCTTTAATTTTGTTTCTGATGTTGTTTGATTTGTTCATGATTTTGGAAATTGGTAAAAGATTTTGAAACCCTCATAACCTATTTACCCAAATAAAACGCAATCAAGAAGGAACGCGCTAGGAAAATCACATTATCCAAAGGTCCAATTGGCATAAATCAGTGAATTTAGATCTTTAAACATGATAACACCAAAAAGAATCACTTCTCAGTTGCAATCAGGTAAAATAAATATCTCGATTATGTGATTTTTATTGATTTGACATCTCAAAATTTAATTCTTAGTGGGACTATGTTCCTGACTACCTTCAACTGAAAAAGAGACAGTTCTAATCAAATAATTGAGAGCTTATAATTTCCTACACGGCAAACTAGTCTTCCATGAAGTGGGAGGCTGCAAAACACATTAATGAGCCTTTTCCACAACCTCTACTAGATATTATCCAAACAGACAATTCTATTCAAATAATTGATCCCAGACTTATTATTTCTTATCCCAAAATCATCCAAGACACACAAATGAATGAGCACTTTCCCAAATATGATGTTCTTGTCCAGTTTTTTATTCTTACTTTTGACAATTTTTGCTGCAGTAGACACCATAACCACAGATAAAGTAATAAGGGACAATGATACACTTGTTTCAGCTGGTGAAATATATGAATTTGGCTTTTTTACCCCCGGTAACTCCAAGTATCGATACTTAGGGATATGGTATAAAAAGGTTTTTCCTCATATAGTTGTATGGGTTGCTAACAGAGAGACTCCACTTACAGATACCGCTGGTGTGCTCAGAGTCAATAGCATGGGAACACTGCTGCTTCTCAATGGTAATAATTGTCACAACTAGAAAATTAAGGTTGAGATTGTGATTCTTGTACGAAACAGTTTCCTTTATGTAACCTTGCAACATCCAATCAGTGAAATTCAAACTACAATATTGTTTAAATTCATACGTGCATACATTGTGAATCAAGCCTCGTAAAAGCCCAAAACTTGATCCAATAGCTAAGTCCAATCAATTTTTGGGCTTTAGCCCAAGAATTCTCGGCCCAAAAAAAACCCTTATTGGACCAAGACCTTTTCTTTGCGCCTTATTGGGCCGAAAACCTTTCTTTGGACTTTAATGGGCCGAAAAATCTTTCTTTGGGTCCTATTGGGCCGATAACTCTTCATTAGGCCTTTTGGGCCGAAAGCTTCTATTGGGCTTTCCATTGGGCCGAAAACCCTTCCTTGGGCCTTATTGGGCCGAAAACTCCAATCTTTGGGCTTTAATGGACCGAAAACTCCTATTGGGCCGAAAATTCCTATTGGGCCAAGCCAAAAATCAAAACCCACTTCTTTTGGGCTCTCTTTTGGGCCGAGAGCCCTAGAGTTCGGTTGAAGTTTGAACAAAAAAAAAGGAAAAAGATAAGGGAAATTACATAGCCACCTCACTATTGTCTCCCATGTAACAAAGCTATAATCCTCCATATATCAATGTAAGCTTCACATCAATTAAGCTCAAAGTCAACTCTTTTTCCCTCTCTCCCTCTTATCTCTTGCCTCAACCTCCAACCTTCACACACACAAAACACTCTCATTCCTCCTCACTTAGTCTCAAGAATCCTCCTTCATTTCTCTCAAAATTTTGTGGGTGTGTGGTGCCATCCTCAAGACTTTCTTCAAGCAACAATCAAAAACTTGGTAAGTTCTTGTAAACTTAAGTGATTTCTATACATATCTAAGTCAAGAACTTCTTGTTTACACACTTTTGTTGTGTGTTAAGCTCTTAGAAACACTACCATTTTCGAGAATCTCTCCAAGGCAAGGCTAGGCTCGAAAATTTCCTTCTTCTTCCTCCTACCACACGAAATCAACCAAGGTTCATACCCCACTATTTTCGTGTTTTTCGTCCTTTTGGGGGGGGGGGGGAATACAAGTCAGGTTTTGTTTAAATCTTTGGATATTTGCATGCACTTGTGTGTTTATGTAGCTATTAGTGTTTGAAATGTTAATTACCTCATGCTAACACTCCATAAACTCGAGATTTACAAGGTTCATGTTGCTAAATTAAGTTTATCCTTTGGAAAATTTCATGTACCATAGTCATGGGTTGAAGATGAAACAAGTTCTCAACCAAAAAGGTTCTTAATATATGTTAAAAATCATAAAGTATATGTTAATAATATCTTTGTGTTATAAAGTTTTGTGGATTTGTTTGTTCACCCAAAATGGTGAAAATATGGGTTTTACACTAAAAAATGGTTAACTTTTGGACATATGCAATTTTAACACTTATACTTACACAAATAATGGAATAAAATAAATCTCAAGATTTCTATATGTATTTTTTTTAAATCGTGACATGCTATAGTCACACCAAAATAGTATATTTTGTGTTACAAAACTCATAAACTAAATTTTGGTGTGTTAAACAAACTACAAAACTTGATTATTTTGCTAAAAATAATTTTTACTAGTAAAATAGTCGTAATACGTTGTCACCATTTTAATAGTTTGAAAACTTAAAGGATTATGCTATTTACACAACATGTATTACAAGTAGACAAGTCCATTAACGATTATTTATAAAAAGTGTTATAAATAATTTAACTAAAACGGTATAAAAACAGAATTATTACGACAGACAAATTTCCGTGTCATAAGCTGTCCGTCATAAAGCTTTTAAAGGAACAAGTTATAAGCTGTGTGTCATAAAGCTGTAAAATGCGTGTCATAAAACTTCAGTCACGAATTTACCCTAGTAATGTTATTTTCATTATTCTATAATGGAAGTCAAACCTTGCGTAAATCTGTTAAGGCACTTGTGAGACTTTCTTTGGTCGTACCTACCTAGCGTACACCGTAAGTCCTGTAGTTATAACCAGAGTTTCCTGGAGAGAGAGAGCGAGGTAATTGTGTATAGATCTATACGGGGTTGACAACCCCACACATGAGTTGTTCGCTACAGCTAGACGGGGCCAGTCTAGGGTGACAAATATCTTACCGAAACCAACGCCTGAAGAACGTCATGACATACATTTTAGTCGTATCAAACATGGTTGTAATGACTCACATAGGGATTAACAATGTTATTTTTGATTTACGAAATTATACACTTCACTGGTTTTATAAAATATAAAACTACGCTCATATTTTTGTACATTAATATCACCACCCCAGTCTTAGGGTTTTAAGACTACAATTTTTCATAAAACAGGAAATATGGGATTTTCTGGGAACACACACTCTCTCTAATTATAAATAAAAGAAAACAAAGGACACGCATGCAATTATTCACAGTTTTAGAACGAGACTTACAAACCATTTTTCACAGAAAATATCGGATTTTCTGGAGTTTTACAAATTATTACAATCAAAGATGTTACAAAGCTTTTTATACAAATATGTTTATGAACTCACCAACGTTTTAGTTGACGCTTTTCAAAACGACTTGTATTCTTAGGGACTCAGTGAGCAGGTATTTGGGCTATGGATTTTGGATATTTGCTACATTTTGGAACATCATATTTTATGTTACTTTTGTGTAAATTTGTGAACAAATACAATCTGTAAACAATGTATG
The DNA here is from genome assembly GCF_052849685.1 of Lactuca virosa. NCBI lineage: Eukaryota > Viridiplantae > Streptophyta > Magnoliopsida > Asterales > Asteraceae > Lactuca > Lactuca virosa. The sequence goes on along the minus strand of NC_136430.1, from coordinate 436,202,111 downwards.
TTGGTATCTTTTAATGTATGATGTTGGTTGTTGTGTTTCATTCATATTCAATTGTTATGATACTATACAATAACGTCATCCGCCATCAGACGTTTCCGCCGTTCTGGTTCGGGGGTTAAACAATAATACCTTGATTTGGGCGTCAAATTCCTCATTATCTGTCACTAATATTAATATAGTTGCAAAGCTTCTAGATTCAGGAAACCTTGTTGTGCATGATAATATGAACAGTAGCACAGACCAAGATCCTATCTGGCAAAGTTTTGATTACCCTACGGACACCTTGCTATCTGGAATGAAATTTGGGAAGGATTTTATTACAGGGAGAAACAGATGCTTGACATCTTGGAAGAGTCTAGATGATCCTTCTCCAGGTATGTATGTAAGTTACTGGGATACAAATGGATATCCACAAGCATTTTAGTTGAAAAAGTATATGCAGCAGACATTTATGAAGGATGTGCATACTGAACTTATTCAGCACAGACGTTTATGGATTCTAAAACATGGAATTATCAAAGGCAATCTTACTGTGATTTCAAACACACAATGTCTGAATGGTGTGAAGCGAATCTTGTTGACAAATACCCAAAAACTCCACCTTCTGCTGAAAAAGAAATGAGACACAAAACAGGGAGAACATTTGGACAACGTCCCTGCCCACTGTCACTACCTCCCGTGAGACATGAAGCGTGAAGCGAGTCTTCAAGAAATAGCATTGTACTTTGAGAAATCGATGATATATAGCATTGAACTTTTAAAATTTTGTAATAGTTAATTACAATAGCTATATTTTTATCTTTGTATGTTTTAATTGTAATATATACAATTTTGGTCCTTAAAGCATATATTTGGCAATAATTACAGGTGTGATATTTGTTGTTTTAAATTTGGCACTTGTTACATGTTGGCCCCTGGATTTTAAATTTGCACTTCGTATAGTTTGGTCCCTGGACTTTAAAATTACACTTATTACACTTTGGCCCCTGGACTTTAAATTTGCACTTATTACTGTTTGGTCCCTGGACTTTAAAGTTACACTTATTACAGTTTGGCCCCTGGACTTTAAATTTGCACTTATTACTATTTGGTCCCTGGACTTTAAATTTACACATATTACACCATATATACCAAATGCAAATCCATTAAAGAAAAACTATCTTAAAATGTTTATTTATGTCATGTACTAACAAAAGAATCCATCAATTGAATCCTAATTAAGAAAATTTGCAACTAAAGCTAACAAACTTGTCAAAAGGATCAACTCATTCACGAGCTTTTTTCATGTAGACCCCGAAACTCCCAAATCACCCTCCGATTTTGTATTCTTTTCACGTCTCCTAAAATTAATAAACAAATTATTTTCATTGTTAGTATTGTTGTCGTTTAGTGAAAAAAAATTTGAAATTTGAGTAACATTTTAGATGTGGATGCCTCACTTCGATCGGAATTTTGAGATGTTGGATTTTTACATGTCTTTTCACGGTGTCCATACTCTCCGCATTGCGGACACTTGTGTCTTCTTTTAGACTCATCTGATGATTAAATTCTATTTTTTCTTGGTCGTCCAGGTGGGCGTTTAATAAGAGGTGGATATATTTTCTCCCCATTTTTTGCGCCTATTGATCTTGTCCGGGTATCGGAGCAATTTGAAAAGCATATGCAGCTTTATAGTTCTCTATAGTAAAATAGGGATCAACATATTTGTCCAAGTTAGCATCCCTTATAAAAGCAATAAAAGCGGTTGCATGTACACATGGTCGGCCCTGAACTTGCCACACTCGACAACTACATTTTCTTTCATCTAGGTTGACCTCCCAACCTGTTCCCTTGTACTTCACTTTAGCTTGATTGACACAACTTCTAGTAACTTCATATTCACCCAAGTTCTACATGAAAAGTTAAAAATAGATATTATATATATATATATATATATATACACACACACACACCATATATTATTGAAGTAAAAAGTAAAATAAATATAGTCAATCAACTGAATTATTTTACATGCTTACCTTAGCGATGTCATTGAGATGGTTTTTAGCAATAGGAACCAATGTGTCATTCCATGTATTCACCAAATTCCTTTTCTTATCAAACCGTTTCATAATATTTTCCCTAATTGCATCAAAGAGACCAAGCACGGGTTTTTAGCGCACCTTACCAATCCAATAATTAAATGTTTCAGAAATATTATTAGTGATGTAATCACACTTAGAAGTAGTACCAAACTTTCATCTACTCCATTTTTTGTGGTTGGTATTTAGATTTGCAATGGCATCTTCATTTTTATCACTAATTTCCTTCAATAATCCGCCATGCTTTGTAGGACGATAGGTCTTCACGGCAGTTTATAGTTTCTTGTTAAAGAAGTCACCACGAAAGTGTTTCTTGAAGTTGCTATATAAGTGCCTTATACATTCTCTATGCTCAACATTAGGATAAACATTCATCATGGCTACTTCTAACCCTTTTTGCATGTCTAATGAGATAACAAGACCATTTGGCGTTCCAATTGCTTTTTTGAGCAAGTCGAGAAACCATGTCCATGATTGTGAGTTTTCTGATTCAAGCACACAATATGCTATTGGAAAGATAGAATTGTTACCGTCAATACCAGTGTCACACCCCCGAACCAGACGGCGGAATCGTCCGGGGCTCGTGTGACTATCAATTGAATTATCATCACAATGAATATACATGAAATATAACACAATCATCACCAAACATTACATATTACAACTGATATTGTTCACATCAAGTACATTGTCTTAGATAACTTGTTCCCAAAATATTAATTGTACGATGATTGACATTACACAAAATAAATCCACACACTTGAAGGTTCTTCTGCTTAACGGTTACTTGAGAATACAAGTTATTTTGAAAACGGTCAACATATATAATGTTGGTGAGTTCATAAGCATGTTTGAATGAAAGATTTTGTATTGTTTGTAAAACCCAGAAAATCCGATATTTTCTGTAAAAAGTCTGAAAAATGATGTGAAAATCGAGAATAGTTGCATGTGTGAATTTCATAGTAAAAACATGTATAAGTATGCAGTCCAAATTTCTTTGTATTCTTTCTGTTGTAAGTAGAAGGTAATTGAAAAATAGTGTTTCCCCAGAAAATCCGATATTTTCTGATTTATAAAAAAATGTTGCAGTCCTGGCATTATCGTATGATTTATTTTGTATCAATATGATTTACGAGTTTTGATTTCCGTAATGTTGTGATGGTAATGGATCTCTATATGAGTCGTTATAACCATGCATGATAGTGACTGATTCGTCTGCCTTGGCATTTTTCCAAACGCCAGATTTTGATCAAGGTTTTGTCACCCTAGACTGGCCTAGTCTAACTGTAGCGAACAGCTCAGGTGTGGGGGAGTCACCCCCGTATAGATCTATACACAAACTCTCGCTCTCCCTCCAGGAGACTCTGATTATAACTACAGGCTACGACCATACACTCAATGGTGTCAACCGACAAGTCTCACTAGATCCCAATATTTGCCACATGAATATGTATACCGTTATATGTATTTAGAATTACGAACACCAGATGATACATGAACGTGAAAGGATAAGGCCCAACAAACATGAAAAGACAATTGTGGCCCATTAGACATGTAAGTCATTTCCAGGTTTGTTAAGTATGCAATGGACACACTAAAGTCCATTAAGCATATGATGAATTATTTCAGGCTAAATTAGCATGTAAATGGGCCACTAAGGCCCAATAACATGCAGAGGCTAATTTAGGCCCTTTAAGCATGTAATTGGATCGCGAAGGCCCAATCGACATGAAATGATTATATTGGGCCCAATAAACATGAAAATGGATCACGAAGGCCCAATAAGCATGTATAGTGAGTACTAGGCCCAATAGTCGTACCGTTGTTGTATTTCATTTGTTTGTTATAGTATAGTTCATTTAGTTGAAACATTTATCCATAATGTTATAAAAAGTCTAGTTGTTTTGTTATAGATATTTTTAGTTCGATGCGTCAAAATTCTATAATTTGAACTCGTGTTTAATAAAAATTACACTTTAGGTCCCTTAAGAACTAATTTGAACATTTAAAGGCTTATTTTTACATAAAATGTCATTTTTGGTCTATTTTAATTAAAAATAACATTTTAGCCCATTAATTTATAAAAATCTATATTTCCGCCCCAAATGTTTAGTAATTGACGGGTTTGGCCCAAAAATACATATATTGACATTTTCGGCCCATCTTTGCAGAAAATTACATTTTCAGCCCTTATTTGAATAAAATGACATTTTCGGCCCAATTTTTATAAAATTAACATTTTGGCCCAATTTTGAAATAAGTGTCATTTTCAGCCCCTAAATTTGTAAGTTTTCATTTTTGACTCAAGTTTTGATCAAATAACATTTTAGTCCATGAAAATTTATGTTTTTGCAATTTGGGCCCAAAGAGCCGTAAGGCCCAAATTAAGGCCCATAATGCAAAATATTACACTTTTGGTCCTTTGGAAGGTATAGTTGTTATAAAAACTCATTTTTATACAAATGTGACCCTTTTGATCCTTACAAAACCGTATGTGGCAAAATTATCCCAATCTTTTGTTTACTTGTCAAAAATGATCCTTACATAAGATTTTTGTTTTGTTTTTCACATCTTAGGCATGTATAACACTTTTATCCTTGTAGTATGATGTTTAAAGTGTTTTAGTTTATGAATCTCACCCATTTTTGTTAGAGTATTCGAGATTCATCAAGTTTTATCACATAATCACAACATAAACCAAGAAAATCACACATAGCATGCATAAATACATAGATCTACACATAAACACTTGTATTCTCCCCCAAAAACATGTAAAAACCGAAAACAAGGGGGTATGAACTCACAATGGGTTGATGATCTCGGTTGTGAAGAAGAAAGTGGAAAGATCTCGTCCTTTAGTAAGCTTTCTTGGGTGGAGTTCTAACTTAGGAAGTTCTAGGAAGAAAAATCATGAAAACATGTGTTGATAAGGAGTGATTTAGCTAATGAATGAAGTAAACCAACTTAAGTTTACAAGATCTTACCAAAGATTGATGATATTAGTGAAGGATCCACTTGAAAGCACTCTAGATCTTCGAAAATTTGAGGGAGGAAGGGGATGTTCTTGAGAGTGTTTGAGAGAGAGTTTTGAAAGTGTGTGTGTGTGTGTGTGTTTGGGCTTGCTCTCGGCCGTGAGTAGAAGAAGGGAGAAAGAGAAGTGATCTTTGCATGGAAGTATGAGAGTGAATTGATACATGTTATATAAAAGCCTCATTATCCTCTAAACAAAAATGAGGTGTCATGGATTAGGTTAATTAACCATTTTCTCTTTTTTTATCATTGGCCGAGAATTGGGCTAGGAGAAAGGAGTTGAATAGTTTGGGCCATTAATTGTCTTAGATCGAAATCATAAGGCCCAAGTTATTACTTTTCGGCCCATTGGGCCCATTGGATGGTTCACGACCCATTTGAATAAAAGAAAGGGAGTTTATGGCCCATTAAGGCCCATTAGGGTTAGAATGAATCATTCTAGGCCCAAGTAATCCAAAATGTTATAGATTTATGAATTGGGTCCATTTAGAATCCCAATATGGTTTCTAAGCCCAAAATAGTCGAATTGAATGCTTATTGGTCCATTAGGCCCAATAAGAAAATACTAGTCCATAAAGAACTTGAACCGGGGTTTCTAGGGTTTTCAACTCCCAAGTGACTTTCTGAAATGCTTTGCATAGAGTTTTGAACTTCAATTGTGAATCTTGACTAAGTTTGTTGTCATAGAATGAACATAGTGTATGATAACAAGTTAGAGTTACAATTATTATCATAGATGACATTTACATGATCACAGAATTTCCTGGCTAAAATGCCAGTTGTGAAAACCAGTTGCAGCGGCTAGTACACCATTGAACTTTCCTTTTAAATGACAAGCATCAAGACCAATATACGGACGACAACCAGCAACAAACCCTCTAGAACAAGCTGCTAAACAAATAAAAAACCTTTTGAAAAGTTTCTTTCCACCAACTATGTCAAAGTTAATTTTAACAACGCTTCCTTCGCTCCTTCGTAATAGTTCTTCTCTAAATTCATTCATCTTCATGAAAGAGTCTTCCCACTTACCATACATGTCGGTATAAGCTTGCTCTTTCCCTCTAAAAACTTTTAGGTATGGCACATCCACATTGTAAGTCTTCATAATCCAATTTCTAAGCTCATATGGAGAGACATCCCCATCATATTTCAACTTGTTAGTAACTACATTAGCAATCCATCCTTGAATGGCACGCTTATTGCCACCCTTGTTGCTTCAAGTGCAAGTATGCACTTCTACCATTTTCTTAACCTAAAAAAGAATTAAATAAACATAAATATATTTTTAATATAAAACATGTTAAATATAACTAAGGTATACACCTACTTCAAAGGTAACTTCATCTTGTGTAATAGAAGCATGAATTCTCCAATCGCACTCTAGGTTTTCACACCTTTTTGTGAACCGTGTCGGGTCACTTTTCTGAATGTAGTAGTTAAACTCATTTGCGACTGCAAAGTGGTTCAAAGCTCTCCTAAAATCAACCAAATTTTCAAATTTTGAGCTGACTTCCATGCTTATACTATTCTTACTAAATGAGTGAACTTCATCATCATCATTCATTAGATTGTCTTCATTATCAGAATTGAGATGACTATGATAGCTTTCTTCACTAGGACAAATGTCTGCATCATACTCTTCGTGTGGTTCATCTCTCTTGGCACACAAATGGTTAGTATGGTTACTGGAGCCGAGGTTATTCTCTGTTGTCACATAAATGGTTACTTGTTTCTCGCTTCCATACATGCTAAGCATAGTCATGAACTTTTCATCAGAATCAAGCTCAATAAATGATTTGTCTGGTGCATACTTGTCAACATAAAGAATAGAAAATTTTGGGTTGTTCTTTGATGAATAACGCTTTGTCACTTCTTCATGTAGTTGACTTAACTTGTATAAACATGTGTCAATGTGGATACATTTTTGAGAGCCAAAGCAATATATTTGCCTACAACTGTTCTTTGTTAGCAGAAAGTAAACCCCATATTTCAATTTTAACTTGAACTTGGATGTTGGTATACGTCTGAAATTGAAAATTAATTAGAGAAACAAGCATACAATTTAGTAAAAGTTTAATAAATTAAAATTATGATATCCACATAAACATACTCGATTATTGGAGATGTAACCTTGCTCTCCATATTGGTTTTGATGTGTCATGAAGGGTATTATCTTCTGTATGAGAATGATCTTCCGACATTGGTTTGTATCGTCTCTAAAACATAATTTTAAGTCGGCGATAAGAAAAAAAAGATATAAAAGTATAACACAACTTCAAGCATTCGAGTTAGTTATATTTCAAGATTGTAAATGTAGTAGCTTCAAACATCAAGATCGCACAAAGTTGACACAATAGAAAGAATTCAAGATTGTATTCAAGTATAAGTTTGAACATATTATTGGCATTAATTATAGTTTTTTAAACCGTGAAAAGACTTGCATTCAAATCCATGTCAATTGTAATTGACGATTGTAAATACAATGATTTGAAACATCAAGATAGCAACGTTTCAATAGATTCACGTGAACAAATCAAACAACATCAAAAACAAAATTAAAGAAAGGCAAAATAGGAATAGGTTCATTTTTTGTTTACCTGATGCGATAATAGGGGAAGGAGCAATTGATCGGAGTAGCGTACAGGGAGTAGCGATCGAAAGTATCAGGTCGACGTGAACGTAATTTTATGATACAGTGAAAACATGATCTGTTGTAGCAATAAGGAAGGGTATTATTGTCCATTCAAAATGATTTTTAATTATAATGATTTAATATTATGAACAAAAATTATAAATCAATAAAAATTACCAAAAAAGTAGATTTTGGTATATATGATATTAAAAAAATTAAGAAGAGCATATATGATATTTAGAGTTTAAGCCAGGTAATACGATATTTAGCTGTTTAGGACGGTTGTATACCAAATTTTGCCCTAAAAAAGAAATGATTCATATATAATAGTAAAATTACATAATTACTCTATGTTATCTGTATTTTATTGAAAATAAGTTTTTTTTATTAATTTGTAAAAAATGTAAAATTAGTAAACTCACCACAGCAAATGGACAACCACCACTCGCTTTTTACTTCATTTTTTAATGGAATAAAATGAATTTTGATTGGAATTTTATTATTTACCAAATATACAACATATTTGAATATTTGATTTATTATATCAATTTCGCATGTAACTTTTTTGTAACAAATTGAAACATAGTTAAATTTAAGGCACATAATCCATTTTACGAATAAAGACATGTATGTTGATTATATTGAAAAAAATCATTAAGTGTAATAGTAAGATGAAACTATTTGTGTTGAAAATTTTAATGTTTTTCTAAAGCTAGATATTTTTATAAGATCATATCCATTAATAAACCATTTTTATACAAAAATTATGTTAAAATAATGTAAATAACGTTTCATTTCTAACCCTACATTATTTTATATACCATCTTTTACACCAGAAATTATATTTCATATTAAATTATCTTTTAAACTTATATAAATTCTCAAAAACACTCTTCAATGTATTAGCTTTACCTATTTATTTATTTTTTTTAGAATTTTTTTAAAAATATATATAATTACAAAATTATGACCAAATTAATTATTTGTCTATTATTAATCTGAATTAGATGTCATTTTACTAAAATAACATTTGTTAATAAAAAACTATATTTAAAATGAATTTTTATATACTTATGATTAACTAATGTCGATTTAATATATAACATAATATAAGAATGATTAATTATTTTATGTACAACATACCTATACATATAAACTAAACTAGAATAAAATAAAATGAAAATTGAGAGACTAAAATTAACATATGAAAGTGTTCCACTATTTTGGTGTAAGTGAATTATATAATATCAAATTTGGTGTTATATTATTTATTTATATAAAAACTGTATAGACAATAGAGTATGATTGGAGATAGACAATAGAGCAGGGTGGAGATATAACTCACATACAATTTTTGTGTAGAAAATAGATTTTGTTGTTAGGTTGGAAATGCCTTAAGAAAAAATAGATTTTGTTGTTAGGTTGGAAATGCCTTAAGAAAAAACTCAGACTAACTAACTTTTTAAGTTATCTTTTTCATTATCATGCATGCCTTCACTTCAACTCGCTTTGTTTCTTCAACTTGACATAAAATGTCTTTGTCTACTTTTTAGTTCGATTGTAACAAGACATAGTATGCGATTGTTAATATCTTGATGGAGAATGTGACATAACATGGATAGAAAAAAGTTAATCAAGTAATAAGAAGACTTGAAGCAAAAGAAAAGTATATAAGTACCGACAATGTATTTTAGACATAACATAAAACTATTTTTTGGAGCAATCGTTTTTGAACCTTTATATTATAGATGTATGTTCTGGATGAACAACTTTCCCCTTACAATAAGACATTGTTGCCATATGATTGCCTTTTAAAACATGTGTTAATAGCATTCATAATAAAAGCTTATTTGACAAGCTTTTTTGGCAAGCTTTTTCAGTCAAATAAGTTTGCCTAAGTTAAACTAGTTAAACAAGTTATTGCAAGTGCTTTTTTAAACTATTTTATTTTTTATTTTGCTTGATAGGACCTATTATAAGCTATATGAAAATGTTCTTGTTAGTGTGCAATATTATTATGTTTGTATTATTATAGGTCCGACCCATTTGTTTTGTATTTGGCATTTTAATTGTATTATATATTCAGCTATTAATGAGAAGGCATGGATGAGAATTTTACCAAAAACTTCGGATTTTGTTTTGAGAGGATAAACCGATAGATAATGCAAGAACTGTCAAGAAATGAAACATAATATTTATAACCATATTACTAAGAATCGGAGATGTCCAAACATCCGAGTACGCAATTTCAAAAGCAATTTCAAAAGCAAAAGACGCAAAAGTGTTGGATAAACAAAAAGATAAATGAACATGTTTGTCCAATTGAAATGACTAACGTTATAAGCTACGATTTTTATTGTCTTTACATGGAATTAAATTTTATGAAACTAAATGATTGAAGGCGTCTTGACCGGGATGACCAACACGGTGATGCCAAGTGGTGGAGTTGATCGAGACAAAAGCTTGAGGTGTAGGAAACGTGACAGTGTACAAGTCACCATGGCTATCACATCAGAGAAGAATTTGTTTGGTTTGAAAATCCTTCACAAAATAATCATAAGCATCAAATTCAATAGAACAAAGGTTATCACGAGTAAACTTAAGAACATAGATTAAATTTTTGATGATTTGAGGAGTTATGAGAACATTTTTTAGCTCTGATACCAATTTATTTGGAGAAGAGGAAGGAAGCAACAAACAGAGAAGAGAAGGCAAGCAACAACATGAGGGGGGATAAAAGAAAGTATCTAAGGTGAGAAAAAGTAGGATAACAATGATTATTACAGCTCATAGAAATGATGAATGAACTAACTGATTGTATTGATCAGAAGGTATTACATTTATATCAATGAGAAAGTAATCTAACAACTAACTACTTAAGTTAATTTACAATAATACCCTTCTAATAGAATTTAGTAGAATAACCTCTAATATCCTCCCCTCAAGATGGAGATGGAGAATATATATTTCGTAATCCCATCTTGACCATAAAAGGCTTCAACTTGGTAGCAGGTAATGGCTTAGTGAACATGTCGGCAAGCTGCATAGCTGACTTTATTGGCATCAATTTAATGGTTTTGTCCACAACTTTGTCTCTTACAAAATGACAATCAACTTCGATATGCTTTGTGCGTTCGTGAAAAGTGGGATTGGTAGCAATTTGTAATGCAGCATCATTGTCACAAAATAGTAGAATAGGTTCTTTAAGAGAGATATCAAAATCGTTCAAAAGTTGAATTAACCAAAGTAACTCAGAAGTAGTAATTGCCATTACTCGATACTCTGCTTCAGCAGATGAACGAGATACTGTAGATTGTTTCTTTGACTTCCATGAAATCAAGGAGTCTCCCAGAAATACACAATATCCGGTTACAGAACGTCGAGAATCTTGCCATTTAGCCCAATCTGAATCACAAAATCCTTTGAGTTGAATAGATGAAGAAGATGAGAAGAAAATGCCTTGTCCAGGAGATGATTTTAAGTATCTGATGAGATGAGTAGCTGCATTGAAATGTTCAACTTTGGGATTGGACATAAATTAGGACAATTGTTGAACAATGTAAGAGATATCTGGTCTGGTGATATTGAGGTATAACAATCGTCCCACTAATCTTTTGTATTGAGATGGGTCTTTGTAATCTTCACCTATTGCACAAAGATTGGATCTTGGCTCCATAGGAGTATTCTTTGGTTTAGCTGCCAATAAACCAGCATCTTCAATTAATTGTAAGGTGTAATTTCGTTGAGAAACAAAAATTCCTTCTTTGGATTTTGCAATTTCTAATCCCAAAAAATATCCCAAACTTCCCAAGTCTTTCAACTTAAACTCTTTACTTAACTTCTCTTTTATTTCAGCAATGCCTTGTTTATATGAACCAGTGATGATAATATCATCAACATAAACCAAAAGAGCAACATATGTTCTACCAGATCCTTTATGAAAAAGTGAATAATCTGATTTTGATTGAGTGAAACCAGAATGAATCATAAACTGTGAAAATCTTTCAAACCATTGTCTAGAGGCTTGCTTTAGAGCATAAATTGACTTGTTCAATTTACAAACAAGTCTTGATGAATCTGATTTCAAACTGCTTTGTGTGACATTAAGACCTGGTGGTATATCCATGAATACTTCCTCATGTAATTCCCCATTTAGGAATGTATTATTCACATCCAGTTGCACAAGATTCCACTTTTTAATGGCTGTAATTGCTAAAAGCATCTTAACTGTAACAAGTTTGGCAACTGGTGAATATGTTTCAAAATAATCGATGCCTTCTTTCTGATTGAAACCTTTGGCAACCAGTCTTGCCTTATATCTTTCTATTTTCCCATCACTGCCATGTTTGATTTTGTATACCCATCTGCATCCCACAGTATTTTTACCATCAGGTAATGACACGATATTCCATGTATTGTTAGCTTTCATAGCATCTAATTCGGATTCCATAGCATTACACCATTCAGGGTATTTTGAGGCTTGATTGTAATGCTTTGGTTCAAAATTGCCATAAATAGACATAGCAAAGATTCTATGTCTATTAGAAACTTTATCATAAGACAAACACTCTGTAATGAATAAGGAAGATCGGAATGAGAATTATTTTTGGAATGAGAAACATTATTGCAATGAAAATCTCTTAAGTAAGAAGGAGGATAAGAAATATGATTAGTTCTTCTTATCCCATTGGGCTGAGAAGAATTCCTTCTTATGATAGTGGGCTGAGAATTCATGAGCTGATCTTGATTCTCATTGATGGAATTTGAAAATTGTGTGGGAATAGAAGTAGATACAGGAAGCTCAATATCAGAAAATGAATGTGGTAAAACTATGTTGTGAAAAGGATCTGGTGAAATGCTAGTAGGGTTTGGGGACAAAAATGGAAAAATGTGTTCATGAAACACCACATCTCTTGAGTAAAATATTTGTTTAGTATTGAAATCAAGAAGTTTATAAGCTCTCATATTCGAAGGATATCCAATAAAAACACACATTTTGGCTCTTGGATCAAATTTGAGTCGATTATTAGTGAGAGTAGAAGCATAAGCCAAACACCCAAATGAACGAAGAGAAGAGTATTCTGGAATTATACCATATAATCTCTGGTATGGAGTGCTATTATTGAGAATCTTAGATGGTGTTCTATTAATAAGATAAGCTGCTGTAAGAACACATTCACCCCAAAAATGGATTGGTACTTGTCATTGAAATAAAGACCTGGCAACATTGAGCAGATGTTGGTGTTTTCTTTCAACAATTGAGTTTTGTTGTGGCTTCCCAACACAAGACTTTTGGTGTTCTATTCCTTTTTCTGCAAAAAAACTCTTTAAACTCCAATTCTCTAGCATTATCTGTTCTGAAAGACTTAATCTTTTTGTCAAACTGAGTGAGAATGAAAGCATAAAACTTTGGTATAATATCTTGTATATCTGATTTTTGTTTCAACAAGTATATCCATGTATATCTACTATGATCATCAACCAAAGTGGCAAAATATTTGTATCTAGCATGTATATGTACTGTATATGGACCCCAAATGTCACAATGAATCAAAGAGAATAACTCATCACGAATATGATTCATAGATTGAAAAGGAAGTTGTTTTTGTTTTGCTAAAGGGCAAATTGAACAATGTTGATTGTTTGTACTCAAAGAAACAGAAATATCAAGTAGTTCCTTAATTGGAATTAAACTTTTATTTGAGGGGTGTCCTAGCCTCTTATGCCATACATCTAATGAAACATTGTTAACTCTGGATTTAAGACTTTGAAACTTGTCCTTCTTGAGATCACCATTGCCCATCACATACAATCCTTCATCAATCTCAGCTTTGCCAATCATCTTCATGAGTTTGATATCCTGGATCAATGCATGATTACAAGTGAAATACACAATAAATCTTTGTGTTCTTGTTAACGCACTGACTGATATAAGGTTCATATCAAAATCAGGTACATATAACACATTCTGAAGAGTAATAATTGGATCAAGTTGAACATCACCAATCAATTTTACAGGTAAGGTAATCTTGTTAGGAAGAGTGACTGTGTATCTCTGAACATTACGAGTATTACTCAAAAGATTAATGTCATGACAAACATGTTGTGAAGCTCCAGAATCCAAAATCCACAAAGAAGATTTTGTCCCATGTCTTATTGAAAGAGAGTAATGTTTACCTGTGACAGTCTCTTCACTTGGATTAACAGATATCATGTGAGATGAGAGAGCAGACATAACTTGTTGACATTGCTCCTGTGAAAAACCTTTAAACATATTGCTGAGATTATCATTAGCATTAGTTGTTCCCGGATCATTGGTGACAGCAGCAGCAGTGAAATTAGTTTTAGGTTTAGGCTTGTAACCAGGAGGATAACCATGTAATTTGTAGCATTTGTCAATGGTATGCCCCTGAAACTTACAATGAGAACAATATGGCCTCTCCTTATTGATATTTCTATTGTTACCAACATATTTCCGAGATTGATTTTGACTAGATTTAGCAAGAAAAGCAACTGTTTGCTGTGAATCACTTGAAATGGATTTCTGTTTTTCTTCTTGTGCAATCAAGGAGAAGACACGATTAATAGAAGGTAAAGGATCCATGAGTAAGATCTGACCTCTAGTTTGGGAGAATGAATCATTCAATCCCATTAGAAAATTCATAATATGCTCAGCCTGAAAGTATTTTTCAATTTCTTGAACTCCATTACATGCACACTTGTTGCAGGTGCAATGTGGACGAAAGTTAACAAGTTCTTCAGTTAGAGATTTCAATTTGGTGAAATAAACACCTATTGAGTCTTGATTCTGACTTAAATTGACAAGTTCTCTTCTGATTTGAAAAATTCTAGGTCCATTGCTCTGTTGGAAACGATCTTTCAAATCATTCCATATGTCATAAGCACTTTCAGTAAACATTACACTTGCAGAAATTCCCTTAGATACTGAGTTTAAAATCCAAGAAATCACAAGTTTGTTGTTTCGCATCCAGGCATTATAGTTGGATTGATCAGAAGAACTAGGTTTAGGAAGCGTACCATCAATAAAACCATTTTTATTCTTCACTGATAAAGCAATCTTCATCGCCTGACTCCATGAATTGTAGTTTTCTCCGGTTAACAATTGAGATATGAGAACAAATCCAGGACTATCAGAGTGATGTAAGTAATAAGGATGCATTCTGTCATCGATTGGGGAAACAGAGGATCCAGAATTATTCAAATTAGTTGCCATGACGAACAGATTGAACAAGAAATTTGATTTAAAAGATGTCAATCAAATAGAAATCACAAGAATTGATGAATCGAATCAGAAAAACTGGAAATGAAAAACACAATCAGTGAAAACGAATTTGCGAGTGACTGATTGGAAGAACAAAATTGACGATCGGAAAGTCAACCGAACGGAAAATTCATCGGAAGCATGAACGTATCTGCTCTGATACCATATTACAGCTCATAGAAATGATAAATGAACTAACTGATTGTATTGATCAGAAGGTATTACATTTATATCAATGAGAAAGTAATCTAACAACTAACTACTTAAGTTAATTTACAATAATACCCTTCTAATAGAATTTAGTAGAATAACCTCTAATAATGATACCAAGTTATTTGGTAATATTCCTACGATTCCTTCTCATTAATTAGCTAAATATATAATACATATACAAGGCAAAATACAAAACAAATGGGCCGGACCTATAATAATACAAACATAATAATAATGCACACTAAAAGTTCTATTGTAGTGAGATATGTTAAAGCTTTGTTGTTTGATGCGTTAGCATAAAAACTATATTTCCACACAATCACGCTCTCACCTCTACTCTCTTTTCTTCTCTGAATACTCTGAGAATGAAATCACTACACATTTTATTAGCTAGCACTTGTAATCATTTTCATTTAATAATAACTCTAAAGGAAATGTGACTTTCGTCACTGCCCGAGATATCCTGTGATATCTTGGTGATATGGCTTTATTTAATTATATATATTAGGCAATTATCTTAATAAATTAATTTAAAATGTTATATTTTAATATATATGATACTTAATATGCTTTAAAATGTTTCATCACAATTAAAAACGGAGCGGGTATGCAAAAGTAAGAGAAGGAAGCTGAAAAAGACGAAAAACGACAAAAGCGCGAAAGTCAGCGAAAAGCGCTCTGCGCTCCTTCGGTAAAATGAAAATTTTCGGTTTTCCTTCATACGCAAGTTGATGCTCGATACCACGTCGTGGTTGCGTAGATTTTTACAAATACCTGATTTTCCAACCCTAATCGGTGTACAGGCAGCCTTAAGCAACAAGTTATAAGTCGATTTTGACTTCCAGAAACCCTTTAGGGTCGATTTCAAATCTAGAGAGTCAATTGGAGCAATGATTTGAAGATTCAAGCACTAAAAGCATCGATATTTCACTTCGGGTTTGCTTGATGATCGTGTCGTGCAATCTTTCGGTGATATTTTTCTGTTTTATTTTGCTGATTATGGTGTATAACCTTATACTTTCACTAGATATAGATGAAAGCTTGTTAATATTATGTGATTTTGTTAGTTGGATTAATTGATTTTGGTTAATACTTGTGTTCGATTCGTTTTACCTTTCATGTTAAAGTTATGATTTTTATTGCCTATTGTTGAGTTATGTGTAGTTAAGAATGAAACATCCCAAAAATACGGTCCAAAAATTTCGCTTTTAAATCATTTAAGGAAAACCCTAATTCATCAACATCATAATAAAATCACAAGTCATGTATCCCCAAAAACATCATATCAAAATATTGTATCAAAATCATGTGTCAAAACATCAGAGTCTAGACATCCCAGGCTAAAAACTATGGTGTGTGTCATGCAGTCATCCCGAGCTCTTCCCCTTGCTAGTGGAAGTACCTGAAACCAAAACTGAAAACTATAAGCACGAAGCTTAGTGAGTCTCCCCAAACTACCACATATCATACACATAATATGCAACTAGGAGATACGAGATCCACCCACTCTCATGGAGATTCGGGCCCCGCCCACACTCCACTGTCTAGGAGATTCGGGCCCTGCCCACACTCCGCTGTCTACATGCATACAAGTATCACACAGACAACAAGTATATCTATTCCTATCAAGCAGTCACATATCTATACTCAAATAATACTACGAGATACGGGCCCCGCCCACACTCGGCTACTATGAGATGCGGGCCCCGCCCACACTCAGCTACTAACATATCACATATACGGGCCATCCTTGGTGCTGTAGACCCATTCCTACTGAAGGAAACTCACCTTGCAAAGCTAACTGCTGAAATATCGAGTGAGGAATCTCCGACTGCTGCTCCAACGACTCCCCGGCTATTATTATTACAATAACACTTAGTCAAAACCTAATAATCCTCCCTAGGGTAAAATGACCATTTTACCCCTGGTCAAAGTCAACGTTTTGGTCAAAGTCAAAGTCAACCATCTGAGTTGGCTCAACTCGTCGAGTCATCCCCCTGACTCGCCGAGTCCCATAAATCCATAGATCTTGAAATCGCGATCCAACTCGTCGAGTCCCTTAGCAGACCCGTCGAGTTCTACCTTGTACAAAATCGGGACAGAATGTCATCAACTCGTCGAGTCCCTCTATGGACTCGCCGAGTTCCTTAGTCTGTTTGGGTAAACTTAAAGGATTAAGCCCCTACTATAAAGATCCAAACTCCATACCCTATCTACATACTGGAAATGCCTTTTTAAGTGTAAAGTTTCCAACTTTACCCGTTATTAATCCTTCTAAATGGGTTTAACTAAAAACCCTAGATCTTTAGGACATAGATCTTTTTCCAAAAGCCTTATCACTCCAAACCAAAGCATTAAAACTCAGATCTAGGTCCTAGACACTAAAAGAACATGTAAAGCCTCATACTTTCCTTCCATGCATGGCCTTTTGGGGCACAAAAGGCCATAACAACACCTTAGAGCTTGCATGGGGGATTCAGTGGAATAATGTTTGCACCTTTATGCCTTAACAACCCTTAATGATCCCAAATCTGAAAAGATCCTTGCTTGGGACGTCCAAATCCCAAGGGTCAAGCTTCTTGAACCAAAACCCTCAAAAAGTGGAAATAAGGAGATCTAATGAACAAATGATCAAGTTAGAGTCTTGATTACCAGAAAGTGAAGGGGATGAGATGTTGCTTCTGGATCTACAATCTTCTCTTGGAGTCCTCAAGCTTCTTCTTCTTCTACAAGCTTCAAATCACACAAGAACACTCAAAAATGGCTCACACACTCACACAATGCTCTAGGGTTTCGTGGATTAGGGTTTGGGACTTGGAGGCTGGAAATGAGGCCAAAAGGTGGGGATTAAGATGCTTAAATAGGGTGCAAAACCCCGAAATTAGGGTTTCACTCTAGCAGACCTACTCGCCGAGTAGATAGCTTAAAACTCGCGTCCAAAACTCGTTTCTACTCTACGAGTCTGGGGCTCCCAACTCGTCGAGTAGCTCTATTAAAATGAATAATTTATAAATAAATGCGAACCTAAAACCAGGTGTTACAATTCTCCCCCACTTGACTTAGACTTTGTCCTCGAAGTATGTTGCGTCTGGAAACAACTCCGGGTAGTGCTCCCTCATCTCCTCCTCGGGCTCCCAAGTCCACTCAGAACCCTTGCGGTACTGCCACTGCACCTTCACTAGCTGAACAACCTTATTCCTCAAGGTTTTCGTCTTGCAATCCAGAATCGCCACCGGCCTCTCAATGTAGTTCAGGCTGTCGTCAACCTGAATATCCTCTAAGGACACAATCGTTGAATCATAGCACTTCCGCAACTGATACACCACCTTGCCCACCCGGGCTATAACCAATCGATACACCACCTTGCCTACCCGGGCTATAACCCTAAAAGGACAAATGTACATGGGGCCCAGCTTGCCTCGCTTCCGGAACTGGATGACACCTTTCCAAGGTGACACCTTTAGGAGGACCATGTCGCCCACCTGAAACTCCAAGTCTGAACGCCGCTTGTCGGCGTAGCTCTTCTGCCGACTCTGAGAAGTCTGGAGCCTGCTCCGGACCTGCTGGATCCGCTCTGTAGTCATGAGTACTACCTCAGTACTCCCCATGACTCTCTGACCAACCTCGCCCCAACATATTGGGGTCTTACACTTCCTCCCGTATAGCATCTTGAAGGGAGGACGGTCTATGTTGGCGTGGTAACTGTTGTTATACGAAATTCCGCTAACAGAAGATACGTATCCCAACTGCCACCGAAATCCATAAAACATGCATGTAGCCATCTCATCGTGAAACCGCTTCCAAAATCTTCCTCTCGCTCTGCCCGTTCGTCTGAGGGTGGAAAGCGGTACTGAAGTGGAGACGAGTAACCATCTCGTCGTGAAACCGCTTCCAAAATCTGGAAGTGAAACGGACATCTCGGTCTGACACCACCGAGACAGGCACTCCATGCCGTGCCACTATCTCACGCACGTATTTCTCGGCCAGCTTCTCGGCCGATATGCTCTCCTGTATCGGGATAAAATGAGCACTCTTGGTCAACCGATCCACGATGACCCATATCGAATCCACTCCACGTGCGGTCCTAGGAAGCTTCGTGATAAAATCCATGGTGATATCTTCCCATTTCCACATGGGAATGTCCAACGGTTGCATCTTTCTGTGGGGTCGCTGGTGCTCAGCCTTGACCTTCCTGCAGGTCAAGCACCTATCTACATACCATGCTACGTCCCACTTCATGCAGGGCCACCAGTAATCAGGGCGAAGATCCCTATACATCTTCGTCGCCCCAGGACGGATGGAGAACCTCGAATTATGGGCCTCATCCATCAGGACCTGTCGTACTCCGCCCCAGTATGGAACCCAGACCCTTCCATGCAGGGTCAACAGCCCACAGCAGTCATAATCAAATGAGGCAACCTGACCTATGATCCGCTCGCACTTCCGGCGCTCCTCCTTCAGGCCCTCTACCTGCGCCTCTCTGATCTGCTCCAGCAATGGAGTAATCATTGTCATCCTCAGACAGATGTCTCGAATCGGGGCCGCTACCGCCTTGCGGCTCAGGGCGTCAGCCACCACATTGGCCTTGCCCGGGTGGTAAAGGATCTCACAGTCGTAGTCCTTCACCACATCTAACCACCGACGATGCCTTATGTTCAGATTCGGCTGATCCATGAGGTACCTCAAACTCTTGTGGTCCGTATAAATGGTACAACGAACCCCATAGAGGTAACGCCAAATCTTGAGGGCGAACACCACAGCCCCCAGCTCCAAATCATGCTTCGGATAGTTAGCCTTGTGAGGCTTCAACCACCTCGAAGCGTAAGCTATCACGTGACCTCGCTGCATCAATAGTGCACCATGCCCGTAATCGAAGCGTCACAGTAAACCACGAAGTCACCGACGCCCTCCGGCAAAGTCAGGATTGGTGCCTCGCACAACCGCTGTCTGAGATTCTCGAAAGTTGCCTGCTGCTCAGGCCTCCACCGGAAGGTAACCGACTTCTTGGTCAGTCGGGTCAAAGGAACAACGATCTTGGAGAAGTCCTAAATAAATCTCCGGTAATAACCCACTAGACCAAGGAAACTCCGAATATCAGTTGGAGATCTCGGAATCTCCCACTGCATCATGAACTCTATCTTGGCCGGATCGACTAGAATACCCTTCTGGTTGACAAGGTGCCTAAGAAACTGCACCTCGCGCAACCAGAACTCGCACTTGGAGAACTTTGCAAAAAGTCTCTCCCTCCTCAGTGTCTTCAGCACCTCCCTTAGGTGCTCCTCATGTTGCTCCTGAGTCTTGGAATAGACCAAGATATCATCAATGAAAACGATCACAGACCGATCCAGCATCGGCCTACACACGCGGTTCATGAGATCCATGAACACGGCTGGAGCATTGGTGAGCCCAAACGGCATCACCACAAACTCATAGTGACCATAGCGGGTCCTAAAAGTTGTCTTCTGCACATCCTCATCCTTGACTCGCATCTGGTGATAACCTGATCACAGATCAATCTTGGAGAACCAAGATGCACCCTGTAGCTGGTCAAACAAATCATCGATCCCGGGATAGGATAATGGTTCTTCACCGTTACCTTATTCAGCTCCCGGTAGTCTATACACATGCGATGTGACCCGTCCTTTTTCTTCACAAACAGGATCGGGGCTCCCCATGGCGAATTGCTCGGCCTGATAAATCCCTTTTCTAGCAGCTCCTGCAGCTATGTACACAACTCCTGCATCTCGGGAGGAGCCAACCGATATGGTCCCTTGGCAATCGGAGTCGCACCAGGGGCTAGGTCAATCCTGAACTCAACTTGTCTCTCCGAAGGTATCCCAGGTAAATCCTCCGGGAATACATCCGGGTACTCTCGCACTACCGGTACGTCATCGACTATCGCCTTACCCTTATCTCGAGTATCCATGACATAGGCGACATAATCCGCGCAACCCTGCTGAAGGTAGCGTCTCGCTCTCGCTACTGAGCATAGAGTCAATCCACCCTGCGGCCTCTCGCCCTAAATCACTAACCCTCCCCCACTAGGAGTCTAAATCCTCACTAGCTGCTACTCGCAGTCAATCACTGCCCTATTGGGGCTCAACCAATCCATACCCACTATAACCTTATTCCCTCGTAGGGGTATAGGGACTAGATCCACAGAAAACTGCTCATCAAATAACTGTAGTGTACATCCTCGAGGAACTCTCGCAACCCTGACGGTCCTATCGTCTGCTATCTCAACATCAAGTGGGATATCTAGCTCTCCAAGAGCCCCTGTGAATCGTTTGTTGAGCGCAAGTGACACAAAATATCGGGTGGCACCTAAATCAAACAGTACCAAGGCTGGTATACCATTCACTAAAAACGATCCTGTAACGACATCAGGAGCTGCACGTGCCTCCTCTGCTGTAAACTGGAATGCTTTGCACTTCGCCACTGGCGCCTCTGTCCGGCCCTGACGGCCATCTGTAATCCTCAATGTAGCAGGGGCGAGTGCCGCCACCTTCCCTGCTGCTGCTAAACCCGGACACTGGGACCTCCTGTGACCCCTCTGATTGCTTGAAAGCAAATCTGATCAGATAATGTGGTGGTGGTGGTAGCAGTACAATCCCTTCTGACATGTCGAATTCGACCGCACTTGAAACAACTCGAACTACCCGTCCTACACGTCTCCTAATGCCCCCTGCTACACTTGCCGCAGCAGCCTCGAGCCTGCTGACCCTTCCCCCGGGAATCTACCTTGGGCTTTTTGCCCGAGCCCTCCACGCCAGACACCGCCTCTGGCTTCCTCTTCCTCTCCATCTCTAAATCGATCTCTCTCTCTCTCACGAGCCCTAGCAATCATATCCTCCAGCGTCTTGCAGCTAGATCGGCTCACAAACTGGCAGATATCACTCCGCAACATCTCATGATATCGGGCCTTCTTCATCTCCTCGTCCGCCACATACTGTGGAACGAGAAGGGCCCTCTCCCTAAACTTAGCGGTGATCTTCGTCACTGTCTCGGTCGTCTGCTCGAGATCCTAGAACTCCCTAGCTAGCTATTGCACCTCAATCACAGGTGCAAAATCGGCCCTGAACCTGGCCGAAAAATCACTCCGGCTCATCGCATCTAAAACCGCATCATCCCCAATAGCTCGTCCGACCTCCTCCCACCAGTCACGTGCCATGTCCTTCAGAAGGCAGGACGCAAGTCGGACCTTGTCCCCCTCGGGACATCTGCTGGTGCGGAATGCGTTGGTGACATCCGCCAACCATCTAGTACTCGCAATGGCGTCCCAAGCCCCATGATAGTCGAGAGCTCCACAAGACCTGAACTCCCTGAATATCAGTGTGCGTGACCCTAACATGGCCGCCATCTCAGTGTGGAATACACCCAACCTATCATCAAGTATCTCTAAAATGCCCTCCTTGACTGATCCAAAGATCACAGGAGTCTGATCTAGAATGTTGTGTGTGATCTCAGACGAGATGAACTCTCTCGTCTGCTCATCAAGCTGCCCGGCTCCAGAGCCCGAGCCTGATCCCTCACCAGTGCCTGAAGTGCCAACTGGCCTAGTACGTAGCGTCACCATACTGAAAATACACCATAACAAACATCAGTATACTCATCATAACTCGTGGGATCTCACATACTACAAGTTTCCTGGGTTCATCTCAGTCTTCCTTTATTCGAGTACGGATCCTCTGTTTTCAGTAGTATGGGCCCATACTACCTTCCACATCTATCCGTACTAGCATGCAATGTTGGGTTTTGAGCAAACTAACACTCCTAAGGTGTTCATGCAACCCTAGAAACCTTGGATCTATGTTTGTCTAAAATACATGCAAAATAATTTTCCAAGGTTCATAACCTATCTAGCATACATGGGGTACTTTTAAACATAAAAGATACTAGAAGAATTACATACCTTTGTTAGTGAGTTGATTCCTTGGGAGTTTGAGAGCCAAGCACCAATAATGTGAATGCCTCAAATGGAAATCACAAATCACCACAAACTTGGAAAACTTATGAGAGAGCACTCTAATACTCTAGAAATCGGCCACACCTTATGCACACACACATAGTGTCTTTTCAAGCACGATAAGCCTCTTTATATAGTGTAGATGATTAGGGTTATGAACCATGCAAACCCTAATAACCCATGTCTTTTCCTATTCCAAGGATCCATGGGTTAAAAGCTCCATGGATCATCCATGGACTCCCATTCAACCTTAGCCCATTTCCTTATGAGTGTTAGCCCACACTATATAAGTACAATAGCCCATTATTTAATTAGTCACCTTATGATCACTAAATTAATTCATAATTAATTTAAGATCAATACTAATTAAATAATACAATTTCATATTAATATATTATAACTTATAATATATTAGTAGGCCGCAAATATACTCTTCTCATAATGTTATCCATATAAATAGTTCGGGTGAAGTGCAACCTAAATGGACCATGCCGGGTCGGGTCAAGTATATACCAAATAAGTTATGGACTTAGAAACCTTATCCAACAGTCTCCCACTTGGATAAGTCTGATAACTGTATTTGCCTATATAGCTTCAGGAACCAACCGACAATCGTAGCTCTCGA
The DNA here is from genome assembly GCF_052849685.1 of Lactuca virosa. Taxonomy (NCBI): domain Eukaryota; kingdom Viridiplantae; phylum Streptophyta; class Magnoliopsida; order Asterales; family Asteraceae; genus Lactuca; species Lactuca virosa. The sequence continues at coordinate 436,178,282 of NC_136430.1, read as the reverse complement.
AAACTCTGTTGAGCTATGAAGCGCCATTTTAGATAATTGATCACATAATCCTCTGCTCTCATGATATCAGCCGGACAAATACATTGAACAATGTCTTACTTATTGTCCAGCAGTTTGTTTCCCGATTTCCGATTTGTCTGACAAAGAACTTAATCGAACACATCAATTTAGTTCTGACCGGGCCCGGTACATAGGTCAAAACAAAATCATCGAGGGGCCCATATATCGCTTCTATTTCTAGAAGGAACAGATAAACTTCGACTCATATGCTTGTTCTACTACTTATTGAATTGCACACAAAGGCACGTTTTATAACATCAAGTTACTGATGGGTTTACGTGCAATCAATGCACAACCAACTCATAGGTAACAACTCATATCTCTAGGTTTGAAGACTTATATGATATTACCGTCTCACGATCACTCGAGATAAATTCCATGAAGTGATACAAGTGAGCGTGGGTTTATTCCAATACTCATAACTTATGAGTACTCATGAATGTTGTAGCAACCATTGCTATGGCTAAACACCTTTAGTCATCTACAATCCCAATTCATGACAGTCTTGATTCATACCTACTTCCGACATATGACCGACTGTGGAGAGTTTGAATAAACTTATTATTCTGGAAGTCAAAACATGCAAAGCTGAAACAATAGTAAATAATTGACAATGATAGCAACACCTTACTCATAAATAAATCACAACTTTTATTCATCATCAAACGTCGATTAAATTTTACAAGTTTCAGTAATAACTATCTAATCTGTAAAACTAATATCATCCCTCAGCCCGATGCGTCTCGCATGCTGCAAATGCTTCACCCTCGTCAGTCCCTTTGTAAGGGGATCCGCAGGGTTCTCATCTGACGATACCCTCTTTGCCACGAGGAGTCCCTCTTCTATCTTGTGTCTTATGAAGTGATATTTTCTGTCAATGTGTCGGGATCTGCCATGATCTCTTGGTTCCTTGGCTAAGGCAACCGTACTATTGCTGTCACAGAAAATTTCCATAGGCTCCTTAATAGCTGGTACAACTCCAAGGTCTCTGATGAAGTTCCTCAGCCATATCGCCTCCTTTGCCGCTTCACTCGCTGCTATGTACTCTGATTCACAAGTCGAATCAGCTACAGTCTCCTGTTTGGAACTCTTCCAAGTGATTGCCCCTCCATTTAAGGTAAAGACCCAGCCCGACTGAGAGCGGAAGTTATCCCTATCAGTCTGAAAGCTAGCATCACTATACCCTACTACTCTCAAGTCATCACTCCCACCAAGGGTAAGGATCCAATCCTTAGTCCTCCGCAGGTACTTGAGAATATTCTTTACCGCGGTCCAATGAGCCTTGCCAGGGTTCCCCTGATATCTGCTGACCATGCTCAAAGCGAAGGCCACATCAGGATGGGTACAAGTCATAGCATACATGATCGATCCAACAGCGGAAGCATAAGGTAATCGACTCATCTCAGCTATCTCATCTTCTGTACTCGGGCTCTGAGCCTTGCTCAGTTTGGCATTGCTTTGGATCGGTAATTCTCCTTTCTTGGAATTCTGCATGTTGAACCTTTTCAACACCTTATCCAAGTAGATACTCTGACTAAGTCCAATTAGTCTTTTACTCCTTTCTCTTAATATCCTTATCCCTAGGATATAGGCAGCTTCTCCAAGGTCCTTCATAGCAAAGCACTTCCCAAGCCAGGACTTAACCTCCTGCAAGGTTGGAATGTCATTTCCTATGAGTAGTATGTCATCCACATACAGTACCAAAAAGCTAAATATACTCCCACTAGCTCTGACATACACGCATGACTCATCTTCACTTCTTGAGAAACCAAACTCTTTGACCTTCTCATCGAAACAAAGATTCCAACTTCGAGATGCTTGTTTCAATCCATAAATGGATTTCTCAAGCTTGCACACTCTATTGGGGTACTCTGCACTGACAAAACCCTCTGGCTGATTCATGTAAACATTCTCAACCAACTTTCCGTTAAGGAAAGCGGTTTTGACATCCATTTTCCATATTTCATAATCATGAAATGCAGCAATGGCTAGCATAACCCTAATAGACTTAATCTTTGCTACTGGTGAAAAGGTTTCATCATAATCAATACCCTGAGTCTGAGTAAAACCCTTCGCAACCAGTCGAGCCTTAGAAGTGTGCACTTTCCCATCCATGTCGGTCTTCTTCTTGAAGATCCATTTGCACCCGACTGTCTTACGGCCTGGTACATTGTCAACCAAGTTCCAAACTTGATTGTCATACATGGACTGTATCTCACTGTCCATAGCCTCCTTCCATTTAGCAGACTCTGGGCCTGCCATAGCTTCCTTAACATTGTTAGGTTCATCCAGATTTACCAGTGTACTGTCACTGATAAATGTATCACCTTCCGTAGTAATATGAAATCCATAATAAAACTCAGGTGTGTTCCTAACCCTTGTGGAACGCCTCGGAAGTATAGACTCGTCAGCTGGATCAACAGGAATTTCCTCCTCAGGTTGATTGCTAGTGTCTGAGGTTCCTTCACCAATTGAGTCTTGAATTTCTTCAAGGTCAATTTGCCTCCCACTGTCTCCTTGGTTTATAAATTCTCTCTCTCGAAAGACCCCTCTCCTTGCCACAAAGACCACATTCTCACTGGGTCTGTAGAAGAGGTAACCAAAGGATTTTTGTGGGTAGCCGATGAAAATACACCTTTCACTTCGAGGTTCGAGCTTGTCATGAGTCTCGCGCCTCACGAAAGCCTCGCAACCCTAAATCTTGATATGGTCCAAATTGGGAACTTTCCCAGTCCACATTTCATGAGGTGTTTTGGCAACCTTCTTTGTAGGGACTAGATTAAGGATGTGGGCGGCAGTCTCTAAGGCATACCCCCAAAAAGAGATTGGTAGCGAAGCTCGACTCATCATAGAGCGAACCATGTCCAACAAAGTTCGATTACGCCTCTCAGCTACACCATTCAGCTGTGGTGTCCTGGGAGGTGTCAAAATTGAGACAATCCCACACTCCTTAAGATAGTCGAGGAACTCAGTACTAAGATACTCACCACCTCGATCGGATCGAAGCATCTTAATGTTCATGCCCAATTGATTTTCTACTTCCTGTTTAAACTCTTTAAACCTTTCAAAAGTTTCTGACTTATGTTTGATTAAGTAGACATAACCATATCTACTAAAATCATCAATAAAAGTCACGTAATAGCGATTAGCATCCCTTGTGGCGGTTTTGAATGGTCCACATATATCAGTATGTATAAGGTCCAACAAACCCTCACCCCTTGCACAAGTACCAGTGAAGGGTGATTTTGTCATTTTTACAAGTAGACAAGACTCACAACTATCATCCGACTTGAGGTCGAACGACTCCAAGACTCCATCCTTTTGGAGCTGGCCTATGCGTTTCTTGCTTACATGTCCAAGACGACAATGCCACAAAGATGCTTTATCCAAGCTAGTAGAAGAATCAATACATAATACATTATTTCCTAAATTATCTACAACCGATACAGCTTCATACACACCATCACAAGGTAATGCTTTAAAATAAAGAACATTATTAAAGAAAGCATTAATACTACCAACTTCATTATCAAAAGAAAAGGTAAAACCTTGTTTGTACAAAGCATGAAAGGGAATAATATTCCTCGCCATTTCAGACGAGTACACACATTTATTCAAATCTAACTTTAACCCACTATCTAGCAACAAAGTATAAACTCCAATCTTGGCAACAGGTGCAACCTTCTTGTTCCCCATGATTAAGTTTATCTTTCCGTGCTCCACATCCTCACTTCTTCTTAGGCCCTGCAAGTCACAACAGATGTGAATACCACAACCTGTATCAAGAACCCAAGAATTAAAATATGGTGAGTTATTAGACAATATATTGTAAATACCTGCATGGGATGGTTTCACTTTCCCATCCTTGACATCCTGCAAGTACTTTGGGCAGTTTCGCTTCCAGTGCCCCTTATTTTGACAGTAGAAGCATTCAGCATCCTTAGGGATGGCAGAAGGAGTGATAGAACCACCTTTGGTTCCAGATGAGGAGCCTTCAATGGACTTTCCCTTAGTACCCTTCGAAGGGTGCTTCCTCTTCTTCCCTTTGCCTTGCCCGATAGCCAAAACAGGGGTAGTAGTAGGAGTAGGAGTAGTAACCGACTTACTCTTAAGACCACTTTCGGCAGTCTTCAGAAGTCCTTGAAGCTTACTGAGTGTGACTTCCTCCTTGTTCATGTGGTATGTCATATGAAATTGATCATAACACGAGGGCAAGGAGTGCAAAATGATATCAATTGCCAACTCCTCAGGGAAGTTCACATTCAGTTTCATTAGACGGTACACATACCTTTGCATTTTCTGCATGTGGCTCGTGATTGGTTCGCTATCCTTCATACGGGTAGTGATCATGGAGGAGATTATTTCATACCGCTCTTGACGAGCACTCTGATGGTACCTTTCCATCAGATCCTGATGCATCTCAAAAGGGTAATAGTCCTCATAGGACTTTTGGAGTTCAGCTGTCATGGTGGCCATCATGATGCATGCCACCTTGGTGGCATCTCTTTCATGTGCCTGATACTCAGCGACCTCCTCAGGAGTAGCAGTGGACTCATCAAGCTCCTTTAGCTCCTTATCGAGGACATATTCCTTGTCCTCGTAACGAGTGACCATCCTGATGTTCCGGATCCAATCCATGAAGTTGGAACCATCAAAGATGACCCTCCCACAAAGGTTCATGAGGGAATAGGAGCCAGTAGGGTTAGAGCCCGAAGCATTATTGTTGGAAGACATCTGAAAAGAAAAAAACAAGTTTAGATTAGATATATCGAATCCTTAATAATACACCCAAATGTAATATTAAGGTTAGGATCCAACACAATATATTATAACTTAGAAGAGGGATGTCGTAATCTAAGCTATAACATATTTGAAGGTAGGTGAATGACGATTCACCAATTTCCACCATGAAAACGAAATGAATTATTAGGTTTAATTGGTTTTGAAATTCCTAGATTCTTTTGAGATTCATTGAACTTTTCAATGGCATTTTTCAATCTCGATTGTGCCCTTCAAGTTTTGTGACTGGGATGCCGAGGATCACAAAACAAGGTGTGAATAACCATGCAAATTTACTTGGTACCCTTAATATTATCACCTAATCAATGTGCCGGTTAACCACACACGCTCCACCGATCTATGATAAACATTAAGTCACCCTTCGTGATCCTTACTAGTCCAAGTTAGTGTGCCGGTTAACCACACACGCTCCACCAACGACTTGGTAAGGTACAAAGTGTGAATTTCATGGGTTAGCACCATATTCACATTTTCCTAAAGTAACTAAGATTGGGAATTTATTAAAGGTTTAGTTACTTTATAATATTCATTATACTTTTAATGAGAATTTAAAGTCATTGTCCTACCCATTCGGCTAACGACCCTCCACCGATCAAGGAAGCGGTGGGTGAGAATGGACACCCATTAAGTTGCCATTTTATAGGCAACAACCTTATACCCCCCTTATAGACCAGCTTCGTGAATGAGGCCTACTAGCGGTAAAATGACTTAATCTTATACATATATATAATAATTAACCATTAATGTTATAAATAGTATAAGTGTTGAATTTTAACTTTTAAAACTCTAAGGGTTTGGAATTAAAGTATATTAAAGTGTGTGTAACTTTACAAATTCCAAAACTTGAGGACAAGTTTTGAAACTATTCAAAACTTTTCATTTCATAACTTATGAATTAAAGGTTCATAAAATGAAGACTCTTCATTTTCATGTAACTTATGTGTTTTAAGTGTGCATAAATGAAAGTGACCTTTGGAAATCCATAACTTGAGGACAAATTATGGACTCCATTAAAACACATAAATGATCAAGAATTATCAATAAACAATTTAGCAAATAATTCCTATGATCTAACAATAATTCATAAGAATATGAACATCATATCAAAAATTCCAAGAACATATGAACACATATCATCATGCAATTTTGATATAAGCCATTGTAAATGGATTAGCATAAACATTACACCATCTAAAACAGGTTTTATAACACCAAAACAGTTTAGGGTAATGTTTCTAGTCCATTTCCAGCAGCAAAACTCGAAAATCTGCATTCTGAGGCTTCTACTCGTCGAGTGCACGAACCTACTCGACGAGTAGGATGAATTTACTCATGGACTCGGCAAGTCCCCCCATTGACTCGGCGAGTTCATGCTGCAGAATGCAGAAAACTTGAGTTTTTCAACAAGTTTGCATCAAGTATCAAACAAACAAACCTGGCTTTGATACCACTGTTGGGTTTTGAGCAAACTAACACTCCTAAGGTGTTCATGAAACCCTAGAAACCTTGGATCTATGTTTGTCTAAAATACATGCAAAATAATTTTCCAAGGTTCATAACCTATCTAGCATACATGGGGTACTTTTAAACATAAAAGATACTAGAAGAATTACATACCTTTGTTAGTGAGTTGATTCCTTGGGAGTTTGAGAGCCAAGCACCAATAATGTGAATGCCTCAAATGGAAATCACAAATCACCACAAACTTGGAAAACTTATGAGAGAGCACTCTAATACTCTAGAAATCGGCCACACCTTATGCACACACACATAGTGTCTTTTCAAGCACTATAAGCCTCTTTATATAGTGTAGATGATTAGGGTTATGAACCATGCAAACCCTAATAACCCATGTCTTTTCCTATTCCAAGGATCCATGGGTTAAAAGCTCCATGGATCATCCATGGACTCCCATTCAAGCTTAGCCCATTTCCTTATGAGTGTTAGCCCACACTATATAAGTACAATAGCCCATTATTTAATTAGTCACCTTATGATCACTAAATTAATTCATAATTAATTTAAGATCAATACTAATTAAATAATACAATTTCATATTAATATATTATAACTTATAATATATTAGTAGGCCGCAAATATACTCTTCTCATAATGTTATCCATATAAATAGTTCGGGTGAAGTGCAACCCAAATGGACCATGTCGGGTCGGGTCAAGTATATACCAAATAAGTTATGGACTTAGACACCTTATCCAACATGCAGTTCATAAAGTTGATACACATATAACAGGCACATAAGGCATCCTTCCTAGATCCTTAGTCCTAATCTAGCATGCAGTTCTCATAAACATATCATAACATAAACTTGTATGGGTAATTTAGGAGTACTTACTTGAGCTCGGCTGATTGCATGCACCACACCATCTTCTCTTTTCAAAGCCATTTTTATAAAAATGATTTTCTTTACAAAATTTTCATACCAATTCCTTAGTTTGAGTTCAGAAACACCCAAGAGCGTGTCCGAATCCCTCAAACCAAGGCTCTGATACCAACTTGAAACATCCCAAAAATACGGTCCAAAAATTTTGTTTTAAATAATTTAAGGAAAACCCTAATTCATCAACATCATAATAAAATCACAAGTCATGTATCCCCAAAAACATCATATCAAAATCACGTGTCAAAACATCAGAGTCTAGACATCCCAGGCTAAAAACTATGGTGTGTGTCATGCAGTCATCCCGAGCTCTTCCCCTTGCTACTGGAAGTACCTGAAACCAAAACTGGAAATCGTAAGCATGAAGCTTAGTGAGTCTCCCCAAACTACCACATACCATACACATAACATGCAACTAGGAGATATGGGCCCCGCCCACTCTCATGGAGATCCGGGCCCCGCCCACACTCTGTTGTCTAGGAGATTCGGGCCCTGCCCGCACTCCGTTGTCTAGGAGATTTGGGTCCCTCCCACACTCTGTTGTTTACGTGCATACAAGTATCATACAGACAACAAGTATATATATTCCTATCAAGCAGTCACATATCTATACTCAAATAATACTACGAGATTCGGGCCCCGCCCACACTCAGCTACTAACATATCACATATACGGGCCGACCTTGGTGTCGTAGACCCGTTCCTACTGAAGGAAACTCACCTCGCAAAGTTGACTGCTGAAATATCGAGTGAGGAATCTCCGACTGCTGCTCCAACGACTCCCCGGCTATTATTATTACAATAACACTTAGTCAAAACCTAATAATCCTCCCTAGGGTAAAATAACCATTTTACCCCTGGTCAAAGTCAAAGTCAACCATCCGAGTTGGCTCAACTCGTCGAGTCATCCCCCTGAGTCGCCGAGTCCTATAAATCCAGAAATCCTGAAATCGTGATCCAACTCGTCGAGTCCCTTAGCAGACTCGCCGAGTTCTACCTTGTACAAAATCGGGACAGAATGTCATCAACTCATCGAGTCCCTTTATGGACTCGTCGAGTTCCTTAGTCTGTTTGGGTCAACTTAAAGGATCAAGCCCCTACTCTACAAATCCAAACTCCATACCCTATCTACATACTGGAAATGCCTTTTTAAGGGTAAAGTTTCCAACTTTACCCGTTATTAATCCTTCTAAATGGGTTTAACTAAAAAACCTAGATCTTTAGGACATAGATCTTTGTCCAAAAGCCTTATCACTCCAAACCAAAGCATGAAAACTCAGATCTAGGTCCTAGACACCAAAAGAACACGTAAAGTCTCAGACTTTCCTTCCATGCATGGCCTTTTGGGGCACAAAAGGCCATAACAACACCTTAGAGCTTGCATGGGGGGCTTCAATGGCATAAAGTTTGCACCATTATGCCTTAGAAACCCTTAATGATCCCAAATCTGAAAGGATCCTTGCTTGGGACGTCCAAATACCAAGGGTCAAGCTTCTTGAACCAAAACCCTCAAAAAGTGGAAATATGGAGATCTAATGAACAAATGATCAAGTTAGAGACTTGATTACCAGAAAGTGAAGGGGATGAGATGTTGCTTCTGGATCTACAATCTTCTATTGGAGTCCTCAAGCTTCTTCTTCTTCTACAAGCTTCAAATCACACAAGAACACTCAAAAATGGCTCACACACTCATATAATGCTCTAGGGTTTCGTGGATTAGGGTTTGGGACTTGGAGGCTGGAAATGAGGCCAAACGGTGGGGATTAAGATGCTTAAATAGGGTGCAAAACCCCGAAATTAGGGTTTCACTCTGGCATACCTACTCGTCGAGTCGAGGGCTCTCGACTCGTCGTGTAGATAGCTTAAAACCCGCGTCCAAAACTCGTTTCTACTCGACGAGTCTGGGGCTCCCAACTCGTCGAGTAGCTCTATTAACATGAATAATTTATAAATAAATGTGTACCAGAAACCAGGTGTTACAAAGAAGACCGATCTAATTACATTAACTTGAATCTTAACTGGTTTATGACCATTAAACTATTAGGACTAGAGATATATCCAATCCTAGGGTTAGCTAATATTAATTGTTAACTTTGATTATGTTAGAAAGTATTATATATACATGCTATACTTCGATTGATTATCGTGACCATTGACAAGAAATCACTAGATCATATAGTTCAAATATATTTAATTAATTATGTGTTCACTAATTACTTGACATTGTGTTAGCTGTTCATTAATTATTAGTACTCGGAGATCTGACCAATATAACTAGTCATTATATAATTTGGTAACCAACTCGTTAACCCATTGCACTTCAAATAAATCAAATATAGAAACTAGGGGGATTCGTAATCTAGTGGAAGTTCTTTAAAACTATTGTTTTAAATTAGTTCTTTGCTTTCATTTTCTTTATTTGAGTGTTAAATCAAGTTTAATTATTTTAAACAGCCCCCCCCCCCCCCTCTTTTTTTACTTTATTGTTATTTATTTAATTAACAATTGAATCATTTGGTCTAAACCATTCTCGTTTCCATAGTGTTGAACACCCTTTCTTACCAAAATTATATTACTATGTAATTAGGTTCACTACCTAGTGTTATCAGTTAAGACTTGATATATTAGGAATTATAAATTTAAAATTAGTGCATAAAATACACATCAAGTTTTTATTGAAATAAAACAACTTCAAAGTGTTACAATTTCACCATTTGCTATTGTTTCACTCATTGTGTATGCAGAGATTAATCGTTCGGTGATTTCTAATCGGTCGAGTAGCGCATATGGACTAATCGGAGATTAATCGAGTCATAGTCGAGATTTTTACAGCAATATATATATATATATATATATATATATATATATATATATATATATATATATATATATATAGTCTAATATTGTTTCTCCAAAATAGCTCTATGGAGAGATAAAGATTCCAACATATATAGAGACACTAGGTTATAACCCGTGGAAACCACAGTCGGTATGATGAAAAATTTTATATAGACAAAAAAATTAATAATTGAAAAAGAAGCATCGAATTCTTGATTGTAAGTAATCATAACTTAATTTGATAAATAAAATAAGCATAACACTTTAACATAGAATTTGAAATACTTCTTTGTATACAACATTAGAAGTTTTATTAGTCAAATTACTATCCTTATCTAAAATCACTAACTTCAATCATTCTCTACTCTTTACTCTGGATAAAGAAACATATAACTTCCTATGTGAGAAAACTAGTTCTCGCAAAAACAACCCAACCTTTGACAATGATTGGCCTTGACTTTTATTTATGGTCATAGCAAAACAAACTGCTACGGGAAATTGTCTCCTTTTGAATTTGTAAGGAATTTTGTTGTCTTAAGGTGTTAATGACAATCTTGAAATAAAAGTTCGATGTCCAATATTGCTTAGAGTTAAGACCAGAGTTTCTATGACGCAATTACCTAATGATACCACCTGGAGTCCAGTACCATTACATAAGCCATTTTTATTGTCGATATTTCTTAGTAACCTAACTGGAACACCAACTTTAAAACCAAATTATGGTTTGGCAAACCAAAGATTTTATGTTCATTTAGAACATTAGGTGAATATAAACTCTCATCAAATTGATTGTGAATAAACTCTGATTGGAAGATGTTATCTGAACCGAGGTATTATTTTTGTTCTCCAAGAAACAATGAAAGCAGACGATCGTTTATTTCTTGAACGACTTCATTTTTCGGTGCAAGTATTGCTCTTTCTTCAAAATAATTTTGATTTTTGAATTTTTCAAGAAATGATGGATATAAAAACTCAATTAATGAACCTATAGGATCACAAGATTGAGTAATAAGAAGATTTAAATATGAATAACTGCATCACCATCATTAGTGTTGGATTAGGTGTCTAAGCCCATAACTATAATTGGTATGTACTTGAATTGATAGCAGCACAGTCCTTTTGGGTTGCCCTCAACCTAGCAACTGGACAAGGAAATTATGAAAGGAGAGATATTAATTTATAAGATTAATAAATTAATATATATAAATGATTTATTAATATGTTAATAGATTAATATATTAATTAGAAATCATTATGTTTAATTAATAGTTAGCCAGAAATTAATCAGAATTAATTTTGGGGTTAAAAGAAATTATTATAAAGTGCAGGGACTAGTTTGCAATTAACTAATAGTTGGGTGGAAGGATCCAGAACCCCCTTAGAAGGAGGTGGACGAAATCCATAGGAGAAACCCTAGAGATTTCGTCCAAGGGGTCCAGATAAGGCCCTTGGGTTTTGCTTAGGCCCTAAGCAAAGGATAATTAGGGTTTTCCCTAAACCCTAGATCCCTCAGCTATTTAAGGAGCCTCCTGGCTCACATTTGAGGACACTTGTTCTTTGGAAGAAACCCTGGCCGAAATTGCATACTCCCTCCCCTCTCTCCTCTTCTACTTTCCTTCTTGCTAGTTCTTGGGTGTGATTCCATTAGAGGCATTACACTTGTGGTGCTAAGCTTCCAAGAAGATCAAGATCAAGATAAGGGAATTATCAATTGTTTGCTATAACAATTGAAAGGTATGTAACTCCTAAACCCTAGTTTACTATTTTTGAAAATAGCCTCCTCCTCTAGGGTTCTTGTTTTGCAATTCAAAGTTGTATGTTCAATAGTTAAAACATAGATCCAAAGTAGGTTGCATGTGAACTTAGGAATTGTTTTCTAGTTTATTTGTTTTACCTAAAACCCATCAGTGGTATCAGAGCCATTGTTTGTTTTAAATTGAATTGCTATAATAGTTGAATTGCAAATTAGGGTTTATAGCCATTAAACCCTAAAGGCCAAATTTTCGCAATTAGGGTTTTGGATTGAAGGGTTTTCGAAAACCCTAGCCTCCAAAGAACCCTAATCGAAATTAGGGTTAGGGTTTTGAAAACCCTAGCCTCCTCCCTTGTAAATTTCGAAATATGCTAGAAGTTTTAGGGTTTCTTGTTTTGGATAATTGTTACTTGATTAGATTAATTGGATAATTATCCTTACCCTAATTTTCGAAATTTAGAGGGATAAGGATTAGGATTAAATTAATTGATTAATTTGATTAGATAATCCTTACAAGATTTAATAAATTGATTAAAAGTTAATTAATAGATAAAATATTAAATCTAGTTAATTGGTTTATTTAAATTTTAAATTTAATAGTTTGAATTTCGAAATTTATATAAACCTTAAAGTTTTAAAAAGTTTTAAAACACACCTTATATATGTATTATGATTAAATGTTTAATATTATATATGTATAAGAATATGGTCAGTCAAATCGCTAGTATGCCTCATTCACGAAGCTAGTCTATAAGGGGGGTATAAGGAAACTGCCTATAAAATGGTAGTTGAATGGGTGTCCACTCTCACCCACCGCTCCCTCGATTAGTGGAGGGTCGTTAGCAGAACGGATTTGATAGGACAACTACTTCTCATTAAAAGTATAATGCTATTAAAGAAAGTACTAGAACATTATTTTTCAAAATCCCAACTCTAGTTACTTTAGAAAAAATGTGAAAAGTATGCTAATCCATGAAATTGCACATTATGATTTATTGGTCGTTAGTGGAGCGTGTGTGGTTAACCAGCACACTAAAAGGCACTAATAAAGAGTAGTAATGGGTATCTCATAATTGTCATTTTGATGGAGCGTGTGTGGTTTACCAGCACATTAATAGTTAATGATAAAGACAATGAGGTTACCAAGCATATTTGCATGGTTATTCACATCTTGTTTGTGATCCTCGGCATCCCAGTCACAAATAGAAGAGCATAATCTGAGATTAAAACATGCCATTGAATAGTTTCAATGTATCTCAAAAGAATTAGGAATTTCACTTCGTTTGTTTCGTCTAATGGTGGAATTGGTGAATCGTCATTCACCTACCTTTATGAAATTTACACTTGGATCTCGGCATCCCATTTCTAAGTTGTGAATCTTCATAGTTGGATCCTAACCTTGATATTTTATCTTTGGGTTATTATATTGAGGTATCTTGAAATCTAACTAAAACTTTCTTTCTTTTCAGATGTCTACTCCTGGAAACACTTCTGCTTCATCCTCCTCCAACCAAAACTTCTCTTTGCTCAATATCTGCTCCAAAGTCGTTATGGATGGCTCTAACTATAACGATTGGATGTGCAACATCAAGATGGCTCTTCGTTTTGAGAACAAAGAATATGTTCTTGAAAAGGAGCTCAAAGAACTTGATGAGTCTGAAGCTACTCCTGAAGAGCTTGCTGCCTACAAGAAACATTACGATGATGCTACCAAAGTGGCATGCATCATGGTAGCAACTATGTCCCCAGAACTGCAGAGGTACTATGAGGACTACTGGCCTTTTGAGATGAACAAGGACCTTATGTAAAAGTACCATAAGCGAGCTCGTCAAGAAAAGTTTGAAGTAGTCAAGTCACTTATGGCTTGCAAGATGAAAGAAGGGGAGTCGGTTGTGTCACATGTGCAAAGAATGTAACGCTACATAGAGCGTTTGGTCAAGCTCAATATTCACTTTGATGAGGAATTGGCCATTGACATGGTTTTGAACTCACTTCCTGAATGTTATGGTCAGTTTATTCTAACTTACCATTTGAACAACACTGAGCAGACTCTGGCCCAATTGCACAACTTGTTGCAGACAGCTGAAGCAGGGATGAAGGGTAAAAGTATACCCTCCACACCTGCAAGTGCCCCTGTCTTGGCTATTGGACAGGGAAAGGGGAAAAAGAGGAAAGGTCCTCCCAAGCAAAACTGGAAGAGCAAGGCTCAAGCTGGGTCATCTAGCAATGGCCCAAAGGCTAAGCCCAATGGTTCCACTCCCCATGTTTCTGATCCAAAAGAGGCCGTTTTCTTTTACTGCAATCAAAAGGGGCACTGGAAGAGATCTTGCCCACAATATCTGCAAGATATCAAGGATGGCAAAGTGAAGCCATCTTCGGCAGGTATTTACACTATTTCTGCTAATAACTCATTATCTTCTCGTTCATGGGTCCTTGATACAGGATGTGGTTTTCATATCTGTTCTGATATGCAGGGGCTAAAGGAAAGTGAGGAGATAGAGTGAGGAAGGATAAACTTGATCATAGGAAACAGAAAGTCTTCACCAGTAACCAAGATCGGAGTTTATCTGCTTTTGCTTAGTAATGATGTTAGATTAGATTTGATAAATTGTTGCTATTCGTCTGAGATGACGAGAAACGTTATTTCATTTCATGCATTGTTCAGACAAGGTTTTAAATATTCTTTTAATGATTTGAATGGTTCAATTTCTGTTTATAAGAATGGTGTTTTTATGTTTGAAGCTTTACCTTGTGATGGTGTATATGAAACAGTGACTTGTGTTGATAGCTTAGGAAATAGTGTACTTAATATTGACTTGTCTAATAGTGTAGACAAGGCATGCTTGTGGCATTGTCATCTTGGACACATTAACAAGAAACGCATAGCCCAACTCCAAAAGGATGGAGTGCTGGAATCATTTGACCTAAAATCAGATGATATGTGTGAATCTTGTCTTTTGGGAAAGATGACAAAATCACCATTCACAGGGTCTTGTGAAAGAGGTGAAGGTATGTTGGATCTTATACACACAGATGTGTGTGGGCCCTTCAGATCAACTACAAGAGATGCTAATCGATTCTATGTGACTTTCACTGACGATTATAGCAGATATGGTTATATCTACTTGATCAAGCATAAGTCAGAAACCTTTGAAAAGTTCAAAGAGTTTAAGCATGAGGTCGAAAATCAATTGGGCAGGAAGATAAAGATACTTAGATCCGATAGAGGCGGGGAGTATCTTAGTATCGAGTTCAACGACTATCTGAAAGAATGTGGGATAGTCTCACAATTGACTCCTCCTAGGACACCTCAGTTAAATGGTGTAGCTGAGAGGCGTAATCGAACCTTGTTAGACATGGTTCGTTCTATGATGAGTCGTGCTTCGCTTCCTATTCACTTCTGGGGGTATGCCTTAGAGACAGCCGCCCACATCCTCAATCTTATCCCTACAAAGAAGGTTGCCAAAACACCTCACGAAATGTGGACGGGGAAAGTTCCCTCGTTGGCACGAAGAGGAGTCTTTCTGGAGAGAGAGCTCATATTCAAAGAGGATAGTGGGAGCACCATTGACCTTGAAGAAATTCGAGAGTCAGCCAATGAAGGAATCTTAGATGACACTAGCACTCAACCAGAGGAAACAGTTCCTGTTGAACCAGTTGATAACTCGTTACCTCTTCGAAGGTCCACTAGGGTGAGTGTGCCACCTGAGTTATATGGTTTTCATATTACCTCAGAAGGTGACACATTCATAAGTGATAGGACACTGGTAAATTTAGATGAACCAGTCACTTATAAGGAGGCAATGGCAGGCCCAGAGGCTTCCAAGTGGAAAGAGGCAATGGACAGCGAGATTAAGTCCATGTATGACAACCAAGTTTGGAATTTGGTTGATAGTGCACCAGGTCGTAAGACAGTTGGGTGCAAATGGATCTTCAAGAAGAAGACAGACATGGATGGAAATGTGCACACATTCAAGGCTCGACTGGTTGCAAAAGGTTTCACTCAAACCCCAGGGGTTGACTATGATGAGACCTTCTCGCCAGTAGCTAAGATTAAATCTATTAGAATATTGCTCGCCATAGCTGCCTTTCATGACTATGAAATCTGGTAGATGGATGTCAAGACTGCTTTCCTTAATGGGAAGTTGGCTGAGGATGTTTACATGAATCAGCCAGAGGGTTTTGTTGATGCAAAGTTTCCCAATATAGTGTGCAAGCTTGAGAAATCCATTTATGGATTGAAACAGGCATCTCGCAGCTGGAATCTTTGCTTCCATGAGAAATTCAAAGAGTTTGGCTTCTCTAGAAGTGAAGATGAGTTTTGTGTGTATATCAAGGCTAGTGGGAGTATAGTAAATTTTCTGGTGTTATATGTCGATGACATTTTACTCATTGGTAACGACGTTCCAACCTTGAAAGAAGTTAAGTCTTGGCTTGGAAAGTGTTTTGCCATGAAAGACCTTGGAGAAGCTGCCTATATTCTTGGGATTAGAATATTGAGAGATAGAAAGAAGAGACTAATTGGACTTAGTCAGAGCACATACTTGGATAAGGTACTAAAGAGGTTTAGTATGGAAAATTCCAAGAAGGGAGAGCTACCTATCCAGAGCAATACCAAATTGAGTAAGACTCAATGTCCGAGTACAGATGAGGAAATAGATGACATGAGTCGTGTACCTTATGCTTCCGCTGTCGGATCGATCATGTACGCTATGACATGTACTCGCCCTGATGTGGCATTTGCTTTGAGCATGGTTAGTCGCTATCAGGGAAACCCAGGTAGAGCTCATTGGATAGCAGTAAAGAATATACTCAAGTATTTGCGAAGGACAAAGGACTGGGTCCTTGTGCTTGGTGGCAATGATACTTTGAGAGTAGATGGTTACAGTGATGCCAGCTTTCAGACGGATAGAGATAACTTCCGTTCTCAATCAGGCTGGGTATTTTTACTGAATGGAGGAGCAGTTACTTGGAAAAGTTTCAAGCAAGATACGGTGGCTGATTCTACTTGTGAATCAGAGTACATAGCAGCGAGTGAAGCGTCGAAAGAAGCAGCTTGGTTGAGGAACTTCATCGGAGATCTCGGAGTTGTTCCAACCATCCAGGAGCCTATGGAACTGTTTTGCGATAATGAAGGAGCGGTTGCCTTGACAAAGGAACCGAGAGATCATGGTAAGACCAGACATATCAACATAAAGTACCATTTCATCAGACATAGAGTAGAAGAAGGCCATCTTATAGTAAAGAGAGTGTCATCTGAAGATAACCCAGCAGATCCCCTCACAAAGGGTTTGAGTAGGGCTAAGCATATTCAGCATGCTCGGAGCATAGGACTGAAAGATGATATTAGTTTTAGTAGTTAGATTAGTTTTGTTCTGAAACTTGTAACAAAGTAAATGTAATTGACTTTTGGTGATTAAATAATAAAGTATTGTTTATAAGTTTGGTTACTGCCTTCTGTCAATTGTTTATTATTGTGTTTCATATTTTGCATGTTTTACTTCCTGAATAATAAGATTATTCAAACTCCACAGTCGCTCGTACTTTTGGAAGTAAGTAGTGAATTAAGACTGTCATGAACTGGATTGTAGATTGTCTAAGGATAGACATGGCAATAGAATTGCTGCAACGTTCATGAGTACTCAGAAATTGAGATTTGAGTATTGGATAAACCCTCGCTCAGAGTATCACTTCATGGAATTCATCACGAGTGATACTGAGACGATAATATCTTATAATCTTGAAACGAAGATATATGAGTTGTAATTTACAAGTCGGTTATGCATTGGTGATACGAAAACGCATCAGTAACTTGGTGTTATAAAACGTATTGTCATGTATAATTTGATGAGTAAAAGATACAAGCATATGAGTCAACGTTTATTCGTTCCTTTTGCCCTAACAGGAAAAGCGATATCTGTGGGCCCCTCGATGATTTGGTGTTGACTTATGTGCTAGGCCCAGCCAGGACTAAATTGATGTGTTCAATTAGAAGTCCTACATCATCACAAATCAGGAATCGGGAAACATAGATTCTGGACAAAGAGATTGATTACATTCCATGTCTTATGTCTAGGGATATCTAGCAGAATGAAGGATTATATGATCACTTATCTTAGGACACGTAACTGACTGGGTCAGAGTTCGGCAGCAGCTTTTGGAAGCTACAATTTGCTGGTTAAATTTAGAAGGCATACTAGCAATTATAGTTACAGACTTATCCAAGTGGGAGACTGTTGGATTAGGTGTCTAAGCCCATAACTATAATTGGTATGTACTTGAATTGATAGCAGCACAGTCCTTTTGGGTTGCCCTCAACCTAGCAACTGGACAAGGAAATTATGAAATGAGAGATATTAATTTATAAGATTAATAAATTAATATATATAAATGATTTATTAATATGTTAATAGATTAATATATTAATTATAAATCATTATGTTTAATTAATAGTTAGCCAGAATTAATCAGAATTAATTTTGGGGTTAAAAGAATTAATTATAAAGTGCAGGGACTAGTTTGCAATTAACTAATAGTTGAGTGGAAGGATCGAGAACCCCCTTAGAAGGAGGTGGACGAAATCCATAGGGGAAACCCTAGAGATTTCGTCCAAGGGGTCCAGA
The DNA here is from genome assembly GCF_052849685.1 of Lactuca virosa. NCBI lineage: Eukaryota > Viridiplantae > Streptophyta > Magnoliopsida > Asterales > Asteraceae > Lactuca > Lactuca virosa. Next base: position 436,159,810 of record NC_136430.1, on the reverse strand, counting down.
TAAGGCCCTTGGGTTTTGCTTAGGCCCTAAGCAAAGGATAATTAGGGTTTTCCCTAAACCCTAGATCCCTCAGCTATTTAAGGAGCCTCCTGGCTCACATTTGAGGACACTTGTTCTTTGGAAGAAACCCTGGCCGAAATTGCATACTCCCTCCCCTCTCTCCTCTTCTACTTTCTTTCTTGCTAGTTCTTGGGTGTGATTCCATTAGAGGCATTACACTTGTGGTGCTAAGCTTCCAAGAAGATCAAGATCAAGATAAGGGAATTATCAATTGTTTGCTATAACAATTGAAAGGTATGTAACTCCTAAACCCTAGTTTACTATTTTTGAAAATAGCCTCCTCCTCTAGGGTTCTTGTTTTGCAATTCAAAGTTGTATGTTCAATAGTTAAAACATAGATCCAAAGTAGGTTGCATGTGAACTTAGGAATTGTTTTCTAGTTTATTTGTTTTACCTAAAACCCATCAATTAGAACCACCAGCATTTTTGTCTCCTATATCCAAGAGCCAATTTGCAAATAACATTGTATGTTGTATTTTAGACGGTACTTTTCCAATAGTCAACCTCATGTTCTTCGTTAATTTTAAAACTTTGCAATTGCTCCATATATATGAAGAACTTAATGATGTTTTGACAATTTCTTGTAAGTTACCATTGGAAACAACTGGTAGAATCTGTCTGAAATCACCTCCAAATACGATTACTTTAACTCCAAACAGGATATGTGAGTTGTTAACATTACTAGAACTTAAAACATCCTTTAAAGTGTGATCCAATGCTTCAAATGCATGCTTATGAACCATCGGTGCTTCATCCTAAATAATCAATGATGTTTGTTTTAGTAATTTGGAGGCATCGATGTCTCGACTTATAGAACAAAAAGAATTTTCATTGAGATTTAAAGGAAGACCAAAGCAAGAATGTGTTGTTCTACCTCCAGTTAGTAACAAGGAAACAATACCGCTTGAAGCAACATTCAAAACAATTTGTCCTTTAGATCTTATAGTCGTTGATAAAGTCTTCGAAAGAAAGGTTTTTCCTATTCCGCCAAAACCATAAACAAAAAAACATACCTTATTTATTATCTTCATTAATTGGTTCCATGACATCCTCAAAAACACCACGGTGTTCATTTGTTAGTGAACCAATAAGTGTCTGAAATTCATTTTGAAGACTTGTGAGGTCATCACATTGCTCCTCGGTAATCAAATTGTTAGAAGAAGATACAAAATCAAGAGCGGGGTAAGGCATGTCTGTGAAGTTCTTGAGGTTGAAATTGTTATGAAGTAGAAATGATTCAATCTCAAATAAAGTCAAGTTCTTCAGTTGATGATCACTAAGGGATAAATATGTACAATGTTAGATATAAACTTAGAAAAAAATATACATATACATAGTTTATTTATAAAAGTTAAAAGTAATGAAATATAAGTATTATACTAGGAGACTTTAACCGATTTCGTTGATTGTAAATATTTTGGTCTGAGGTATTCCCATGTATTTTCTCAAACAAATTTTGGTCTTCCCAAACTATCAGAGATCAATATCATTGAAGATAATGACCGTAGATAATAACCAATAGTTGAATGGCTCGCTTCTTTAATAGCTTCAATGTACTTGATATTATTATCTAAAATCCCTAAAGCATAACATGCATATCAAAAAGTAGGATATATTTCTCCATTTATTGATCGAATATCTTCAAAAGATTTTGGACCTCTAACCTTGTTTAAAATAATTCTTAAGAAATATGTTTCATCAAGTTTAGGTGAAACATAATGAATTCTCCGAATTCAAAATCTTATTTTCCTTGGTTTCCATTTCTGTAATTCAGGTTTCCAAACAAACTTTGTAGGAAATTCAACATAAGTAAGTTCTCGGGCTTGTTGATAGATCCCGTTACACTCAAGCCAAGATTTTGAACATTGAAGATGCAACAGACAGTTTCTTAAGGATATTGTCAATATCATCGTCTGGATCATAAACAACTTTTTGTTGACCAAGAAGATGAAAAGGAAGCCTAACCACAAAAGGATACCTATAAAGAACATCATAACCAAATATTCTCCATGATGCTTCACATGCATATAAATATCTACAATCATAATACTCTTTTATATAATCTATTGAATCGACAGTAACACCTTCATTGTTGGATTACGACAACAAGTGGGATTGTACGACAACAAGTGTAGCTCTCTCAGGACCCTTGTTATTATATTTGAATAAATATTTTATAGAACCGACTTGATTTCTCCACTCAACATTAATGTTCCCTTGATGTCTTTTCAAAATATCTTTGTTATACACAACAATATTTATGTTTTCCAGTCTGACACCTGACTTTTCAACAAAAAATCCATCATTTTGTCTCTTATATATCAGAAAACCATCTTCATCAGCTGAAGTTTCATTGGAGAATTTTTTCAGAAAGTTTTTTGAACACTTATTATCAACAATGCATGGGCATTTCATATTTTCAGCACCACAAGGATCATGCATCATGAACTCACTCACAAAAGAATACAATTCAGGATCTTCATTAATGTTTAGAGTCTCGGCTGAAATATACCGATCAATATGTTCAACAATACGGAGTTTGTGATCGGAGTGCATAAAGAGACATATATGACTGTGAGGCAGCCCGTGCTTTTGAAACTCAATTGTATAAACAACTATAAGAAAATTTAAAGAAAGTAAAATAAATAAGATAAGATTTCAGTAATGTGAATAGATAATAAATATAAAATAATAAATGAAATGTAATAATTTTTGTTATCAATGATAGTAATTAAGATATAAATATAAACATGTTAAAATTGAAATTGTAAAAGTAAACATACCTCCTTGAACCTTTTCGAATAACAATCTCGCCCTCTAGTCTTTAATCATTGCATCAAGCTTGATTTTAAATAACCTTCATAGGATATTTGGTATGTCTTCAACTTGAATATTTGTGTCTTTAAGTAACCTTTTGTTAGCAGGCCATTTTGGAGAATATTTGTGTCTTTAAGAAACCTTTTGATAGCAGGCCATTTTGGATTGCATGTTATAGTTATGAAAAAAAATGTCGATATCTAAACCATTTACAAAGGGACATAGCATCCAAATAGTTATGTTGCATGTAATGTGCACCACCAGTAAAAGAAGAAGGTAAGATAACACGTTGTCCGGTGCTGGAAAAAGTTATATTCCCCTGATTTTGTACCTTGCGTAGATTTTCATAGGATTCACATCTAAGAATTTTTTGTTGGTTCTGTATGAAAAAAAGTCTCACGCTTTCAATCATTGTATAAGCATCAACCAAAGTTTGTTGAAAAAGCTTTCTTGAATTAAGAATTAATGAGAAGCTATGAACCTTTTCTTGAATTTTGTAAGAAAGAATTCTCTTATTGTACAGTTAGGTCGCTTGATGCTGCTTGAAGACGTGACACCTCGATGAAGGATGTCTACTTTGTAACCATCATCACCATATGTAAAGAGTAGTGGATATTGAAGAGTGAGATAAGAAGGATGTAATTCATTAATACGTTGAAGAGCCCCTGATGAAGTTTGTACAATGATATCTCTATTTTCAAAAGAATCACCAATGTCTCCAATAATTAGAGCGGAAACCTCGGATGCATACGGTAAGTTATATGTCCTTCCATCTTGTATCTTTTTCCAATAAGGCGTAAATTAAGGTCAACATGAGGATTGGCGTGAAAAAAATCTCTTACCATCCTATAACATTGAGCCAACACACTATTTGAATCTAACATAATCTTTAAATCGTGTATATCTAAAGATCAATTGAATTAGAAGTTGATGTATCTGCATCTTGTGGTCGACTGAGAATAACATGAAACTTAAAAGTTAATAGTGTAATGATAAAGAATGAAAAAACATGAAATAATTTAGATATGTATGAATATGTACCCAAAAAACTATTTATATGTTTGACTCCTCATTGTCGGTGTCATATATGTATAACTGATAGAATTTTGCTTTTGAACCATTCAAGGGTAAAAGACTTCCAATTCTATGATATTTTTGATATCCAAATCTGAACATGTATGGAGTGTTGCTTCTGTTAATGGACGAATCAACTTTCTCATCCATCAAGGCAATTGAAAGCATTAAATTGTAATGACAAATGTTCTTCATCAAGTACTTGGATTTAGAATCTGTAGAATGAAAAAGATTTTGGTAACTTGGCGGGGCTTCTTTACCATTTGGCAGCTCAACCTGTAACAGATTCATCCATCCATAATTGTGCATTACATATTTGACATACAACATTCTGGTCACCATGATCAATGCAATTTGTTAAATAAAATCAATGTCAAATATAAACATCTATGTAGTTGTAACAATTGCATAAATTTAAGATGATAATTAATTTAAATGTTGTTTTGTGATGGTTACCTTTTGATACACCTATAGGTATGTTTTCATGGATATTTTGGTCATTAATATTTGCATCAATTGTCAAGTCAAACATAGGAATTGTAGATATGTTGATAGGTTTCCTTTTTAATCTATGGGTTGTTGACGTTAAGTTCACAGAAGAAGAATCTTGAATTATTGTCGATGAGTTGATGGATTACATGCCATTGGAAAATAAAGGGTATTATCTGTTATTCGATGACGACATTTGAATGTTATTATAAGAAGTATATATGCCTGTAAAAAATGATAGATACATTAGATAATATAATTTTGTTATAATTTATTTACATTTTATGAATGACAATAATAATATGTGAGAGAAAGTTACTCATACCATTGGAAATATTAGATAGTGGAGTTCTAATATTTACATTTTAAGAAGGAGATTGTAAGCTTCTTTGTTGATATAAAAATGATTTATTGGTGTTTGCTTTTGCATTACCAACATTTGTCCGACTTATTTGAAGGTAGTAACTGTTGGAGAAGATTGCACATTTCTATTATATAATATAAACATCATTTAAAAAATATAAATAATTATTTATAAAAAACAAGGTAAGAACATAGAAATGTCAATTTAAAAGTTATAGCAAACCTAAAGAATATAAAAGAAATCGAAAACGATTACCATCAGCGTGAATGTTAAAAACGTGAGAATCAGATGAAATTTGAATGGTTGATGTGGTAGATTTTTTTTGAATTTTCTATTATCCAAATATAATTTCTTAATCTTTCTTCTCTCTGGCGTTAGTATAATACATGTCTTCCTTTGATTTTATAAAACAAAAGAATGAGCACAGTTAAATGTTATAATGAACTGTATTAAAAGAATGAAAACTTAAAAATGTATTAATTAAAGAATATGAAGATTGATGTGGATTTTGATATTTTAATTGATCAATAAATTAGTCATTTGTTTATTATAAACTTATAGAACATATGCAATTCCTTAAAATCATGTAGTAAAATATTATAAATAAACGAAAATATCACCATTCTCTTTCATAAAACATGTGTACTTGATGAATGTTGAGGTAATGATGTAGTAGAATTATTTTTTGATTTTCTACTATCCAAATATAATTTACTAATTTTTCTATTTTTCTTTTTAGGAGTATATATATATATATATATATATATATATATATATATATATATATATATATATATATATATATATATATTCAAAGAAGATGATATGAATTCATAAACATGTAATAAAATAGGAATGAATAACATTAAAGATTTGTAAAACAATATTAAATCGTAAACATGTTATAAAATATGAATCAATAACATTTGAATTATGTGATCGAAATCATTCTTGTTTCTCTAGTGTTTGACACCATTTCTTACCATAATTATATTCCTATACGATTAGGTTTACTGTCTAGTGTGTATGAGTTAAGACATGATAGATTATGAATTATAAATTTAAAACTAATGCATAAAATACACATCAAGTTGTTATTCAGATAAATCTCTTCAAAGTGTTACGATTTCATCATTTTCTATTGTTACACTTATTATGTAGACAGAGATTAATCGATAGACGCCTTCTAGTCGATCGAGTAGCGCATATGGACTAATCGGAGATTAATCGGGTCATAGTCAAGATTTTTACAACAAATATATATATATATATATATATATATATATATATATATATATATATATATATATATATATATATATAGGTAGATGTTCATTTGAGACCATGTTAATTTTGTGAGACATGGGGACGCGATCCTAGCCACTAATCTTGAAGATTAATATATATATATATATATATATATATATATATATATATATATATATATAAAATTGAAAAATAAAAGGAAAAATCCAAAAATTCATTTTTTAAATATTATTTTGGTTTTTTAATTTATCCAAAAAAATAATAAAATAAATAAATAAATATAAATAAAAAACATTACTGTTTTTTTCGAAATATAAGTGAAATATTCTAATACAATATTACACTGTAACTAATCAAATCGAATTTTTAATGTTAAAATATTCTAATATTCAATTAAAATTGGTAGGTATGTTAAAATATTCTAATATTATACTTGAATTGTTAGATTTGTTAGAATATTCTAATATTATATTAGAATTTTTTGAATATTTATTGTTTAATATTCTACTAGATTATTTTAACATTCTAAAAATTCGATTTGAATATTTACAGTATCATATTCTATTAGAATATTTCATGTTTATTTTGAAAAAAAAAACGTTAATATTTTTTTTTTGATAAAATAAATGACGAAAATAATATATAAAATAAAATTTCGAAATTTTCATTTATTTTGCATTTTAAAAATATTTTTTTTATCTTCAAAATGAATGGCTAAGATTACGTCCTCATGTCTCACAAAATATGATAATCTCACATGAAACTAACCTTTTATATATATATATATATATATATATATATATATATATATATATATATATATATATATATATATTCGAGTATTGTTTCTTCAAAATAGCTCTACGGATATATAAGAATTCCAACATATATAAAGATATAAATGATTGCGTCGTACATATATGTGATACATTAACCATCTGCTCTAAAGACAGAGATAGAGGCACGATGATATCAAACAATGATGTGTTAAGCTATAAGAATGCAAACGTCAATTCTAATATAATATAAGATATATATGTGTTGTCAAAAGTTGTATCTAAAAGAGCTCTTATAAAAATAAAAAGACTCCAATATATATATATATATATATATATATATATATATATATATATATATATATATATAATTCTTTGGTGAAAATGTATGAAAGATTAATACAGAAATGAAAATTTTATACATCTCGGTGTGATTACGTTATATATATATATATATATATATATATATATATATATATATATATATATATATATAACGTAATCACACCGAGTATAAAATTTTCATTTCTGTATTAATCTTTCATACATTTTCACCAAAGAATTTCCACTCAACATATTTAATAAATAATATTTTTCATGTGCCTTTTCATTCATGTAAAAGAAAATCTTTACTTAAAACACAAGGATTTTTATAATATTAAACGAACCCATACTTATAAATAAGAAAGAAATCAAATACCATCCTATTTTTTTGTCCTATCTTTAATCCTATATATTAAAAATTATGATAAGCAATCAATTTTATTTTACCAATAATATTTTAGAATACTTATTACAATTTTAAATGAATAGAAAAAAATAAAAAGTATTTAATTTTTCTTAATAAAAATATGATTAAAAGATATTATATTTTCCTAAATTGTCTTGGAGTTACAAAAGTCAAACACATATATTCTTTTCGCTACATACATGAGGCATAATAAAAAATATATAAGAACAAAAGTCAAACACATATATTCTTTTCGCTACACGCATACATTTTTTTCGTTAAAGACTAAAGGGGTTCTACCTCAGCGGTATCTGGTGTTGCCCTCTCTACTTGAGGTTGAGGGTTCAAGTCTCATCGTAGAAATAAGTGAATTTAAGGTGTAATTTAGGAATATGTTAGATTTGACGTTTCAAAAAAATATATAAATTTACATTAATTATTATAGAGTATATTTTAAATCAAACAAGACTCAAATTTTATTTCTATAATAATTAATAATCTTGTGTTTTTGGCGGGTGGGTTCTGCCGCCATGCCACGCGGCTCGAGCGTTGGCTGGCTAGCTGTGATGGTCTGATGGAGACATGTTATGACTCTTTTGTTATGAGATAATAAAATATATTTTCAGATTCAGTCCCTTAATAATTTAATTTTATGAAAAAAAAACAGCACCGAACTACTGCACTTCTTCCTGATTTTGTTTTCTACTTTATTGATCTTCTTTCTCGAATAATGAAAAAATTCCAAAAAGAACGGAAACAAACTCATTTGAAATTATATAATAAAACTAGAAAGCAAATATAAATAAATAAGCAAATACAAATCAATACCTAGACATGAGATAACAACATCCATGTTAAACAAACAACATAGTAATACTAAAGAGCCGTATAATATGTATTGTTCTATTGCATGATTATAAGGCTACATGAGATAACGAGATCATTGTCACACACAAGGAATAGGTACAATGTCATGCATAATTATTATTCCTTTTAAATTAATAAAACAATTCAATTTTAATAAAACACTTTAATTTCACTACTAAAAAAACATAACATGACATTAACACCCCCCCCCCCCTCCTAAAACTAGGGTGTTCACGTTGTGTTTTTTACTGTAAACTGTATCGCACCACATATACGGTTTTATATTTTGCAAACTACAAGTCACACCGCGAAAATCCTAAACCGCAATGCGGTGCGGTTTTGCAGTTTTCAAGCGGGTTGTACGGTTCGATATGATACTTAGAGGTTGTTTGTTTACCTCTTAATTGAAAATTTAAGAGGCGGTCTCTTAAAAGTTTAGATATAAGATGTTTGGTAGGCTTTTATTTTTTGCCTCTTAAATTAAAAAAAAAACCTCTTAATTTCTTAGGCATGTGGTTATATCTGGAAAACAAAAAAATAAGGCACGCGTGTTTCGTATTATTATTATTAAAAAAACCCTCCTATTACTTATATGTGTGTATCATTTAATTTTAGATTCGATAAACATTATACATACTGTTAATTCTCATAACCCTTAGGAATAATATACTTTACCCCATTAAGGTTTTGGCCACATCTGTTTACTGAGTTTGACAGTTTCGTCCTCGATAATTCATAAACCACCACACCAGCTATAATCATCCGCTCACCAACTCCAATTTCCAATCAGATGAACGCAACCTATCAATCTTCCAATCAGATGAAGGTTGTCTCTCTCACCCCACATATACAAGCGATGTCTCTTTGGAATGCATCCATGGATATCGTCATCGACTTCTTCGCCTGTTGTTTCCAAGTTCCACCGCCTCAATCTTTTTTAAACAAAGAAAACTCGTTTTTTATACCATAAGGTTTCTCTTCTATACTGTACTTGGTGTTTCTCGCGAATATCATTCGGCTTCTCTTTAAACTATAGGGCATAAATCGGTTAAGGTTTCCGTATAAAACTGTTGGAGCAAAAACAACCACTTCGAACACTGTTGGAGAAGAAGATCGGAAAAACCATCGGAACGTCGAAATTTCAAAAGCGGAAAAACACCACGACAAAGAGCCATGCCCTAATTTCCTGTAGTAAGTTTTGATTTAAGATACTTTTTCTTCAGACTCCTTTTTACTGCAATTCAATTTGTTTAAATTCTCTCCATTTTTATATGGGAACGATAGTCCTTTCGATTTTCTCTTCCGACTCATCTCCGATTTATGTGTTCGCTTGGACCTTGGTTGCATCGAAGTTCGAATTGTGTCCTGTTTCTCTACAAAGTCTACATCAGTCAGACCTGAAGCTTCCGGTTAGTTTCATTGAATTATGCTCCCTATTAACTTCATAATCTCTAAAACATAGGTTCCATTTTTCGTTACCTGGTCGACTTCTGAAGTTCCTATTTCATATTAGACCTATCGACCCCAATCTTTAATTTCTTTCTTCATTCTGTTTCTGTGTTTTTAGGTTTAGGACAATTTTTGTTCACCTTAAATGTCATGGAAAAAACGAACAGGTGGGATTTGGTATTTTTCATTAGGAAAAGTCAGGTTATGGACTGTCATTCGGGTAAATGAGGTTAAGGAAGCTTACTGGAAGCAATCGGGTATATGAACATTGTATAACAATCGATTTTTGTTATTTATGTTTATATACATAAACTAAATCGGTTTTGTAACTATCTCCTTCATAAACATTCATCTTTCATACTCTTTCAAATTCATATGAGAAACCTGTTGTCATATCAATTTATGAGATCCAACCTTCCAATTTCTCACATCGTGAAGATTTAGGGACAAAAGAGCTAGATCTAGAGATAAATAGCATAAAGATTAGATTTTGGGGACTTACAAAAGTCTAGAAACATGATCAAGGTAGATGGGAAGATTTGCTTGCTGAGACCAAGCTGAAATATGTCTTCTTCATTTTCAAAATACCACTAAAACACACAAATGCTCAAAAATTAGCAATGGAGGCTAGGGTTTCATCTTAGAGGCTGAGGGAGAGTGAATGAGGTTAAGGGTGGGGAAACCTAGCCATCACATTCCCTTAAATAGGGGCTCAAACCCCGGATTAGGGTTTGCCATTAAACAGCTGCCACACTGTGGCAATGTATGCCATGTCGTGGCGCTAACTTAAAGTCCACAAAAACTTTGGCCTTGGCTACGCTGTGGGACTCCATCACCACGCGGTGGCCACAAGAGTTCCAACATCCAAAATATTAAAATTACATAAAAGGAACATACTTGAAAATTGGCGTTATAATTCTCCCCACTTGAATCGGACTTTGCCCTTGAAGTCCTCGACTGCAAATAGATTTGGGCAGTGCTCTCGCATTTCTGCCTTGGGTTCCCAACTCCACTCGGAACCCTTTCGGTTTTGCTACTGGACATTGACCAAAGGTACCACCTTGTTGCGCAAGGCCTTCGTCTTTTTGTCCACATAATTCAGGTGCTCGTCCACATGAATGCCATCCAATGGGATCATAACTGAATTGTCGGCTACACATTTCCGGAGTTAGGAAACATGAAAGGTGATATGAATCTAGCGAATCTCCTCGAGCAGATCCAATCGGTAGGCCACCTTGCCTACCCTAGCCACCTGAAGCGAATCTCCTCGTTGTCCCAAATTACCCCTCTTCCTAAAGCGAATAACACCCTTCAAGGGTGATACCTTCAGAATTACCATATCCCCGACCAGGAACTCCAACTCAGATCGCCGCTTATGGGCGTGACTATTATGTCAGCTCTGTGCTATCTGCAACCTTTTCCCGATCTGCTGGATGAGCTTTTTCGTCTGGAGGACCACCTCATTCCTACCCATGACCCTATGATAGACCTCTCCCCAACAAACTAGTGTATGGCACTTCCTTCCATAAAGAAGCTCGAAAAGCGATGCACCAATACTAGAATGATAAGTGTTGTTGTTGGAAAACTCTGCCAGGGGAAGGTAGGAATCCCAACTCCCGCCAAAATTGATGACACAAGCCCTCAACATATCCTTGAGTGTCTGAGTGGTCCGCTCACTCTGTCCATCAGTCTAAGGGTAGTGCTGAAATGCAGTCTCGTACCCAACTCCTCATGAAATTTCTACCAAAATCGAGAAGTAAACCGTACATCACGGTCAAATACAATAGAGACTGAAACACTGTGGCGAACGATAATCTTGTGCACATACACATCGGCCAACTTCTCAGCCGAAGATCTCTCTCAGATGGAGAGAAAATGGGCACTTTTGCTTAACCGATGCACAATAACCCGAATTGCATCAAATCCCTTGGTCGTCCTCAGCAACATGGTGATAAAATCCATAGTGATTTGTTCATATTTTTCACAACCAAAATTTTTCATTTTTATTAAGGAAAAACCTTCCCAATTTATAAATCCATTATGAAGAAAACCTTTTATTCCAAATTACGTTTATTAAAAATCAGAGTATCATAGAAAACGCGGAGTCCTCAATACTGATGATGAGTGTGTGCAGTCCCGCCTTCGCCTTCTCATAGCCACCGATGATACCTGAAACAATAAACAACTGGGTAAGCATAAAGCTTAGTCAGTTTCCCCTAAAGTACCACCACACAAATGGATAACATATACAATCAAACATGCCGGGTCCAATATACCATCAGGTTGGAATACCCAGGCCCAATCAACCTCCGGGTCCAGTCATCCTCGGGATGGAATACCCCAGGTTGGAATGCCAATATACAACAGGTCCAATCAACCATCGGACTGGAATACCCAGGGTTTGTTGGCCTATCGCCTCAACCCTACCACTCTTCCCGAGCCTTCGTGCCTACGGCTTACAGCCGGCCCACACCGGGTATCTTGGCCTACAACACAAATCATGACCGCCTCAACCCAACCAAACACAAAGATGTCGACATGTAAACAATCAGGATCAAGTAGGCATATAATGCAAGCAAACAACAATCATACAACTCACTACCGCCTACTAGTCCTCTCACAGCATACAGTCCTGCTACCAGCTAACCTCCATAAAATGCGTAACCATAAGTAACCAGAGGTGAGATAGCCACCCAAACAGGTGATCCTACTCTAAAGCCACACCAAACAAGGAACAGGCAAGAGAGCCTTACATGACCACAGACAGTCCCTAATGGCACTCCATACGTGATAACCAAGAAGCACAAATAACATACAGTTCTACAGATTATTATAGCAAAGCAACATACTCAATACCAAGAGAAAAATCTAACAGATCACTACAGCACAACATCATACTCTGTTGGGGTGCAAAGTTCTTCATGTATGACTTTGTAATGGTTTGACTCTTGTAGACCCACTTGCATGTGGTGCATTAGCCTTTATACCCATGTGTTAGTGAGAGTGAGAGAGAGACATGTAAACACCTCTATATATAGTGGGTTTATACCACTTGTAGAGGTGTGCTTGAGAGATGTAAAAGTGAGTGTGTAAGTGTGTGTTATTTATGTAGTCTAGATCTAGATCCTTTTTGTGTAACACCATACATAATCAATACATCTCTTGAACACCCAAATCACCATGTTCATTGTGCAAACTTTAATTCCGCATGCCAAACCATGTTCTTATGTCACTACAATTGGTATCAGAGCGGGTCTTCAAGATCAAGGTGATTTTTGAAGAACGATTCTCGATTTGGCAACTTTTGTCACAATTGAAGCATTATTGGTGAGTCTCTCTCTATGATCTCTCTTAGTTTCATTGAATTCGTGCGTAGCGTTCTTGATTTTTGATCGTTTTGATTCATTGGATTAAATTTGTTTCAAACCCCTTTGATAATCCAATAGTTTTTTTTAGATCAAGCTTAAAATCAAAATAAATTTCGTTATTGTTCATTTGATCCAAAAATATCTAGCCCAAACATTAATCTTGAGTTGTTACTGTTCATCAATGGTGCCCAAAGTTTGTTTTTATCTGATATCGTTAATTGAGTTCATTAATCAATCACTGTTGAGCCCATACACTTTTATTCCGAAAATAAATTGAAGAGAGACCAAAGATTGATCATGTTCGTAAATCTCAACTTGCATCTTTCTTTTTGTGCATAAGATGGTTGTACGTTCATATGTCCGTAACTCATATTTTGGTTTCAAGTTCTTGATTCTTATTTTCTTCTCATGATTCTTAACGATCGATGAATATTGATTGATGAGATGTACTTGTGAATCGATGTATGATTTCTTTTATTGCAAGCCGATGATAATCAAGTGTATCGGCTGTATATGGTTGATTTTGATAAAATTGTTCAAAATCTTTGCAATTTTTGTGAAGAACAGTTCGTTAATCACAGTTTTGATCTGAAATCGGGCAATAGAATCATGAATTTGGTGTTTGTTGATCTTTGACTCCGAAAAGTCAAACTGTGGAAAAGTCAAAATCAATTTTTCACAGTCGATTCAATAGATTAAAAGACGAAATTGGTTGAGAAACGATCAAAGCGAAGTCGAAATTGTGTTGGGATTGATTTTGGATTTGGAATTGAAAATCGATGTTCAAAGGAGATGGCTTGGGAACTAACTGAGACTAACGAACGCAGATGTTCGTTCTTTGAATTTTGTGAAATGTTTGGAGTCAAAACATCGATTATTGATCTTTGATTAACGACCATTCGAATGTTTGGAGTCGTGTTCATTGATTAAAAACGAACTGGGAAGATTTAGAGTCGATGTCCGAAGTCTGAATTTTAATTTCGTTCGTTTTGGGTTTGTGACTCGATGATTTGATGTCTATGTGTTAAAAGCGAAGCTTGGATCGACTGTAATTTCTTCGATTCCTTTGATTTGGATCGAATATTGAGCTGTGAAAGTTTTTGGAATCTGAATTCACGAAAAATCGACAAACGAAGGGTTAACGATCTATCTGGGTCAAGAATCGAATGGTTGGAATGGACGAAATCGGTGATATACGAAGAGTGGATGATTATGTCGACTCGGTTTGATTAAAGAACGAAGATTTGGGATAATAGCAGACTTTGGATCGTCGATATGAGAAGGAACGAATCGTGAATTTCGTTAGTTTGGGGGTAAAGAACGAACTGGAAAAATTCGATTCAGAGGTATTAAGAGGTTACTGTTCATTAAGAGGCTTCGAATGCTTCGAATTCGTGTGTTTGGGAAGATGATTTTCATACGAAGAGGAGAGAGAAGGAAAATCTTCATATGTTTGGTTGCAAAATTTTCGTGTGTTTGGATGCAGTTTTGTACGAAGCGAAGGAAGGGAATTGTCTGAGAAACAAAATTGGGGAAGAAAGAAGGAAAAGTTTCGCATATGGCCCTTATAGTTTCGACTGTTTGACAAATTTTAAAACTCTTCGTATGATTGGCAAATGTTTCGTATGTTTTGCTCAAAAATCAGAATTTTCGAATTCAGCCCCTGAACTTTCAAATATTTGGCAACCTCCACAATTAATTGAAGTTTCGAATGTTTGACACTTTTCACCCAAATTCGAAAATTTTCTGAATTTTCGAATATTTGGGACAACTCTTCGTATGTTTGGAACACAAATGACAGAATTTTCGAAAATAGTCCCTGAGGCTTCGAATGTTTGGCGGTTCATACCCAAATTCGAAAAAGGACTGTTTTTGCTGAAAATTGAAGAAAATGCATTTTAAGCGCCTGTAGTTTGTGCAAATTGACGCTTTCTACCCAACTTTGGAAAAGGGGGAGAGTTTTGCATATTTTGCTGTTTTGAAATTGACAATTTATACCCATTTTTGAGAAATTTTGTCAAAGGCGATCCGTGAACGAAGCTAAAAATTGAATATTTTTTTTGGATTTTCCGGATTGAAGCACAAAGTTTATGCCACATGTTAAGGGGGAGTTTTGACATGAAAAATTCCAAATAGAGCACGTTCTTTTTCCTTGGGAGTTTTATAATCAAATTTCGATTATAAAAAGGGGGAGAAGTTTTATATGGAAATTCGAACTTGAATTTTTCATATTACGCGGATTTGAAGACCGAAGTGATCTTGAAGTTTTGAAGCTTACGAAATGATGCAATTGGAAGTTCGGAAATGATTTATTTTCGAAATGGGTTTGGTTTTATTGAAGATTTTTGGGATGTGTTTTTATGCGCAACTTTTGGGTGATTATTTGGAGTTAATCATTCGTTGCTGCTCGGTTTATATGGTTTCACATCCTAGAGCCCAAATTGAAGAATCATGGAAGAATTGAAGATTGAAGTTTGTTTCGACATGTGTCACGCTTGAGGCTCGGGTCGCGTAGTTGCTCGATTTTGGAAGATTTGAAGTGGGTCATCCATTCCTAACTTTGAGGGGGAGAATGTTGGGGTGCAAAGTTCTTCATGTATGACTTTGTAATGGTTTGACTCTTGTAGACCCACTTGCATGTGGTGCATTAGCCTTTAGACCCATGTGTTAGTGAGAGTGAGAGAGAGACATGTAAACACCTCTATATATAGTGGGTTCATACCACTTGTAGAGGTGTGCTTGAGAGATGTAAAATTGAGTGTGTAAGTGTGTGTTATTTATGTAGTCTAGATCTAGATCCTTTTTGTGTAACACCATACATAATCAATACATCTCTTGAACACCCAAATCACCATGTTCATTGTGTAAACTTTAATTCCGCATGCCAAACCATGTTCTTATGTCACTACATACTCAATACTAGAACACAGATATAACAGATCACTATAACACAACAACATACTCGATACCAAAACACAGATCTAACAGATCACTACAACATAGCAGCATACTAAATATCAACAGTCCAAGGAATGCATGGCTGTATATACTCAGAGGTGAGATAGTTACCCAGACAGGTGATCTTACTCTAGAACCACAACCAAATAAGGAACTGGTAAGAGAGCTTAGATCAAGAGTCCTCAGCCTATCCTACATGATTATATACAGTCACTAGGGCATCCCTCTACTAGTAGATAACCAAAACTAGTGGACCGACATTGGTGCCTTCGACCCACGGGTATAGTGAGGCGAAACTCACATCGATATGTGCGTAGGTAACCACTATAGCAACGAAGAACTCTACCAGCTTAAACTCACTTCCAATCACCTATAGGAAGATACTTAAGTCAATAGCCGATCATAGGTCATAGTCACTTGCAACAGTGACCACCTCACATGAAATAACGATTAGGGTTTCACATAAAATGAAGATTAGGGTTAAGTAAGAACACTTAACCCATTAAGGAATTAATCATCTAAGGGTAGGACTGATTAAGGTTTGACTTAGTCACTCTCGGGTGTAATAATAATCCAATCAATAGCCCAAATACGCGCCCAATCAATGTCCAAAATAGAGCTCTCCGATTCTAGGGTTTTCCACATATTATCATAACTAGGGATAGTGTTCCACACATAACCCCTTACGGGCTTAATTCATTAAGTCCAATGTTGCATTAAGTTAATTGTAGAGCTATATTATATTTTATTTAAAGTTCAATTATCGGTTTTAACGCGGGTCCCGACCATAACTCCAAAACTAGGGTTTTCTTGACAATAGGGTTTTCTAAACCCTAATTAGGGTTTCCAAAACCAAACTCGTGCCACTTGGACTAAAGTTAGATGTTTATGTAATTTAATGTTTAATAAGCCGGGCACCACCCACTGCCACCAAAGGCGATGGTGGTCGACGGCGGTCCGTGGAGGCAGCCACCCACACACGGAGGTGGTGGCGGTTTCGAGTGATAAATCCAACAAGCCAAGTACACATAAAAGTTCCTACATCATTCCTACACATACTAGCACCAAAAAGAGTACCAAAAGGCCCAATTACAGCCACCAAAAGGGTGGCAGACGGCGGCAGGAGGTGGCAGCCACCACCTCACGGTGGTGGTGGTGGGTATTCCTCGATTTGCCAGCCAAGAAACGTTCATACAACATCACACCATAAAACACACATATTCACACCATAATACACACACAACCACCTCACATGGTGGTTGGTGGTGGCAGAAAAGGGCAGCAAGGGCGACAGCCACCATGGTTGGTTGCCATGGTGGTCCTTTCGTTTTTCGAACAACTAAGACGCACCTACACACGTCTCTCTGACTTGCTACAACAGCAACACACGCAAAACATGATTTTCAAATACTGAAATACGCACACCAACTCATCCACCCTCGTGGTGGCATACGACAGTCGGAGTAGTGGCGTCAAAACGCGACAGCCGCTCGGAGCGGCGGCGGCAGCGACAACGCAACAACAGAAAAGAGACGAAGAAGGGAGAGGTACACGACCTCTAACCGGAACAGCAGCAACGACAGTCACGGGCTTGCTTCTTTCGATCACCCGCTGTCGCAGCATCCAATGGCGGCCTTCATCTTCAACGGCAGCGGAACAACAATGACGATGCTCGGTTTGGTGGTTCACGACAGCGACTAGGAGGTGACGGCGGATGGAGGTATCGCGGTATAAGGGTGGCGGCTGAAGAATGGGTTCTAGGGTTAGGGTTTGAGGCTGTATTTTAAATGAAGGAACAAGAGGAAGGGGGTGACAGGTTTTAGCCCCGCCTCCTCCATTTCAACTTTCACCCAAATTTACACTTCAACCCTCCCTTCCCTAATATTTTTCAATTCAAGCCCATAATTTACCAAACAGCCGTTGCTAAACGAAATTCTTTTCATTTCAAGTCCAATTGTTACAAAATAGACCCCAAATTCCAGAAATTATAACATTTAACTCCTATGGCTAACACTGATAATTTACTACGGATTTAGGGCTAAAATAAAATATAAATATAAAATACATCTTGGGTTTTAGGGTTTATTATATATTCATTTATTTATTTTATTTTAAACGGAATGTTACAATCCCCCCCCCCCACTTAAATTAGATTTCGTCCTCGAAATCTGTTCTCGCTTCTACTTCATAATGCACTCCCCCACAACAACCAAGATGCATGAAAATCCGCATAATCAATCGGTACAAAGCTTCTCGGCCAAACGTCGGCATGCCACCCCGCACAAAAGGGCACCATGTCACACCCCAAAACCGGAACGGCGGAAACGTTCTGGGACGGAGGACGTCATGCGTAGTATCACAACAATTGTATCATAGCAAGCATAGTAAACACAACCAGACATTGAATACATATGTGAAAAAAAGTTTACATTGTTTAATACATGGTTTTGTTCATAGAAAAAGTAAAATAGTAATGACGTGACTCTGATGCTCCAACTTCTCCGAATTCCTGGAAGTACCTGTCTACTAATACCCTGAAAATACAAGCAGTTTTAAAATATCAACATAAAGCTGGTGAGTTCATAAGCGTTTAGTTCTGGTGAAAGAAATGTTTCTTTGATCCTTTGAAAAGTGTTTCCCAAGAAAATCCTATATTTTCTTATGAAAGATGTTTGATTGTCCATTCGTTATTTGTTTAACAGTCTGTTTATGTAAGGTTGGGTTATCCCATGAAAATCCTATATTTTCCATAAAAGTTGATAGTTGGTTATCTGTTCTTGTCTGAGGTGTACAAGTATCTACCATATTTGTATCGTTAGATGTAGTTTCCTTGAAAAACCTTGTTTGTTCCCTGTGAGGTGCATTAGCCTTATTACATAAATAAAACTAATAAATAAGTGGTGAACTAAATCCTAAGGGTATTATCAATACCTTCTAGTAATCAAATCGGTTATTACTTTGAGGTTAGTTCACTTGTTTCATTATTACAAAAGTAAATTCTGTTATCTAGGTTGCGAGTGTCATAACCGTACTTAGACTTGATATGGCACGTAACGGGGCCAGTATCTTTTTATGACTTTGTCACCCGTAGACTTGACGGTCCCACTGTAGCTAGCAGCGAGGTGCGGGATAGTCAGTCCCGTATAGATCTATACACAATAGTCACGCTCTCCCTACAAAAGATTCTGGTTACAAGTGCTAGTCCTACACTCTCGAATCCGGTGGGAGTGTTACCAAGGACGTGTCTCCAACTTTAGACTAACAATTTGCATGTAATAATATCGAAAATCCTGTTTATGTTTTGCATGAATCATTTATAAAATAACACATTGTACGATATGATTCACAAATTCGTTGCTTTAGTTTTAGAAAACGTTCCTACGAATTGATTTCTTAATCGTTTGGTAAAACTGTTTTCTGTGTTAAAGTATACTGGAAATATAATTATTTTAAACAAAATAATATATTTTGAGCACAAGTTTCCTTGTACTTTTGCTTGTATTCCCCCCCCCCCTGAAAACATAAAAAAAAAACTCGTAAAAGCGTAGGGGTATGAACTCACCGTTTGACGTGGGATTCGAGTGTAAGTTGCTAGGAATTGTTGAGTGTCAAATAAAGCCTCAGGCACAAACGGATCCTATTTAGCATGTAAAAGTACATATATACATTAGGTGAGGGGCATAACACCATTTGTTATGGAAGGAAATCATCCTAGGGACCAGGAAACACTTGAAACTAAGTGTTAGAATCGCATGTGATTTGAAAATGGGGAGTTTGCGGTCGTAAAAGGAGTGTACGTTCAAGGGTTTGCGGCCCAACAGGGTTTACGACCCATATGTTTACGGCCCAAGTGTTTGCGGTCCATGGGTTTACGGCCCATGGGTTTACGGCCGTAAACACTTGGTGAAAGGTGCGATTTTTTATGTTCCAAGGTCCTTTCTAGCCTTCTGGAAGTGTTCTAAGCCTCGTGCCCAGTTCAAGGAAGAGTTTAAAGGTCAATAATCGACCAAAAATGGAGTTTACGGCCATTGAAGGGTGTACGGCCGTAAACACTCAGTTCATGCGTTTCAGGTCGATTCTTAGGCGAAAATCGATGGTTTTTAGTAGATATCAAGTACAGATGGTAGTTACTTACTGTTAAGAAGTTTGGAATGAGGTTTTTAGCCACTAAGAACTAGTGTGTGTTCTTGGTGAGAGAGAAAATCTAGAAAAATATGAGATTTAGGAGATGATACATGGATTTATCACTAGAATAAGGATAGAAACACAATCAAAGTGAAGAATCACTTACATTCTTGAGGATCCTTGAGCAAATTCGAAGTTTGTAGAGAGAGAGAGAGTAGAGAGAGAAAGCTCCTGAGATGTGTAAAGTGAGAAATGAAGGCCACTCATCCCTTACATAGGGGTGAGTTTACGGCCAAGGGGTGGGGCGGAGGGTTTACGGCCGTGAACAGGGTTTACGGTCGTAAACTGAGTTTGCGGCCGTAAACTCCTCTCGAAGGGTCGTTTGGCTCGGATACTACTCTTTGACTTGGAAAAACTCATTCTTGGACCCAAACTTTGATTGTACTAAGCTTAGAATATTCCGTTAGACCAAAAATAATACTAACGTGAACGGAAATAAATCCGAATTGATTTATTTAAAACGTAAGGTCCTTCCCAAACTAAGGAATTTGACGGAATTAAATAAAAACCCAAATTTTATTAACGGAAACTGGGTAAGGATAACGGGAAAAGTTTCGGGTTGTCACACACCACCGCAATGAAACTAACTGATCACATACTGAACTAGACCACACTCATACTTGGCTCCGACAGTAACTAAACACAAGTTATCCGCTATCAACACTCGGACTCACCCCCGATCAAACGACAACAGACAAGTAAACCCTCAACCTGAACTCCTAACACCCTAGGGTCTAAGCACAAGCATGCCCTACATATGCTATCACAACTAAGACTAATACGAATCGAAGGGAAATCCAACAGTTTATGATGATCTTGTTGCGAAACCAGAAGATTTAGTAGTTGCGCAGAAGTCCGAGACTTAGAGAAATCCGACTGAGAACCGAACCTTGACATAAAGTCCTCCTGATCCATGGTTCCACTCTCCCCCACTTGAAATGTGCTAGAAACTGAGAACTTCATAGTCCTTCGATACCCAGACTAACTCAGACTCTATTACTTGATCCCAACCACTGATATCCACATACATAGGGTAATCTAAATACACACAACATTCATACATTCCAACTCGCATACAATCAAGGACAAAGATAATTAATCCATACATAACAAGAGACTAATTTAAACAAATCCAAATAAGATAATTCCATTTGACTGATCATTCGAGATTACAACTGAACTTGAAACATAGACAGGAGTTACAAAAAAATATCAATACTACCACAAATCCTAAATAGAAGAACTGCCAACTCAAATCTCAATCCTCGGGACCCTGGCGGTTCCATGACGATTGTCGGGTAACTGCCAAGCTAAGGGTGTAGGATCCAGCACCTCACTGAGAAAAGGACATTGAGCTCTAATGTGGCCTTCCTGACTGCAATGTAAACAAAATCGCGCACTTCGCCTGCAATCTCTACCAAAATGGCCCTCCTCGCCACAACTGTGACATACAAAAGGTATGCGCCTCCCTCCAACTAATCCTGAACTCTGGTTGGCGGACTTGAACCACTTCGTTGCAGGCTGGGAATGATCCGGAGTCTGACACTGCTCCCTCGCCTGGGTCTCTATCTCAATCTCTCGCCTCCACGCGACATCCTGAAGCCCGGCGAGAAAACCATTGCGTTAGGTGGAAACGAACTGCCGAATGTCTGTGTTGAGCATGCTCAAATAACGAGTCATCTGAGCCCGCTCTGAAGAAGCAAACTCAGGACTGAACAAAGCCCTCTCAGTGAATATCTTGGTGATTTCCATCACCGACTCGGTCGTCTGTCTCAGATCCAGGTACTCTTGGGCCGGTCTCTCCCTCTCTACCAGGGGAACATACCTTGAAAAGAACATCTCTGAGAACTGCTCCCAAGTCATCGCGACCCGCTGCTCAGGAGTATAAGAACTAGTCACCAGTCTCCACGAATCCCTTTCCCCCAACCTGAAAAGGTTCACAACGCAATTGACCTTCTGGTCATCTGGACAAGAACACATGAAGAAACAACCCTCCACGTCAGACAACCATCTCATCCCCACAATCGGGTCTGAGACCCCATCAAACTATGGAGGCTTCCTATTATCAAAGTCCCAGTACTGGAAAACTCTCTCTCCTCAAGCCCTAATGGCAGCAACAGCCACGGTGGCTGCAGCAACAGCAACCTCAGAAAGTGTAGCATATCGGTCATCGAAGTACTCTATCATAACGGCCTTGAGAGGCCCAACCAGCTCCGGTATCTTCCACAGACAAAAGAAACAACCTCCTCATGAATAATCTCCCTGACCCGGTCCTCAGTCAATCATGGCCCATCCTGTCCACTTGCTTCGGCTCCTGATCCTGAACCTCCAATAGCTGTCATACTGAAATATGCGAAGAAAAGATGAGACATCACAATACAGAGCACTGCACACCAGGTCCTACTCCTATTAGTTACTTAGCAGCCTCAAAATTCCTCCTGAATCTCATACGGATCCTATGCTTTCAGTAGTACGGGCCCATACTACCTTCCACATAAGCATAAACAGAAATAACATAGGCCTTACTACATCTATTATTTTACTGGCCTATAACCCATAAATCTCTCATCTGATCATCACATCGGTGCTCTTGTGCCACTACCTGTAATACAGGAAACTGAGTGGGTCAGGCTTGGGAGCCTAGTGAGCACATAGGGTTTTCAAACCACAATAATTAAATTCTTTATTTTCATCAAATCATTCAACCCGATTACCCGTTCCCGTTATCCTCACTTTCTGTCCCTAAAGTATCTAATTTAAGGGACCTATCCTAAGGAATATCATCGGGAAGACAATATTGTTTAGGGGATTCCTCATCAATATATGTTAGTAAGGCAACCATGAGGGAGATGGAGTACACCTGGAGAACACGTCGTTCACAAACACCTACAGGTTGCAAGCCTGCTAGCGTTCCACTGGACTGTCTAGAATAGTCTGTGGTCGTCATCTATACTGTAACACTCCAAATCAGGTATTACCATTTGAACCCTTGAATTGAAAATATATAGCATAATGGCCACTTAGTACGCGGAGCATACTCCAGGAGTACGCTTAGCGTACTAAGGATATATGATCGTTGAGGGTGGCCGCGCACGCGGGGCATACGCGACAGAAGGGCAAAACCCTAATTCTAGGACTTGACACCTATTTAAACACCCTTAAATCTCTTGGACCAAACCCTAATCAGCCTTCATAGCCTCATTTCGCCCTTTTACCCCAGAGTTTCCTTGTGAGAGAGTTCTTGAGCTTAAGGAGTGTATTTGTGACCATTTTAGAGCTTATTCAAGAAGAAGAAGTTAGTGAGCAAGCTTGGTGTGGCATTGGGCTTCAAGATCCTGCATCTAGTTCACCTTGAGGAGCTTCTGGAGGTATAAGGTTTTAATCTTGCCATCTTATTCATTAGATTGAGCTAGGGTTTGCTTTATTGTCCTATTTGTGTTCATGGATCATCTCTTGGGAGTTTGAGCAACTCCAGAGCTTAGGAAGAGTAGATCTGAGGTCCCTTAGTTCATTCATACCATAAAAATGCAATCTTGATGGGTGTTTTGACCTCATGCATGAGTTAAGACCCTTGGAAAGGTCTTAATGGGTTATAAGGGGTTGTTAGGGACATATGGAGCATGCAAGGGCATAAAGTTTTGACCTCATGCATGAGTTAAGACCCTTGGAAACGTCTTAATGGACTCAGATCTGAAGCTTGACATTTATATCCCAAGCATTAAGAACTTAATGGTCATTTATGCATGCTAGACTAGTACGACGCGCATAAAAGCATGTACGCAGCGCATACGGCTAAAGGAGCCAGTACGCAAGGCGTACACACTCAGATGGGTTTGGGCTTGTAAGCCCTTTGGGCCTTAATCAGTTATTGAGCTTGGTCATGTTTTGAGTTGGTGGTCTAATTTATCTGTTTTGGGCCATGGTTGCTATGGTTGGTCCTTAATATTGATGTTGCCCATTAATAGTTTTGGACATGGACTTTGGGCCCATTAGCAATGGAAGACTCTTGGGCCATTATGAAAGGACTTGGGCTTGGGTACTTGGGTTCTTTAATTAGATTATAGTTAATCCTAATTTTGGGTTAATGGTATTATTGTTCAGCGCGGGTGGTTTCGGACTGTTAGGCGAGCAACTTTTGTGTTCAGCAGACTAAGGTGAGTCTCCTCACCATACCAATGGGTCTAAGGCACCAAGGCCGGCCCATTCAGTTAGTTGTAGTGTCATTATGGGTTCACTACTGATATGTCTGGTATGCATGTACATGGGATTGTGCTAGTACTTTATTATCTAGATATGTGAAGATCCCGGGGGGAGCCTATGGCAGTTGGATACAAGACCATGTGGGGGAGCCCATGACATTCTAGGTAAATACCATGAGGGGGAAGCCCATGGCAAGTAGTTAAGACCATGTGGGGGAGCCAATGACACATAGGTATAAGACCCTGGGGGGAGCCCACGAGCTCCTGGCGTAAGATCTTAGAGGGAGTCCACGACATCCCTATATGTTTATATATGTGTTATGTAGTATAATAGTTTTTTTTGTGATATATGGTATGATAGTTGACTTTGTGTTATTTGCATGGAAGACCCCGGGGGAGCCCGTGGTAGTCGGATATTAGATCATGGGGGGAGCCCATGGCATTCTAGGTAAAGACCATGGGGGAGCCCATGACATGTAGGTATAAGACCCTAGAAGGAGTCCACGACATCCCTATATGTTTGTATGCATGACTTATGTGGTTTATGTAGTTGTCATAGCTAATATGGATTATGTGATTATGTGGATTGTGTGGGGTATGCTCTGGGGAACTCACTAAGCATTAGCTTACAGTTTGTTGGTTGTTTCAGGTACTTCAGAGCCTAAGGGCAAGGGCACGGCTTGATGGCGGGCATTCACTCTCGGGCGATCTTATTTGGGGACACTCTGATATTATAAATAAAATGTTTGATGATTTTGGAAATAATTGTGATTGGTATTTCATATTTATTGGAAATGATTTTGTTATTTAAAAATGAAAAAAATTCTTGGAAATTTGGGCTATTACATATACTCCGCTAGATGACTGGATCAACTTTTAATTCAAGGCCTCTCATCATTTTATTTCATCTTCCATCATCTATTTCATCTACCCATCTTCACCTAGCATATTTATAGCTATAAAATACATATACAGTTTAAATCAAGTAAAGCATGTATGAATTGTTCATACAGCATAGATATTAAGAACACAGATAATATGCACATATAGAATGTAATTTATATTAAATACTTCATATCTATGTGTAAGATGAAAGTAACTATGCACTTACTTGTTAAATTGACGAATTAAAATTCAGACAGCGCTTCGCTTCTAGCAACTGTCTTTTCCTTTGACGTAACCTAGTGTCATTATCACTAAGTCTTAGTCTAATATTTATTACGACTAATTATTAGTCTAGATTCATCATTAATTCAAAGTTTACTTCAAGATCTATCAAGTAAGGAACAACCAAGTAGAATCATATCGGAGGTAGGGTCTGTTTGGTATACGAATTATACTGTTTGGAAGTCCCACTTTAAATACCTCACTAAATCCAACCTGGACATCATCCCCATAAGTAGATTAATCAGTATAACAACTTGAAATCACTGATAAATCTTGTTAATAGGTTCATAATAACGATAATTAATTTAACACAAGTTATACTTAAAGTATGGTAAGCATAACTCACTTACAGGGGGGTTTAGTGAGGAACCGGACTCTGCGTGGGCAGAACTTATGAGCTCAAAGCTCTTCTTCTCGGGGCCTTCTGGCGCTCCGGGCTTCACTACTAACACTTAGGAGGTGCTAGGGAAAGTTTTAGAGGCTTTGGGAGTGTTTGAGAGAGAGTTGGTTGAAGAGATGTGAGAAAAAGAGTGAAAACACCTTCTATTTATAGGCTTCCAGCAACCTTGTACGCGGGGCGTACGCAAATGGTTCGTTGGCCATACTTCGAGCTACGTTGGCCGTACTCTTGCCAGGTGTCACGATCTCATTCCAAGCCGCAGGGAAGAAGTTGTGGCCCAGATCTTGCCACGTGTCACTTCGAGGTTTAATTCGATAATTAATTATATTCTAAAATCCGTAACTTTCGTATACGAGCTCCGTTTTTGACGTTCTTGATATCCACGCGTAGGTAGCGACGTGATCTACAAATTTCGTTTAGACTCTGTTGTCTAATTTTGGCTTTATTTTTTAAGTTATATTTTAACAGGCTTAGACAGTTAAAGTCCGTTAAAATTCATAACTTTGTCATCTGATGTCCGTTTTCGACTGTCTTTATATCGTTGAGCTCCTATTAAAGAGATCTTCAATTCTCGTTTAGGTTGTGTCGGCTAAAGGTCGACCAATCTCAAATTCGATTTCTGGGCTTTATAGTATTATGCTGAATTTTAGAAAAATCATAACTTCCTCTAACGAAGTCAGATTCTGACGTTCTTTATATACACGCTCTCGGTTTAACGTCTACTACGGCTTTCGTTTAAATTGCTAAGGCTAAAAAGTTTTTTTGTTATCAAAAATTCACTTTTTACGATACGCGACGCCGTGCCGGCTTAGTCGCGAAACTTTGACGGGCCATAACTTCTTTGTTATTAGTCGGATTTCAGCGTTCTTTATATTTTCGGAATCCTTGTCACGGCTACTTGAACTTTCTTCAAAGACATCGGATCTAATTATTATTTTAGTTTAGACGCTTATTTTATTCTTATTTTATTATATCATTATAAGCACGTATATTGCACATAAATCACATAAGTCACATAATACTCAAATAATTCTTCTTCATTACATAAAATATGTTACAATTGTTGACCGTAACTAATACATCATTATAATAATGCTTAGTCAGAAAAGCGGTCATTACAATTCTCTTCCCCTTAGGATGATTCCGTCCCGGAATCATCCATCAGCAAACAGATGTGGATAGCGACTCATCATGTCACTCTCTGTTTCCCATGTGAGGTTCGGCCCATTCGAATGTTTCCATTGTACTAGCATTAATTCGACCATCTTGCGTCACAATTTCTTCGTCTTATGGTCAACAATTGCTTCAGGCTCTTCGATTAACCTCTTCTCTTTATCAATACTTAACTCTAAAAGTGGAATTATATCGGGAACTTCTCCCGTGAACTTCCTCAAATAACACACATGGAAAGTGTTATGAATACCATCGAGTTCTTCTGGCAATTCCAGCTTGTAAGCTTTGTTCCCAATAATCTGAAGAACTTTGAATAGCCCAATAAATCTTGGACTCAACTTCCCTCTCTTTCCAAATCTTATAATTCCCTTCAACGGTGAGACTTTGAGCAACACTGAATCTCCAACTTCGATTGTCATTGGTCGTTGCTTCTTGTCAGCATACCTCTTTTGGCGATCTTAAGCTGCTAACATTCTTTCTCTAATCACTTTTAGCTTTTCATGAGTCTGATGGACTATCTCGAGACCTATAAACTGCTTTTCTCCGGCCTCAAGCCAATAATACGGCGTACGAAACTTCTGTTCGTACAAGGCTTTATAAGGTGTCATCTTAATGCTTGAATGGTAACTATTGTTGTAGGAAAATTCTACTGTGACATCCCTAAATTCACAGTCATTTTAAAAAATTTATTTATGCTTATATGAAAATTTAAAGAATAATATTGCGGAATTTGTTCCCAGAAAACATGATAATTATATTATCAAAGCATTTCCGAAGAAATGTATGTTGTTTATATTAAAACTTTGGGATTTCATCATCAATACATAAACATAAGCATAAACAGACCTTACATTGATTTACACTAGTGATTTACATCTCTTTTAATCTCTCAGTGTAATGTAGTTTCGTATCGACACCTGTGATACAAACAAATTGAGTGGGTCAGGTTGGGATCCTGGTGAGTACATAGGGATTTCAATCCCACAATGTTATATTATATATATATATATATATATATATATATATATATATATATATATATGTGTGTTTTAGAACTCACAACATATACAATTTCACCTCATATAATCAATTTTACCCCACCCCGTCGATACCCACAACGACACGATCTATACTCTCGGATCTAAAATTAACCTCTTTACCTAATCCATACTCCTGGATCGGGTATGTTTAATCCATACTCTTGGATAAATAACTATGCCTATTCCATACTCTCGGACTAGGGACAATTGACTATGTCTAATCCATGCTCTCAGATCAATAACTATGCCCATTCCATACTCTCGGACTAGGGACAATTGACTATGTCTAATCCATGCTCCCGGATTAATGACAAATAACTATGTCCTCTCCATACTCTCGAACTAAGGACAAATGACTATGTCTAATCCATGCTCTCGGATCAATGACAAATCTTAAAGTTCGACTCTCCATGTATATCTCACCCACACTCATAAGTAGATACTACCCGATATCTATCTCAATTAATTTAGGTTTGTTCTGTACCCTAAATCATCATATATTATCCGATATGCTCTTAACATGTATATCGGTAAATAACAAATATTTCACACCCAAACATATATTTAATACTTTAATCAATACTTGTATTAAAATCATGTTCATGAAAGGGACTGTGCACTCACTTGTTAAAGTGATGATTCCAAACTCGGGCAGCGCTTTGCTTCTAACAATTCTAGTTTCCTTCGACGAAACCTAATATCATTACCACTAGATTTTAGTCTAATATTTATCATGACTATTTACGAGCGATATTGTTTTATAAGTGTTAAACAATACTTTTCAACCACTATGTACAAACAGGTGCCATACATGAAACACTGGAGGGCGGGACCATTTTGGCATTATAGCACTTCTGAAATCCAACAACCCTATGCAGCCCTTCAAACGAAATTCCCCGTACCACGAGTAGTTAAACGATATTATAATAACACTTTGTATATTATATTTTATAATATATTTTTTTTTATAAGTTCATAATAACGATATTGAACTTAAACATAAGCTATGCTTGAAGTAGGGTAAGCATAACTCACTTACCGGGAGGTTTGGCTAGGAACCGGGCTCTGCGGGGGCAGAACTTCCGAGTCGAAAGCTCTTATTTCCGGAGCCTTCTAGCGCTTCGGGGCTTTTCTCTAGCAATTAGGATTTCCTAGGGCTTTGGGAGAAGTTTAGAGAGAAATTAGAGAGAGAGAGAGAGAGAGAATGGTTAAGGTGTGAGGAAAATGGGGTGCTCTCGCATCCTACTTATAGGCTGGAAAATGGCCCAACTCATCGAGTTTGAGCCTCCAACTTGTCGAGTTGGTGCCACATGTCACCATCTGGTGGCAAGGCGTGGGGAGAAAGCAATGGTCCAGATTAAGTCACGTCACCCCTTTCGCAGCAGCACCCTTCCGACTTCTAAATTCCGTAACTCTCGCATACGAGCTCCATTTTAGACGTTATTTATATCCACGCGTAGGTATTGACAAGATATACAACTCTTCTTTTGACTATATTGGCTAATTCTCAATCGATTTTAAATTTAGCAGTATGAGAAGATTACACTGCTAACGACCGTATAAAATTCATAACTTCTACATACGGACTACGTTTTCGACTGTCTTTTTATCGTTGAGCTCCTATTAATGAGATATTCAATTCTCATTTAGGTTGTGTCGGCTAAGAATCTATCGATCTAAAATTCGAGTTTCGGGTTGTGCACTACTATGCCAAATCTTAGAAAAATCATAACTTCCTCATACGAAGTCAGATTTGGACGTTCTTTTTGTGCATGTTCTCGGCTTAACGTATACTACGACTTTCGTTTAGATAGTTAAGGCTAAAGATTAATTTATCAAAAATTCACTTTTTACGATACGTGGTGCCGTGCCGTAAAGAAAGAATTGGTGCTTCACACACCTTCTTCTTTAATTTCCCGAATGCTTCTTCATGTTTCTCACTCCATGTATATGTAGCTCCTTTATGGGTCAAAGCTGTGAGCTGTCAATGGAGCAGCTATCGAAGAAAAGCCTTGGATAAATCTTCGGTAATATCTATCTAATCCTAGAAAGATTCGAATCTCAGTGGGACTTTTTGGTCGTTCCTATTTCATCACAGCTTCAATCTTTGCTGGATCAACCATTATCCCTTCCTGGTTAACCACATGACCCAAGAATTGGACTTCTCGAATCCAAAAATCACATTTAGAGAACTTTGCGTACAACTTCTCCTTCTTCAAAACTTCTAATACTTCTCGCGGGTGCTTGCCATGCTCTTGCTGGCTCTTTGAGTAAATTAGAATGTCATCTATGAACACTATTACGGATTTATCGAGAAATGGTTTACAAACTCTGTTCTCCATAAATGTTGCTGGAGCATTGGTTAGTCCAAATGAGATAACCAAAAACTCATAGTGTCCGTATCTCGTTCTGAATGCGGTCTTCTCAATATCTTGCTCTCTTTCTTTCAGCTGATGATATCCCAACTAAACATCGATCTTTGAGAAATAGATCGAACCTTGCAGCTGATCGAATAGGTCGTCAATCATTGGCAATGGATACTTGTTCTTCACAGTTTCCTTATTCAGTTCTGTATATTCTATGCATATCCTCATGCTCCCATCCTTCTCCTTCACGAATAACACCGGAGCTCCCCAGGGTGAAGAACTAGGTCTAATGAAACTATTGTCTAAAAACTCCTGAAGTTGCATCATAAGCTCTTTCATCTTTTTCGGTGCTAATCGGTATCTCGTTCTGAATGCGGTCTTCTCAATATCTTGCTCTCTTACCTTCAGCTGATGATATCCCGACCAAAGATTGATCTTTGAGAAATAGATCGAACCTTGCAGCTGATCGAATAGGCAATCAATCCTTGGCAGTGGATACTTGTTCTTTAGAGTTTCCTTGTTCAGTTCTCTATAGTCTATGAATATCCTCATGCTCCCATCCTTCTTCTTCACAAATAACACCGGAGCTCCCCAGGGTGAAGAACTAGGTCTAATGAAACCATTGTCCAAAAACTCCTGAAGTTGCATCATAAGCTCTTTCATCTTTGTCGGTGGTAATCGGTATGGTGCTTTCACTGTTGGTGTCGGTCCTAGCAACAAGTCTATTCGAAACTCTACTTGTCTATTAGGGGGTAATCCAGGAAGATCTTCGGGAAAGACTTCCGGACAGTCACACACCACTGGTGTGACATCCCCATTTTCACGGCCAGAAAATACTGATTTTGTTTATGCTTTATATAAAAATTAGAGTAACTTTCTAAAGAATGTGTTGCGGAATTTGTTCCCAAAAATATGATAAAGATTTTATCAAAGCATTTCCAAAGAAATGTATTTCATTATATTAAAACCTTAGGATGTCATTTTCAATACAGATCAATAGCATAAACCGAAACAACATAGGCCTTACAACATCTATTTATTCTAGTGGCCTATAATCCATTGATCTATCATCAGATCATCACTCTTGTGCTCTCTTGCAACTACCTGTATAAAAGAAACTGAGTGGGTCAGACTTGGAATCCTGGTGAGCACATAGGCTTTTCAACACATAATAATTATGTTTATTAGTTTCATCACATCATTCAACCCACTACCCATTCCCGTTATCCTCACTTTCTGTCCCTAAAGTATCTAATTCAAGGGACCTAGCCTAAGGATTTTCATCGGGATAGACACTACTGCTAAGGGGGTTCCTCAGCAATAAATGTTCGTAAGGCAACCATGAGGGGGATGGAGTACACCGGTGAACACATCGTTCACAAACACCTACATGTTGCGAGCCTGCTAGCGTTCCACTAGACTGTCTAGAATAGTCCGTGGTCGTCATCCATACTCCGCTAGATGACTGGATCATCGTAAACATCAAGGCCTCTCATCATTTTATTTCATCACATATCAACTATTTCATCTACCCATGTTCTTTTTGGATTAGATGTCTAAGCCCATAACTATTATTAATATGTATTCGACCCGACTTAGCATGGTCCTTTTGGGTTGCATGGCATCGGGACGATTTGGATAGACTTTTGTGAGAAAAAAGGATATATATGATTTATTAATATATTATAAGTTCTAATATATTAATATGAAATCATATTATTTAATTAGTATTGATCAAGAATTGATTTGGATTTAATTCTGTGATCAAAAGACACTAATTAAATATATGGGGATTGATTGTGTAAATCATTCATTATTATATATGTGGGCTTATGATCCATAGTTCTTCATGTTGGGCTAAACCCATGGAGTACCCATGGATACTCCATGGAGGTTTTAACCCATGGAGCATGAAGAATATGGAAAGACATGAGTTACATGGTCTAACCCTAATAGCCACAATATATAAAGACCCCATAACTCAAGAAATCGGTCCTAAGGGTTCATATGAGAGGACTAGCCGATTTTGAGCATAAGGACTTTTCTCTCAAGTTATTCCAAGTTGTTGTTGGTGTTGTGTGAACCATTTGAGGTGTCACACTTGGGGCACTCGGCTCTTAAGCTCCATGGAATCAAGCTACAACAAAAAGGTATGTTAACCTAACTAGCATCTTGTATTATTTATGTTAAATTGCATGCTAGTTATAAGTTTAATGCCTTGGAATCCATTTGCATGTATAATTAGTGAAAACATAGATCCAATGTATTTAGGGTTGTATGTGAACCATAGGATGTTGTATTATACCAAAGCCTAACAGTTCTACCCAACATATTTGTAGATATAAAATACATATACAGTTTAAGTCATTTAAAACATGTATAAATCGTCCATCCAGCGTAAATATCAAGAACACAGATAATATGCACACATAGCACGTAATTTATATTAAATACTTTATATATATGTGTAAGATGAAAGTAACTATGCACTAACTTGTTAAAGTGGTGATTCCAACTTGGACATCGCTTCGTTTCTTAACAATACAATTTCCTTCGACGAAACCTAGTATTATTACCACTAGATTTTAGTCTAATATTTATCGCGACTAATTATGAGCGTTATAATTTTATAAGTGTTAAACAATACTTTTCAATCACTATGTACAGACAGGGGCCAGACATGAAACACTGGAGGGCAGGACCATTTTGGCATTATAACACTTCTAAAATACAACAACCCTATGCGACCCTTCAAACCAGATTCCCCGTACCGCGAGTAGTTAAAAGATATTATAATAACACTTTATATATTATATTTTATAATATATATATATATATATATATATATATTGTTTATAAGTTCATAATAATGATAATAAATTTAAACCTAACTTATACTTAAAGTAGGGTAAGAATAACTCACTTACCGGGAGGTTTGCTAGAAACTGGGCTCTACAGGGGCAGAACTTGCCGAGCTGAAAAGCTCTTTTTTTCGGAGCCTTCGGGCGCTCCGGGGCTTTCCTCTGGCACTTAGAAGTTACTAGGTCTTGGGAGGGCTTAAAAAGAAGTTAGAGAGAGAAAGAATAGGTTTTTGGTGTAAGAATTATGGAAATCCTCGCATGGTATTTATAGGCTGGAAATTGGCTCAACTCGACGAGTTATGGGCCTCCAACTCGTCGATTAGGTGCCAAGTGTCACCATTCTTGTGGCAAAACGTGGAGGATAAGTGGTTGCCTATAATGTGTCACGTCACCCCTTTCGCTGCAGCACCCTTCCAACTTCTAAATTCTGTAACTTTCGCATACGAGCTTCGTTTTCGACGTTCTTTATAACCACACATAGGTATTGACAAGATATACAACTCTTCTTTTGACTCCATCGGCTAATTCGTGACCGATTTAACAGTATGAGAAGATTACACTGTTGAACGACCATGTAAAATTCATAACTTCTACATACATACTCAGTTTTCGACTGTCTTTTTATCGTTGAACTCCTATTAATGAGATATTCAATTCTCATTTAGGTTGTGTCAGCTAAAAATCGACCGATCTAAAATTCGAATTTCGGGCTGTACACTGCTATGCTAAATCTTATTTTATTTTTGACGTTAATTTTCATTCTTAATTTTTTATATCTTATAAATGAGTATAATGCACATAAAATCACATAATTCACACAATAATCAAGTAATTCCTTTTTATTACTTCAAAATAGGTTACAATTGTTGACCTTACCTATTACATCATCACACTAATGCTTAGCCTAGAAACACAGGCGTTACAATTCTCTCATCCTTAGGATGATTCCGTCCCGGAATCATGCATCAGTAAACAGATGTGGATAGCGACTTATCATGTCACTCTCTGTTTCCCAACTGAGGTTCGGCCCATTCGTATGTTTCCATTGCACAATCACTGAGTCGACCATCTTGCGTCGCAACTTCTTAGTTGTACGGTCAACAATTGCCTCAGGCTCTTCGATTAGCCTCTTATTTTCATCCATCCTTAACTGTGAAATTTGGAATTATATCGGGAACTTCTCCCGCGAACTTCCTCAAATAACACACATGGAAGGTGTTATGAATACCCTCTAGTTCTTTCGGAAATTCCAGCTTGTAAGCTTGGTTCCCAATCCTCTGTAGAAGTTTGAATGACCCAATAAACCTTGGACTCAAATTTCCTCTTTTCCCAAATCTTATAAGTCCCTTCCATGGTGAGACTTTGAGCAAAACCGAATCTCCAACTGTGAATGTCAACGTTCGTCTCTTCTTGTCAGCATAGCTCTTTTGACAATCTTGAGCTGCAAACATCCTTTCTCTAATCACTTTCAACTTTTCAGCAGTTTGATGGACTATCTCGGGGCCCATAAAGTGCTTTTCTCCGGCCTCAAGCCAACAATACAGCGTATGACATTCTAACCGTACAAAGCTTGATAAGGTTCCATCTTGATGCTCAAATGGTAACTATTGTTATAGGAAAACTCTACCAGGGGTAAGTGTTCATCCCAGTTACCTTGGAATTCTATAGTACATGATCTTAGCATATCTTCCAGTGTTTGAATCATTCTTTCCATCTGACCATCAGTCTGCGGATGGTAAGTTGTACTTAAACACAACTTCGTACCCATTTCCTCTTTTAGACTCCTCCAAAACCTTGATGTGAAATGACTATCACGATCTGATACAATCCTTAACGGTACACCGTGAAGTCTCACTACCTCCTTCATGTAAGCATTTGCAAGCTTATCCATAGACCACCTCTCATTGGCTGCTATGAAGTGTGCACTCTTAGTGAAACGATCCACGACTACCCAAATCATGTCGTGACCGTTCTTTGTCCTGGGCAGTTTAGTCACAAAATCCATGGTAATGTCTTCCCATTTACCCATGGGTACATGTAAAGGTTCTAAACTCCCATACGGTTTCTGATGTTGTGCCTTAACTTTCGCACATGTTACACACTCTGCCACATACTTTGCAACATCGAGCTTCATCGTCGGCCACCAAAAGTAGGGTTTTAGATCCCTATACATCTTAGTGTTGCCGGGATGAATCGAGTACATAGTCTTGTGAGCCTCTTCCATCAGAAGATCCCTTATTCCTCCCATCTTAGGCACCCAAATCCTATCTTGGAATACCTTCAATCCTTGACCATTCGTACCAAACACCAATGTTTTTCCTAAACGTTCTTCCTTTCGGTCATTTTTCTCTAAAGCTTCTTCCTGAGCTTTCTTGATGCTTTCCACAATCGTTGAGACAACTTCTATTCTTAACGCTCCTGGCATTTTTCTTTCAAGGTTTACTTTTGGACTTAGAGCATCAGCTACAACATTTGCTTTACCATGGTGGTAAAGTATCTCACAGTCGTAATCCTTGAGTTACTCTAGCCGGCGTCGTTGTCTCATGTTCAATTCCTTCTGATTAAAGAGATACTGGAGACTCTTGTGATCAGTAAAAAGTTTTCACCTCGTGCCGTAAAGATAATGCCTCCATATCTTTAATGCGAATACTACCGTTACCAACTCCAGATCATGAGTGGGGTAGTTCTTCTCGTGATCTTTCAATTGTCGAGATGCATATGCTATCACTTTGTCTCTTTGGGTAGAACACAACCTAACCCAACTCCAGATGCATCACTATAGACTACGAAGTCTTCAACTCCGTCAGGTAAAGAAAGAATTGGTGCTTCACACAACTTCTTCTTTAGCTTCTCGAATGATTCTTCATGTTTCTCACTCCATGTATATGTAGCTCCTTTGTGGTTCAAATCTGTCAATGGAGCAGATATCAAAAAAAACCTTGGATAAACCTTCGGTAATATCCAGCTAATCCCAGAAAGCTTCGAATCTCAGTGGGACTTTTTGGTCCTTCCCACTTCATCACAACTTCAATATTTGTTGGGTCAACCATTATCCATTCTTGGTTAACCACATGACCTAAGAATTGGACTTTTCGAATCCAAAAATCACATTTGGAGAAATTTAGATACAACTTCTCCTTCTTCAGAACTTGTAATACTTCTCGCAGGTGCTTGCCATGCTCCTGCTGGCTCTTTGAGTAAATTAGAATGTCATCTATGAACACTATCATGGATTTATCGAAGAATGGTTTACAAAACCTATTCATCAAATCCATGAATGTTGCTGGAGCATAGGTTAGTCCAAATGACATAACCAAGAACTCATGGTGTCCGTTTCCCGTTCTGAATGCGGTCTTCTCAATATCTTGTTCTCTTACCTTCAGCTGATGATATGCTGACCTAAGATCGATATTTGAGAAATAGCTCGAACCTTGCAGCTGATCAAACATGTCATCAATCCTTGGCAATGGGTACTTGTTCTTTACCGTTGCCTTGTTCAGCTCTCTATAGTCTATGCACATCCTCATGCTTCCATCCTTCTTCTTTACGATTAGCACCAGAGCTCCCCAGGTTGATGAGCTATGTATAATGAAACCGTTGTCCAACAACTTCCGAAGTTGCGTCATAAGCTCCTTCATCTCCGTCAGTGCTAATCGGTACGGTGCTTTCGCTATTGGTGTCGATCCTGGTAACAACTCTATTCAAAACTCCACTTGTCTATCAGGGGCAATCCAGGAAGATCTTCGGGAAAGACTTCCGGATAGTCGCACACCACTGGTATTCTTTGTATCTCCTTCTTTGCATCGATTACAAATGCCAAGTATGATGTGCATCCTTTAGACAAACATTTTCTGGCTTTCATCAGGGAAATGATTCCAAAATTCACTCTACGTATATCCCCGTACACCATAAATGACTCTTTTCCTGGTGGATTTACTCTTAATATCTTCTTCTTGCACAGTATCCCGACATCATTGGCGCTAAGCCAATCCATTCCCAGTACTATGTTGAAACCATTCAACTCAATGGGTAACAACTCCTCGTGGAATTCGTTTCCGTTCAAGTCGATGACGATGTTTTAATGAAATCGCTAACAGGTATGAATTTGCCACTGGCAACTTCTACAACTAGAGCATTATCAAGTTTATCTACAGGCAATGCTAGTTTTCCATAGAATTTTTGCGATACAAATGAGTAATTTGCTCCCGAATCAAACAATATATTGAAAGACAATCCATTTCCGAGAAAGGTACCTGAAGCGACATCTGCTGCATCCTTTGCGGCTTCCAGGGTCATCTGGAAAGCTCTCGCCTTCGGCCTTGGTGGAACATTAGGCATTGCCGCCTCCTTCTTTTTCGGGCAGTCCCTTGAAATATGTCCTTCTTCATTGCACCCATAACAGACCTTCTTGTTGAATGTGCACTCATTGGCATAGTGTCCAACCTTTCCACACTTAAAACATGTCACTTCCTCACCATATTTCCCTAAGTGCTTCTTTTTGCACTTCTTGCACCACTTCGCTTCACCTCCCCCTCCTCCAAATTTCCTTGAACCAGACTTCGAGAATTTGCTCTTATTGTTGGAACTTGAAGATCCATCAAACTTCCTTTTCTCTCCTACCTCAGCTCTATCCGTACCCTTTTCCCTTAACCGGCTGCCTTCAAAATGCTTTCCATTTTGACTGTTGGGCCAAAGTCCGATGGAAATCCATAAGCAAACTTCTCTATCTTGGCGAGTTCAGTAGGCACCAAGTAGGGGAATAACTTCATCCTCTCGGTGAATGCAGTGGCATAGTCATCAACGCTCATTTTCCCTTTCTTCAGGTTCTGAAACTCATTGTTCAGGTCTATCAGTTCTGCCTCCGAGCAGTATTGCATTCTCAACTGCTCCATGAAGGCTTCCCAAGACATCCTCAGGGCTTCTCCTTGTGGCATCGTATCTTCCAACAACTTCCACCAGCTTAAAACTCCAGTCTTCAGTTGTCTGACTGCAAAGACGGTCTTTTGTTTGTAGCTACAGTTGCAGCTTTCAATACCATCTCCATCTCGGAGATCTAGTCCATAATATCTACTGGTTTTGGGCTTCCGGAAAGACTCGGTGGTTTGGCACCCAAGAAATTCTTATACATACGCCCATCCTTTTCATTCCCTCGATCTTGTTTATTCCTTCCAACCACTGGTGGTTCAGCTTGGCCAACGGTTCTGCTGTAGTTTCCTTCTTCTGACTGACCCTCATTTAGTTCAAGCTGTTCAACAAGCACAGTAGGTTCTTCCCTATTATTCAGCAACATCTGCCTCATTTCTTCCCTCTGTTCGGCCATCATAGCCCGAATCATGGCTTGTACTCCTTCCATCGTGATTGGCTCAGGTGCAGCTGCTACTTCTGGTGCACGCTCAATCACTTGGGGTTGAGGCTACTGATCCCTATTTCCATTTGTGTTTCCAAATCCACTTCGGGTTCTCGCCATGTCGATCTATACACCAAGGTAGGCAAATTTAGATCTTTATTTACGATAGACGTTTAAATCTTCCTTGTCACTCCGAAAAGCTACATGCTAGTTCTAATACCGTAATTATACGTTTAGAATCCTGAGAACATAAAGTTTCCAGATCCGATCAGAAACAGACCATAGATCCGATTCAATAATAGCATATAAGGCATTTTTATAGCTATAACATAAATCATTTAGCACATAATAGAAATTTAGGCATCTTTCCTAAAATAAGCTAGTGCTCGTGTCTAAAATATAGCAGACACTTATCTCACAATCACCACTTAGCATTCTAAGTTTAAGTCTAGAAATCCTACGAATTCCTAGTTCGCTTAAACTAATGCTCTAATACCAACTGTGACATCCCCATTTTCACGGCCAGAAAATACCGATTTTGTTTATGCTTTATATAAAAATCAGAGTAACTTTTTAAAGAATGTGTTGCGGAATTTGTTCCCAAATATATGATAAAGATTTTATCAAAGCATTTCCGAAGAAATGTATTTCATTATATTAAAACATTGGGATGTCATTGTCAATACATATCAAAAGCATAAACCGAAACAACATAGACCTTACGACATCTATTTACTCTAGTGGCCTATAATCCATTGATCTCTCATTAGATCATCACTCCTGTGCTCTCTTGCCACTACATGTATACAAGACACTAAGTGGGTCAGGCTTGGGAGCCTGGTGAGCACATAGGGTTTTCAACCCACGATAATTATGTTTATTAGTTTCATCACATCAATCAATCCGATTACTCATTCTCGTTATCCTCACTTTCTGTCCCTAAAGCATCTAATTCAAGGGACCTAGCCTAAGGATTTTCATCGGGATAGACACTACTGCTAAGGGGGTTCCTAAGAAATAAATGTCCGTAAGGCAACCATGAGGGGGATGGAGTACACCGGTGAACACATCGTTCACAAACACCTACAGGTTGTGAGCCTGCTAGCATTCCACCAGACTGTCTAGAATAGTCTGTGGTCGTCATCTATACTCCGCTAGATGACTGGATCATCATAAACATCAAGGCCAATCATCATTTTATTTCATCACACATCAACTATTTCATCTACCCATGTTCTACCCAACATATTTGTAGATATAAAATACATATACAGTTTAAATCATTTAAAACATATATAAATAGTTCATCCAGCGTAAATATCAAGAACACAGATAATATGCACACATAGCACGTAATTTATATTAAATACTTCATATCTATGTGTAAGATGAAAGTAACTATGCACTCACTTGTTAAAGTGGCGATTCCAACTTGGACAACGCTTCGCTTCTTAACAATACAATGTCATTCGACGAAACCTAGTATTATTACCACTAGATTTTAGTCTAATATTTATCGCGACTAATTACGAGCGTTATTATTTTATAAGTGTTAAACAATACTTTTCAACCACTATGTACAGACAGGGGCCAGACATGAAACACCGGAGGGCAGGACCATTTTGGCATTATAGCACTTCTGAAATCCAACAAACCTATGCGACCCTTGCAACCGCATGTTATGAAAGCTAGCTCCATCTCAGAGATCCAGTCCTTAACTCCGATTGGATCTTCTTTCCCAGTAAAAGTTGATGGTTTGAAAGTCGTAAAGTCTTTATACTTGCATCCGTTCCTTTCAATTCCTTCATCCTGGTTATTTTTTCTAACCACTTGGGGTTCGGTTTAACTAACGGTTCTACTATAGTTTCCTTCTTCTGATTGTCCCTCATTCAGTTCAGGTTGCACAATGGGTACAGTAGGTTCATCGCTATTAAGCAACATTTGTCTCATCGCCTCACTTTGTTCGGCCATCATAGCCCGAATCATTGCTTGGACTCTTGACACCGTGATTGGATCGGGTGTAGC
Source organism: Lactuca virosa (assembly GCF_052849685.1). Taxonomy (NCBI): domain Eukaryota; kingdom Viridiplantae; phylum Streptophyta; class Magnoliopsida; order Asterales; family Asteraceae; genus Lactuca; species Lactuca virosa. The sequence continues at coordinate 436,118,829 of NC_136430.1, read as the reverse complement.
TGCTACCTCTGGTGTACGCTCAATCACTCGTGGCTCATGCTACAAGTTTCCATTAACGTTTCCTAATTCACTGTGATTTCTCACAATGTCGATCTATAAACCAAAACATGCGAAATAAGATCTTTATTTACGACAGACGTTTAAATCCTCCTTGCCACTCTGAAAAATACATGCCAGTTCTAATACCGTAATTAAACGTCTAGAAATCTGAACACATAAAGTTTCCAGATCCGATCAAATAATAGCATCATAAGGCATTTTATATATATCATTTAGCACATAAATGCAATTTAGGCATCTTTCATAAAATAAGCTAATGTTTGTGTCTATATATTTCCTAAATATAATAGACACTCATCTCAAAATCATCGCTTAACATTCTAAGTTTAAGTCTAGAAATCCTACAAATTCCTAGTTCGATTAAACTAATACTCTGATACTAACTGTCACATCCCTAATTTCACGGCCAGAAAAGACCAATTTGTTTATGCTTTATTTAAAAATCAGACTATCTTTTTGAAGAATAATATTGCGGAATTTGTTCCAAAAATATGATAAAGATATTATCAAATCATTTCCGAAGAAATGTATTTTAATTATATTAAAAACGTTGGGATGTCATCGTCAATACAATACATAAGCATAAACGGAAATAACATAGGCCTTACAACATCTATTATTCCACTGGCCTATAACCCATAAATCTCTCATCTGATCATCACATCGGTGCTCTTGTGTCACTACCTGTAATACAAGAAACTGAGTGGGTCAGGCTTGGGAGCCTGGTGAGCACATAGGGTTTTCAACCCATAATAATTAAATTCTTTATTTTCATCAAATCATTCAACCCGATTACCCGTTCCTGTTATCCTCACTTTCTGTCCCTAAAGTATCTAATTTATGGGACCTATCCTATGGATTATCATCGGGAATACAATATTGCTTAGGGTATTCCTCAGCAATATATGTCAGTAAGGCAACCATGATGGGGATGGAGTACACCTGGTGAACACGTCGTTCACAAACACCTACAGGTTGCGAGTCTGCTAGCGTTCCACTGGACTTTCTAGAATTTTCAGTGGTCGTCATCTATACTCCACTAGATGACTGAATCAGCTTTTAAGTCGATGTCTCTCATCATTTTACTTCATCTTCCATTATCTAGAAAGTTGGTTGAAGAGATGTGAGAAAAAGAGTAAAAACACATTCTATTTATAGGCTGCCAGCAACCTTGTACGCTGGCGCGTACGCAAACTGTACGTTGGGCGTACTTCAAGCTACACTGGGTGTACTCTTGCCAGGTGTTGTGATCTCGGTCCAAGCCGTGGGGAAGAAGTTGTGGCCCAGATCTTGCCACGTGTCACTCCGAGGTTTAATTCAAAATTTAATTATCTTCTAAAATCCGTAACTTTCGCATACGAGCTCCATTTTTTATGTTCTTTATATCCACACGTAGGTAGCGACGTGATCTACAACTTTTGTTTAGATTCTGTCGGCTAATTTTGACTTTATTTTTAAAGTTATATTTTTAATAGGCTTAGACAGTTAAAGTCCGTTAAAAATTCATAACTTTGTCATTCGATGTCCGTTTTCGACTGTCTTTATATCATTGAGATCCTATTAACGAGATCTTTAATTCTCGTGTAGGTTGTGTCGGCTAAAAGTCGATCGATCTAAAATTCGATTTCCGGGTTGTATACTGTTATGCTGAATTTTAGAAAAATCATAACTTCCTCTAACGAAGTCAGAATTGGACGTTCTCTATATGCATGCTCTCAGTTTAACGTCTACTACCACTTTCGTTTATATTGCTAAGGCTAAAAAGTTGTTTATCAAAAATTCAATTTTTACGATACGCGGCGCTGTGCCGGTTTAGTCGCGAAACTTCGACGGGTCATAACTTCTTCGTTATAAGTCGGATTTCAGCGTTCTTTATATTTCCGGAATCATTGTCACGACTACTTCAACTTTCTTCAAAGATATCGGGTCTAATTATTATTTTATTTTAGACGCGTATTTTATTCCTATTTTATTATATCATTATAAGCACATATATTGCACATAAATCACATAATACTCAAATAATTCTTCTTCATTACATAAAATAAGTTACAATTGTTGACTGTAACTATTACATCATTATAATAATGTTTAGTCAGAAACGCGGGCGTTACAATTAATAACTGGAGTTTACCGAGAGATTACATATGCATTAATTTTATGCGCTTCTTTCCCTTCACCTTATCCACGACCAGAAATCAGTGTTTCATAGAAGAAATCAAGATAGAAGAAAACTAAGTTGAAAGAGACAAAATCAAAAACAGAAAAAATAAGTAAAAATTAGAGAAGTTCAAACCTAATGCTCTCCATTCGGTTTGAAGCAGATAGTTTTAAGAGGATTTTCGATTATAGAATATTGAGAAGAGAAAGAGACATAAGATCAACGTCATATTATAAATGATTTCAAGAGGGAGATAGAAGGTTGGAGATGATAATGGAGTAATTGATTTGTATCCCAAATAATTAGGGACTAATTGAAATTTCAAATTTGAATTTAATGCCTATCAAACTAACACGTGGCAAAATGCTTAATAACACGACACATGTCGAATAGAAACTATTCTTTTATTATGTAGAGTATATATATATATATATATATATATATATATATATATATATATATAGGTTTAGGTTCTATGGAAAACAAAAAACCCTTAAAAAACCCTAAAAATAAAAAAAATGCCTAAAAAAATACTTAGAGATCACAAACTTTTTTTTGAATTTTTTTATGAAAAAATCGCAGCTTTTAGTATAAAATCGCTGAATTTCTTTTTTGAAAAAAAAAATTTATAAAAAAAAATTGATTTTTTTTTCAGCGATTTTATACTAAAAGCTGCGATTATTCTATAAAAAAATTTAAAATAAAGTTTTGTGATCTCTAAGTATTTTTTATGCATTTTTATGATTTTTTTGTTTTCCAAATAACCATTCCATATATATATATATATATATATATATATATATATATATATATATATATATATATATATATATATATATATATATATATATATATATCTAAAACCATTTTTATTTTTAGCACATGATCCTCAAATTCAACGCGACCTGTGGTAATATATTAGTTTTAAAGACAAACATTTATCTCTAATTCTAATGACTTTTGGCAAAGACGCGTTTGTCGCCGCAAACGAAATTTTTAGCGACAGAGCTACTGCGAGTCTATAAGGACTCTATCTTTCACAACCGTGGCCTCTATTACTCTTAACGACAACAATAACACTTTTGAGACAATTTTTGTCATCTCTAAAATCATTTTTCGTGTAGTAAATCATAACAGTGTCTAAAATAGACTACAAATCCCAATTAAAAAAAACATTTTTTTCTATACAAAAGACATAATTTCAAGCTTGAACGGTTGAGGATAATAAATTCATGATGTTTTGTGGCATAAAATTAATAATTAAAAGATTTTTATAGTACAAGTTACATTTTTGTAATAGTAACACATACCGAGATTAAAAAACATTTATCCGTTACCGAATAACAATGGCAAACTTGAGTTTACCCAATGTGATCCTCTACTTATTAGAAAGTTGTGTACAATTGAACCAACAATGGAATGGTTTTAAACATTGAAAAAAAAAGTTTATGAACTCTTAACTCGGATTGTAACATAATTGTAATATATGTTTCAAACCCCATCTCGATGATGTCGATGGCCACTAACGATGTGGTTGTTTCACGTGGGTTTTGGAACTCATAAACAGAAATTCTTTATCTTGTACTAATTTTTATTTATTTATTCTTTTTAATCTGATGTGACATAAATGCATATATTTGCACATATATCTTGATTCAAAATTTTCATTAAAAATTAAAGGAGGTAAAAGAAGCTAAACCGGTTTAATATCTTTTCAAACATATCCATTAGATTGGTATTCATTTAGATTCATTCCAAACAATGAGGTCATTTTTCGAAAACAAATCATTTTATTATAGCAAAAACCCATATTAATAAATTTTTATGAATATCCCTATATAATATCTTTGTAAACTACCAATTATAGTTTAATAGTCTTTTCACTAAACTAGAATACTTGTCTAGAAATTGAGAGCATAAAGATTCAGATTCTTCTATTGATCAGTAAAAGGTTTAAATATATGGAAAAAATGAAAACGGAATGCCCTAAATTTAAGGCACAAGCTAATAAAAGATATGCATAAACAATATCTAATACGTAAATAATATCTAAATTCCAATACTCCCCCTCAAGTTGGAGCATGGAGATTATGAGAGCCCAACTTGTCAAGTAGGAAACGAAGCTGCTGAGTTCCCAACCCTTTTGTAAGAAGATCAACAATTTGCATAAAAGAATCAATATGACAAGGTTGAATTTCTTTAGAGTCGACACGTTCACGAACAAAAAAAACAGTTCATTTCAACATGTTTTGTGCGTTCATGAAAAATGAGGTTGTTTGTTATGTGATGAGCAGCATGATTATCGCAGAACAAAGGTGTCGGTCCAACGGAAGCAATGTTGAGTTCTTGAAGGAGCCATCGAACCCAGAGTATTTCACTTACAGTGGAAGTCATGGAACGATACTCTGCTTCAGTGGAAGAATGAGTGACGACCGACTGTTTCTTTGTTTTCCAAGAGATAGGAGCACCACCAAAGAGAAACATGTAACCGGTTTTAGAGCGTTGTGTATAAGGGCATCTAATCCAGTCGGAGTCACAATAAGCAACGAGATTGTGACCTCCTTTTAAGGCAGCAGTACACCTTGACCAAGTGTGGATTTGAGATAACGAAGAACCCTGTGAACGGCATCCATGTGTGGCTATCTTGGGTCAGCAATGAACTGGGATAAAATATTGATCGAGTAGGCAATATCCGGTCGAGTAGCTTGCAAATAAAGTAGACGACCAACTATGCGACGGTAACGACTGGCATTAACCTTTGGTTGATCATTTTGCTCCATTGGGAAAGAACATGGTCCGCACCCTTCAAAACCACAATCGGCAAGAATATCCAAGATGTATATTCTTTGTGTTAAAACTAACCCTTCAGAGGTCCGTGTCACTTCTATACCAAGAAAGTGCTTGAGATTTCCAAGATCTTTGATACTGAACATGTTATTTAGCTTTGCTTTAACGTCTTGTATTTTGGTGGCATCATTGCCAACTAATATGGCATCATCGACGTAGATAAGGGTTGTAACGAAACTTCCTTGTTGTTGGTAAATGAACAACATGTGATCTGATTTGGACTGATTGAAGTCAAGATCAAGGAGAGCTTTGGTGAACTTTGATACCAATTTCTTTAGGCTTGTTTTAAGCCATATATTGGCTTTCTCAACCGATACACTCTTGTTTCCCTTTCCTTAGCAAATCGTTGCGAGATTTTCATGTAAACTTCTTCAACCAAGTCGCCATGTAAAAATGCATTATTAACGTCAAGTTAATGAACGTACCAATTGTTTTTAACAACGACAGCCAAAAGAACTCGAACTGTGACTAATTTAGCAACATGAGCAAAGGTATCATGGTAATCTACCCCGTCCATCTATATGAACCCCTTTGTCACAAGACGTGATTAATATCTCTCAACTTCTTCATTGGAATTGTACATCACTTTGTAAACCCATTTAGAGTCGATGACTTATTTTCCATCGGGCAAGGTTTCGAGCGTCCATGTGCCATTTTCTTCTAGAGCATGTGTTTATTTTCTTATGGCCTCTTGCCACCGTTCATCTTTAACTGCTTGGTAAAAGAATTTTGGCTCATCGATGGAATTGATGGCCACTAAGAACACTTTGTGTGAGTCAGTAAAAGAATCATAAGAAACAAAAGTGGATAAAGAGTGTACCGTTGAGGAGGCTTAAGTTAGTGTGGTTCATGCATTATCAACCGAAAGGGGAAGCTTTACAACGAAGTCATAAAGATGTTTTGGTTGTGACTGATGTCGTCTAGGTCTTTCATTCTGACCTGAAGTGTTAAACATTTCTTTTCCGGTCATGTTAATCACATCATCCCTTTGGTTCGATGTGTCGTGACTTTGGTCTTCATGGATAGTGTCATGGACCAAGTTTTTGTCAAAGGTTTTACTGATGATTGGTTGGTGTGTTGTTGGGTTCGAAAGTCTCACCTGAATCATTAAATTGGGTTGGTTCAAATTGTGAATCAAAAGGATCCATATCGTCACGTGTATGGGTCAGTTTGTCAAAAGGGAACTTGTTTTCACATAACCTCACATCTCTTGACACAATTACCCTCTTGTTTTCAATGTCATAAATTTTGTAACCTTTCGTTCGTTGTGGATACCCCAATAAGACTTTTGGTCTCCTCCTTACCTCAAACTTATCCCCATTGGTGATAGTGCTTCTATAGTAAGCAAGACAACCAAAAACCTTCATATGATCATAATTGGATTTTTGACTGAAAAGAACCTCAAAAAGAGTTACATTCTTGACAACATTTGAAGGAAGTCGATTGATGATAAAAGTTTATATTAAAAACTTAAAATACATTCTCCCCATAATCATTTTGGCAAGTTGGCTTCAAACATTACAGTTATAGCAGTTTCAAGCATTGCCAGCCAAAGGGGGGGGGGGGGTAGCTTTACAACGAAGTCATCAAGATGTTTCGGTTGTGACCAATGTCGTCTAGGTCTTTCATTCTGACCTAAGGTGTCGAAAGTATCACACCCCTAAACCAGAACGGCGGAAACGTCTGGGGCGGATGACTTCATGTACAGTATCATAACAATTGAGTAGTAGCGATCAAAGCATTACAACCATTGTATTGAATATTTAATAAGTTTACATTGTACTCAAAAACATTGTTTACATAATATCAAATGCATATGAAAAAAGTAAATACGTGATGCGACGACGTCCCATCCACCAAAAACTTTTGTGGTTACCTGTTTACTGATTTCCTGAGAATACAAGTGATTTTGAAAAATGTCAACAATTAAGTTGGTGAGTTCATAAGCGTTTTGTATGAGAAGGATTTTGTAACTGTTTCGCGTAAAATGATAATGTATACTTCCAGAAAATCCAATATTTTCTTTAAAATGAATTGTAAGTCTTAATCCAAAGACTAAAAATGTAAGTAATGTTGTACTGAAAAGTACTGTTATGAAGTTCTATCTTTATATAAAACTACTTGAATGTATGTTAACCTCGTTGCAAGTCCTAAAATCCCAAGACTAAAAATGTAAGTAATGCGGTACCGGAAAATAGGTTTTAGTAAGATGTATCATTTTGTAAAACTATTTGAGTGTACGCTAGCCCATAAACCAAATGTTTTGTTAATACCCTATGTGAGTTATTATAACCATACTAATACAACTAGTTGGCCTGAACGACGTTCTTCAGGCGTCGGAACTGTTACAACATTTGTCATCCTAGAATGGCCGGTTTAACTGTAGCTAACAGCTGAGGTGCGGGGCTGTCAATCCCATATACATCTATACACAAGTGTCACGCTCTCCCTACAAGAGACTCTAGTTATAATTCATGACTTAGGTGTGTACTCTGGTAGGTACGGTGAAGCCAATGTCTCACAACCAGTATCAACCGGTTTACGTCTATTGTACTGAAAATTCGTTATCTTGTAAACAAATAATTATACCTTTAAATAATTATACGTTTCTTCTGAAATGAAAGTGTAGTTTTGTGACTCCCAAACTATACCAATTATAGTTTATCTAGTTTGTTTGTTGAGACTATTTATATAATATTTTATATAAATACAAAATTGTTATCTTGTCTGTTGTCAAAATGTATGGTCAAAACATTATATTTTTGGGTTGTAAACCACAACATAGTGAAATAACTAGAATGTACTCCTTTTTGTTGGAAAAGCTATATTTTGGTAAAAAGCTTCAAATACCATGTAGTTTTACAGATCATAATTTTTCTTATGATTTTTATAACATAGACTATGTTTTGTTTTACTAGTTTTGCATTCCAAAACTAATTTATCACAAATATTTGTACAAAAGCTAGTAATAACCATATCTTATGCAAATAATATCTTATATTCAACATAAAGATGAAAACATGCAAGTATTTGTGTGATGATCAAATTTTACTTGTATCCCCCCCTAAAACATGAAAAACTTGAAAATATGGGGGTATGAACTCACCTTGAGTGGATTTGTGGGTTGTTTGAAGAGATGGTGTGAAGATTTCCAAGCCTAAACACTTGAATGTCGTTGATGAACTTCCTTGGAAATGATCTTATCCTAAGAGTTTTAACACATAATAATGTGTGTAAATAGGATGAAACTAACATTAAAGTGTATAAAAACACTAGATTAACAATAAAATCTTACCAAAATACTAAGAACAAGCTTGGGGAATTTGAACTTGGAATATATTTGGTCTTGGTTCTTGAGAGATAAGTGAAGTTAACAGAAAGTAGAATGGAAATGGTGGGGATCTTGGGTGCTTCCTGTCGTGTTTAAGGAGGAAAGGTGATGGGACTTTTGCTTGGTTAACTGTTGGATAATTCTTGGATATTTTTTGGGTAATTGCGTGGGATACTGCTGGGTGAACTTTGCATGGGAAAAGGGTGAAATATCTATTCATAAAGTCAACCTCCTTATCTTTTCTTTATCTTGACCGAAAACCCACTAAAACTCCCTAGTATGACCGAAATCACATTAGGCATGGTTTGACCAAGTGTGATTTCGGTCCTTGTGATTCCATGTGATTTCGGTCTTGGGGTCATCCACTAAAGGGTGATTTCGGTCCTAGGCCAACCGAAATCACTAGGTTGGTGGGGTACTGGGCCGAAATCTCCAAAGCAATGTGTAATTCATGATTGGTTCCAACTATTTTTCTTGACTTGACTTGCTATAACTTGTTGACTTTCAAGTGTTTATTACGAATATGATTTTCAAAGTATATATACCTATATATATACTAATACAAATAATGACCTTTTGACTTTCAAAGTTTTATTACGACAAGGTTACATTGTGAATTCATTTATACATAGTTACAATTTAGACCTTGCTTGTTCCAAAATTTCCCAGTTGTCACATCATCCCCCCGTTAGAGGGAATTTCATCCCGAAATTTACATCTTGGACGGGTTCTTGCAACTAGAGGAAAATTTGTGGGTATTTCTGTTTCATTTGATCTTCTCGTTCCCATGTGAATTCGGGTCCTCGCTTGGCGTTCCAGCGGACCATCACTATTGGTATTCGGCTTTTTTTTGTTCTCTTGATCTCCCTGTCCATTATTTCCGCAGGTTCCTCTACGAAGTGTTGACTCTCGTTTACCTCGATTTCGTCGAGTGGGACTACGAGAGTCTCGTCTGACAGGAACTACCTTAGGTTGGATATGTGGAAGGTAGGGTGTATGTTACTGAGTTCCATTGGTAGTTGAAGTTTGTAAGCCATCGGGCCGATCCTAGCAAGAGTCTCGAATGGCCCGATATACCTTGGATTTAGCTTTCCACGTTTGCCAAAATGTATCATTCTCATCCAGGGTGAGACCTTCAACATAACGCGGTCTCCAGCCTGGAATTCCAAGGGTTTACGTTGCTTATCAGCGTAGCTCTTTTGCCGATCCCGAGATGCCTTTAATCATTCACGAATCTGAACAATCTTTTTCGTAGTTTCTTGTATGATCTCCGGGCCGGTGAGTGTGCTATCAGGTACTTGCCCCTTTGCTAGTTGTGTGTCACCCACTTCAGCCTAACACATGGGTGATCTGCACTTGCGTCCGTAGAGGGCTTCGAATGGCGCGACTTTGATGCTAGTGTGATAGTTGTTATTGTAGGATAATTGACGAGTGGTAAGTGGGTATCCCAGTCCTTAACAAAATCTATCACACATGCTGTCAACATGTATTCCAGCGTCTGAATGGTCCTTTCGCTTTGACCGTCTGTTTGAGGGTGATAAGTTGTACTCATATCGAGTTTGGTTCCCAAGGACTTTTGGAGTGATTGCCAAAATCGTGAGATGAACCTACTATCTCTGTCGGAGATAGTAGATATTGGCACGCCATGTAGTCATACAATTTCTTTAATGTACGTCCTTGTGAGCTTCTCCATATTGTCGGTCTCCTTTATTGGTAGGAAGTGTGCGGTTAACCTGTCAACGATCACCCAGATGGTGTCAAGTCCACCCGTCGTCTTGGGTAGCTTGGTTATGAAGTCCATGGTTATCTGCTCCCACTTCCACTCGGGTATGTCCGGTTGCTGAAGCAAACTCGAGGGCTTTTGATATTCTACCTTGACCTTGGCACAAGTTAGACACTTGCCCACATAGGTAGCGATCTCTACCTTCATGTTTGGCCACCAATAAAGTTTCTTTAGATCCAGATACATCTTGTTTGAACCGGGATGAACAGACTATTTTGTCTTGTGAGCCTCGTTCATGACAACGTCTCTGTACTCGCCGAATCTCGGTGTCCAGATTCGATCCATGAAGTAACGAGCTCCGTCATCCCCGACTTCGAAGTTTTTATCCATTCCCCGTAGGGCCTCACCTACGACGTTCTCGGGTTTCAAGGCTTCTAATTGCGCCTCCTTGATTTGTTTGGACAGGTGTGAATGGATGGTCATGGTCAATGATTTTACTCGGCGGCCCGAGTATTCTTTCCGACTTAGAGCGTCTGCTACTATGTTGGCCTTGCCCGGATGATAACTAATTTCACATTCGTAGTCATTTAGCAGTTCAACCCATCGTCGTTGTCTCATGTTAAGCTACTTTTGTTTGAGAATGTGCTGAAGACTCTTATGGTCTGTGAAGTTGGTGCATTTGGTGCCATAAAAGGTAGTGCCTCCATATCTTCAGGGCCTCCATATCTTCAGGGCAAACACCACTGCTCCTAGTTCGAGGTCGTGGGTGGTGTAATTGACCTCATGAGTCTTGAGTTGTCTTGAGGCATAGGCAATGACCTTTCCTCTTTGCATAAGCACACACCCTAGGCCCTGCTTGGATGCATCACAGTAGACCACAAATTCTTCGGTCCCTTCTGGGAGAGACAAGATTGGAGCGCTGCACAGAGCTTGCTTAAGCGTTTGGAAGGCAGCTTCTTGTTTATTCTCCCAGCTGAAGGTCACTCCCTTCCGAGTCAAGGTAGTGAGCGGCTTTGCGATCTTAGATAAGTTTTGTATAAATCTTCGGTAGTAGTCAGCAAGACCCAAAAACTGGCAGATCTCTGTTGGTGTTCTTGGTGTTGCCCGGTTTTCAATCGCCTTGGCTTTGGAAGGGTCCACGTGTATCCCTTCCTCGCTGACTACGTGCCCCAAGAAGTCTACTTTTCGAATCCAGAACTTGCACTTTGAGAACTTTGCATATAGCTTTTCTTCCCTTAACGTCTCCAAGACCTGCCGTAGATGCTGACTATGTTCCTCTTTAATTCATGAATAAATTAGTATGTCGTCGATGAATACTATCACGAATTTATCCAAGTAAGGTCGGCACACACAGTTCATTAAGTCCATGAACATTGCAGGTGCATTAGTCAAACCAAAGGGCATCACCAGAAACTCGTAGTGGTCGTAGCGAGTTCTGAATGTCGTCTTCGGAATATCTTCCTCCTGAATTCGCAGCTGATGGTACCCCGACCTTAGAACAATCTTTGAGAAGTAGCTCGATCATTGCAGTTGATCAAATAAGTCGTCGATTCGAGGTAGGGGATAACGGTTTTTGATAGTGATCTTGTTCAGTTCTCAGTAGTCTATGCACATGTGGAATGATCCGTCCTTCTTTTTTCACGAACAAGATCGGTGCTCCCCAAGGTGAGAAGCTTGGTTTGATGAATCCTTTGCTCAGCAGTTCGTTCAGTTGACTGGATAGTTCCTGCATTTCAGCCAGTGCTAAGCGGTATGGGGATTTGGCTATGGGGGTGGCTCCAGGGATTAAGTCGATTCTGAACTCGACTTGGCATACGGGTGGGATTCCCGGAAGGTCTTCTGGAAATACATCGGGAAAGTCACAGACCTCTGGAATATCTTTGATGTCTTTCACTTGTTGTTTCTTATCCACGACATGGGCTAAGAAGGCGTGGTATTCCTTGCATAGATATTTCTGAGCCTTGATGCAGGAGATGATTTGTAGATTCATGCTGGGTTTGTCGCCATAAATGATGAGGTTTTTGCTATTTGGTAAGTTAAGGCGAACGACCTTTTCGTAACACAGAATATCGGCATGGTGAGGACTTAACCAATCCATGCCAATGATAACGTCAAAGCTACTTATCATGACCGACATAAGGTCGATTCGGAAGGAATGATTGTTTAGAGTTAGTGTGCATCCTACGAATATATCTTTAGTGCTTTATGTCTTTCCATTGGCCTTGGCCATTTCTACGGTGAATGTTTCATTTAGTGTTTGGGGTTTCTGTTTGAGTAAGTGTTTAAACTGGTGGCTCACAAAGCTTTTCTCCGCACCACTATCAAATAGTATGCATGCATATGAGTTGTTTAGGAGGAACGTACCAGTAACCATGGTGGGATCCCTCATGCCCTATTGCTAGAACCCTTCCCACACCTCCACTATTTCTATTTTGTGCCTTTGGGCAGTCCTTCTTGAAATTCCTGGTCTCATCGCAACCGTAGCATGCGCGACTCACCCCACCATTTGTGGCTTGGGTGGTTTATTGTGCTGGTGCTTTGCAGAAACGGGTCGTGTGCCCCTTCTTGTTAAAATTGTTACATTGTATGTCTCTACAGGCTCCGTGGTGGTGGTAATTTCACTTGTCGCATTTCAGAAGAGTTCCAGTATATTGCTTGGCTGGTGCAGGGGCAGTAGGGGCGGTGAGGGCATGGACGGTCACCGTTTGTTGTTTCTTGGCCGATTCTTGAGCGGGTTGGCTTTTCTTTTTGTTCCAAAACTTCCTCTTATGGTCACCCCCTTTTGGTTGTTCGGGCGTGGGGGTTATAATGCCTTGACGAACTCTCTGATCGACAAGAGTTTGTGCCAGACGCTTGCCACTGTCGAGGGTGCTCGGGTTGGCGGATATGAACATCCCCTGGATCTGAGGGGATAGTCCCCAAATGTATCGTTCCACTTTCTTGGGCTCTGGGGTGACCATCCCCGGGCACAGAGTTGCCAGTTAGTTAAAGCGGGAAGTGTAGGTAGCAATATCCGAGCTCTTCATAGAGTGTTTCCACAGTTCCTGTTCAAGCTTTTGCATCTCTCTCCTTGGACATTATTCCTCGAGCATCATAGTTTTCAGGTCCTCCCAACTCATGGCATTCGCAACCGCTAGTGTCAAAGTTTTAACGTGGTTGTTCCACCACGACAAGACTGAGTCCGCAAATGTACATGAGGCATATTTTACCTTGAATTCGTCAGGACATGCGCAGATTTCGAAGATGGACTCAGTCTTTTCAAACCATCTTGTTAGAGTAATGAATCCGCCATCGCCATGGTAGGTTCGAGGCTTGCAGTCATGAATTCTTTGTAGGAGCAAATCCGTTGGTGCCCCTGGTTGTCACCATGATTGGAACTGCCAATCCCGTTCCCGCTGCCATTATCGTTTCCGTTGGTGCCGTTACTGCTGATTTGGGCCATGGCAGCAGCCACAACGGCTGTTACAACAGCCTGGAAAACAGCATAGTCCATTGGTGGAGGTGGTGGTGGCAGTGGTGTAGTTGTTGCGGCGTTGACGACACGTCTTCTAACTCTTCGTGGTGACATCCTTCTTCCCTAAAGTTTTAGATGTGGGATAATGTTAAGTCTTTAAGAATGGCCATGAACCAGACATTATCGTAATGAAATGCCTTGATTATGTGTGTATTAAGTCTTATTGTTATGGAAATTTGCAAGCAATTCATGAATGGAAATTACTATAAGAAGTAACCAATTGCATAACAAATAACACACCCAATGAAATAAAATGCACACAAATTTCATTGATAATTGTAGTGCTAGTACATAGTTTGTGAAAATTGACTTTTAGGAAGGTCTACAATACATCAAGAGAAATTTTGGCGGCATAACGACCCCTTGAATAGTGTACTCAATTACTCACAGGGTCGTATCTAAATGCAGAAGACCTAGACCATAACAAATGCGAGTAGTATGGGCCCTACTCGCGGCGGGTGATCTCATGTGGCCCATGGGATGAAGTCGAGGCGCCCTGTATCTCTGCTATCCGACATTCAACTACAATCACCCTTTCTTCGAGAGCTGAGTGCCTCTCCTGGTACTCTCTCACTTCCGCTCGAGCGGTGGTAAGGTCCTCATAGAGACTGTCAATGAGATGGCATGTTCGGGGGTAGTCCCTCTCTAGTAGTCGAGTGCGTGCTTCAGTGGCCTCAACAACGACCACCATCTCCATGATCCGATTCGCTGATTCCCTGGTCTGGTCTCCGAGGTGTGTGATTCGCTGAACCATAACCGGGAGGGCGCTCTCTGCCGTTCTCCTGTGACTGAGGTTATAGAAACCTCGCTGCATGCCGTATGGCGAACGTTGACGTTGCTGCCTGCTCTACCTTTCCAGGTCCTCCGCCCAACGGGGCGTGGGTCCCTGGTATCCCATACGATGCGCGGGAACTCGAGCGACGTAAGGAGGATTTATGACTTCAGACTCTGCGTCCGAGTCCTCCTATTCCTATTCCCCGTCTTCTTCTTCCTCCTCCTCTGGATCCTCTTCGGGATCCTCATCGGTTCTTCTTCCATTAGTTCCTCACGATCCTTTTCGGGATCCTCATCGGGTTCTTCTTCCATTAGTTCCTCAGGATCCTCATCGGGATCCTCTTCGATCCACCCACTATTTCCCTGGTTAGGGAAACAGGGGTCTCCGGGCGTGTAAAATCCTGCCATGAAGTCTGTGCGAGAATGGAGAGATGAGAAATACATAAAAGGCTTAAGTGTATGATTCTGTAGTATTCTAAATACTCCTATAGTATTTTAATCTTTATGTTTGATTCTAAAGTTTCTTGGCGTTCAGGGTTGGTAAGTTTTAGATTTATTGCCCACCACGACCATTCCTAAACACATGTTGGTCATATCTCGCATAAATATAGTTGATCAGGCTATATTTATCCCAGATATGATTACATAACTGTTTAGGCTTAACCATAGTGTTTCACTCCTCTAAATACTTTTATACGGTTCTTATTATGACACTATTTCTAGTATGTATGCATGTACGTATACTTTTTAGAAAAATACTATTATATTTTAAAGTATATGTCTTAATCAGAGTGTTTTAGCCCCATTGTATTTATACTTGTATATCTTACATGGTTTGATATACTTAGTTCACTATAAACAATGCTCTAATACAAATATATCACACCCCCAAACCAGAACGGCGGAAACGTCTAAGGGCGGATGACTTCATGTACAATATCATAACAATTGAGTAGTAGCGATCAAAACATTACAACCATTGTATTGGATATTTAATAAATTTAAATTGTACTAAAAACATTGTTTACATGATATCAAATACATATGACAAAAGTAAATACGTGATGCGACGACGTCCCATCCACCAAAAACTTATGTGGTTACCTGTTTACTGATTTCCTGAGAATACAAGTGATTTTGAAAAGTGTCAACAATTAAGTTGGTGAGTTCATAAGCGTTTTGTGTGAGAAGGATTTTGTAACTGTTTCGCGTAAAATGATAATGTATACTTCCAGAAAATCCAATATTTTCTTTAAAATGAATTGTAAGTCTTAATCCAAAGACTAAAAATGTAAGTAATGTTGTACTGAAAAGTACTGTTATGAAGTTTTATTTTTATATAAAACTACTTGAATGTATGTTAACCTCGTTGCAAGTCTTAAAATACCAAGACTAAAAATGTAAGTAATGCGGTACCGGAAAATAGGTTTTTGTAAGATGTATCATTTTGTAAAACTATTTGAGTGTACGCTAGCCCATAAACCAAATGTTTTGTTAATACCCTATGTGAGTTATTATAACCATACTAATACAACTAGTTGGCCTGAACGACGTTCTTCAGGCGTCGGAACTGTTACAACATTTGTCATCCTAGAATGGCCGGTTTAACTGTAGCTAACAGCTGAGGTGCGGGGCTGTCAATCCCATATACATCTATACACAAGTGTCACGCTCTCCCTACAAGAGACTCTAGTTATAATTCATGACTTAGGTGTGTACTCTGGTAGGTACGGTGAAGCCAATGTCTCACAACCAGTATCAACCGGTTTACGTCTATTGTACTGAAAATTCGTTATCTTGTAAACAAATAATTATACCTTTAAATAATTATACGTTTCTTCTGAAATGAAAGTGTAGTTTTGTGACTCCCAAACTATACCAATTATAGTTTATCTAGTTTGTTTGTTGAGACTATTTATATAATATTTTATATAAATACAAAATTGTTATCTTGTCTGTTGTCAAAATGTATGGTCAAAACATTATATTTTTGGGTTGTAAACCACAACATAGTGAAATAACTAGAATGTACTCCTTTTTGTTGGAAAAGCTATATTTTGGTAAAAAGCTTCAAATACCATGTAGTTTTACAGATCATAATTTTTCTTATGATTTTTATAACATAGACTATGTTTTGTTTTACTAGTTTTGCATTCCAAAACTAATTTATCACAAATATTTGTACAAAAGCTAGTAATAACCATATCTTATGCAAATAATATCTTATATTCAACATAAAGATGAAAACATGCAAGTATTTGTGTGATGATCAAATTTTACTTGTATCCCCCCCTAAAACATGAAAAACTTGAAAATATGGGGGTATGAACTCACCTTGAGTGGATTTGTGGGTTGTTTGAAGAGATGGTGTGAAGATTTCCAAGCCTAAACACTTGAATGTCGTTGATGAACTTCCTTGGAAATGATCTTATCCTAAGAGTTTTAACACATAATAATGTGTGTAAATAGGATGAAACTAACATTAAAGTGTATAAAAACACTAGATTAACAATAAAATCTTACCAAAATACTAAGAACAAGCTTGGGGAATTTGAACTTGGAATATATTTGGTCTTGGTTCTTGAGAGATAAGTGAAGTTAACAGAAAGTAGAATGGAAATGGTGGGGATCTTGGGTGCTTCCTGTCGTGTTTAAGGAGGAAAGGTGATGGGACTTTTGCTTGGTTAACTGTTGGATAATTCTTGGATATTTTTTGGGTAATTGCGTGGGATACTGCTGGGTGAACTTTGCATGGGAAAAGGGTGAAATATCTATTCATAAAGTCAACCTCCTTATCTTTTCTTTATCTTGACCGAAAACCCACTAAAACTCCCTAGTATGACCGAAATCACATGTGATTTCGGTCCTAGGCATGGTTTGACCAAGTGATTTCGGTCCTAGTGATTCCATGTGATTTCGGTCTTGGGGTCATCCACTAAAGGGTGATTTCGGTCCTAGGCCAACCAAAATCACTAGGTTGGTGGGGGTACTAGGCTGAAATCTCCAAAGCAATGTGTAATTCATGATTGGTTCCAACTATTTTTCTTGACTTGACTTGCTATAACTTGTTGATTTTCAAGTGTTTATTACGAATATGATTTACAAAGTATATATATATATATATATATATATATATATATATATATATATACTAATACAAATAATGCCCTTTTGACTTTCAAAGTTTTATTGCGACAATGTTACATTGTGAATTCATTTATACATAGTTACAATTTAGACCTTACTTGTTCCAAAATTTTTCAGTTGTCACATAAAGTCTCTTTTTCGGTCACGTTAGTCATGTCATCCCTTTGGTTCGATGTGTCGTGAATTTACTTTTCATGGATAATGTCATGCTCCAAGTTTCCGTCAAGGTTTTGCTGATGATTGGTTGGTGTGTTGTTGGGTTCGAAAGTCTCACCTAGATCATCAAATTGGCCCGGTTCAACATGTGAATCAAAAGGATCTATCTCGTCACGTGTATGAGTCAGTTTGTCAAAAGGGAACTTGTTTTCAGATAACCTCACATCTCTTGACACAATTATCCTCTTGTTTTTAATGTCATAAATTTTGTAACCTTTCGTTCTATGTGGATACCCCAAGAACACTCCTGGTCTCCCCTTTCCTCGAACTTATCCATATTGGTGATAGTGTTTCTATAGTAAGCAAGACAACCAAAAACCTTCATATGATCATAATCAGATTTCTGACTGAAAGGAACCTGAAAAAGGGTTACATTTTTGATAACCTTTGAAGGAATTGATTGATGATAAAAGTTGTTGTTAAAATAGATTCTCCCCATAATTATTTTGGTAAATTGGCTTTGAACATTACAACTGTAGAAGTTTCAAGCAAATGTCTATGTTTTCTTTCCACAACTCCATTTTGTTGTGGGGTGTGTGGACAAGTAGTTTCAATTAAAATCACATGTCCGTTGTAAAATCTTTGCATGTCGTTTGAAGTGAATTCACCACCATTATCACTATGAATTCTTTGAATAGTTTTTCCGAATTGAGTTTTTATCATGTTGTGAAAACTTATTAGGCAATTGTTGGCTTCATGCTTGAATTGTAAAAAGGAAACCTAGACAACTCTACTAAAATCATTAACTATGGTTAAAAAATAACTTGCACCAGATAGAGATGGAACACGATATTTACGCCAAATGTCACAATGTAAAAGCTCAAAAAAATTATTGGTTTTAATACTACTATGCAAAAAGGGTAATCTAGAATGTTTTTCCTTGGAACAAGAATCACATAGTTTATCGAAAGAACCATTTCTAAAAAATCTATTTGAGTAAGTTCATCACCAGACCAAATACTACTAAGCGGTTCCGGTTCTACTAAAAAGTGTGTTATCTAAGAAGGTGTTCGAAACCAGAATTGGTCCGAACTAGACTGGAATTGAAAACCAAATAAGCCGTAAACTAAAAATCAAAAACCGGACCGAATACCACTAACCAATTCCGGTTCTATTTTTCGGTTAAAATATTCATCCCTACATTGCGTTAACTACGTTTTATGAAATTTTGGAAACTATGGACTTTCATTTGGCACCCTTTTTCTTAATGTCTTATAATTCATAGTTTTCTAAACTTGAAGGACTATTCATATAACTTTTGAATATTAGCCCTTGAAGGAAAGCTTCCAGCCATTCAATCGGTAGTCAACAACAAGAAGCACTTCTTCCTTCTCCTTTTGTCTTATCAACCCACCCAACCCCACCCCCACTCACGCGTGGCTCCAACTAAGTATGGCCACAGATCCTAAAGCTCAAAGATCCTTATCGTCGTCACTTGTCTCTCACCTTCATCTCCATTCTTGAAACTTTTTGAGTTTTGACTCACACAAGAGTCCAATTCCTCTGGATTACCCACAAACATTTTTCATAAATATTCCCTTGTCAATTCAAACCTAGACCCACTTGTTCAAATTCCTCAACCTTCGTAATTTTTACTTCACCCAAAATCAGAGGTTTACTAGCATGAATTCTTTAATTAAGACGTTAAAAAACAACGACTTGTCAAAGGTAGTAGAGATGAATATGGCTGATTCTTGGATACTGCAGCAGATTAACTGCAATCGTCATTTTTGGCTCATGTTTGGTGTCTTCTTCTGTGAAAAATAATGACGGTAAAAACCCTAAAAATCTTTATTTAGATAGTGGGTGCTCGTCTTTTTTTCTCTGTTCTCCTCTGGTTTCATATTCTTACATTAATACACGTATCTTCTTCAACTTTATATTATATAGTTTCTTAAGCAACTTTTGGGGTCAAGAAAAGCTGCAGCCATGCTTAATCCCAAATCAGGATCTCCTTCTGGTGATGAAGATGCTCGTCATCGCTATGTTGAGACCGACCCAACTGGTCGATATGGTCGGGTATGATGACTACTTTGATGGGTCATTCTTGCAATTGTTTCTTTTGATTGTTAAAGTAGTGGTGAATTTTAAGCCCTAGAATTTGATTATGTGGAATTTCATCATGTGATGGGCTTCTATAAAGATTTTAGAAATGGAATTCCAAAATGGAGTTCTAATCCATTGAGGATTTTTACGTTTGATTCCTTTAGGAAGAATGATGAAAGTAGTCATCTTTGATGTTATTTGATGCCGCAAAATGAAATTTTGATGCAATCTTTATAAAATGAATGGCCTTTTTGGACTTAAAACTCTTGCATATGAGAAAATAATCTAATCTTGATGATCGTTGAACAATTTGGTGGTTTAAATTGATCTGTAAATGATAGAGAAACTAGTGGCAGAGGTTTTTTTTTGTTTTTATTTGTTTACACTGCAAATTTCTTTTCAGAGCATGCACGTGCATACCCTGCACAGACCATGTATGATGACAATGGTCTTTTGGTTTCTTGATTCACAGTGATTTTTAAATTTTTATTTATATTTTTTATGAGCAGTTTAAGGAAGTTCTTGGAAAAGGTGCAATGAAAACTGTATACAAAGCCATTGATGAAGTTCTTGGAATGGAAGTTGCGTGGGGCCAAGTGAAGCTTAACAACTTGCTCAGATCTCCTGAAGACTTAAAACGTCTCTACTCAGAGGTTCACCTTCTTGGCACCCTCAATCATGATTCAATCATCAAATTCTACACCTCATGGATTGATGTGGATCGAAGAACCTTTAATTTCATTACTGAATTGTTCACTTCAGGAACCCTCAAAGAGTAATCTTTTCTTTATCACACTAATTATCAATACATTTTCCTTCTTTTGCTAATTCTTTATGTGTATGTATGAATGTTCAGATACAGGAAGAAATATAATAAAGTGGATATCCGGGCCATAAAGATTTGGGCCCGCCAGATTCTCTCGGGCCTGATTTATCTTCATGGGCATGACCCTCCTGTGATCCATAGAGACCTTAAATGTGACAATATTTTTGTAAATGGGCATTTGAGTCAAGTAAAGATTGGTGATCTTGGCCTTGCAGCTATTCTTCGTGGCTCTTTTAGAGCACATACAATCATTGGTACATCTCTATAGATACAAATATTAAGATATGGGTTAATTTCAACTTATTTATGCTAAAAAAAAACATATTAACATGTGAAATTATATCAGGCACACCAGAGTTCATGGCACCCGAGCTTTATGATGAAAACTATAATGAATTAGTTGATGTCTACTCATTCGGAATGTGTGTATTAGAAATGCTAACTCATGAATATCCATACAGCGAATGTACAAATCCTGCACAAATTTACAAGAAAGTAACATCGGTATGATTCCGATTTTGATTACATAAGTAATAAATTTTGTATAAAAATAAATTAAAAAACTCACGTCCATGGGTTTATAATCTATTTCAGGGCAAACTTCCACGGGCATTCTATAAAGTGAAAGATCTAGAAGCTCAATGCTTCATTGGAAAGTGTTTGGTGAATGTTTCAAATAGGTTGTCTGCTAAAGATCTAATGCTTGATCCGTTTCTAGCAATGGATGAAGTCGGGTTGTTATCGGTATCTAAATATGTTCATCAGAAACCGTTTATGAATGATGAGATTGAAATTGAGAAGCTGAGTTTGGGTGGGAATCCGCCACGAACCAACATGTCAATTGCTGGGAAATTGAATCCGGATGATGATACCATTATTCTTCGGGTGCAAATTGCAGATAGAGAAGGTAATTTTCACCATCCTTTTCAACTTCATTTTATCTTAAGCATCAATAGATTCATGAGGAGAAAGGGCAAAAAGGTATTTTTATCAAAGATTTGATGGTTGGGCCTTTAAGTTAGACGGTTCAGGGGCTAAAAGAATGATGAAATATTGTTTTAGGGAGGGAAAATGCAACATATGAAACCAATGGACGATTTCGATAAAAAGTGATAAACCGTAAGGAGGGTTTTTGTAATTTAGTAGTCTAGACATTATTAAGTGAATTATAATATTTAATTTCTTGCAAGGATGATCCTTAAAACACAGTTTCGTTATAATATGTTATTATTAAGCTTTATAAAAGTTATAATCATAAATATTTGAAAATTTACAAAAGCAAACAAAATGACAAGAATTATTAAAAATGCATCGTTGTAATTTAACAACTGGAATAAATAATAATGAAAAAATGCATCGTTTTGATTGATTATTGTGTATGTAGGTTCTGTGAGAAACGTGTACTTCCCGTTTGATATATTACACGATACAGCGGATGAGGTGGCGTCTGAAATGGTTAAGGAGCTTGAGATCACATATTGGGAGCCTTTGGACATTGCCGATATGATTGAGGGAGAAATTTCCGCTCTTGTACCCACTTGGAATAGTGATCAACATACACATATCCTTAATCTCAATCATGATGAAGATGATGATCACAACCATCCATTCCGATCTCTATCTTCTTCCTCATCGTCTCAATTATCATTCTCCGGGATGACGGATTCCCGCCAGACGGATGGAATGGCATCGAGTGGTGATTGGTTGCAAGGTATGCTTTATAATGCGAACGGGCAATGATAAAAAAATCTTCAACTGCCCGTTAGCGTCAGTAATAAATCTTTATGACCCGTTTGTTACACTGAACAGGACAGAACATGAACATGACGGCATGTATGATATTTTGCATGCATTGGATTGGAACTAAGATTAATGTCATTAAGACAAAAATTGCATTTTTTTGTCATACCCAAAAAAGGCGAGACAAAGATAGTTTTAGAGTGTTAGGAAAAGGGTCGCAAAGATCCCTATCAAGCCTCCCACCGACAAATAATAGAGAAATTAGAACAAAAGAATATACGTGGAAAACTCCAAATACCGAATAAAAAACACAAGCCTCTAGAGAAAGAAATTCACTATATGATAAATTATTACAATAACATAGACTAATCTTTCAAACCTTATAATTCATTCACACTCCAAATTTAGAGCGCCTTCAAAACTATTACGATCATATTATAGTTTTTGTGGGTTTTTCATTTTAATAATTACATATTTGATCAAAATGCCACAGATATCACATGACTCGTGCTTAAAACGAAAGGCTAGAGGGGTTTTTTTAAGACATTTCAAATAGATGGTTTTGTAAAACAGTTTAATTGTTTATAAACTGAAGTTGAATTTTTTTATAAAGATAAGTATTTGTTAAATAATTGGGCGAGTATGAATAAAAAACACAAACCTCTAGAGAAAGACTTTCACTATATGGTAAATTATTACAATCACATAGACTAATCTTTTAAACCTTATATTTCATTCATACTCTCCAAATTTGGAGCGCCTTCAAAACTATTACGATCATATTATAATTTTTGTGGGTTTTTCATTTTAATAATTACATATTTGATCAAAATGCCACCGATATCAAACATGATTCGTGCTTAGAAGGGGTTTTCTAAAACATTTCAAATAGATGGTTTTGTAAAACAGTTTAATTATTTATAAAAAGAAGTTTAAAAAATTAAAAACATAAGTATTTGTTAGATAAAGTTAGTAGAAAATATAACAAAAGAAACCTTTTTAAAAGGATTATGAATTGTAGATGTTCTTACAAAGCTTGTCCCGTCATGTGTAACAAACGTACATATCAGAACCATCTTTATGATCTAAAATGCTACCACAAAAACATATGGTCTTGCAGATCACTTATTTGATGACACAAGTTCTCAAGGGTCATTAGTTTCAGGAACATATTCAAATTTGAGTTACGTTTCACCCGAAGATCACAACGAATATAGCCCTAAAAACGGGACCCACAACTCTACTAGGTTCAGTCATGAAGACGAAGCTTCAAAAAACCATGAAAAACGGTCAATTGTCACGGTTGACTCTCATAAAGCTTCAACATCTAAAGCTAGCCCAGGTGCTAGACCCCAGCTAACAAGAAACCGGTCATTGGTTGACATGAGAAGTCAACTGCTCCATAGATCTTTGGTAGAAGAGGTGAGTAAAAGGCGTCTGTCTAAGACCGTTGGGACCGTGGAAGATGTTGGGTTCCAGGCACCCGTTGAGAGTTCAAAGTCACGGCTCGGGTGGGGTCAGCGGCTCAGGCTCAAAGGAAGAAGGGTTTAATTGAGGCTGAAAAAGGCTTATTGTTAGTATATGTGTGTTTTGTGTAAGGAGATCACTTGCTTTGTATAAAAACTATGAAATCCACAGTAATGTATAAATAATGTTACATAAAGGACAGGTGATTAAAACATTATTGCCTCTAATTCAACTATTTTTTATTTGGGAAAAAGAATTTACCATGAGAGGTGGTAATTTCATTTCAAATTGTGAATATACTTAAAACCCATATTTGTGTTGTGATGATAATTTGGATCCATTATATTTTATAGCCTATAGACAGGTTGGTTTTGATTGTATTTTATCTTTAAAATAATAATTAAAAAAGCAGTTTAAAAGAATACAAGTAAAATAAGTAGAAATTGTTTTTTTGTTGTACAATATTATTAGTATTACATTATTATTTTAATATATATAGAATTCAAAAAAGAATTTACAAATCTGGCATGACCCATTTCAACGGGTACTAGAATTGTAGTTTTTTGACATTATCCAATTTCGACTCCTCTAGTAGTGAAATGACACCATGAAAAGGGGGTTTCTAAAATCTTGATAAAAAGGTTAAATAGTTGAGATTCTTTGAATTTTGGCTCCTTAACTATTTCTCGTGCTGACACAAAGTCTTTGCTTTTAAAATTTAAATTCAAAGGACTGTCTTTTTCGGTTATGTCCAATAAGACAACACATGGGGTGGGTCTTTTAATCTTGAAAATGGTCCATTTCATGGTAAATAAAGTATCATTTATATAACTATATTACATAATATATTAGTCAATACGACGTCATAGCTTTACATTACATATTATGATTGGTTTTTTTTTTTTTTTTTTTTTTTTTTTTTTTTTTTTTTTTTTTTTATGTTAGGGTAAAGTGTAGGATTTGATGCTTCGTATGATATGTAACGAAGATTAAATGAATGAATATAGATGCATAGTGTAAAAGCTATTCTAATAGGATCAAATCAAATCAAAAGAAAGAAAAATTATATATATATATATATATATATATATATATATATATATATATATATATATATATATATATATATATATGTTTAGGTTCTATGGAAAACAAAAAACCCTAAAAATAAAAAAAAAATGCCTAAAAAAAATACTTAGAGATCACAAAACTTTTTTTTGACTTCTTTTATGAAAAAATCGCAGCTTTTAGTATAAAATCGTTCAAATTTTTTTTGAAAAAAAAACCAATTTTTTTTATAAAAAAAATGATTTTTTTTTCAGCGATTTTATACTAAAAGCTACGATTTTTCTATAAAAAAATTAAAAAAAAAGTTTTGTGATCTCTAAGTATTTTTTTATGCATTTTTATGATTTTTAGGGTTTTTTAGGGATTTTTTGTTTTCCAAATAACTCTTCCCTATATATATATATATATATATATATATATATATATATATATATATATATATATATATATATATACTTGCACCACATGCATTTGAAACCTTCATTACTTTTCAATTTCTTTCTAATAATTATTATAATTTGGTTAATAATATTAAATTAATGCAAAAACTAAATTCTAATCATAAAGTAACTAAACTACAATATTAAAATATCATATTTTACTTCTATTTATAAAATTATGACTTTAACTTTTAAACATATTATAGTTAATTTATTAGTTTAGATATGTTGTCGTATGTGAACAATTGTCATTTTAAAGTCACAACCTTTTGTATAATTTATGATTTTATGCAAAATAGTTAAATTGTTAATTTCAATGTAATGTTTTAAACGGTTAACTTAAATCAAAATTTCAGTTAAACTTGAAAAAAATCGAGAGACTATTTTATAAATAGTTAAAAGCTATAAGTTATAGTGTTAAAACATAAATTGTAATCCTAAATTAACAAAAAAAAAAACCATGAAACTATTTTTTGGAATTTTCAAATAAGTAGCTTAACAATAACTTACAATAAGAATAGTTAAAAGTAATATTATATAAAAAATTATAATGTTATCTTTAAAAACAAAAAACAATGTTTGTTGTTTTAAATAATTACAATAAAAGAAACTAACAATATTCATCAAATAAATTTTAAAATAGTTAAATTTCTTAAACCAAATTAAAATAATTAAGAGTTTACAAATACGTTATTTTAAATAACTTACAACAACATTAGTTAAAAGTGACATTATATAGCAAAATTATATTGTTAACTTTAAAAATAAAAACAATGTTTGATGTTTTAAATAATTACAATGATATATAAATTAAAATCTTAAACAAAAAAACTTTTTAAAATTAATTAATCATAACAACAAATATAAATATCATTAAACCGTATATTATATTTAATTTTATTCATGAGTAACCTGCATATAGAGGTCATTGAAACAATTAAGATTATACAATTTTAAAAGATGTCTACATTATCATATGTAACACCCGCAGATTCGGGCTTGTCAATTAAGATATAATAAGCGTTAAAAATATTTTTTTTATATATAAAAGATTATCTAGGATAAATAATCTTAACCAAAGTAATAGTTAGAGTTAACAATTGTAACCTAATTGACGTAATAAAGAATAATTATTTGAATATTATATGTTTCATGATTATTATAATATAATAAAATAAGAAAAATCAGTCGAATCGTCTGTAAATCGTAAAAACAAGTGCGCCAAAACATATATATTATTATATATTTATGAAGTATACGTCGTCCCGATCCCGAAAATATAAATTTCGTCGAAATCCGAATCCGTATGAATTAGATATGATTTTTATAAGATATAAAAGTCAGCCGCGCACAACGAATGTATGACGTAAAAAGCTACGAAGAGAATGGTTGACTTTTATATAATGCGACCAAAATGAAAATCATAGTACTCCTTAAAATAGGAATTTTGAGAAAAAGAGTGTCAAAAACGAAGTCCGTACGAGAGAGTTATGATTTTAGCAAAATCATTTAATTTTATAAAAAAATGGACAAAAATATAAATTCAAAATTAGCCGACGGAGTCTAAACGAAAGTTGTAGATCTCGTCGATAGCTACGTGTGGATATAAAGAACGTCAAAAACGGAGTTCGTATGAACGAGTTATAATTTTTAATAGCATATTTACGCATTAAAATAAAGTGTAAATCATATATACGTATACATATATATACATATGTATATATCGTTAGAAAGATATCGATGATGCAGTCGTTATAAGACTAGTGTTGAGTACTTTCGACAATAGTTTAGTACAAATATCATTAAATCTATTTAAAATAGTATTATAAAGGGTGTTTAGTCATTTATATAACTATAAGGTCATTAAGTAACTACGGAGGGTACTTTTTGAAAATTCAATCATTATAAATAAGTGCCTCTAGCTCTCATATTTCTTGCACCATTCTCTTGATTTAAGAGTCTTTCCCTTCTTATCCCCCGAGCATTTCGGTCCCTCGTGATTCGACTTCTCTTTCTGTAGTTTTAGTATAGTAAGGTAAGCGCTGAAGCGCTGCAAGAATCTTTCTTAGAAAGATTCAGCGACAAAGTTCTGTCCCTGCAGAGCCCGACTCCTAGCAAAAACCCCCTTGTAAGTAAGTTATGTTTACCCTATTTTAAATATAGCTTATATTTAAAATTAGTAATGCTATTATGAACTTATAATAAATATTTGGGCTATTATTATGACTTATATAAGTGTCGTTATAATATCTTTTTAACTATTCGCGGTACGGAGAATCTGGTTTAAAGGGCCGCATAGGGTTGTTGGATTTCAGAAGTGCTATATGCCAAAATGGTCCTGCCCTCCGGTGTTTTATGTCTGGCCCCTGTCTGTACATAGTGGTTGGAAAATATTGTTTAAACACTTATATAATAATAATAATGCTAAGACTAATAATTAGTCATGGTAAATATTAGACTAAAATCTAGTGGTAATAATACTAGGTTTCGTCGAAGGAAATTATATTGTTAAGAAGCGAAATGCTGTCCGAGTTTGGAATCATCACTTTAACAAGTGAGTGCATAGTTACTTTCATCTTACACATAGATATGAAGTATTTTATATAAATTACGTGCTATGTGTGCATATTATTTGAATACTTGCTTTATATGCTGGATGAACGATTTTATACATGTTTTAAATAATTTAAACAGTATATGTATTTTATATCTACAAATATGTTGGGTAAAACATGGATAGATGAATGATGAGAGATGAAAGATGATACGAGTGAACATTGGCAGCCTAACAAATAACATCGGCAACTATGGACTTAGTGCCTATCGAATAAACATTGGTAGCTATGGACTTAGTACCTGTTAGATAAACGTTGGTAGCTATGGACTTAGTACCTGTTAAATAAACGTTGGTAACTATGGATTTAGTACCTATTAGCTGAACACTGGTAGCTATGGATTTAGTACCCGATGAATGAACTTTAACAGCTATGGAATTAGTGCTTTACGAACAAGCATTGACAACTATGGACTTAGTGCCTATCATATAAACCCTGGAAGCAATGGGCTTCGAAATGAACGAATGCATGATAGATGATTCTTAGGGTAGATCCTTAAGAGTAAGGAAGATAATGAGGATGGGTAATTGGGTTGATTGTTTGATGTTTAAACATAATAATTAAATTATTGTGGGTTGAAAACCCTATGTACTCACCAGGTTTCCCAACCTGACCCACTGAAGCTTATTTGTATCACATGTGTCGATATGAAGCTACTTTACACTGAGGGATTTAAAAGAGATGTAGAACACTAGTGTAAATGAATTTAAGATCTGTTTATGCTTATGTTTATGTATTGACGATGACATCCCAAATGTTTTAAAATGGATAAAAATACATTTCTTCGGAAATGCTTTGATAACGTAGTTATCATGTTTTTCTGGGAACAAATTCTGCAACGTTTTTATTAAAAGAGGCACTCTGATTTTTATAAAGCATAAACAAAATCGGTCTTTTCTGGCCGTGAAAATAGGGATGTCACATCATATAATTCAAAACAAACAATGTTTCTACCAACTTATTATAAGATTTATTATATAAGAGCTAACAACAATGTCATTGATATATTAAAAAAACATATATTTGTAAATATTTCAAATATATTGTTGTATTCTACGCAACGCGTGGGTATTCGCCTACTATATATATAATAAGGTCAATCAACAGGTATATGTTATAAAAAATAAATAATATAATTCATAGGGTGTTTACAGGATTGTACCTTAAAGTGGTAATTCGGTTGTAGTGTTGTACCATCCCAAGTAAGGATGGAAATGGGACGGGGACAAGCGGAGTTTACCATCCCTGTCCCCATCCTCAAGTGCCTAATCTTGTTCCCATCCTTGATGGATGCAAGGAATTTAATCTCATCCCTTTTAGATATTGAGCTTTTCCCGACCCATTTCCGATCTATCAACATAAAAAATTCAACTTATGCAAAAAAATAATTTTAAGTTTAATAAGCGATCAAAACCAGAGACCATGTTCAAATTGAATTTACATCAATCAGAAAGTTTAACAAGCATCAAAACGAGAAGTGATTTGGTATATGGATCGTCGAACGAAATGACGATTGATGAACTCTTGGAATTGGGAACATAATTTGGTATACAGACTTTTACTCTGATGGTCTATGAAACATCCCAAAATACAGACCAAAAAATTCTTTTTAAAATCATTTATAACAAAACCATAAGTCATCCATCATCATAAAGAAAACCATAAATCATGTATCTCAGAAATCGTATCAAATACTGTATCAAAATCATATGAGAAAATATCAGAGTCTAAACATCCCAGGCTGAAACTGTGGTGTGTGCCATGTGATCATCCCGAGCCCTTCCCCTTGCTAGTGAAAGTACCTGAAACCAAAACTGAAAACTGTAAGCACGAAGCTTAGTGAGTCTCCCCAACTACCACATACCATACACATATCACATAACATATCTTGGGCCCCACCCCTGCAATATCGAGTAAAGCTCGGCATCGGGCCCCGCCCGACATCGAACCCTATTCGGCATCGGGCCTCGCCCGACATCGAGCCCCGCCCGACATCGAGCAGTTCTCGGCATACATATACATATCAACAACATATAACATAATCACATAACCCTAGCATGAAAACATTCCTTGGGCCCCGCCCGACATCGGACCGAGATCCAGAAACATACTAACATTCCTCGGGAACCGCCCCGACATCGGACCGGAGTCCGGAACATACTATCATAACATATTAACTAGACATTCCTCGGGCTTGCCCCGACATCGGACCTAAGCCTGAAACACATAACACATAACAAACACATGCAAGAATCACAAAGACATCAAGCATACAAGCATTCCTCGGGACCACCCCGACATCGGATCGGAATCCGGAAAACATATAAACCTACTTCGGGCCCCGCCCAACATCGAACCGCAGTCCGGAACTTCTACTATCTAAACGGGCCGGCCTTGGTGCCTTAGACTCGTTCCTACTGGAGAAAACTCACCTCGCAAAGCTGTCTGCAAAAACTCGCAGTGAGGATTATCTGATAGTTGCTCCAACGACTCCCCGACTATCAATATCACAATAATACTTAGTCAAAATCTGATAATCCTTCTCAGGGTAAAATGACCATTTTACCCCTGGTCAAAGTCAACATCCTGGTCAAGGTCAAAGTCAAGGTCAACTCCCAGTAAACCCCAACTCGTCGAGTCATCTCCCAACTCGGCGAGTTCATGAACAATTCAGACTCGTGGTCAACTAAGTCAACTCGTCGAGTCCCTTTCCAGACTCGTCGAGTTCTTCCTGTCATAACATCGGGACATATCGCTTCAACTCGTCGAGTCCCTCCTTGGACTCGTCGAGTTCTTCATCTTCCGAGTCCTAATCTTGTCCAAATCACTTAGTCATCTCCAAAACTCAATGGTTTTACTCACAACCAGAAAAGGAGTTAGGGTTCACAACCCGGCTCGTCGTGTAACATCTCGTTTAAAATAGAATGATTAAATAATAAACCCGGAACCCCGAGAAGTAATTTTATTATTATTTTAGATTATTATAGCCCAAAAACAAATAATAATTATCGGGATGTTAGTTTCGGGGGTTAAAGGGTAATCTCGGGATTTATTTTGCAAGGATTTTAGAAGTCAGGGGGTGTTTGGTATCATTTGGACTTATCATGAAAGGATTTTTGAAATGGAGGGATGTTAGGTAAACTTCGAACTTGATTTGAAATGAAATTCAGAAGGCAGGGTATAAATGGTAAATATTGGACTTTGTTTGAAGAGATTGGGAATGGGAGGGACCAGTTCTGCCATTTTTGTTATAAGTTTGCATGGAGCCGGGTATTTAACTGTTCTATAGTCTCATCCTAACCCTAACCCTAAGAGAAAGGTGCAACCGCCACCCTTATACCCTCCTCTTACCTTCAACCGCCGCCACCTCCCTTCTCATCTTTCCGATCAGCTAAGGCCGCCAAGGGGAAACCGCTGTCGACCTTCGTTCTTCTCCACGTCGGGATAGATCAAGATCATCGTGAAGAGGAGGGCCGAATGTCACTGTTCCATTAGAGCCGCTGCTTCGCCATCATGACGTCCGCTCCCCGTTGCGCCGGTGAAGTGCCTCAGTCTCGCCCGTCGCCGTCCGCCAACCCACTCCACTGTTGCATTGCTGCCGCCGCCGCCGACGAAGAACATCAAGATTGACACCATCACGTTACAGAGGCCGGAGGAGCATAAACGTGGCTGTCACTGTCGTGGTTCTCGGGTGTAGACGCATAGAGTTGTTTCCGCTGCTCCGGCCGTTCTGTTTGCTGCTACGTCACCACCACCGCTCCAAGCGGCTGAAGAGTTGTTGCCGCTGCTCCAGCCGCTGCTGCCGCCTCGAGGACAGCCATGGCGGGTGTATATGCTGCTGTATTGTGTTAATTCCGCGTGTGTGTGTCATGGGTAGTGTTCGTATGGCCATACTTCATGAGAAAGGCCACCACCACCACCGTGAGGTGGTGGCTGCCACCATCTACCACCGCCGGCCACCACAAGGGTGGCTGTGTGTGTGTTTACATATTAGTGTGTGTGTTTATTTCTGGAGTAAAGCATTGTATATTGTAATTAGCGAATAGTATAATAAAGAAAACTCATAACCACCACCGTAAGGTGGTGGCTGCCGCCTCCTGCTGCCACCAGCCGCCGTGTTGGGTGGCGGTGTGCTTGTTTGTGTTTGGATTCGTTTGAGATGCTTGGAAAATTTCTAGACAAAAATCATAACCACCACCCCGAGGTGGTGGCCGCCGCCGTGAGCCGCTATTGACCACCACTACCCGAGGTGGTAGTGGGTGGTGCCCGACTAATGAAACCCTAGTGAGCCTAATGAAACCCTAATGGGCCCAATGAAGCCCTAACTGACCTGAACGTCCAATCATGTTAGTAATGGGATAGTATTGGGTTGGAAACCCTAATTAGGGTTTGGAAAACCCTAGTGTCATGAAACCCTAATTTTGGGGATTTATCGGGACCCACACTTGAATTAATTACTAAACTAAAAATGTTAATTAATGGATTAAGTCCTTAATGGGTTAAGTAGGAACACTTAACCCTAATCATCATTTCATGTGAAAACCCTAATTTCACTTGGGCCTTGAGTTGGGCCTTCCTATTGGGCTTTGGTGATTGGACTATTGATGGGCTATCCAAGAACAAGTAAATGGACCAAAATAATTGGATGAGCTTTAGGATAAGGCCCATGTGAAGGACTTGGGCCCAATTTGGAAATTGGGCCATATGTGGGCCATAACTGGGCCTTGATGATTATGTGATATTGGGCCATGGGAATACCAAGAGTTTGGACTAGAATAAATGAATGGGCCTTAAGGAAAGACCATGTAGAGGTCTGGGCCCAATTTGGAAAATTGGGCCATATGTTGGGCTTTGGACCATTACTTGACTATTGGGCCTTTAGAGTGTGAGTTGGACCTTGGGCTTGGAACCCAATTATTAATTGGGTATTGTTTGATGTTGGCAGTTCGGGAATCTGTCAACCAGCAGCTGTTGTTGTGTTGATTATGATGGCATGTGCGGAATTAGAAAGATCTAGTGAATCATCATGTAAAATCAAGAACACAAGGAGTAAATAATTCTATGTAAGCTCATATTAGATCTAGAAAGGATATACAAATGGGTTTTTACACAATTTCTCTCTCTAGTCTAACACTCCAAATGGTTCCTTTACATAATGGGAGTCACTCACTTCCTATTTATAGGAAAGACTCAACCCATTTACACATACAAGAGGGTAAGCCTAAAACACTACATTCAAGAGTGACTTTGCACCCTAACAGCAGCTAGAGTTTTATCCGCGGGACTTCAGCAGTGCCAGGTGAGTTATCTTCACTATACTAAGGGGTCTAAGGCACCAATGCCGACCCATTGGATCTGATATCCTAGTAGTTGGTGATATGTGGAGTATGAGTTAGTTATGCATGCTAGTGCTATGCTAGTTGGGTAGATCTGTAGGACTACCTGTGTTACTGTTTGATTATCTGTATGTGCCATTAGCTGTATATGTAGACATGTTGTGTGGGTAGGGTTGAGGTTGCACTGCTTCGTGCGGTGACCAACAAACCCTGGAGTATGCTAGATATGAGCTAAGGGTCGGGAAGGCATACCAAACTCATACTGAGGACTCATTAGCATACCAGATACGAGCTGAGGACCGAGTGGTATATCAGACTCGTACTGAGGGCTTAAGGGTATTAGGGCATTCTAGTTGCGGGCTGAGAGCCAGGGGAGCATGCCAGACTCGCAATGAGGGTTGATCAGTTATATTTTAGTCTTAGGACTACAGGGGGCAAGCCAGTCATAAGGTGTGGGCTCAAGAGCAAACCAGACTTATGTTGTGGGCTCGGAAGCAAAACAGATGTGAACTGTGGGCCCGGAAGGCAAGCCGGAATCACACTGTGGGCCCAGGGGGTAATCCAGACTGTAGAGTTGTGGACCCATTACATGCTGTTATTATGTGTATTGTTGTTATGTATCGGTATTTTGGGGGAACTCACTAAGCTTTGGGCTTACAGTTTCAGTTTTGGTTTCAGGTACCTCAGGTGATCGCGGGTAGGCAAAGGCGTGATCGTACAGCTCCTCATGTTTATGACTTGTTTTTGGGATACTCTGATATTACACTATTTTGAAAACAATTTTTGTAATAATTAATGGTTTTGAAATGTTTTGAAAAAGTTCAAATTTGGCATGATTTTTATGGATGTTACAAGTTGGTATCATAGCCTTGGTTTGAGTGAATTGGAGGAACACTCATGTGAATCCAATCTCAAATCAAGGAAACGATTTTCAAAATGATTTTTAAATGGTTTTCAAAATACTAAAGGAGGATGCAGAGGGTACGATCAGTCGGAGCCAGTAACTAGACCCTGAAATACCATACGGTTATTTGATATTGTGATATGTTAGAACAACATGTTAGTACTAGGCTAAGGATCTTCAGGAATTGCATGATAGAATTGCCTGATTATATGATGCCTGGTAACCTAGGGTTTTCCTTATATGAAATTGACATAATTACTGTAGTTGCTTAGTGTATGCATCACGACTGTACATAATTAAGATCTTATAGCCTGATAATGTTTGGTTTGGCCTTATTTCCTTTTCTTGTTTGATGAAGGGCTTAGGGTAGGATTAGGTATTCGAAAGTCTATAGGGTCCAGCGTTATGTATGGTTAGCATACACGAGTGCTGCAGGGTTGGTGGAAGTTTCGTGGGTAGGTTGTGTGAGGCCGGTAGGCCAGTTATGAGATATTTAGCATTCCTCTAGGAGTGAGGATTTAGCACGTGCCATGTTTATGTATATTGTTAGGGTGTTGTGATGATACTTGAGACAAATATGGGTAGGTGTGGAAGGTAGTATGGGCCCGTACTACTGAAAGCACAGGACCCATACGCGTATCAAGGAAGTCACAACCCCTAGGTTTTAGTTGGGAGTTGGTTTCCTGTCGTCATATGGGTTATCAGAGATCTTTCTGGTGTATTATCAGAATGATGGTTACGAGACGTCTTGAGACCGGGTCCGGATCAGGACCGGGAGCTGGCAGCCAGGATAGGCTAGTATTGTCAGAGGATCGTGTCAGTGAGATCATCCGGGAGGAGGTGATCGAGATTGTCCGGGGACAGTTGCCGGAGATGTTTGGGTCTATTAAGACCGCCATGGTTGAGTATTTCGATGAGCGCTATGCAGCCCTTGCTGAGACGACTGCCGCAGCAGCTACAACAGCTGTAACGACGGCAGGGGGATGAGCCAACGCAAAGCCCCGACTTTCGGCAGGGTTTAGGATCCGGTTATAGCCATGAGGTGGCCATCTGATATGGAGGGATTTTGCTTCACATGTTCATGTCCTACTGACCACAAGGTCAGACACGCTCTGAACCTGCTGAGGTCCGGGGCGAAGGACTGGTGGGAACTTGTTACTGGGACATATTCCAATGAGGAGACAACTGCAGTTACTTGGGATCAGGGAGATGTTCTGTACTCGTTACATTTTGCGGGTTGAGCGGGAGAGGCTAGCACATGAGTTACTGGATTTGAGGCTTCAGGGGTTTTGCTCGAGGCCGGAATGTGAGTCGCAGGGACTCCGAAAAGGAGTGATGATTATGTTCAGCTGAGATTTTGCAGCTGGAAGTAGAATGGTTAATTGATGGATTGGAATGTCATTTTATAGGGCAAGGATTGTTCCCATTCAGTTTACGAGCTCGAAGGAGTGAGCAGACTTGGGACCTCAGGATCAGGTTGTATTCCAGCTCGGGGTCAGTTAGTTGCAGGGGTTGGCGACATTATTTCAACGCTGGCATACACAAGTGATCTGATGTAGCACGAGTTTCTTAGTGATGTGAACAAAAGCTGCATTCTCGGGAGGTAGGAATGTTGGATAAGGTGTCTAAGTCCATAACTATATTTGGTTTGTACTTG
Source organism: Lactuca virosa (assembly GCF_052849685.1). NCBI lineage: Eukaryota > Viridiplantae > Streptophyta > Magnoliopsida > Asterales > Asteraceae > Lactuca > Lactuca virosa. Next base: position 436,082,957 of record NC_136430.1, on the reverse strand, counting down.
ACCTGACTTGGCATGGTCCATTTGGGTTGCATGGCATCAGAACAATTTGGATAGACTTTTGTGAGAAGAGGATATTTATGGTTTATTAATATATTATAAGTTCTAATATATTAATATGAATTATTTGATTAGTATTGATCAAGAATTAGTTTGGAATTAATTTTGTGATCAAAAGAGACTAATTAAATAAATGGGGATTGATTTGGTAAATCATTCATTCTTGTATAGTGGGCTTATGATCCATAGTTCTTCATGTTGGGCTAAACCCATGTGGTTACCTATGGATACTCCATGGAGGTTATAACCCATGGATCATGAGAAATATGGAAGGACATGAATTACATGGTGTAACCCTAATGTGCACACTATATAAAGAAGCCTCATCCAAGAAAAATTGACACTAAGACATACACAAGTGAGGGCTAGCCGATTTTGGTGCATGTCAATCTTCTCTCAAGTTATTCCAAGTTGTTGGTGGTGTTGTGTGAAGCATTTGAGGCATCACATTTGGGGTGCTAGGCTCACAAAGTCTTAAGGAATCCAAGCTACAAGAAAGGTATGTCATTCTACTAGTTTTTATATTACATATACCCCAATCATATGCTAGTTAGAATGAAACCTTGGAATTTTGAAAGTTTGCATGTATAATAGAGAAAACATAGATCCAAGGTTTCTAGGGTTGCATGCACACCATAGGAGTGTTAGAATGCTCAAAACCCATCAAGGAAGGCCAGGTGTCGAGTTATATTCGAATTATAAGCAAGGAAGGTATGTCTGGATCATAAATCAGTGGTTGTATATGCTTTGTAAGTGGATATAACTGGAAACTTCAAGGTCTTTAGCTGGAATTCAGATTTCTCTTGGGGTTCGTTTGATCCATATCTAGAGGATTATTCTGCATAGGTTAGTCATTCCATGGTTAAGTATGGCGATACCTGGGTGGTATGGTTAAGTTATGTTTTGGTTTCACACCAGTGGGTGGTGATTTGTGTTCTAAGTGGGGGAAAATTGGGAACTCTCAGGTTGAGCGTCAGCCATTGGAGGTTTTGTCTGTTGCTGTTCAGGTTGCGACTTCCAGAATGGTCGGACAGGCGTTAATCGGTGAACCTCTCAGGAAGCGGGAATTCTCTGAAGGAATTCAAGAGGCGACAGTTGAGAAGCTAGGAACGCGTCACTAATTCCCTTGTGCGGTGTGTTTATGTTCCTAAGTCTTTGGGGTATGTTTCCCCTCGATGATGGAATAAAATCTTGATTCGTATCAGACTCGTGTTTCGGTAACCTTCGGGATAATCGTGGAAGTCTTCTCGGACTAGTTTTGTATTAGTAGAATCGGACCAGTCTCGGTCAAGTATGGGCTTTGTGGCGAGTAGATATGGAGTTTGGGATTCCCAAATATGTGTAGGGTAGTGATTCTTCGTGTGTATCCGTGGGTATTCAAGGTGGCAATAGGGTTGGTTCGGCTTACGTGCCTGATCAGGTGTGGGTTATAGTTTGCAAATTGGATCTAGAGTTCGACTATCATCCTATTCTAGGGTCATGTGCGACCATGGTTTTGTAAGATCTTGCTTGGATAGCAACTTATTCTATAAGTGAATCGGACCCGTCCCGAGGATGACCGGACCCTATGATTGATTGGACCTGACGTGTTCGGTATTCCAACCCGAGGGTTGATTGGGCCAAACATGTGCAAGATACGAGGGTATTCCATCCTGAGGATGACTGGACCCGTCGTAGGCATGCCTGGTATTCCATCCCGAGACTGATTGGGCCAGGTATGAGTGTTCGTGCTTATGAGCCGGTTATTATATGTATGTTGGTCCTGGGGAAAAAGGAAGCATTGTCTTGTCAATCCTAAAAGGGTTCATCTCCAAGTTTACATCTCGTTGTTCATTATATCCCTGGGAATTGGTTACCAAAACGAGTTTCTATTGAAGGAGTACCTAATCTCTTGTCTAGAAAAGAATTATGGGTAGCAGTGTGTGATTTATGATTCTGTTTTCTGGTGGGAACCTCAGGTTATCAGAAGTTGAGTAGCCAATTGGGAGTCAAGTACAATGAATCCGACGGTGATCCAGTGTGGGCGGTCTGTCAGGGAGCCAGACCATCTCGAGACTTCAGATTTCGGATTGAGTAAATGTGATCATATTGCAAGGGATTCGTTTATCTTCAGGTTTTAGAACCCTGTGAGGGTTGGTTACGGTTGCCTTGGAAAGGCTGGGGTTATGCTCGTAGTTGTGGCCGTGTTGCTCAAGTTGTCTGGCGTGTAAGGGATGATAAGAAACAATTTCGAGGACGAAATCAAATTTAAGTGGGGGAGAGTTGTAACATCTCGTTTAAAATAGAATGATTAAATAATAAACCCGGAACCCCGAGAAGTAATTTTATTATTATTTTAGATTATTATAGCCCAAAAACAAATAATAATTATCGGGATGTTAGTTTCAAGGGTTCAAGGGTAATCTCGGGATTTATTTTGCAAGGATTTTAGAAGTCAAGGGATGTTTGGTATCATTTGGACTTATCATGAAATGATTTTTGAAACGGAGGGCTGTTAGGTAAATTTCGGACTTGATTTGAAAGGAAATTCAGAAGGCAGGGTATAAATGGTAAATATTGGACTTTGTTTGAAGAGATTAGGAATGGGAGGGACCAATTCTGCCATTTTCGTTATAAGTTTGCATGGAACCGGGTATTTAACTGTTCTATAGTGTCGTCCTAACCCTAACCCTAAGAGAAAGGTGCAGCCGCCACCCTTATACCCCCCTCTCACCTTCAACCGCCGCCACCTCCCTTCTCATCTTTCCGATCAGCTAAGGCCTCTAGGGGGAAACCGCCGTCGACCTTCGTTCTTCCCCATGTCGGGATAGCTCAAGATCATCGTGAAGAGGAGGGCCAAATGTCACTGTTCCATTAGCGCCACTGCTTCGCCATCATGACGTCCGCTCCCCGTTTCGTCGGTGAAATGCCTCAGTCTCGCCCGTCGCCGTCCGCCAAGCCACTCCACTGTTGCATTGCCGCCGCCGCCGACGAAGAACCGCAAGATTGACACCATCACGTTACGGAGGTGGTAGCTGCCACCATCTACCACCGCCGGCCACCACAAGGGTGGCTGTGTGTGTGTTTACATATTAGTGTGTGTGTTTATTTCTGGAGTAAAGCATTGTAAATTGTAATTAGCGAATAGAATAATAAAGAAAACTCATAACCACCACCGTAAGGTGGTGGCTGCCGCCTCTTGCCGCCACCAGCCGCCGTGTTGGGTGGCGGTGTGCTTGTTTGTGTTTGGATTCGTTTAAGATGCTTGGAAAATTTTCTATCCAAAAATCATAATCACCACCCCGAGGTGGTGGCCGCCGCCGTGAGCCACCATTGACCACCACTACCCGATGTGGTAGTGGGTGGTGCCCGACTAATGAAACCCTAGTGGGCCTAATGAAACCCTAATGGGCCCAATGAAGCCCTAATTTACCTAAAATCCCAATCATGTTACTAATGGGCTAGTATTGGGTTGGAAACCCTAATTAGGGTTTGGAAAACCCTAGTGTCATGAAAATCTAATTTTGGGGATTTAGCGGGACCCGCACTTGAATTAATTACTAAACTAAAAATGTTAATTAATAATCATTTGCAAATTAACCTAAGGCAATATTGGACTTAATGGATTAAGTCCTTAATGGGTTAAGTTGGAACACTTAACCCTAATCGTCATTTCATGTGAAAACCCTAATTTCACTTGGGCCTTGAGTTGGGCCTTCCTATTGGGCTTTGGTAATTGGACTATTGATGGGCTATCCAAGAACAAGTAAATGGACCAAAATAATTGGATGAGCTTTAGGGTAAGGCCCATGTGAAGGACTTGGGACCAATTTGGAAATTAGGCCATAGGTGGGCCATAACTCGGCCTTGATGATTATGTGATATTGGGCCATGGGAATACCAAGAGTTTGGAATAGAATAAATAAATGGGCCTTAAGGAAAGACCATGTAGAGGTCTGGGCCCAATTTGGAAAATTGGGCCATATGTTGGGCTTTGGACCATTACTTGACTATTGGGCCTTTAGAGTGTGAGTTGGACCTTGGGCCTGGAACCCAATTATTAATTGGGTATTGTTTGATGTTGGCAGTTCGGGAATCTGCCAACCAGCAACTGGAGTTTTACCCGCAGGACTTCAGTAGTGCCAGGTGAGTTATCCTCACTATACTAAGGGGTATAAGGCACCAATGCCGACCCATTGGATCTGATATCCTAGTAGTTGGTGATATGTGGAGTATGAGTTAGTTATGCATGCTAGTGCTATGCTAGTTGGGTAGATCTGTAGGACTACCTGTGTTACTGTTTGATTATCTGTATGTGCAAATAGCTGTATATGTAGACATGTTGTGTGGGTAGGTTTGAGGTTGCACTGCTTCGTGCGGTGACCAACAAACCCCGGAGTATGCCAGATATGAGCTGAGGGCCGGGAAGGCATACCAGACTCATACTGAGGACTCATTAGCATACCAGATACGAACTGAGGACCGAGTGGTATACCAGACTCGTACTGAGGGCTTAAGGGTATTAGAGCATTCCAGTTGCGGGCTGAGAGCCAGGGGAGCATGCCAGACTCGCACTGAGGGCTGATCAGTTATATTTCAGTCTTAGGACTGCAGGGGGCAAGCCAATCATAAGCTGTAGGCTCGAGAGCAAACCAGACTTATGTTGTGGGCTCGGAGGCAAGCCAAATGTGAGTTGTGGGCCCAGAAGGCAAGCCAGACTCACACTGTGGGCCCAGGGGGTAATCCAGACTGTAGAGCTGTGGACCCATTACATGCTGTTATTATGTGTATTGTTGTTATGTATCGGTATTTTGGGGGAACTCACTAAGCTTTGGGCTTACAGTTTCAGTTTTGGTTTCAGGTACCTCAGGTGATCGCGGGAAGGCAAAGGCGTGATCGTACAGCTCCTCATGTTTATGACTTGTTTTTGGGATAATCTGATATTATACTATTTTGAAAACAAGTTTTGTAATAATTAATGGTTTTGTAATGTTTTGAAAAAGTTCAAATTTGGCATGATTTTTATGGATGTTATATGCCGAATCCAAGAATAACTCGTCGAGTCCTCCATGTGACATATCCATTCAGTCGATTCTAATCCATTCCAGTGCTTATAATTCATAGATCTGGACTCCTTAGACTAGCATTACACGTAAAGTTACTAACTTTACGTGCATGCATGGTGTTATGAAGCTAAAACACCCAATCCAAACCAAAATGAAGGTCTAAGTCATAGAATGGAGACATGGCTGAATAAAGGTGGAAACTTTGAGCTTCTAAATCTCAAGAGTGACCAGATCTGAAGTCCTTACATCCCCAAAGGTCCAAAACTCGGAATGACCTTGGAAATGACCCAAAAATGACAACATACAAGCTAAGAAGGAGATCTAAGTGAATAACAACCATGGTATAAGCTTTATACCTCTATGAAAACATAAATGAGTCCTTAGCTTTGGATCTTTGACCTTCCTTCTGCAACTCCAACCCTTTTGCGTCCTTCTTCTAGCTTTAATCACAAAAATGGCAAGAAATAGCTCAAGATCACTCAAGGTTGATTAGGGTTTCGAGATTAGGGTTTGGAGGTGATGGATGCTGGGATGGAGGGCAGATATGATACTTAAATAGGGTGCAAGCCCTAAAGATTAGGGTTTCATCCAGCCTGTCCTACTCGTCGAGTAGCTCACTTAAAACCTGCGCATATACAGCCTTCTACTCGACGAGTTAGGGCCATAAACTCATCGAGTAGCCCTTCCAAAATGAATAAAATAATATAGTTAAAGGCATAACAGGAACCAGGCGTTACAATTCTCCCCCACTTGTCTTAGACTTCGTCCTTGAAGTCTGCTGCATCTGAAAACAACTCTGGGTAGTGCTCCCTCATCTCCTCCTCGGGCTCCCAAGTCCACTTTGAACCCTTGCAGTGCTTCCATTGCACCTTTACCAACTCCACTCTCTTATTCCTCAATTCATTCGACTTCCTGTCAAGGATAGATACAGGTCGTTCGATGTAGTTCAGGCTGTCATCAACCTGAATATCCTCAAAGGGTACCACTGCTGAATCATCCACTAAGCACTTTCGCAACTGAGAAACATGGAAAGTGATTTGGATCTGGCTGAGCTCTGCTGGAAGGTCTAACCGGTAAGCAACTCGACCCACCCGGGCCAAAACCCTAAACGGACCGATGTACCTGGGGCCCAACTTGCCCCGTTTCCGGAACCGAATGACACCCTTCCAGGGTGACACCTTCAGGAGGACCATGTCGCCCACCTGGAACTCTAGGTCTGAACGCCTCTTGTCAGCGTAGATCTTTTGCCGAATCTGAGCAGTCTGGAGCCTGTTCCGGACCTGCTGGATCTTCTCAGTAGTCTTGAGTACTACTTCAGTACTCCCCATGACTCTCTGACCGACCTCACCCCGACAGATTGGGGTCTTACACTTCCTCCCATAAAGCATCTCGAAGAGAGGTCGGTCTATGTTGGCGTGGTAACTGTTGTTATATGAAAATTCTGCTAACGGAAGATACGTATCCCAACTGCCATCGAGATCTAACACACATGCGCGTAGCATGTTCTTGAGATATTGTATCGTCCTCTCGCTCTGTCCGTCTATCTGAGGGTGGAAAGCGGTGCTGAAGTGGAGACGAGTACCCATCTCCTCGTGAAACCGCTTCCAAAATCTGGAAGTGAAACGGACATCTCGGTCTAACACCACTGAGACAGGCACCCCATGTCGTGCGACTATCTCTCCCACATAAATCTCCGCCAACTTCTCGGCCGATATGCTCTCCTGGATCGGGATAAAATGAGCGCTCTTGGTCAACCGATCCACGATGACCCATATCGAATCTACTCCACGTGGGGTCCTGGGAAGCTTGGTAATGAAATCCATGGTGATATCCTCCCATTTCCACACGGGAATGTCTAACGGCTGCATCTTGCCGTGTGGTCTCTGGTGCTCGGCCTTGACCTTCCTGCAGGTCAAGCACCTCTCCACATACCATGCTACCTCCGGCTGCATGCAGGGCCACCAATAATTATGACGAAGATCTCGATACATCTTCGTCGCCCCAGGATGGATGGAGAACTTCGACTTATGGGCCTCATCCATCAGAACCTACTGTACTCCACCCCAGTACGGAACCCAGACCCTCCCATGCAGGGTCAACAATCCTTGGCTATCATAATCGAACGAGGCCACTCGACCTACAATCTTCTCACGCTTATGGCGCTCTTCCTTCAGGCCCTCAACCTGCGCCTCTCTAATCTGCTCCAGCAGTGGAGTGATCACTGTCATCCTCAAACATATATCTCTAATCGGAGCCGCCACCGCCTTGCGGATCAGGGCGTCGACCACTACATTGGCCTTGCCCGGGTGGTAAAGGATCTCACAGTCATAATCCTTCACCACATCTAACCACCGACGCTGCCTCATGTTCAGATTCGGCTGATCCATGAGGTACAAACTCTTATGGTCCGTGTAAATGGTACAACGGACCCCATAGAGGTAATGTCGCCAAATCTTGAGGGCGAACACTACAGCCCCCAACTCTAAATCATGCATCGGATAGTTAGCCTCGTGAGGCTTCAGCTGCCTCGACGCGCAAGCTATCACATGAACCCTCTGTATCAGAACTGCACCCATGCCCGTAATCGACGCGTCACAGTACACCACGAAGTCATCTGCTCCCTCGAGCAGAGTCAAAATCGGTGCCTTGCACAACCGCTCTCTGAGAGTCTCGAAGGCCGCCTGCTGCTCAGGCCCCCAACGGAATGTCACCGACTTCTTGGTCAGTCGGGTCAAGGGGACGACGATCTTGGAGAATTCCTGGATGAATCTCCTGTAATAACCCGCTAGACCAAGAAAACTCCGAATCTCAGTTGGAGACCTCGGAACCTCCCACTGCATCACGGCCTCTATCTTGGCCGGATCGACCAGAATACCCTTCTGGTTGACGAGATGCCCAAGGAACTGCACCTCGCGCAACCAGAACTCACACTTGGAGAACTTCGTGAAAAGTCTCTCCCTCCTCAGTGTCTCCAGCACCTCCCTCAGGTACTCCTCATGCTGCTCCTGAGTCTTGGAATAGACCAAGATATCATCGATGAAAACTATCACAGACCGATCCAACATCGGTCTGCACACTCGGTTCATGAGATCCATGAACGCGACTGGAGCATTGGTGAGCCCAAACGGCATCACCACAAACTCATAATGACCATAGCGAGTCCTAAAAGCCGTCTTCTGGACATCATCGTCCCTGACCCGCATCTGGTGATAACCTGACCGTAGATCAATCTTGGAGAACCAAGATGCTCCCTGCAGCTGATCAAACAAATCATCTATCCTCGGGAGTGGGTAACAGTTCTTCACCGTTACCATGTTCAGATCCCGGTAGTCAATACACATGCGATGTGACCCGTCCTTCTTATTCACAAACAGGATCGGGGCTACCCATGGCGAACTGCTCGGTTTGATGAATCCCTTGTCTAGCAGCTCCTGTAGCTACGTAGACAACTCCTGCATCTCGGGCGGAACCAACCGATACGGTACCTTGGCTATCGGAGCCGCACCAGGGACTAGTTCAATCCTGAACTCAACTTGCCTCTCCGGAGGTACCCCAGGCAGATTGTCCGGGAATACGTCCAGGTACTCTCGCAGTACTGGTACATCATCCACTGTCGCCTTACCCTTATCCCGGGTATCCATAACATAGGCGATATAACCTACGCACCCTTGCTGAAGGTAGCGCTTAGCTCTCGCTGCTGAACATAGAGTCAACCCATGCTGCGACCTCTTGCCCTGAATCACTAACCCTCCCCCACTAGGAGTCCGAACCCTCACTAGCTGGTGCTCTTAGTCAATCAGTGCCCCATTGGGGCTCAACCAGTCCATACCAACTATAACCTTATCCTCTCTCAGGGGAATAGGAACCAGGTCCACTGAAAACTGTTCATCAAACAACTGTAGCGTACATCCGCGGTAAAACCTCACGACCCGTACCGTCCTATCATCTGCTATCTCTATGTCCAATGGACACTCTAGCTCCCCCGGAGCTCCAACGAATCGCTTGCTAAGAGCGAGCGACACAAAAGATCGGCTAGCCCCCGAATCAAACAGTACCAAAGCAGATGTACCGTTCACTAGGAACGATCCTATAATAAAACATATAAACATGAGCGACAATCAGTATAAATTAAGAGATAAGGAGAGAATACATACCAGTCACAACATCAGGAGCCGCACGTGCCTCCTCAGCCGTAAGCTGAAAAGCCCTGCTCCTCGCTGTGAGTGCATTCGCCCGGCCCTGACGGCCATCTGTAATCCTCAATGTAGAAGGAGCGGGTGCCGCCACCTGTCCTGCCGTTGCCAGACTCGGACACTAGGCCTTCTTGTGGCCCCTCTGATTGTACTGGAAGCAAATCAGATCTGAACCTGCTAAGGTGGTGGTGGTAGTTGTACAATCCCTACTCATATGACCGGTTCGGCCGCACTTGAAGCAGCCCGAACTCCCCGCCCTGTACGTCCCCTCGTGCATCTTTCCGCACTTGCCACACCAGATATGGCCCTGCTGGCTCCTCGATCTGTGATCTGACATCTTGGGCTTCTTGCCCGCACTCGCTGTCTGCATCCCCTCGGATTTCCTCTTCCTCTCCATCTCCAAGTCTAGCTCCCTTTCCCGAGCTCTCGCAATCATATCTTCCAGCGTCTTGCAGCTGGAACGGCTCACGAACTGCCGTATGTCGCTCCTCAACATCTCGTGATATCGGGACTTTTTCATCTCCTCATCCGCCACGTACTGCAGAACAAGAAGGGCCCTCTCCCTGAACTTGGCGGTGATCTCCGCCACAGTCTCAGTAGTCTGCTCAAGATCCTGGAACTCCCTCGCTAGCTGTTGCACCTCAATCACAGGTGCAAACTCGGCCCTGAAGCTGGCCGAGAAATCACTCCAGGTCATAGCATCTAACACTGTATCATCCCTAATGGCTCTCCTAACCTCCTCTCACCAGTCACATGCCCTGTCCTTCAGAAGACAGGATGCAAGTCTAACCTTGTCCCCCTCGGGACATCTGCTGGTGCGGAACGCGTTGGCGACATCAGCCAACCACCTGCTGCTAGCAATGGAGTCCCGAGCCCCATGATAGCTGGTAGCTCCACACGCCCTGAACTCCCGGAAAGTCAGTGTGCACGAACCCATCATGGCCGCCACCTACATACGAAACGCACTCAGCTTCTCATCCAGAAGCTCCAAAATATCCTCCTTGACCGAACCAAAGATCACAGGAGTCTGCTCTAAAATGTTGCGTGTGATCTCAGACGAAATAAACTCCCTCGTCTGCTCATCTATCTGCTCGGATCCAGAGCCCGAGCCTGATCCCTCACCAGTTCCAGAAGTATCAATCGGCCTAGTGCGTAGCATCACCATACTGAAAATACATCATAACAAACATCAGTATACTCATCATATCTCGAGGGATCTAACATACTACAAGTTTCATGGATTCATCTCAGCCTCCCTTGATTCGAGTACGGATCCTCTGCTTTCAGTAGTACGGGCCAATACTACCTTCCACATCTATCCGTACTTTCCTCAAGAACTGCCTCGACTCTTCCAAGTCCCTTCTACTACTACTGTTGATCTCATGCTAACTTCATCCTAGGCTTGCCCTAGGGTAATCACCAACCCACTCTCTGCTATCAGCTGCATAAGAAGTCCCTGCTACCTCCCCCTAACTAGCTCGTGAATACTATTACATATCACTAAGACTAGATAATTCTTCGAATGAGAGATCCTACCCTACAACGGTTGGACTCAAACAAGAGCTGCGCAATAGAGCTAGACCTAACCTTCTGAAATTATTTAGTCCTTGCAATATGTAACTTAACATATTCATTTACTAGTTAGTAAGAGATAACTAAAACTCCTAAAAGCACAAAGCAAGCAGCAATCGAGCATCGAGTACACATAATCAAGCATATCACATTTAGGCCATCACTGACTAATCTGTACTAGCATGCAGTTCATACAGCTGAGATACATATAACAGGCACATAAGGCATCCTTCCTAGATCCTTAGTCCTAAGCTAGCATGCAATTCTCGTAAAGCTGATACACATATAATAGGTACATAAGGCATCCTTCCTAGATCCTTAGTCCGAATCTAGCATGCAGTTCTCATAAACATATCATAACATAAACTTGTATGGGTAATTTGGGAGTACTTACTTGAGCTCGGCTGATTGCATGCACCACATCCTTTTTCTCTTTTCAAAGTTCTTTTCTATTTTAAAATTCTTTTGTAAAAATGATTTTCTTTTGAAAATTTTTCATACCATGTCCTTAGTTTGAGTTCAGACACACCCGAGAGTGTGCCCGAATCCCTTAAACCAAGGCTCTGATACCAACTTGAAACATCCCAAAATACAGACCAAAAATTTCTTTTTAAAATAATTTATAACAAAACCATAAGTTATCCATCATCATAAAGAAAACCATAAATCATGTATCTCAGAACATCGTATCAAATATTGTATCAAAATCATATGAGAAAATATCATAGTCTAAACATCCCAGGCTGTAACTGTGGTGTGTGCCATGCGATCATCCCGAGCCCTTCCCCTTACTAGTGGAAGTACCTGAAACCAAAACTGAAAACTGTAAGCACGAAGCTTAGTGAGTCTCCCCAACTACCACATACCATACACATATCACATAACATATCCTGGGCCCCGCCCCTTCTACATTGAGTCAAGCTCGACATCGGCTTTCCCGACATCGAACCCTATTCGGCGTCGGGCCCCGCCCGGCATCGAACCCTATTCGGCATCGGGCCCCGCCCGACATCGAGCCCCGCCTGGCATCGTGCAGTTCTCGGCATACATATACATATCAAAAACATATAACATAAGCACATAACCCTAGCATGAAAACATTCCTCGGGCCCCGCCTGGTATCGGATCGAGATCAGGAAACATACTAACATTCCTCGGGAACCGCTCTGGCATCGGACCAGAGTCCGGAACATACTATCATAACATATTAACTAGACATTCCTCGGGCTTGCCCCGACATCGGACCTAAGCCCAAAACACATAACACATAACAAACACATCCAAGAATCACAAAGACATCAAGCATACAAGCATACAAGCATTCCTCGGGACCGCCCCGACATCGTATCGGAATCCGGAAAACATATAAACCTACTTCGGGCCCCGCCCGACATCGAACCGCGGTCCGGAACTACTACTATCTAAACGGGCCGACCTTGGTGCCTTAGACCCGTTCCTACTGGAGAAAACTCACCTCGCAAAGCTGTCTGCAAAAACTCGCGGTGAGGATTATCTGATAGCTGCTCCAACGACTCCCCGGCTATCAATATCACAATAATACTTAGTCAAAATATGATAATCCTTCTCAGGGTAAAATGACCATTTTACCCCTGGTCAAAGTCAACATCCCGGTCAAGGTCAGAGTCAAGGTCAACTCCCAGTCAACCCCAACTCGTCGAGTCCCTCCTTGGACTCGTCGAGTTCTTCAGCTTCCGAGTCCTAATCTTGTCCAACTCACTGAGTCATCTCCAAAACTCAATGGTTTTACACACAACCAGAAAAGGAGTTAGGGTTCACAACCCGGCTGGCCGAGTCCAAGAACAACTCGCCGAGTCCTCCATGTGACATATCCATCAGTCGATTCTAATCCATTCCAGTGCTTCTAACTCATAGATCTGGACTCCTTAGACTAGCATTACACGTAAAGTTGCTAACTTTACGTGCATGCATGGTGTTATAAAGCTAAAACACCCAATCCAAACCAAAATGAAGGTCTAAGTCATAGAATGGAGCCATGGATGAATAAAGGTGGCAACTTTGAGCTTCTAAAGCTCAAGAGTGCCCATATATGAAGTCCTTACATCCCCAAAGGTCCAAAACTCGGAATGACCTTGGAAATGACCCAAAAATGAAAACATACAAGCTAAGAAGGAGATCTAAGTGAATAACAGCCAAGGTATAAGCTTTATATCTCTATGAAGACAGAAATGAGTCCTTAGCTCTGGATCTTTGACCTTCCTTCTACAACTCCAAGCCTTTTTCTTCCTTCTTCTAGCTTTAATCACAAAAATGGCAAGAAATAGCTCAAGATCACTCAAGGTTGATTAGGGTTTCGAGATTAGGGTTTGGAGGTGATGGAGGCTGGGATGGAGGCCAGATATGATGCTTAAATAGGGTGCAAGCCCTAAAGATTAGGGTTTCATCCAGCTTGTCCTACTCGTCGAGTTAGGGCTTCGACTCGTCGAGTAGATCACTTAAAACCCGCGCATATATAGCCTTCTACTCGACGAGTTAGGGCCACCAACTCGTCGCGTAGCCCTTCCAAAATGAATAAAATAATATAGTTAAATGCATACCAGGAACCAGGCGTTACAGTCTAATACAGATAAATTCAAGCTTAATGGAATTAATTCAAATTCAATAAATTATATATATATATATATATATATATATATATATATATATATATATATATATATATATATATATATATATAATGTCATCAAAGTGTGGGCGGGGCGGGTTGGGGATTGGTTTACCCGAACCCAACCCTAACTCTGTCCTCGATTTTAGCCTAATGGGGATCCTCGACCCAAACCCGATACCCATTTTTGTAGGTAATACTCGTCCTCGATTGGGGCGGGTCAACCGGGTTCCCCACCAGGTCGGGTGAAATTTCCATGCCTAATCCTAAGAAGACCCTCACCTTATAATGGATAAATCATGCTAACAATCGATCCGAACAGAGATAACCAAAGAAAAGGTCGCGAAACCCCTGATAACGTTGATACCAAGGTAATGTCGGAGCGCTAAAAGCATCTCGCCTAATTCCAGTATATATTGTGCGCCATCCACGAACACCTACAAAAGACACACCTGATAGAGAGAGAAATCTTACAAGATGACATGCATTGTCCCTCATTCAACTCTATAAATACCTCCTCCATAGGAGCTATTGAGCAAGTAACATAATACTATCTCATTCTATCTAAAAGCTCACATACATTTTCTTATATACACGCCTAATGTGAGCGTCAGAGTATAATCCCGTGACACACTCCGGATTACACATGATTAGTGTTTCCATTTGCGATCAACATGTATTGGAGCATCTCTCAACATCAAGAGGAACTTAGCTCTCATTCTATCCTTTATATCTCAAACATTGCCTTCCATGATTTTGTTGCATTATTGGCACCATTCATTTCGATAACTACTACAATCACGAGCCATGGGTGACAAGTAGAAAGGTGATGCCAATCCAAACTCCATCCATCCAATGATGGAGTTTTCCAAACCCTATGTTAGATGCATTTTATATGCATCTTTTAACATGTTTTTCTCGGTATTTTCCTACAAAAAGATAACTATCTCCCTTGTATTGTTATAATTTGTGTATTACTCATTATATTCATAGAATTACCCATAGTACTCACTTTTTTTATGATTTTCAGCAAGTAAAGTGGAATGAGGATACGATGTCTTGAGGAAGCGTTTTACGAAGCATCAAAGCTTAATTGGAGTTGAAAATGAAGATGGATATTGGGGAATGACTAGAAGAAGCTTAACTGGAAGAATTACGACCGATCCAAGAGAAAAAGGAAAAACAATCGCATTTAGTGATCGAGGTTTTTCCAGGCGCGAAAAAGTCATATGATGAAAGAGACCAAAAACATGATCATGGTTTTGGAGAACCACAAACACATTTTCCTTTCGAGGTCCCAAAATGTTCCGGAATGGAAATGTACTTCATTTAAATGGACCGAGATGCGTTTTGACCAAAAACACGATCATGTTTGTCAAAAGAACGACCGTGGAAAGGGCCGTTGACTTGTTGGACGTATAAATAGAGCCTCATAACCCTCGAGTCAACCCTAACTTCGATTCCAAGAAATTTGTGGCGATTTTCTAAAGGTTTTTGGCAAAGAACAAAGATCTAAAGATCACAATTCAGTCTGTAATTTTAGTTTAGTAAGATTTATCATTCACCACTTCTTTTTTATCTTTTGTAATTAGTTTTTAGCCATGTCAGGCTAAAAACCGTAGATTTCAGTTTCACATAGACTGGACTTTTCGTGCAAGTAATCATTAGACACGGTTTTTGATTGTGATTTATGTTTAGTTTGATTAGTTTTATGCTTAATTGAATTTTTGTTTTTTATTCAATTTTTGTTGGCCACTTTAATTGCTATTGAGTCATTCCAATTATCTGATTGTTTATATCCATAGTCTTAAATAATCAATAAAAGTTTAGATTGGTTCTATGTCAAGAATTTAACAATAATATAAATTGATCTGTAACTGTCTTAATTACTTACATAAAACTTTAAATGCTATTGAGTCATTCCAGTTATCTGAACGTTACTGGGAATTATACACTGTGTTTATTGCTACTTTTTTCAATTGATTAAGAGCTTGTTTAGTTAATTTAGTAGAAAGTAAGTTTTAATTCAAAGAGCTTATTTTGGTTAAACAATTTAGTAAAAGAAGATCATTAGATCTTATTAATGATTTTCATATTAAACAATGTACAATTCAAACAATCGGGTTCAAGGTTATTTGCATGATTAGGAGAGTCACCGCAGAACTGAAATTGCCTTTTATTTTCATAATTTTCTCAAGTATTTAAATTGCATTTTTCTTTTATAAATTTCTATTTGAATTACTTTTAATAATCACCCCCCATTTAATTTACTGTCATACTAGTGCGTGCCTTACGCAAGAGGGAATAGACATTACGACGTGTCCCTATGGATTCGACCCTACTTTCCTGTGCTACCCTTTAGTGTATTTGAGTAGCATATATATATATATATATATATATATATATATATATATATATATATATATATATTAGTTATTTGTTTTTGCGCTACGAAACGTCTTAAAAATTTGCGTCGTTGTCGGGGACACGACAAACACTAATCGTTTTATGTCAAGATCGTCATGTACAAGTACCCCACTAAGGCTCGATCCAGAAATAGAGAAAATAGCAAGAAAACTCAGAAAAGAAGCAGCTCAGCAAAAAACATCAACGCGTTTTTTCACATCAACATCTTCTCTAGATTCAGAGAAAATAAATCCACAAGGCAACCCCTTGTGGAATGAGCTTGAAATAACTTTTTCATCATTTCCCAAAGCACCTCCATCCTCACCTTCTCATAGTCCATACAAAACATACTCACACTCATCATCTGTTAAATCAGAAACACCTGAACCCTTAGAACCCGACTCCCCGAAGTCAGACATGAGTGAAAGAGAAGCTGAATAGAAAACTCTCAGACAATGTTTAACGCAAGAGGTTACACAACAACCTCTATGTATCACTATTCCAGAAGCCCAGAACTTTGAGTTCATTCTGGATTAATCCATCTACCCCTCACATTCTGAGGCCTTCAGAATGAAGACCCACATAAATTTCTCAAGGAGTTCCATGTTGTCTGCTCTGGGATGAAGCCACACGGTATTACAGAAGATCAGTTAAAGTTAAGGGTATTCCCCTTTTCACTTCAAGATGTAGAAAAAGAGTGGTTATACGATCTTCCATCCTGCTCCATCACCACATGGAACTCGGGAAGCTTTTTCTAGACAAATATTTTCCGTAAGCAAAAGTTTCAAATCTGCACAGGGAAATCCTTCGAATTAACCAAGATGTACCAGTGATTACCATGGGATAAGTGATTACCAGCTGTACCAGTGTTTCTGTAAAGGCCTAACACCTATGGATAGACGGTTGATCAATGCTTCGAGCGGTGGTTCATTAGCGAATATGACACGAACTGAAATTAATGCATTAATTGAAAAGTTGGCAATCGAGTCAAAACATTTTGCAAATGAAGAGCAATGGTACCCGTATAAACCAATAGGAGTAAAGGAGATCAACAATGCTAATCTCAAATCACAGATTTCAGAATTGATGAAGTTATTCTCTTGCTGAAAAAAGATAAGGATATCGAGACAAAAGTCAAAGCTTATGGGATATGATTGAAGACTGGGCATCCAACATACATGTGCCCAATATTGCAGGATGGCATTGAAGCTGTCCAGGCTATGGGAGGTTATCAAGGACAACAACAGAGACAATTTGACCAACCTTGCAACAATCAAGCTTGGGGATATCAGAACAACAACTTTCAACAGATGCCCCAACAGAATTTCCAACAGAGACAACAATACCAGCAGCCACCTGGGTTTCACCAACCCACTTTCCAGCAGCAACCGGTCCAACAACACTCCAACAATTCCAGCATGTCTCTAGAATACATTGTAAAAAGTCTAGCCACTAGCACCCAAGCCTTTCAAAATGAGACAAAATCGAGTATCAAAAATATGGAGCAACAAATATCACAACTCGTGAACTCTATGAGCAAACTAGAAGCTTAAGGAAAGTTTCCATCTCAGACTGAGAAAAACCCAAAGCACAATGCTTGTTCTGTGACTCTCAGAAGTGGTAAAAACTGCAAGTGACTGGACCAACAAGAAGATGAAGAAGAAGAGATGGTGATTGAGAAAGAACTAGAAGTGACTGAAGAAGTGCAAAAGAAAGACAAACCTGCAGAACTTGAGGTGAAAATCACTCCTCCTTATCCTTCAAGGCTGAGGAACACGAAGAAAGAGAAGGAGGATAGCAAAATCATGGACTTTTTCAGAAAAGTTGATATTTGTATATTTAACCATGTATTTCGTGCATATTTCTTATACTTTAGCTACAATTATGCTTATTTCGGGACATAAGGTACTTATTATGGTTCAAATCTATTTTGTAGCAGCAATGACATGCTCGGTATGAAAAGAAAGCAAACGAGGAGCTGGAGGCAGGAAAATGTGGGCCAAGGAAAAAATAAGACAAAGAAGGATTGAATACAGAAAACCACGACGTGGTTATTATTCACCATGACATGGTAAATGGAAGATTCTCGACCAATAATCTGACTTGGAGAATACGAGATTTAGTGGACGACCATGACGTGGTGCCTATTTACCACGTCATGGTGATCAATTTATGGTAACTATATATATATATATATATATATATATATATATATATATATATATATATATATATATATATATCCGAACATTAGGTCAAATGGAGAGACTTCTGGACGATTTTCTGAGAGAGATTATGACTAAAACCCTCTGGAAACCTTGGATAAGATCAGAAATCGATTGGAGCTCAAGAGTTGAAGAGATTTAGAAGAAATCTACATAGATCTATTCGGTTTGCTAAGCATTACTCATGTCTAGTCTTAATTGCATTGATTTAGTGTGTTTTTTTGTTATTATGAGAGGATAAGATCAGAAATCGATATGTGTTTGGTTTCTTAACTTGGTCATAGGAAAGTAACTGTTAGATTTATCATTCATAGCCCAATTTGTGCTTATATCGATTTTGTGTTTAACCTGTGCTTGACCATTGCATGGTAATTCATAAATTGATGCATCTAGGTATTTGATCATAATAACTAGTTAATAAATTGGTAATCAATATATTCTATCCACTAGAAATCAACTATAGAAGAAGGGGAAATCGGATCTGAACATAAGTACTCTTTAAATCTTGAAGCAAAGTCGTTTTTATTTGCTTGTTTAGTTGTTAAATTGGTAGTAATTTGAATTAAGTTCTTCCGATCTTGCAAAATCAGAAAAACCTCCACTTTAAGTTTGTTTTCTTAGTTTAATTAGAAGTAGTTATCTTAATTAATTAAATTACATTCATTGTGTTCGACACCCGACTTACCCAATCTATTCTATA
The DNA here is from genome assembly GCF_052849685.1 of Lactuca virosa. Lineage (NCBI taxonomy): Eukaryota > Viridiplantae > Streptophyta > Magnoliopsida > Asterales > Asteraceae > Lactuca > Lactuca virosa. The sequence goes on along the minus strand of NC_136430.1, from coordinate 436,064,115 downwards.
ATCCGATTAGGTACACTGCCTATAGGTGCATAAATTAGTTAAGTTAGTTAGGTTATAAATTTAAAACTAGTAGGTACTTTTGTGCACATCAAGTCTTTGGCGCCATTGCCGGGGAACATATTATTTTTTTAGTTTAATTGCTTTTAGCTATTCAATCCTTTTTATGGGGTAAAAATTGCAAAAAATTATTTTTCTGCATTTATTTTATTTTTCTATCTGAGCAGCAACCATGTCGTAGGCATCTTGACCACGTCGTGGTTACCTTACAGTCAGTTTTTAGTTTATTTATTTTTATTCGTTTTACACGTTTTTGTTTTTGTTTTTGTTTTTGTTCGATTTCAGTGATTTATGACTAGGGGATCTCAAGTTCCAATCATACCACCACTCGAAGATTCATAATCTGTAACGCACGTGTTTCTGGGCTAAGCATTAATGATGATATATTAGTCTAGGTCAACCATTGGAACTCGTTTTGAAGTAATAAGAATGAATTATGTGCTTTAAACTTAATTATTATGATTAAGGATAAAAATAAGCATCGAAAATAAATATTAGATAAAGCCGATATCTATGAAGAAAATTTTAGTGGTTGAAACAAGGATTCCGGAGATATAAAGAATACCGAAATCCGAGTTATAACGAAGAAGTTATGACCTGTCGAAGTTTCGCGACAGAACCGACACGACGCTGTGTGAGGTAAAACGTAAATTTACGATAAAGTGCTTTTTAGCATTAGTGATCTAAACGAAAGTCGTAGTGTTCGTTAAATCGAGAGCGTGCATAAAAAGAACGCCCAAATCTGACTTCGTATGAGGAAGTTATGATTTTTCTAACTTTCGGCTTAGCAGTATGCAGCCCGAAACTCGAATTTTAGATCAAATGATTTTTAGCCGAAACAACTTAAACGAGAATCGAAGATCTTGTTGATAGTAGTTCAACGGTAAAAAGACAGACGAAAACGGACGTCAGATGAAGAAGTTATGAATTTTTAACGGACTTTTCCTGTCCTGGCCTGTTAAAAATATAACTTTAAAAATAAAATCAAAATTTTCCAACGGAGTCTAAATGAAAGTTGTATACTATAATCTCACCTACGCGTGGATATAAAGAACGTCAAAAACGGAGTTCGTATGTAAAAGATATGAATTTTTGAAGTTCTGGGCACAAACTTCGAAGCTTATCCGAAGGGAGCACGCTGCTTTCGAGGGAACGCCCCGTGTTCGCATGCAGTGGACACGTATCTCGCATCTTGACACGTCCGATGCCACGCACCAACTGGAACACGCTGCGTTCCTCCGAGGAATGCGCTGCGTTCGGGAGCCAGCCCCCTATAAATAGAAAGCATGCCTTCCGAATTTTGTTTACTACTTTCATTTTCTCTCCTCTATACTTTCTTCTATATTGCAAAAATTACCCCCAAGCCTATTATATCATCCCTAATACCCGAAGCAAGTCCCGAAGCCCCGAAGATCCCGAGAAAAAGAGTTTTTCGAGACGAAACTCTGTCCGTGTGAAGCCCGATTTTTGAGAAAACATCCCGGTTTCATCGAAGAATATTGTCTTAATAGACGAAGTGTTGTCCAATCGTCGTCTTATCAAGTGAGTGTATAGTCACTTTCATCTTACACATAAATATGAAGTATTTTATATAAAATATGTGCTATGTGTATATACGTTGTTTGTTTATTTGAGATGGATGTTGAGTGAATGTTTTATACAGGTTTTGAACTGTATATGTATTTTATATCTACAAATATGTTGGGTAAAACATGGGTAGATGAAATAGTTGGTGTGTGATGAAAAAAATAAGCTGGATGATGAGAAGAAAGGTGTTATAGATGAACATTGGTAGCTATGGATTTAGTACCTTGGCAGCTATGGACTTAGTGCTTGTTGTATAAATCTGGGGCAGTGATGGACTTCGTGCCTATTCCTCAGAATAAAGAATAGATGTTGGTAGCTATGGATTTAGTACCGTATAGATGAACACTGATAGCTATGGAATTAGTACCTTGGCAGCTATGGACTTAGTGCTTGTTGTATAAATCTCGGGAAGCGATGGACTTCGTGCCTATTCCTTAGGAATGAATGAATGGAGGACAGATGATTCTTAAGGTCCTTATGAATAAAGGAGATAATGGGGATGGGAAATTGGGTTGATTGTTTGATGTTTAAACATAATAAATTTATTTATTGTGGGTTGAAAACTCTATATGCTCACTAGGCTCCCAAGCCTGACCCACTCAGCTTTTTATATTACAGGTAGTGGACCCAGAGCATAGTTGGATGATGACGAGGGATTTTTGGATTATAGGCCAGTAGTTGTAAATAACTGTTGTAAGGCTTATAATGTACTGTTTATGCTTTTGGTCTGTATCGGAACATGACATCCCGAGGTTTTGTTATATAATGAAAATACATTTCTTTAAGAAATGCTTTGATAAATTTTTATTATATTTTGTTTTGGGAACAAATTCTGCAACACCTTTTGGAAGATTACTCTGATTTTACTTTAAAAGCATAAACTAAATCGGTCTTTTCTGGCTGAGAAATTTGGGGATGTCACATAATCCGCTTTCCACAAGAAGAGAGATAAAAAGGTTGATGAATCAAGTAGCAGTTTTCAAACAGACAAAGGTTTCGTAAGCTTCGACAACACTCCTAATGATAAATTCACTGGGCACGAACCAGAATATGTGGAAGATTCAGAAGACGACATCAAAATCGAGGGAGAAGAAATGGCGGGTATCACCAAAATGACTATGGGAGATTACAAGAAGCAGATCCGTGAGGATAATGGACCAGGGCTTGTACCACCAGAAATTCCGACTGCGACAAACTTTGATCTCAAGGGACATGTAACACTCATCAAATCATGATAAATTTAACCTTTTAAAACCAACCAGTTTCACAAATTTTTTACAAACATAGTTTTCAAAACATGATCAATATAGAGTCTCCCAAAATCATAAGTCAAAACATGAGGATGTGTACGGTCACACCTTCGCCTTCCCGCGATCATCCGAAGTACCTAAAACATAACCCAAAACTGTAAGCCAACGCTTAGTGAGTTCCCCCAAAATACCAACACATAACATAAGCATAATACAAAAAACATGCATACAAAGCCTTCAGTCTGACTGGAACGCCCCACCGGCCAACAGTCTATCTGGTATGCTCACAAAACCTTCAGCATGATTGGTATGCCTTACTGGGCCTTCAGCTTATTTGGAACGTTCTCCGGGCCTTCGGCCTGACTGGGAGGCCTCTCGGGACTGCAGTCTATCCGAGACTCCCTAGGTCTCTTGGCTTTCAGTCTACACTAGTACGCCTCAACCCAACCACACATAACCATGTCGACACATACATGACAAATAAGCATACATTTAATCAGCCAATGGACAATCAGACAGATCTTACAGATCACTAAGCATAGCATCATCCTATCTACCAGGATAAAGATCTAACAGATCACTATAGCATACCAACATGTGATAAACCAATATAATAATTCAATTGGCCGACCGTGGTACCTTTGACCCCAAAAGTACAGTGAGGAAAACTCACCTCACAAACTGAACATAAGCTGATGAGGTCCATGACTTCGAAACTCAGCTCTCTAACCGGCACCTAATCCCACCAAAGACCAATCCCATCAAAATCCCAAAATACCCTCAATGGTCAAACTTGGTCAAAGTCAACTGGTCAAACCCACTACGTCAACTTAGTCAACCCAACCGAGCTGAACCAGTGCGAGTACGCAGGGCGTACTCCAATCCTCGCAGTTGACCATCATCGGGGTGGTTGACCGAGTACGTGGGGCGTACTCCGAGTACGTGGGGCGTACCCTCGCATCCTTCAAAATCCAATAAGTGCTTAATGGCTTAAGCACTCAAGTCCATATTTCATATCCAAAGCTCAAATACACTCTAGAGTCGTAAAGTTTCCAACTTTATGACTTTACATGCCCATTAAGTGCTTAACTCAAGGTCTTAATCCATTAAGACCTTCTACAAGTTTATATTGTTATCTATAGAAATGTACTTCATTTAAAAGGATCGGGACGCGTTTTGACCAAAAACACGATCGTGTTTGTCAAAATCATGATCGTGAATAAGGCTGATGACTTGCTGGACGTATAAATAGAGCCTCATAACCCTCCAGTCAACCCTAACTCTGATTCCAGAAGATTTGTGGAGATTTTCTGAAGGTTTTTGGCAAAGAACGAAGATCTAAAGAGCATGATTTAGTCTGTAATTTTAGTTTAGTAAGATTTATCATTTAACACTTCCTTTTATCTTTTGTAATCAATTTTCAACCATGTCAAGCTAAAAACCCTAGATTTTAGTTTCACATTGACTCGGCTTTTCGTGCAAATAATCATTAGGCAAGATTTTTTATTGTGATTTCTATTTAGTTTGATCAGTTTTATGCTTAACTGAATATTTGATTTTGATTCAATTTCTGTTGGCCACTTTAAGTGTTATTGAGTCATTCTAGTTATCTGATTGTTTAGATCTGTAATTGTCTTAATTAATCAATAAAGTAACAAATATTATATTGATTCTACGTCAAGGATTTAACTTTAATATAAGATGACCAGACAAGTTTTTACCTTTCCGAGCTTGTGAGAAGTATTGAACTTTAATGGGAATTCATACACTGTGTTTAATGCTACTTTTCTCTATTGATTAATAGGTTGTTTAGTTAGTTTAGTAAAAAGTAAGGTTTAATTCAAAAAGCTTATTTTGGTTAAATAATTTAGCTTATTTTGGTTAAATAATTTAGTAAAAGAAGATCATTAGAGCTTATTAATGATTTTCAGTACCAGTTTAAACACTGCACAATTCAAACAATCGGGTTAAAGGTTATTTGCATGATTAGGAGAGTCACCGTAAAATTGAAATTGCCTTTTATTTTCTGAATTTTCTCAAGTATTTAACTTTCATTTTTCTTTTATAAATTTCTATTTGAAGTTGTTTTAATAATAAACCCCCCCCCCCCCCCCAAATTTAATTTACTGTCAGACTAGTGTGTGCCTTAAGCAAGAGTACATAGACTTTAGGACGTGTCCATATGAATTCGACCATGCTTTCCTGTGCTACCCTTTAGTGCATTTGAGCAGAATTATATATATATATATATATATATATATATATATATATATATATATAAGTTATTTGTTTAGGCGCTTCGACACGTCTTAACACCCTATATTCATAAAATAATCATTTGATCTAGAGGAATTCAATTATAATCATCGTATTAACTTAATATATTGATTTGGATGTAATTTTGATGATATAAAATTCAAATCGTGGTGTTAAAACCTTCAATTAGGTGATGATTTATCAAGTGTTTAATGGAGTTTTTGGAGTGAAAGTTGATTAAATCTTTATTAAATGAATTAGAAATTTACCGAAAGATCTTAATAAATATTAATTATACTTTGAAGTTAGATACATTCTTCCTAATGTCAGACCATTATTAAAAATTAAGCCTAGAGGTCAAATTTAAGGTTTTGAAAGTAAAATTTGGAAATTATTAGTTGGTCACTTGGTTTAATGATTTGACTAGGTTAATTGTATTATAAAATTAATAAAAAACATGATAGAGTAAAGTTTTGAACTCTATGGACATGTTATGGACACATTTTGGAGTTTTTACTCGACTTTTTGCAGGTTTGGAAAACTACCCAAACAAATCACAAAATTGACTTTCTTATTTGTTTCCATTTCTCTTCCATAGACCATAAGTACTTTGTAACGTTCCAAAAATACAAAGTACAATTTTCATTTTGATAAGATAAAACCATTCATTCTATTCCAACAAAACATAATCAGAATACAAAATGTATTCTCAAAAACATCAGCGTAAAAACATAAGACAAGTAGTGCGGAATCTCCAGTGGATGTAATGCAATCAAGCTTGGCTCTTCCCCTTGCTACAAGTAGTACCTGGAAAATTTAAACTTAAAACTGTAAGCACAAAGCTTTGTGAGTTCGCTAAAATACCACATACAATCATACATAAGGTAACATGTCTATTTCAACCCCAAGTGAAAGTTATGAGACAAATTATAGTCTTACAATCACTTCCTGCCAAGGGTATATCCTGGTCTTTCATATAATTTTCAGGGTACAAATCCTTGTCTTTCATACAATTTCTAGGGGTTAAATCTTGATCTTTCATACAAATGTCAGGGGCCAAATCCTGGTCTTTCATACAATCCATGCAAGAGTCATATAGACAACTAGCATCAAAAGTCCTACATAGTATAGTGAGAAGACTCACCTCGCAGTCAGAGTAATCTAACACCACAGCTTGCAAAAGATGTAAAGACGGGTCATACACACCACCTAGACATCGATAAAAGGCCAAACCTTAGTCTACGATCTAAAACTACTCAATTGACCAAAAGTCAAGAATGTCAAAAGTCAACGATCAAAATCAACGGTCAGTCACCGTGTCGTGGCCAACCACTGACTGTGCCATGGCATCCACCCGACAAAATAGCCGCATGTAAAACTCGCCACCACGCAGTGGCAAGCTACACACCGCGCCGTGGAGACTGACCAAAACAACTTAATTGATTAAGCTCCTAATCTATTAATCCCAACACTCATACTTTCCAGAAAGCTTCTTATCACTCAAATGATCCATAAAAATCCTTGATTTTAGACATTCATGTCCAATGCATGTCACACTCCAAGTTAGGTCAAAATGGTGAGAAAAAGGGGTCAAAAACCATGCATGACATCAATACAAACTAGAAGTCCAGACCTGAGATATATAATGCACAAGGGAATTTATTGATCCATAAAGTTGCAAACTTTATTGATCCATAAAGTCGCAAACTTTATTGAAGCCATTCACTCAAATCTTCCCAACAAGAAGAACTAGCGTCAAATCCTAGATCTATAAATACGTAACCACAAAGATAAAGTCTAGGAGACTTACAAAGATCCAAGAGATGCTCAAAGAGGTTGGGATGATGATTTCTGCTGATCTCTTGCACCACAATTCCTTTTTTCCTTCTTCAAAGGATCAAAAACACCAAATGGAACTGAAAAATGGATGTAAGTGAGTTAGGGTTGGAAGGGATACTTCTGGGGGTGATGGAGGTTGATGATGGATGAAACCCTAGCCCCCATGTTCCTTATATGGGGCACAAGGCCTGAAACTTTGGGTTTTATGTACATTGCAACGCCATGCCGTTGTGTCATTTAACCATTGCGTCGTGGTGACGTGTCACTACCACCCGGTGGCAAACAAAACACCACGCCGCGGGAAGACAAATCTCCCAAATCAAAGACTTAAGCATAGGAGAACTTAAAAGAATACTACCTGGAATTCGAATGTTACATACTTAATGGATGAAATTAGTTATTTAAGTTTAGTAATACATATTAGAACATGTAAAGTTTAAATAGTGATTAAATACTTAATTAATTATGTTCCCATATGTGACCTTTTATCATTTATTCATAAACTGAAATAGAGTAGAAGATTTAATGTACTTGTGAGGTAATTTATCACCTAAGGACGCATATCCCCTATTATAATAATGTACTTTAAACCATTCTTTGATTAATTTATTATGTTTATAAACTATATGGAATCTTATATGTAATATGTACTGCATTCACAAAAAATGTACAATTTTTTTGAAATAAGGACAATCCTTTAGTTTTGAATTGAGTTTTAATCACGATCACATGCATTAATTTTAGATGAGTGTTAGACTTCTATGGCCACTTGACGCTTGGTTACCCAAATTTAAGATGTTTAAGATGTTTTTGATGACACTATATATGGCCTCACACTCACAATGGAATTTGCTACCCCACATGTGGTGGATACCAAAAGGAGGTAAGACTTAGCTAGTAACGCTTAGTGTGGATTACGTTAACTTTAAACATTCTCTGTTTTCCACTATATATATGAGATGATTGGACTTGATATTTGTTTGTAGGTAATGATTCACATTCATGATTTTAACAATGTTGTTATTGCAATGTTTGTTCCCCAAATATTAAACTTTTATTTATCTTGATAAGTTTTATAAAAAAGTTGAGGGGATTTTATGGTATATTGATTTTGCAAGTTTCCATGAACTTGAACTATGGAGTGAAACTTGATTGAATCTTTCACTAAATTAATTAGATATTGATTAAAGGGTGTTAATAAGGTTTAATTACATACAAGTTAGATATGTTCTTCCAAATTGCAAATCATTGGTGAAAACTAATCATAGATGTCAACTTTGAGGTTTTAAAAGTCAAATTAAGAAAGTATGAGTTGATTGAACGCAGTCTTTGATGCGTCAAAAAATAAACCTTGAATAGCACGTATTGATTAAAAAACGGAAATCTTATTGATCAGTTGAAAGCAGTGTTTAAACCGAATTCTAAAAAAGTGTCACACCCCGCTAAAGCGGAAACATGAGGCGTGGCAGTATAAAGGGTTTCATAGCAAAAGATAAAGATAACACCAACCATAGTATTAAAAGCATTACAATTTATAATGAGTTTGAATAACCTTTTAAAATAAATTACAATGTATTTGAAATATAACACATGCAAATGCTCCTACAAGTGATGTGTCTCTAGGTGCCTCTTACTAGATGATACCTGAAAAAGCATGTAAAATGAGCGGTCAACTACCGAAATAGTTGGTGAGTTCACAAGTTAAAAATAATATTGGTTTCATGAATCGAAATTAAAGTTTTGATATAAGTTTCCATAGATAAAAATATATCGCGAAAACGAGTAAGTAAGTTTGTATAAACAAAGTTCGTTGTCATCATGAGAAATAAAGTATGTTGCCCAAAAGAGATGTAACGTTCATATCCTCATGGGAAATAAAGTTTGTTACTAAAATTAGTAAACAAGTTCATTGCTACAAGGAGCAAACAAGTTTATTACTATAAGGAGCAACCAAGTTCGTTGCTAAAACAAATAAATAAGTATCTAGTAACAAAAGTTCGTTGTTATAATGAAATACAAAGTTTATTGCTATAATAAGTAACGAGTTTGTATGTGTATGAGCAAACAATGAGATCCCAACCACGCCTATGACTGATGCCCTATGAAGATCTATGCTTATCGTTCCATAGATTATATGGTATCATGCACTCTAGCAATCAGGCGAGTGAGGAGTTGTCAATTCCTAATAGCGCTATCCATAATGACCATTGGCTCAAATGGTTAATGGTTGGAGAAAAGTTTAAGGGAAGGGACTTAAGACGATAAGTTCTCATGTTTCGTGTTGCATAGACATATATAGAGAAATATAGCAATAAAATAGCAATCAAGTTTGATACAAATCAATTTAAATACAACGAACAATAAATAGTTTTTCGGACATGCTTTTCCACCCCAAAACATAAAAACCGAAAATAGGGGAGTGTGTGAATACTCACAATGCATTGAGATGATGCAAATGGTGCCTTGAACTACGTTCCACTTGTACCACTACCGATTTCTACAATAATGGTATTCGCTAGTGAGTTTCTAATCGAAATCTAACACTAGTATACTTACTACTACAATAGAATCATGCCAATATTGTGTCAAAATTTAATATTGATAAGTTACAAACATTTTTCTGAAATGGTGAAATTTTATAACTCATGTGATTAAGACAATTTTGGATATTAATTTCCAGATTTTTGTAATATTAATTGAGGGTGTTTCAACACATTTAAAGGTGTTTTAAGCTCCTAAAAATCCAAAATATTATCAAACAGTTTCCAAAAATTCTCAAACTTTGCATTTTGATTCTAAACACAGTAGAGGTCTTCCAGAAATTTTCTCTTGAACTTTTGATGTGATTAACTATTTTTTCAAATTTTATGCCTTCATAACAATATAAATTCGTGAAAAATAGAATCCAGATGATAAAAATTCTCAAACTTTTTATAATACTGGAATTAGACATACTTAAGCTGGGAAAAATATAAAAATGGATTTCTAAACTTTTTAACCGAATTTTATGATTTTTGTGCATTTATTCTAATAAAAACTGAAATAAATAGAAAACAGTTTCCAAAATTGCCCAAACTTTTTGTATTACTGTTATTAAACATTATTAAGCTGAGAAAAATATAAAAGATATTTTTCAATTAATCTTTCTATTTTTTGTAAACTTCATTTACAGTGTAAATAATCTGAGAAAAATCCCAAAGGTGGTTTTTATCTACTGGAATCCGATTTTGTGGATTTAAGTGTATTTAATCTTAAAAAATAGAAGAAAAATAGCATACTGAATATAAAAACCATCAAAAAATATTATTTATAGTTTTAATATATTATAAGGTCTTCTGGTAATTTTTATTGAATTTTGGTAGAGTAGAACTATTTTTCCTGTTTTTAGTCCATTACAAATACAAAAATCGGGGAAAAATAGGAATGCATTATGAAAAATTCTGAAAATATTTTTCTTAGTTTTACACATAGGATAGGAGCTACGAAAATTATTAGATACCCTTTTCACGTTGTTTAAAGTGGTTTTATGATTTATTGGGGGCTAAACAAAAAGAAACTTCAAAACCACAATAAACAGTAAGAAAAATCGATGAAACTTAATGAGAGGTCATTATTTACTATAAGAGTCATCCACGAATTTATCTAGGATTTATAGACCTCAAAAACTATTTTATATGATTTGATGCCCTATTTTATTGCAATAATTATAATAATTCGAAAAAAAATGAATTATTTTCTGAAAATTTGTAGAACATCTCATTTTGTTGGTGGAATATAGGAAAAAATCGGATTTGATCAGAAACGTTGTTTTAGATATTTATTTGGAAATAAATCCTTTATAAACCTATTTGAAAGTTTTTTAACAACAAACTTTGATCATCACGCATCTAAGCTTGAAGATCATCACATGCATGTTGGTTTGAAGACCATTCATGAGTTTGAAAATTTCAAAAATCATTTTTGATAGAAAACGTAGGGTGCATGTGGTGATTTTCACCTAAAACTTGTAGAAAAGTGCATTATGTTGATTTTGACTTAGGTTTTGGTCCTTGGATTTCACCATTTACAACATGCATGATGTTTTTGGGTGAAATCCTACCACCATCATCATCAAAACCGTGATTTTTTGTGTGTAAGTTTATGTGTTCATGATATTTCATTAGAATGGAGTAGAAGAAGAAGAAAGTGTAAGAAAAATAGTTAAACTTGTAGGAAAATGAAGTAGAAATCGATTTTACCTTCAAGAGCACCTCAAGATGATGAAAATTTAGAGTTTGAGGAGTGTTATTGGGTTTGTTTTCTGGAAAATTTCGTGGGTGTAGAGAGATGAAGAGAGAAATGGAGTGGTGGTGATGAAGAGTGTGAGAGAGAATGAGGGGTAGAGTGAGAGAGAAGATGGAGTGGTAGAGTGAATAAGTGAGTGAATTGATTGAGTTTTGGGGAAGAGTGGTCTTGGGAGGGATGAGGCCGACCTTTGAGTAGAGAGAGGAGATTTTATCTTGTTTTGTTTATTTATTTTATATTAATTCCTTAATTTTTATAAATTTTCTTTCAATTTAATATAAAATATGCATTTTATATAAAATTTGTTCATAACTCTTGGATGTTTAACTTATAAATGTAATGTCAATATTAATGAATTAAATTAATTTCCTTGATTATATTTCAACATTTTAAATATATTAATTTGATATTATAGTGTTTATAAAAAATTTTTATAAGATTTTAATATAAAACTTCATAAATTTGAGTTTTTATGACTTTTAGAGTTTTGGAGTTTAATAAACTTTGAATATCAAAATAAATTGAATCTTTGAGACTTCAAATTATCTTATGGTATTATAACTCTTTTGTAGTTATAAATAATGTTTGTAATTTATTTTTATCGGTTTATTGGCATTCTATGTAGCGATTCCGAGATTCAAGCAAAATTGAGGAATCAAGTATACTAATCCTAGTCTTCAACTTTGACTTAAGTTTCTATGAGACTTTGACCTAATTTCTACTACTAGGTCAAATGCATGATGTGTGTATATGATTCATAAAAAGGTGTTCGAGTCAAAGAGTGACCCGAATATGGATAGTCACTGCAGTTAAGTAGTTATAGAATTCACATATCAATGTGAAATCTAAGTACACCATCCATTGTTTCTATCTATTTCCAAGTTTCTACTAGGTTATAACTTAGCTTCTAGTTACTAAGTCTAGTATGTGTTGTGCCTATATGTGCAACTAAGTTTATCAAATCTAGAACTGACTCGAATTTTGACGGTTGTCACAAAAAGGATCTGCTTCAATATTGTATAAATGTGGCCATGTACGATTTTAGTTATGAATTTAATTAAGTATTAACTTGGGTAGTGGCTAGATTTTTCATATGTTAAAGTTTCATGGATATACCTAGTATTAATTGGTTTTAAATATAGGTATGAACTAATTAAGCTTTCTCCACCCATTGTCCCGGAAGATGTAACAAAAAAGTAAACAAGTTGTAATCATAAACACATTACAATGTCACAAATAACTCAAAAAACTTTCATGTCTACAATAATAATAATATGAGAAATGAATTTAGATACTAATCATGATTACAATCGCCAGTGAAGTTACCTTCAAACGGTGAGGATGATAAACACATGATGTTGATGAACATTCTTCTAATATCAACTTGATCTTCAAATAGTTCTTTAATCTTGATGGAAAAAGGCTTTGATCTTGATGAGGGATCTATTAAAAGTATTTTGGGGATAATTTGTAACCCTTGGAGGCTTGAAAAAGTGGCATAACTCGTCCATAGAATGATGGAAATGAATAGTGTAAACTGTTGGATTAAGGTGTCTAAGTCAATAACTAAATTGATATATTCTTGAAATGAAAGCAACGTCATTTTTGGGTTGCCCTCAGAACTAGTATCTGAGAAGAATTGCATTTGAAGAATGAGGATAATTTGTTTGATATTTATATAAATAATAAATTAATTGGAAATTAAAATTAAAATAAATTAATTATTAATATATTATATGATTAATATATTAATTAGAAATAGTAATTATTAATTTATAATTAATCATAAATGAATTGAAATTAATTTTGGGATTAATTAAATTAATTGGAAGTACAGGGACTAAAGATGACATTGTTCAAAGTTCTAGAACCTCCCTCATGGCGATGGTTTTTGTAGAGCCTTCTAAGGCTTCTACGAAGCCTTGGAGGATAAGTAAAGGCATTGGATACTTGCTTAATTTAAGATATTATTATTATATTTAAAGTAGGGTTATCCAAGGATTCCTTATCAACTATAAATATGACCCCTTGGGTTCATTTTTTCGTGCACTTCCTTTACTCCTCCCATAGCCCAAATTATGTTATACCATCCTCTCTCCTCTTGAGTTCTTGTTGCTAGGGTTTGGGTACAAACCATTAGAGGCATCATCTCTTTGGTGCTAGTCTTTCCAAGCTTTACAACTACAAGGATTGGTTTAATTTTTTTACAATAACAAATTAAAAGGTATGTAATCTTAACTTTGCAATTTTCGAATTACACTAGGGTTAAGATAGTTTAGTTGTTCATTGTATGTTGCTATCAACGTGTATGACATACATCTTTTATAGGATGCATGTACCATATTAATTATTAATTGTTTTCCACATTATACAAACTTGTTTTCCATAAAACCCAACATAAACATCATCTTATATAATTTCTGAAATAAGGAAAGTTGGGCAAACAGTGGCGGTGACGTACTAAAGGGCGTCTTAGACACAACCTAAAATATTGGCTAGTGTTTTTTCTTGCTTTGTCGTATTTGAAAATACACCATAATACACACCAAAAGTGATGGGCATCATATCTAGCATTTGGGATGCTGCCTGGGATGCTGGGGACTTTTTTTTGTCAAAGGAGTGTTCTACCACAAAAACGCCACGAAAATGGTTAATATTGTAGACTTGCATAAAGAATGTTGCTTAGGATGTTGGATTACCTTCTATACTCATAGTAGTTTATAACATGTAAATCCTCTTGGCATGACTCTCATCAGTCAACCTTTTTTAACCTCTACATTCTTGATGCGATCAAAACGTACAAGTAAACTCAATGGTTATTTAAAGTGAATATAAATAGAATACATATATGAATGAAAAGATATTGTCTTTCGTATGGAAATGGTCATACTAATAACCTTTAGATTTTCTACGCAAGCAAGTCACATCCGATTGTTAAATAATTTCAATATTTGGGTATTGGACAATTAGAGAAGTGATGTTTTCAGTATGAATTATGTAACATCCCAAATTTTTACAGAAAATTTTTAACTTTTAATTTCATATATACCAACCACAATGTGTCCAAAAATCCCATTATATAACCATATTATTTTAAAATTTAGAGTACGAAAACTAAATGTGAAAACACTGGAGAATGCACGTCGCGCCATCAAGCCGGGCCCTTGCCCTTATCAATAGAGGTACCTGAAACATGCAATAAAACTGTTAGCATAAGCTTAGTGAGTTTCCCAACACACACGAATCATATAATCACATAATGCCATGCACACATATACACATATAAATTTGCCATGGACTCCCTTCATGATCTTCATTGGAATGCCGTGGGCTACCCCCATGGTCTTATATCCCCGAGCCATGGGCTCCTCCCATGGTCTTCACATAAATGCACATATAGATCAAATAATCACAATCACATACTCCATTATTAATCATCTCATACATATTAATTAATGGGCTGGCCTTGGTGCCTTCGACCCATGAGTGTGGTGAGAAGACTCACCTCAATCTGCTGAACACAAAAGTTGCTCGCCTAACAGTCAGAAACCACACGTTGAACAATAATACAATTAACCCTAAATTAGGATTATACACAACCTGGTCAAAGAGTCTAAACACTAAGTCTAAGTCCTTCCATAATGGCCCAAAAGTCTCCCCTTTGCTAATGGGCCTAAGGCCCATGATAAAGACCATTAATGGGCCGCTTGGCCTAATAAGGCCCAACCAAATCAACTATGGTCCAAAACAAAATATCAGCCAAAAACTCTAAATGGAACCAGACCCAAAACTGAATAAGGCCCAATAAGCTAACAAGCCCAAACCCAACTGAGTGCGTACGCCCTGCGTACCACTCTAGTACGCTTAGCGTACCTGCCCCTTAAGCAGTATGTGTTGTGTACATGAATTTATGCACGGCGTACAAAGAGGCAATGCACAATCGACCATAAAGCTCTTAATACTTGGCATTTCAACGCCAAACTTCAGATCTGAGTCCATTAAGATGTCCTAGGACATAAAGTTGGCAACTTTATGCCCTTGCATGTCATGAGTGACCTCAATACTTCATTCTTCCCAATAAGACATCATTTAAGACCCCAGACTTATGCATGGAGTAAAAGTAACCTTCAAGATGGCACCTTTGTGCATCCAACATGCTCAAGGAGCTTAGATCTAGCTATCCTAGTCTCTGGAGTTGCTCAACTCACAAGAGAAGGTCCAAAAGCCAAAAAGGGACTCCATAACAAAACCCTAGCTCAAACTAACAAAAGAGACGACAAGGTTGTGACTTTATACCTCCAGAAGTTCTTCAAGCTGAACTAGATGCAGGATCCATAAGCTCAATGACACCTAAAGCTTGATCACCACCTTCTCCTTCTTGAATGCACTCTAAAATGGCCACCAACATACTTCTAAGCTCAAGAATCACACTCACAAGGAAAATATGAGGTTAAGGGACGAAATGAGGCTATGGAGGCTGATTAGGGTTCGGTCCAAAAGCCATAAGGACGTTTATATAAGTCTCAAGCCCGAAAATTAGCGTTTAAGGTTCAGTCACGTTTGCCCTGCGTAACCATTGGTACGCCCACCGTACGTGCCAAACCTTCGTGATCCACCCAACCTTAGTACGATAAGCGTACTCCTCAAGTACGCCCAACGTACTAAAGGACCAACTTTTTCAATGATTTTCATGCTAGGGGTAAGAAGTGTATATACCTGAATCCCGACCGTTACAAATCTCCCCTACTTGAACTAGACTCCATCTTCGAAGTCTGCTGATGAGAAAAGTGTTGGATTAATGTCTAAGTCCATAACTATATTTGGTATGTACTTGACCCGACCCGGCATGGTCCATTTGGGTTGCACTTCACCGGCACAATTTATATGGATAGTCTTTTGAGAATAGTATATTTATGATTTATATTAATATATTATAAGTTCTAATATATTAATATGGAATCATATTATTTAATTAGTATTGATCAAGAATTAATTTAGAATTAATTAAGTGATCAAAAAGAACTAATTAAATATGGACTCTTATATATATGGAATGGGCCAAGTTCATTTAGGTTGGGCTAAGCTTTTATGGATGGTCCATGGAGCTTTTAACCCATGGATCCTATGTAAATGAAAGGTCATGGGTATTAGGGTTTACATGGATGTAACCCTAATCCTCCATAATATATAAAGGGGTCCTTGGCTCACAAAATTGGTGCAAGTGTGTGAAAATAAGAGTGGGCCGATTTTAGTGTGCATACATATTCTCTCAAGTTCTTCCAAGGTGTTTTGGTGATTTGTGATTCCATTTGAGGCTTCCACACTATTGGGGCTAAGCTCTTAAAGCTTGAAGACATCAAGCTACATCAAAAGGTATGTCATCTAACTAGAACTTTGTAGTATAGGTGCTTCATAATATGCTAGTTAGGATGAAACCTTGGAATAGTTAATATTTGCATGTATAATAGAGAAAACATAGATCCAAGGTTTATAGGGTTGCATGTACACCATAAGAGTGTTAGAATGCTCAAAATCCAACAGTGGTATCAGGGCCATGGGTTGTTTTCTGTTATATTGATGCAAATGTTTTATTTTCAAGTTGGAAAAAAAAAAGGAAAAAAAAACATGACGTTTGTCAAATTTTAAGATAATTACTTGTTTTTGTGAAAAACTAATTATTTGTAAAATTTGATTCATTTGCTATATGAGTTGAATTAGGTCAAATATAGTAAAAGATAAAATGATATGATTATTTTATTAGTTTTAAAAGTTTGATCTAAATGTTTTAAGGAGTTACAAATTTTGTCATAAAATTTTGGAGCTCAAAAGTTTTTTTTTAAAGTTGTGATCTTAAGTGTTTTGAAACCTCCATAAGTTATGGATATGAAAGTTTTTTTTTTAAAAAAAATTGATTTAAAGTTTTTATGGAGTTACAAAATTTGGAGTTAATGTTTTAAAGAATTCCCGAACTTGTTCTTAAGTTATGGAACATGAAAAGTTTCATCATAAAACAAGTATTTAACTCCATAAGTTATGGAATCCAAAGATTTTCAAGAGTTACAAAACTTGCCCTCAAGTTTTGGATTTTGGAAAAAGCTTTTTATGAAAAAAAAGAATTGAATTCTAAAACTCTTGGGTTCATAACTTAAACAATTAATTAAATGGTTTTAATTTTGAATTTAATAATTGGAATTATGATGTTTTATTGAATAATTCAAATTAACTCTTATGGACTTTATTAATAGTTAATTAAAGCGTTTAATTAAAAGAGTATTATTAAATCCATAAATAAAGATATGGTTTGAGTTTAATTAAATCAAAAGAGTATAGTCTAATTAATAGATTAAACCACCAAGTATTTTAAATGTCTAAAATACACCCTTATACTATTATAATATTAAAAGTTTAATATATTATATGTATAAGAGCAAGTCGTCTTACCATTAGTAGGCGTCATTCACGAAGCCGGTCTATAAGGGGGGTATAAGGTTACTGCCTATAAAATGGCAGTTTAATGGGTGTCCACTCTCACCCACCGCTTCCTTGACTGGTGGAGGGTCGTTAGCCGAACAGGTAGGACAAGGACTATAATTCTCCCTTCATTATAAGTATAATGATAAATACTAAGTAACTAAACACTTAAAAATTCCCAATCTTAGTTACTTAGGAAAATGTGAATAAGGTGCTAATCCATGAAATTACACTTTGCACTTTGTTTAAGTTGTTAGTGGAGCGTGTGTGGTTAACTGGCACACTAACCTGGACTTAACAAGGTAGGAAAAGGGTAACTTAATGTTTATCATAGTATCGTTGGAGCGTGTGTGGTTAACCGGCACATCGATTGAGGGGTAAATATTAAGGGTACCAAGTATATTTGCATGGTTACTTCACACCTTGTTTTGTGATCCTCGGCATCCCAGTCACAAAACCTGAAGGGCACACTCGAGATTGAAACATGCCATTGAAAAGTTCAATGAATCTCAAAAGAATCTAGGAGTTTCAAAACCAATTAAAACCTAATAATACATTTCGTTTATCTTGGTGGAAATTGGTGAATCGTCATTCACCTACCTTCAAATATTTTATAGCTTGGATTACGACATCCCTCTTCCAAGTTATAAAATAGTTTGTTGGGTCCTAGCCTTAATATATCATATTGGGTGTTATATTAAGGACTTAAATCAACTTTACGTGAATTTCTCCCATTGTTGATGTCTGGTTTAGACAACAATGATCTTCCCAAACCAAACTTTCCTAATGAATATGACTTCCCGAGTTTGGCTCATGGAAGTCATGCTTCTCTTCCTCCACCTCCTCCAATTATTCTCCCTAACCCACAAGTTCAAGGTCACTCAAGCCCTAATGGCAAGCAAGGTCTATGTGTGATCACATCTTAGAGATGAAGTCACATATTGACAAGCCAGGAGAGTTGGGTGTCAAAGTATTGAGAAAGTTGGATGTTCAATCACTTTCTAAGTTACATAGTGAGTTCCTTTGGGACTACTATGAAACAGACTATGACATGAACCTTAATGATCATATCTATTTGCTTGGTGCTGCTGAATCAACAATGATTTGGAACGATAGTAAAGCAAATTTGATTAGAAGATCAACTTCCCAAAAACTTTATGGACAGTGACAATGGTGACACTGGAAATCCAGAAAAAGCGTTCTCTTCCCAATGGAAAGGGATTGGCCATAGTCAACCCGGTTGACCAAATGGTAAAGATAAAGGCTAAGTCTGAGATAGTCCCATTACCAAAGGGTCCATATGTTTATTTTGCCAAAGGAAGGGGCGTTGATTGCAAAGCTGCCAAATTTACCTAAGGATGTTAAAGTCAATAAGTTTGACTCTACATCAAGTAGAGCCCATTATCTAACTCTGTTAAGTTCTATTCTGAGATCCTCATTACATGATGTGACTGGGTCACATGTTGATGTTTTAAGAATCAAAGAATAGAGAGAAATCTTAAAGGAAGTATATGCTGATTCTGATCGCGAAGGTGGATTTCGATCGCATCAGAATTTTGAGCAGTTGCTTAAGAAGTTATGATATATTGCTAAGGAATAGATAACAACAATTTTCCATGTGGATTGTAAGGATAAGTTTTTCCGCAAAGTTTTAAAATAAAAGAAAATTGTTTAATTTTATTTATTTGAAGTATCCTTACAATGGCATTTGTGGAAAATTGTTGCTTATATGATTCCACTGACAGCAATATTGGAAAATGGATTTGATTCTTTCATTTGTGGTAGTGTCTAAATTTACCAAATCAGGAAAGTTCCTCATCGCCCAAGTTTCAATTGGACCGAAACTTGGAATCATGCAAGTTGAATAATATGATGAATGAGAACTTTCAAGCAATGGAAAATCAAGACTAATTACTTGTTCACATGGATGTGTGAGTCAAGTGAAGGACTAAAGGGATCGAGTACACATTCTTGTGCACTGGTCATGTCCACCACAAAGCTCGTTAAGACTATTTGATTTACTAAAGTTTAGTAAATATGGTTATACTTACAAGTTTAAGTATAATTCTAAAACATTGGAAAAGTCTCAATGTATGGCAGAACGAATGGGAAGAATCAAATTAGGCAGAAAGATAAAAGTTTCTCAAATCTGAAAAGATGGGAGAGTACTTTAGTATCATGTTTGTGATCATCTTAATGATTTAGAAATAATATCACAATTATTCCTCTAAAGGTCATCTTAGTGCATTCTTATGACTAAGAAGAGGAGTCATGAATTGTTAAAATGGTTAGATCAGGAAGATGAGTCATACTTCGTTCCAAAACAATTCTTAGAGTCATACTCCAAGATTGTAACTTGAGTGACATATCTAAAAGAAAGGTTTAAAACACTTGTCAAATGTAAGAGTAAAAGTGTCCTACTCTTGTACATTTGAAATTGGTAAGTTGTGATGTTTTGGATAAAACAAAGACCAACTAAGGCCAATTGTGTGAAGTGTTTGTCTTGATAAAGAATCCGCACTATCTCTTGAATATTTGGCAAGATAGTCTTATATGTCAAGAGGATAGTGGGAGTCTTAAAGATCCTAAAAAGAATTTCAAGAACTAATCAAGAATAAAACCTGAGGTTCTTCACAAGCACACGACTTGAGGTTTATAACCTATCGTGTTGACATATTATGTGCCCATTCCAGTTAAAGTTGGCTTTGCATAGGAGTTCTGAAAGTTCTCAATTGGTTGCATAACAACTTGGAAGCAATGGCAGGCCCTGTACTGCCAGGTGGAAAGAAGTTAAGATTGCATAAGTTCAGTCCATATGAGTTTGGATTTGTCATTATCCTTGTCTTGTGACTATGGTTTTGACGATTCACATGGATAAGAACACATACACCATAAAATCTAAGGGTCATAAGGTTTCTCTCCGATTCATGAAAATGATGATGAGGAAACACTTCCACCAAGTAGATTTGAAGCAGATGGCAAAAGGTCTAAACAATTGAGACTATGATTACGACATCCCTTTTCATAGTTCTGAAATTGTTTAGACACACATGCATGCTATCTAAGGAAAGGTGTATGATTTTGATAAAGTTTTATCAAAGCATCTCGTATCAGAAATCTGAACTTTGGTAAGAAAGTCAATAAAGTATTGATTTCTAGAAGTCCAGCTGATTTCTGAGTACATGTCAAAGCTAGTGGGAGCATAAGTGTTATGCTAATAATCATCATGTTAGTGGAAGCATGATAATTATTGTTAGTGTTGCAAGTTAGCAATGTTAATTATAGAAAACAAAAGTTTCAATTCGTGAGGCTGCAGGGATTGAAAAAGTTGTTTTGCTATAATTAAGGGAGAGGATATACTTCATTTCAGTTCTAAAGGCTTAGATTGAGACCTTAATCATCTTTAGTCAAGAATATATATATGAATTTCATGTTGGATTGGTTCAACTTAAGGAAATTCTATATATTGCGTTCTCAAAATTCGATTATGATTACGGCATCCCTCTTCATAGTTAAATTTTGAAAACATGGCAAATAAAAATATTGTAGCAAAAGACTAGTCTAGAATCATGTCTTTATGTGAGACATCATGAATCGTGTACCATTTGCTTTGGGTACAGGATCGATTGCATGTGCTATAATATTTGTCATTTCTAAATTTTTCCAAATGCCCAGAGGCATTAAGAAGGGAAAAGGTCTAGAATTGGATATGACTAAAATGATTAAGCAATTGTCGAGGACAATCTGAGGTTTACCAAAGATTGGTTGCTCAGGGACAGTTGGAAGTATAGTGCTAATTTTGGAAGGACCATATTGACATATTCTGAAAAGAAGCATCTCTTATTCAGAAGTGATAGTCAAAATGAGAATACGGAGTTGTCTCCATAGGTGGAAGTTATCTGTGTAAGATTAGAAAACTTAATGCAAGAAGCATGTCCAAAGCAATGTACTTTGAATATGAGACTTAGTTTCCATGGAGTTGATCTCCATTGGAATACCTTATAATGACTGTTGACAAGTCTTTGTGACTTTGTACATATTCATTACAGGAGGGTCAGTGCATATAAGTTTAAAATCTAAACAGATTTCGATAAATGATAGGAATTTGAAATTCTCACATTTTTCGATAAGGATTTGGGAGTGTGAAATTAGAATCATTGAAATTATGTTCAATTGGTTTATTTCACAAAGTAAGGATCATAGACAAACATAGAATGCATACTTGGTGTATGGCAAAGCTATTGTTTAAGAAAAACATAGTGTACATGCTTGGAGCATGGGACAACTAGTGTTTTTAATTCAAGTATAAAGTTGATAAAAGCGAAACAATGAATAATGAGTAATCAGTATGGTGATAAATAAAAGTGTTTATTTATATTCATAGGTTTTGATACCATATTTGATTCATTTATTCTTGTGTTTCACTTTGCATGTTTTGACTTCCAGAATAACTAAGTCGCTCTTCCTGAATGATTAAGTTATTCAAACCATCCACAGTCGGTCATATGTTGGAAGTAGATATGAATCAAGACTGTCATGGGTTGGTTTGTAGAGGTCCAAGTTGGTGGACAAAGTGGTGCTACAACACTCATGAGTGCTCATAAGTTCTGAGTATTGGATTCAACCCGCGCTCATTTGAATCACTTCATGGATTTTATCACGAGTGATCATGAGACGATAATATCTTATATTCTTCAAACCTAGAGATATGAGTTGTTACTATGAGTTGGTAATACATTGATTGCACGAAAACGTATTGGTAACTCGATGTTATGAAACGTGCCTTTGTGTATGATTCAACTATATTTGGTATGTACTTGACTCGACCCGGCATGGTCCATTTGGGTTGCACTTCACCGGCACAATTTATATGGATAGTCTTTTGAGAATAGTATATTTATGATTTATATTAATATATTATAAGTTCTAATATATTAATATGGAATCATATTATTTAATTAGTATTGATCAAGAATTAATTTAGAATTAATTAAGTGATCAAAAAGAACTAATTAAATATGGACTCTTATATATATGGAATGGGCCAAGTTCATTTAGGTTGGGCTAAGCTTTCATGGATGGTCCATGGAGCTTTTAACCCATGGATCCTATGTAAATGAAAGGTCATGGGTATTAGGGTTTACATGGATGTAACCCTAATCCTCCATAATATATAAAGGGGCCCTTGGCTCACAAAATTGGTGCAAGTGTGTGAAAATAAGAGTGGGCCGATTTTAGTGTGCATACATATTCTCTTAAGTTCTTCCAAGGTATTTTGGTGATTTGTGATTCCATTTGAGGCTTCCACACTATTGGGGCTAAGCTCTTAAAGCTTGAAGACATCAAGCTACATCAAAAGGTATGTCATCTAACTAGAACTTTGTAGTATAGGTGCTTCATAATATGCTAGTTAGGATGAAACCTTGGAATAGTTAATATTTGCATGATGTATAATAGAGAAAACATAGATCCAAGGTTTATAGGGTTGCATGTACACCATAAGAGTGTTAGAATGCTCAAAACCCAACAAAAAGATCCGGATAATGCTTTCTCGTTTCGTCCTCCGGTTCCCAGGTCCAATCGGAGCCTTTCCGGTGCTACCATTGCACCTTTACTAACTTCACTTCTTTATTCCGAAGAACTTTAGTTTTTCTGTCCAACACTGCAATGGGGTTCTCAACATAATTTACGCTCTCGTCAACCTGAATATCATCTAAAGAAATAACTGTAGACTCATCTGATACACACTTCCGAAGCTGAGACACATGGAAGGTGTTATGGATCTGTCTGACCTCAATTGGTAGATCCAACCGATAAGTAACCCTGCCAACTCGGGCAGAGACCCTGAAATAGAAGTGTCGCAATATACCACAAAATCATCTAATCCCTCGGGTAGAGCTAGAATCGGGGCCTCACATAGTCTCTGCCTCAATGTCTCGAAAGCCGACTGCTGATCTAGACCCCACGAAAAGGTTACATTCTTCTTAGTCAAGCGGGTCAAGGGTACAACAATTTTGGAGAAATCCTGGATGAATCTCCGATAATACCCCGCTAATCCCAAGAAACTACTGATCTTGGATGCGTTTTTCGGAACCTCCCAACACATTACCACCTCAATCTTGGCGGGATCCAGCAAAATACCCTCCTGGTTGATTATGTGTCGCAGAAACTGCACCTCTCGTGGCCAAAAATCGCATTTGGAGAATTTGGCATAAAGCCTCTCCCTTCTCAATGTCTCCTACACCTCTCTCAAATGCTGCTAGTGCTGCTCCTTGGTCTTAGAATAGACAAAAATATTATCAATGAAGATAATCATAGACTGATCCAATATCGGTCTGCAACCCGGTTCATGAGATCCATGAACGCTGCTGGAACATTGGCGAGCCCAAATGACATCACCACAAACTCATAATGACCATAACGAGTTCTGAACGTCGTCTTCGGTAAGTCTTCATCCCGGATCCTCATCTGATGTTACCCTGACCGAAGATCAATCTTGGAAAACAACGATGCACCCTGAAGCTAATCGAACAAATCATCAATCCTCGAGAGCGGATAACGGTTCTTCACCATTAGCTTGTTCAGCTCCTGATAATTAATACACATCCTGTGCGACCCATCCTTCTTTTTTCATGAACATGATCGGTGCTCCCCAGGGGGAACTGCTCGGATGAATGAATCCCCAGTCTAGCAGCTCTTGAAGCTGCATAGACAACTCCTGCATCTCAGGAGGAGCTAAACGATACGGTGCCTTAGCTATTAGAGCCGCAACAGGCACTAAATCGAACCAGAACTCCACTTCCCTCTCGGGAGGTACCCCAGGAAACTCCTCTGGGAATACATCTAGAAAATCTCGCACAATCGGTACCCTGCCCATTTCTGGCGTAGCCTCCACCCTCGTATCCTAAACATAAGCCAAAAACCCAGAACAACCCTGCTGAAGGAGTCTCTTAGCCCTCGCAGCCGAACAGAGAGCTGGTCCTTGCGGGGCTCTCTCTCCATGAATAACCAGTTCTCCCCCACTTGGGGTTCGAACTCTCACCAATTGACGCTCACAATCTATCATGGCCCCATTGGGCCCCAACAAATCCATCCCGATGATCGCCTTCAATCCTCGCAAAGGAATCGGAACCAAGTCGATAGAAAACCTTTCCCCGAACATATGCTGATTACTCATCCAAAATACTCTCACCGCGCTCACCATGCAGTCATCCATAATCTACACCTCGAGTGGGGAATCCAAAGTCCCCGGAGCATCTCGAAACATCTTGCTGAGTGCAAGAGATACAAACGATCGGGTAGCCCCCAAATCAAAAAGAATCTGAGCCGACAAACCATTGACCAAAAAGGTCCCTATATAAAATCATAACAACATAAGCATAACAATAAAATAAGCAAGACAGAAATAGATCACATACCAGTCAGAGCAACTCCAACCTTTACACTATACAAAACACTAAAATGGTGTAAGTTTCACACCAAATCATTTTTCCACTCCAACCACACACTAAAAAATCTCATCAAAAATATATAATCAATATATTAGTTGCAAAGTAATATTTTTTATGTTTATTTATTTATGAAATTATTATAGATATCATTATCTTTCTTGAAATAGTTCCATACTTCCATTCGCGGTTTGATATTCATATGAAACCACAACTTGTTCTAATTCCCCACTGTTTGATCTTTTTAATCCACAGTTTCATTTCCCAATTTCCAACTCTATCGAATAGTCTCTATTGTCCATCTTCATTTTCATTCACTCCAAGATGATCAGATCCAAAAAAAAGAGTTTGTCTAGTGCCCTTCGCCACTTTCGTTTCAGTTTTCCATCTCCAAATTGAAGAGCAAAATACAATTTAGTCACCGAAGGAAAGAAGAAACTGAAATCACCAATTCCATTTCCTAATTTTCAGTGTTCCCATTTATGTTTCTGTTTTTCATCTTAAAAATGAAGAAAATTGAAAGATTTAACAATTGGATCCTTGGAGTAACAAAAAAACTTAATTAGCAATTGGCGTCATCGGAGGAAGGAAGAAACATTGTGGCGATGAAGAAAGCAAGAACAAACACACTCATTAACATTAAATTTTACTTCATGAAATAAACTATTAGTATATATATAATCAATATTATATTAGTTGATATATTTGTCGGTCATGAATAACGTCTCACCATTTTGGTGGGATACTGTTCGTTATCACCAATTTGTTGTTGAATATAGCGGCCGGTTGGAGCTTTTTTGACAGGCAAATCACCATTTTTCTGGTCTGTTGGAGTTGGTCTCACGACATCAGGTTCTGCTCGGGCCTCCTCAGTAGTCAACTGAAATGCGCGACTCTTCACCGCAGGAGCTTCCGCCTTGATCAGGAGGCCATCAGTAATCCTCATCGTGGCGGGCGCAGGCACCGCCACTGCTCCTCCTCCTCTAACCAACCTCAGACAATCGGCCTTTTTATGATCGGTCTGGTTGTAGTGGAAACAAATCAAGACCTTCTTGGGGCAATCCCTACTCATATGGCCCGGTTGGCCACAACATGTCGAGCCTGCTGCCCGACAGGCTCCACTGTGCGGCTTACCGCACTTGGCGCATCGACCACGACCCTGCTGACCCCTGCTGGGAGGATCGGAGGTCTTAGGCTTCTTGGCCTGATCTACTGCTGCCTGAACCTTCTCTGGCTTCCGCTTCGTGCGGAGCTCCAACTCAATTTCCCGTTCCCAGGCCTTCTCCACCATCTCATTCAGGGTCTTGCACCCCGAAAAGCTCACAAAATCCCGAATGTCATCCCTCAGCATGAAATGATACCTCCTCTTCTTTATCTCCTCATCCGCAACGTACTATGGAATCAAAAGTGCCCTCTCTCGAAACTAGGCGGTGATTTCCGCCATGGTCTCCGTAGTCTGTTGTAAATCCTGGAACTCTCTCACTAAACGCTGCACCTCGATGGATGGTGCAAACTCCTGATCAAACCTCCTCACAAACTCCTCCCGAGTCATCTCAGCCAAACCTGCTGATCCCACCTAGCGGGTAACCTCCTCCCACCAGTCTCATGCTCTATCCCTCAACATACAAGATGCGAACACCACCTTTTCCGCCTCGGGGCAAAAGCTCGTGCGCTGGGCATTCTCCATGTCTGCCACCCAACGTCGACTAGTGATGGGATCCCTGACCCCGAAGAACTCAGGCGCTCCACACGCCTTAAACTCCCTGAACGAGGGAGCTCGGGATCCAATCTGGCCTGCAACAATTTTGACTCGGAAATACCTAAGCCACTAAGTGAACATGTCTCCCTTTCATTTCAACTTCAGCAGAATCTCTTTCGATACCTTGTTTGAGATTATACTACCTTCCTC
The DNA here is from genome assembly GCF_052849685.1 of Lactuca virosa. Taxonomy (NCBI): domain Eukaryota; kingdom Viridiplantae; phylum Streptophyta; class Magnoliopsida; order Asterales; family Asteraceae; genus Lactuca; species Lactuca virosa. The sequence goes on along the minus strand of NC_136430.1, from coordinate 436,037,014 downwards.
ATAAAAAAGAACCTGATTACCTGTTCCAACAACTAGTTGCGAAACAATAATCAAATTGTGCTTTAAACCTTCTACATAAGCGACACGATTCATGGTAAATTTCCCATTTGTCACTTTTCCATAATCTTTGACTTTACATTTGTGGTTGTTACCAAACTTGATGACTCCAACATTATCCGATTTTTGAAAATCTCTTAAATTTTATTTCTTGCCAGTCATGTGACGCGAGCATCTACTATCGATATACCTATTTTCATCGCATTGCTCGCCACATAGTACCTGCAATAAGTTAGAAAAATTTAGGTCCCCAAGACCTTTTGGGTCCTTGGACATTAGTTTGAAAACACATTGTGCAATGAAGAAACTAAGACCCAGTTACAAGCTTTCGATTTGAAATTATCAATTAAGTCAATTTCATTAGCTTTAGGCATCGAAATATAATCATGCAATGGGGAAGGTTCAACTTTGATTTTCGCTTTTTCATCCTTTTTCTGAGAAACGTCAACTTTCTTCTTTGGAATTTCTTTCCACTTTCCCACTGATGGTATAGACTCTTGAGATGAAGTACTTCCATTCATCGAATCATTCAAGTACTTCTAGTAAGAATTTTGTATTTGCTCTTGAGAATCCTTTCGTGATTGATATTGTTTTCCTTTTACTTTAAGCCAATGATTGATGTTCTTAACATCACTTCTACATTCTGTGAATGACGCTTTCATATGCTATTTCGAATCGGTATTTGGAAAATATGGGGTTTTAGGTTCAAAAGGTTCACTCTTCTTTCCTTTAACTTCCAATTTCTCAAATTGTCTTTTGGGAAATGATCTTTGTGAATGATTTTGAAAACGATTTTGATATCGCTTTTGATAACCAACACCATTTTGTTGAAAAACTTTTCGATTTTGATCAAAACTTCTTTGTCCATGATTTGGATCAAAATTCCTTTGTCCATGATTTTGAACAAAATTCCTTTTTCCATGATTTGAAACATTTCTTTGTTCAATATTTTGAGGAAAACTCTTTTGTCTATGAGTTTTAACATTTCTTTGTAAACAATTTAGTCGAAAGTTATTTTTGAACCGGATTACAGATGGCCGTCAGGGCCGGGCAGAGGCGCCGACGGCGAGGAGCAGGGCTTTTCAGCTTACTGTTGAGGAGGCACGTGCGGCTCCCGATGTTGTGACGTGTATGTATTCTCTACTTATCTTTCTATTTGTTATGATTATTGCTTATGTTTATGTGTTTGTTATAAGATCGTTCTTAGTGAACGGTATATCAGCCTTGGTACTGTTTGATTCGGGTGCAACCCGATCTTTTGTGGCGCTCGCGCTCAGCAAGCGATTGGTAGGAGCTCCGGGGGAGCTGGATTGCCCACTTGATGTGGAGATAGCAGATGACAGGACCGTTAGGGTTGTGAGGGTTCACAGAGGTTGTACTCCATAGTTGTTTGATGAGCAGTTTTCAGTAGACCTGGTTCCTATTCCCCTGCGAGGAAATAAGGTTATAGTGGGTATGGATTGGCTGAGCCCCAATGGGGCAGTGATCAACTGCGAGCAGCAACTAGTGAGGGTTCAGACTCGTAGTGGGGGAGGGTTAGTGATTCAGTGCGAGAGGCCATAGCGCGGTGCGATTTTATGTTCAGCAGCGAGGGTGAGGTGTTACCTTCAGCAGGGTTGCGCAGGTTATGTCGCTTATGTGATGGATACCCGAGATAAGGGTAAGGAGACAGTGGAGGATGTACCGGTCGTGTGAGAGTACTCGGATGTGTTCACGGAGGATTTTCCTGGGATACCTCCGGAGAGGCAAGTTGAGTTCAGGATCGACTTAGTCCTTGGTGCGGCTCCGATAGCCAAGGCACCATATCGGTTGGCTCCTCCCGAGATGCAGGAGTTGTCTACGCAGCTCCAAGAGCTGCTAGTCAATGGATTTATCAGGCCAAATAGTTCGCCATGGTGAGCACCGATCCTTTTTGTGAAGAAGAAGGATGGTTCGCATCGGATGTGCATAGACTACCGGGAGCTGAATAAGGTAACGGTGAAGAACCTCTACCCCCTCCTGAGGATTGATGATTTGTTTGACCAGCTACAAGGTGCATCTTGGTTCTCTAAGATTGATCTACGATCGGATTATCACCATATGCGAGTCAGAGAGGAGGATGTACATAAGACGGCTTTTAGGACTCGCTATGGTCATTATGAGTTTGCTGTGAAGTCGTTTGGGCTCACCAATGCTCCAGCCGCGTTCATGGATCTCATGAACCGAGTGTGCAGACCAATGCTGGATCAGTCTGTGATAGTTTTCATCGATGATATATTGGTCTATTCCAAGACTCATGAGCAGCATGAGGAGCACCTGAGAGAGGTGCTGGAGACATTGAGGAGGGAGAGACTTTTTTCAAAGTTCTCCAAGTGTGAGTTCTGGTTGCACGAGGTGCAGTTTCTGGGGCATCTTGTCAACCAGAAGGGTATTCTGGTCGATCCGGCCAAGATAGAGGCCGTGATGTAGTGGGAGGTTTCGAGGTCTCCAACTGAGATTCGGAGTTTTCATGGTATTGTGGGTTATTACAGGACATTCATACAGGATTTCTCCAAGATTGCTGTTCCTTTGACCCGACTCACCAAGAAGTCGGTGACATTCCATTGGGGGCCTGAGCAGCAGGCAATCTTCGAGACTCTTAGACAGCGGTTATGCGAGGCACCGATTTTGACTCTGCCCGAGGGAGTTGATGACTTCGTAGTTTATTGTGATGCGTCGATTATGGGCATGGGTGCAGTTCTGATGTAGAGGGGTCATGTCATAGCTAACGCATCAAGGCAGCTGAAGCCTCATGAGGCTAACTATCCGACACATGATTTAAAGCTGGGGGCTGTAGTGTTCGCCCTCAATATTTGGCGGCCTTACCTCTGTGGGGTCCGTTGTACCATTTACACGGACCACAAGAGTTTGAGGTACCTCATGGATCAGCTGAATCTGAACATGAGGCAGCGTCGGTGGTTAGATGTGGTGAAAGATTATGATTGTGAGATCATTTACCACCCGGGCAAGGCCAATATAGTGGCTGACGCCCTGAGCCGCAAGGCGGTGGCGGCTCCGATTAGAGATATATATTTGAGGATGACAGTGATCACTCCACTACTGGAGCAGATTAGAGAGGCGCAGGTTGAGGGCCTGAAGGAAGAGCGACAGAAGTGCGAGAGGATTGTAGGCCGGGTGGCCTCGTTTGATTATGATAACCGAGGGTTGTTGACCCTGCACGGGAGGGTATAGGTTCCATACTGGGGCGGAGTACGGCAGGTTCTGATGGATGAGGCCCATAAGTCGAGGTTCTCCATCCATCCTGGGGCGATGAAGATGTATCAGGATCTTCGCCCTGATTACTGGTGGCCCTGCATGAAGCAGGACGTAGCGTGGTATGTGGAGAGGTGCTTGACCTGAAGGAAGGTCAAGGCTGAGCACCACAGACCACACGACAAGATGCAGCCGCTAGACATCCCCGTGTATAATTGGGAAAATATCACCATGGATTTCATTACCAAGCTTCCCAAGACCGCACGTGGAGTAGATTCTATATGGGTCATCGTGGATCGGTTGACCAAGAGCGCTCATTTTATCCCGATCCAGGAGAGCATATCGGCAGAGAAGTTGGCCGAGATATACGTGCGTGAGATAGTGGCACGGCATGGAGTGCCTGTCTCGGTGGTGTCAGACAGAGATGTCCGTTTCACTTCTAGATTTTGGAAGCGGTTTCCCGAAGAGATGGGTACTCGTCTCCACTTCAGCACTGCTTTCCACCCTCAGACAGACGGATAGAGCGAGAGTACGATACAAACTCTCAAGGACATGCTGCGCGCATGTGTTGTGGATTTCGGTGGCAGTTGGGATACGTATCTTCCATTAGCGGAATTTTCTTGTAACAATAGTTACCACGCCAACTTAGACCGACCTCCCTTCGAGATGCTATATGGTAGGAAGTGTAGGACCCCAATCTGTTGGGGTGAGGTCGGTCAGAGAGTCAAGGGGAGTACTGAGGTAGTACTCAAGACTACAGAGCGGATCGAGCAGGTTCGGAGCAGGCTCGAGACTGCTCCTAGTCGGCAGAAGAGCTATGTTGACAAGCGGCGTTCAGATTTAGAGTTTCAGGTGGGCGACATGGTCCTCCTGAAGGTTTCACCTTGGAAGGGTGTCATCTGGTTCCGGAAACGGGGTAAGTTGGGCCCCAGGTACATTGGTCCCTTCAGCGTTATAGCCTGGGTGGGCAGGGTGGCTTATCGGTTGGATCTACCGGCAGAGCTCAGTCAGATCCACAACACTTTCCATGTTTCCTATTTGTGGAAGTGCTTAGTGGACGATTCAAAGATTGTACCCTTGGAGGACATTCAGGTTGACGACAGCCTGAACTACATCGAGAGACCAGTGGCAACCCTAGATCGTAAGACGAAAACCTTGAGGAACAAGGTTGTTCAGTTAGTGAAGGTGCAGTGGCCGCACCGCAAGGGTTCAGAGTGGACATGGGAGCCCGAAGAGGAGATGAGGGAGCACTACCCAGAGTTGTTTTCAAATGCAGCAGACTTCGAGGACGAAGTCTAAGACAAGTGGGGGAGAATTGTAACGCCCAGATCCCTGGTATACATTACATATTTATTTATTCATTTTAAGAGAAGGACTCGACGAGTTGGTGACCCTAACTCGTCAACTAGAAGTCATATTATGCGCGGGGGGGGGGGGGGGTCTAAGCTGTCTACTCGACGAGTCGAGAGCCCTCGACTCGGCGAGTAGATCGGCCAGAATGAAACCCTACATTTGGGGTTTCTCACCCTATTTAAGCATCTCAATCCCCACCCCTTGGCCTCATTTACAAGTTCCTAGTCCCAAACCCTAATCCACGAAACCCTAGAGCATCTTGTGAGTGTGTGAGCCATTTGTAAGCAATTTTTTGTGTTCTTGAAGCTTGGAGAAGAAGAAGGAGTTAGAAGGATCAAGAGGAAGAGGGTAGATCCAGAAACTACACTTCTTTGGCTACATTTTCTGGTAATCAAGTTTGTATCTTGACCTCTAGTTCATTAGATCTCTTCCTTTTCCTTTTTATGAAGATTTTGGCCCAAGAATGATAACTTTTGGAGAATGGATGACCAAAGTGGATAATCTTCCAGATCTTGGACTTAGAGGGGTTTTTATGACATAAAGGTGCAAACTTTATGCCATTAGAGCCCCCATGCAAGACATAGAGTGTTATGTTGTCCTTTTTAGCCCCAAAAGGCCATGCATGTGGAGAAAGGTTGGAACTTTATGTGTCCAAGTAGTGTTAGGAGAGTAGATCTGAAGTTGTAAGCCTTAGTTTGGTGAATGGATGGCTTAAGGACCAAGTTCTAGGTCCCAAGGAATTAGGGTTTGAGCTAAACCCTTTAAGAAGGGGTATTAAGGGGTAAAGTCAGAAACTTTACCCTTAAAAGGACATTTTCAGGGTTATTGTAAAGTATGAAGCTTGTATCTGAAGTGTAGGGGCTTAATCCTTTAAGATAGCCCAATCAGATAGGGGAACTCGGCGAGTCCGGTAAGGGACTCAACGAGTTGAAGCCGGGTTGTCCTTGACTTTGACTTTGACCAGGATGTTGACTTTGACCAGGGGTAAAATAGTCATTTTACCCTAAGAAGGATTATCAGATTCTGATTAAGTGTTATTGTGAAATTGATAGCCGGGGAGTCGTTGGAGCAGCCGTCAGGGATACCTCACACGAGATTTCACAGCTAGAATTCGAGGTGAGTTTCTTCTAGTAGGAACGGGTCTAAGGCACCAAGGTCGGCCCGTTTAGTTAGTAATAGTTCCAGACTACGGTCCGATGCCGAACGGGGCCCGATGTAGGTTTATATGCTTTTCCGGATATTGATCCGATGCCGGGGCAGTCCCAGGGAATGCTTGTATGCTTGATGTCTTTGTGATTCTTGCATGTGTTTGTATTGAATGTTTCCGGACTTCGGTTCGATGCCGGGGCGGTCCCGAGGAATGTTAGTATGTTACCGGATTACGTTCCGATGCCGGATGGGGCCCGATGAATGTTTAAGTGTTAATGTCATGTGCTTAGGTTTATGTGCATTGTTGATTATGCTCTAATGTATTCCGAGATTTGCTCGATGCCGGGCGAGGCCCGATGCCAAATAGGGTTCGATGTCGGGCGAGGCCCGATGCCGAGCTTGACTCGATGTAGCAGGGGCAGGGCCCACGATATGCTTATGTGTTATGTGTATGGTATGTGGTAGTTAGGGAGACTCACTAAGCTTCGTGCTTACAGTTTTCAGTTTTGGTTTCAGGTACTTCCACTAGCAAGGGGAAGGGCTCGGGATGATCGCATGGCACACACACCACAGTTTTAGCCTGGGATGTTTAGACTCTGATATTTTTCTCATATGATTTTGATATAGTATTTGACATGATGTTTTGAGATACATGATTCTTGATTTTCTTTATGATGATGGATGATTTATGGTTTTGTTATAAGTTTTAAAACGAAATTTTTGGTTTGTATTTTTGGGACGTTACAAGTTAGTATCAGGGCCTTGGTTTGAGGGATTCGAGCACACTCTCGGGTGTGTCTGAACTCAAACTAAGGACATGGTATGAAAATTTTCAAAAAAAATCATTTTTACAAAAAGAATTTTTAAAAGAGAAAAGAACTTTGAAAAGAGAAAAAGGGTGTGGTGCATGCAATCATCCGAGCTCAAGTAAATGTTCCCAAATTACCCATACAAGTTATGTTATGATATGTTTATGAGAATTGAATGCTAGATTAGGACTAAGGATCTAGGAAGGATGCCTTATGTGCCTATTATATGTGTATCAACTTCATGAGAATTGCATGCTAGTTTAGGGCTAAGGATCTAGGAAGGATGCCTTATGTGCCTATTATATGTATCTCAGCTTTATGAACTACATGTTAGTATAGATTAGTCAGGGATAGCCTGAGAGAAATATGCTTGATTATGTTTACTCGATGCTCGAATGCTGCTTGCTTTGTGCTTTTAGGAGTTCTAGTTATCTTTTACTAACTAGTAAATGAATATGTTACGTTACATATTACGAGGACTAAATAATTTCAGAAGGTTAGGTCTAGCTCTATTGCGCAGCTCTTGTTTGAGTCCAACCGTTGTAGGGTAGGATCTCTCATTCGAAGAATTATCTAGTCTTAGTGATATGTAATAGTATTCATGAGCTAGTTAGGGGAAGATAACAGGAATTTCTTATGCAGCTGATAGCGGAGTGTGGGTTGGTGATTACCCTAGGGCAAGCCTAGGATGAGTATAGCATGAGATCAACAGTAGTAGTAGAAGGTACTTGGTGGAGTGGAGGCAGTTCTTAAGGAAAGTACGGATAGATGTGGAAGGTAATATGGGTCTGTACTACTGAAAGCAGAGGATCCGTACTCGAATCAAGGAAGTTTGAGATGAATCCAGGAAACTTGTAGTATGTTAGATCCCTAGAGATATGATGAGTATACTGATGGTTATTATGGTGTATTTTCAGTATGGTGACGCTACGCACTAGGCCGATTGGCACTTCAGGCACTGGTGAGGGATCAGGCTCGGGCTCTGGAACCGAGCAGATGAATGATCAGACGAGGGAGTTTATTTTGACTGAGATCATGCGCATCATTTTAGAGCAGACTCCTGTGATCTTTGGTTCGGTCAAGGAGGGTATTTTGGAGCTTCTGGATGAGAAGCTGAGCACTTTCCGCAATGAGGTGGCGGCCATGATGGGGTCACGCACACTGACATTCCGGGAGTTCAGGGCTTGTGGAGCTCCCGACTATCATAGGGCTTGGGACCCCATTGCTAGCAGCAGATGGTTGGCTGATGTCGCCAACGCATTCCGTACGAGCAGATGTCCTGAGGGGGACAATGTCCGACTTGCATCCTATCTTCTGAAAGACAGGGCACGTGATTGGTGGGAGGAGGTCGGACGAGTCATTGGGGATGATACGGTTCTAGATGCTATGACCTGGAGTGATTTCTCGGCCAGGTTCAGGGCCGATTTTGCACCTGTGATTGAGGTGCAACAGCTAGCGAAGGAGTTCCAGGATATTGAGCACACGACAGAGATTGTGGCGGAGATCACCGCCAAGTTTTGGAAGAGGGCCCTTCTTGTTCCACAGTACGTGGCGGACGAGGAGATGAAGAAGGACCAATATCATGAGATGTTGCGGAGTGATATCCGCCAGTTCGTGAGCTGCTCCAGCTGCAAGACGCCGGAGGACATGATTGCTAGGGCTCGAGAGAGGGAGTTGGATTTGGAGACAGAGAGGAAGAGGAAACCAGAAGGGGTACAGACAGACAGTTCGGGCAAGAATCCCAAGGTATCAGATTACAGATCGAGGAGCCAGGAGGGCCGCAGCCGGTGTTGCAAGTGCGGCAAGATACACGAGGGGGCGTGCATGGCGGGGAGTTCGGGTTGCTTCAAGTGCGAACGAACGGGACATATGAGTATGGATTGTATAACTACCACCACCACCACAACAGTTTCAGATCTGATTTGCTTCCAGTGCAATCAGAGGGGCCACAAGAAGGCCCAGTGCCCGAGTCTGGCAGCTGCAGGATAGGTGGCGGCACCCGTTCGTGCCACATTGAGGATTACAGATAGCCGTCAGGGCCGGGCAGAGGCGCCGACGGCGAGGAGCAGGGATTTTCAGCTTACTGCTGAGGAGGCACGTGCGGCTCCCGATGTTGTGACGGGTATGTATTCTCTCCTTATCTTTCTATTTCTTATGATTATTGCTTATGTTTATATGTTTGTTATAAGATCGTTCTTAGTGAACAGTATATCAGCCTTGGTATTGTTTGATTCGGGTGCAACCCGATCTTTTGTGTCGCTCGCGCTCAACAAGCGATTCGTAGGAGCTCCGGGGGAGCTGGATTGCTCACTTGATGTCGAGATAGCAGATGACAGGACCTTTAGGGGTTGCGAGGGTTCACACCGGTTCTACTCTACAGTTGTTTGATGAGCAGTTTTCAGTGGACCTTGTTCCTATTCTCCTGCGAGGAAATAAGGTTATAGTGGGTATGGATTGGCTGAGCCCCAATGGGGCAGTGATCAACTGCGAGCAGCAGCTAGTGAGGGTTCGGACTCCTAGTGGGGGAGGGTTAGTGATTCAGGGCGAGAGGCCACAGCGCGGAGCGGTTTTATGTGCAGCAGCGAGGGCGAGGCGTTACCTTCAGCAGGGTTACACATGTTATGTCGCTTATGTGATGGATACCCGGGAGAAGGGTAAGGCGATAGTGGAGGATGTACCGGTCGTGCGAGAGTACTCGGATGTATTCCTGAAGGATTTGCCTGGGATACCTCCGGAGAGGCAAGTTGAGTTCAAGATCGACTTAGTCCCTGGTGCGGATCCGATAGCCAAGGCACCATATCAGTTGGTTCCTCCCGAGATGCAGGAGTTGTCTACGCAGCTGCAAGAGCTGCTAGTCAAGGGATTTATCAGGCCAAGTAGTTCGACATGGGCAGCACCGATCCTTTTTGTGAAGAAGAAGGATGGTTCGCATCGGAGTGTGCATAGACTATCGGGAGCTGAATAAGGTAACTGTGAAGAACCGCTACCCCCTCCCGAGGATTGATGATTTGTTTGACCAGCTACAGGGTGCATCTTGGTTCTCCAAGATTGATCTGCGATCGGATTATCACCATATGCGAGTCAGAGAGGAGGATGTACATAAGATGACTTTTAGGACTCGCTATGGTCATTATGAGTTTGTTGTGATGCCGTTTGGGCTCATCAATGCTCCAGCTGTGTTCATGGATCTCATGAACCGAGTGTGCAGACCGATGCTGAATCGGTCTGTGATAGTTTTAAACGATGATATATTGGTCTTTTCAAGACTCATGAGCAGCATGAGGAGCACCTGAGAGAGGTGCTGGAGACATTGAGGAGGGAGAGACTTTTGCAAAGTTCTCCAAGTGTGAGTTCTGGTTACGCGAGGTGCAGTTTCTGGGGCATCTAGTCAACCAGAAGGGTATTCTGGTCGATCCGGCCAAGATAGAGGTCGTGATGCAGTGGGAGGTTCCGAGGTCTCCAACTGAGATTCAGAGTTTTCTTGGTCTAACGGGTTATTACAGGAGATTCATCCAGGATTTCTCCAAGTTTGCTGTTCCTTTGACCCGACTGACCAAGAAGTCGGTGACATTCTGTTGGCGGCCTGAGCAGCAGGCAACCTTCGAGACAATTAGACAGCTGTTATGCGAGGCACCGATTTTGACTCTGCCCGAGGGATTTGATGACTTCGTAGTTTATTGTGATGCGTTGATTACGGGCATGGGTACAAATCTGATGTAGAGGGGTCATGTGATAGCTTACGCGTCGAGGCAGCTGAAGCCTCATGAGGCTAACTATCCGACGCATGATTTAGAGCTGGGGGATGTAGTGTTCGCCCTCAAGATTTAGCGGCATTACCTCTATGGGGTCCGTTGTACCATTTACACGGACCACAAGAGTTTGAGGTACCTCATGGATCAGCCAAATCTGAACATGAGGCAGCGTCGGTGGTTAGATGTGGTGAAGGATTATGACTGTGAGATCCTTTACCTCCTGGGCAAGGCCAATATAGTGGGCGACGCACTGAGCCGCAAGGCGGTGCGGCTCCGATTAGAGATATATGTTTGAGGATAACATTGATCACTCCACTGCTGGAGCAGATTAGAGAGGCGCAGGTTGAGGGCCTGAAGGAAGAGCGCCAGAAGTACGAGATGATTGTTGGTCGGGTGGCCTCGTTTGATTATAATAGCCGAGGGTTGTTGACCCTGCACGGGAGGGTCTGGGTTCCGTACTGGGGCGGAGTACGACAGGTTCTGATGGATGAGGCCCATAAGTCGAGGTTCTCCATCCATCCTGGGGCGACGAAGATCTATCAGGAACTTCGCCCTCATTACTGGTGGCCCTGCATGAAGCGGGACGTAGCGTGGTATGTGGAGAGGTGCTTGACCTGCAGGAAGGTCAAGGCTGAGCACTAGAGACCACACGACAAGATGCAGCCGCTTGACATTCCCGTGTATAATTGGAAGGATATCACCATGGATTTCATTACCAAGCTTCCCAGGACCGAACGTGGAGTAGATTCGATATGGGTCTTCATTGATCGGTTGACCAAGAGCGCTCATTTTATCCCGATCCAGGAGAGCATATCGGCAGAGAAGTTGGCCGAGATATACGTTGAAAACATCCCTTATGCTCAGCATAATATAGAAGGGATAAAATATCTCACATATTTTGTAAAACCGTAGAAACTGTGTGTTTGTACTGATTTCGTCCGTTTTAAGTTTACTGAAATCCGTTTGTGTATCTTTCATAAAATCAATTATGTTTGGCTTGTATTCCCCCCCTGAAAACATTAAAAACTCGGAAAATGTAGGGGTATGAACTCACCTTGAGCGAGTGGTTTGCACGAAAGACCGGTATGAGATGTCGAGTGTCAAGTGAAGCCTCAAATACAATTTTGATCCTAATTAACATGTAATGACACATATAGGAGTCAAATGAAGGTATTTCACTACTAGATACGATAAAGAACCACTCTAGGGACTTGGAACCACTTGCACTAAGTGTTAGAACCTTGTAGGGTTGAGTAAGGAAGGTGTACGGCCACCATAGAGGTGTGTGCGGTCATGGGTGTGCGGCCCATGAGGTGTGCGGTCGTACACTCATGATGGAAGGTGTCTTTGAGGTGTTTTCAAGGTTCATACTTGCATCCATGAAGTGTTCTAGGTCCATGGTTAGTTGTAATGCAAGTTTGAGGTCAATAAAGGTCATAGAAATGGGTTTGCGGCCTTAAGGTGCGTGTGTGTGGTCGCACAAAGGAGTGTGCTGCCAAACATAGGTGTGTGCGGCCATACATAGGGGTGTGCGGCCGTACACCCTTCATGTTTATGCCCAAAATGTCTACTTTAAGGTGCAACAAGGCTAGGGTCATGTCCAACTCGAAGATAAGGGTCAAACTCTCACTTTGGAGGGTCTTTTAGGAGTGTGCGGCCATCTTATGGGGGTGTGCGGCCGCACTCTCTTCTAGACATGAAGAACATGACCAATATTGCAATCCCATGGCTTAGACAGAGTGGTCTTTCATGGTTTGCAAGTTAGAGGATGAATTACTCACGTTTCTTGAAGCTTTGGAGGGTTCACGGTTGAAGAAGCTTGAGAGAATGGTGTAGTGTGCGGCCAAGGAGTGAAAGGAATGAAAGGAAAGGGGTCTACCCTTTATATAAGAGTGGGTGTGTTGCCATGAGGTGGGTGTACGGCCGCACACCCATGTGTACGGCCGTACACTCCTCCCAAAGGAGTGTATGGCCCGGTTTTGTCACTATATGACTTGTTGACTCATTCCTAACCTCAACCTTGACTGTACCCAAGCTTAGAACACTTAAATGAACCCTTAACCGTGCTAGAAGTTAACAGAACAAGTTTAACATTGATTGAATCGACTAGATGTACAAGGAAGAAGTTCCGGGTTGTCACATCCCTTCAGGGTTATAGCCCGGGTGGGCAGGGTGGCTTATCGGTTGGATCTACCAGCAGAGCTCAGTCAGATCCACAATACTTTCCATGTTTCCCAGTTGCGAAAGTGCTTAGTGGATGATTTAGTGATTGTACCCTTGGAGGACATTCAGGTTGACGACAGCCTGAACTACATCGAGAGACCAGTGGCGACCCTGGATCGCAAGACGAAAACCTTGAGGAACAAGGTTGTTCAGTTAGTGAAGGTGCAGTGGCAGCACCGCAAGGGTTCATAGTGGACATGGGAGCCCGAGGAGGAGATGGGGGAGCCCTACCCGGAGTTGTTTTCAAATGCAACAGACTTCGAGGATGAAGTCTAAGACAAGTGGGGGACAATTGTAACGCCCAGATCCCTGGTATGCATTAAATATTTATTTATTCATTTTAAGAGAAGGACTCGACGAGTTGGTGGCCCTAACTCGTCGAGTAGAAGTCAGATTATGCGCGGGGTTTAAGTTGTCTACTCAACGAGTCGAGAGCCCTCGACTCGGCGAGTAGATCGGCCAGAATGAAACCCTAATTTCGGGGTTTTGCACCCTATTTAAGCATCTTAATCCCCACCCCTTGGCCTCATTTACAGCCTCATTGTCCCAAACCCTAATCCACGAAACCCTAGAGCATCTTATGAGTGTGTGAGCCATTTGTAAGCAATCTTTTGTGTTCTTGAAGCTTGGAGAAGAAGAAGGAGATAGAAGGATCAAGAGGAAGAGGGTAGATCCAGAAACTACACTTATTTGGCTACATTTTTTGGTAATCAAGTTTCTATCTGGACCTCTAGTTCATTAGATCTCTTCCCTTTCCTTTTTATGAAGATTTTGGCCCAAGAATGATAACTTTTGGAGAATGGACGACCAAAGTGGATAATCTTCCAGATCTAGGACTTAGAGGGGTTGTTATGACATAAAGGTGCAAACTTTATGCCATTAGAGCCCCCATGCAAGACATAGAGTGTTATATTGGCCTTTTTAGCCCCAAAAGGCCATGCATGTGGAGAAGGGTTGGAACTTTATGTGTCCAAGTAGTGTTACGAGAGTAAATATGAAGTTGTAAGCTAAAACAGTAAATTTAACTGCAAAAACATTAAGAGTTGAAACTATAGACTTTTTGAAAATTTTCTAGTTTTCTCACACCTTTTTCCCATACGCAATTGAAGAAACACCATCATAATGTCAAACCAAACTTTTGAAGCACAATATAAAAACAACAATAACAATAAACTGATGTTTTATAAATTAGGGAATTGTAACAAGGAACAAAAGAAAAACCCATAGACGCACAATATTGTCATATGATGCTTGTTTACACCTATAAAACCACACAAATTGATAAATTTTTTGATGGTATTATAAACAAACAAATACATAGATATGTTATTTCTTGCATTTACCAATCATCCAACTAAATGAGTAGCATGAAAAAGCCAATCATCTAAAAAGTAGACTTCGTGTTGGAAGCAACCAAATACAAATACTTATCACCATATGATTTTAAAAGATCAGAAGCAGCAATGATAGAAGTCTTGCACAAAGCACTTCTTGAATTCTTCATTGCCTTCACTAAAACCAACACAGTGAAACGACAAATACAATTACTTTGGAAACTAGATTAGAACTTAACACTCACATATGGAATGACATACGTACTTAGTTTCCACATAAAGTTCTTGCAATCTAGAAAGAAATTAACATATTAAAACATATGCCTATCATAAAAGTTTCATACCTAAACCGAATAGATGAAAAATGTGATTGAAGGAATTACACTTACAGATCATAAAAATGATTAGCTCATCTTTCCCCTGTTTCAACAAAAACCTAAATCAAAAGCTTGAAAAACCCACAAAATTCAAGAAATCAAATTGGTTAAAGAAAAGATAGGGTTGATATTCATTTTCTTCTTACCTATATTTGGGTGGATAAGGAGACAAGGCTGATATCTGTACTTGGGAAATCATAATAACAAGAAATGTTATAAATGCTTCTTACACTTAAAAATTCTTCATATGTGCTATAAATTTCAATCAACTTTGATCTTTTAAAGTAACCAAATTAGTATCAAAAGGATGAAAAACGCTTAAACTATTAAGTTATACCTTATGCTTTTTAGCACACAAGAAAAACCCTACATGCTATGAGCACATGCTTTGAACAATCAGTAGTAGCTCGTCTGCAAGCAGGTATGTGAAATGACTTATGATATGTGAAAGATAAATACATATGCATCATTATAAAATTTGGATGTAAGTGACCAGTTTTGTAAGTTTTTCTTCTACAAAATTGTAATATGTACCTGGTTTTTCTTGTTTGGGTGTTTCTCTACTTTGTTAATGAACTGATCAATCTTCTCATATACTTTCTTTTCAAGCTCTACATCACCACATTGCACCTAGAAAAACAAGTTTCCGGCATTAAGTAATATGGATCCTATGATGCAACATTATACCATCATGTATGAAGTAATAAATGAAGATAACATATGTATTAATTAAGGATTTAGATGCTACTTACATATGTAATTTCGAAGAGTTGCAATTTAATGTCTTTGGGTCACACCAGACCTAGTGCTCTGTGAAAGAAAATTGTGTACAAGATGCGTGCAAGTGTATTAGTAGATGAGAAGATTGATCAGTTCAGTATTGGAATGATGAACCAATTTACCTCCGATCTTCCACATTTAAAATCAACAAAAGCAATCTGAAACTATCTGAGATGTATACCAAAATGAAGATATTTACAATCCGATTCTTGAAGTGAACAATATTGACTTGTTGATGAATCAGGATCTTCTCTAAATCACTTTATGTCAGTAAATTTAATAGAACTACTTTGGCAGGTAGCTCTAAAGTGGCAGCACATCCAAATTGAATAGCTAAATCCCTAATATCAATTTGATTCCTGCAATTCATCAAGAAATGATTATTCAATGTTTGATATGATACATTATACATATCAATTGCATAAAAAGCACCATGATGATATGGAAAACAAAAGAGATGAAGAACATACTTGACGCAAATTCCGTTCTACATCACATTGAAAGATCTAATGTAATCCTTTTCAGACTCAACTTTATTGCAATGTGACAATCAAATAGAACTTGCTTTCTACAGTAACTGAACAAAATCGTAACTGGAGAAAATGACTTACAATTCCAATACTAAACGAGTCAAATTGAATATCGGAGACGAGACGGAGTTAAACCGCTTTACAAACGACTTGCTTCGATTCCTTAAGCCCTAACTTTCTTGCAATATCCGACAAATCCAGTTCAAGAAAGAGTGATACAGAAAGAGAAAACAATCGATATTTGGCTTCTGTAATTGTCGTTGTGAATAGCTGGAGATAAAAATAAAAGATCTTTTAGATCTATAGAGACGATATGTCGTCTCTATAGCTTTTCACAAAACACCCAAAGTTCCCGCATAACATATTGAGACGACAAGTTGTCTCTATAAAATAACCGGTCAAAAGAATTTGGTCAATCCAGTGGAGACATGTCGTCCCTATAGGTGCACTATAGTAACGACATTTGTAGTCCCTATAGGTTGCGTCTCTATAGATGCTTATTCTTGTAGTGTTGCATGCATCAAAAAATTGATTCATTGGCCTAATGAACCACATTGTCAAAACTATCGTCGCATTGGGTTTTGAAATGATTAGTGAAGAAGGAGATGAAAGGGAAATTGTAGTTAAGGAGAGGTAATGATCTTTTTTTAATCGGTGGTAACACAAGTCATTAGAGAGATGGTAAAAATAGCAAAAATGACCTTGTGTGCGATGGACGGAGGCAACTTAACGATTTAAAAGGTTGTTAGTTTGAGTGAACCAAATACATAAAAAAATATATGTTCATTTGGACTTGTGTGGTTGAAAACTTTTTAAATCGAATCCAACAAAAAAAAAAAAAAAAACAGACCATATGAATCAAATCTGTAGTTGTTTACTTCTATAATTTAATGAATTATTGAAATAATGATCACACATTTTTTACCAACGCTCATCTGGTCGTCCATTAATAGGTACATATGATTTGAAATGAATTGACGTCTTTATATAACAACAAAGGAACATACACGAGATGAAAATTATTTCAAATTCCACTTATGTATCAAACTTTGAAAAACGAAAACAATATCTGATTAGACATTATAAAAAAAAAGATTAAAACCATATATTTCTATTATAATTTTATATACGTGAATATATATCTTATAATTTGATATACGTGAATGTGTCTTCACCCCACATATCATCATGATATGGTACTTTACATAGTGTTATAAAATGCCCTACAAAATGTTTGCCAAAAAGTGTGTGCCCTAGAAAATGTTGTTCACAGTCCAAAGACCAGTAAGAGTGTTTGGTAGTAGTCAATTTCCACCCGCTTGGCCACTTAGATGGACAAAAAGGTCCAACTGGTAGAGAGAGAAACATACATAAATCTAGAGAGAGAAACAAAGCCAAAACAAAGGAGCAAAGGGGTCAAAATGTAAAGAGAATGCATGTGTTTTAGTTTCTGGGATTGGGAATTGTTTAAAGACAGTGGCCATAATTTGTAGACAGAATCTAACCCCCAAATATGGTAACACAAAGGATACCGTCACCATTTACCACCATCTCAGCTTCTTCTTAACACCCATCTTCTCTCTCTACAACACACACGCTCTCTCTCCCTCTCTAAACCCATTATCTGATCATAAGTTTCTTTACAGATTCTCTTCTGTAAAGACTGTAACCAAAAACAAGACACAAGTGGGTTTGGATCTTTGGTTCATCTTCTCTCTCTAAAGCACACGAACTCACACTCACTTACTTCCTCTTCTCTCTTTCTCTAAACCCATGTCTGATCGGTCGTAGGTTTCTTCACAGATTCTCTTTATAAAGACTGTACTCAAGAACAAACACAAGTGGGTTTGGATCTTTGGTTCATCTTCTCTCTCTAGAACAAACACACACTCACACACAAACTGTTGTTAAAAAGTGTGATCCAAGAACAAAACACAAGTGGGTTTGGATCTTTGGTTCGAAAAGTGTTGCATGTGTCACTGAAACGTTAACGCACTTCTTTAGTCATTTGCTTTTGGTGGCTTATGCGATTTTCAAACTCATGTCTACTCCTACAAAACCTCAATCAACACTGCTGTTCATATGCTTGTTCCTGTTCTTGTTCCTCATGTCCGTTTGTACTCTCAAAAACCCTTCTTCAGGTAAGTAACTTGATCTAAAATCAAATATTTTCTCGTTAATTTTCATCATTTTCATATGTTTATCCTTTTAATCTGATTGTTACATTCTGTTCTACAGTTTATAGATCTGGATTGAATTCCAAAATGCGAGATTCTGATCTGTACTTCCAGGTGAGGTTTTATGTTAATTATATACTTTCTTCTTCTAAAACGAATTCATGTTTATAATCTTAAAGTTCAACTTATTTCTTTTAATGAAAACCCCAAAAAGACTAGACCTTTGTAGCACTCGTAAATTATTTATTAATCTGTCGTGAAGTTAACCCCATGACCAGACGTCGTTAGAGAAACATGTGGTTCGTCCCTACTTGATTTTTATAGATAGTTATTGTGATGTTGAAAAGGTTTAATTTAGAATCTTAAGGTAAAGAACTATCATTAAAAATAAAATTATAATTAACTTTTAAATTTTCACAATCCACACATAATTTTTTGTTTTAATTGCTATTGACAATCAGCTAACAAATTATTATTTTTACATGTAAATGGCAATTTACAAACGACTATCTTCCGAAGGATCGTAGGAAAACACTCAATCAAACTATTAGTTTTAAATAAATTTTAATAAAAAATATAAAAAATAAAGTAAAATAGGTTTAAGAATAATTTGGAAACAACCTGTATGTTTTTTTAAAAACTTCAAATAAAATTTATATATATGTTTTAGGAAAAGTAAAAGTAACGGACGGGATGGGATGGGATGGGATAGGGTGTTTGACCGAAATTGGGTACAATAATCTGTGCCACTATCAAACCTAGGGCATATGACCAGATAGGTTTCAATTATAGTTTAATAAAAGTACACATAAAAGTTAACACCTTCTAAAATAATCACTGTTTTTATCTTAAAAATACAAATTTAATTTTATAATTTTTTTTATCATTAGTTAATGAGCGTTGTTATTCTGATTAATAGATACACACTTTTTTTAATATTTAATTAGTAAATAGACATCCCTAATTATTTATTGTATATCCTATAATTTGATGTTTTTTTTTGTCAAGCTAGAGGGCTTCTAATAAACAGTAAGGTTGTATGAATATAATTATTTATTGTATATCCTAATTATTTATTTAGTGAATATAATTTTTTAATATGTGTATGTGAGATCAACCACCACATAAGTGAGATGTAGGTGTTTTTTAACATAACACTATTATTAGTAGGATTATTAGTAACTACTGATTCTTTATCTTATCTTAGAAAATATTTAGAAAAAACATATTTTTAGTAGATCTAATAAATATGTCTCAGATGCATGTTGGGTTAAAATATTTAATGACTTGAAAAAGGTTTATCCTAACCTTAACGACTAAATTTTTTTGTCGTGTTGTGTTAACCCGTTTATTTATACGAGTTGAATCTTATACTTAAACCTGATTATTTTGTGTCGTGTTCGTGTCAAATTAACGGTTTAGGGTTTAACTTTGTAAATGTTTCATATTGTACCGAGTTAAAACACTAAACAAGTTGAATATCATACTTTTTTTTAAGTTTTTTCATAAACAATACAAATTAAGTGCATTACCTAGAATTAGTATAAAATGACATAACCACATATCTAGATATAACATCAACCTTACAAGCACATTGATTATTATGATCTTAAAGATGCTTAATCAATATGCATAAAACAACTTCGTTTTGTGTTTTTTCTTTGGTTGGATTTCATTGTTTTTTATTTGGTTTTGGTTTTGAGTCAAAAGAATGTATTACTCCAAAACTTTTTGGATTTTAGATGTCTGGTTTTCTAGTGAATCAAAAGAATGTATTACTCCTAAACTTTTTAGAATGTATTACTCCTAAATTTAGAGAATGTATTACAAGTATTCATGATTAGTATTTACTAGACCCGTGATACGATTATGTTGGTTGAGGTGCATAGTTCTATAAAAGAGATCCATGGCTTAAAATCGGACATACCCAAAATATTGCTACTTTGCAAATGCTTTGATGATTTACTCTCTAGTAATGAGTTGTAGGACGGATTTAACATGGACTGTGCAAATTGTAATGTTAACGATTTTTTATTCAATAAACGTTTTTAATACTAAATTAAATATTATATTCTTTTAATACAAAATGTGTGTTTACATCATACCCTATCTTCTTTCAAGAGCTTTAATTTATAAGCCTAATAAAGGAAGACAAAGTTATTCCCTACTTTCAATTCTTATAAAGTAGTTCAATCATAAATAAAAATAAATGCATTTTTAAAAGGGATTTCAGTACTTATAAAGTTCAATCATAAATAAAAATAAATGCATTTTTAATAGGGAGTGTAGTTTTAATTCAACATCCAAAAACCTATACCATGTATTTTTAAATAATTAACGAGTTTAAAAATAAAGCTTTTAAAATTAAAGTTGATTGAAAATCTATATTATTGTACGTAAAATTTAGCTCCAAGAAAACTGTAGCAGATGTATTAACTCTAAAAAAAATACAAAATTATTTTTTAAATTGTAGCATATGTATATTGTAAAATATTAGCAAACTTATTTTTAAAATAAGTTTTTGGTAAACCCAGATATCCAATCCAAACCAACTGTTAATAGCTATATGAAATGATATAATAAGGGGTACGTGGTTGGTTTGATGTATTTGAATGGTTCTAAAAAGGATTTAGAATTAAATACTAAGGTATGAAAAACTACTTTCATTGAAGTATCAAAATCTCCACCATCCCAAGATTTCTTGAATACCAATTCATTGAAATTTTAGGTTTAAGTTGAATTTGTATTCCTTTATTGCCCCTAATTTTTTTCTTTCTTTCTCTAAATTATTTTTACTTGGTGATGATTAATATTCATAAAACACAATACACATTTTTAATATGATTATTAATTTTGTTTAATATTCTATGATATTTTTATTTCATAATTCAGTAAAGTATGTTTTTGTATGATAACAGTATAATTCAGTTTGTAGTTAAAAGTTATGTAGACAATCAATTAATAAAAGTATAACTTAATATTTTTTATTATTATTTATTCATATTATGATGATAATTTTTATAAAATAAATAAATAGATAATTTTTTTATTTAACATAACTATTTTCAAAACCATTTTGCAACTCAAAGAAAATCTCAAAAATTATGGAATTGACTTACATTCTAAATCTTACTAACCAAACAAAATATGATTTTCAAAATCCTTGCAATTTTAAATCCTTTCAAATACAATTTTAAATCCTTGCAAGACTAAAAAACAATCTCACAATTCAAATTCCCCTTACATACAACAAAATTTGATTTATAATATTATGAATAAATAGTATTTTTACTAATTTAAACAAATACTAATTTAAGTTTAAAACTAAAATAAGATTAATAAGAATGCAAATCAAAAGAATGGTGTTCGAATGATTATTATTAGCTTGGAAGGCGCACGTTAGCCACTGACCTTGTGACCCCAACACTCAGTCCTTTGGAGAGGGACCCAGCCCCGTGTAAATCGGGGTCATGTGCGCTAATAAGTTCAATTCCCGTGAACCCCGCCTTGTCTCCTATGCTAAGCGCATGTTAGCTACTATCCATGTATACGAGACTGATTTAATGTACTGTACTACTCTTAAAGCATGGCGTACATAGTCTATCTTCATAACTGATATGGCTTTTTTGTGTTGTGATTTGAAAAGGCAATAAGCAAAGTCAAAGTCAAAACCACTAGTGAAGAGGAGACTACGTCTCATACCACCACCACCAGAAGAAAATTAGGCGGCCCTGGATCATCACCGCCACGTTGCGCCTGGAAGTGTGGGCGGTGCACCCCCTGCAAGCCGGTTCATGTTCCGGTGCCGCCTGGAACACCGGTGACCGCCGAGTACTACCCGGAAGCTTGGAGGTGCAAATGTGGAAATAAATTGTACATGCCATGATGCATGCCTATTTGATTGGTATTTACTAGCTAGATCTTTGTTATGTTAACTACGAGGGGGTATCTTGTCATTAATGGATTTAGGAGGAGTGATATTTAAAAAACAAAATGGAAAATATATAGAAGCTTCATTAATCTATAGAATATTAATTCTAACCTGGTAGCCTTTTCATTTCATAGTTTTCATTTACTTATTAAGGAAAGTTTTTTTTATTAAGTTTTGGTGTTGTTTTTCTATTATGTATATGTTGGGTAAAAGTAGTTGTTAGCTGGTAGTTAAAAGTTGTAGCTTTTAATTATACAGAAGTGTGTCATAAGTAGTTAGCTTTAGTAAATGTATAAAATTATTTATAACTTAGAGAAGGTAACAATTTCTTAAAATTTATTTGAAATAACTTTTGGATTCGAAATTTTTTGTTTAAAATAAAAACTAAAACCTCTGAAATTGACTTTTTTTTAGCTTTTTTCTTAAAAGTCCCATGCTAAACTCGCCTATGGAAACTTTTTTTTTTAAATGAGATGGTCATAAGATTAAAAAAAAACTATGCAAATGATTTTAATATTATTAGAATTGTGAAAAAAATTCAATATCAGAACTTATAAATTACAAAAAAAAAATAATAATAATAAATGAAAAAGTTTTGAGACAAAAACTCACAATATATTTTTGACTTTAAAAAATTTATTTGATTCAAAAAAATTTCTTAATAAGCTCTTATTGTAGATTCTCTAATCAAAGACCTTGATTTAATTACAAACAAAAATACATAAAGTTTATAGAATGTATAAACAAATATTTAATCTTAATTCTTATTAACGTTGCACTTTCACATAAAATAAAAATAGAGCTGGCAATACTAAATAACAAGTCAAAAAGTTGGGTATTTATTTACATAAAATGGTTTGACATCATATATAACGAAGGGAATCTATTACATAGGGGTATAGGAGGAATGTTTATTTTAGCCGTACCAAAGTGGTTTACACTTGCTTTTTGGTGACAAGTAAACATCCATTTTCCTGTTTTTATCAACTACAGTCTTACACACACGTGGGCTCATCGTCTTCACCTACCCATTTTCAAAAATGGGTCCTGGGTGGGTGGTCCGGACCCATGCTAGCCAACATTATTCAACCATGTAATGTTGTACGTCGCCATTGCCCCCACCATCCCATTCGTGTCACTTCCATTTGCACAACCAGACACCTGAAAGGCTGCAACTAATCTATCTGTCTCAATCCCTTGGCCTTGGTATATATATAATGGATTGGAATCAAAACATATACCCATGGCTTATATTTGTTTTGTGTCAAGGTAGATAATTAACATGGCTTTCAAGTTGGTGTTACATCAAATCAAATAAAAATGGCGATCATTTTTGCTAAAATACATACCCATGTTTTATATTTGTTTTACGGCTAATATATGTTTTCAGATTTACTTATAAAATATAACTATATAGTTCAATAGATGGAAGGCAAACGGACAACAATCTGCACCGCTGGCCCTTTCTGAATGGCAAAACTGATTCTTTTGAAAACCAAATATATGGATCTAGGATATATAACATTAGAATGCATGACCTGTTGAACTCTGTTGAGGAGCTCCGCCACCTCTGGTGCGAGAAAACTAAATGTATCAAATGCAAAGGTACAAACACATGTTGATTTTCTATAAATGCATGCTCGTGCTTTGCCACTTTGCACGCAACGGCTTTCAAAGCGGCATGCCCTGCAGTGAAACCCCCGCTCCTCAAACCGACGAGAGGAGAGGCCCCAGTAAGATCCACACAAACGTGTTTCCCTCCTACCCATCTAAAGACCAAAATGTCAGCCGACCTGAGTGTGGATCTTCCATCCTGCGGGTCCATCAAAAAGTTCACTAGCGCTTCTTTCTTTATAGAAATACCAGCATGCCGACAAACATCAAAGAGAACATCTCTAACCACATCATGTCGGTACATGAAATCAGGGAGCTCTCTACAATGAACCGCATGTTCCCCAAAAGTGTCCAAACAAGTCTTGCGGCAAACTGGGCATATCTCGTCAATTGGGAATAGATGAATCATGAGGCGGTAACGAATGATAGTTCAGTACTCCATAGGAGACATATGCTAGTCGAGGCCATCAATTGGGATAGTTAGCAGAAAATCATGAACATGAGGTGCCCGAAGACACTCAAAAAATGCTTTCTGTCTAACAGTCATGTCGAAATCGACTTCCAAATCTTTGACGATTTTGCTAAAAAGGTCACACGCCAATGCTTTTTGGGAATTAGGGGGGGCGGTGTCCTTATTAGTGAAACCACTACAGTCGAATCCTGGAATCGTATCGCGAAGACGAATCAAAGCACATAGGTAATCAGAGTCCATACCACATATGTCACTGTCACGTAAGATGTGGTCTTGTAATGTCCAAAATTGGGCCCTCGAGGCTACAAATGCGTAGGACGAATCAAAGCACATAGGTAATCAGAGTCCATACCACACACACACACACACACACGCACACACACACACACACACATATATATATATATATATATATATATATATATATATATATATATATATATATATATATATATATATATAAGTAGGTTCATGCGAAAATATAAATATTTTGTAAAAATACGAAAACAAATTTTATCTTATAAAAATCAAACACATGCACTTTAGAAATCAAATTTATTAGCAATAAATTAAAGATGATAAGTTTACATTGGAGGGTGTGTACGAACCGATAAAGGAGAACTAGATTTGTCCCTACTTTGATTGATCTATATCGTATGAACGATACAACCGTTGATAAATTGCAAGCAACGAGTTTAATATCCATCCTTGTTTCCGTTTCATGTTATTAGCATATTGTTATGACCCATTCAAAACCCAATAGAACCAAAATGCCAGTAACAATTTCATATATATCAACTTTGGTGGCTACTAGTGATACACAAAACATAACATTTTTGGCATTTTAACATTGACTGTGTCAAAATCGATCAAAATCTCAAAAAAAATTACCAAAGGGAAATCAACTTTCTTACCTTTTTATGATTATTATAGGTAGGGAAATCAATGGAAACAAAAGTAAAAAGAGGTGAAGGAAGATGGTGTATGTGTGGGGAAAACTTCAACATTTGTGCACATGCATATGAAGGACATGCATCTGAAGGGTCATAGAGACCAAAAACGTTTTGGATTTCTATGCCCAATATCTTTTCGAATTTATGTAGATAAAGGATGTTAAGAAAATGTTGAAATTCAGACTTGATATTTAAACATTCTGATAGTTAGTATTATGAACTAATCACGAATTATTTAGAATTGACAAACAAACGAATGGACAAATAATATTTATGATTAAATATCCAAAACGTTTTCACAAACAACCAACGATTAATATAGAAGATTAAATGTTGAGATGCCACAAGATAAAAAATCCAATTATATTATTATTGTTACCAAGTTTGTCTAGAAATCAAATTGATCCTTCGCGATCAAATCTAATTATAAGAAATGAGTAGAAGCATATTGTCCGGTTATTGGACGAATTTAAATCCGAAACAATAAACTACAACCAACATGTTTATAGTTGATCTCGATTTGTAGAAACATGCACGAATCTAGCTCCTATCCTTAAAGGTTTTTACTTCGCTTCTATCGGTTGTAAGCAACCGAGTAAAACCCCACAATTTAATGCAGACTTATTGGTTTTCCAACAGCAATGGAAAACAATAAACGCAAAGCGAATACTTAGAAACCAGGAAGAAAACGCCAACAGAAAGAGCTGTGAATTTTCGAGCATCGAATACGACTCCTAGAGAGTTGTATTTATAGGTGTCGAAACCCTAGAAAGCAGCAAAAGGCCCTCATAGGCCGGCCCCTAGAAACTTTAGGGCGATGCCTTGCTCTCCAAGCAAGCGATTTTTCGGGCCTTCTAGAACATTTCGACGCGAATCGAGGCGCGAGCCCACTATCGCGACCTGATTTCCATGAACTGGATTTTGTCATACTCAACGGATCTCTAACCTGCTAAAAATATAAGCTCCTTAGCTCCCAGCGACCAATGCATCATGTGAAGTGCGCCTAAATCACGCCATTTCGCGTACTTGCGACATCGACTAGGCGCGCGTGTATGGACTTGGCCCATCCATTGATCCACGAAAGCCTTTGAAGGCCTATTAAGAGAAAAGCATTATAAACCCACTAAATGTTTCTTCCCCCACCAATGTGGGATAACAGAAACTAGCCAACTTTCTTATTCCATTAAAATTTCCAACAATCCCCTACCAAGTTGGAAAGTTTCCTTTCACTCAGACATATGATGTCACTTTGTGTCAAGAAGATTAAACCCTAGTTTAATGAGGACAAACAAGAAGAGACCAATTCAATGGTATCCTTATAGGTTTTAACCATGAACCTTATGACCTCTCCGGTTCACCCCCACATATCGCATGCCATCTTTGCGTTCTCCTTGAGCGCTAATATGGACATGCGCTATAAATCATTTTCATGACCCTTTAGAAGATGAACCACTAATCTTCACTTGAGGTGGAACCACCTCTAGATCATATAGACAACATTTTACAACATCCCCGTTGCTTAGATGTCTCCAAAACTTTGTTAAAAGCCTTAACTCTACCCTTTTCTCGGCAACGACGTATTATCCTACCTCACATGGATCTACCATTAATGATAGTACTTTCTATCATTAGTGACTTAATTGTTACCCTTTAAACTTGAGAATTAGGAGCACTAATGTCAAGTTCGGTTTTCGTCACTAAGTGATTCTATTGTGGTTTTAAACCCATGAATCTCGTGGTAGATGTAACCAAATCTATCGTCAGAGGTTTGGTAAGCGGATCTGCCAAGTTTCTACTTGTCTTGACATAGAAAACTTTGATGGTACAACTCCCAATTAGTTTTATCACAAAATTATGTCTCAGACCTAAATGTCTCGACTTCCCGTTATATACCTTTAACGTCCCAAAAGTTAAGACTAAAAATTTCAATTTTTAAATTAATTAAAACCATTATCCAAACAACACCATAAAAACCATGGTGAATCAAAGTGTATCGATAACATCCAAGTACATCAGAGTAATATAAAAATGCGGAACGATGTGGTGTGTGCACTGCAATCATCTCGGGCTCTTCCCCTTCAAACAAGAAGTACTTGAAATATAAACTGAAAACCGTAAGCACAAAGCTTAGTGAGTTCCCCAATATACCACATAGCATACATATCAAACATATAATGAACCCCACCCCGTCATCGGGCCCCGCCCGGGATCGTCCCCGCCCGACATCGAGCCTCGCCCGGCATCGAGCCCCGCTCGGTAAATAGATTTGTCAGTCATCAGGCCCCGCCTAGTATACATATAAACAAATAAACATATAACCATATAAACACATGCAATAATCACAAAGAGTCACGCAAAAAACTAGTATCCTAAACATAACAAACCATGGGCCAACATTGGTGCATTCGACCCGCTAAACACAGTAAGGAAAGTCACCTCTAGCTGCTGAATCTCTCAAATAAATCTCGATCTGCTGGTCTGGAAAATCCCCGCGCTAACATCATCGAATAATATCCAATTAATAATGGGATCTCAACCCATATTCAAGAAACTAAGCTACTTGACCAACTTCCATTGTAAAAGACCATTTTACCCTTTTTCTTACTTGGCCCAAAACCAAGGCCCAACCCAACTACTCAAAAGGCCCAAATTCTTTAAATGGCATCACAAGGCCCAGTAAGGCCCAACTTCCAAATTGGGCCCAAAATTATTATGGACCTAATCCCAAGAAAGTCCATAGTTTATCCATGGCCCAAACTCAGAAGTCCAATGGCCCAACAAGGCCGAAATCCTAAAAGCCAAAAATATGACCCAAACCCAAGGAAGTCAAATTGAAAGTCAATATGCTGAGTACGAGGGGCGTACTTAGCTCGTACGCTTAGCGTACTCCTTCCGGGGCCAGTACGCGTCGCGTACCAACTGGGTACGCCTAGCGTAATCCCCATATCACCTATCCACTCCATTAAGCACTTAATCAGTTGAGACCCCTAGCCAAACTCTCAGATCTGAGCCTAAAGGGTGACTTAATACGTAAAGGCCAAACTTTTTTTATTACTTGACCCAAAACCAAGGCCCAACCCATTTGCTCAATAGGCTCAAATTCCAAAATGGCATCCCAAGGCCAAATATGGCCCAACTTCCTAATTGAGCCCAAAAACCATCATGACCCTAATTCCAAGAAGGCCCATAGTCTATTCATGGCCCAAAGTCAAAAGTCCAATGGCCCAAAAAGGCCCAAACCCTGAAAGCCCAAAATATGGCCCAAACCCGTGAAAGTCAAACAGCTGAGTACGCTAGGCATACTCAGACTTACGCTTAGCATACTCCTTCTTGGGCCAGTACGTGCAGCGTACGAGCTGAGTACGCCTCGCGTACTTCATAGACAGCCAATCTTACTCATTAAGCACTTATTCGGTTAAGCTATCATGCCAAACTTTCAGATCTGATTCGTGAAGGTGACTTAACACGTAAAGTTGTCAACTTTACTCCCATGCATGACTTAATGGGACACAAAACTTAAAAAGAACCATATTAAGGATCCTAACACATGCATGGATCATTCTGACTCATAAAGGTTGCATTTTTATGGACAAGGGACCTCAAATGTTCTAAGATCTAACATCCATGGCTTCTGGAGTAGACCATAATCTCAATATGTCTTAAAAGACCCAAAAATCCACAAATAACACCCTAAGTTGGATCTAGCATAAAGAACCATTAAGATGAGAGCTTTTTACCTCAAATGGCTTGCTAAGATGAAGATGACTTTGGATCTACAAGCTCAAGCCACTCCTAAGCAAACTCCAAGTGTTCTTCTTCTTCTACTTCACCAAAACTCACTTCCAAGCTCAAATCTCATAAATGGCAACTAGGGTTTCGATTTTAGGGTATAGAGGGACAGAGGTTGTTCATTAGGAGGTCCAGGGGTGTTATAAGTTTCTTAAATAGGACACAAACCCTAAAAAATTATGGTTTCCCCTGCATTACGTACACCATGCGTACTCCCACGTACGCCCATCGTACGTGGGTGAACCCGCGATTCTGAAATGAGCTAGTACGCTAAGCGTGTTGGATTAATGTCTAAGTCCATAACTATATTTGGTATGTACTTGACCCGACCCGGCATGGTCCATTTGGGTTGCACTTCACCGGCACAATTTATATGGATAGTCTTTTGAGAATAGTATATTTATGATTTATATTAATATATTATAAGTTTTAATATATTAATATGGAATCATATTATTTGATTAGTATTGATCAAGAATTAATTTAGAATTAATTAAGTGATCAAAAAGAACTAATTAAATATGGACTCTTATATATATGGAATGGGCCAAGTTCATTTAGGTTGGGCTAAGCTTTCATGGATGGTCCATGGAGCTTTTAACCCATGGATCCTATGTAAATGAAAGGTCATGGGTATTAGGGTTTACATGGATGTAACCCTAATCCTCCATAATATATAAAGGGGTCTTTGGCTCACAAAATTGGACAAGTGTGTGAAAATAAGAGTGGGCCGATTTTAGTGTGCATACATATTCTCTCAAGTTCTTCCAAGGTGTTTTGGT
Organism: Lactuca virosa; assembly: GCF_052849685.1. Classification (NCBI taxonomy): domain Eukaryota; kingdom Viridiplantae; phylum Streptophyta; class Magnoliopsida; order Asterales; family Asteraceae; genus Lactuca; species Lactuca virosa. Next base: position 436,007,701 of record NC_136430.1, on the reverse strand, counting down.
GATTTGTGATTCCATTTGAGGCTTCCACACTATTGGGGCTAAGCTCTTAAAGCTTGAAGACATCAAGCTACATCAAAAGGTATGTCATCTAACTAGAACTTTGTAGTATAGGTGCTTCATAATATGCTAGTTAGGATGAAACCTTGGAATAGTTAATATTTGCATGTATAATAGAGAAAACATAGATCCAAGGTTTATAGGGTTGCATGTACACCATAGGAGTGTTAGAATGCTCAAAACCCAACAGTGGTATCAGAGCCAGGTTGTTTTCTGTTATATTTATGCAAATGTTTTATTTTCAAGTTGAAAAAAAAAAAGAAAAAAATACATGACGTTTGTCAAATTTTAAGATAATTACTTGTTTTGTGAAAAACGAATTATTTGTAAAATTTGAATCATTTGTTATATGAGTTGAATTATGTCAAATTTAGTAAAAGATAAAATGATATGATTATTTTATTAGTTTTAAAAGTTTGATCTAAATGTTTTAAGGAGTTACATATTTTGTCATAAAATTTTGGAGCTCAAAAGTTTTTTTAAAGTTGTGATCTTAAGGGTTTTTGAAACTTCCATAAGTTATGGATATGAAAGTTTTTTTAAAAAAAAAAATTTTGATTCAAAGTTTTTATGGAGTGACAAAATTTGGTGTTAATGTTTTAAAGAATTCCATAACTTGTTCTTAAGTTATGGAACATGGAAAGTTTCATCATAAAACACTATTAATTCCATAAGTTATGGAATCCAAAGGTTTTCAAGAATTCCAAAACTTGCCCTCAAGTTTTGGAATTTGAGAAAAAAAATTTATGAAGAAAAGAATTGAATTCTAAAACTCTTGGGTTCATAACTTAAACAATTAATTAAATGGTTTTAATTTTGAGTTTAATAATTGGAATTATGATGTTTTGTTGAATAGTTCAAATTAACTCTTATGGACTTTATTAATAGTTAATTAAAGCGTTTAATTAAAAGAGTATTATTAATCCATAAATATATGGTTTGAGTTTAATTAAATTAAAAGTCTAGTTTAATTAATAGATTAAACCACCAAGTATTTTAAATGTCTAAAATACACCCTTATACTATTATAATATTAAAAGTTTAATATATTATATGTATAAGAGCAAGTCGTCTTACCATTAGTAGGCCTCATTCACGAAGCCGGTCTATAAGGGGGGTATAAGGTTACTGCCTATAAAATGGCAGTTTAATGGGTGTCCACTCTCACTCACCACTTCCTTGACCGGTGGAGGGTCGTTAGCCGAACAGGTAGGACAAGGACTATAATTCTCCCTTCATTATAAGTATAATGATAAATACTAAGTAACTAAGCACTTATAAATTCTCAATCTTAGTTACTTAGGAAAATGTGAATAAGGTGCTAATCCATGAAATTACACTTTGCACTTTGTTTAAGCTGTTAGTGGAGCGTGTGTGGTTAACCGGCACACTAACCTGGACTTAACAAGGTAGGCAAAGGGTAACTTAATGTTTATCATAGTATCGTTGGAGCGTGTGTGGTTAACCGGCACATCGATTGAGGGGTAAATATTAAGGGTACCAAGTATATTTGCATGGTTACTTCACACCTTGTTTTGTGATCCTCGGCATGCCCGTCACAAAACCTGAAGGGCACACTCGAGATTGAAACATGCCATTGAAAAGTTCAATGAATCTCAAAAGAATCTAGGAGTTTCAAAACCAATTAAAACCTAATAATACATTTCGTTTATCTTGGTGGAAATTGGTGAATCGTCATTCACCTACCTTCAAATATTTTATAGCTTGGATTACGGCATCCCTCTTCCAAGTTATAAAATAGTTTGTTGGGTCCTAGCCTTAATATATCATATTGGGTGTTATATTAAGGACTTAAATCAACTTTACGTGAATTTCTCCCATTGTTGATGTCTGGTTTAGACAACAATGATCTTCCCAAACCAAGCTTTCCTAATGAATATGACTTCCCGAGTTTGGCTCATGGAAGTCATGATGGGTTTTGAGTATTCTAACACTTCCTAAGTGTACATGCAACCCTAATAACCTTGGATCTATGTTTGTCTAATAATCATGCAAAGTTGAATTCCAAGATTATATTCCTATCTAGCATACATGGGGAACATTTTTAACTTGAATGAAAGATAGAATAACTTACCTTGTTGTTGATTATGATCCTTGAAACCTTGTGAGCCTAGCACCCCAAGTGTGATGCCTCAAATGCTTCACACAACACCAAATGCAAAGGAGTAAACTTTGAGAGAATCTTACACTTGCAAAATCGGCTCTAGCCCTCTTGTTTCTTAGTGTCGCCGATTTTGGTGGAGAACATGTTGCTTATATAGTGTGTCACATCTAGGGTTACACCATGTAAACCCTAATGTGGCATGACTCTTCATTTCCATGACCCATGGGTTTGTAACTCCCATGGAGCCTCCATGGAGCATTCAATGGGTTTAACCCAACTTGATTATCCATGGAGCCTTTTAGCCCACTATACAAGTTATGGATGATTTATATGATCAACCCATATATTTAATTAGTCATCTTTTGATCACTTAATTAATCCTAGATTAATTCTTGATCAATACTAATTAAATAATACTATTAATATATTAGAACTTATAATATATTAATAAACCACAAGTGTTATTTCTCTCATTTAGTCTATCCAAATGCATGATGCCATGCAACCCAAATGGACCATGCCGGGTCGGGTCAAGTACATACCAGAAATAGGTATGGACTTAGACACCTTATCCAACAGTCTCCCACTTGGATAAGTCTAATAACTATAAGTGCAATACTTCAGGAACCGATCGGCAATCGTAGCTCTTTCAAGGTCTCTCGGAACTGAGAAGATGATGATACGCCATTTAAGATAAGTGATCATATAATCCTCTGTTCTAGATATCATCCGGACAAATACATGGAACAATGTCTTACTTATTGTCCAGCAGTTTGTTTCCCGATTTCCGATTTGTTTGACAAAGAACTTAATTGAACACATCAACTTAGTTCTGACCGGGCCCGGTACATAGGTCAAAACAAAATCATCGAGGGGCCCAGATATCAGCTTCTAATCCAATAAGGAACAGATAAACTTCGACTCATATGTTTGTTCTACTACTCATTGAATTATACACAAGAGCACGTTTTATAACATCGAGTTACCAATGCGTTTTCGTACAATCAATGCATAACCAACTCATAAGTAACAAATCATATATCTAGGTTTGAAGACTTATATGATATTACCGTCTCACGATCACTCGAGATAAATTCCATGAAGTGATTCCAGTGAGTGTGGGTTGAGTCCAATGCTCAGAACTTATGAGCACTCATGAGTGTTGTAGCCATGTCCAACAACTTAGACCTCTGCAACCAATCATGACAGTCTTGATTCATACCTACTTCCGACATATGACCGACTGTGGAGGTTCGAATAATATGATATACCAAACATAATTATTCTGGAAGTCAAAACATGCAAAAGAAATATAGTAAACGATCGACAAGAGATAGCAACACTTTACTCATAAATAAAACACCTTTTATTCATCATCTAATGTCAATTACACTTTACAAATTTCAAGGTTATCTAACTACTAAATCTAATATCTTCCTTCAGCCCTATGCTCCGAGCATGCTGGAGATGCTTAACCCGAGTCAGTCCCTTCGTGAGGGGATCTGCTGGATTCTCATCCGATGATACCCTCTTTGCCACGAGGAGTCCTTCTTCTATTCGATGTCTGATGAAATGGTATTTTCTGTCGATGTGTCTGGATCTCCCGTGATCCCTTGGTTCCTTGGCTAAGGCAACTGCACTTTCACTATCACAGAAAATTTCCATTGGCTCTTTAATAGCTGGTACAACTCCAAGGTCTCCAATGAAGTTCTTCATCCATATCGCCTCCTTTGCTGCCTCGCTAGCTGCTATATACTCTAATTCGCAAGTTGAATCAGCCACTGTCTCTTGCTTGGAACTCTTCCAAGAAATTGCTCCTCCATTTAAGGTAAAGACCCAGCCTGACTGAGAGCGGAAATTATCCCTATCAGTCTGAAAGCTAACATCACTATACCCTACAACTCTCAAGTCTTCACTCCCACCGAGGGTAAGGACCCAGTCCTTAGTCCTCCGTAGGTACTTGAGGATATTCTTTACCGCAGTCCAGTGTGCCTTGCCAGGGTTCCCCTGATACCTGCTAACCTTGCTCAAAGAAAAGGCTACATCAGGTCGAGTACACGTCATAGCATACATGATCGATCCTACAGCCAAAGCATAAGGTATTCGACTCATTTCTGCTATCTCAGCCTCAGTACTAGGGCTTTGTGTCTTACTCAATCTGGCGTTACTCTGGATGGGTAACTCTCCTTTCTTGGAGTCCTGCATGCCGAATCTCTTCAGCAACTTATCCAAGTAAGTACTCTGACTAAGTCCAATTAGTCTTTTACTCCGGTCTCTCAAGATCCTTATCCCTATAATATAGGCAGCTTCTCCTAGGTCCTTCATAGAGAAACACTTCCCAAGCCAGGACTTAACTTCCTGCAGAGTTGGGATGTCATTTCCTATGAGTAGTATGTCATCCACATACAATACCAAAAAGCTAACTATACTCCCACTAGCCTTGACATATACACAAGATTCATCTTCACTCCTAGAAAATCCAAATTCTTTGACTTTCTCATCAAAGCAAAGATTCCATCTACGAGGTGCTTGCTTTAACCCATAAATGGATTTCTCAAGCTTACACACTTTATTAGGGTACTCTGTATTGACAAAACCCTCTGGCTGACTCATGTAAACATCCTCAGCCAACTTTCCATTAAGGAAAGCGGTTTTGACATCTATTTGCCATATTTCATAGTCATGAAATGCGGCTATAGCTAACAGAACCCTAATAGACTTAATCTTGGCCACTGGAGAAAATGTCTCATCATAATCAACTCCCAGAGTTTGTGAGAAACCCTTTGCAACCAGTCGTGCCTTATAAGTGTGTACATTACCATCCATGTCGGTCTTCTTCTTGAAGATCCATTTGCACCCTACAGTCTTTCGACATGGTACATTCTCAACCAAGTTCCAAACTTGATTGTCATACATGGACTGTATCTCGCTGTCCATTGCCTCTTCCCACTTGGCTGACTCAGGGCCTGCCATGGCTTCCGCGTAACTGTTAGGTTCATCCAGACCTATCAGTGTCTCATCACTGATAAGTGCATCACCTTCCGCAGTAATATGGAATCCATAGTAATATGGAACGCCTCAGAGGTACAGACTTGTCAATTGGCTCAACAGGAGTTTCATCCTCAAGTTGAGTGGTAGGGTTTGAAGTTCCTTCACCACTTGACTCTTGAATTTCTTCAAGGTCAACTTGCCTCCCACTGTCTCCTTGGCTTATGAACTCTCTCTCTCGAAAGAAAGCCCTCCTAGCTACAAAGACCACATTCTCACTAGGTCTGTAGAAGAGGTAACCAAAGGATTTCTGTGGGTAGCCGATGAAAATACACCTCTCACTTCGAGGTTCGAGCTTATCATGAGTCTCGCGTCTCACGAAAGCCTCGCAACCCCAAATCTTAATGTGGTCTAGTTTGGGTACTTTACCAGTCCACATCTCATAAGGAGTTTTGGCAACTTTCTTTGTGGGAACTAGATTAAGGATATGGGCGGCAGTCTCTAAGGCATACCCCCCAAAATGAGATTGGTAGCGAAGCTCGACTCATCATGGAACGAACCATATCCAACAAGGTTCGATTACGCCTCTCAGCTACACCATTCAACTGCGGTGTCCTGGGAGGTGTCAATTGTGAGACAATCCCACATTCCCTAAGATAGTCGAGGAACTTTGAACTAAGATACTCACCACCTCGATCGGATCGAAGCATCTTAATGTTCCTGCCCAATTGATTCTCGACTTCCTGTTTAAACTCTTTAAACCTCTCAAAAGTCTCTGACTTATGCTTGATTAAGTAGACATATCCATATCTACTATAATCATCAATAAAAGTCAAATAATAAGGATTAGCATTCCTTGTGGCATGTTTGAAGGGCCCACACACATCCGTGTGTATAAGATCCAACAAACCTTCACCCCTCTCACAAGAACCTGTGAAGGGTGACTTTGTCATTTTTCCAAGTAAGCATGATTCGCAACTATCATCTGACTTTAGGTCAAATGACTCCAATACTCCATCCTTTTGGAGTTGGCCTATGCGTTTCTTGCTTATATGTCCAAGACGACAATGCCATAATGATGCTTTATCCAAGTTATTATCATTAACAGAATCAATACACAATACATTATTTCCTAAGTTATCAACCACAGATACAGTTTCATACACACCATCACAAGGTAATGCTTTAAAATAAAGAACATTATTAAAGAAAGCATTAATCGAACCAACTTCATTATCAAATGAAAAGGTGAAACCTTGTTTATACAATGCATGAAAGGAAATAATCTTTCTTGCCATTTCTGGCGAATAACAACATTTATTCAAATCTAAACTAAACCCACTACTTAGCGATAAAGTATAAACTCCAATCTTGGTGACAGGTAAAGCTTTCCTATTCCCCATGATTAAGTTTATTCTTCCATGCTCCACATTCTCACTTCTTCTTAGTCCCTGCAAATCAGAACATATATGAATACCACAACCGGTATCAAGGACCCAAGAGTTAGAATGGGGTGAGTTATTAGATAAGATAGTGTAAATACCTGCATGGTTGGGTTTAACTTTCCCATCCTTCACATCTTGCTGGTACTTCGGGCAGTTCCGCTTCCAATGTGACTTTTCATGGCAATAGAAGCATTCAGCCTCTTTAGGGTCAGAAGAAGGAGTGACAAAACCTTTCTTGGTTCCACTTGAAGAAGAGCCATCAAGGGTCCTAGCCTTGGTACCCTTCGAAGAGCTCTTCCTCTTCATCCCTCTACCTTTCCTGATTGCCCAAACCGGGGCGGAGTTTGGAGTAGGAGTGTTAACAACCGACTTACCCTTAAGACCTGTTTCTGCGGTCTTGAGGAGTCCCTAAAGTTTGCTGAGTGTGACCTCTTCCTTATTCATGTGATATGTCATGCGGAATCGATCATAGCACGATGGTAAGGAGTGCAAAATGATATCTATTGCAAGCTCCTCAGGGAAGTTCACATTAAGCTTCAGCAACCGATCCACATACCTTTCCATTTTCTGCATGTGGCTCGTGACGGATTCCCCGTCCTTCATCATGGTTGTTATGATAGAGCATATGATTTCATACCTCTCTTGTCGTGCACTTTGATGGTATCTTTCCATCAGATCTTGGTGCATTTCAAAAGGGTAGAAGTCCTCATAGGACTTTTGGAGTTCCGCTGTCATGGTGGCCAACATGATGCATGCCACTTTTGTAGCATCCCTTTCATGTGCCCGGAAGTCAGCGATCTCCTGGGGATTTGCAGTGGTCTCATCAATCTCCTTAAGCTCCTTGTCAAGGACATATTCTTTGTCCTCGTAGCGGGTAATCATCCTGATGTTTCTGATCCATTCATTGAAGTTGGATCCATCAAAAGTGACTTTCCCACACAAGTTCATAAGGGTAAAGGAGCCATTAGGATTAGAGCCAGAAGCAGCATTGTTTGAAGACATCTGAAAGAAGAGGACAAGATTAGTTTAGATATTAAGAGAGTCCTTAATAAAACACCCAAATGTAATATTAAGGCTAGGATCCAATCACAATATATTATAACTTAGAAGAGGTATGACATAATCCAAGCTATAACATATTTGAAAGGTAGGTGAATGACGATTCACCAATTTCCACCATGAAAAACGAAATATAAATATTAGGTTTTTAATTGGTTCTTAGAAATTCCTAGATTCTTTTGAGATTCAATGAACTTTTCAAAGGCATGTTTCAATCTCGAGTGTGCCCTCCAAGTTTTGTGACTGGGATACCGAGGATCACAAAACGAGGTGTGAAGTAACCATGCAAATCACTTGGTACCCTCAAGGTTTATCACTCAATCGATGTGCCGGTAAACCACACACGCTCCACCGATGCTATGGTAAACCTTAAGTCACCCTTTACCTACCTTGTTAAGTCCAAGTTAGTGTGCCGGTTAACCACACACGCTCTACCAACGACTTAAACAAAGTGTAAAGTGTAATTTCATGGATTAGCACCTTATTCACATTTTCCTAAAGTAACTAAGATTAGGAATTTAATAAAAGCATTTAGTTACTTTATAATATTCATCATACTTTTAATGAGAATTTATAAGTCCTTGTCTTACCCGTTCGGCTAACGACCCTCCACCGATCAAGGAAGCGGTGGGTGAGAGTGGACACCCATTAAGTTGCCATTTTATAGGCAACAACCTTATACCCCCCTTATAGACCGGCTTCGTGAATAAGGCGTACTAGCGGTAAGACGACTTGACGTTATACATATATATATTAGTAACTTATAATATTATAAAGTATAAGGGTTGAATTTTAACTTTTAAAATTCTAAGGGTTGGAACTAAAGTTTTAATCAAGACTTTACATGTTCCAAAACTTGAGGGCAAGTTTTGTAAACTTCCAAAACTTTTCATTTCTTATAACTTATGAATTAATTGAGTAATAAAAATGAAGACTCTTCATTTTTATAACTCTTGTGTTCTTTTAATGGCTTTAATAAAAGTGAGACTTTTGGTTTTCCATAACTTGAGGACAAGTTATGGACTCCATTAAAACACATTATGATCATGAATTAAACTACCATGAAGGTTACAAACAATTCCTATGATCATCTAATCTTCATAAGTTCAAGAACATGAATATGAACACTTTCAAGAATCAAAATTACACTTAAAAAAACTTGTAATTTTAATAATTGCCATTGTAAGTGGATTAGCATAAACATTACACCATCTAAAACAAGCTTTAAAACATCAAAACAATTTAGGGTAATGTTTCTAGTCCATTTCCAGCAACAAATGTGCAAACTTTCATACGAGCAGAAAACAGAAAAAACGATTTTTTTTCAAGCTGTTTGCACACAAAAAAAAAACAACAAACAAACCTAGGCTCTGACACTACTGATGGGTTTTGAGCATTCTAACACTTCCTAAGTGTACATGCAACCCTAATAACCTTGGATCTATGTTTGTCTAATAATCATGCAAAGTTGAATTCCAAGGTTATATTCCTATCTAGCATACATGGGGAACATTTTTAACTTGAATGAAAGATAGAATAACTTACCTTGTTGTTGATTATGATCCTTGAAACCTTGTGAGCCTAGCACCCCAAGTGTGATGCCTCAAATGCTTCACACAACACCAAATGCAAAGGAGTAAACTTTGAGAGAATCTTACACTTGCAAAATCGGCTCTAGCCCTCTTGTTTCTTAGTGTCGCCGATTTTGGTGGAGAACATGTTGCTTATTTAGTGTGTCACATCTAGGGTTACACCATGTAAACCCTAATGTGGCATGACTCTTCATTTCCATGACCCATGGGTTTGTAACTCCCATGGAGCCTCCATGGAGCATTCAATGGGTTTAACCCAACTTGATTATCCATGGAGCGTTTTAGCATACTATATAAGTTATGGATGATTTACATGATCAACCCATATATTTAATTAGTCATCTTTTGATCACTTAATTAATCCTAGATTAATTCTTGATCAATACTAATTAAATAATACTATTAATACATTAGAACTTATAATATATTAATAAACCACAAGTGTTATTTCTCTCATTTAGTCTATCCAAATGCATGATGCCATGCAACCCAAATGGACCATGCCGGGTCGGGTCAAGTACATACCAAAAATAGTTATGGACTTAGACACCTTATCCAACAAGTCATACTTCTCTTCCTCTACCTCCTCCAATTATTCTCCCTAACCCACAAGTTCAAGGTCACTCAAGCCCTAATGGCAAGCAAGGTCTATGTGTGATCACATCTTAGAGATGAAGTCACATATTGACAAGCCGGGAGACTTGGGTGTCAAAGTCTTGAGAAAGTTGGATGTTCAATCACTTTCTAAGTCACATAGTGAGTTCCTTTGGGACTACTATGAAACAGACTATGACATGAACCTTAATGATCATATCTATTTGCTTGGTGCTGCTGAATCAGCAATGATTTGGAACGATAGTAAAGCAAATTTGATTAGAAGATCAACTTCCCAAAAACTTTATGGACAGTGACAATGGTGACACTGGAAATCCAGAAAAAGCATTCTCTTCCCAATGGAAAGGGATTGGCCATAGTCAACCCGGTTGACCAAATGGTAAAAAGAAAGGCTAAGTCTGAGATAGTCCCATTACCAAAGGGTCCATATGTTTATTTTGCCAAAGGAAGGGGCGTTGATTGCAAAGCTGCCAAATTTACCTAAGGATGTTAAAGTCAATAAGTTTGACTCTACATCAGGTAGAGCCCATTATCTAACTCTGTTAAGTTCTATTCTGAGATCCTCATTACATGATGTGACTGGGTCACATGTTGATGTTTTAAGAATCAAAGAATAGAGAGAAATCTTAAAGGAAGTATATGCTGATTCTGATCGCGAAGGTGGATTTCGATCGCATCAGAATTTTGAGCAGTTGCTTAAGAAGTTATGATATATTGCTAAGGAATAGATAACAACAATTTTCCATGTGGATTGTAAGGATAAGTTTTTCCGCAAAGTTTTAAAATAAAAGAAAATTGTTTAATTTTATTTATTTGAAGTATCCTTACAATGACATTTGTGGAAAATTGTTGCTTCTATGATTCCACTGACAGCAATATTGGAAAATGGATTTGATTCTTTCATTTGTGGTAGTGTCTAAATTTACCAAATCAGGAAAGTTCCTCATCACCCAAGTTTCAATTGGACCGAAACTTGGAATCATGCAAGTTGAATAATATGATGAATGAGAACTTTCAAGCATTGGAAAATCAAGACTAATTACTTGTTCACATGGATGTGTGAGTCAAGTGAAGGACTAAAGGGATCGAGTACACATTCTTGTGCACTGGTCATGTCCACCACAAAGCTCGTTAAGACTATTTGATTTACTAAAGTTTAGTAAATATGGTTATACTTACAAGTTTAAGTATAATTCTGAAACATTGGAAAAATCTCAATGTATGGCAGAACGAATGGGAATAATCAAATTAGGCAGAAAGATAAAAGTTTCTCAAATCTGAAAAGATGGGAGAGTACTTTAGTATCATGTTTGTGATCATATCACAATTAGTCCTCTAAAGGTCATCTTAGTGCATTCTTATGACTAAGAAGATGAGTCATGAATTGTTGAAATGGTTAGATCAGGAAGATGAGTCATACTTCGTTCCAAAACAATTCTTAGAGTCATACTCCAAGATTGTAACTTGAGTGATATATCTTAAAGAAAGGTTTAAAACACTTGTCAAATGTAAGAGTAAAAGTGTCCTACTCTTGTACATTTGAAATTGGTAAGTTGATGATGTTTTGGATAAAACAAAGACCAACTAAGGCCAATTGTGTGAAGTGTTTGTCTTGATAAAGAATCTGCACTATCTCTTCAATATTTGGTAAGATAGTCTTATATGTCAAGAGGATAGTGGGAGTCTTAAAGATCCTAAAAAGAATTTCAAGAACTAATCAAGAATAAAACCTGAGGTTCTTAACTAGCACACGACTTGAGGTTTATAACCTATCGTGTTGACATATTCTGTGCCCATTCCAGTTAAAGTTGGCTTTGCATAGGAGTTCTGAAAGTTCTCAATTGGTTGCATAACAACTTGGAAGCAATGGCAGGCCCTGTACTGCCAGGTGGAAAGAAGTTAAGATTGCATAAGTTCAGTCCATATGAGTTTGGATTTGTCATTATCCTTGTCTTGTGACTATGGTTTTGACGATTCACATGGATAAGAACACATACACCATAAAATCTAAGGGTCATAAGGTTTCTCTCCGATTCATGAAAATGATGGTGAGGAAACACTTCCACCAAGTAGATTTGAAGCAGATGGCAAAAGGTCTAAACAATTGAGACTATGATTACGGCATCCCTTTTCATAGTTCTAAAATTGTTTAGACACACATGCATGCTATCTAAGGAAAGGTGTATGATTTTGATAAAGTTTTATCAAAGCATCTCGTATCAGAAATCTGAACTTTGGTAAGAAAGTCAATAAAGTATTGATTTCTAGAAGTCCAGCTGATTTCTGAGTACATGTCAAAGCTAGTGGGAGCATAAGTGTTATGCTAATAATCATCATGTTAGTGGGAGCATGATAATTATTGTTAGTGTTGCAAGTTAGCAATGTTAATTATAGAAAACAAAAGTTTCAATTCGTGAGGTTGCAGGGATTGAAAAAGTTGTTTTGCTATAATTAAGGGAGAGGATATACTTCATTTCAGTTCTAAAGGCTTAGATTGAGACCTTAATCATCTTTAGTCAAGAATATATATATGAATTTCATGTTGGATTGGTTCAACTTAAGGAAATTCTATATATTGCGTTCTCAAAATTCGATTATGATTACGGCATCCCTCTTCATAGTTAAATTTTGAAAACATGGCAAATAAAAATATTGTAGCAAAAGACTAGTCTAGAATCATGTCTTTATGTGAGACATCATGAATCGTGTACCATTTGCTTTGGGTACAGGATCGATTGCATGTGCTATAATATTTGTCATTTCTAAATTTTTCCAAATGCCCAGAGGCATTAAGAAGGGAAAAGGTCTAGAATTGGATATGACTAAAATGATTAAGCAATTGTCGAGGACAATCTGAGGTTTACCAAAGATTGGTTGCTCAGGGACAGTTGGAAGTATAGTGCTAATTTTGGAAGGACCATATTGACATATTCTGAAAAGAAGCATCTCTTATTCAGAAGTGATAGTCAAAATGAGAATACGGAGTTGTCTCCATAGGTGGAAGTTATCTGTGTAAGATTAGAAAACTTAATGCAAGAAGCATGTCCAAAGCAATGTACTTTGAATATGAGACTTAGTTTCCATGGAGTTGATCTCCATTGGAATACCTTATAATGACTGTTGACAAGTCTTTGTGACTTTGTACATATTCATTACAGGAGGGTCAGTGCATATAAGTTTAAAATCTAAACAGATTTCGATAAATGATAGGAATTTGAAATTCTCACATTTTTCGATAAGGATTTGGGAGTGTGAAATTAGAATCATTGAAATTATGTTCAATTGGTTTATTTCACAAAGTAAGGATCATAGACAAACATAGAGTGCATACTTGGTGTATGGCAAAGCTATTGTTTAAGAAAAACATAGTGTACATGCTTGGAGCATGGGACAACTAGTGTTTTTAATTCAAGTATAAAGTTGATAAAACCGAAACAATGAATAATGAGTAATCAGTATGGTGATAAATAAAAGTGTTTATTTATATTCATAGGGTTTGATACCATATTTGATTCATTTATTCTTGTGTTTTACTTTGCATGTTTTGACTTCCAGAATAACTAAGTCGCTCTTCCTGAATGATTAAGTTATTCAAACCATCCACAGTCGGTCATATGTTGGAAGTAGATATGAATCAAGACTGTCATGGGTTGGTTTGTAGAGGTCCAAGTTGGTGGACAAAGTGGTGCTACAACACTCATGAGTGCTCATAAGTTCTGAGTATTGGATTCAACCCGCGCTCATTTGAATCACTTCATGGATTTTATCACGAGTGATCATGAGACGATAATATCTTATATTCTTCAAACCTAGAGATATGAGTTGTTACTATGAGTTGGTTATACATTGATTGCATGAAAACGCATTTGGTAACTCGATGTTATAAAGCGTGCCTTTGTGTATGATTCAACAAGTAGTAGAACAAACCATATGAGTAGAAGTTTATCCATTCCTTTTACCTTCGGGATAAAAGCGATATATGTGGGCCCCTCGATGATTTAGTGATGAGACATGTGAGTGCTTGGCCAAGCCAGGACTGATTTGATTTGTTCAATCAGTCAGTCATCATGAATCGGAAATCGGGAAACAACAAATGGACAGAGAGAATGATTATAATCCATGTCTCAGTCCATATTATATCTAGAATGGAGGAATATATGATCCCTTATCTAATGGACAAGTCATTGACAAGGTCAGAGTTCGACAGCGGCTTTAAGAGCTACGATTGCCAGTTAGGTTTTGAAGTCATTCTCAATAATAGTTTTAGACTTATCCAAGTGGGAGACTGTTGGATTAATGTCTAATTCCATAACTATATTTGGTATGTACTTGACCCGACCCGGCATGGTCCATTTGGGTTGCACTTCACCGGCACAATTTATATGGATAGTCTTTTGAGAATAGTATATTTATGATTTATATTAATATATTATAAGTTTTAATATATTAATATGGAATCATATTATTTAATTAGTATTGATCAAGAATTAATTTAGAATTAATTAAGTGATCAAAAAGAACTAATTAAATATGGACTCTTATATATATGGAATGGGCCAAGTTTATTTAGGTTGGGCTAAGCTTTCATGGATGGTCCATGGAGCTTTTAACCCATGGATCCTATGTAAATGAAAGGTCATGGGTATTAGGGTTTACATGGATGTAACCCTAATCCTCCATAATATATAAAGGGGTCCTTGGCTCACAAAATTGGACAAGTGTGTGAAAATAAGAGTGGGCCGATTTTAGTGTGCATACATATTCTCTCAAGTTCTTCCAAGGTGTTTTGGTGATTTGTGATTCCATTTGAGGCTTCCACACTATTGGGGCTAAGCTCTTAAAGCTTGAAGACATCAAGCTACATCAAAAGGTATGTCATCTAACTAGAACTTTGTAGTATAGGTGCTTCATAATATGCTAGTTAGGATGAAACCTTGGAATAGTTAATATTTGCATGTATAATAGAGGAAACATAGATCCAAGGTTTATAGGGTTGCATGTACACCATATGAGTGTTAGAATGCTCAAAACCCAACAAAGTGTAATCATAGAGTACGCCCTGCGTACTAGCTAGGGACCAAATTGATAGAGAATTTTGCATTAAGGGTTAAAAGGATACATACCAAATCTTGAATGTTACAATGGTCCCTCACTTGAATAAGATTTCATCCTCGAAGTTCGATGCCCCAAATAACTCTGGGTAATGCTCCCTCATCTCGTCATCCGACTCCCATGTCCATTTTGAACCCTTGCGGTGTTGCCACTTAACTTTCAGCAACTCAACAACATTGTTCCTCAAGGTTTTCGTTTTTCTGTCAAGAATCGCCACCGGTCTCTCGATATAATTCAGACGATCATCCACCTGAATATCCTCCAACAGAACCACCGCAGAATCATCCACTAAACACTTCCATAACTAAGATACGTGAAATGTGTTATGGATTTGACTAAGCTTATCGGGAAGATCCAAGAGATAAGCAACCCGGCCCACCCGATCCAAAACCCTGAAAGGACCTATGTACCTGGGGACCAACTTGCCCCTCTTCCTGAATCAGATGACACCTTCATGAGAACCATATCCCCAACCTGGAAATCTAGATCTGATCAACGCTTTTCGCCATAACTCTTATGCCGACTCTGAGCTGTCTGGAGTCTACCCCAAACCTGCTGAATCAACTCGGTAGTATTGACTACCGCTTTGTTAATCACCATGACTCGCTGACCAATCTCACCCCAACATATCGGGGGTCCTACATTTCCTCCCATGGAGCATCTCAAATGGAGGCCGATTGATGTTGGGGTGATAACTGTTGTTATACAAAAACTCCGCCAAAGGGAGATACGTATGCCAACTCCCACCGAAATCCAATACACACGCCCGAAGCATATTCTCCAAGGTCTGGATAGTCCGCTTGCTCTAACCGTCAGTATGTGGGTGGAAAGTCGTGCTGAATTGAAAACGAGTACCCAACTCCTCTTGGAACCTCTTCCAAAATCTTGAAGTAAATTGTACGCCCCTATCTGAAACCACAGAAATCAACACCCCATGCCGTGTTACAACTTCCCTGATGTATATGTCGGCCAACTTCTCCGCAAAGATACTCTCCTGAATCAGAATAAAATGCACGCTCTTGGTTAATCGATCCACGATGACCCAACTCGAATCCACTCTGCGCGTTGTCCGAGGCAACTTCGTAATAAAATCCATGGTGATCTCCTCCCATTTTCAAACGGGAATGTCTAACAGCTGCATCTTACTGTGAGGCCGCTGATGCTCGACCTTGACTTTCCTGCAAGTCAAAGACCTCTCCACATACCAAGCTACATCCCGCTTCATACAGGTCCACCAATAATCAGGACAGAGATCTCTATACATATTCATCGCCTCGGGATTAATGGAGAATCTCGACTTATTAACCTCCTCCATTAGAACCTGAGGCGCACCACCCCAATAAGGAACCCACACCCTACGATGGAGAGTTAATAACCCCCGGCTATCATAATCTAAGGAAGCCACCTGACCTACTATGCACTCACTCTTCCGATGCTCTTCCTTCGTAGCCTCAACCTAAGCCTCTCGAATCTGCTCCAAGAGCGGAGTAATTACTGTCATCCTCATATAGATATCCCTGATCGGAGTCGCGACCGCCTTATGGCTAAGAGCATCGGCCACCACATTGGCCTTCCCGGGATGGTAAAGGATCTCACAATCATAATCCTTCACCACATCCAAGCACCGGCGCTGCCTCATGTTCAGATTCGGCTGATCTATCAAATATCTCAGACTCTTGTGATTCGTGTACATAGTACATCGGACCCTATAAAGGTAATGTCGCCAAATATTGAGGGCGAAAACCACAGCCCCCAGCTCTAAACCAAGTGACGGATAATTCGCCACGTGAGGCTTCAGCTGCCTTGAAGCGTACGCAATCACGCGACCCCTCTGCATCAGAACTGCACCCAAACCCGTGATAGACACATCAAAATAAAATACGAAATCCTCGACACCCTCAGGCAGAGTTAGAATCAGCGCCTAACACAATCTATGTCTTAGGGTCACGAAATCTGCTTGCTACTCAGGCCCCCCAGCGAAAAGTGACAGTCTTTTTCGTCAACAGAGTCAGAGGAACCGCATCTTGGAGAAATCCTGAATGAAGCTCCGATTGTAACCTGCCAACCCAAGGAAACTGCGAATCTCATATGGAGACCTCGGAACCTCCCACCTCATCATGGCCTCGACCTTGGCCGGATCGACCATAATATCGTTCTGGTTGACAAGGTGCCCTAGATGCTGCACCTCACGCAACCAGAACTCACACTTGGAGAACTTTGCATAAAGTTCCTCCCTCCTCATAGTCTCCAATACCTCCCTCATGTTCTCCTCATACAGCTCATGGGTCTTGGAATAGACCAGGATCTCATCAATGAATACAATCACAGACCGATCCAACATCGACATGCATACGCAGTTTATGAGGTCCATGAACGCGGCTGGAGAATTGGTGAGCTCAAAGGGCATCACCACGAACTCGTAATGACCATAACGAGTCCGGAAGGCCATCTTCTGTACATCCTCCTCTCTAACCCTCATCTGATGATAATCTGAATGTAGATCAATCTTGGAAAACCAAGATGCACCCTAAAGCTGGTCAAACAAATCATCAATCCTCGGGAGTGGATAACGGTTTTTCATTGTTAGCTTATTCAACTCCCGGTATTCAATACACATCCGATGCGACCCATCCTTCTTCTTCACAAATAGGATCGATGCTCCTCATGACGAACTGCTCGGTTGAATGAACACCTTGTCTAACAGCTCTTGTAGCTGTGTAGACAACTCTTGCATCTCTGGAGGAGCTAACCGATATGGTGCTTTGGCTATCGAAGCCGCACCCGGAACCAAGTCAATCCTAAACTCCACCTGCCTCTCTGGAGGCAACCCAGGAAAGTCCTCCAGAAACACATCCGGGTATTCCCGTACAATCGGCACATCATCCACAGTCGCCTTACCCTTCTCACGGGTATCCATAACATAGGCAACATATCTAAAACAACCTTGATGAAGATAGCTTCTGGCCCTAGCTGTTGAGCATAGAATCGGCCCACGTTGAGCACTCTCTCCCTGAACCACTAACTCTCCCCCACCTGGGGTCCGAATGCATACCAACTAATGCTCACAATCAATCTCGCCCCATTGAGGATCAACCAGTCCATCCCTACAATAACCTTGTTCCCACGCAAAGGAATGGGAACCAAATCAATTGAATACTTCTCGTTGTCTCAAGAACACAACCCCGAAGAACCCTCGATACCCGAACAGACCGATCATCTGCAATCTCAACCTCTAAGGGACAATCCAGCTCCCCCAGAGATCCAACAAACCTATTGCTAAGTGCAAGCGATACAAAAGATCGGGTAGCCCCTGAATCAAACAATATCAATGCAGAGATACCATTCACGAGGAACGATCCTAAAATAAAACACACAACTATAAGCAGACAAATCAATATAAATAAAGAGATAAGGATAAGATACATACATGCACCACATCAGGTGTTGCGCGAGCCTCCTCGACTGTCAGCTGAAAAGCCCTGCTTCTCGCAACAGGCACATCCGCCTTGCCCCGGTGGCCATTAGTAATCCGAAGATTCGTTGGAGGGGGTGCTACCACCAGTCTTGCTGCTGCCAAACTCAGAAAAGTACAATCCCTGCTAATATGACCCGTCTGGCCGCACTTGAAGCAGCCAAAACCACCCACCCCGCACGCCCCATCGTGCGTCTTGTCGCACTTGCCACAACGACTCCGGTTGTGCTGACCTCTCGATCTCGAATCAAAAACCTTAGGCCTCTTGCCCAAACCCTCTGAACTCTAAACCTAATCCGGCTTCCTCTTCCTCTCCATCTCCAAATCAATATCTCTCTCCCTGTCCCTCGCTATCATGCCATCCAGTGTCTTGCAACTGAATTGGCTCACAAACTGCCGGATATCACTCCTCAAAATCTCATGGTATCTCGCCTTCTTCATTTCCTCATCTGCCATATACTGCGGAACCAACAACACCCTCCCGTGGAACATAGCGGTGATCTCAACCACTGTCCCAGTAGTTTGGCGGGGATCCTGAAACTCTCACGCCAACTGTTGGGCCTCAATCATAGGTGCGAACTCGACCCGAAATCTCGTCACAAAATCCTCCCAAGTCATGGACTCAATTGCCTTGCCTCCCAGGACATGTCCTACCTCCTCCTACCAGTCTCGGGCTTTGTCTTTCAGAAGACAGGAAGCAAGTCTGACCTTTGCCCCATCGGGACAAATGCTAGTGCTGAAGGAATTAGCGACATCCACTAACCAATGTCTGCTCGCGATTGGGTCCTTCTTTCCGAAGAACTACGTGACGCCACATGTCCGGAACTCACGGAAAGTCAAAGTGCGAACTCCCATCATCGCCACCAACTCAGAACGGAATGAGCCCAAACGCTCCTCTAAAACCTCCATAATACCCTCCTTGATCGTACCAAAGATTACAGGAGTCTGCTTGAGTATGTTGTGGGTCATCTCAGACGAAATGAACTCCTGCGTCTGATCATCCAACTGTCCGGCTCCAAAACCCGAGCCAGAACCCTCACCAGCACCAGAACCACTAATCGGTATTCCTCGAAGGGTCAGCATACTGAAAATAGACCATTCGAACCATCAGAACATGCATAAATAAATATCGAGGAGTCTCATACTCTACAAGTTTCCTGGTATCATTGCATCTCTCCGTGACTTTAGTATAGATCCTCTGCTTCCAGCAGTACGGGCCCATACTACCTTCCATATCTATTCATACTTTCCTCAAGGATCGTTGTAAATCCTCCAACTCACTCCATATCCATACATACAATCCTCAACAAGATAAGGCTCCCAACACTAAATCTCTTCCTAGGTTTTCCTAGGGCAACCACCACACTACTCCCCTCCATCAGTTGCAAAAGGAACTCCCTCTAACATCCTCTAACTAGCTCACAAATACAATTACATATCGTTGACACCATATAATTCTTCGAATGAAAGGTCTCACACTACAACGGTTTGACTCAAACAAGAGTTGTGCAATAGACTTAAAACCTAACCTTCTAAAATTATTTAGTCTCAAAATTATGTAAGTTAGCATATTCGCTTACTAGTTAGTTGAAGTTAATGGAAACTTCTAAAAGCACAAGAAAGTAACATTCGAGCTTCGAGCAATCGAAACAAGCATAACCTAAATAGGTCATCCTATCACCGACTGATTAGTACTAGCATGCAAGTCTACAAGCTCATACAACGGGCATACAAAGGCATATCTCCTAGATCCTTAGCCTTAATCTAGCATGCGATTCACAGATTCACAATCAAAGCATATCATATAACATGTATGGGTATTTTGGGAAAACTTACTCGAGATCGGTTGATTTCATGCGCCACACCCCTTTTCTTTTATTAGAAAACCATTTTATAAAACATTTCTTTTTAAAAAATTCACCAAACCCTCAGTTTGAGTTGAGACACACCCAAGAGTATGCCCGAATCCATCAAACTAAGGCTTTGATACCAACTTGTAACGTCCCAAAAATTAAGACCAAAAATTTCGATTTTTATATTAATAAAACCATTATCCATAACAATATTATAAAACCATAGTGAAATCCGAGTATCTCAATTAACATCCAAAAACATCAGAGTCATGTAAAGTTCGGAACAATGTGGTGTGTACTGCAATCATCCTGAGCTCTTCTGCTTCGAACCAGAAGTACCTGAAACACAAACTGAAAACCGTAAGCAGAAAGCTTAGTGAGTTCCCCAAAATACCACATACTATACATATCAAACATATAATGGGCCCCGTCTGACATCAATCCCCGCTCGAAAAAGATCTGTCAGTCATCAGGCCCCACTTGGCATTGGGCCCCGCCCTGTATACATACAAATACATAAACACATGCAAAAATCACAAAGATAAATAGCATACAATATAATCATCAGGCCCCGCCCGGTAAACGTATCAGAAAACATACATACAGAGTCACACAGACAACTAGCATCATAATCATAATAAGCCATGGGTCGTCATTGGTGCCTTCAACCCGCTAAACACGGTGAGAAAACTCACCTCAAGCATCTGAATCTCTCAGATAAATCTCGGTCTGCTGATCCTGAAAATCTAACATCATCAAATAATATCCAATTAATAATTGGATCTCAACGCATAATAAAGAATCTAAATTACTTCTAAAACATCTAATGTAAAAGACCATTTTACCCTTTTTCTTACTTGACACAAAACCAAGGCCCAACCCATTTGCTTAAAAGGCCCAAATTCCTAAATGGCATCCCAAGACCAAACATGGCCCAACTTCCTGATTGGGCCCAAAAACCATCATGGACCTAATTCCAAGAAGGACCACAGTCTATTCATGGCCCAAAGTCAGAAGTCCAATGGTCCAAACCCTAAAAGCCCAAAATATGGCCCAAACCCGTGAAAGTCAACCCAAAAGTCAACTTACGAGCAACTTACAAGTTGAGTACGCCCCACGTACTCCACAGACAGCCAATCTAACTCACTAAGCACTTATTCAGTTAAGCCATCATGCCAAACTTTCAGATCTGATTCTAGAAGGTGACTTAACACGTAAAGTTGGCAACTTTACTCCCACGCATGATTTAATGGGACCCAAAACTCAAAAATAACCATATTAAGGATCCTAAAACATGATGGACCATTCTAACTCATAAAGGTTGCATTTTTATGGACAAGGGACCTCAAATGTGCTAAGATCTAACATCCATGGCTTCAGGAGTAGACAATAATCTCAATATGTCTTAAAAGACCCAAAAATGCACAAATAAGACCCTAAGTTGGATCTAGCATAAAGAACCATCAGGATGAGAGCTTTTTACCTCAAATGGCTTGCTAAGATGAAGATGACTTTGGATCTACAAGCTCAAACCACTCCCATGCAAACTCCAAGTGTTCTTCTTCTTCTACGTCACCAAAAACACCACCAAAACTCACTTCCAAGCTCAAATCTCACAAATGACAACTAGGGTTTCGATTTTAGGGTATAGAGGGATGGAGGTTGTTCATTAGGAGGTCCAGGGGTGTTATAAGTTGCTTAAATAGGGCACAAACCCTAAAAATTAGGGTTTTCCCCTGCAATATATACGTCATGCGTACTCCCACGTACGCCCAGCGTACGTGGGTGAACCCGCGATTCTGAAATGAGCTAGTACGCTAAGTGTACTAGCTACGGACCAAAATGATAGAAATTTTTGCATTAAGGGTTAAAAGGATACATACCAAATATCGAATGTTACAATAGACAGACTCAAATATAATATGTTTTTTTGAATTTAACGAACGAAAGTAATTATATGTGACCTGACTTATACATAGGAAACGTACATAAACTTAAGCATAAAAAAAGTATAAAAAACACAGCAAAACATAGACAAACTCAAATTTAATACGTTTTTAAGTTAACGAACAATAGTTAATATATGTGACACAAATCATACGTAGAAAACGTACATATAATTAAGCACAAAAATGTTAAAAAAAATTACGGCGAAACATACACAAACTCAAATATAATACGTTTTTTAAGTTAACGAACAAAATGTATTATATGTGACCCGACTCATACGTTGGAAACTTATACAACATTAAGCACAAAAAACATAAAGAAATATACGTCGAAATGTAGACAAGCTCGAATTTAAACCGATTTGAGCATTAAAAAACAAGTATTTTTTTTTAAATAACGAACAAAAGTTCTAAATTCATATCAAAACGTTGATCCTCTTGAATTTATGCTAACACATATATAAAAATAAGTACGTAAAAAAATAGTTTTTTTTATGTTAACAAATGAAAGTTATTAAGGAAAATCAAATTATATATAATACTGAGGATAAACTTTAAAGTTTAGAAAATTGAGGAGTGAAAATAATATTTTACGAGGTTCAAAATGAAGAGGTAAAAATGACATTTTAAAAATTAAAAGTGTGGAAAAGCCACAAACTCATAAACATAAAATATAGACAAAATTACATAAATGGTACCTATGGTTTACTCATGGTCACAAGTTGAGTCCATACTGCCTGAAAAGACCAAATTACCCTAACATTAACGGACGAAAAACTAACGGTGTTAGCAAAAAGGATCATTCATGCAAGTTTTGGAAACCACAGGGACCATGTTCGTCAAACAAATTAGCAATAACTGAGTTTGTGACCTTTGGTAAACCATAGGGATCATTTATATAATTATGTATATTTTAAAGTATTGTTTTTGGTCCCTTACATAATTTATTTATATAGTTTTCGTTTTTTTATATTACTTGACAAAACTGCAAAACTAGTTCATGTGGTTTGCAAAAAATTATGTATAGAATCCAAAAAGTTTTCAACTTGCATTGAAGATCCAAAATTTGAAAATCCTCCTGGTTCTGGTCCTAAATTACTTGAAAAGATTGTCGTACCCTTTTAATTTTTTTATATTATTTTAATATTTTTTTAAATTTAAATAATTAAAAGAAAATAAGTCCAACCCACCTACCTTACCCCACTTCCTAATGATTCGACCCTCTTCTCTAGACCATCTATCTCCCCCTCCTCCTTTTGTCTCTCTGACAAGACATCTGGACAAACATCCATCAACAACAGCGGCTAAGCTTCGCTCCTCCCCACCCTCTCTTCTTTTTCTGTCTGATCCAACACGCATCCTCAACTTTCCATCCACCTGGTCACCAATCATCTTCGACCTACACCATTTGACCTGGGGCATCATGAACTCATAATAACCACCATTTCCACCAGTATCTCTATTTTTCGGAAGACACAACCACTAAGTTTGTTACAGTTTGTAAACCTAAACCCAGATGGTGGGTTTAGGGTTATTAACCAGATCAAACACACGCACACATACATTTTTCTTTAATATGATTCGAAACACGTCATCAAAATTATGGATTTTACATGTAATAATGCGGAATAATCCTTATACTCTTAAGGGTACATGCAACCTACTTTGATCTATGTCATAACACTATTGAAGAAACATACTATTGAACAACAAAAATTCTAAACCTTGGTATAAATCGAATTCATAAGAGTTACACACCTTTGATTTGTTATTGTAAACAAACCCTTTGATTCCAACAAGATCAATCCAAAAGTCTTTTTGAAAACAAGCTCCAATTGTGTGCGAGCCTCTAATGGTTCACACCCACAACACAAGAACCCTAGAAGGATTAGGAGATATGGGAGAGATGAGCAAATTTTCAGATCTGGTATATCAATAGGAGTAGCCGAACAATTCAAGGCATAAGACCCTATTTATAGTTGATTATGAAACATTTACAAAACCTAATTTGAACATAAAATAATATTATCTCAAATAAGGTAGTTATCTAGTTCCTTTATTATCTAAATGGAGGCTTCCAGAAACCCTAGAGGGTCTCCTAAAAACCGTCCATAGGAGGAAGGTTCTGGAACCTCTTCTCTACTCAACTTTTAAACAGTTACAACTTTAGTCATTCAACCTTTAATTAATTCTAATTAACCCATAATTAATTCAAAATTTAATTCTGATTAATTCTAAATTAATTATAACTAATTCTAATTAATATATTAATGATATAATATATTAATAAATCATTTATCTCTCTCTTATAATAAATCTAAGCAATTTCTTGGTTATGAGGGCAACCCAAAAGGACTTTACTTTTATTTATCAACATTATACCAATTTATTTAGTACTTTAGACACCTTAATGAAACAGTCTCCCACTTGGATAAGTCGCTAACTACAATTGCAAGTATAACTCCAAATAACTAGTAAAGAGTGTTTTCAAAGACACTACCAGACTTTGTTGGTCCTAAGATAAGTGATTAATTATTCCTTCATTCTTCTCGATATCGTATGAACATGAGACATGGATTAGAATCAATCTCTTTGTCCAAGATTCTGTTTCCCGATAATCCCATTTTGTGATGACGTCATTAGACTGCCAATTGAACACACCAATTTAGCCTTCGCTTGGCCCAACACTATAATGTCAACATCAAAACACCAAGGGGCCCAAAGATATCATTTTCCCTATTAAGGCAAAAGGAACGTATGAACTTTGACTATATAATCATGCAATTTTACTTATCGAGTCATACATGGAATTACACTTTATAGCACCCAGTTATGAGATGCGTTGGAGTAAACCAATGCACAACCGATTCATAAAACATGACTTATATATCTATGTTTTAAGAATAGAAGATATTATCATCATAAAATTACTCATGATTAAATCCATGAAGTAATCTCTAAACCCGGGTTGAACCAATACTTAAAATCTATATTTCTAGGTACTCATGAATTTTGCAGCAATCCAATGGACACTCTACAATAGATTCATGATAATATTAAATCAAAACTTACTACCAAAGTATGACCCACTGTGGTCTTTTGAATAACTTAATATTCAGGAAGTAAAACATGCAAAATGAAACACAAGGATAGATTAATTGACAAATGGTATCATACACATTGAATATAAACAAATCTCTATTTAATTAATCACCATCCAGTTATAATTTATCATTGTTACAATGTTTCAAAAACAATCAACTAAAAACTAAAATCTAAAATGTCTCTCAGCCCAATACTCTTAGCATGCTTGAAGTGCTTGACCTTGCTCAGACCCTTTGTGAGAGTATCAGCAGGATTCTCTTCTGACGATACACGATTCATCATGAGTGCACCTTCTTCAACCTTATGTCTAATGTAGTGATATTTCCTCTCGATGTGCCTAGATCTGCCACGATCCTTAGGTTCTTTTGTTAAAGCTACCGCACCCTCATTGTCACAGAAAATCTGCATTGCTTCTTGGATTGATGGAACAAATCCAAGATCTACAATAAAATTCTTTAACCACATAACCTCCTTTGCCGCCTCTTTTGCTGAGATGTACTCTGATTCAACAGTAGAATCAACCACCGATTGTTGCTTGGAACTTTTCCAAGTTACCGCTCCACTATTCATTAAGAAAACCCAGCCTGATTGAGAATAACTGTTATATCGATCCGTTTGAAAACTGGCGTCACTATACCCACTGACCTTAAGTTCACCTTTGCCACCAAACACTAAGATCATATCTTTTGTTTTTTTGCAAATACTTAAGATTGTTCTTCATTGCAGTCCAATGAGCTAAACCATGATTTTCCTGATATTTTCTAACCATGCTTAAAGCATAAGCCACATCAGGTCGAGTACATGTCATATCATACATGATCAATCCTATAGCCGTAGCATATAGGATTCGACTCATAGTATCTATCTCCTTATCATTAATGGGGCATTGAGCCTTACTCAATTTCATAATATGATGCCTGGGTAAGTCCTCTTTCTTGGAATTTTCCATATTAACTCTTTTCAATATCTTATCTAAGTATGTACTCTGACTAAGTCCTAGTAAACGTCTCCACCTGTACCTATATATTCTTATACCAAGAATATACGTAGCCTCTCCTAGATCCTTCATTGTGAAACATTTCCCAAGCCAAGAATTAACTTCCTGCAAGGTTGGAACATTGTTTCCTATTAGGAGTATGTCATCCACATACAAAACTAGAAAGGTTACTGTGCTCTCACAAGCTTTGACATACACGCAAGACTCACCTTCACTTCTAGAAAAACTAAACTCTTTGACCTTTTCATGGAAGCAAAGATTCCAGCTACGTGATGCTTGTTTTAGTCCATAGACGGACTTCTCAAGATTGCACACCTTATTAGGGAACTTGTCATGTGCAAAACCTTCTGGTTGAGCCATGTAAACTGTTAGATTATGTGTCTAAGCCCATAATTATATTTGGTATGCACTTGATCCGATTGTATCATGGTCCTTTTGGGTTGCCTTCACCAAAGCAACTTGAGTGGAAGAATAATGGAGAAAGAGGATAAATATGATTTATTAATATATTATGTGAATAATATATTAAAAGGGAAATCATATTATTTAATTAACATTGGTCAAGAATTAATTTAGAATTAATTTTGTGGTCAAAAGAGGTTGATTAAATTAAGGGGACTGATATTATAATTATGTGATAATTGCAATATGGGCTGAGGAACCCTAATGATAGGGGTGGACGAAATTCTTTTGGAAGCCCACTGGATTTTGTCCATGGTAGGGATTCTGGAAGATTCTTTTGGGCTGCTTAGGGCTTAAGCAACCTGATTAGGTATTTGACTGAAACCCTAATTCTTCAGCTATATAAGGACACCCTTGGCATCCCAAAATCGGCCACTTGAAACCCTAGAAGGATCAGCAGCCGATTTTGAGCCTCCGCCTCTCTCTCTCTCTAACATTCTCCATTTGCTTGTGGTATTTGTGATCGATTAGAGGTATTACATTTGTGATACTAAGCTCTCAAAGGCAAGGATCTTCAAGCTATAATTGAAAGGTAACATTCTTACTTGTTTATTTATGTTGATTTCGATTTTTGTATGCTATAGTTAGGGTTTATAAGCTTTGGATGATTATTGTATGTACGACTAGAAAAACCTAGATCCAAAGCTTTAGGGTTTGCATGTGCACCATAGGATTGATGTTTTGCTCATAACCCAACAGTGGTATCAGAGCCTAGATCTTTTTTCTATTGTATTTGATGCATAGCTAAATTGTTCAAAGCTGAAAAAGTCGAAAAATCTGCTTCTGCCTGATGAATTCGTCGAGTCCCCTGATGAACTCGACGAGTCAGGGCTACTCGACGAGTCCAGTCTGTGACTCGGCGAGTCGGCTCGTCTGTTAGCAGATTTTTCGGGATTTTGACTAGAATTGGGTTGGGATAATTACCATAAACGTTTTTAACTGATAAAATCCGATTTTTAGAGTATGGTATTGATTATCCTCATTCAATTAGGAGATAATTGTTAAATAATGAGATAATTACTTGTTTATATGATAAAATAAATTATTTGTATTATTTAATATGAATTATCTTGCCTTAAATTGGATTAGGTCAAATCTAGATAATGATAAATTATTTGATTAATTAAATTATTTTTATTTGATCTAATAAGGTTTTGAAAAGTTTCAAAACTTGTCCTCAAGTTTTGGAATTTAAATTTTGATTGAAAAAGTTTTAATTTTGAAATATTTAAATTCTAAACCCTAGATTTTTAAAAGTTTAAAATTTAACCCTTATACTATTATAATATTAAAATATTAATAACTATATATATGTATAATATAAGTCAGTCTTACCATTAGTAAGCCTCATTCACGAAGCCTCTCTATAAGGAGTGTATAAGGTTACTGCCTATAAAATGGTGGTTTAATGGGTGTGCACTCTCACCCACCGCTTCCTTGATTGGTGGTGGGTCGTTAGCCGAACGGGTAGGATAGGAAAATAATTCCTCATTAATAAGTATAATGATTATATTAAGTAACAAAATTTTTAATAAATTCCCAATCTTAGTTACTTTAGGATAAATGTGAAAATGTATGCTATTCCATGAAATTGCACTTTGCACCTTGCCAGGTTGTTAGTGGAGCGTGTGTGGTTAACCGGCACACTAATTTGGGACTAGCAAAGGTTGCAAAGGGTAGCTCGATGTTTATCGTAGATCAATGAAGCGTGTGTGGCTAACTGGCACATTGATTAGGTGGTAAATGACATCGAGAGTACCAAGTACATTTGCATGGTTATTCACACCTTGTTTGTGATCCTCGGTATCGTCATTTACCTACCTTCAAATTATTTGCAATTAGATTACGGCATCCCTCTTCTTTATTGTAAATAATTATGTTGGGTCCTAGCCCTAATTTCTCATTTAGGTGTTTAATTGGGGATTATTATCTAATCTAAACTTTGTTCCTTTTCTATTTCAGATGTCTACTCAAAACAACAACGCTTCTGGCTCGACCCCTTCTGGCTCATTCTCACTCATGAACTTGTGTGGGAGGGTGATCTTTGATGGAGCCAATTTTAATGATTGGATCCGCAACATTCGCATAGTCACCCGCTACGAGGACAAAGAGTATATTCTCGACAAGGAGCTGAAGGAGGTTAAAGTGAACACTGCAACTCCCGAGGAAATTGATGCGTACAAAACTCATGAAAGAGATGGTACTAAGGTGCATTGCATCATGCTCGCAACAATGACTGCTGAACTCCAAAAGTCCTACGAGGACTACTATCCATACGAGATGCAACAAGATTTGATGGAAAGGTACCATCAAAGTGCCAGGCAGGAGAGATACGAGATCATCGCCTCGATGATCACTACCAAAATGAAGGTTGGAGAGTACATCACGGCCCACTTGCAGAAAATGCAAAGGTTTGTGGACCGCTTGCTAAAGTTGAATGTGAACTTCGACGAGGAGTTGGCCATAGATATCATTCTACACTCGTTGCCTCCTTGTTATGACCAGTTTCATATGACCTATCATATGAACAAGGAGGAGGTCACTCTGAGTAAGCTTCAAGGCCTACTAAGGACTGCTGAGAGTAGTCTAAAATGCAAATCTGTTGCATCTGCTCCTACTACTGCTGCCCCTGTCTTGGCTATTGGTCAAGGGAAAGGAAAGAAGAGGAAGGCTCCTTCTAAGAGCCACAAGGGTAAACCCCATGATGGATCCTCTTCTAGCGGGACCAAAGCTGGTACTGCTACTCCTTCTTCCAACCCAAAAGAAGCAGAGTGCTTCTACTGTCACGACAAAGGGCATTGGAAATGAAGCTGCCCGAAGTATCTGCAAGACATCAAGGATGGGAAGATAAAGCCCTCCTTCGCAGGTATTTACGCTATTCAATCTAACAACTCATCACATGCTATTTCTTGGGTCCTTGATACAGGATGTGGTTTTCACATTTGTTCTGATTTGTAGGGTCGAAGAAGAAGTAGGGATGTGGAGCGTGGGAAGATGAACCTGATCATGGGGAAGAGGAAAGCGTCGCCTGTCACCAAGATTGGAGTTTACTCTTTAGTGCTTAGTAGTGGGTTAGGTTTATATTAAAATGATTGTTGCTACTCGTCAGAAATTGTGAGAAACATTATTTCTTTTCATGGTTTGTATAGAAAAGGTTTTAGATTTTCGTTTAATAATGAAATTGGTTCTATTAATGCAAACCCTAATGCTTGGATCTAGGTTTCTCTAATTGAACATGCATTGTATCCAAGACTTACAATACTAGATCTAATGTAAACAATTGAATATAATCATATGAAATCAGATCTAAAAGAATACCTTGAATTACTTGCTTGATACTTCTTCTTCTTGGAGCTTAGAGTCACAATTGTCACTCCTCTAATGGCTTACAAACACCAAATAGCAAGAAGATGATCTTGAGAGAGATAGGAGGGAGAGAAATTGGCCCTAGGGTTTCTTGCCTTGCATGAGTGCCGATTTCCCCACCCCAAGGGATCTATTTTATACTATGAGCTACTAGGGTTTCACCTTTAACCCTAATTGAATGACTTAGGCCCTAAGCAATCCAAGATCCTTCTAGATAATAGGCTTGGACGATTTTATGGTATCCAAACCCTAAAATTCGTCCACCCTCATATCCATAAGGATACATAGCCCAAAATACAACTATCACACATTTGACAGTTTATGCCCCTTTATTCAATTAACCTCTTTAAGTCACCAAATTAATTCTCAATTAATATATGACTTATATTAATTAAATAACATTATTATTTCTTTAATATATTATTCTCATAATATATTAACAATAATATCTCTTCTCTCTTAACAAATCATCCTGTCAAGTTGCTATGGTGAAGGCAACCCAAAAGGACCATGCACAACCGGGTCAAGTACTTACCAAATATAGTTACAGCCTTAGACACTAATCCAACAGTCTCCCACTTGGATAAGTCTAGTAACTATATATGCAAATATAATCCGATTAGCAATCGTAGGTCTCAAAGACGCTGTCAAACTCTGATCTTATCAGTATCCTGTCCTTCAGATAAGGGATCGTATAATCCTCTGTTCTAGATACCGTGCGGAAAATTACATGGAACATGGTCATACTTACTGTCCTGCAATTTGTTTCTCGATCTCAGATTTACTTGACTTAGAACTTAATTGAACACATCAATTCAGTCCTGACCGGGCCCGGCACATAAGTCAAATCAAATCATCGAGGGGCCCTGATATCGCTTTTACCCTCTTAGGATAAAAGGAACAGATAAACTTCGACTTATATGCATTTACTATCCACTAATCAAATTACACACAACAATACGTTTTATAACATCAAGTTACTGATGCGTTTGCGCATTATCAATGCATAACCAATTAACAAACAATAAACCATATATCTAGGTTTTAAGACCATATGATATTACCATCTTGTGATCACTCGTGATAAATTCCATGAAGTGATTCCAACAAGTGTGGGTTTATTCCAATGCTCAAATCAAGTTCATAAGCACTCATGAACGTTGTAGCAAACCTTTGCTATGTCTAATACACTTTAGACAATCTACACACCAATTCATGACAGTCTTCATTCATATCTACTTCCAACATATGAACGACTGTGGACTATTCGAATAATTCGATTATTATCAAATAACTTAATTATTCAGGAAGTCAAAACATGCAAAATGAAACAATAGTTAAACAATTAACATAAGACAGTAGCTTTACTTATAAATAATACTCATTTATTTAATCATCAAATGTCAATTACATTTATCTATTACATGTTTCCAAACTATCTAATCTAAACTAATGTCGTCCTTCAGCCCAATGCTCCTAGCGTGTTGCAAATGCTTAACCCTGCTCAGTCCCTTCGTAAGCGGATCTGCTGGGTTATCCTCTGACGATACCCTCTTCACCACGAGGTGTCCTTCTTCTACTCGATGTCTAATAAAGTGATATTTTCTGTCGATATGCCGAGATCTACCATGATCCCTTGGTTCCTTGGTCAAGGCAAACGCTCCTTCATTATCACAGAAGATTTCCATAGGCTCCTTTATGGCAGGCACAACTCCAATATCACCAATGAAGTTCTTCAGCTACATTGCCTCTTTTGACGCTTCGCTTGCTGCAATGTACTCTGATTCGCACGTTGAATCAGCTACAGTTTCTTGCTTGGAACTTTTCCAAGTCACTGCTCCTCCATTGAGGGTAAAGACCCAGCCCGACTGCGAACGGTAGTTGTCCCTGTCGGTCTGAAAACTGGCATCACTATACCCTCGCACCTTTAAGTCATCACTCCCTCCGAGGACTAAAAACCATTCCTTGGTCCTCCGAAGGTACTTAAGTATATTCTTGACCGCAATCCAATGAGCTCTGCCTGGGTTCCCTTGATATCTAATGACCATGCTCAAAGCAAAGGCCACATCAGGGCGAGTACAAGTCATAGCGTACATGATAGAGCCAACTGCGGAAGCATATGGTATTCGGCTCATCTCAGCTATCTCGGCTTCTGTACTCGGGCTTTGAGTCTTACTCAATTTGGCATTACTCTGTATCGGTAGTTCTCCCTTTTTCGAGTTTTCCATACTAAAACGTTTTAGTACCTTATCCAAGTAAGTATTCTGACCAAGTCCTATTAGTCTCTTACTTCGTTCTCTCACTATCCTTATTCCTAAAATATAGGAAGCCTCTCCGAGGTCCTTCATAGCGAAACACTTCCCGAGCCAGGACTTAACCTCCTGCAGAGTCGGGACGTTGTTTCCTATGAGCAATATGTCATCGACATACAAAACGAGAAAGCTAACTATACTCCTACTGGCCTTGACATATACACATGATTCATCTTCACTTCGTACAAATCCAAACTCTTTGACTTTCTCATCGAAGCAAAGATTCCATCTGCGAGACGCTTGCTTAAGCCCATAAATGGACTTCTCAAGCTTACACACTCTATTGGGATGCTTTGGATCGACAAAACCCTCTGGCTGAGCCATGTAAACATCCTCATCCAACTTCCCATTAAGGAAAGCGGTTTTTACATCCATTTGCCATATTTCATAGTCATGAAATGCAGCAATGGCTAGCATCACCCTAATAGACTTTATCTTCGCAACTGGTGAGAAGGTTTCGTCGTAGTCAACTCCAGGAGTCTGAGTGAAACCCTTCGCAACCAATCGCGCCTTATAAGTGTGCACGTTCCCATCCACATCGGTCTTCTTCTTGAAGATCCACTTGCACCCGACCGTCTTACGACCTGGTACATTGTCAACCAAATTCCAAACTTGGTTGTCATACATGGACTGAATCTCGCTGTCCATCGCCTCTTTCCATTTTACAGACTCTGGGCCTGCCATGGCTTCCTTATAGCTATTAGGTTCATCTAGATTTATTAGTGTACCATCACTAATATACGTGTCCCCTTCGGTAGTAATATGAAAACCATAAAACTGGGGATGAACTCTAACTCTTTCGGAACGTCTAAGAGGTAAGGACTCGTCAATTGGTTCAACCGGAGTTTCCTCCTCGGGTTGAGCGCCAGCGTTAGAGGTTCCTTCATCGCTCGACTCTTGAATCTCTTCAAGATCGACTTGCCTCCCACTGTCTCCTTGGCTTATGAGTTCCCGCTCTCGGAAAACCCCTCTCCTCGCAACGAAGACAACATTGTCACTCGGTCTATAGAAGAGATATCCAAAGGATTTCTATGGGTAGCTGATGAATATACATCGCTCACTACGAGGTTCGAGCTTGTCGTGAGTTTCTCGTCTTACGAAAACTTCACAGCCCCAAACCTTGATATGTGCCAACGAGGGAGCTTTCCCTGTCCACATCTCGTGAGGTGTTTTGGCAACCTTCTTTGTAGGTACTAAATTGAGGATATGGGCGGCAGTCTCTAAGGCATACCCCCAGAATGAGATAGGTAGTGAAGCACGACTCATCATGGAACGAACCATGTCTAGCAAGGTTCGATTACGCCTCTCAGCTACACCATTCAATTGTGGTGTCCTAGGTGGCGTCAATTGTGAAACTATTCCACATTCCTTGAGGTAGTCGTGGAATTCAAGACTTAGGTACTCTCCACCTCGATCAGATCGAAGCATCTTGATTTTCCTGCCCAATTGATTCTCCACTTCTTGTTTAAACTCTTTAAATTTTTCAAAGGTTTCTGACTTGTGCTTGATCAAGTAGATATACCCATATCTGCTATAATCATCTGTGAAAGTCACATAGAAGCGATTTGCATCCCTTGTGGTGGATCTAAAGGGTCCACATACATCTGTATGTATGAGATCTAATAAACCCTCACCCCTCGCACAAGTGCCAGTGAAGGGTGACTTGGTCATCTTTCCAAGTAAACAAGATTCGCACGTGTCATCTTCCCTAAGGTCGAACGACTCCAACACTCCATCCTTTTGGAGTTGGGCTATGCGCTTCTTGTTGACATGTCCAAGACGACAATGCCACAAGGATGCTTTATCCATACTATTGGAAGAATCCATATACAACACATCATTTCCTAGGTTATCTACAACCATAACAGTTTCATAAATTCCATTACAAGGCATTGCTTCAAAATATAAAACACCATTTAGATAAGCATAAATCAAACCATTCTCATTATTAAACGAATATCTAAATCCTTGTCTAAATAAACCATGAAAAAAAATGATGTTTCTTGCCATATCTGGCGAGTAGCAACAATTATTTAAATCTAAATTTAATCCATTTCTAATCACTAAAGAATACACTCCAATCTTGGTGACAGGCGACGTTCTTCTGTTTCCCATGATTAGATTTATTCTTCCAAGCTCCACATCCCTATTTCTTCCTAGTCCCTGCAAATCAGAACAAATGTGGTAACCACACCCTGTATCAAGAACCCAAGAAATAGCATGAGATGAATCATTAGATTTAATTGTGTAAATACATGCGAAAGATGGCTTGATCTTCCCATCCTTGATGGCTTGCAGATATTCCGGGCAGCTTCTCTTCCAATGTCCTATTTTGTGGCAATGGTGGCACTCTGCCTCCTTTGGGTTTGGGTTGGGCTTAGCAGGATCAACCTTGGTCCCACTAGAAGAGGAACCATCTTGGGACTTTCCTTTGCGGTGGTTCTTTGAAAAAGCCTTCCTCTTCTTGCCCCTTCCCTGTCCAATAGCCAAAACAGGAGCAACGGGTGGATTGGGAGTTGGTGCAACAGACTTATCCTTGAGGTTGCTCTCAGCAGTCCTCAGGAGCCCTTGGAGTTTGCTTAGGGTGACCTCTTCCTTGTTCATGTGGTAGGTCATCCTAAATTGGTTGTAGCATGAGGACAAGGAGTGAAGAACAATGTCGATAGCCAAATCTTCCCCAAAGTTGACATTCAACTTGCGAAGACGATCAACATACCTTTGCATCTTTTGCAAGTGCACAGTTAGAGACTCTCCACTTCCCATTTTAGCAGTGATCATATTCGTTATGATCTCATAGCGTTCTTGCCTCGCGCTTTGGTGATATCTCTCCATCAAGTCTAGATGCATCTCATAAGGATACATGTCCTCATAGGATTTTTGGAATTCTGAGTTCATTGTGGCTATCATGATGCAATGGACCTTCGTTGCATCACGCTCATGGTTCTCAAAGACAGCCATTTCTTCAGGAGTAGCAGTTTCTGGATTGACCTTCTCGAGCTTCTCATCGAGAACATACTCTTTGTCCTCGTAACGCGCGATCGTGCGAATGTATCTTATCCATTCGCTAAAGTTCGTTCCATCGAAAGTCACTTTTTGACAAAGGCTCATTAGCGGGAATGAGCTAGCAGTAGCGTTGTTTGCGTTAGACATCTACAAATAGAAAGGAACAAAGTTTGATTAGAATTAAGCCCCTAATTAACACCCAAAAAGAAAATTAGGGCTAGGACCCAACAACATTATTTACACATTAGAAAAGGGATGCCGTAATCCAACATGCAAATAATTTGGAGGTAAGTGAATGACGATTCACTAATTCTTCACCATGAAAAACATAAGCTTTAAGTTTTAAATGTATTGAGAATTCCTAGATTTCATTGAGATTCATTGAACCTTTCAATGACATGTTTAAATCTCGATATGCCCCTCTCGTTTGTGACTGGGATGCCGAGGATCACAAAGTGGGTGTGAATAACCATGCAAATGTACAAGGTGCCCCCACTGTTACAGTTACCTATTCAATGTGCTGCTTAACCACACACGCTCCATTGAATTATAACAAACAATGAGTCACCCTTTGCCATCTTTGCTTAGAACCCAATTAATGTGCCGGTTAACCACACGCGCTCCATTAATGTCTTAGCAAGGGTACAAAGTGTAATTTCATGGGATTGCATCAATTCACTTTTCCTAAAGTAACTAAGATTGGGAATTTTATAAAACATGTTTAGTTACTTTATATAGATTCATTATACTTATTAATGAGAGGAGGTTTGCCCTATCCTACCCGTTCGGCTAACGACCCTCCACCAGTCAAGCAAGCGGTGGGTGTGAATGTACACCCATTAAGCGCCATTTTATAGGCAGCAACCTTATACCCACCTTATAGACTGGCTTCGTGAATGAGGCCTACTAACGGTAAGACTAGCATTTTAAATTTTACATATATATATATATATATATATATATATATATATATATATATATATATATATATTAAGCTTGTAATAATATAATAGTATAGAGTTGAATTTTAAACTTGTAAAATTCTAGGGATTGAAATTTAAATTATCCAAATTAAACATTTAATCATAAAATATAAAATTTCAAAGCTTGAGGACAAGTTTAGAACTTTTCAAAACATAAGGATCAAATAGCAAATAATATAAATCAACTAATTAGATTATCTCAATTTGATCTTATTTAGAATTACTTGCAAGACAATTTACCAATTCAATTCAAATAATCAATTATAATCATATAAGGAAATTATTATTCAACTAATTGACAATTATCTTTTATTTGGTCAAGAATATACTCATATATATGATTAAAATCGGATTTTAATGACCCAAAACAGTTAAGGCAAGTATCCTCAAGTAAAACAGCAAGAAATCCCGAAACTTCCTCCTTCTGATGCTCGAACTCGCCGAGTACCTCTATGGACTCGCCGAGTTAGAGCTACTCGCCGAGTCCACAGTGGAACTCGCCGAGTTCATCAGGCAGTCTCACAAAAATCGAATTTTTTAAGCAACAAGCAATCAACCAATGCAACAATTCAATAGAAATCAATCAAAGCTCTGATACCACTGATGGGTTTGAGCCATAAGAACTTTCCTATGTGCACATGAAAACCCTAATGCTTGGATCTAGGTTTCTCTAATTGAACATGCATTGTATCCAAGACTTACAATACTAGATCTAATGTAAACAATTGAATCTAATCATATGAAATCAGATCTAAAAGAATACCTTGAATTACTTGCTTGATACTTCTTCTTCTTGGAGCTTAGAGTCACAATTGTCACTCCTCTAATGGCTTACAAACACCAAATAGCAAGAAGATGATCTTGAGAGAGATAGGAGGGAGAGAAATTGGCCCTAGGGTTTCTTGCCTTGCATGAGTGCCGATTTCCCCACCCCAAGGGATCTATTTTATACTATGAGCTACTATGGTTTCACCTTTAACCCTAATTGAATGACTTAGGCCCTAAGCAATCCAAGATCCTTCTAGATAATAGGCTTGGACGATTTTATGGTATCCAAACCCTAAAATTCGTCCACCCTCATATCCATAAGGATACATAGCCCAAAATACAACTATCACACATTTGACAGTTTATGCCCCTTTATTCAATTAACCTCTTTAAGTCACCAAATTAATTCTCAATTAATATATGACTTATATTAATTAAATAACATTATTATTTCTTTAATATATTATTCTCATAATATATTAACAATAATATCTCTTCTCTCTTAACAAATCATCCTGTCAAGTTGCTATGGTGAAGGCAACCCAAAAGGACCATGCACAACCGGGTCAAGTACTTACCAAATATAGTTACAGCCTTAGACACTAATCCAACAGTTTTCACATTTGTTCTGATTTGTAGGGTCGAAGAAGAAGTAGGGATGTGGAGCGTGGAAAGATGAACCTGATCATGTGGAATAGGAAAGCGTCGCCTGTCACCAAGATTGGAGTTTACTCTTTAGTGCTTAGTAGTGGGTTAGGTTTATATTAAAATGATTGTTGCTACTCGTCAGAAATTGTGAGAAACATTATTTCTTTTCATGGTTTGTATAGAAAAGGTTTTAGATTTTCGTTTAATAATGAAATTGGTTCTATTAATGCTTTCTTGAATGGTACTTTCTATTTTGAAGCATTGCCTTGTAATGGAGTATATGAAACTGTGAATATTGTAGATAACTTAGGAAATAATGTGTTGCACGTCCATTCGTCCAATGGTTTGGACAAAGCATGCTTGTGGCATTGTCGTCTTATACATGTCAACAAGAAGCGCATAGCCCAACTCCAAAACGATGGAGTGTTGGAGTCGTTCGACCTCAAGTCGGATGATACGTGCGAATCTTGTTTACTTGGAAAGATGACCAAGTCACCCTTCACTGGTACTTGTGAAAGGGGTGAGGGTTTATTGGATCTCATACATACGGATGTATGTGGACCCTTTAGATCCACCACAAGGGATACAAACTGCTTCTATGTGACTTTTACCGATGATTATAGCAGATATGGGTATATCTACTTAATCAAGCACAAGTCAGAAAGCTTTGAAAAGTTCAAAGAGTTTAAGCAAGAAGCGGAGAATCAGTTGGGCAGGAAAATTAAGATGTTCTGATCCGATCGAGGAGGTGAGTACCTTAGTATTGAATTCCACGACTACCTCAAGGAATGCAGAATTGTTTCGCAATTGACGCCACCTAGAACACCACAGTTGAATGGTGTGGCTGAGAGGCGCAATCGAACATTGTTGGACATTGTTCATTCCATGATGAGTCGAACTTCGTTACCTATCTCATTATGGGGGTATGCCTTAGAGACTGCCACCCATATACTTAATCTAGTCCCAACTAAGAAGGTTGCCAAACCACCTCACGAGATGTGGACAGGGAAGGTTCCCTCGTTCGCACATATCAAGGTTTGGGGTTGCGAGGCTTTCGTAAGACGAGAGACTCACAACAAGCTCGAACCTCGAAGTAAGCGGTGTATTTTCATCGGCTATCCACAGAAGTCCTTTCAATATCTCTGACAACTCGACCCTTTTTCTGTTAACGTTAGCCAAGCCCGTTAAATAAATTCTGTCTTTTATTTAGTTCCGTCAAATTCTTATGGTTTGGGAAAAATAGTTAAAGTTATATAATTTAATTTTATATAAGAGTCGGAACCAAAATCGCACGAAAACCCGAGTCTCCTTCGTAAATCAGCAGAAATCGGACTGACTGGTGTTCAAGGCCGTAAACCTGATCACGGCCGTAAACCCATTCTCGATGGGTGGACCCCACCACCGACCATGACCCCCCCCCCCTTATATAAACGAACACCTACCCTTCATTTACAATTTTCTGGCCGAAAACTCTCCCATTCTCTCTCTAACCCCTCAACCGCAAACACCAAAATACCCTCTTTTCTTCCGAAAATCATCAAGAATCACCTTTGGGCGTTGTTGTGGAACATCTAAGACGCGTTTTTCTTCGAATCCAGCAGTGATGTTCTTGAGTTCACGGTCGTACACCCTTCAAATCTTCAAACCTTCAAGAGCCGCTATCTGTTCACGGCCGTGAACCCTTCAAACATTCATATTTCCTCCAAGAACACCGTTCACGGCCGTAAACCCTTCAAGGGGTTGTTCACGGCCGTAATCCCCTTTCACAGTCGCAGACCTTCCCAAGTCGTGAACTTGGTTGAAAACCCGCTTTCTCCGATTCAATCGAGTCCCGATAACATTCCTAAACCAAAAGCAAGTGTTTTTCCAACACTATAAATAATGGTTTCGCTAATAAATGTATATGTGTATTTAATTGATATTAGGATCCCGTTAAGTACCGAGTACATCAACCTGAGGGTCTTCACTCCCAGTTTCGTTGTCCGACATTTTACGCAACCAACAGTGAGTTCATACCCCTATGCTTTTATGGTTTTAATGTTTTCAGGGGGAGAGTACAAGCCAAACACAAATGATTGTGTAAATTTATACAAAAAGGATTTCAAAACACTTAAAACTGATGCAATGGATATAGTCATACGGTTTCCACATTTCATAAAATATTTAGATAATTTATCCCTTTTGTATTATACTGAGCATAAGGGACGTTTTCAACTTACTGTCAAATTGCATAGTTTTCAGATTAATACATGAACCAAATACATAATATTCATGCAAACTATAATACGTATAGTTTGGGGTTTCAATAATACAGTATTACAAGTTCAGAACTTATACAATGCTAAACATATAAACTATGACAGATTTAGTTTATGATATTCTCGGGTAACAAGGATACTTTATTACATAATTATTTAAGTATAATTATTATTCTATAAAGTATACACACGGGTGTAAATACAATGAACCAATACAGAATTACACGTAAATTAGATTATATAGAATTGTGAGACATAACTTCAAAAATTGTACCCTTTGGT
Source organism: Lactuca virosa (assembly GCF_052849685.1). Lineage (NCBI taxonomy): Eukaryota > Viridiplantae > Streptophyta > Magnoliopsida > Asterales > Asteraceae > Lactuca > Lactuca virosa. Next base: position 435,967,250 of record NC_136430.1, on the reverse strand, counting down.
GTACTGAACTAAATCCTATCATAGTATAACCAGAGTCTCCTGGAGGGAGAGCGTGACATTTGTGAATAGATCTATTCGGGACTGACAATCCCACACCTGAACTGCTAGCTACACTTGAAGAACGTCGTAAAGGTCTCTAGGTCATATCAAGCATGATTATACGACTCACAATAGTATAAACTAACCTTTTTGTTTACGGTATTTCACACTTCTTTAGTTTTATTTTCATTAATAGAACTATTCCATAATACAACTGGAGGATTTCAGGGATTCCAATTCACGATCTTTATTTTAAGTAATAAAGACTAATAAATATATACTGGTGATATCCAGGGTTTTCATACAAAAAGGGATTTTTACATTCAAAACCGTAATATACAATTCATCTGGTGGTAATCAGGCATTCAAACTAATACTTCATGGAACACTGTAACAAGCACATATGTTAGAAAATATGGGATTTTCTTGGAAAACATACAAATTTTTTTCACTGATTCATTAACAGGATTTCATTACAAAAACATGCTTATGAACTCACCAGCTTTATGCTGATACTCTTTTCAAAATCACTTGTATTCTCAGGAAATCAGTAGACAGGTACCTCAGTAGACTTTTGAGAAGGCAGAGCATATAGAGTCACGTCTTTATTTTTGCTACTTTTGATGTATATAAATATGAATCAAACAGATGAAAATACTTTTTTTTATATATTCAATGTAATGGTTGTGTTTATCTTGATTACAATGATGCAATTGTTGTGATACTTTACATGACGTCCTCCACCCCCGAACGTTTCCGCCATTCTAATTTGGGGTGTGACAATATCTCTTCTATAGATCGAGTGACAATGTTGTCTTCGTTGCGAGGAGTGGGTTTTTCCGATAAATAGAACTCATATTCCAAGAGGACAGTGGGAGGCAAATTGATCTTGAAAAGCTTCAAGAATCAAATGATGAAGGAACCTCTAACACTGGCGCTCAACCCGAGGAGGAAAATCCTGTTGAACCAATTGACGAGTCCCTACCTCTAAGACGTTCCAGTAGAGTTAGTGTTCCACCTGTGTAGTATGGTTTCCATATAACAAATGAAGGTGATATGTTTATCAGTTATAGTACACTGATAAATTTGGATGAACCTAACAGCTATAAGGAAGCCATGGCAGGCCCGGAGTCTGCGAAATGGAAAGAGGTTATGGACAGCAAGATTTAGTCTATGTATGACAATCAAGTTTGGAACTTGGTTGACGATGTACCAGGTCGTAAGACGGTCGGGTGCAAATGGATCTTCAAGAAGAAGACCGACATGGATGGGAAAGTACACACGTATAAGGCACGATTGGTTGCGAAGGGCTTTACTCAATCTCCCGGAGTTGACTATGATGAGACCTTCTCACCAGTAGCGAAGATTAAGTCTATAAGGGTTATTCTAGCCATAGTTGCGTTTCATGATTATGAAATATGGCAGATGGATGTCAAAACCGCTTCCTAAATGGGAAGTTGGCTGAAGATGTTTACATGAGTCAGCCAGAGGGTTTTGTCGATGCAAAGCACCCTAATAGAGTGTGTAAGCTTGAGAAATCCATCTATGGATTGAAGCGTGCATCTCACAGATGTAATTTTTGTTTTGATGAGAAAGTCAAAGAGTTTGGTTTCTCGAGAAGCGACGATGAGTCCTGTGTATATGTCAAATCCATTGGGAGTATAGTTAGCTTTCTCGTTTTGTATGTGGATGACATACTACTCATAGGAAACGACATCCCAACCTTGCAGGAAGTTAAGTCCTGGCTTGGTAAATGCTTCGCTATGAAGGACCTCGGAGAAGCTGCCTATATTCTGGGGATAAGGATATTGAGAAATAGGAGTAAAAGACTAATACGACTTAGTCAAAGTACTTACTTGGATAAAGTGTTAAACGTTTTAGCATGGAAAATTCCAAGAAAGGGGAGTTACCAATCCAAAGCAATACCAATTTGAGTAAGACTCAAAATCCGAGTACTGATGTCGAGATAGCAGAGATGAGCAGAGTACCTTATGCTTCCGCAGTTGGCTCAATCATGTATGCTATGTCATGCACTCGCCCTGATGTGGCCTTCGCTTCAACAGATATCAAGGGAATCCTGGTAGAGCTCATTGGACTGCAGTAAAGAACATTCTTAAGTACATGCGGAGGACTAATGACTGGTTTCTTATCCTCGGTGGGAGTGATGACTTGAGAGTGCGAGGGTATAGTGACGTCAGTTTTCAAACCGGCCGAGATAATTTCCGCTCTCAGTCGGGCTGGGTCTTTACCCTGAATGGAGGAGCAGTGACATGGAAAAGTTCCAAGCAGGAGACTGTAACTGATTCAACGTGCGAATCAGAGTACATAGCAGCGAGCGAAGCGTCAAAGGAGGCAATATGGCTGAAGAACTTCATTGGAGACCTTGGAGTTGTACCGGCCATAAAGGAGCCTATGGAGATTTTCTGCGATAACGAAGGTGCAGTTGCCTTAACCAAGGAACCGAGGGATCATGGCAGATCCAGGCATATCGACAGAAAATATCACTTTATTAGACATCGGGTAGAAGAGGGACTCCTCGTAGTAAAGAGGGTATCGTCAGAGGATAACCCAACAGATCCCCTTACGAAGGGACTGAGTAGGGTTAAGTACTTGCAGCACGCTAGGACCATTGGGCTAAAGGACGATATTAGTTTTAGTGATTATATAGCCATTAGAAACTTGTAATAGATCATTTGTAATTAACATTTGATGATTAAATAAAGGAGTTTATTTATAAGTAAAGTTACTGTCTTGTGTTAATTATTTACTATTGTTTCACTTTGCATGTTTTGACTTCCTAAATAATAAGATTATTTAAACTATCCACAGTCGATCATACGTTGGAAGTAAGTATGAATCAAGACTGTCATGAATTGGCTTGTAGATTGTCTAGGCGTTTAGACATAGCAAAAGTTTGCTGCAACATTCATGAGTGCTCCTAAAATAAGATTTGAGTATTGGATTAAACCCGTGCTCACATGAATCGCTTCATGGAATTAATCACGAGTGATTGTGAGACGATAATATCATATAGTATTTAAACCTAGATATATGAGTTGTTGTTTACGAGTTGGTTGTGCATTGATAATGCGTAAACGCATCAGTAACTTGATGTTATAAAACGTGTTGTTGTGTACGATTTGATGAGTAAATAGTACAAGAATATAAGTCGAAGTTTATCTATTCCTTTTATCCTACGAGGGCAAAAGCGATATCTTGGGCCCCTCGATGATTTTGTTTTGACTTATGTGTCGGGCCTGGTCAGGACTGAATTGATGTGTTCAATTAAGCTCTATGTCAGACAAATCATAGATCGAGAAACAAACTGTTGGACAATAAGTATGACTATGTTCCATGTAATTTTCCACACGATATCTTGAGAACGGAGGACTATATGATTCCTTATTTAAAGGACGTGTTAGAGTTCGACAGCGGCTTTTGAGAGCTACGATTGCTAATCGGATTTTGAAGTCGTACTTGCATTTATAGTTATTAGACTTATCCAAGTGGGAGACTGTTGGATTAGGTGTCTAAGCCCATAACTATATTTGGTATGCACTTGACCGGATTGTAGCATGGTCCTTTTGGGGTGCCTTCACCAAAGCAACTTGACTGGAAGAATAATGGAGAAAGAGGATAAATATGATTTATTAATATATTATGTGAATAATATATTAAAAGGGAAATCATATTATTTAATTAACATTGGTCAAGAATTAATTTAGAATTAATTTTGTGGTCAAAAGACGTTGATTGAATTAAGGGGACTGGTATTGTAATTATGTGATAATTGCAATATGGGCTGAGCAACACTAATAATTGAGGTGGACGAAATTCTTGTGGAAGCCCACTAGATTTTTTCCATGGTAGGGATTCTGGAAGCTTCATGTGGGCTGCTTAGGGCTTAAGCAACCTGATTAGGTATTTGACTGAAACCCTAATTCTTCAGCTATATAAGGACAACCTTGGCATCCCAAAATTGGCCACTTGAAACCCTAGAAGGATCACCAGCCGATTTTGAGCCTCATCCTCTCTCTCTCTCTAACATTCTCCAATTGCTTGTGGTGTTTGTGATCGATTAGAGGTATTACATTTGTGATACTAAGTTCTCAAAGGCAAGGATCTTCAAGCTATAACTGAAAGGTAACATTCTTACTTGTTTATTTATGTTGATTTCGATTTTTGTATGCTAGAGTTAGGGTTTATAAGCTTTGGATGATTATTGTATGTACAACTAGAAAAACCTAGATCCAAAGCTTTAGGGTTTGCATGTGCACCATAGGATTGATTTTTCGCTCATAACCCAACAGTAAACATCCTCAGCCAGTTTCCCATTAAGGAAAGAGGTTTTGACATCCGTTTTCTATACTTAATTGTCATAGTGAGCGGCTATGTCCAACTTTACCCTAATTGAATTAATCTTAGCAACTGGTGAAAAGGTCTCATTATATTCAATCCCTTGGTTTTAAATAAATCCCTTTGCAACTAGCCTAGCTTTGTAAGTCTATACATTACCATCCATGTCAGTCTTATTCTTGAAGATCCATTTACATCCTACTGCCTTTCGACCAGGTACTTAATCAACCAAGATCCAAACTTGGTTATCATACATGGATTGGATCTCGCTATCCATTGCCTCTTTCCACTTGGCAGCCTCAGGGCCTGCCATCGCTTCCTTGTAGTTAGTAGGCTCATCCGAATTTACCAGTCTTTCATCACTGATAAATATATCCCCTTCTACAGTTATACGGAAACCATAGAACGAATGTGGCATACTAACCCGACTGGACCGACGAAGGGGCAACATATTGACAATGGTCTCAACAGTTTCATTCTCAGCTTGAGAGCTAGTGTCCTCAAAATTTTCTTTATCGGATGACTCTTGAATTTCTTCAAGATCAATCGTACTCCCACTGCCCTCTTTGGAAATGAGCTCTCTCTCTCTCTCACGAAAGACTCCCTTTCGAGCTACAAACACCACATTGTCATTGGGTTTGTAGAACAAGTATCCAAAGGACTTCTGTGGATAACATATGGAAAAACACTTCTTAGCTCTGGGTTCAAGTTTGTCTGAGGTTTCTCACCTAATGAGAACTTCACAGCCCCAGACCTTGATATGTGCGAGCAATGGAGGTTTCCCTATCCACATTTCATGAGGTGTCTTGGCAACCTTCTTGGTTGGAACAAGATTGAGGATGTAGATGGTTGTTTCTAAGGCATACCCCCATAATAATATTGGAAGCGAAGCTTGACTCATCATGGAACGAACCATATCAAGTAAGGTCCAATTACGCCTCTCTGTTATACCATTCAGTTGTGGTGTCCTAAGAGGTGTCAATTATGAAACAATTCCATATTCCTTCGTATAGTCTTTAAACTCGATACTAAGATACTCACCACCTTTATCAGATCGTAGCATATTTATCTTCTTGACCAATTGGTTCTCTATTTTGTTCTTAAACTCTTTGAACTTTTCAAAAGTTTCCGATTTATGTTAGATCAAGTAAATATAACCATATCTACTATAATCACCACTAAATGTAACGTAGTAGCCATTTGCATCCTTTGTGGCAGATCTTAATGGACCACACAGATCGGTATGGATAAGGGATAACAAATATTCACCTCTTTCACATGTACCAGTGAAAGGTGATTTAGTCATCTTTCCCATCAAACAAGACTCACATTCATTGTCTGGTTGTAGATAAAAATGATTCCAACACTCTATCCTTTTGGAGTTGGGCGATGTGTTTTCTTGTTAATGTGCTCAAGACGAAAATTCCATAGGCATGACTTGTCTAAACTATTAAAAGAACCAATATTATACACATTTTTGCCTAATTCATTCACACAAACAATAGTCTCATACACATCATCACAAGGATAAGCTTTGAAAATAAATGCACCATTAAAATAAACTGAAATAGTACCATCATTATTATCAAAACAATAACTATATCATTTTCTAAATAAAGAATGAAACTAAATAATGTTTTGAGCCATTTCTGGCGAATAGCAACAATCATCCAAATCAACCCTAATACTATCAAACATAAGCTCATAAGTCCCAATCTTGGTAATAGTCGATCTTCGCTTGTTCCCCATGATCATGTTCAGCTTCCCATGTTCGACCTCTTCACTTTCCTTTAGTCCCTACACATCACAACACATGTGGAAACCACATCCTGTATCAATAACCCAAGAATTTGAAATGCAAGTATTATTGACTTGAAAAGAATATGTACTGGAAGAAGAGCCAATTTCTTTGGCCTTGGCATCTTTCACTTCCTGTAATTACTTAGGGCAACTTCTTCTCCGATGGCCCTTTTGGCCACAATGAAAGCACACAACGTCTTTTGGATCAGCAATAGGAGGAGTATTGAAGTTGGGCTTTGCTTTGGATCCACTGGACTCTCCATGGCGGGCCTTCCATTTCCATTTGGATTGGGAAGGGGTCTTTCTCTTATTTCCTCTGCTTTGTTGGACAACCATGATAGGAGTAGTTGCAGAACTATTAGAATGAGACTTCTTCATTTCCGCTTCAACCTTTTGCAACAAATTGTGAAGCTCAATCAACATGGTCTCTGTATTGTTTAAATGAGAGATCAATATGAACTTATCATAACTACTAGGCAGAGAATTGAGGACCATATGCCTCTGCATTTTCTACACATGAGTGCATACAAATTCCCCTTCTTTCAGTTTCCACGACATAAGGGATTTGACCACTTCGTAACACTCTTGTATCACATTTTTTGTGAAACATCTGAGACAAGGTCGTGTTAAGCTCATAGGGTCAGTAATCCTCGTAAGTCTCTCGAGATCAGGTGTGATAGTTGCAATCATGATGCAAGAGACCATAGTAGCATCATCCACGTGTTAATCATAATCAACAATTTCCTCAGGGGTGGCAGTTTCTTTGTTGATTTCTAGAATTGGATAGTGAGAACATACTCTTTGTTCTCGTAGTGAAGCATAATCTTCGGATTTTTCATACAGTCCTTGTAGTTTGGACCGACAAGGTTTTCCTTAGCAAGAACTGATAGTATAATTAAGATGTGGTTTAAAGTGGGAGGAGGAGGAGGAAGTTCACCAGTTGAAGACATCTGCAAAGAGATAAGATTTTAATTAGTTGATTCAATCCTTAATAGTTTAACCCAATTAATATTAAAGGCTAGGATCCAATAATTCAATTCAAAATTAAGAAAATGGATGCCGTAATTTAATCATAAATTCATTTAAGGTAGGCAAGGCATTTTACCAATTTCAATATATATGAAATTCCCAAATCTTTTGAGATTCATTGAATCTTATCAATGGCATGTTTAATCTCAGATTATGCTCTTTAATTTGTGACTGGGATACTGAGGATCACAAATAAGATGTGAATAACCATGCAAACCCGCTTGACAACCTCGAAGTGTTTTATCATCTCAAACTGATGTGTCGGTAAACCACATACGCTCCGTCAATTAGTGATAACTTTCGAGTTGAGCCATCATAACAACTTTATAGTCCTAAATTAGTGTGTTGGTTAACCGTGGACGCTCCACTAACGACTCATAAAGATTGATGTGCGTTCTCATAGATTAGCATACATTTTCACATTTTCCTAAAGTAACTAGAGTGGGATTTTAAAGAATGTTCTATTACTTTATACATTATACTTTTAATGAGGTTATGTCATATCGAACCTGTTCGGCTAACGACCCTCCATCTCATAAAAGAGCGGGGGGTGAAAAAGACACTCATTCAACAGTTATTTTATATGCAATTTCCTTATACCCTATTTATAGTGTGGCTTCGTGAATGAGGCGTACTAGCGATTCGACTATCTCATGTTATCCATATAGTATTAAACATTATATATATATATATATATATATATATATATATATATATATATATATATATATATACAAGGGTGTATTTTAAACATTTTAAAAAACACAAGGTTTAGAAATTAATTATTAAACATTTTAATTTACTAATTATTTAAACCAATTAATGATTTCAACATTTATCTTTTAATTAAAATATTAATTAAATATAATTAAAATCATTCGGATAATTCACAAATTCAAGATTTAGGATATCTGATTACCAAGTTAAATATTCAGATTTTATACAATTAAAATAACATTAACTAAAGTAATTATCTTAATCAATTTGAATTTAGAAAACAAAAATATCTGCTGAACAGAGGCTCCTCATGACGTGGTAGATAACTCTCCACGTCGTAACAGAAAAATAAAAAAGCGGATCAAAAGATTGCCACAACGTGGCAGAGAGATCCCCATATCGAGGCGCTGCGACAGAATGACGATTCTGCAATCTCCAATTTGTTCAAGCTCAACTCATGCACTTTCAATTGTTAAACAAACTAATGCTATGATACCACTAATGGGTTTTTACATGTAATAATGAAGAATAATCCTTATACTCTTAAGAGTGCATGCAACCTACTTTGATCTATGTCATAACACTACTGAAGCAACATACTATTGAACAACAAAACTTCTAAACCTTAGTATAAATCGAATACATAAGAGTTACATTCCTCTGATTTGTTATTGTAAACAAACCCTTTGATTTCAACAAGATCAATCCAAAAGTCTCTTTGAAAACAAGCTCCAATTGTGTGCGAGCCTCTGATGGTTCACACCCACAACACAAGAAACCTATAAATATTAGGAGAGAGGTGAGAGATGAGCAAATTTTTGGATCTGGTATATCAGTAGGAGTGGCCGAAAATTTCAAGGCATAAGACCCTATTTATAGCTGATTAGGAAACATCTAGAAACCTTAATTTGAACATAAAATAATTTCATCTCAAATAAGACAATTATCTACTTCCTTGATTATCTAAATGGAGGTTTACAGAAACCCTAGAGGGTTTCCTAAAAACCATCCATAGGAGGAAGGTTCTGTAACCTCTCCTCTACTCAACTTTTGAATAATTACAGCTTTAGTCCTCCAACCTTTAATTAGTTCTAATTAACCTAAAATTAACTCCAAATTAATTCTAAATTAATTATAACTATTTCTAATTAATATATTAATCATATGATATATTAATAAATCATTTATCTCTCTCCTATAATCAATCTAAACAATTTCCTGGTTACGAGGGCAACCTTACATGACTTTACTTTTATTTATCAACATTATACCAATTTAGTTAGGACCTTAGACACGTTAATCCAACACAAATTTGAACCAGATTGTTAAGGTTCTTATCGCTCAATTTGACATATTATCTCCTTGTTTCCATGAATTTTATCTTTGATTCCTAGTTGAATAGTGTTTTAGTGGAAGAACAAAATTGTTTACAAACTCCTTGAAAATATCGGACTCGTAATGGACCTCTCCGTCATCAGTAAGTTACCAACTTCCTTGTCCCAATCCTCATTTCTCAGGTGAAATCCATGTTTTCCTAGTTTAATTTCTTCAACCGTTGGTCATGAAAAGCGTTACTCATGGTATCTGTGATTATTACATAAAGCCTATTCGTATACGGCAACATGTTGTAACACCTGTTTTCCAGGACAAATCGAATTAGGGTTTCAAGGAGTCAAAAGGTTGGATTTTGGAGAAAAAGGATCCTCATGACGTGAGATGGGCTGCATGAAGATTTTGTCCGGGACTGACCTCACGACGTGAGCAACAAGAGCTCACGATGTGAGGAACAATTCAGCCAAAGCCCATGATCTTTTAGTGTTTCCTTCATATTTAAGCATCTCTAACCTCATTTTAGGGTTTCTTATCAGCCCCAAACCCTCTATCACCTCAGAAAAACCCTAGTGCCCATCCTCGCTTGATCTTTGGTGGTTTTGGAGCTTTTCTTGGATTGGAAGGAGGAGGAAAGAAGAAGAAGAAGGTGGTCTTGTGCTGTAGCTTGCAAGGAATCATCACCAACATCACCTTACATTGTTTTTGGACCATTGTAAGTGATAAAGCTCCTACCTTTATGGTTATATAAGTCTAGATCTAAGTTTTGTCCCACTTTTCTTCTTGATTGAGCATGTTGAGTGAATGAAAACCATAAAGTTGGCAACTTTATGGGTTAAAAGGGCCTTCGGAGAGTCTTGGAGTTTAGATCTAGAAAATGGTTGAGTTTTTGGAGCATTGCATGAAAATTGGATGTATTTTCTTCAACTATGGACCTAAATGAGATCTGGACATGTATTGGACATATATGTCTTAAAAACATAGACTTTCTAGTGTATCAAGAGGTTATAAGACCTTCTGGAAAGTTAGAGTTCAAGGCTTAATGGATTAAGGACTTAAAATTTGGATTTTTGGCCTCAGACTGTTCTCACAATGTGAGACACAAGGACTCACGACGTGAGGAGCGGTTGATCCAGTTTTTGATGAGATTGTTGGGGCTCACGACGTGAGGATAGGCTTCCCATGTTGTGAGGTCAACTCAGGTGTCATTCCTTGACTGATTTGGCTAGGTTGAGTCGTGATGAGTTGGGATCTGATCGAGTGAGCTCTCACGACGTGACCAAGGACTGGTCACGACGTGAGATGTGATTTTGGACTTTTGGGCCTTGTTGGACCCTAGTTTTTTTTGTCTTTGGGTCGTCTTGTGCTTGGGCCCATTTGGAACTTTCGGTGTCTTTAAAGAATTTGGGCCTTCTTGGATTAGCGCCATGATGGGTTTTGGGCCCAATTAGGAAGTTGGGATATGTCGGGCTTTTTGGTGCTATTGGTTTGGGCCTTAGATTTTGGGCCAAGTAAGGAAAAGGGTAAAATGGACTTTTACCCTGAGTGTTGGACAATCGAACTAGGATTCCAACTATGGGTTGTGGACCAGTTATTAATTGGGTGTTATTTAATGATGGTAGCACGGGGATTTTCCGGATCAGCAATCCGAGCTTTCATCTGAGATATTCAGCAGCGTGAGGTGAGTCTCCTCACTAGATCCATGGTTCGAAGGCACCAATGCAGGCCCATTACCTTGTTGTGTAGAATGCTAGTTGTCTCTGTGATACTTGCATGAAAGACCAGGATCTGGCCCATGTCAAATGTATGAAAGACTAAGATTTGGCCCCTGGAAATTGTATGAAAGACCAAGATTTTGCCCCTGACACTTGTATGAAAGACCGGGATTTGGCCCTCAACATTGCAAGGAAAGACCATGATTTGACCCAATGCAGGAAATAATTGTAAGACTATGATTTGTCCCATAACATTCACCTTCTTATGTATGGTATGTGGTACTTTGGGGAACTCATTAAGCTTTGTGCTTACAGTTTATGTTTATGGTTTCAGGTAATTTCGTTTTCAAATGGAAGGGTCCGGCTTGATCGCACTGCATCCTCTGGACTTTATTATGCACTGAATGGTTACAAATTACTCTAATGTTTTGAGAATACTTTGACTCTGAAAGTTTTTTGGAACAATGAATAAATGGCTTTAACTTATTTAAAATGAAAATCTTACTCAGTATTTTTGGGACGTTACACATGTGTTATCAAAATGGAAACACGAACGAAAATATTATCAATCGGTAGAAAGTCTCGATGACACCACCACCGAGCAACCCCAGACACCACCACTAAGCACCCCCAAACAAAGAGGAAGTGTATGTATGTGTGTGTAATAGCCTGGTATAGAGGGAGTGTTACCGGTAGAATGATAGGTGGGGGAGGGATATTTTTTTATTTTTAAATTAAAAAGGTATTAGTATAAATATAGAAAATAGAAAAAAGCAAATAAAATGGTAAAATAGTCTTTTTAAGTACTTTAGGGACTAAAATCACGGGAAATTCTTGATTGTGGACATTCCATGCAAGATGAAAACTTTTTGGATCCTATCCACGATTTTTTGGAAACCATAGGGACCAATTTTGCAGTTGTCATATTACTTTTTATTTAAACATTATAAACTTTGATGGTATTTAAAGTGTTATTAACTCTTAAAATTTATACATATTGCACCAAGCAAGATACACTTTCAAACCTTATTTTTTTCGCCTCATCCATACTTAGTTGTTTGGATTGAAGTTGTATTTTGATACTCTTTTGGTCCATTTGATATGATATATGTTAGGGAAATATAACCCAAAAACTGTATGAAAGAACAAAACCCTAAAATTGTTGACTGGGGCCTGTGTTTAACACATTTTCCTTAAAACAAATTCACCATATATGGGTGTTTGTTTCCCAGGATACAGCAGTAGAAGAAATTCTTCTAGATTGCCCGAACCCTCACTTGGCCCGGATTATACCTTGGTTGCAGCAAGAGAGAAAAGATGAAGCAGAAGCTTAAGAGAGGAAGAGTATTATTTCGTTTCATTCGGTGTGTATAATCAGTTACATATGCGTTGTATTTATACTACCCAATATAACTGATGTCATTAAACGAAATCGTAGTTGTCACAATTAAATAAGATAATTAATCAAGAAATCAAAACTGAAATCCATTACTAATAGCTCTTAATTCGTTTTTGTAACTGTTAACTAAAAGTAAATAATTGCAAACATGTCATTGAACTTTTCTGGTCGACCGGTGGTGCATTCGTGCCCGCAGGATGCGCGCTCGCACACAAGTTCAGTGGCTCGAAGCCAAATTTGGCTCGCATTTGCACCCTCCTTTCGTGCGCATACAAGAGAGAGTCTTGGTTCTAATAAGTCTTACAAAGGTAGTTAGTCTTTGTAATTAAATACCCATTTACTTTTCATTCTCCCATTAGTGTGGGATGAGTTAAAACCACTTAACCCACTTATTTTCCTCTTCCAACTACCACATTTTGATAAGTAAATTCTCATTCATTTCTAATCCGTTTTGAACGTGTGATATATCAAAACGAAGGTATCACGGAGGAGAACACGAAAACATAATCATTTGTCCTTTTTGAATACATTAAAAGTTCTAAATCCGCGCTAAAAAATGGAGAAAAACCATTTTTGGAAATTAATAAAATTAATTTTCCAACAATCCCCCACATGAATGAAAATTACTTCAGCATCCGCAATTCCAAGCTGGTTTAGGTAAAATCCAGCAGTTGAATCATGCACATGATAGGTAGGTTTGACCCTTTGAACCTTCCCTTAAGATAGATATTTATTTTACTAGCGGACCAGTAGACTCGATGTCCTTGAACTGTTCTACCATTTGTGTAAATAATCAATATCACATGATTCTCCCTGACGTAGTTAGGTTCTCATTGATGTGTCCGTTATGGTCGTGGACACTTGCCTAGTTCTGTAGGAGCTCTTAGGAACTTGCCCATTCAATTTCCTTTGAAGCGACCCCACTTCTCTCTCACATAGGTGATTATATCATAATCATTAAAAGCTAAAGCTTGATGATTTCCAACTTATCATCAACTACTATAAGCTTAACCTACATCACTATTATTTATAGGAATGGGTTGGGGTTTACCCCCACAGTGATCCACATATGTTATATGCAAGTAAGTTGTCCCATTGAACCTAGATCTTGGGATCTCCAGTCAACTAGGTTGGGTTTTCCTTCACAATAAATTATTCGTTCATGGGTTTTAATCTCATTCCTTTTGACGATTTTGCAACTAACTCCCTGTTTAACCCTTTGGTTAGCGGATCCGCAATGTTATTCTTGGACCTTATGTAGTCAATTGAGATAACTCCAGTTGAGAGTAGTTTTCGAATGGTATTGTGTCTTCGACGGATGTGTCGAGACTTACCATTATACATAGCACTTTGTGCCCGTCCAATTGCCGATTGACTATCGCAATGGATTGAGATTGCAGAAACTGGTTTAGGCCATCCCGCTATATCTTCCAGAAATTGTCGTAGCCATTAAACTTCTTCTCCACTTTTATCAAGTGCTATAAATTCAAATTCCATGGTGGATCTAGCTATAACTGTTTGTTTTGAAGATTTCCATGATATAGCTCCACCTCCAAGTGTGAACAAAAACCTGCTGTTTGACTTGGAATCTTTAATGTCAGATATCCAATTTGCATCACTATACCATTCTATCACCTCGGGATATCTTGTATAGTGCAACCCATAATTGCGAGTGTACCTTAAGTATTGTAGTACTCTTTTAATACTCTTCCAGTGTTCATCAATAGGATTACTGGTATATATACTTAGTCTGCTTATTGCAAAAGCTAATTTAGGTCTGGTACAACTCATAAGGTACATCAGATTACCAATAATTCTTGCATATTCGACTTGTGTAATTCCTTCGCCTCAATGTTTACTTAGATGATGACTTGTATCAATTGGTATCCTAGCTACAGTAGTATCATTTGTCCTTTTTTAATACATTAAAAGTTCTAAATCCGTGCTCAAAAATGGAGAAAACCCATTTTTGGAAATTAATAAAATTAATTTTCCAACAATATAATCATCATCGTTTTATATGTGGACTGTTGACATTTGAAATCACATTCTATATACGAATTGCAAATAAATTCTTTGCCACAACACACTTACTAGTTAATAATAAAAAAAACACAATAATTTAAATCTTAGATAAACAATCGCAAACACCCTATTAGAGTTCTTGTTCTGGAGTAATACCAATAAAGATGGGTTAAATGTTTACTTTACCTTGAAGATCACCAACTAATTAAATTTCCCAAAACTACGTCCTCAGGTTGATACCATGATTTATATTGTTTTGTTTAAACTTTAAGGAAATCTATTGAAAATTTTTTATGTTTTAACCTCATTAACGATTTAGTTATATCTTTTTTTAGTTATTTAAGTTCTAAAAATTGACAGTTATTTGCATTTTCATCATTTTACCCGGTAAACCGATAACCAACATAATATGAGGAATTTTTCGCCTACATGATCAAAATATAAGGATTTTTTTATTTTTTAAAAAAATGTAATGATTTTTAGATTTTTTTTTATAAAAAGTAGGTTGGGTTTTCCTCTAATGATCTTGAAAAATATTAATAAACAACGAGTAAGCAAAAATGTTTAGCGATCCTACACAACACTCGGCCATTATATTAATCATATATCTCCACATAATACATATGTGTATATAATTACATAACATACCAATCCTTATACATATTGTTGGTACCAACCTTATACGATTGATTCTCACGAACGAGTGGATACAAAGCTCATCAAAATCCGAGTTCATATGAGAAAGTTATGACCGTTTGAAGTTGAGAAGAAAATAACAAAAATGTGACCTTATGGTATTTTCTTTGCCTGATAAAGAATATCTATTATGAAAATAATTTTTTATAAAGGGAAAAACTCATAAAAACCCTATGTATTATACCTTAATGCTTAAAAAAACCACTATATAATTTTTTTCTACGAATTAACCATTATGCTTTCTAAATTTGATTGTTTTCATGGTTTGTGACCGGTTAGACCAAAGCTACCGGTAACACAGCTTTTGTGGTGGTTTGAAGGTATAGTGGTGTATGAGGTAGCGATTCAAGGTGGTTTTCTGTTCTTGTTCTTAGCTATAACAGGTAAGTGTTTATGGTGGGTAAAATGGAGGTATAAGGTGGTGAGGTTTGTGAGGAAGATGATGAATAGTACTGAGTGTTACGTGTTCTTCATGCAGGAGGTTTTAAGGTGGTTTGATGGAAGTGGTTTACGTGTTCTTGGTGATAACAGGTGAAGTCTACGTGGGTTTGAAGTAATATAAGGTGTATGTGTTCTTCACTATTCATCATCCTCTTCATCCGGACCTGCAACAAAAAAAAAGAGAACTGAACAGCCTCCTTTCTCCGTTTACACCACCTCCTCTACAACCGTGACCACCCCGAATACCCATGTTTCACTTGAAGCCAAGACCACCTCAACCACCCCGAAAACAAAACCGGTACGTTTCAACTCCTTTCAAGAACCCAAGAACAGGTTGGGTGGTCACTGTTTCATCCACTTCAAGAATGTTTTCCCCTCTTTTAGCTCGTTGAGATGAAAGCAGAGATGATTCTGAGTGTGATTTAAGTTTTTTAATAGACCTGTTGAAAAGTCAATCTTGTTACATTCACAATCCAAGAACATGGAACACAAGATCTTTAATGCAAATATAAGAGCAGATTGCATAAGTATTTTGAGTACCTTTCCAATGCAGAAAGATATTTCTCATATGTAGAATATTGAAGCCTACATCCAGTGGATGCAGTAAGAAACTCAAAATGTATTTACGGACTATCACATTTGCAATAATAGGCACAACTAGAGCTATTCTGGAATAAGGCCTCCATACCCACTGTTGGATCCTCATCTATCTGCACAGTCATCCAAATTGTTCAATCTAAGGTCTACCTTAACTGTGAATGAATGAAAAACTGAAAATTACAAGTCTGAGAAGCTTCTGAAATCTGTAAACTGATAAAAAGCTTCTTTCTTACTATACAAATTTTGGGGATATCATCATTACATAATGAATGTACAACGGTACAAAAGAACATACATTTATGGTTTGCTGGCTGGCAGAATCTGGAATTTCCCATGCAAACATCATATCAAATGTTAATCTTCGAAACCTGCTGCTGCTCTTCGTTTTTTTGTTCCAAACACCATCAGTATCGAGACCTTAAGCCATCTGCTGCTTCGTTTTCAATTTCAAGCATCCACCATCGAGATTGAAAGAAGAAGAATCAAGGAGAAGTAAGAAGGACAATGTTCATCGTCCCCATCGAGAACCTGCAACGAACAAAAAAATCTTGTTTTTTTTTATTAAACCGGAGACCATTACCCGTTGCTACTTCTGCTTAAATCCAAAAAAACCAAGAACCCAGCTATCTTCCGAGGACGATCGAGACCACGACTGCGAGAAACACCTCCGATAATCACCTTATTTTTTAACATTTGAAGGTTGATAAAGAGGAGGTGCACGTGTGGACCTGAATGTCGAGTCGATTTCCTATTGATGAAGGGTGTTGAGACTGATTTTATCGCCACTTTCACAAAGCTTTCCCTTCTTCACGTTACAAAAACCTTTTTCCTTTACAAAATGATCTATTGAATTTTTTAAGGAGGGGTCGATCTATTCAAGTGTAAGCCACGTCGACTAATGAGAATGGGTGACCGATTACCTGATAAAATACATAATGTAGGTTGTTTCTAAAAGATTAATGGTTAAAATGTACTAATAAATTATATAAGGGTTTTTTTAAGCATCTATATATAATAGGTAGGGTTTTTGTGTGGTTTTCCCTTTTATAAACCATATAAAATGCAAATGTTTGCCCATAATTATTAACATAATTCGGCCAAAATATAAAAACTTCAATCGCATATCTCTGTATTTGTTTCTGGTATTTGTTTTTGGGCATATGTTTAAATTCATTTCTGTATTTGTTTCTGGTATTTGTTTTTGGGCATATGTTTAAATTCATTTATCATAAACTTTGTTATAGAGAACTTGCTTTAAATAATTAGATTTTTTATTGATGATAAATTATTATTCGATTGTCATAAACTTTGTAATTATTTGTGTTTATCCTTTGTAACCGTTATGTTTTACATAAAAAAAATATAGCATGGATTGAAAAAGTTATCTTGGTTTTCTAGTATGTAAGTGGAATTTGGTCTAAAACATATGAAATCTTATTTCGTTAATCCATAAACCAAACCGAATAACCTTAAACAGATTAAACCGAATAACCTTAACCCGATTAAACCAACCCAGCAACACCCATAATGGTAACAACTTTGATATCATTTGTTTAACAAAAAAAATTTTCTAAAGATAATTTTTTTTTTTTTGGTAAATTTTAGATTCTTTTATTTATTTTAAAGATAACATTGTACGATAACAACGTAGAACTAAAATAAAATAATATTTTGTGTCATACAGATACTATTTCATTAGGATTATATTAAGATAATAAGATAGTATTAAAAAATTTTAAAAATATATTTTAAAAAAATCCTTATATTTTTATTATATATACAAAAAAAGTTCTTATATTTTGTTAGTGACCAGCTAAAATGGTTTAAATGCAAATAATTAATGAGTTTTGTGACTTAATTAACTAAATAAAGATAAAAACTAAATTGTTAATAGAGTCAAAATATAAGAATGAAATTTGCCTAAACTTTATATAATAAACTTATGGTCAACAAATAATTGCTCAAAATTATTTCATTTTTACTTATTATGTATTATACTATATACAAAGATGGCAATGTCCGTGGATGTTTCTACGACGGTTTACACCCTCAACTTTCAAAATAATATTTTTCACACTTTTCCTTTTCAAAATACTTTGTAAAATAATACGTTTCATCCTCCTATTTTTAAAAGGGATAATGACTTAGGAGGGTAATAACGTTTCCCGTTTGTCCATATTAGGTCCCTAACGTATTTTTGTGTGTATTACACCATTAAGATTGTTATAACTGTTTAGAAATAATCCATTTTACCGGTTTCTTCCTGTTAAAATGACTATTTGTAAACGGTTAGAATAACCTTAATGGTGTAATACGCACAAAAAATACGTAGGGACCTAAAATGGACAAACAGGAAACGTTATTACCCTCCTAAGATTTTTAGTATTTATTATTTTGAATATATATTTTTAAGATTTTTAGTATTTATTTTTATATGTGTATTTCATATACAGTTGTTGAAATTAAAAAGAATAAAAAGTAGAAAGGTTTGGATTGATTGCATTGGATTTAGTAACCACATCATCCAGTTAACCTCTAGCAAAACAAAACCTCTAGCAAGGAGCTAGAGAGAAGAACAAATTAAGGCCGAATTGGATTTTGTAATCACATCACGGATAGATGAAAACACAGGAAGGTCCAAATGAAGCCAATGCCCAACCCGACTCCAAACCTGATCAGCAACCGAAAACTACAACAACAAATGCTTCACACTTTCTTGAGAATTATGACACACAGGACACAATAAGGAATCTATCACCACCCCCCTTTCAACCAGTTTAGCTCTTACCGGAATGCGATCCAAAAGCACACACCATAAAAAATGTTAATTTTAATAGGGACAAAACGGTTCCACCTAGTAGGCATACTACCCATGGAAAGCGTCATATCATTAACCCAATTCCGTGCTGATTTAGTAGTAAAGATACCCGACGATTCAAGCTCCCAAGACCACTTATCCGGCATTTCCCCTATGCGAATAGGATTTAAAATCTCCATAAGATAATCAAATTGGGTCGATTCAGCCCCTCCTCTAATCCCCCGACGCCAATGAAAATCCCATCCCCCCGAATCCTATTATTCACTTACTCGAGTATCTTGATTAACGACCAAAACAAAGAGCCCCCAAACCGCCCCCTAAGAGAAATATCTAAGCACCAAACATCCTTCTAGAACCTCGTTTGAGTCTCATCCCCCACCACTCTATACATGGAATTAGAAGGAATACAACCATTCTCATGGAGATGATTAATGAATCCTACAATCTTTTGCCAAACACCCCCTCCAGTTCCTATTCTCAAATCGTCCGAAAAACCACCACCTTCCCCATGACAAAATTTGACAATTTTAACTCAAAGAGCTCCCTTGTCATTAAGAAACCGCCACTTCCATTTATAAAGAAGGCCGAGGTTAAAAGCATCCAAACTACCAACCCCAAGACCTACAAGTTTCTTATTTAAAAAGTAAAAATTTACTATATGGGTTTATAATTTCATACGGGGATAATGACTTAGGAGGGTAATAACGTTTCCCGTTTGTCCATATTAGGTCCCTAACGTATTTTTTGTATGTATTACACCATTAAGGTTGTTATAACTGTTTAGAAATAATCCCTTTTACCGGTTTCTTCCTGTTAAAAGGACTATTTGTAAACGGTTATAATAACCTTAATGGTGTAATACGCACAAAAAATACGTTAGGGACCTAAAATGGACAAACAGGAAACGTTATTACCCTCCTAAGACCATCTCCAACTCATCTCCATTTTCCCCCATAAATGGAGTAAAAAATGAAGTAAATAGTGTTTCATCTCCAACCATACTCCATTTTTTACCCCAATTTTTACCCCAAAAAGTATATTCCCAAAATATTCTATTTTTATAACTTATATATATTGTCAAATACACCCCTCTACTAATTAAACTCTATATTTATGATTAAATAATATAAATTAGTATATAACATGATATTATAAATATTAAATATTGTATTTAAATTATAATTAGTATATAAAATAAACTAAAAATGTATAAAATAAAAATGAGAGGGACTAAAATTGGCAACCAAACTTCACCTCTATTTTTGGAGATATGAATACGGGGGAATACTATTCATATCTCCAAAAATAGAGGTGAAGTTTGGTTGCCAATTTTAGTCCCTCTCATTTTTATTTTATACATTTTTAGTTTATTTTATATACTAATTATAATTTAAATACAATATTTAATATTTATAATATCATGTTATATACTAATTTATATTATTTAATCATAAATATAGAGTTTAATTAGTAGAAGGGTGTATTTGACAATATATATAAGTTATAAAAATGGAATATTCTAGGAATATATTTTTTGTGGTAAAAATTGGGATAGAAAATGGAGTAGGGTTTGAAATGAATCACTATTATTTGAGCTTTCGTTCGTTAAGTTATAAAAAAATCTTACTGTTTTATGTATGTATCTCCCCGGTGGTATACTATCTAGTTTTTCTTACTAGTTTTTGTTCGTTAAATTAAAAAAAAAATCACCCCTTAGAGTTTCTAAACTTTCGTGTTTATCCCATCAATCGACTGTTAATCAGTGGTAATAAATTCATATATTTATCTACCAACAGGTACAATAATACCTAACTTTTATGTATAAAAAAAGTCACCATGAATTTTTTTTTAATTTTTTTCTTAATGACGTTCTTTAATTTTCCTATATGCGATTCAATTTTCCTGTAACAATGTTCCTTAATTCTTAATTTCTTGTGTTAATATTAATCTCAATGATATTCTAGCCAGGTGTAATTGGGTGCATGGCAAGAGATCAAAAATGTGATGAATTGTTTATCGAAAGCAGATCATGTGTATATAATAGATTGATTAATTTTACTGACAATAACAAAAGAATATATAGAGAATACCTAAGTCTTTACGACCTTGGGTCTAAACCCTAATTACTAACATCTCCTCGTAATTTATCAGTGATATGTGAATATAGTGCACTTTTTACGTAAATTTTTTTTTTCAAATATCAATAAAGAATAAGGTAAAAAAATGATGAATTTACATATTTTTACTTATTTTTTCCGATAGAAGATAAATCCCCTAATCTAATAAATAAAAGCATTTTCGCCACGTGGCAGTCAATTAGCCCTCCCTGATCGAATTATCCCGCCTATTTCATGCAAGTGAATTTCCGCTTATGCCCATGCTGTTGAATATGTATATGGTTTTGAATTCCTGTAATCCCAATTGTTGATCTCCTTAGATCTCGCCGGTTTCTAATTGACCTGATCATCTCAGATGTCTTTAATTTAGGAATCTGGTTGTATTTCCAAATGAATTTCGTAGGTTACTATTTCCTATGTTCTTCAATATCAATTATTCTTCAATATCAATTAGCCAAATGAAATCTATTCGTTATATGGGTCTATATTTGTGAAAATTGGATCTACGTTCCATGATTTTTAACTATATTTGTTAGATTTAAGACATGAGTTTAGATGAAGATATATATTTTTTTTGATATATCTAATTTTTTCAGGCATAATAGCTTTGAACATTGATTTATGTGGAATGTGGCTTAAAGAGGAACTGAGAAATCAATTTTTGTATTTTTTTCCCTCCTTTTTGATGCAAGGGTAAGGATTACTAATTTATGCAATATAAATAGGGAATGGAATCATTCCGGTTTTGTTAACTTTACTCTTTCTGTTTTGTATTATCCGCTAAAAGTATTTCTTCTTTATTAGAGTTTGATGTTTGTGAAATTTGATTGTGCTTTGATTCATTCAATAACCTGAATAACCTGAATGTTCTATTTAGATAATATAATTGACAACTGCAACTTTTACTTATCTCTCATGGTTATCTCCTAAAAAGCTCACACTTTTGCTGTTAGTTATCCAATAAATATGTTTTCCTGGTCTGTTATGTCTCTAAGTAGTTTATTTGCATGGGAACCGATTTAAACAATATAATTTGAACATAATTATGTTGACTGTTGTAGCTGCATATTTTTTGTTGTTAATCTTAGTAACATCTTGAAACGTTTGGATTGTTTCTCTTATTTTGAAAACTACTTAGCCATTGGTATTATATGTTTATATATGAATATTATCAATGTACTTTTACTTTGTTTTTTGCCCATATTAGTAATGTGCTTCCATTATGTTACCCGTATAACATTGTACTTTAGCTTGTGAGTAAATATTATAAATTGTAAATTTTTATTACATCTTTCTTATTTGTATAAATATACTAATTATTTAACAAAAATGTATATGGTAATGATTGTTTTCTCAACTATCTAATATTTCTGCTTATCCCATCTATTGTACTTCCTTTTAAACGGCTTGAATTTTTTAATATAAGTTTGGTAACAACTTTTGTACCTATTTATTTTTCATTATGGTCGTATCCAATTGCAAAATATTATTTTACAAATCATTTAAATACAAATTTGTTTGGGGCGGTTCTTTTATGTTGTGATTGTGTCGTCATATAAGAAAAAAGAATATGATTTTTTTAGGGTAAATTTGAAAATAACAAGCTCTTTTTGAGTGTTTAGGTGGTTTTTGGTGTATACTTAATATGAATTTTGTTGGTCATAACTCATAAGTGTGCAAATGAAAAAAAAATCAAACGTATTCATGTTGTGTTGTGGTAGATCTCTAATGGAATGAAAAGCAAACTATAATTTTTAATTTATAGAAATACACCATTAACCGTAAAGCTTCACTTAGAAAAACCTATATAAAGAATACTTTACAAATTTTTGTTTACACTTACAAAGAAGTGTACAATTTATGATAAACATCGTATTTTTGCACTAAAATTTCATTCCTTCAAGTAATCAAATTTTGCAAAATGAAATACTTTGTTAAAAGATCTTAAGTCATGATTTTCTTAATTACTTTTTACTTATACGACTCCAAAATAACTTATTTTTTAACATTAATATTTTGCAAAAGAACATTTTTCATTTTGCAATATACTAGCAAATTTACAATATAATTACGAAACATTGTTTTTTTTCTTACTTTTATGTTTTTGGTTATACGGAAATTTAAAAATTCTACAGATATATGTATTTGTTGAGTATATCTCTAATTGTAATGTAGATTTTATGTTTAACAAATTATAAGACCCAACATGTTGTTTATTATGCACCATTTATATTTTCTAATTCAAATGTTAATTGCTTCATTGTTTAGGTTTATTTTGTTTTTTGTTTTGCTACGCCATTAATTGTGGGTATTATCTTCATTTTAAAAAAAATTATGCAATTTAAACATGTATGTTTGTGTAAAAATAAGGATACAATTTTATAAATTTTTGATTTTGTATTACCATTTTTAATTATCAATATTATTTTTTTTCCTTACCCATGGTTTCCAAAGGTTATAACCTAGTTCTAAAATAAAGGTTAAAAAAGTGATCCTCATGATCTTAAAATACTTGATTATCCTAATTGAACTTACTCTCTCTCTCTCTCTCTCTCTCTCTCTCTCTATATATATATATATATATATATATATATATATATATATATATATATAGAGAGAGTGTGTGTGTGTGTGTGTATGTGTAACATCCATACAAATCATAGGAAATTTAAACTTTTAAAATCAACCCAATTTCATAAATTATTTACAAATCATAGTTTTCAAAATATTTTCCAAATATCAGAGTCTCCCAAAATCATGAATCATAACAAGAGGATGTGTACGGTCATGCCTTCGCCTCCCCATGATCATCCGAAGTACCATAAACCACAACTAAAAACTATAAGCCAAAGCTTAGTGAGTTCTCCCAAAGTACCAACACATAAACAAATAGCATATACAATAACAACATGTACTGGGTCCACAACTAAAAGACTAGATTACCCCTGAGCCCACAACATAAGTCTGGCTTGCCCTCGGGGCCCATAACTTATGTCTGGCTTGCTCCCTGACTAAATCAGTCATTGGACTGAAAAACCATCAAGCGCTCAGGACGAGTCTGGCATACCACCCGGTCCTCAGCTCGTATCTGGAACACTCCTGAGCCCTCAGTATGAGTCTGGCATGCCCTACTCGGCTCTCATCTCATATCTAGTATACTCCAGGGTTTGTTGGCTACAGCACGAAGCAGTACAACCTCAACCCACCATAATATGTTGACATATAACAGATAAGAAATATATACAGATAATCATGCAGACAGAATCATAGGTAGTCCTACAGATCTACCAGACTAGCATATCAGAAACTCGCATAATCATGCATATCTATTCCATACTTAGCATATCAGTGTATAGCAGGATATCACACCAATGGGCTAGCCTTGGTGCCTTCGACCCGTAAGTATAGTGAGGAAAAGTCACCTCACAAACTGGACAAAAGTTGACGAGGTCTAGACTCCGAATCTCAGCTCTAACCGTCACCTATCCCACCAAATGACCAATCTCAATCAAAATCCCAAAATACCCAATATACCCTTAAGTTAAACATGGAAAAACTTGGTCAACGTCAAAGTCAAATAGGTCAAATCAACTGAGTCAACCCAGCCGAGTCAACTCAGTCGGGTCACCACAGAGTGAGTAAGCGGGGCGTACTCCTTATGTACGTTGGGCGTACTCGCACGTTGACCACCATCGGGGTGGTTGACCTTATATGCGAGGCGTACTCCCAGAAGCCCAAAACTCCATTAAGAGCTTAATGGCTTAAGCTCTCACGTCCATATTTTAGATCCATGGCTAAAATACACTCAAGAGTCATAAAGTTTACAATTTTGTGACTTTGCATGCCCATTAAGTGCTTAACTCAACTTCTTAATCCATTAAGACCTTCTAAATGATGCATGGAGCAAAACTAAC
Organism: Lactuca virosa; assembly: GCF_052849685.1. Lineage (NCBI taxonomy): Eukaryota > Viridiplantae > Streptophyta > Magnoliopsida > Asterales > Asteraceae > Lactuca > Lactuca virosa. The sequence continues at coordinate 435,942,255 of NC_136430.1, read as the reverse complement.
CATTTGAAACCCATTTTTATGACTCAATACCCTTCCAAAGGTTTGAAAGGACGACTTAATTGGTCAAGAACATGCTATGGTCATGTAACGCCCCGACTCTCAGGTATTAATTTTACAGCTTTATTTTTCATATTGGAAGGTCTACTCGACGAGTTGGATGCCCTGACTCGTCAAGTAGGAACTTTCGGGGCCACGTGTTTAATTGACCAACTCGCCGAGTCGGAGACATGACTCGACGAGTTGGAGCTGGAGGATGAAACCCTAATTTCTGGGGTTTTGCACCCTATTTAAAAGGTCATTAGCCTCCCTTAGCCTCCCTTACAGCCCCTTGTGAGTCCAGAAACCGTAAATTGTCATTTTCCCTCTTCTTGTGTGATATTAAGCTTTGTGGTGGATTGTGGAAGGAAGATCTTGAAGTACTCAAGCTTGGAACAAGAGGAAGGCTGTAGATCCGAGTGCTTCTCCATCTTAGCATCGTTTTTGAGGTAACAAGTTATTACCTTGACCTTCTTCTATCTAGATCTATGTATGTATGAGATTAGGGCCATTTTGGCAATGTTGATATGTTATTGTGGGTATTAGGCATGATCTGAAGTTGTAACTTCAGATCTAGGCTTATCTTGGTCTGTAAGATCATAAAGTTTCAGCCTTTAGTGAGTTAATACCTTCTTGTAACACTCATAAAAATCATGCCAAATTTAAACTTGTAACTTCAGATCTAGGCTTATCTCGATCGCTCGGTCATCGTGTTCACATACGATATCTTGGTGTATTCCAAGACCCGAGAGCAGCATGAGGAGCATCTACGGGAGTTATTGGGAGTCCTGAGGCGGGAACGGCTTTATGCCAAATTCTCAAAATGTGAGTTTTGGTTACGAGAGGTTCAGTTCCTCGGAAACCTCGTTAACCAGTAGGGGATTTTGGGAGATCCGACCAAAATCGAGGCGGTTATGCAGTGGGAGGTTCCGAAATCTCCTTCGGATATCAGGAGTTTTCTGGGATTGGCCGGGTACTACCGGAGATTCATACAGGATTTCTCCAAGATTGCAGTACCCCTCACTCGTCTAACGAGGAAGGGGGTGGATTTTCGGTTGGGCCCCGAGCAGCAGAGGGTGTTTGAGACCCTTCGACAGCGACTATGCGAGGATCCAGTCTTGACTCTCCCGGAGGGAGTCGAGGATTTTGTAGTGTTCTGTGATGCATCCATCACGGGACTAGGGGCGGTCCTCATGCAGAGAGGACGGGTTGGATACATTACTGATGGGTTTTGAGCATTCTAACACTCCTATGGTGTACATGCAACCCTAGAAACCTTGGATATATGTTTTCTCTAGTATTCATGCAAATTTGATTTTCCAAGGTTCTCATCCTAACTAGCATGGCATGGGGTACTTGTAATATAAAAAACTAGTAGAATGACATACCTTTCTTGTAGCTTGGATTCCTTAAGACCTTGTGAGCCTAGCACCCCAAATGTGATGCCTCAAATGTTTCACACAACACCACAACTCTTGGAATAACTTGAGAGAAGAACACTTTCACTCAAAAATCGACTAGCCCTCCTTGTCTTGTAATAGTGGCCAATTTTGCTCCATATGAGGTTGCTTATATAGTGTGTCACATGTAGGGTTACACCATGTAAACCATAATGTGCATGGCTTTTCATTTCCCTCATGATCCATGGGTTTTAACCTCCATGGAGCATCCATGGAGCACCCAATGGGTCCTAGCCCAATCTAGTGAATCATGAACCATAAGCCCACTACATAAGAATGAATGATTTACAAATCAATCCCCATATATTTAATTAGTCTCTTTTGATCACAAAATTAATTCCAAATTAATTATTGATCAATACTAATTAAATAATACGATTTCATATTAATATATTAGAATATATTAACAAATCATAAGTGTCCTTTTTCTCATTTTGTCTATTCAATTGTTGAGATGCCGAGCAACCCAAATGGACCATGCCAAGCCGGGTCAAGTACATACCATATATAGTTATGGACTTAGACACCTTATCCAACAGTCTCCCACTTGGATAAGTCTAATAACTATAGTTGCAAGTATGACTTCAGGAACCGACCAGCAATCGTAGCTCTTTCAAAGTCTCGCGGAACTAAGATGATGATGCGTCATTTAAGATAAGTGATCATATAATCCTCTGTTCTAGATATCAGCCGGACAAATACATGGAACAATGTCGTACTTATTGTCTAGCAGTTTGATTCCCGATTTCCGATTTGTTTGACATAGAACTAAACTAAACACATCAATTTGGTTCTGACCGGGCCCGGTACATAGGTCAAAAAAAATCATCGAGGGGCCCAAATATCGCTTTTAATCCTCCAAGGACTAAAAGGAACAGATAAACTTCGACTCATATGCTTGTACTAACCACTTGTTGAATCATACACAAAAGCACGTTTTATAACATCGAGTTACCGATGCGTTTTCGTACAATCAATGCACAACCAACTCATAATCAACAACTCATATATCTAGGTTTGAAGATATATATGATATTACCGTCTCACGATCACTCGAGATAAATTCCATGAAGTGATACAAGTGAGCGTGGGTTGAATCCAATACTCAGAACTTATGAGCACTCATGAATGTTGTAGCAACTTTTGCTATGTCTAACATCTTAGACATCTACAAACCCAATTCATGACAGTCTTGACTCATACCTACTTCCAACATATGACTGACTGTGGAGAGTTTGAATAAAGTAATTATTCTGGAAGTCAAAACATGCAAAATTGAAACAATAGTAAATAATTGACACAAGATAGCAACACCTTACTTATAAATAAACAACAACTTTTATTTAATCATCAAATGTCAATTTACATTTTACAAGTTCCAGAAATAGCTATCTAATCTGTAAAACTAATATCATCCTTCAGCCCGATGCGCCTCGCATGTTGCAAATGCTTAACCCTACACAGTCCCTTCGTGAGGGGATCTGCTGGGTTCTCATCCGATGATACCCTCCTCACCACGAGGAGTCCTTCTTCTATTTGATGTCTAATGAAGTGGTATTTTCTGTCGATGTGCTTGGATCTGCCGGGATCCCTTGGTTCCTTAGCTAAGGCAACTGCACCCTCGTTGTCACGGAAAATCTCCATAGGCTCCTTAATAGCTGGTATAACTCCAAGGTCTCTAATGAAGTTCTTTACCCATATAGCCTCCTTTGTCGCCTCGCTTGCTGCTATGTACTCTGATTCGCAAGTTGAATCAGCCACTGTTTCCTGATTGGAACTTTCCCAAGTAATTGCTCCTCCATTTAGGGTAAAGACCCAGCCCGACTGAGAGCGGAAATTATCCCTATCAGTCTGGAAACCAGTATCACTATACCGTACTACTCTCAAGTCATCACTCCCACCAAGGGTAAGGACCCAGTCCATAGTCCTTCGTAGGTACTTGAGAATATTCTTCACTGCAGTCCAGTGAGCCTTGCCCGGATTCCCTTGATATCTGTTGACCATACTCAAAGCAAAGGCCACATCAGGACGAGTACAAGTCATAGCATAGATGATCGAGCCTACAGTGGAAGCATACGGTACCCGACTCATCTCAACTATCTTGGCCTCTGTACTCGGGCTCTGAGTCTTACTCAGTTTGGCGTTAGTCTGGATTGGTAAGTCACCTTTCTTGGAATCTTGCATGCTGAACCTTTTCAGCACCTTATCCAAGTAGGTACTTTGACTAAGTCCAATTAGTCTCTTACTCCTTTCTCTCAATATCCTTATCCCTAGGATATAGGCAGCTTCTCCAAGGTCCTTCATAGCGAAACACTTCCCAAGCCAGGATTTAACCTCCTGCAAGGTTGGTATGTCATTTCCTATGAGTAGTATGTAATCCACATACAATACCAAAAAGCTAACTATACTCCCACTAGCCTTAACATATACACAGGACTCGTCTTCGCTCCTCGAAAAACCAAACTCTTTGACTTTCTCATCGAAACAAAGATTCCATCTGCGAGATGCTTGTTTCAATCCATAGATGGATTTTTCAAGCTTACACACTCTATTAGGGTGCTTTGCATCGACAAAACCCTCTGGCTGACTCATGTAAACATCCTCAACCAACTTTCCATTAAGGAAAGCGGTTTTGACATCCATTTGCCATATTTCATAATCATGAAATGCAGCTATGGCTAGCAAAACCCTAATAGAATTAATCTTCGCTACTGGTGAGAAGGTCTCATCATAGTCAACTCCCGAAGTTTGAGTAAAGCCCTTCACAACAAGTCGCGCTTTATAAGTGTGTACATTCCCATCCATGTCGGTCTTCTTCTTGAAGATCCATTTGCACCCGACCGTCTTACGACCCGGTACATTGTCAACCAAGTTCCAAACTTGATTGTCATACATGGACTGAATCTCGCTATCCATGGCCTCTTTCCATTTGGCGGACTCAGGGCCTGTCATGGCTTCCTTAAAGTTGTTAGGCTCATCCAAATTTACCAGTGTCCTATCACTGATAAATTCATCACCTTCCGCAGTAATATGAAAACCATAGTAATGCTCAGGTGGGTTCCTAACTCTTGTGGAACGCCTCAGAGGTACGGACTCATCAACAGGAGTTTCCTCCTCAGGTTGATTGCTAGGGTTTGAGGTTCCTTCACCGCTTGACTCTTGAATTTATTCAAGATCAATTTGCCTCCCACTATTTCCTTGGCTTATGAATTCTCTCTCACGAAAGACCCATCTCCTTGCTACAAAGACCACATTCTCACTGGGTCTGTAGAAGAGGTAACCAAAAGAATTTTGTGGGTAGCCGATGAAAATACATCGCTCACTTCGAGGTTCGAGCTTGTCCTGAGTCTCACGTCTCACGAAAGCTTCGCAACCCCAAATCTTGATGTGGTCTAAATTGGGAACTTTCCCAGTCCACATCTCGTGAGGTGTTTTGGCAACCTTCTTGGTAGGGATTAGATTTAGGATATGGGCGGCAGTCTCTAAGGCATGCCTCCAAAATGAGATTGGTAACAAAGCTCGACTCATCACGGAACGAACCATGCACAACAAGGTTCGATTGCGCCTCTCAGCCACACCATTAAGCTGTGGTGTTCTGGGAGGTGTCAATTGTGAAACAATTCCACATTCCTTAAGATAGTCAAGGAACTCTGTACTAAGTTACTCTCCTCCTTGATCGGATCGGAGCATCTTAATGTTCCTGCCCAGCTGATTCTCCACTTCCTGTTTAAACTCTTTGAAATTTTCAAAGGTTTCTGACTTATGCTTGATTAAGTAGACATAACCATATCTATTGTAATCATCAGTAAAAGTCACATAGAAGCGGTTAGCATCCCTCGTGGTGGTTCTGAAGGGTCCACACACATCTGTGTGTATGAGGTCCAACAAACCTTCACCCCTCGCACAAGTACCAGTGAAGGGTGACTTTGTCATTTTTCCAAGCAAACAAGACTCGCAACTATCATCCGACTTTAAGTCAAATGACTCCAAGACTCCAGCCTTATGGAGTTAGCCTATGCGCTTCTTGTTAACATGTCCAAGACGACAATGCCACAAGGATTCCTTATCCAAACTAGTGGAAGAATTGGTATACAACACATTATTTCCTAAGTTATTTACAACCGACATAGTTTCATATACACCATCACAAGGTAATGCTTTAAAATAAATAACATTATTATAAAAAGCATTAATACCACCACATTCATTATCAAATGAAAAAGTAAACCCTTGTTTGTACAAACCGTGAAAAGAAATAATATTTCTCGCCATTTCAGACGAGTAAGAACACTTATTCAAATCTAACACTAACCCACTACTTAGAAACAAAGAATAAACTCTAATCTTGGTGACAAGTGAAGCTTTCCTATTCCCCATGATCAAGTTTATCTTTCCGTGCTCCACATTCTCACTTCTTCTTAGGCCCTGCAAATCAGAACATATATGAATACCACAGCCTGTATCAAGAACCCAAGAAGTAGCATGTGGTGAGTTATTAGACAATATAGTGTAAATACATGCATGGGTAGGCTTGACCTTCCCATCCTTAACCTCTTGCAGGTACTTGGGGCAGTTTCGTTTCCAGTGCCCCTTTTCCTGAAATATTTGTTTCAGGAAAAAAGAGTGACAGAACCACCTTTGGTTCCACTCGAAGAGGAACCATCAAGAGACTTTCCCTTGGTACCCTTCGAAGGGGTCTTCCTCTTCTTCCCTCTACTTTTCCCGATTGCCAGAACAGGGGCGACGGTAGGAGTAGGAGTAGTAACAACCGATTTGCCCTTAAGACCAGTTTCAGCGGTCTTCAAAAGCTCTTGAAGTTTGCTAAGTGTGACCTCCTCCTTGTTCATGTGATAGGTCATTCGGAATTGATCATAACAGGTAGGTAAGGAGTGCAGTATGATATCAATAACTAACTCCTCGGGGAAGTTCACATTCAACTTGAGCAAACGGTCCACAAACCTTTGCATTTTCTGCATGTGGCCCGTGATGGGTTCACCATCCTTCACTCGGGTTGTTATCATGGAAGAGATTACTTCATACCTCTCTTGACGAGCACTTTGATGGTAGCGGTCCATCAGGTCCATGTGCATCTCAAAAGGGTAAAAGTCCTCATAGAACTTCTGGAGTTCAGCTTTCATTGTGGCGGACATGATACATGCCACCTTGGTAGCATCTCTCTCATGTGCCCTAAAGTCAGCGATCTCCTCTGGAGTAGCAGTAGACTCATCAATTTCCTTCAGCTCCTTGTCGAGGACATATTCCTTGTCCTCGTAACGTGTGACCATCCTGATGTTCCTGATCCAATCATTAAAGTTTGAACCATCAAAGATGACTCTCCCACAAAGGTTAATGAGAGAGAAGGAGCCGGTAGGGTTTGAGCCAGAAGAAACATTGTTGGAAGACATCTAAAAAGAAGAAAGACAAGTTTAGATTAGATATAGAATCCTTAATAAGACACCCAAATGTAATATTAAGGCTAGGACCCAACGCAATACTTTATAACTTGGAAGAGGGATGCCGTAATCCAAGCTATAAAATATTTGAAGGTAGTCGAATGACGATTCATCAATTTCCACCATGAAAAAACGAAGTGAATTATTAGGTTTTAATTGGATCGAAACTCCTAGATCTTTTGAGATTCATTGAACTTTTCAATGGCATGTTTAAATCTCTATTATGCCCTCTCAAGTTTGTGACCGGGATGCCGAGGATCACAAACAAGGTGTGAATAACCATGCAAATTTACTTGGTACCCTTAATCTTTATCACCTAATCAATGTGCCGGTTACCCACACGCGCTCCACCGATATATGATAAACATTAAGTCACCCTTTGCCACTCTTACTAGTCCATGTTAGTGTATCGGTTACCCACACACGCTCCACCAACGACTTGGTAAGGTACAAAGTGTAATTTCATGGGATAGCACCAATTTCGCATTTTCCTTAAGTAACTAATATTGAGAATTTATCAAAGGTTTAGTTACTTTATATATTTCATTATACTTTTAATGAGAATTATATTCCTTGTCCTACCCGTTCGGCTAACGACCCTCCACCAGTCAAGGAAGCGGTGGGTGAGAGTGGACACCCATTAAACTGTCATTTTATAGGCAACAACCTTATACCCCCCCTTATAGAACGGCTTCGTGAATGAGGCCTACTAACGGTAGAACTGACTTTCTCTTATACATATATATATATATATATATATATATATATATATATATCTATTTATATATATATATATATATATATATATATATATATATATATATATTATTAACTTATAATACTATAAAGTATAAGGGTTGAATTTTAACTTTTAAAACTCTAGGGTTTGGAATTAAAGTTTTCTAAAGTGACTTTACAAATTCCAAAACTTGAGGGCAAGTTTTGAAACTATTCAAAACCTTTCATGTTCATAACTTATGAGTTTAGTGGTTTATTAAAATGAAGACTCTTCATTTTATGTAACCTATGACTCTTTAATGACAATTTAAAGAAGTGACTTTTGGTAATCCATAACTTGAGGACGAATTAAGGACTCCATCAATAACATTTAGATCAAGAATTACATCATCACAATTTGCAAATAATTCCTATGATCTTCTAAAACTCATAAGTATGAACATTCATATAAACTATTTCAAGAATCATATAAACACATATAAAACTTGAAATTGTGATAATAACCATTGAAAATGGATTAGCATAATCATTACACCATCAAAAACAGGTTTTATAAGTCCAAAACAGTTTAGGGTAATGATTCTAGTCCATTTCCAGCAGCAAAACTCGAAATTCTGCACACAGGGGCTCCTACTCGCCGAGTGCAAGAACCTACTCGACGAGTAGGATGCATTTTCATTTGGACTCGTCGAGTCCCCCCATGGACTCGGCGAGTTCACTGAACAATGAGCAGAAAAATCGATTTTTTCAAGCAGTTTGCATCAAATACAAAGAAAACAAGCCTAGTCTCTGATACCACTGATGAGTTTTGAGCATTCTAACACTCCTATGGTGTACATGCAACCCTAGAAACCTTGGATCTATGTTTTCGGTAATATTCATTCAAATTTGATTTTCCAAGGTTCTCATCCTAACTAGCATGGCATGAGGTACTTGTAATATAAAAACTAGTAGAATGACATACCTTTCTTGTAGCTTGGATTCCTTAAGACCTTATGAGCCTAGCACCCCAAATATGATGCCTCAAATGTTTTACACAACACCACAAATCTTGGAATAACTTGAGAGAAGAACAATTTCACTCAAAAATCGGCTAGCCCTCCTTGTCTTGTAATAGTGGCCAATTTTGCTCCATATGAGGTTGCTTATATAGTGTGTCACATGTAGGGTTACACCATGTAAACCCTAATGTGCATGGCTTTTCATTTTCCCCATGATCCATGGGTTTTAACCTCCATGAAGCATCCATGGAGCACCCAATGGGTCCTAGCCCAATCTAGTGAATCATGAACCATATGCCCACTACATAAGAATGAATGATTTACAAATCAATCCCCATATATTTAATTAGTCTCTTTTGATCACAAAATTAATTCTAAATTAATTCTTGATCAATACTAATTAAATAATATGATTTCATATTAATATATTAGAATATATTAACAAATCATAGGTGTCCTTTTTCTTATTTTTTCTATCCAATTGTTGAGATGCCGAGCAACCCAAATTGACCATGCCAAGCCGGGTCAAGTACATACCAAATATAGTTATGGACTTAGACACCTTATCCAACAATTACCTCTATGGGGTCTGTTGTACCATATACACGGATCACAAGAGCCTGAGACACATCATGGATCAGCCGAACCTGAACATGAGACAACGCAGGTGGCTAGATGAAGTCAAGGACTACGATTGTGAGATCCTTTACCACCCAGGTAAAGAGAACGTGGTGGCAGACGCTCTGAGCCGCAAGTCAGCTGGATCTTCCATACCAGCGACATGTATGAGGATATCGGTGGATTCTCCACTCGTGAGTTTGATTAGAGATGCTCAGGTTGAGGGCATGCTACCTAAGAACTAGAAACTGGAGAGGATCAAGGGTGAGAACGCCCGCTTTGTGCAGGATAGCCGGGGATTGTTGACCCGATGCGGTCGGGTATGGGTTCCGATGTCCGGTGGGGTCAGGCTGACGGTTATGGAGGAGGCTCATAAGTGTCACTTCTCTATTCACCCGGGAGCCACCAAGATGTACCGGGATTTTAGTATGAGCTACTGGTGGCCGTGCATGAAGCGAGAAATCGCTTGGTACGTCGAGAGGTGCTTGACCTATAGGATGGTCAAGGCCGAGCATCATAGACCGCATGGCAAGCTGCAGCCTCTAGAGATTCCCATGTGGAAATGGGAACAGATCACGATGGACTTCATTACAAAGTTGCCGAGGATGGCGAAGGGATATGATGCTATATGGGTCATCGTGGATCGATTGACCAAGAGTTCCCATTTCCTGGCCATACGGGAGAGTTCGTCAGCCGAGAAGCTGGCCGACGTGTATGTCCGCGAGATCGTTGCTCGCCACGGAGTTCCGGTCTTCATTGTTTCCGACCGAGATGTTAGATTCACCTTCTACTTCTGGCAGAAGTTCCACGAGGAGCTGGGCAAGCGGCTGCATTTTAGCACCGCATATCATTGGCAGACAGACGGCCAGAGCGAGCGGACCATTCAAACCCCCGAGGACATGTTGAGGGCTTGCGTCATCGACTTCGGTGGGAGCTGGGATTCCCATCTACCCCTAGCATAGTTCGCCTACAACAACAACTATCATTCCAGTATTGGTGCCCCACCTTTTGAGTTGTTGTACGGGCAGAAATGTCGCACCCCGGTCTGTTGGGGTGAGGTTGGTCACATAGTGATGGGGCGGACATAGGTAGTTTTACAAACTACTGAGAAGATTCAGCAGATTAGACAGCGGTTACAGACTGCACAGAGTAGACAGAAGAGCTACGCCGACCGACGCCGATCAGAGTTAGAGTTCCAGGTCGGTGACATGGTACTCCTGAAGGTCTCGCCCTGGAAGGGTGTGATCCGCTTCAGGAAGAGGGGGAAATTGGGTCCCTGATACATCGGGCCGTTCAGGGTCATTGCCAGGGTTGGCAAGGTAGCTTACAGACTAGATCTTCCTGAGGAGCTCAGTCAGATCCGCAGCACTTTTCACGTTTCGCAATTGCGAAAGTGCATTACGGATGAGGAGGCAGTAGTATCATTGGATGACATTCAGTTCGATGAGCGTCTGAATTATGTAGAGAGACCTGTGTCCATCCTGGAGAGGAAGGTGAAGGTTATGCGGAACAAGGAGATACCCTTAGTAAAGGTACAGTGGGGGCACCGTAGAGGGTCTGAGTGGACGTGGGAGCCGGAGGCTGAGATACGGGAGCACTACCCAGAGATGTTCACCGCAGCGGACTTCGAGGACGAAGTCTAGTTCAAGTGGGGGAGAATCGTAACGCCCCGACTCTCAGGTATTAATTTTACAGCTTTATTTTTCATATTGGAAGGTCTACTCGACGAGTTGGATTCCATGACTCGTCGAGTAGGAACTTTCGGGGCCACGTGTTTAATTGACCAACTCGCCAAGTCGGAGACATGACTCGACGAGTTGGAGCTGGAGGATGAAACCCTCATTTCCGGGGTTTTTCACCCTATTTAAAAGGTCATTAGCCTCCCTTACAGCCCCTTGTGAGTCCAGAAACCCTAAATCGCCGTTTTTCCCTCATCTTGTGTGATATTAAGCTTTGTGGTGGATTGTGGAAGGAAGATCTTGAAGTACTCAAGCTTGGAACAAGAGGAAGGATGTAGATCCGAGTTCTTCTTCATCTTAGCATCGTTTTTTAGGTAACAAGTTGTTATTTTTGGCAATGTTGATATGTTATTGTGGGTATTAGGCATGATCTGAAGTTGTAACTTCAGATCTAGGCTTATCTTGGTCTGTAAGATCATAAAGTTTCAGCCTTTAGTGAGTTAATACCTTCTTTATCCCTTAGAACCTTTCTTTTGCTTGATTTGTGCCATTATCACCTTGCATGTACGTAAAGTTTGCAACTTTACGTAAGAAGTATGCCTTAGGAGCTTATATCTGCATTATGGAGCTTAAAGTGACTTAAAAATCGTCTGGATGGAGAAAGGACTGAAGGAACTCGACGAGTTTCATGGCCAACTCGGCGAGTCTGATGAAGATTGTCGTGCAAGGACTTCTACATGGACTCGGTGAGTCGGTAGGGTGACTTGGCGAGTCAGCTAGGGTTTTCCCGACATTTGGACATGCATGAACTCGGCGAGTTTTAGGGAAACTCGACGTGTCAACTAGGTGTTTCATGACTTCTCGAGTTCAGGAAGGACTCGACGAGTCGGTGAACTGCACTCGGCGAGTCGGGTCAACATGGACTGTTGACCTTGACCATTGACTTGGACTTTGACCAAGGGTTGACTAGTTGACTTCTGGGGTATTGTGGTAAATTGGAAATTTATGGAAATGGCCTTATGGAAAATATAGGTGGTGGAGTTCGTGGCCGTGGTTCGATAGTTTGAGTTGATCACTTTGATTCGACAGTTGAGAGGTGAGTTATCCTCACTATACTAAGGGGTCCAAGGCACCAACGCCGACCCATTGGATATGATATCCTAACAGTTGTATTATGTTGAGTATGAGTTATGCATGCTAGTTGTTGTGCGAGTTGGTAGATCGGTAGGACTACCTGTGTTATTACCTGATTATCTGTATGTGCATTAGTTATGTTATATGTCGACATATTATGTCGGTTGGGTTGAGGTTGTACTGCTCCGTGCAGTAGCCAACAAACCCTAGAGTATTCCAGATATGAGATAAGGGCCGAGCGGGGCATGCCAGACTCATATTGAGGACTTGGGAGCATTCCAGATACGAGCTGAGGGTCGGGTAGGGCATGACAGACTCGTACTGTAGGCTCGGGAGCATTCCAGATACGAGCTGAGGGTCGGGAAGGGCATACCAGACTCGTACTGTGGGCTTAGTGGCAATCCAGACGTGAGATGTGGGCCCGGAAGGCAATCCAGACTCACACTGTGGGCCTAGGGGTAATCCAGTCTGTAAAGCTGTGGACCCAGTACATGCGGTTATTTGTATATGTGTTATTTGCAGTGTATCGGTATTTTGGGGGAACTCACTAAGCTTTGGGCTTACAGTTTCAGTTTTGTTTCAGGTACATCAGATGATCGCAGGAAGGCAAAGGCGTGATCGTACAGCTCCTCATGTTTATGACTTGTTTCTGGGATACTCTAATATTATACTATTTTGAAAACAAGTTTTGTAATGTTTAATGGTTTTGAGATGTTTTGAAAAAGTTTAAATTTGGCATGATTTTTATGAGTGTTATAGGTCATGAATTTCCATATTTGGGACAAAAAGGACCAAAAACCATTCCAAAACAAGATCTAAATGAAACTTCACCAAGTTCATAACTTGATACCTCAAAATGGTGCCAAAAGGTGGTGTGATCCTGGATCTAAAGAGCTTCACTCCTCCAATGTGGTCTCTCCTTCATTCCTTTTTCTTCAAAAGCACAAAACACACACTCTTAAGCTTGGAAATGCTTCACAATATGAATTAGGGTTGCAAAAACGTATCAAGGGGATGGAGGCTGATGAAATGAAGGAAAATGAGGCTATAATGGGGTTTAAATGTGAGTCAAAACCTAAAAATTAGGGTTTTGCATGCCTGGCACGTACGCCATGCGTACTAGGGCGCGCCCTAGTACGCTAAGCGTACACACGTACGCATGGCGTACTCTCAACTTCCAAATTTACAAAATGCCACTAAGGCGTTAAATGCACTCTTTCTTTTACTTAAGGACCAAAATGCAATATAATTCAATTATAGGGTTAAAATTAGAAGTACCTTATCATTAGGATGTTACAACTCTCCGCCACTTGGTCTAGACTTCGTCCTCGAAGTCGGTTGCGTTGGATAACTCAGGATAATGCTCTTGCATCTCAGCCTCTGGCTCCTAGGTGCACTTGGAGCCTCTTCCTGAAGCGTATAACACCGTTCCAGGGTGAGACCTTCAGGAGCACCATATCGCCGACCTGAAACTCCAACTCTGATCGGCGTCGGTCGGCATAGCTCTTCTAGCGACTTTGAGCGGTCTGCATTCTATGTCTGAACTGTTGAATAAACTCCATGGTCTGAAGGGCTAATTCATTCCTTCCCATGACCCTATGACCAACCTATCCCTAACAAACCGGGGTACGACATCTCCGACCATACAAGAGCTCAAATGGCGGAGCACCAATGCTGGAGTGATAATTGTTGTTGTAAGAGAACTCCATAAGGGGTAGGTAGGAATCCAACTCCCACCAAAGTCCATAACACAGGCCCACAACATATCCTCAAGGGTCTGTATAGTCCTCTCACTCTGGTCGTCAGTCTGTGGATGATATGCAGTGCTGAAATGCTACCTCGTGTCCAATTCCTCGTGGAACTTCTTCCAGAAACAGGAAGTGAACCGAACATCTCGGTCTAAAACAATAGAGACCAGAATCCCATGACGAGCAACGATCTCCCGGACATACACATCGGCCGAAGAGCTCTCCCGGATGGCCAAAAAGTGGGCACTCTTGGTCAGTCGATCCACGATGACCCATATAGCATCAAAACCCTTGGTCGTCTCCGGCGACTTGGTGTTAAAATCCATGGTGATCTATTCCCATTTCCATATGGGAACCTACAGAGGCTGCATCTTTCCATGAGGCCTCTGATGCTCGGCCTTGGCCATCCTGCAGGTCAAGCACCTCTCGACATACCAAGCTATCTCCCTTTTCATACACGGCCACTAGTAACTAGGTCTCAAATCCCGATACATCTTGGCGGCCCCCGGGTGTATAGAAAAACGAGATTTATGAGCCTCCTCCAATAATGTCTGCCTGATCCTGCCTGCAACTGGAACCCAAACCCGACCACACCGGGTCAATAACCCACAACTATCTATAACAAACCTGTCGATTTCACCCCTGATCCTCTCCTGTTTCCAGTTCTCTTTCCGAACTCCCTCTGCCTGAGCCTCTCTGATCAATCCCAAAAGCAGAGAATCAACGGATATCCTCATACATATCTCCCCAACCGAAGGCATAACCGACTTGCGGCTTAAAGCATCCGCTACCACATTCACTTTACCCTGATGGTAAAGGATCTCGCAGTCATAATCCTTGACCACGTCTAGCCACTTGCGCTGCCTCATGTTTAGGTTCAGCTGATCCATAAGATATCTCAAACTCTTGTGATCTGTGTAGAAAATACAATGGACCCCATAAAGATAATGCCTCCAAATCTTGAGGGCAAACACCACTGCCCCTAACTCCAGATCATGTGAGGGATATCGCGTCTCATGCGGCTTCAGCTGCCGTGAAGCATAAGCGATCGATCGTCATCTCTGCATAAGGATTACCCCCAAACCGGTGATGGATGCATCACTGAATACCATAAATTCTTCGACTCCCTCCGAAAGAGTCAATATCGGGGCCTCACATAACCTTTGCCGAAGAGTCTCAAATGCTGACTGTTGCTCAAGGCCCCATCGGAAATCTACTCCCTTCCTCTTCAGACGAGTGAGGGGTACCGCAATCTTGGAGAAATCCCGAATAAATCTCCGATAGTATCCTGCCAAACCCAAGAAACTTCTGATCTCTGAGGGAGATTTCGGAACCTCCCACTGCATCACAGCCTCGATCTTGGATGGATCCACCAAAATCTCATCCTGGTTAACGAGGTGCCTCAGGAACTGGATCTCTCGTAACCAAAACTCACACTTCGAGAACTTTGCATAAAGTCGTTCCCGCCTCAAAGGTGCTCCTCATGCTGCTCTCTAGTCTTGGAATACACCAAGATATCATTAATGAACACGATAACAGATCGGTCGAGCATCAGCCTGCATACTCGATTGATCAGATCCATAAATACAGCAGGCGCATTGGTGAGCCCAAATGGCATCACCACGAACTCATAATGCCCATAACGAGTCCGGAACGAGGTCTTCTCCACGTCCTCCTCTCTCACTCTCACCTGATGATACCCATACCTCAGATCAATCATGGAGAACCAAGATGCACCCTGCAACTGATTAAAGCGGTCATCAATCCGCGGAAGGGGATAACAGTGCTTCACCGTTAACTTGTTCAAGTCCCGGTAATAAATGCACATCCGATTTGAACCATACTTCTTCTTGTCGAACAGTATCGACGCTTCCCATGGAGAACTACACGGTATGATGAACTGCTTGCCTAGAAAATCCTGAAGATAAGATGACAACTCTTGTATCTCATGTGGTGCCAAGCGGTACGACGCCTTGGAAAACGGGGCCGCACCTGGCACAAGATCGATCCTGAAATCAAGCTGCCTATCAGGAGGCACACCGGGTAACTCCTCCAGTAAAACATCAGCAAACTCCCTGAAAATTGGAACCTCTGAAACTGAAGTCTGCTCCCCAACCCGGGTATCAACCACATAAGCCAAATAACCCGCACACCCGTGTTGAATATACTGCCGAGCCTTAACTGCCGAATAGAATCATGAACCAATCCTGGTGCCCTCTCTATAGATAAATAGTTGTCCCCTAATTGGGGTTCGAACTACCACTCGCTGGCCCTCACAGTCAATCATGGCACTGAACCTGCTCATCCAGTCCATACCCACTATCACGCATACATCCCCCATGGGGATAGGGATCATATCAATCGGATAAGGCACCCCGAAGATCTCCAATACACAACCCTAATACACTGTAGATGCAGAAACCTCGTTTTCGTTGGCGATAGAAACCCCTAACAGACACTCTAACTCCTCAATAGGCATATCAAACCCCCTATTGAATGATCGAGATACAACGGATCGACTCGCGCCCAAGTCAAATAACACAAGAGCAGGAAAGTGTTCACAAATAACGTACCTATTAGGAGCATATACATAAGCATAACATAAAGCATAATCAACAAAATAATAAATAGAAACATACCGGTCACGACGTCTGGTGCCGCCCTGGTCTCCTCTGTCATGAGCTAAAAAGCAAGAGCTCGATCCCTCGGGGGCTCTGCCCTGCCCTGACTCCCATTTGTGATCGTCAGAGTAGCCGGCCCTGGAGCCTGCGCCGGTCTAGCAGCAAGCAAGGGACAGTTGGATTTCACATGGCCAACCTGGTTACAGTGGTAGCAAATCTTGGTGTTGAGTGTTGGGGCATGCTGGCGGCAATCCCTCGCCACGTGGCCCTGCCAGCCATAATTGTGACCTAGAAGAAGATCAACAAGTACCATCATGAACCTTGTCGCACTTTCCACAAGTGCGGCCCCTACGACCCCCTGATATAACATCAGCGGCCTTAAACCGCTTCGGTGTAGGCTGAGACTACGTCGGGGCCTGCCTCTACTCCCTCATCTGGAGCTCCATATCCATCTCCCGCCGCCTAGCGGCCTCCTGCAAGTCAATCAGTGAACCATAGCGTTGAGTGGATACAAACCGCATGATGTATGTCTTGAGCATGCTCAAGTACCAGGTCATCTGAGCTTGCTCAGAAGCAGAAAACTCAGGACAAAACATGGCCCTCTCCGTAAACATATTGGTGATCTTCGTCATTGACTCCGTCCCCTGTCTCAAATCCAAGTACTCCTGGGCCAACCTCTCTCGCTCTACCAGAGGAGCATATTTAGAGCGGAACATATCAGAGAACTGCGCCCAAGTCACTTCAATCCTCTACTCAGGAGAGTATGAGCTAGTAACAAGTCTCCACCAATCCTTCGCTCCGGACCGAAGAAGGTTCAGAGCGCACTTGACCTTCTGTTCAGCTGAGCAAGAGCAAGTGAAAAAGCATCCCTCGATATCAGACAACCACCTTATGGCTATGATCGGATCCTGAAATCCATCAAATGTCGGGGGATTTGTATTATCGAAGTCCCGATACCGGAAGGCTCTCCCAGCGCCAATCCCGGCAGAAACAACGACTGCGGTGGTTGCAACAGCAGCAGCCTCAGAAAGTGCAGTGTATCGCTCATTAAAATACTCCACCATAGCGGTCTTAATAGATCCAAACATCTCTGGTAACTGCGCCCAAAAGAGGGAAACAACCTCATCTTGCATGATCTCCCTAACCTGCTCCTCAGTCAAATTTGGCCTATCCTGGCCACCAGCTCCCGATCCTGATCCGGATCCTGCCTCAAATTGTCTCTTCATCACCATACTGAAAATAAACCAGGGAGATATCAGATAAAACACATACCATAAAAGGGGAACCAATTCCCAACAAATCCCAAGGGGTGGTGACTTCCCTGCTATGCGTACGGGTCTTGTGCTTCCAGTAGTATGGGCCCATACTACCTTCCGCACCTACCCATATTTGTCTTAGAGGATCATCACAACAACCCTAAAAAGACACACTAACATACACATACACTCAATCCTCACTACCTAGAGGAAGGCTAAACATTAAGAGACTGGTCGGCTGATCCCACACACACCATCCATGAAACTTCCACAAACCCTGCAGTACTCGTGTATGCTAATCATACATAACATTGGATCCTATAGACAGTCGAATACTTGATTCTACCTTAAGCCCTTCATCAAACAAGAACAGTAAATAACGCTAAATCAAAACATTCTCATGCTATAGAATCTTATTTATGCACAACTATGATGCATATACTAAGCAACTACAGTCATGATGTCAATTCCATATAAGAAGGAAACCCTAGGCTACTAGGCATCATATAATCAGGCAATTCAATCATGAAATTCCTAAAGATCCCTAGCCTATCACTAGCATGATGTTCTAACATATCATAATATCAAATAACAGTATGGTAATTTGGGGTCTACCTACTAGCTCCGGCTGATCGTACACATCACATCCTCTTTGATTATTTTGAAAACAATTTGAAAATCATTTTTAAAACCTTTGTCCTTAGTTTAAGACTGGATTCACATGAGTGTTCCTCCAATTCACTCTAACAAAGACTCTGATACCAACTTGTAGCATCCATACAAATCATAGGAAATTTAAACTTTTAAAATCAACCCAATTTCATAAATTATTTACAAATCATAGTATTCAAAATATATTCCAAACATCTGAGTCTCCCAAAATCACGAATCATAACAAGAGGATGTGTACGGTCACGCCTTCGCCTTCCCGCGATCATCCGAAGTACCTGAAACCACACCTAAAAACTGTAAGCCAAAGCTTAGTGATTTCCCCCAAAGTACCAATACATAAACATATAGTATATACAATAACAACATGTACTAGCTCCACAACTAAAACACTGGATTACCCCTGAGCCCACAATGTATGTATGGCTTGCCCTCGGGGCCCACAACTTATGTATTGCTTGCTCCCTGACCAAATAAGTCATTGGACTGAAAAACCATCAAGCCCTCAATACAAGTCTAGCATACCACCTGGTCCTCATCTCATATCTGGAATGCTCCCGAGTCCTTAGTATGAGTCTGGCATGCCCTACCTGGCTCTCACCTCATATTTGGCATGCTCTAGGGTTTGTTGGATACAAAACAAAGCAGTACAACCTCAACCCACCACAATATGTCGACATATAACAGATAAGAAACATATACAGATAATCATGCAGATAGAATCATAGGTAGTCCTACATATCTACCAGACTAGCATATCAGCAACTAGCATAATCATGCATATCTATTCCATACTTAGCATATCAGTGCATAACAGGATATCACTCCAATGGGCCGGCATTGGTGCCTTCGACCCGTAAGTACAGTGAAGAAAAATCACCTCACAAACTGGACAAAAGCTGATGAGGTCTCGACTCCGAATCTCAGCTCTAATTGTCACCTATCCCACCAAATGACCAATCTCAATCAAAATCCCAAAATATCCTTAAGTTAAACTTGGTCAAAGTCAAACTAGTCAAATCAATTTAGTCAAATGAGTCAACCCAGCTGAGTCAACCCAACCGAGTCAACTCAGCCAAGTCACCACCGAGTGAGTACACGGGTAATTGGGTTAATGGTTTGATCGTATATGTACTTTAGACATTAATGAACTATCTGTTCATTAGATGTACTTTATCCCCCCATGGTTTCCTTATTGACTTTTATTGCTAAAGGAATTCCCCAAGTAGTATCGTCTACACGTTGATGATGATGATCCTTAGGATAGGTCCCTTGAGATCAGTATTTTAGGATCAGTATGAGAGAATAATGGGAATGGGTAACTGGGTGAATTATTTGAGGTGAAATACATAATTAAAGAACTTAATTATTGTGGGTTGGAAACCCTATGTGCTTAGTAGGCTCCCAAGCCTGGCCACTCAGTTTCTTTGTATCACGGGTAGCGGTACGAAGGCACAAGGATGATGAGTGATTTGAAGAGTTTGTTGCCCATTAGTGTAAATATATGTGATGTGCACGGAAGTACCCACTAATTTTAATATTTATAACCTAACAAACTTAGACTAACTATGCACTTATAGGCAGTGTACCTAGTCAGATTACAGTATAGCTTAGGTAAGTCGGGTATCGATCACAGAGAACGGTGTTATTAATTAATCTATTTACTACTAAATTAATCTAATTATTAACAAGCTAAAAAGGGGGTGTTTATCTGATTTTGCAAGATCAGAATAACTTAACTCAATATCAATCAATAATTAAAAGACACTCTTATCTAGTTCAAATCCACTTTGTCCTTATGGCTAGCTAATAATTATGGATTATTAAGTTGGTTGTTATTATATTAGTAATTTAGTTCTAATTTTACCAATAGTAAATTAATTCATGTAAAACTATGTATAGTCACACACAATTAAACACAGAATCAATTATGTTATGAATATGCTATGTAAGATTTATCATGCAAACACAATTATGATCATAATCTATGTTCTCTAGCACAGCAAAGTTAATTACTTCAATTACTAACTAAGATTTTGGTCGATCCTAGCTCTAGCAATTCAATGTTCACTAAATTACTAGGTTATCAAGTTCATGCAGTTAATGGTCACTAAGCTACACATAACATGAATTTAAGCAACTAAAGCAACAACTTAAGCATGCTAGGTAACAATAAATCAAACACAAGAACTTCACCAACTACATAAATCCATATAAAATTATGCTATTCATAAGTTTGAAGCTTCATCTAGCTAGATAAGAGTAGCTAGATTCAGCTGCTCATAGCAGCAACTAACATATAAACATAACTCAAATAAGAAAACATGTCTATAAGTATCAAACAAGTAAACGAATTATGAACTTTTACTCTTTTTTGTGTTGAAAACCCTTTTCCAGGACCTTGCTTCTGCTGTAAATCGCCTCCTGGAACCTCTTCCTTTAGCTAAAAGTCTCTCAAATCGTAATGGGCAAAGTTATTTATAATATCTTCAAATTTACCGTTCACGTCGTGAGAATTTAAGATTCACGTCGTGAACTACGAGATAATCGTGTTCGGCAAGGATTCCTTCACCCGGATGCTTATCTTCTAGAACTCTCTACTCACGTCGTGAACCATCACTCACGTCGTGAACCATCAACTGTTCACGTCGTGAATACGTCTTTTGGGTGTTTTTTCGTTCTTCTTTTCTTCAAGCCCCCCAAAGTTCCAAGTATTGGTACTTCTGGTCCCTTTCTTCTAAAATGCTTTATTTTGGCTGCAAATAACATTTTATCCTCATAAGTACCATAATTCTATGCAAATAACCAAAATATTAAATAAAATGTAGATCAATATTGTCTAAAACTATGTATAAATTTGGCCATATCAAAATACCCCACACTTAGGCTTTGCTTGCCCTCAAGCAAATCCACTTATTTAAACTTAACCCTTCATCACTAGCATTACATAGAACAATCCAATTCCAGTTCAGCCATTATGCCAAGACCTCAACGCATGCATTTGTGTCTAAAATTTTTCCTAAGTAACCCCCCCATACTTTAAATACTCACAATCTTCACAAACACTCGCCCACTTCTTTCGAACAATGCTCATTTTATGCAACCCTCCGAATCCATCCCCAGAAATCCTATTTAACCTCAAAGTATTTTTGTAAAGCTACCCAAGCATACATAAACTAGAGAATTACAACTTTTTAGAAGAGACCACAACTTGGAGCTCTTGAATTCTTCTTTTCTTTAATGTTTGATCTTTCCCTTTCTTTGAATTCACCGTCTTTGTGTAATTTTGATATCTTCAACTTTTGAAACTTCAGAATTTTCGATCTTTGATCTTCTTACTTTGATACTTTTATGCTCCAAAAATTCTTCAATTTTTCACTTTTTTGGTAATTTCTCTATCTCTTTTTTTTACATGTATAACTCACTTTTTTATATCACTCAAAAACCTACATGCTTAAGCAGGGGCGCTTAACTTCAACCTTTATTGGTTAAGACATATTTTTCCTGGATACATTTCAGGTTTAGGCTGCTAAACATGTTGCATTCCTCAAACTAAGCAGGGTTATGTTTTTGTTCCATGATTTCACTAAAATAAGGGAGGCCACGAATGCATTATAACGTATGTCGGCTCAACTAAACATTTGAGCTCTTATCGGATCATTCCACTAGCAGGTACAGTTCAAATTATTACTTATTACTACTAGATCCAATTAATAAAAATTTTAAAGTTTACCAAATTATCTAGCAATTTACTTTTTCTACCCCCTACCCCACACTTATGTCATACAATGCCCTCATTATATGCTTAAAATAATATAAAAATTAAGAGAAGCGAGAAAAAGGAACAGACTCCCCTGGGATAGTGGCGTGATCAAAACTCCAAAAGTGTGGAAAAACGTGCATCTCGAATATGGACCTCTTTAAAATAAGAACTTGGACTTGAACTTGCGAAACCAGCCATCATTCAAAACTTCAATCTTCAAAAAGAATGGTGTAAGCCTCCAAAGCATGTAGACAATGTGGGAAAGCATACGCCACATTGTATATAAGAGAAAACAGCCCATCGAATCGTCACAAAAGTGTCATAAGGAATGGTAGTAATTCTGTGTAATGAAGAAGAATGGAACGAAATGAATATGCTGGAAAATCACAACTCACGACGTGAATCTGCTCAGGCTCACGACGTGAAGTCGCTGAAGCGCGCATTCTGGTTTTCCTTGAAACCTTGTTCACGACGTGAAAAATATAGGGTCACGACGTGAATCCTGGGTTAACCAGAATTAAAACTGCCTTCTTCCTTGTAAATTTATATGCTCCACTCAACATCTTAATGAATTAAGACCCTTCTAAATTTAGTGTACTTCGACGACTCTTCTAACTATAACCTCTCTCTCGACTCACCCCACACTTATTTCCAATTGTGGGTTTCGACTTCCAACTTCTAAAGTTGAACGACACTCGCTTAAACGAACACGACTCTTGACTTGACCGTACTCCTCCCCCAAGACTCCTTAGGAAACTGAAAGTTAACAACCAAAGAAGAACAAAGTAACATAATATCTTAAAGTCTTACAATCCAAACAAATTTAAAAACAAAATAAAAACAAACTAAACAAGTAAAAAAAACAAAATAAAACTAATTGATCAATCATCTTCATCCTCCTCGTGTGCTCCACTAGGGCCCGCCCCATCTCCTCCATGTCCACGATACTCTGTCCACCTCGGGAAAATTGGGTAACGATACCCCAAATGAGGCGGCTGCTCCACCCCAAGGTGTCGAACCACGTTCTCCATGGTACCCCCAATCCAGTTGACGCTCAAAGATAACTGGTCAAAATACCCAGCCATATCACCCCCAAAAGGTGCTCCTACCATGGGTGCGGGTGGATGCATTGGCTGCCCTCTCTCTCCTCTTCCTCTCACGTTCCTTCTCCTAGGTCGTGGCTGTGGTTGTTGTTTTGGTTGTGTATCAGGCTGCTCATCACCCTCATTACCCTCATCATCTGAAGGTACTATTCCCCAATGCGACCCAAAGTTTCTGACAACCCGCATGGTCTCCAAATACCCCATGCCAAACTCATGCTCATCCACACAAGTCATGGAACGAATAATATCAGGGACAACCAAATGATACGAGCGGGCCAAACGCGTAATAAATTGCCCTCCACAAATAGGGCTCCCCGGTCGAGAACTAGCTGCAGACCCGGCCAGAAAACGTGCCAGAAAATAAGGAATGTTGCAACACACTCCGAGCTGCAAGATACACCATAAGAAGAATAGATTTTGCTTTGTTACTTTGTCTCCATGCCTCCTATGATTGATGGAGAATGTGATGAAACGGTGGAGTAGGCGGTGGATAGGGGACCGAATACTACTCTCGGGAGACACTCCGGAATTAAAAAATTCCGGATGCAATATTATGCCAGAAAGCATATCCAGTGACACCCTCCATGTATCCTCTAGCTGCCTCGCTCAAGAACATACCAAATTCCGGAGTCATTGCCTCTCGTCGATCATATAGACCAACCCTCCAAGCGAATTCAACGAGGCTGCACTCCCGATACTCACCCCCTAACCATAATACCAAAGCTTGCGGCCAATGTGGGTCTTGGACTGTCTCCTGGAACGTCACTGTTGAGAAAAACTCAACACAGAATTCCTTATACACCCGCTCTTGGATCCGAAATAGGTTGAGCCAACCCGAGCAAGTGAAGGAATACCCATCTCCAATAAATATTTTTGTCAAAAATAGGGACAGCCTTTCCACGAGCCCGACTTCCCTTAACCGCGTCCAATTAATTGTAGGAGCAACTGCAATCTCTCGATTGTAGAGCCACCCTAATTTGTTGTTCCATCGGGTCAAGATGTCGCGGGACATTGTTGTGGGAAAATTGTAAAACGGGTGTAAACCCGCAACTCCAAGAGGTGCCTCCCTTCTAGGACCCATCTCTGCAAAAACAATCAACAAACACAAAACCAAACATCTAATAATTTAGATAACCACATAACAGTTTTGTTGATGCACAGGACTCACGTCGTGATTCATATGAAACTCACGTCGTGAGGTCGCTATACACAGCAATAAATGGTCTCAAAAATCAAAGGTCGGGACTAAATCTTGTTGATAGGGTTTACTCATAAACCATTTCTAAGCATAATCAAGTAAAATATGATGGATGAATTCGGGCCAAATTTCGACATTGACACATATGAAAAACCCTAGCCCCTAAATCAACAAATTAGTGAAAATTAACAAAAGAAATAAGAGATATTTACCTTTGTGATGAAGATTACGTAAGCAAAAAGATTAAATTAAGTAAAACTATGCCAAAATCGGGTGGGGGACCAGAGAACGATCTTCACTTCGTGAGATTGGGAAAGTGGTTTGGTCAAACTGATTCCTTATCTTTTAATCTGTGGTCCCTAGTGGTTTTCGACTCACGTCGTGAATCCATAATGGTTCACGTCGTGAGTTCTGTCTGGACTCTAAGATTGGGCCAATTAAATAGGAAGTGGGCTAAGGCGTATATTGGGTCATTACTGAAAGTGGGCAGGCTAAAAAAAATATAGTTATCATATAGAATAACCATGCCCGTATCTCATCTGAGTTCACGTCGTGAACCCATAATGGTTCACGTCGTGAGTCCTGTCTGATCATGAAATTTATTAATTTCTCCAATTTTAATTTTTGTAAGATATTCAATAAGTGTTACTACTTGACTTTAATGGCTCCTGATGCAGATAATAATTCAGATGACATGATCGACTTCTTAAGAACTAAAAACATGCTAAAAACTAAAAAGAAAAAGAAAGAAAATGCAAACCAAACTCGGGTTGCCTCCCGAGAAGCGCTTCTTTTTGAGGAGTCTTGAGCTGGACTCCGTGCCTCCTATGTTGAATCATCTGAAGAGTCCACCACTAGGATCTTTTGTTCCTTGAAACGCCTCTTGTAAGCTTGAACACGTCTTTTGTACGCCTTTTTCGAATTTTCCTTTTTAGCTTTGACCTCGTCTCCATCAAGCTTGCGTTTGGTCCCTTTAGTCTCTATCTTGTCTTCATACTTACACTCCATAGTATCCTTTTCTTCCTTTACCACTGGACTTGTTATTTTTGATGTAACCTCCTCTTCATCACTCGTCATCTCATCATCTTCCTTGCTCACCCAAGAAGTTGGATTCGTGTAGGCAATGACTTCAACTAAAAATGGAACAGATGCTCTTGGTTTTGTTCTTTTAACTTGTTGAATTGTTTTGATTTCTTCTTCCATGAGCTTCTCTAATTCTTCAAGTTCATTTTCTTCATCAATGTTGAAGACCTCTTCTTGAGCATGATTCCCTTGAAAGCCATCTTCTATCCCAAAAATTTCCTTTTCATCACCAACCCTCAATGTGAGCTTAGACTCCCGAATATCAACAAGAGCTCCAGCGGTGTTTAGTAGTGGCCGACCAAGAATAATCGGTACATTTGGATCTTCTTTCATATCCAATACCACAAAGTCTATGGGAAAAACGAATTTCCCAATTTTTACTAAAATATCTTCCACAATGCCGCGGGGCTGCGTTACTGAACGGTTCGTCATGTGAATAGTCATCTTTGTAGCCTTTAACTTCTGAATATTTAATTTTTGATAAAACGAATAAGGCATCAAATTTATGCTAGCCTCAGAATCGGCTAAAGCATAAATCTTCATATTATTCCCAAACTCACATGGGAGGGTGAGTCGTCCAGGATCCCCCATCTTCTTCGGTAGTTCTCCCAACACAGCTTTTGAGCTTTGCTCACTTAGAATCACCTTAGAATTCTCCTTTAATTGCTGACGAGTGTCTAACAAGTCTTGTAAGAACTTAGCATATTCTGGAACTTTTGCAAGTGAATTAATGAAAGGAGTATTGATAGGAATACCCTTTAATTGCTTGATAAACTCCAGATGTTCTCTCTCCAGTGGACTGAGATTAGCTCTAGACGGGAATGGCAAAGGTGGTTTATAAGCTGGAACAGAAATTGATTTTTTCTGTTCAGACCGAGCCCACGACGTGAGCTTAGAGGGCTCACGACGTGAACTGGGTATTCCAGTAGATTCTTCACTTTCGAGCTTCGGCTTCTTAGGCTTTGGATCGGGCTGTTATGGCATCACTTCTAAGGCTTCTAGGAACTCAGAAATCGCCTCTTCTTCAATATCTATGGCCATTACGTGAGATTGGATTTTAATTTCAGGATTTTTCGGGAACATCTTCTCATTAACCAAAGTGGTAAGTTGACCAAGTTGTACTTCAAGGTTACTGATGGAGGCTTGCTGACTTTTTATTAATGCCTGCTGCTTTATCATTATGGTGTGATGATTCTTCATTATAGTTCTTTGTTCTTCCATTGCAGTGTCAGTAGCATCATGTCTTTTTTCTGAAGCTTCCATGAATTTCATCAACATGGTCTCTAATTCTGATTTCTTCTCAGCTAGTAGTTGCTCTCTTTGGTAGAAGCCCCGGCCAGTTTGCCTAAATTTCTCTTCTTTTTGCTTCTTATATTCTTCGTAAGGCAGCCACTCCTTCTTTGGTTTTCTCCAATCTTCTTCATACTTGTCCCCACTCGAGTAACATACTTGAGCTTTCTTGTTTCCATATTCATCCATATTGCAATCCTTTGTCAAGTGTGGGCCACTACATCTCTCGCAACCAACTCGAATTGCATGAATTGATTGGTCCATTTGGGTCAATCTCCTACCATAGTGTTAAGCATTGCCATCACATCAGCCATCTCTTCAGTTTGTGTACCTCCACTGCCCTTTATGTCATCGCGCCCTGGGTTGTGATACTCACGAGAGTGCCTTGAAAACTCTTCAATCAGCTCCTTGGCCTGATTTGGGTTCTTCTTCGTTAGTGGTCCTTGCGAATCAAGGAGTTGTCTAGTCATGACATTCACCCCATCATAAAATATTGACATCTCTTGCTGAATATTGAGGTCATGTTGAGGACAATTCCTTAACAACCCCTTGTAGCGTTCCCAGGCCTCGTATAATGACTCCCCCGGATTTTGCTCAAAGTTGGCAATTGCCTTCTTGAGTTTAGAGATTTTGGAGGGTGGGCAAAACTGATCTAGAAATCTGTCACGCAACTGGGCCCATGTGGTGATTGTACCAGGTGGGAGTGCCTTCAACCAGTCTTTTGCTGCTCCCTTGAAAGTGACTGGTAGCATCCTTAGAAAAGCTGTCTCCCTTGGGATATTGGGAGTATTAAAATAATCTGCAATATCGTTCACCTTGTCTAAGTGTTTGAAAGCATCCTCGTGATCCTTCCCGTAGAATGGGATATCCTTAAGTGCAGTAAGGATATGTCCCTTCAACTCGAATGTGGCATTGGCAGGAATCGTAGGATGTACTAAACCCGGCCCCACATCATCTCGAATGCGCTTCTTGTAGTCCCCCATGGCCATCTCATCAATGTTCGCCATTTCGTTCTTCGGCTCGTTCTCGGGTTCACTCGTATAAAGTCCAAATTCTGTGTCGGATTCGTATTCTGATTCGTGTGGAATAGGAATTTGACCAAGTTCTTCAACTTTGCCCTTATCCCTTGAGGCTGAACTCGATCCCACTGTCTTAGTCTTCTTCCCCGACTTCCTTGAAAAGGCTGATTTTAGTACTTGCAAGGGTGTCTTCTTTGGCGTTTGATCTTCCTTCGCGTTCTTGTTCTTATTTTTGTGAAGGGCTGACTCCGGATCTTCAAGTGGTGGCACCAAAGGTGTGTTAGAGCCTCTGGTCATGAACTCCTGCAAACTAAACAAAATAAAAACGTAAAACTGAACTAAAACAGAAAGATAAACTAAAAACTAAAGAAAACTAAAAATCGCAGTTCTCACGTCGTGAGACTATATTCTCACGTCGTGATTCCTGTAACAGAGGAAAAAATCAAACCTTGCTGGAAAATTAACTTTTTGCGGGTTTTATCCCACAAAAAGGATCGGTTAACTTAAAGTAAATAAATAAATAATAAACTAAGTCGTTCCCCGGCAACGGCGCCAAAAACTTGATGTGCACGGAAGTACCCACTAATTTTAATATTTATAACCTAACAAACTTAGACTAACTATGCACTTATAGGCAGTGTACCTAGTCAGATTACTGTATAGCTTAGGTAAGTCGGGTATCGATCACAGAGAACGGTGTTATTAATTAATCTATTTACTACTAAATTAATCTAATTATTAACAAGCTAAAAAGGGGGTTTTTATCTAATTTTGCAAGATCAGACTAACTTAACTCAATTTCAATCAATAATTAAAAGACACTCTTATCTAGTTCGAATCCACTTCGTCCTTACGGCTAGCTAATAATTATGGATTATTAAGTTGGTTGTTATTATATTAGTAATTTAGTTCTAATTTTACCAATAGTTAATTAATTCATGTAAAACTATGTATAGTCACACACAATTAAACACAGAATCAATTATGTTATGAATATGCTATGTAAGATTTATCATGCAAACACAATTATGATCATAATCTATGTTCTCTAGCACAGCAAAGTTAATTACTTCAATTACTAACTAAGATTTTGGTCGATCCTAGCTCTAGCAATTCAATGTTCACTAAATTACTAGGTTATCAAGTTCATGCAGTTAATGGTCACTAAGCTACACATAACATGAATTTAAGCAACTAAAGCAACAACTTAAGCATGCTAGGTAACAATAAATCAAACACAAACACTTCACCAACTAAATAAATCCATATAAAATTATGCTATTCATAAGTTTGAAGCTTCATCTAGCTAGATAAGAGTAGCTAGATTCAGCTGCTCATAGCAGCAACTAACATATAAACACAACTCAAATAAGAAAATATGTCTATAAGTATCAAACAAGTAAACGAATTATGAACTTTTACTCTTTTTGGTGTTCAAAACCCTTTTCCAGGACCTTGCTTCTGCTGTAAATCGCCTCCTGAAACCTCTTCCTTTAGCCAAAAGTCTCTCAAATCATAATGGGCAAAGGTATTTATAATATCTTCAAATTTACCGTTCACATCGTGAGAATTTAAGATTCACGTCGTGAACTACGAGATAATCGTGTTCGGCAAGGATTCCTTCACCCGGATGCTTATCTTCTAGAACTCTCTACTCACGTCGTGAACCATCAACTGTTCACGTCGTGAATACGTCTTTTGGGTGTTTTTTCGTTCTTCTTTTCTTCAAGCCCCCCAAAGTTCCAAGTATTGTTACTTCTGGTCCCTTTCTTCTAAAATGCTTTATTTTGGCTGCAAATAACATTTTATCCTCATAAGTACCATAATTCTATGCAAATAACCAAAATATTAAATAAAATGTAGATCAATATTGCCTAAAACTATGTATAAATTTGGCAATATCAATATGCTATAAGGCCTCTAAGGAAATGTTTATGATTATGTTGTATGTGTCGAATGATGACATCCCAAGGTTTTATATATAAATGAAAAATGTTTCTTCGGAAATACATTCTGTTTTGGGAACAAATTCCTCAATAAGAAGTATACTCTAAATTAAATAAGCATAAATACAAAGTTTTAAATTGGCTGTGAAAATGGGGATGTTATAGTTGGTATCAAAGCATTAGTTTAAGAGAACTAGGAATATTTGAGGATTTCTAGACTTAAACTTAGAATGCTAAGCAATGATCGTGAGGTGTGTGTCTATTTTATTTTAGGTAGTATACCTAAATTTACACTAGCACTATCTTACATTAGGATAAGATGCCTAATTTGTTGTTATGTGCTAAATGTTTTATATTATAGCATGCCTAAGGTTGCCTACCTAAATTGCTAATACTTGATTAGATCTAAAGTTTATTGCTGACTTAGATTTGTAAATTTTATGTGTTCAGGATTCTAAATGTAAAATTAATGTATTAGAACTGGAATATAACTTTTTGGAGAGATAAGGAAAATTTATGTGTGTAAACATAAATAAAACCTTTCCTAAATAAACTTGCATCTCGGAACACTTAACTCCTGCTTTGGTGTATAGATCGTCATGGTGAGAACTTGGAGTGGACTAGGAAACGATAATGGGAATCAGCAGTCTGAGCCCCGTGTAATCGAGCGTGCACATGGAGTTGTACCAGTAGTTGAACCTGTCACGATGGCATGAATCTAAGAAATGATCCAAGCAATGCTAGATGAACAAAAAGAAGAGATGAGACATCTATTATGGGATAATAGGGATGGGCCCACGACACTTGTTGTGCAATGAGCTGAATGAAGAACAGTCTTAAGAAGGAAACTATATCTAGACTGTTAGTTAAGCTGAGTCAAATGTAGTTAGAAGAAACCAACCACATGAAGTAAACGATGGACATGGATGCAAGTACAAGGACTTCATTGCATACAAGCCACCAAGTCTTTCTAGAAGCCCAACACCGGTGGATGTCATGGATTGGATCTCCGAGATGGGGATGGTATTTAAGAGTTGCGACTGTAGAAACCGACAAAAGACCTTCCTTACATGAGGCAACAAAAGAAGAAGTATATGTCGCTGGTGGAAGATGTTGGATAATACCACTCCCAAGGGAAAAACCATTAAGATATCATGGGAAGACTTCCTTGTGCAATTGAAAATGTAGTACTGATCTGAGCAGGATCTTATGGAAATTAACAATGAATTCCAGAATCTAAAGAAAGGTAAGATGAGTGTCAGTGAGTATGCTGCAACTTTTACTGAGAAGATGAAGCTAGTTATTCACTTGGTTCACACTAAACTCTCCAAGATAAACAAGTTTTCTAGTGGACTACCAGCGGATTTTGGTCCACAGTGAAGCTAGCATTACTCTGAAAGCAATCATTTGAGCAACTAAGAATGTTGAGATCCAAATAAGAGAAAAGGGTATGGAGAGGGTTGAGTTAGGAGAGAAGAGGAAGTTTGAAGGATGTTCAAGATTTAACAAGAAAAGAAAATTTTCGAAGGTTGAACCCAATGACAAGAAGTCTGGGGGGAACAAGGAAGAGAAGTGGTGCGAGAAGTGCAAGAAGAAGCACTTTGGGAGATCTAGCAACGAAGTGACCTATTACAAATGCGGTAGGACTAGTAATTACTCCAATGAGTACATATTAAATAAGAGAGTATGTTACAGATATGGAGAGGATGGGTATATTCAGAAGTATTGCTCGAAGAAGAAAGAGGCTACAAAGCCAAATGTGTCGCCGAAGCCTAAGGCAACAACATTCCAGCTGACTCTGGAGGCAGCAAAGGAAGAAGTAGATGTCGCTTCAGGTACATTTCTAGTAAATGATTTTCCTGCTATTATTTTGTTTGATTCTAGAGCGAACTAATCCTTTATTTCTCGTAAATTTGGTAGAAGACTAGCATTTCCCTTAGATAGACTAGATAATGCCTTAATGGTCGAGGTTGCTAATGACAAGTTTGTACCTGTTAGCGAATGCATGAAGAACATCGTCATTGACTTCAATGTGAATAAGTTCCATGAGGAATTATTTCTCATTGAGTTGAACGGTTTCGACATAGTATTAGGAATGGATTGGCTTAGTGCGAATGATGCTGAGATATTATGTAGAAAAAAGATGGTAAGAGTAAACACTCCTAGAAGAGAATCATTAATGGTGTACGGGGACAAATGTCGAGTGAATTCTGGAATTATCTCCATGATAAAAGCCATAAAGTGTTTGGATAAAGGATGTACCTCATATCTAGCATTTTTAATCGATATCAAGAAGGAAAAAAAGGAGATGCAGAGAATATCAGTGCTGTGTGACTTTCCAGAAGTATTTCCCAAAGAACTTCCTGTATTGCCACTGATAGGCAAGTAGAGTTCTGGACAGAATTGTTGCCCGGAACCACACCAATAGCAAAGGCACCATAACGATTAGCACCGAAAGATATGAATGAGCTTATGATGCAACTTCAGGATTTGTTGGACAAAGTATTGATTATACCTAGTTCTTCACCCTGGGGAGCTTCGTTGTTATTCGTGAAATGGAAAGATGGAAGCTTGAGAATGTGCATAGATTACAGAGAGTTGAATAAATCAGCGATGAAGAATAAATACACATTGCCTAGGATAGATAACATTTTCGATCAACTGCAAGACGCAGCTAGATCTGTAAGAATGATCTCAGGTTAGGGTATCATCAGATGAAGGTGAGAGAGCAAGATGTTGAGAAGAAAACTTTCAGAACGAGATATGGGCAACTATAAGTTTTTAGTTATGTCATTTGCGCTAACCAATGGTCCAGTAGCATTTATGGATCTGATGAATAGGTTTTGT
Source organism: Lactuca virosa (assembly GCF_052849685.1). Taxonomy (NCBI): domain Eukaryota; kingdom Viridiplantae; phylum Streptophyta; class Magnoliopsida; order Asterales; family Asteraceae; genus Lactuca; species Lactuca virosa. Next base: position 435,909,593 of record NC_136430.1, on the reverse strand, counting down.
AAACCTTTCCTCGATAGATATGTAATAGAGTTCATCGACGACATTCTGATTTACTTGAAGAGCCAGCAGGAGCATGGCAAACACTTATGAGAATTATTGGATGTTCTGAAGAAGGAGAAATTGTATGCAAAGTTCTCCAAATATGACCTCTGGATCTGAGAGGTGCAATTCTTAGGTCATGTGGTTAAGCAAGAAGATATAATGGTTGACCCATCGAATATTGAATATGTGATGTAATGGGAACGACCAAAAAGTCCCACTGACATTCGTAGCTTCCTTGGATTAGTTGGATATTACCAAAGGTTTATCCAAGGCTTTTCTTTAATAGTTTCCCCGTTGAAAGCCTTCACTCACAAAGGATCTACCTACACATGGAGCGAGAGGCATGAAGAAGCATTCGGGAAGCTAAATAAGTGATTGTGTGAAGCACCAATCCTTTCTATACCCGATGGAGGTGAAGACTTTGTAGTTTATGGTAATGAATGAGGATGTGGGTTAGGTTGCGTTCTAAACCAGAGAGATAAGGTGATAACATATGCATCCTAACAACTAAAAGTTGACGAAAAAAACTACTCCACTGATGATTTGGAGTTAGCAGCGGTGGTTTCATGATAAAGATATGGAGGCATTATCTTTATGGCACAAAGTGTAAATTTTTCACCAATTATAAGAGTATTTAGTTTCTATTTGATCGGAAAGAGTTGAACATGAGACAAAGACGCTTACTAGAATTAATCAAGGATTATGATTGTGAGATACTTTACCACCCTGGTAAAGAGAATGTCATCACAGATGCATTGAGTATAAAAATAAACCTAGAGAGGAAAAGTCCAAGAGCGTTAAGAATTTAAATCGTCTCATTGATCGTGGGAAGTATCAAGAAGGCTTCAAATGATGCTTTGGAAGTAGACAACTGAAAGGAAGAACATTTAGACAACACGTTAGTGTTCAGAACAAACAACCAAGGGTTAAAGGTATTCCAAAATAGAATTTGGGTGCAAAAGATGGGAGGTATAAGAGATCATCTCATGGAAGAGTCTCACAGAACCATGTACTCTATTCACCATGGAAACACGAAGTTTTATATGGATTTGAAACCATATTACTGGTGGCTGATACCGAAGCTTGATGTTGCTAAGTATGTAGTTGAGTGTGTCATCAATGTAAGAGTAAAAGCACAACACAAAAAACCATATATGAATTTGGAACCATTACCGGTACTCAAGGGTAAGTGGGAAGATATCACCATGGACTTTGTGACCAAATTACCCATAACGAAGGGAGATCACGACATGATTTGGGTAATCATAGGCCGATTAAGAAGGAGTGCACATTTCATATCAGCCAATGAGAGATGGTTTATGGATAAGCTTTCTAAATTTTATATGAAAGAGATAGTGAAAGCTCATGGAGTTCCCTTGACAATTGTGTCAGACCGTGACAATCATTTTACTTCTCTATTTTGAAGGAGTTTACATGAAGATATGGGTATATAACTATGTTTGAGTACAACTTACCATCCACAGACTAATAGTCAAAGTGAGAGGACAATTCAAACACTGGAAAATATATTAAGAGCTTGTACTTTGGAGTTTATGGGTAACTGGTATGAGCATCTACTATTGGTGGAATTTTCTTACAAAAATAGTTACCACTTGAGCATTAAGATGGCACCTTATCAAGCACTGTACAGATAGAAGTGTCATACACTATCTTGTTGTCTTGAAGCCAGAGAGAAGCAATTTATGGGTCCTGAGATTGTTCATCAGACCGCCAAGAATGGAAAGTGATTAGAGAAAGAATGCTTGCAGATCAGAACAGTCAAAAGACCTATGCAGATAAGAAGTGACAACCTGTAACACCCGGAATCTAGAAGACTAATTGTCGAAATAAACCCCCTTTCCTAGGGACCAACACAGTGAGTTGATAGTGGGAAACTCGACGTGTTGGAGGCTTTTGGGACGCGCGTTCTTAAGGACCAACTCAGCGAGTTGGTGAAGGGAACTCGGCGAGTTGGGCACGGATTGAGAAACCCTAATTTTTAGGGTGTTGTACCCTATTTAAAGGCCTTAAGTTATTTGGTTGGCCTCCTTACTGTTGGATAAGGTGTATAAGTCCATAACTATTTCTGGTATGTACTTGACCCGACCCGGCATGGTCCATTTGGGTTGCATGGCACCATGCAATTGGATAAACTAAAATGAGAGAAATAACACTTATGGTTTATTAATATATTATAAGTTCTAATATATTAATAATATTATTTAATTAGTTTGATCAAGAATTAATTTAGAATTAATTAAGTGATCAAAAGATAACTAATTAAATATATGGGTAGATTATGTAAATCTTCCATATCTTATATAGTGGGCTAAGAGGCTCCATGGATTATCAAGTTGGGTTCCACCCATAGGATGCTCCATGGAGGCTCCATGGGAGTTACAAACCCATGGGTCATGGAAATGAAGAGTCATGCCACATTAGGGTTTACATGGTGTAACCCTAGATGTGACACACTATATAAGCAACATGTTCTCCACCAAAATCGGCGACACTAAGAAACAAGAGGGCTAGAGCCGATTTTGCAAGTGTAAGATTCTCTCAAAGTTTACTTCTTTGCATTTGGTGTTGTGTGAAGCATTTGAGGCATCACACTTGGGGTGCTAGGCTCACAAGGTTTCAAGGATCATAATCAACAACAAGGTAAGTTATTCTATCTTTCATTCAAGTTAAAAATGTTCCCCATGTATGCTAGATAGGAATATAACCTTGGAATTCAACTTTGCATGATTATTAGACAAACATAGATCCAAGGTTATTAGGGTTGCATGTACACTTAGGAAGTGTTAGAATGCTCAAAACCCATCACTTACAAGCCTCCTCTGTCCAGAAACCCTAAAAGTGTGTATCATCTTCTTTTGGGAGTGTGTGTGAGCTTGTGGAGGGTCTTGAGTGTTGATCTTTTGTGATCTTTTGGTGAAGCTTTGAGGTTGAAGGTTCATAGCTTGTAGGGAAGATTTAGATCCAATATCTCCCCACTCATTGCAATCTTTTGGAGGCATCAAGTTTAAACCTTGCTTTGTTATTTTTTAGATCTCTTCGTTATGGGGTTTTATCTTGGTTTTGGGTTGATGGTTGGGTTGTTCAAGAAGTTGAGTGTTCCAGAGGTTATCATGTTAGATCTGGCCCTTGCATGGCCTCATTTGGCTTAAAGTTGCAAGCTTTACTAGGCGAGTTCAGTGGTGAACTGTGTGAGTTCATAAGGTTTTTCCCGATCTTTGCAGTTAGTGAAGAAACACGACGAGTTGAAGGACAACTCGGCGAGTTGGGTCAACTTGGGCCGTTGACTTGGACTTTTGACTTATATCTTTGGACAAGTTTGTCCTAAGGGGTACTCGAGGTAATCTGAATTATAATTAAAGGAATTATGGGTTTAGGATAAGGCCCATATGAGGTTGGGCCCAATTTGGAAAATTGGGCCATTAGTGGGCCTTTATGGATTTAGTAGTTTCTGGTATTTTGGGCTTGAGCTATTAATGGGTCGTCGAGATACAACGTGTTTGGACTAGAAAGAATGGTTGGGCCTTAAGGTAGGGCCATGTATAGGGTTGGGCCCAATTTAGAAGATTGGGCCAATGGTTGATTTGTGGGCCTTTGGGCCTTTTAGATTGTAGTTGGGTCATAATTTATGACAAGGCTAGGTTAGGGGTAAAATGGCCCTTTTACCCCAGGTATGGAGTTGTGGTTATGGATTGGAACTCAATTGTTAATTGAGTGTTGTTTTGTTATTAATAGTTTGGGGATCAATCAGCCTGCAGCCATGAGTTTTCTGTAAGATTCAGCAGTACGAGGTGAGTATTCTCATTATAACCATGGGTCGAAGGCACCAATCCCGGCCCATTATGTGTTATGTGGTATGCTAGTTGATACTTGAATGGAAGACCCCCCTCCCCCGGGGGGGAGCCTGTGGCAATTAGATGTCAGACCATGGGAGGAAAGCCCATGGCATGCTAGGTAAAGACCATGGGGAGAGCCCATGGCATAATATATAAAGACCATGGGGGAGCCCATGACATCTATATGTATGATAATCTGTGTTTGTATGTTGTATGGTATTTTGGGGAACTCACTAAGCTTTGTGCTTACGGTTGTCAGTTTATGTTTCAGGTACTCTGGTTTTCAAATGGAATGGCTCGGGATGATTGCAGAGCACACACCACATGTTTCCGTTTTCTGTGAATTACTCTGATTTGTCTATATTTTGCTAAAACTTAACTACTTTGGTTTCATAGGAAAGACATGTATTAGCGATTTATTAATCTAAAAACAAAAAATTTTATATCATGATTTTCGGGTCGTTACAAGTTGGTATCAGATCCTTGGTTTGAGAGATTCGGACATACTCTCGGGTGTGTCTGAACTCAAACTGAGGATTGGTAAAGTTTTATTTTTCAAACGAAAAGTATTTTCAAGAAAATAGTTTTCTAAGAGAAGGGTGTGCTGCATGCAATCAGCCGAGCTCAAATAAGTTTTCCCAAAATATCCATATGTGTTATTTGATATGACTTGATTTATGAATCTGTGAATCGCATGCTAGTTAAGGCTAAGGATCTGCTCAGTTTTTGCATGATAGAATGCTAGGGGAGATGTCATTGTATGAGCTGGGAGATTTGTATGCTAGGGCTGATTGGTCCGAGATAGATTGGATGATATGTGTGATACCTTGTTGTATTGGATGTATTGGATGCTATGCTGAGACAAGAATATCTATTGGAATTAGTAATTGCTAAGTGTATGCTTTAAAAATTGTATACGGTTAGGATCTTATAGCCCTAGAATAATTGAATTGGCCTTATTTCATATTCCTTGCCTGGCTGTGGTTCTAGGGTAAAGTCTGTTATTCAACAGTCTATTTGATCATGTTCGATGTATAATTTGCATGTCTAAAGCAACCGGCAGTAAGGGTGAAATTTCTAGCTGAAGTAATAGTGTGTGGGTTGAATGTTCTATGATAGTTTTATGGATAGGAGTGTTACTGCATGAATGTTGCTTGCTTTGTGATTTGCGGAACTCTTGATGATGGGAGTCAGCTACTAAGTGAATATGAAAATATTCATGAGGTAGATGACTGGCATTATAAAGAGCTCTTCAGCAGCTGATGGCAGAGTGAGGTCGGGAACCTAGGGGAGCCTAGGATATGCTTCAGTGGGTTGGTGGTGCGGTTTAGTGAGCTTTGGTGCATTGGTTTGAGGAAGTTACTTAGAGGATTCAGGAGGATTGCTGAGGAAAGTATGGATAGGTGTGGAAGGTAGTATTGGGCCCGTATTACTGAAAGCACAGGATCCACACTCGAATCAGTGAGAGTCTTGGAGAATCTAAGAAGCTTATAGGAAGAGGATTCTTGGGCATGTTACGATTGTTAGCTTGTTGTATTTCAGTTTGGAGATGAGCACTCAGGGAGGTGGTTCAGGTTCTGGTTACGGCTCAGGTGTAGGTGATGAGCCGATTAGCGAGCAGTTGTGGGAGTTCATTTCATTGGAGATTTCTCGCAGTATTTCGGAGATCTTGGATAACCGTAAGCGCTTGGGCGCGTTCCATGCTGAGATTATGGATGTTGTTGGAGCTCGCACTCTTTCTTTCCAGGAGTTTCGTGCTAGTGGAGCTCCTGCATTCCATGGGGAGAGGGACCCCATTGTCAGTGGGAGATGGTTAGTGGATATGGCTAACGCATTCAAGATGATTTTCTGCCCTGAGGAGGTGAAGGTCATATATGCTTCCTGCTTGTTGAAGGACAGGGCACGAGATTGGTGGGAAGAGGACAGTAGTGAGTTGGGTGATGATGTTGTTGATGCTATGTCATGTGATGACTTCTCGACCAGCGTCTGAGCTGATTTTGCACTACACTTGAGGTGAAGCAGTTGGCGCGAGAGTTTCTGGACCTCCGCCAGACTACTAAGACTGTGGCAGAGATCACTGCCAAGTTCCAGGAGAGGGTTTTGATGGTACCACAATATGTAGTAGATGACGAAATGAAGAAGGTGAGATATGATGATGTGTTGCGGGATGGCATCAGGAAGTTTGTGAGTATTTCAGGGTGCGAGACCCTGAATTTTATGGTTTCTAGAACTTGAGAACGGGAGATTGATTTGGAGCACCTCGGGAAGAGGGGATCAGATCAGGTACAGGTAGTGGAGGGTCCTGGTAAGAGACCCAAGACTTCAGATCAGCAATTGAGGGGCCGGCAGGGTCGGGGTCAGTGCAACATGTGCGAGAAACTGCACGATGGAGATTGTCGTTCCAGGGGTATGGGTTGCTACAAGTGTTGTAGGATCGATCATGTCAGCAGGGATTGTCCTCGAGGGGGGGGGGCAAGCCCGTTATGTTTTCTCCGCGACCAAGTGGGCCACAAGAGGGTCGTCTGTCCAAGGAGAAGAGGAGCATCAGTGAGTGCACCTGCTCCGACTATTTTGCGAATCTCTAATAGTCGTGAGAGTAGGGCAGGGGCCCCAGCTGAGAGGAGCCGGTCATCGCAACGTCAGACGGGGGAGGTCTGTGCTCCGACAGGCGATTTTGCAAGTATGTTATCTTTTGTGTTCTTTTCGGTTGTTATCAGTAGTCATGTTGCTTGGAATTTTATATTCGTTTGGTTAAGCGTTATCTTTGGTTTAATTATGTTATTGTTGGGATATATCTTCGGGAATTGTTTTATGACATTTACATGCCATGAATCATTAGTGGTTTAGTAAAGGGTTGTTTCCCTTATAGCGGGTTTGGAGTGTTTGGTGTTATCTTGGTTTGTAGTCAATATCGGTTCGGGGGCATTGTGAGGAAGGTTTATGGTCAGAATTCAGCGGGTTAGTTATCCAGTATCGCCAGGATTCGGTAGTTTTTGCATTGGTGCCCGGACTGGCTTTTGAGGGTGCCGAGGGAAGTGGTATGTTGCTGCGGTTTAGATTGGAGCATTCGTCCTTGGGACTTCAAGATTTGAGTGTGATATCATTTTAAGCATCTGGGTTATAAGTAATTTTGGGATTCGGGAAGTGTTCAGCTGGTCTTTACGGGTTGTTTGGTCTTTGGAAGTGACAGAGGAGATTTATATTCGTTTGGGTGCGGTCAGTCAGAATCCGACAATTCTTTGGTAACGGAAGTGAGATAAGATCCGTCGGTTCAAGGCAAGGGATTATAGTTTTAGTTGCCAGCGTAAGAGATTGGGAAGTTGGTATAACATCGTGGGAGTTGTTCTGGATTATTAGAGAGGTTGAGATTTCAAGGGTATTCGTCAGGGTTTCAGGAATCAGGTGATCAATGAATTTGGCTAGCAATGGAACGATAGTATTTTTCAACACAGGGTTTGGGCGGTTCACGCAAGTTGAGAAAGATGGATCGGAAATCCATTAGGATTAAAAGGTGGGAAACCTTCGTCGAGACCAAGTGGGGGAGAATTAAGTGGCTGTTCAGATTGAGGTTGTGTTGGTAAGGGTTTAGGAAACTCCCGAGAGCAGGTCGGCATCATCATTGTTATTCATGTTAGGCTGTGGGATTCGAATGTGTGACCCGAACTCCTGATTGATTGCAGGATTCGGCTCAGGAAGCGTAGTATTGTGTCGGTTAGAGTATGGTAAGACCATGAGTGGTAACCATGGTTGGTTGGAGGTGTTGTAAGACTGCGATGGGATCATAGCAATCACCAGTTTGAGGTAGACTATTTTTTAGAAATGGTCAAGTGTGATGGGGAATCAGTTCGTGCCTTAGGCACGACGGTCAGGGTTGTTGAGGAGTGTTCTCTGTTTTGGGTTGAGGACCGTTGGGGTCCGGTTCGGAGTCGGGCCTGTATAGATTTAGATGAGTAGGACCCATGGGCGAGGCGCGTGTGATGATGATAGATCAGCCGGGTCCTAGTAGAGGTCGTTGGGTCAAGGTATTAGATCTTAAGTTGCAGGATCATGTGGGGAATCAGTGTGCGGCACAGAGGGGATTTTAGGCTGGGTAGCCTTGCTGTCTGGACTCTTGGGAACCTGGTGGTTGGACCAGGTACGAGACTGGTACTCTCAGAAATGGCTTGGGGGTAATTATTTTTGGTCAGGTGAGGGTTCATCGGGAATCGGAAGGTAGTGGTGTGAAATGCAAGTGCAGATTTGTGAATCTCGGGTTGTGAGTGGGGTATTGAATTGATTTTGGGTATGATATCGAGTCGTATATTACACGGGTTTTGTGCAGGATTTCGTTTCAGTGGAATAAGGATTGGGGTATCTAAATGCCAAGGGCATCAATCACAGGGCTCATGTAACCCTCATGTAATGACCCAAAAATCAAGGGAAAAAATTTCATATTTATTATAGTCAAACACACGTATAATTTAATCCAAACATTCCAAAAACGTTGCTAATTATAACATTTATCAAAGTTCATCCCAAAATCACATATTGCGGACTCCCTCCAGGGTCTTACTCCAGGATGTCGTGGACTCCCCCAGGCTCTTACACCTATATGTCATGGGCTCCCCCATGGTCTTAACTATTTGCCATGGGCTCGCCGATGGTCTTTACCTGGAATGTCATGGGCTCCCCCACATACAAGTGCCACGGGCTCCCCCCGAGGTCTTCCATGCAAGCAACACAGAGTCAACTAGCATACCACATATCACAGAAATAACTAGCATACCACATAACACATAATAGCTAGTATACCACCTAACACATAATGGCTAGCATACCACATAACACATAATGGCTAGCATAACACATAATGGCTAGCGTACCACATAACACATAATGGCTAGCAAACCATATAACACATAATGGGCCGACCTTGGTGCCTTCGACCCATTGGTATGGTGAGGAGACTCACCTCACACTGCTGAAGTCCTGTGGATAAAACTCTAGCTGCTCGATGACAGATTCCCGAACTATCAACATCAAAACAACACCCAGTTAACCATTTGGGTTTCAATGCGTAACCATAAATCCACACTTGCGATAAAAGGACCATTTTACCCCTAACCCAGCTTGATCTAAAACCAAGGCACAAACTCACACTCTGAAGGCCCAAAATCCAAATAATCAACCAAGGCCCAACATATGGCCCAATTTTCCAAATTGGGCTCAAACCCCTCACATGGGCCTTACCTAAAGACCATACAATTTTCTAGTCCGTATACTTGTTATTAGATGGCCCATCAAGTATCCAAACATTGAAGCCCAACAAAAAAGCCCAACTCAAAACCCAACACAATTAGGGTTTTCACATACAATGACAATTAGGGTTTATTAAAAACACTTAGCCCATTAAGGACTTAGTCCCTTAAGTCCATCATTCTACTAGGTCAATCATACGATGTGGTCGGGCGTAATTCATAATTCAATCCCAATGGTCCAAAATGCGGGTCCCGACAACTACAAAACTAACATATCCAAAATTAGGGTTTTCTAAACCCTAATTAGGGTTTCCATTGTGACTTGGTCGTCAAAAGGGGCACTACTAGTGTTGTGTACTTTTCATTGGAGCACACCTTTCGCTAGGAAGGGATCAGTTACGAGTCAACCCAATCGCGTGCCAATTAGTCTAATGGTTAAATTTTTAGTTTAATTAATGTTAAATAAGTCGGGCACCACCCACTACCACCTCGGGTAGTGGTGGTCAACAGCGGCTCACAGCGGCAGCCACCACCTCGTGGTGGTGGTGGTTATGATTCTAGACCAAAGCACATCAATAGCATCCCAAATGACAGCCCAATCACACACAAGTGCACAAAGCAACCGAAGGTGGCGGCTGGTGGCGGCAGAAAGGCGGCATGAGGTGGCAGCCACCACCTCACGGTGGTGCTAGTGGGTTTCCTCGATTTTCCGGCCAACAACAACACACACACACACGCCTGAAACACAGCACCACTGGAATACGCACCAAATCAACAACCTTGTGGTGGCAGACGGTGGTTGGAGATGACAGCCACCACCTCACGGTGGTGGTGGCGGGTTTTCTTGATTCCCTGCCAAATAATGCACATACTACACCATTAAATCCGAAAGCAGCCGTTACATGCGAACACATACGCACTCAGCCACCTACAAAGCGGCAGAACATCGCCGGAATGCAACAGATGTGGCGACCAACGGGCGGCGGTGGCCAAAACGGCGATAACGACCCAATACAACCAAAAAGGAACGAAAGATATGAGAGAATAGATGCGGTTAGCCTTACCGAGAGCTTTCCGATAGCACACGACCTGTGTTTCGCCAGTTACAGCTTGATCTTTGTTCTTGGTGGGGTTTCTCTGGCCGTTCACGACGTCACTGGCGGCAGCAGGGGATGTGACGGTGGCGTTCGACGACAAAGTAGCAGAGGGTAGGGCGGAAGTCGGACTCGACGTGGCAGCAGCGGCTGAGAAGGATCTGAAGGTGGTGGCGGCTGAAGAAGTGTGGCTAGGGTTAGGGTTAACATGGATGAGTAGGGTGACGGGTTTTAACCCGTCTCAATTGAACTTCTTATCGTTTTGACACTTCCGGCCCCTCCCCCCTTAATTCTTTTCAATCCAGGTCCATATTTTACTCTTTGGCCCCTGCTTCCAAAAATCTATTCAATTTAAATCCGATAATTACCAAACAGCCCTCAGCCTTCAGAATTATTTACAAAATAAACCCTGGAATTACACTTTTAACCCCCAAAAGTACAAATTATATCATTTAACTCCCCGAAACCAACACCCTGCTAAATTATTATGAATTTTAGGGCTACTATAAAATAATATAAAATATAAATTTACATCTTGGGGTTCAGGGTTTATTATTTAATTACTTAATTTCAAACAGAATGTTACAACTCTCCCCCACTTAAATTAGATTTCGTCCTCGAAATCATTCCTTACCACTCCTGACACGTCAAACAATTTGAGCAACACGGCCACAACCACAAGCATACCCCCAACCTTTCCAAGGCAACAAAAACCAACCCTCGCAGGGTTCTAAAACCCAAAGATGAACGAATTCCTTGCAACTTGATCACATTTCCTCAATCTGAAATCTGAAGTCTTGAGATGGTCTATCTCCCTGACAGACCGCCCACACAAAATCATTGCCGAATTCATTGCACTTATCTCCCAACTAGCTACTCAACTTCTGATAACTTGAGGTTCTCACTAGAAAACAGAGTCACAGACCAAATTTCCCTTCAGTACACTTATACATGTCCAAAAGCTCAGATAATCCTTCAGGTACGAGACTTATCCCTACAACGGTTAAGACTCAGACAAGAGCTGCACAATAGGGTCAAATCAAGTATTCCGAGATTATTTAATCCTGATGTAAGAGGCTTGACACCTCCTAGCCCATAAGATGCTCCCATAAGGATCCCAACTCACTACCATTACTTGGAATATCATACCACATCCTAGCTATTTTCCTTAGCAACTGAGGCCTCCCTAGATCGAACTTGTCTGCCCACATCCGGAATGCTGGATTCCTGCCCGGTTGCTGAGCCAACGAGCAATCTTGCAATCGCCCCACACGACCTCCGAAGGCAACTTCGACTAGCAATAACTGCCCTAGCTATATCGCCACTCATGGCTCCATCAATCCTTCTGGTCTATCCGATCATATTAGCCTGACAACTTGTCACCACCGAATCCAATTCGAAAAGTGAATGCTACCAGAATAACTGTAGTCTTACATCATACCTGGTCTCCAACGACCTACCGTTTCCTGATTCCAATCATGTTGTGGTCTACCCACAATCTTGCGAACTGGCCCACCCTGGCCCAATCATCTGAAAGAATCCGTGAATGCTACGGGTCATCCCGCAGTCTCACAACACTTCCTACACTTCATACACTATCTGACTACTAGTAAATGCTATGGCTCCCTCATAGTCTTAATACACTTTCACCCCAACTGACTACTGGTGAATGCTACGGCTCCCCCGTAGTCTTACAACACTTTCACCCCAACTAACTATTAGTGAATGCTACGGATCCCCCGTAGTCTTACAACACTTTCACCCCAACTGACTACTAGTGAATGTTACGGCTCCCCCATAGTCTTACAACACTTTCACTAAAACTGACTACTAGTGAATGCTACAGCTCCCCCATAGTCTTACAACACTTTCACGTCACCACAATCGCAGCCCTATGACTTACCCCCCCCCCCCCCCCAAATCTATCAATTCAAATACACTCAGAGTCGAGCACACACTCGACCGAACACCCCAGGCTGAACTCGAGTTATGCCTGGGACCCCAACCTGGTTCCCCAAAGCCTGTTATCAATCACTAAGAGAACGCGATCTCAATATTGGTAAGTTTCCCGGACTTCCAACTCACACAATCCTTAATCCTAACAGTCGCTTGGGCCGTATTTCTTCCCGACGAGGATGCGAAACTTATCCTAGTTTCAAAACCGCTCCTGCTTCTGAATCCCGGGATGATTCTCCCTCACTTTGAATCGACTAAATTCTCAAAGCACACGAAAATTGAAGGATTCCCAATCCTTCTTACCTTACAACGATCGATCCGATGACAACTAGCGCTTACCAATTAGTGCTCCATCACTAGCTGATCCCCCAAAGACCATACAACTTCTAAAGACCAGATGAACACTTCCCGAATCCCAAAAACATCAATGACTCCAGCTTCTTACAAATAATATCACACTTAGATCTCAAAGTCCAAAGGACGGATGCTCCAACAACAACTCTCTCTTCCCTCGGCAACCCCGAAAGCCCTTCCAAGCATAAATACTAGGGCTACTGAATCCTAGTCATAATTCCCTCGTACGAGCCCTTGAACCAACTCCGACTACACCCAAGATGACATTCAAACACTGGGAATCTGCTATGTATAAGGAGACGACCTCGTACTGCTCCACCAAAGATTCATGGTATGCAAATGGCATATAGCTCTTCTTGAATATATAACTCAATCCCCCAAGCAGAGATAACAACCCAATGATACGCTTACTCACACTGATGCAAGATAACAACAACAAGATACAGGTAAAGGTGAAAAGAAGGTGAAAAGGTACATACCCCGCAACCTCGCCTACCGAAGTTTCGATCTCCCCTGTCTGATACTTCGAAGTGTGGCCCCTATCTGTTGGGGCTCCTGCCCTACTCTCTCGTCCGTCGGTGATCCTCAAAATAGTCGGAGCAGACACACTCTGCTCCTCCCCTGATCATCAGACATTCGACCTTCTTGTAGCCCACCTGATCACAGCGAAAACATAAAGGGCTTGCCCCTGTGGGAAATCCCTGTTGACGTGACCAACATTGCCACACTTGTAGCAGTCCAGACCCCTGGAACGAAAAACTCCATCGTGCAATTTCCCGCACGTATTGTATTGGCTTCGGCTCTGCCGTCCCTTCAACCGGTGGTCTGAAATATTGGGTCTCTTCCCCGGACCCTCCACTGTATGCACCTAGTATGACCTTCTCTTCCCAAGGTGCTCCAAATCGATCTCCCACCCTCGGGATCTGGGAGTCATATCATTCAGGGCATGGCACCCTGACACGCTCACCAGCCCAATCGTCAATGGTTGACTGCAATAGTTGGAGCAACCTATGCCCTACCCCGGTCCACAAACTCCTCCCAATACATAGTCTCCAATCCCGAAAGGTCAATAGATCGCACAATCAATCCCCAACCACTCGTTGCCGCCCGATACAAGAGATCCAAGGCGAACTGAACCTTAGCTCCTATGGGATAGCGATTAGTGCGGAGAACACTTCCCATCTCCTCAATCCAACGCGAACTCAAAACCTTGGCAGTCCTTCCACTAACTGGCTCACCACCGGAGCTGGGACCCAACCCTGGTCTGTCCCCATGCGTGCTCATCCCCAACCTGCAAAACAACTATTTCCACGATCAGGGCATACCCAAGAATCCTTTTTCCCCATGCTTCTTAGATTCTCCAAGACTTTCCATGATTCGAGTATGGATCCTGTGCTTTCATTAGTACGGGCCCAATACTACCTTCCATACCTATCCATACTTTCCTACGGAATCATCCCGTATCCTCTAAGCCACCCACTCCACTGATGTACTAGATATGTGCTAAACAGCAACACGATACCCACCGAAGCACCTCTTATGCTTCCCCTAGGTTCCTAACCTTACCGAACCGCCCCACTAACTCACTGGAGCATATCCTAGGCTTTCCTAGGTTCGTAACCTCACCCTGCCATCAGCTGCTAAAGAACTCCTCATGATGTCAACCATCCACCTCCTAAATATCGTCATATTCACTTAGTGGCTGACTCCTATTATTCAAGAGTTCCACAATGCATAAAGCAAGCAACATTCGTGCAGTGACATTCCGATCCATAGAACTATCATAGAACATTCACCCTATACACCACAACTCATGTTATCCAACTCTACCCTCACTGTCGGCTGCCTTATGCTTGCAAATTATACACAGAACAGGATCTAATAGACTGTCGAATAATAGACTCTACCCTCGAACCACAACCAGAACAAGAATAGGAAATAAGGCCAAATCAATCATTCTTGGGCTATAAGATCCTAACCATATAAAATTTTTAAAGCATACACTTAGAAGTTACTAATACCAATAGCCATTCCCATTCCAGCATAGCATCCAGTATCCCAAGGCTACAAGCATCACATATCAGGCCAATCTATCGCTGACTAATCAACACTAGCATGCAAGTTAACCAGCTCATACAACACACATACAAAGGCATCTCACCTAGCCCTAACTAGCGTGCTATTCACAATTCATAAATCAAGTCATAACAGATAACATGTATGGGTGTTCTGGGGAAAACTTACTTGAGCTCGGCTGATTGCATGCATCATACCCTTCTCTTAGCTCAGAAAATTATTTTCTTGAAAACATTTTTCTTTTGAAAACTTTATCACTCCTCGGTTTGAGTTCAGACACCTGAGACTATGTCCGAATCCCTCAAACCAAGGCTGTAATACCAACTAGTAACGACCCAAAAATCAAGGGTAAAAATTACATATTTATTATAGTCAAACACAAATATTATTTAATCAAAACATTCCAAAAACGTTTCTAATTAAAACATTTATCAGAGTTCATCCCAAAATCACATATTGCGGAAAACACGGGTGTGTGCGCTGCGATTAAGTCGGGCCATTCCTTTCCAAACTGATGATACTTGAAACCATAAACAAAACTGTAAGCACGAAGCTTAGTGAGTTCCCTAGAGCATACCCCACATAATCCATATAATCGCATAAACCATATCAATCACATAAGCCATGCATATAAACATATAAGGATGTCGTGGACTCCCTCCCGGGTCTTACTCCAGGATGATGTGGGCTCCCCCAGGGTCTTACACCTATATGTCATGGGCTCCCCCCATGGTCTTAACTATTTGACATGGGCTCCCCCATGGTCTTTACCTGGAATGCCATGGGCTCCCCCACATGGTCTGATCTCCAAGTGTCACGGGCTCGCCCTGGGGTCTTCTATGCAAGCAACACTGAGTCAACTAGCATACCATATACCACAGAAATAACTAGCATACAACATAGCACATAATAGCTAGTATACCACCTAACACATAATAGCTAGCATACCACATAACACATAATGGCTAGCATACCACATAACACATAATGGGTCGACCTTGGTGCCTTCGACCCATTGGTATGGTGAGAAGACCCACCTCACACTGCTGAAGTCCTGAGGATAAAACTATAGCTTCTGGATGATAGATTCCCGAACTGTCAACATCAAAACAACACCCAATTAACCATTTGGGTTTCAATACGTAACCATAAATCCACACTTGGGGTAAAGGTACCATTTTACCCCTAACCTAGCTTGGTCTAAAACCAAGGCCCAAACTTACACTCTGAAGGCCCAAAAGCCAAATAATCAACCAAGGCCCAACTTATGGCCCAATTTTCCAAATCGGGCCCAAACCCCTCACATGGGCCTTACCCTAAAGCCCATCCAATTTCCTAGTCCATATACTTCTTATTAGATGGCCCATCAAGAATCCAAACATCTAAGCCCAACTCAACACCCAACACACTTAGGGTTTTCACATAAGATGACAATTAGGGTTAATTAAAAACACTTAACCCATTAAGGACTTAGTCCATTAAGTCCATCATTCTACTAGGTCAATCATACGATGTGGTCGGGCGTAATTCATAATTCAATCCCAATGGTCCAAAATGCGGGTCCCGACATTTCCAAAACTAACATATCAAAAATTAGGGTTTTCTAAACCCTAATTAGGGTTTCCAACCTATTCTCATGCCAATTAGTCCAATGGTTAAATTTTTAGGTTAATTAATGTTAAATAAGTCGGGTACCACCCACTACCACCTCGGGTAGTGGTGGTCAACGGCGGCTCACAGCGGCAACCACCACGTCGTCGTGGTGGTGGTTATGATTCTAAACCAAAGCACATCAATAGCATCCCAAATAACAGCCCAATCACACACAAGTGCACACAGCCACCCAAGGTGGCGGCTGGTGGTGGCAGAAAGGCGGCATGAGGTGGCAGCCACCACCTCATGGTGGTGGTAGTAGGTTTCCTCGGTTTTTTGGCAACCAACAACACACACACACACGCCTAAAACACAGCACCACTGGAATACGCACCCAATCAACAACCTTGTTGCGGCACACGGTGGTTGGAGATGACAGCCACCACCTCACGGTGGTTGGAGATGACAGCCACCACCTCACGGTGGTGGTGGCGGGTTTTCTTGATTCCCTGCCAAATAATGCACATACTACACCATTAATTTCGAAATCAACCCTTACATGCGAACATATACGCACTCAGCCACCTACAAGGCGACAGAACGTCGCCGGAATGCAATAGAATGGCGACCAACGGACGACGGTGGCCAAAACGGCGATTACGACCCAATACAACCAAAAAGGGACGAAAGAGATGAGAGAATAGATGAGGTTAGCCTTACCGAGAGCTTTCCGATCGCACACGACCTGTGTTTCGCTGATCACAGCTTCATCTTCCTTCTTGGTGGGGTTTCTATAGCCGTTCATGACGTCACTGGTAGCAGCAGGGGATGTGACTGTAGCGTTCGACGACAAGGTAGCAGAGGGTAGGGCGGAAGTCGGACTCGACGTGGCAGCGGCGGCTGAGAAGGATCCGAAGGTGGTGGCGGCTGAAGAAGTGTGGCTAGGGTTTGGGTTAACATGGATGAGTAGGGTGACAGTTTTAACCTGTCTCAATTGAACTTCTTATCGTTTTGACACTTCCGGCCCCTCCCCCCTTAATTGTTTTCAATCCAAGTCCATATTTTACTCTTTAGCTCCTGCTTCCAAAAATCTATTCAATTTAAATCTGATAATTACGGAACAGCCCTCAGCCTTCAGAATTCTTTACAAAATAAATCCTGGAATTATACTTTTAACCCCCAAAAGTCCAAATTATATCATTTAACTCCCCGGAACCAACACCCTGCTAAATTATTATGATTTTTAGGGCTACTATAAATTAAGAGAAAATATAAATTTACATTTTGGGGTTTAGGGTTTATTATTTAATTACTTAATTTCAAACGGAATGTTACAGCTCAAGGGTAACGAATGGGTTTAGTTTTGATAGCAATCGAGCCGTTGTGTTGTGTCTTGGGTTGGTTCTATTTGCGAAAGGGCCTCAATATGCTTGGAATCAAAAGAAGGTAGGTCGTTGGAGACCGGGTATGTTATGAGACTGCAGTTGGTCTCGTATCATTCTTTTAGCAGTGGATTTGGTGACAATATGGATCGGGTAATTTTGATCAGCTGAGGCTTTCATTCTGAAGTCGCGTGGGGCGACTGTACAGGTGTCTTTTGACTCAGTCTCCGGGCAGGAATCCTGTGTTTCAGATAGTTGGCAGAAAAGTTGGGACCAAGGTGGTCTCAATCACTTTTGGAAATCATCTAGGGGGCATCCTGATGTTTCGGGCAATATTAGTGATTTGGGTTTCGTGTGTGAAGGGTAACTTGTTGTCCGGGAAATGATAAGTCACTTGCAGTGGATTAAATAATCTCAAAGTGGTTGATTTGACTCTGTTGTGTAGCTCTTGTCTGAGTCTAACCGTTGCATGGATGAATCTTCTACTCGAAGGATTATATGAGCCTTCTGTCGAGTATTTTTGGGGTTCATCGAGTTCATTCAGGATCATCAGTTTGGTAAGCAATATAGTAGGGAATGATTTACAAGATGAAATTTAATTTAAGTGGGGGAGAGTTATAACACCCGAAATCTATAAGACTAATTGTGGAAATAAATCCCCTTTCCTAGGGACCAACACGGAGAGTTGATAGTGGGAAACTCGACGTGTTGGAGGCTTTTGGGATGCGCGTTCTTAAGGACCAACTCGACGAGTTGGTGAAGGGAACTCGGCAAGTTGGGCGCTGATTGAGAAACCTTAATTTTTAGGGTGTTGTACCCTATTTAAAGGCCTTAAGTTCTTTGGTTGGCCTCCTTACAAACCTCCTCTGTCCAGAAACCCTAAAAGTTTTTATCATCTTCTTTTGGGAGTGTGTGTGAGCTTGTGGAGGGTCTTGAGTGTTGATCTTTTGTGCTCTTTTGGTGAAGCTTTGAGGTTGAAGGTTCATAGCTTGTAGGGAAGATTTAGATCCAATATCTCCCCACTCATTGCAGTCTTTTGGAGGTATCAAGTTTAAACCTTGCTTTGTTATTGTTTAGATCTCTTTGTTTTGGGGTTTTATCTTGGTTTTGGGCTCATGGTTGGGTTGTTCAAGAAGTTCAGTGTTCCAGAGGTTATCATGTTAGATTTGGCCCTTGTATGGCCTCATTTGGCTTAAATTTGCAAGATTTACTAGGATCTAGGTCCCGTTCATGGAATAAGTCCCTTGTTAATCCATTCTCGAGCCTTACGACTTCTTTTTAGCATGCATAGACGTAAAGTTGGAAGCTTTGCGAGATTTTCCAGCCTTCGGATGCCAAATCTGCATTTTGAGGTTATGTCCTTGAAGATTAAGGGCTTAATGGGTCGAGCCTCACTCAAATGAGTCTAGGGTTCGGGTTTGACTCATTTTGATGGTTCCTAAGGGTAAAGTTGGAAACTTTACCTTCTAGACATCATTTTGAAGAAGATCTGAGAGTTCGAATTCTTAGATTCGATGAAAATAGCTTAACGCATTAAGCTTTTGGATTTTGGGCTAACTCGACGAGTTCATAAGGTTTTCCCAAGCTTTGCAGTTAATGAAGAAACACGGCAAGTTGAAGGACAACTCGTCGAGTTGGGTCAACTTGGGCCGTCGACTTGGAGTTTTGACTTATATCTTTGGACAAGTTTGTACCAAGGGGTACTTGAGGTAATCTGAATTATAATTAAGGGAATTATGGGCTTAGGATAAGGCCCATATGACGTTGGGTCCAATTTGGAAAACTGGGCCATTAGTGGGCCTTTATGGATTTAGTAGTTTCTGGTACTTTGGGCTTGAGCTATTAATGGGTTGTCGGGATACAAAGTTTTTGGACTAGAAAGAATGGTTGGGCCTTAAGGTAGGGCGATGTATGGGGTTGGGCCCAATTTGGAAGATTGGGCCAATGGTTGATTTGTGGGCCTGTGGGCCTTTCAGATTGTAGTTGGGTCATAAATTTAGACAAGGCTAGGTTAGAGGTAAAACGGTCCTTTTACCCCAGGTATGGAGTTGTGGTTATGGATTGGAACTCAATTGTTAATTGAGTGTTGTTTTGTTATTAATAGTTCGGGGATCAGTCAGCCTGCAGTCAGGAGTTTTCTGTAAGATTCAGCAGTGTGAGGAGAATATTCTCACGATATCCATGGTTCTAAGGCACCATAGCCGACCCATTATGTGTTATGTGGTATGCTATTTGTCTCTATGATACTTGCATGGAAGACCCCGGAGGGGAGCCCGTGGCAATTAGATGTCAGACCATGGGGGGAGCCCATGACATAATATATAAAGACCATGGGGGAGCACATGGCATCTATATGTATGATAATTTGTGTTTGTATGTTGTATGGTATTTTGGGGAACTCACTAAGCTTTGTGCTTATGGTTGTCAGTTTATGTTTCAGGTACTCCGGTTTTCAAATGGAAGGGCTCGGGATGATTGAAGAGCACACACCACATGTTTCTGTTTTCTGTGAATTACTCTGATTTGTCGATGTTTTTCTAAAACATAATTACTTTGGTTTCATGGGAAAGACATGTATAAGCGATTTATTAATCTAAACACAAAAATTTTTACGTCTGATTTTCGGTTCGTTACACAACCAATCACTTTCGAAGTTGGAGAACAAGTGTTGCTTAAAGTCTCTCCATAGAAGGGACTTAGCAAATTCGTAAAGCGAGGAAAGTTAACTCCAATGTTCATTGGACGTTCAAGGTTCTTCCGAGGATTGGGAATCAAGCTTAAAAGTTAGAGTTTCCAGAGGAACTGGAAGGTATTCATAACACCTTTCATGTTTGTTATTTGAGGAAGTTTACGGGTAAACTTCCCGTGTGATTCCAATTTTGGAAATGAGAATCGATGAAAACAAGATGTTGATTGAAGAGACCGAAGAGATTGTTGACTGAAATATGAAGAAGTTACGACGTAAGATGGTCGAGTTGGTGCTTGTGCAATGGAAACATACGTCAGGGTCGAACTTCACCTGGGAGACAGATACCAAAATGAGGGGTTGCTATGCATGATTCCGAGACGGAATTATCCTAAAGGGGAGATAATTGTAACCCCCGCGTTTCTCGCTAGGCATTAGTAGAATATGTAACCAACATTGGTCAACAATTGTAATCTTTATTTGATTAAATGAAAGAAATTTGTTTGAATATAGGTGATTTATGTGTATATATAAGTTTATAAAATAACTTAACAATTATAGCTGAAATAGACGTCAAAAATAAAAGATTATTTAGGACAAATAATCTAAACAAAAGTTGTAGTAGTCGTGGTGATGGTTCCCTACATATAAAGAACGCCCAAATATGACTTCGTATGAAGAAGTTATGATCATTTGAAGTTTCGCGGTCAATCCGATACGACAGAGTGTGTCGTAAAAAGTAAATTTTGGATAAGTTGCTTATTAGCCTAAGAAATCTAAACGAAATTCGTAGTAATCGTAAAACCGAGAACGTACATATAAAGAATGCCTAAATCTGACTTCATATGAAAATGTTATGATTTTTTGAAGTTTTAGTGCAGTTGTGTTAACACATAAATCGAAATTTTGATCAGTTGATTTTTAGCCAAAACAGCCTAAACGAGAGTCGAAGATCTAATAAATAGGAGTCCATCAATATAAAGACAGTCGAGAACGAATGTCATATGAAAGAGTTATGATTTTTAAACGGTCTTTAACAGTCTAAGCTAGTTAAAAATAAACTTTAAAAATAAAGTAAGAATTAGAAGACATAGTCTAAATGAAAGTTGTGGATCTCATCGATATCTATGCGTGGATATAAAGAACGTCAAAAACAAAGTTCGTACGAAGAAGATATGAATTTTTGAAAATCTGAAAATCGCACGCGCACGTGATAGGCGTGGCGCGCGCTTCCAGAAGTCAGCCACGTCGAAGCAATCTATACATGTCACATGTCACGAGGAGAGAGGCTGACCTGGTAAGGGCATGGTGCACACTTGCAAAATTTCGCCTATCAATTCAGCTGCAGCCCCATTCGATCCCTCACATCTTTTAAAAGATCTCTCTCGAATTTTTATCCATTTGGCCCCAAAATTTCTTTAGATATAAGTTTTTACCGAAGCTCTGAGGTCCTTGAGAGCCCGACAATTTGAACCTTTCGAGTCAAAGTTCTGTCAGTGCAATTTCTGGACTTTTGTCAGGAAAATCTATGTAAGTTAAGCTACACTTATATTGTTTTTAGTGTAACTTATGTTTACATTCATACTCGTTGTTATGAATCTGTAAATAAGATTTATCAGTGATTCCAAGTCATTATATTGATTGATCTACTTATGGGGGTGATGTCTAGGCTAGATTTAGTGAGGTTTTTAAACTGGGATTTCCAAACAGTATACTATGTATACCAAACGGAACCTACCTCTGATATGATCTTACATGGTTGCTCCTTACTTGATAGATCTTGATGTAGACATTAAGATTGTTGAGGAGTCTACACTATTATTAGTCATGAGGAATATTATACTAAGACTTAGTGATAATTAAACCTAGGTCACATCAAAGGAAAAGCTAAGTGTTGTCCAAATTTCCAGTCATCCACTTTAACAAGTAAGTGCATAATAAATTTCAACTTACACATAGATATAAAGTATCTAGATGATTAAATTCTATGACTGCCTGTTATCTATGTTAGATAAGATAATGTGATTCTAATTGATTTAATCATATATTTACTTTCATATATATAATATTTGGTAGTGATGGGTGATGAAAGATGAAATGATGATGAGAGGCCTTAACTATTGATGAACTAGTCGTCTAGCAGAGTATAGATGACGACCACAGACTATTCTAGACAGTCCAGTAGAAACGTTGGCAGGCTCGCAACCTGTAGGTGTTAATAAACTATATGTTCATTTGATGTACTCTATCCCCCCATGGTTGCCTTATTGACTTATATTGTTAAAGGAATTCCCCAAACAGTATTGTCTACCTGTTGCTGATGATGATCCTTAGGATAGTTCCCTTGAGATCAATATTTCATAATTAGTATGAGAGAATAACAAGAATGGGTAATCGAGTGAATCATTTGATGTGAAATATATAACTAAAGAACTTAATTATCATGGTTGAAAATGCTATGTGCTCACCGGGTTCCCACGTCTGACCCACTCAGTTTCTATGTATCACATGTAGTTGTACGAAGGCACAAGGATGATGAGTAATTTGAGGAGTTTGTAGGCCATTAGTATAAAAAAATGTTATAAGGCTTGTAACGAAATGTTTATGCTTATGTTGTCTGTATCGAATGATGACATCCCAAGGTTTAATATATATAAATGAAAAATGTTTCTTCGGAAATACATTATGTTTTGGGAACAAATTATACAATAGAAGTATACTCTGAATTAAATAAGCATAAATAAAATGTTTTAAATTGGCCGTGAAAATGGGGATGTCACAATCCTTAACCCACTCACTATCGTGCATCTCTAAAAGTTCACATATCAGGCATATAAAGACATCTCTCTTAACGAGCATTCTATCATGCAACCCTAAGAAGATCCTTATTCTAACTTCTAGCATGCATATCGTACTCTAACACATATAACACTAGGTGAATGCTCGCGCGTTGCGCAGAAACACTTCTATAGTTGAAATATTTACAAATATATGTTTTTTTATAAATATAGCAATAACGATGTTGTTAAATTTGATATAATAATTTGTATACTAAATTGATATAATGAATTGATTATTTTGAATTATATGATAATATATACATCTATTATAACTGCATAATCCCAACCATTTGAATGACTTCTACCCGCGAGTTACTCATGAATAAATTAAATATAATATATGGTTTAATGTTATTTATAGTTGTTGTTATTGTTAATTAACTTTTTAAAATTTATTTGTTTAACGTTTTAATTTCTATCATTATAATTATTTAAAACATCAAACATTGTTTTTGATTTTAAAGGTAACAATATAATCATTTATATAGAGTTATATTTAACTATTGTTATCGTAACTTATTTTAAGCTACTTATTTGAAAACTTTTAACGATTATACAAATATCTTAAGGAAATATTTTAGTTGAATTAAGATTATAATTTAGTTTTTGTATTTAGCACTACAATTTATCATTTTTAACTATTCACAAAATATTCATTGGGTTTTTTAAATGGAATTGAAATTTATATTTAAGTTGACACTGTAATGTTATATTTAAATTAACAATTTAAGTATTTTGTCCAAACTGTTCAAAAGTTGTAGCTTTAAATTGATAATGGTTTACATACAACAACATCTTAATCTAATAAATTAAGTATAATCTGTTAAAAATTAAAGACATAACTTTATAAGTAGAAGTAAAGATGTTATTTTAATATTAAAATTTAGTTTATTTATGATTACACTTTAGGTTTGATATTTATTTAACCTTATTAACCAACTTATAATCATTATTAGAAAGACACTACGATTTATCACTTTTAACTATTTACAAAATATTATTTGGGTTATTTAAATTAAACTAAATTTTATATTTAAGTAGATCCTGTAATGATATATTTAAATTTATAATTTAAGTATTTTATACAAATTGTTCAAAAGTTGTAGCTTTAAAATGATAATGGTTTACACCCAACAATATATTAAAACTAATAAATGAAGTATAACATGTTAAAAGTTAAAAAACATAACTTTATAAGTACAAATAAAGATATTCTTTTAATATTGAAATTTAGTTTGTATATGATTACACTTTATGTTTGATATTTATTTAATTTTATTTACCAACTTATAACCATTATTAGGAAGGAATTGAAAAGTCATAGGAGTTTCAAATGAATGCGGTGAAAAAAAAAATGCATGGGAGTTTCAAATTAATATGTTAAACTAAAATTTATATTTAGGTTGACCCTGTAATGTTATATTTAAATTAATAATTTAAGTATTTTATACAAATTGTTCCAAAATTGTATCTTTAAAATGATAATGGTTTATATCCAACAATATATTAAAACTAATAAATTAAGTATAATATGTTAAAAGTTAAAAACATAACTTTATAAGTGGAAGTAAAGATATAAGAATGCTCGTGTGTTGCGCATAAACACCTATATAGTTGAAATCTTTACAAATATATGTTTTTTTAAATATAACAATAAAGTTGTTGTTAAATTTGATATAATAATTCATATACTAAATTGATATAATATAGTCATTATTTTGAATTATATGATAATATATACATTTATTATAACTGCATAATCTCAACTGTTTTAATGACTTGTATCCGCGAGTTACTCATGAATAAAATTAAATATAATATATGATTTAATGTTATTTATAGTTGTTATTGTTAATTAATTTTTTAAAATTTATTTGCTTCAAGGTTTTAATTTCTATCATTATAGTTATTTAAAACAGCACACATGGTTTTTTGATTTTAAAGGTAACAATATAATCATTTATATAGACTTATTTTTAACTATTGTTATTATAAGTTATTTTAAGCTACTTATTTGAAAACTTTTACCGATTATAAAAATATATTTAGGAAATATTTTAGTTAAATTGAAATTATAATTTAGTTTTTGAATTTAGCACTACAATTTATCATTTACAAAATATTCATTGGGTTTTTTAAATGGAACTGAAATTTATATTTAAGTTGACACTGTAATGTTATATTTAAGTTAACAAATTTAAGTATTTTATCCAACCTGTTCAAAAGTTGTAGTTTTAAACTGATAATGGTTTACATACAACAAAATATTAAATATAATAAATTAAGTATAATAAGTTAAAAGTTAAAGACATAACTTTATAAGTAGAAGTAAATATATTATTTTAATATTGAAATTTAGTTTATTTATTATTACACTTTAAGTTTGATATTTATTTAACCTTATTAACCTACTTATAATCATTATTAGAAAGACACTATAATTAATCACTTTTAACTATTTATAAAATATTCTTTGGGTGGTTTAAGTAAAACTAAAATTTATATTTAAGTTAATACAGTAATGTTATATTTAAATTTATAATTTAAGCATTTTATACAAATTGTTCAAAAGTTGTAGCTTTAAAATGATAATTGTTTACATCTAACAATATATTAAAACTAATAAATTAAGTATAATATGTTAAAAGTTAAAAAACATAACTTTATAAGTAGAAGTTAAGATATTCTTTTAATATTGAAATTTAGTTTATATATGATTACACTTTAGGTTTGATATTTATTTAATCTTATTAACCAACTTATAATCATTATTAGAAAGAAATCGAAAAGTCATCGGAGTTTCAAATGAATGTGGTAAAAGGAAAAATGCATGGGAGTTTCAAATGAATGTGGAGAAAAGAAAAATGTTTCCTTTATAAGTATACTAGGCGTAACCTCGCGCGTTGCGCAAGAATGCATTTAAGTGGTTAAAATAATCATGGGTAAAAAATAAAAATATGTTGAAATTTACGTTTTTAGTCATGTTTTGCGCATTAACCGAATTATCAAATAATATAAAAATCCATCAACTCATATTTTGATACTATCTAATATAGTCCATACCTTATAAACTTTGCTTTTACTTTTATACTATCCAATATATATTATAAGTTTTTTTATAACATTAATATAATTGAAATACTCTTTAATATTTGTTTTCTACTTTTCTTATATCCGATAATATATTTTGGATAAAATAAGAAATAAGTTGTTTTGAATGAGCTATTAATAAACAATATTGAACTAATAAACTTTATATTACATTATTTATATTACACCAAAACATCCAAGGTTTCATATATGAACTTTCAAATATTAAACATTGAAATTAAGAATGAAGTCATACAAAATATATCATTATACATAAATGTCATCAAGAGTTTTAAAATAAATCGATTAGTAAATATGATTTATAATTTTAATTACATATTTTGCAAGCCGTACGTTTGACTTTATGTTAGTGCGCCGAGAATCTTCTTCCTTAATTTGTACCTAAAAAATTAAGGTGAATAGGAATATAAAATAGATATTACCAAGATTTAATATAAATAATTAAAAAGGATATGTGGATCACCTACCACCGGTTAAGGACGACATACCTCTCTAGTGGTATCGATTCCTATGTAAAATTAAAGTAGTCATTCTATGTACACCTTCTCTTCTAATTACATGCTCTCTCTCTCTCTCTCTCTCTCTCTCTCTCTCTCTCTCTCTCTCTCTCTCTCTCTCTCTCTCTCTCTCTCTCTCTATATATATATATATATATATATATATATATATATATATATATAATACTCTATATATTTATTATAATAGAGGTCAAAACACTTAACCAAAATTCATTTAAAATCTAATATTTCAAATGTCTTTTAATAATGATTGTAATAATTTCAACATGTGTTACTTAATTGATTGATTAATAAAAATATTAATGTTTTGAAATTCCTAACTCTTAAACTTATATCATTTAATTTGTTAGTTAACTAAAATATTTTTCCTACATATAGATAACATTTTTATGTTTGGTTACTTATATTTGTTTATATATATATATATATATATATATATATATATATATATATATATATATATATATATATATATATATATATATATAGAGAGAGAGAGAGAGAGAAAGAGAGATGGAAAGTATAACATATGTATGAGTTTTAATTAATTATCTTTTTGAAACAGTACAAAACAAAAAAAACATATTTAAAATACTTAATTAAATATTTTCCACATCACCCCTATATAACATATGATCAATATATTAACGATTAAACCACAATATACAAAGACTGTATTACAATAATCCAAAAATGAAGAAAATATAAAAACGAGTTAGTATAACAAACCTACAAATTAAAAGTCTAATATAATAGCATATCTCCAAAAGTGGTCATAAGACCTCAACCCAACACAAAAACCTTTAAGTTTGTTTTCTTTCTGAAATTTGTATATGATTTGTATGCATGTCTTCCCAAAAGATTGACATTTTTATAGTAAACTTTTCACTTAATGCCTATTAAACATAATATAAGTTATAAAACTTTTGAGCGTTAAATCATAATTAAGAAAACTTTTGAGTTGCATTAGTTAAAAAAAGGGGGTTTCAAATGAATGTGGTTTGAGGAAAAACGCTTCTATTATATAGATATCAACATGTATGGGTATTTTGGGAACCACTTACTTGAGCTCCGGCTGATTGCACGCATCACATCTTTTTCTTTTTGTAAAAACTTTTTAGAAAAACATTTTTGTAAAAAGAAACCATTAAGTCCTCAGTTTGAGTTCCGATATACTACACAGTGTGCCTGAATCCTTCAAACTAAGGTTCTGATACCCACTTGTAATGCCTAAATTTCAAACCAAAAATTTCATTTAAAATAAAAGCATTTGTTTCGATTACAACATTAAAGATCTAATAAAACCATTTTATTCAAAAACGTTTATCAGAGTATCGACATAAGATTTTTCAAGTGCGGAAATATGCAATGGATGCGATGCAATCAGAGTATCGACATAAGAGTATCGACTTTGATTATTCCGAATACAACAAAAAACGAAGATTGATGTTTCTCCTAACTACAAAACATTGACATCAAGAATGGGGTTTAAGGCAGGAAATCGACATCGACAAGGGAGTTGGTAAAAGGAGAGGGAAAAAACAAATATATAACTAATTATTAGCAATTAACAAACAACAAATTACAATACACATCGAAAATGACAAAAAAATACCTCAATTTAGAGGCAGCAGCCGAGCAGGGCAGTAGCAGAAGCGGAGTCGATTAGGCGCAGAGAGAGAATTGACCATTACCGGTGAAGGTATGGTTTTTGGTGAATCAATTTCCCATAGTTTATTGTTTATTCATTCTCTTTATATATTACTATTCATTTTAATTTATATACCTATTCATTTTCTGTATTACTTGTTGGTGGACTGACGTTTTGCTATAAATTAGAACCAATAGACACGCAAGGAAATTGAAAAATAATATTCAGAATTATATGTCGATTAGTTGCGAATAATAAATCTAGTTATTATTAATATGATTACCAAGTTTCGTCCAGAAACCAAATCAATCATTCTCGATTAGATTTGATTATAAGAAAGGTAAAATAAAACCGACATGTTGACGGCTGATCTTGATCTTAGAGAACTACACGGATCAGACTCTTGTCCTTAAAGGTTTTTACTTCGCTTATATTGGTTGTAATCAATGAGAGTAAAAACCCCAGGATTTAATGGAGATTTACCAAGTTTTCCAACAACAATGGAAAAACGATAAACGCAAAGTGAATACTGAGAAACCGGGAAGAAATCGCCAAGAGATATCTGATTTTCATTTGTCTCTAATACGACTCATAAGGCGCTGTATTTTAGGTTTCGAAACCCTATAAGGCTGTAAAAGGGCCCCTCATGGGTCGGCACCCTAAAAACCCTAGGGCGACGACTTGCTCTCCAAGGAAGCCGTTTTCTAAACCTTATAGAATATTTTGTTGCCTTATCCACAAAGTCGATGTTGTTCAACCGTTTGACCGGATCGATCAAACCGACTTGACCCAAACTCGCCAAAATAAAAGCTCCTCAGCTCTCATCGACCGATGCATCGTGCGAATTGCCAAGTGCGCCTAAATCGTGTCATTTAGCGCATTGCATCATCGGCTAGGCTAAGCTAGGCGCGCGTGTGGGCATGGCCCATTCCTTTGATCCACTAAAGCCTTTGAAGGCCTATAAAGGAAAAAAAACCCTTATAAACCCACTAAATGTTTCTTCCCCCACCAATGTGGGATAGAGGAAACTTTCCAACTTTCAATGTTTCCTTTATAATTTCCATTAATCCCCCACCAAGTTGGAAAGCTTCCTTTCACTCAGACACATGATTTCACTTGGGTGTCACGAATATTAAACCCTAGTTTAATGAGAACAAAGAAGAAAAGACCAATTCAATGGTATCCTTATAGGTTTAAACCATGAACCTTGTGACCTCTCCAGTTTACCCCCACACATCACATACCGTCTTTACGTTCTCTCTGAGCGCTAATATGGTCATGTGCTATAAATCCTTTTCATAACCTTTTATAAGATAAACTACTAATCTTCACTTTAGACGACACCACCTCTAGATCATATAGGCAAAGTTTTACAACATCTTCGTTGCTTAGATGTCTCCAAAACTTTGTTAAGTTCGTAACTTGACCTCGTTCTCGGCAACGACGTACTATCCTACCTCACATGGATCTATCATTAATGATAGTACATTCTATCGTTAGTGACTTCGTTGTTACCCTTTAAACTTGAGAATTAGGAGCACTAATGCCAAGTTAGGTTTCCATCACTAAGAGATTCTATTGTGGTTTTAGACCCATGGATCTCGTGGTAGATGTTACCAAATCTCTCATTAGAGGTTTGGTAAACGGATCTGCCAAGTTCCTACTTGTCTTAACATCGACAACCTTGATGGTAACATTTTCAATTAGTTGTCTCACAAAATTGTATCTCATACCTACATGTATCGACTTTCCATTATATACCGCATTATATACTTCATACAGTGTGGCCTCACTGTCACAGTACATGGGTATAGAAAGCATTGGAATATCCCACAGACGGTTATCCATAAGTAAATCTAGAATCCATTCTGCCTCTTTGTCTGATGCTGCTAAGGCAATTATCTGTACTTCCATCGTTGAATGAGATATGCATGTTTGTTTCTTGCTCGCCCAATAAATAGAACCGTCAGCTAGAGTATAAATCCAACCACTTGTGGATTTTGAGTCCCTGGTGTGATTTATCCAACTAGTATAAAAATACACTTCTAGTATTCCATTTAATGACGAATACGTCAACTCAAAAGTACTTGTCCTTTTCAGGTATCCTTGTACTCTACTCACTGTCTTCCAGTGCTCTGTCCCTGGATTGACAGTATACTGACTCTGTTTTATTACAGCGAATGCAATCTCAGGTCGATTGTAATGTGTAGCATACATCTGTTGGATTAATGTCTAAGTCCATAACTATAATTGGTAAGACTTGACCCGACCCGGCATGGTCCATTTGGGTTGCATGGCATCATGCACTTGGATAGACTATAATGAGAGAAATAACACTTAAGGATTATTAATATATTATAAGTTCTAATATATTAATAGGATTATTTAATTAGTATTGATAAAGAATTAATCTAGGATTAATTAAGTGATCAAAAGAAGACTAATTAAATATATGGGTTGATTGTGTAAATCATCCATTCTTATATATGTGGGCTTGTGATCCAAGATTCCTTATGTTGGACTAAGTCCATAGGGTGACCCATGGATACTCCATGGAGGTTAAAATCCATGGAGCATAAGGAATGGGTAAAGTCATGAGTTACATGGTGTAACCCTAATAGCCACCATATAAAAGAATCCCATGGCTCAAGAAATCGGGCACTAGTATGTGTGTATGAGGGCTATACGATTTCAAGGAGTGTTCAAGTTTCTCACAAGTTATTTCAAGTGTATTTGGTGTTGTGTGAACCATTTGAGGTGTCACACTTGGGGCACTAGGCACTCAAGCTTCATGATGACATTCTACATCAAAGAGGTATGTATTCTATCTTGTTATATTCATTGTTTTGTATGCTAGATTAGGATAATACCTTGGATGTTCATATTTGCATGTATAATAGAGAAAACATAGATCCAAGGTATTTAGGGTTGCATGTACACTTAGGAGTGTTAGAATGCTCATAACCCATCAGTGGTATCAGAGCCTGGTTATTTTTCAATTATACTTGATGCAAGTTGCTGGAAAAAAAACTGGAAAAAATCGAATTATTATTATTATTATTATTTTTGGCCTGTTTTGGATTAGAATCATTACCGCAAAGTGTTTTTGTTCATAAAATTTGTTTTTTGATACTATGGTAATGTTTATTCTCATCCAAATAAAGGATAATAATCAAAGTTTCAAGTTTTATACATGTTTATATGATGCTTGAAAAATGTTGATTATGGATGTTCATGTTTATGAGTTTGTTTAGATTAATAGGAAAAATTATGAGATAGTTGTTTTTAATCCATTTTAATCTAAGAGTTGATTCCAAAGTGTGTTTTTGTAACTTGTCCTCAAGTTATATGAAAAGTCACATTTAAGAATCATAAAACTCATAAAAGTTGGCAAAGGTTACAAAATGAAGAGTCTAGTTCTAATTAAATTGTTTTATGACTCCATAACTTGTCCTCAAGTTATGGACAAGTTATGGAGGTTCAAGAGTCTCTTCATTAAATTAAAAAAAAATGTGTAACCTTAATTAGTTCCATAAGTTACAATAAAAAAAAGTTTTTTTTATTAATTAGTTTAAAGTCTTCCATAACTTGTCCTCAAGTTATGGAACTTGAAGAGTTTTTTTTTAAATTAAAACTACTTTAAATTCATAAGTTATGGAATTAATTAGTTTTGAATAGTTTCAAAACTTGCCCTAAAGTTTTGGAATTTGAAAAGTTTTCACTTATGAATACTTTAATTCCAAGTTAGCCCTTAGAATTTTAAAAGTTAAAATTCAACCCTTATACTTTATAATATTATAAGTTAATAATATTTATATATATATATATATATATATATATATATATATATATGTATGTATAAGAGTAAAGTCAGTCTTACCGTTAGTAGGCCTCATTCACGAAGCCGGTCTATAAGGGGGTATAAGGTTACTGCCTATAAAATGGCAGTTTAATGGGTGTCCACTCTCACCCACCGCTTCCTTGACTGGTGGAGGGTCGTTAGCCGAACGGGTAGGATAAGGATTATAATTCTCCATTCATTAAAAGTATTAATGATAAATACTAAGTAACAAAACTCTTATTAATACCCAATCTTAGTTACTT
This sequence comes from Lactuca virosa, assembly GCF_052849685.1. Lineage (NCBI taxonomy): Eukaryota > Viridiplantae > Streptophyta > Magnoliopsida > Asterales > Asteraceae > Lactuca > Lactuca virosa. The sequence continues at coordinate 435,877,095 of NC_136430.1, read as the reverse complement.
AGGAAAATGTGAATTTGGTGCTAACCCATGAAATTACACTTTGCACTTTGCTTAAGTCGTTAGTGGAGCGTGTGTGGTTAACCGGCACACTAACCTGGACTTAACAAGGTAGGCAAAGGGTAACTTAATATTTATCATAGTATCGGTGGAGCGTGTGTGGTTAACCGGCACACAGATTAAGGGGTAAATATTAAGGGTACCAAGTATATTTGCATGGTTATTCACACCTTCTTTTGTGATCATCGGCATCCCAGTCACAAAACCTGAAGGGCACACTCGAGATTGAAACATGCCTTTGAACAGTTCAATGAATCTCAAAGATCTAGGAATTTCAAATCCAATTAAAACCTAATAAATTATTTCGTTTTTCATGGTGGAAATTGGTGAATCGTCATTCACCTACCTTCAAATATTTTATAGCTTGGATTACGGCATCCCTCTTCTAAGTTATAAAATAGTTTGTTGGGTCCTAGTCTTAATATTTCAAATTGGGTGTCATATTAAGGACTTTAAATCAACTATCTTGAATATCTCCCAAAAAGATGTCTGGTCTAGACATTTATGATCTTCCCAAATCTCTTGAAACAAGCTTTCCTAAATGAAGATGATGTCCCATGGATATTATACTTCTTTCACCTCCTCCAATTATTCTCCCTAACCCACAAGTTCCTAAAAAGTTTAAGGTCACTCAAGCCCTATTGGCAAGGCAAGGTCTAGGTGTGATCACATCTTGGAGATGCAGTCACATATTGACAAGCCGGGAGAGTTGGGTGTCAAAGTCTTGAGAAAGTTGGTGGCTCAACTACTTTCTAAGTCACATAGTGAGTTCTTTTGGGAATCCTATGAAACAGACTAAGACAAGACCCTTAATGATCTTATCTATTTGCTAAGATCAACTTCCTAAAAACGCTATGGACATTGACAATGATGACATTGGATATCCAGTAAAGCTCTCTCTTCCCAATGGAAAGGGATCGGCCATAGTCAACTCGGTTGACCAAATGGTAAAGAGAAAGGCTAAGTCTGAGATAGTCCCATTATCAAGGGTCTATTGCCAAAGAAAGGGGCATTGGTTGCGAAGCTGCCAAATTTACCTAAGGATGTTAAAGTCAATAAGTTTGACTCTACTTCAGGTAAAGTCCACTATCTAACTCTGCTAAGTTTCTATTCTGAGATTCTTGATACATGATGTGACTGGGTCACATGTTGATGTTTTAAGAATCAAAGAAAAAGTGAAGAAACTTAAAGAAAGAATATGCTGAATCTGATGGCGTAGATGGATTTCTATCGCATAGTTTGAAGATCAGATTCTTGAGCTACTTCTTAAGAGTTATGATATATTGCTTAGGAATAAATAACAACAAAGTTTTCATGTGCTTTTGCATTGTAAGGATAGTTTTTCCGCAAAGTTTTAAAATAAAAGAAAAAAAAATTGATTTTATTTATTTTAAAATATCCTTACAATGGCATTTGTGAAAACTTTTGTTGCTTATAAGATTCCATTAAGAGCAAGAATGGAAATATGAATTTGATTCTTTCATTTCTGGTAGTGTCTAAATTTACTAAATAAGGAAAGATTCCCATCACCTAAGTTTCAGTTGGATAGAAACTTGGAATCATGCAAGTTGTATAGCATGATGAATAAGAACTTTCAAGCATTGGAAAAATTAAGACTAACTACTTGTTCACATGGATGTGTGAGTCAAGTAAAGGGTCGAGTACACATTCTTGTGCACTGATCAAGCCCACCACAAATAATCGTTAAGACTATTCGTCATTATTTACTAAAGTTTAGTAAATATGGTTATACTTACAGGCTTAAGTATAATTCTGAAGCATTGGAAAAATTTCAGTGTATGGCAGAACGAATAAGAAGAATCAACTTAGGCAGAAAGATAAAAGTTTCTCAAATCTGAAAAGATGGGAGAGTACTTTAGTATCATGTTATATAATCATCTTAATGATTAAGAGACCTTATCACAATTCATCCTCTAAGTGCATTCTGGTAGCTAAGAAGAGGAGCTATGAATTGTTGAAGTGGTTAAATCAAGAAGATGATTTATACTTCGTTCCAAAAACAATTCTCAGAGTTATACTCTAAGATTGTAACTTGAGTGACATGTCTTAAAGAAGGGTTTAGAACACTTGGCAAATGTAAGAGTAAAAGTTTTCTACTCTTGTACATTTGAAATTGGTAAGTTGTGATGTTTTGGATAAAACAAAGACCAACTAAGGCCAATTGTGTGAAGTGTTTATCTTGATTAGAATCCACATTATCTCTTGAATATTTGACAAGGGAGTCTTATATGTCAAGAAGACAGTGGGAGTCTTAAAGATCTTGAAAGTCTAATCAAGAATAAAACATGAAGTTATTCACTAGCACACGACTTGAGGTTTATAACCTATCGTGTTGAAATTTTTGTGCCTATTCAAGTTGGCTTTGCATAGGAGTTCTGAGAGTTCTCAATTGGTTGCACAGCTACTTGGAAGCAATGGCAGGCCCTTGAGCTGCCAAATGGCAAGAATTTAAGATTGCACAAGTTTAATCCATATAAGTGTGGATTTGTCAGTAACCTTGTCTTGTGATTATGGTTTTGACAAAATTCATATGGATAGGAACTCATACACCATAAAATCTAAGTGTCATAAGGTTTCTCTCCGATTCATGAAAATGATGGTGAGGAAACACTTTCACTAAGTAGATTTTAGCTAGATAGCAATTGTGATATTTGCATTCTCAAAGTCGTTAGTGGAGCGTGTGTGGTTAACCAGCACACTAACATGGACTTGTGAGAAGTGGTAAAGGTCTAAACAATCGAGAATATGATTACAGCATCCCTTTTCATAGTTCTTAAAATTGTTTAGACACACCTGTGTGCTATCTAAGATAAGGTGTATGATATTGATAAAGTTTTATCAAAGCAATCTAGTATCAGAAATCTGAACTTTGGTAAGAAAGTCAATAAAGTATTGATTTCTAGAAGTCAAGTTGATTTCTGATTACATGTCAAAGCTAGTGGGAGCATAAGTGTTATGCTAATAATCATCATGTTAGTGGGAGCATGATAATTATGATAAAGGTTGCAAGTTAGCAATGTTAATTATAGAAAACAAAAGTTTCAATTCGTGAGGCTGCAGGGGTTGAAAAAGTTGTTTTGCTATAATTAAGGGAGAGGAAATTATACTTCATTTCAATTCTAAAAGCTTAGATTGAGATTTTAATCGTATTTAATCAAGGATATATATATATATATATATATATGAATTTCATGTTGGAATGGCTCAACATAAGGAAATTCTATATATGGGTCCATTATTTGCGTTCTAAAATTCGATTATGATTACGGCATCCCTTTTCATAATCTGAATTTTGAGAACTTGGCAAATTGAAATGGAAATATTATAGCAAAAGACTGGTTTAGTCTTTATGTGAGACATCATGTATCGTGTCCCATATGCTTCGGATATAGGATCGATTACATGTGCTATATTTATCCTTTCTAAAATTTTCCAAATGTCTGGGGCATTATGAAGGGAAAAGGTCTAGAATTAGATATGACTAAAATGATTAAGCAATTGTTGAGGATAATCTAAGGTTTACCAAAGATTGGTTGCTCAAGGACAGTTGGAAGTATAGTGTTAATTCTGGAAGGACCATATTGACATAATCTGTAAGGAGGCAACTCTTGTTCGGAAGTGATAGTCAAAATGGAATATGGAAATGTTTCAAAGTTAGAAATTATTCAATCTGTGTAAGATTAGGGAACTTAATGCAAGAAGGATGTTTCCAAGGAGTTGATCTCCTTTGGAATGCTCTGTAATGTTTGTTGTCAAGTCTTTCTGACTTTGTGCGTAATCATTACAAGAGGATCAATGCATATAAGTTTAGAATCTAACAGATTTCAGTAAATGGCATGAATTTGGTATTCTTGTATTTGCAGTAAGGATTTGGGACTGTGAAATTAGAATCATTGAAAGTTTGGTCAATTGGTTTATTTCACAAAGTAAGGATCATAGAAAAACATAGAGTGCATACTTGGTGTATGGCAACGCTATTGTTTTGAAAAATATAGTGTACATGCTTGGAGCATGGGACAACTATTGTTTTAAATTCAAGAATAAAGTTGATAGCTGAAACAGTATACAATGAATAATGTGTAATCATATGGTGATAAATAAAAGGTGTTTTATTTATATTCATAAGTTCTGAGACCATATTGGATTCGATTATTATTGTGTTTCACTTTGCATGTTTTGACTTCCAGAATAACTAGGTCATTGTTCTGATGGACTAAGTTATTCAAACCATCCACAGTCGGTCATATGTTGGAAGTAGATATGAATCAAGACGGTCATGGGTTGGCTTGTAGAGGTCTAAGATGTTGGACAAAGGGCTACAACACTCATAAGTGCTCATAAGTTCTGAGTATTGGATTCAACCCGCGCTCATTGGAATCACTTCATGGATTTTATCACGAGTGATCATGAGACGATAATATCTTATATTCTTCAAACCTAGAGATATGAGTTGTTACTATGAGTTGCTTATACATTGATTGCACGAAAAAGCATTGGTAACTCGATGTTATAAAACGTGCCTTTGTGTATGATTCAACAAGTAGTAGAACAAGCCATATGAGTCGAAGTTTATCCATTCCTTTTACCTTCGGGATAAAAGCGATATCTGTGGCCCCTCGATGATTTGGTGATGACAAATGTAATTGCTCGGCCGGGCCTGGACTGATTTGATTTGTTCAATTAGTCAGTCGTCATAAATCGGAAATCGGGAAACAAAAAATGGACAGAGAGAATGATTATAATCCATTTCTCAGTCCATATGATATCTAGAATGGAGGAATATATGATCCCTTATCTAATGGACAAGTCATTGACAAAGGTCAGAGTTCATCGACAAGGTCAGAGTTCGACAGAAGCTTTTGAGAGCTACGATTGCTGATCGGTTCCTGAAGTCATACGCAATAATAGTTTTAGACTTATCCAAGTGGGAGACTGTTGGATTAATGTCTAAGTCCATAACTATAATTGGTAAGACTTGACCCGACCCGGCATGGTCCATTTGGGTTGCATGGCATCATGCACTTGGATAGACTATAATGAGAGAAATAACACTTAAGGATTATTAATATATTATAAGTTCTAATATATTAATAGGATTATTTAATTAGTATTGATAAAGAATTAATCTAGGATTAATTAAGTGATCAAAAGAAGACTAATTAAATATATGGGTTGATTGTGTAAATCATCCATTCTTATATATGTGGGCTTGTGATCCAAGATTCCTTATGTTGGACTAAGTCCATAGGGTGACCCATGGATACTCCATGGAGGTTAAAATCCATGGAGCATAAGGAATGGGTAAAGTCATGAGTTACATGGTGTAACCCTAATAGCCACCATATAAAATAATCCCATGGCTCAAGAAATCGGGCACTAGTATGTGTGTATGAGGGCTACACGATTTCAAGGAGTGTTCAAGTTTCTCTCAAGTTATTTCAAGTGTATTTGGTGTTGTGTGAACCATTTGAGGTGTCACACTTGGGGCACTAGGCACTCAAGCTTCATGATGACATTCTACATCAAAGAGGTATGTATTCTATCTTGTTATATTCATTGTTTTGTATGCTAGATTAGGATAATACCTTGGATGTTCATATTTGCATGTATAATAGAGAAAACATAGATCCAAGGTATTTAGAGTTGCATGTACACTTAGGAGTGTTAGAATGCTCATAACCCATCAACATCATGCTCCCAATTGCACTTGTATATTCTAGTTGAGCCACTTCTCATCCAGAATTCATGTTTAGTTTCACACTTGAATCAAAAGGAGTGTTGAATTCCTTAATATTCAAATGTTGAAACTTTGTCAGGATTTTCTCTATATAATGAGATTGACTCAGAGAAATCTGACCGCCTGTCCTTTTCACCTTGATACCAAGAATTGTATCAACTTCACCAAGATCTTTCATCTTAAAGTTCGAGTATAGGTATTTCGTCTTCTCAAGAATACCTTCTAGGTGAGTGCCAATGATCAACATATCATCAACATAAAGGCATATAATAGTTATGTATTCGGAAGTGCATTTGGAATAAATACACCTGTCAGCACTATTATGATGAAATCCGAAAGCAATCACAGCGGTGTCAAATCTCTCATTCCATTGTTGGGAGCTTCTTCAATCCGTACAAGGATTTAATAAGTCTACACACATTATTTTCCTGTCCAGATATTACGAAGCCTTCAGGTTGCTCCAAGTAAATCTCCTCCTTTAGATAACCATTCAGAAAGGTTGTCTTCACATTCATTTGATGAATGTACAATCCTTTCAAAGCTGATATTGTTATGAGAGTTCTAATAGAATTAATCCTAACAAATGGGGCATTGGTACCAAAATAATCGATCCCTTCTCTCTGCCTGTAGCCTTTAGCAACTAATCTTGCTTTATAGGCAGATATGGATCCATATCGATGATATTTTTTCTTGATATCCATTTGGATCCTATGGGTCTCATCCCCTTGGGTAGATCAGTTAACTCTCAAGTTCCATTACCCATGATTGAGTCCATTTCATCATGGATGACTTCCTTCTACGAAGGAGCATCTCTAGACGTCATGGCTTCAATAAAGGTCTTAGGATCATCATCCAAGTTAATGGCAAAGATGACCTCTCTTGTCACTTTCTTTTGTGTTCCGTCGACCAAATAAAAATAGAAATCATCTCCAAAGCTTTTCTCTATTCTAGCTCTGGTACTTCTCATTGGTTCCTCCACGATGGAAGGAGGTGGGAGTATTTCTCGAGAAGTACTTGTTTGTGTTGTGCTATTGGAGTTTTCATCATCTTTAGAAAACTTGTCTTTAAAGAATTCCACATCTATGGATTCTACTTCAATACCATATTCGTCATCCAATAATCGGTAAGCCTTGTTGTTCTGAGCATATCTAATGAATACACTTTTCATAGCTCGAGCTCCCAATTTGGATCTCTTAGGATCAGGCGTCCGATAATAATCCACACACCCCCACACTTTCAACTAATCTAGGTTTGGCTTTCTACCTTTCCACAACTCATAAGGCTTGTAGGAATAACACGAGTTGTGATCCTATTATGGACATAGCAAGCAGTCAAAAGCCCCCCCCCCCCCCCCCGGCGCCGCACAGATTGTTTGATAGACCAGATTGGTTCAACATGCAGTTTACCATCTCACAAAGGTTCTATTCTTTTTCTCAGCCAAACCATTCTGTTGGGGAGCAGATGGTGACGTTCTCTCATGTTTGATTTCATTCTCTTCGTAGAATATGTCAAACTCTTGGTTGAAATATTCTCTGCCTTTGTCCAAGAGAAGAATTTTTATGTGTCTTTCAAGTTGATTTTCGACTTTAACCTTATACAGTTTAAATGCATCAAAAGCTTCAACTTTTGATATCAGCAGATAAACATGTAAATATCGACTGGAGTCATCACAGAATGTGATGAAATACCTTTTTCCTCCTCGATTAAATATTCCATTTAATTCACATATATCAGAATGAATCAACTCAAGTAATGATGTATTTCTCTTAACAAAAGGAAAAGTTTTCTTTATAAACTTTGATTTCACACAAGTTTTACATTTTTCAAAATCTTTTGTGTCATATTTTAACATTCCTTTAGATTGCATTTTTTAATGTTTTTAACACTAGTGTGTGCTAAACGTTTATGCCATAAAGAAATTGAACAAACAAAGTAACCAGAAAAGTTCATTTCATTCACATTAGAAGTCATTCCATCAGTTACATCATTCATACCCACACAAGACACATTTTCAACATTAGAACCACCACTATCAACACTTGGCCTACTTGCACCACCCTCATCACTAAGGGAAATATGATACATTCATGAACAGTTGTTAACCCTTCCAACATATCTTCTTTCCTTAGTGATCACAATTCTACCTTTCTCAAGCTCCGTCTTGAACCCACATTTGTCAAGCTTATCTGCAGAAACCAACCCCTTCGAGATAGTAGAAACATGAAGAACATCTCAAAGGGTAGCCCATTCACCACGTGTGAACTTCAAACGAACATCACCTCTTTCTTGAACTTCAGCTCTGTGACCATTAGCACAAACAACTACTGTTCCTGGTGGCATTGGGCGCTAAGTGCAGAAGCTCTCTAATTGCCCATAAACATGCATAGTAGATCCAGTGTCCACGAACCATCCTCGAGCATAGATTGCTCGGTTAAGGGAAGAGATCATGAAAATCTCTCCAAGGTTCACACTTGCCACCATATCAGTCACTTGCCCGGATTCATGTTCAACCAGTCCTAATTTGTGATCTTTGCATTCTCTCGCATAGTGCCTAATCTCTCCACAGATATGGCAAGGTCCGGCCATTTTCGGCTTTGAGTTAGGATTCTGATGACTTGGTTTCTTGAAGCTTTGTTTCTTGGGTCCAAAGTTCCTTTTGTTTTGTCCCCTAAACTTGGTCTTGTGACCAGAACTCCTAGCTGACATGTGATGCACACTCGATCTGACTTTACCACGCTTGTCCCTGATGCGATTTTCCTCCTCAATATGGAGGTGTTTCATCAGATCATCCAAGGAGTAGTCCCCAGATTTGTGCATCATTCTCTTAGAGAAGTCTTTTCACGAGGGTGGCAGTTTTGCGATGATCGCATCAACCTGAAAGAGTTATTGTATCGAGATAAAGAGTGTGTTGAGCTTTTGACCATGACCTGGAGTTCATACACTTGCTCCATGATAGGTTTGTCATCATCCATTTTAAACTCTAGGTACTTAGACACAAGGTACTTGTTAGTACCTTCCTCATGTGCCTTGTACTTAAGTTCCAAAGGACTCCACAGTTCTCTCGGATCTTTAACCGGCATGTAAAGATCATAGAGTCGATAAGACAATGAGTTCTTAATGTTGGAAAATTAACCACATAGTTCCTCAGACTCTCGACGCAAAGCCCTTTGCTTTTCCAGATCAGAGATGACCGTTGGATCTACAGTTTTCCCCGCCTCGGGAATTGGATCAGCAGGAATTGGGGTCAGTTTTGGGTCCAACATAGGCGAGCTTCAACACATGAAGAATGAACTTTACCTTGTCAGCCCAGCGGGCATAGTTCTGACCATCAAATCGGTCAAGCTTGGCAAACTCTTGGTTTATGTAGTGGAGACTAGCAGTTGGGATTTGGGTGTCCATTAATCCGATGATTTATAAACACAGTAAAAACCTTTAAGATTGTTGTAAATCAGAACCAATAGACACATAAGGAAACCGACAAATAATATTGAGAATTATATGTCGGTTAGTTGCGAATAATAAATCAAATTATTATTAATATGATTACCAAGTTTTGTCCAGAAACCAGATCAATCCTTCTCGATTAGATCTGATTATAAGAAAGGTAGAAGAAGAGTGTCATTTTATTGGACGAAAGTAAACGCAAGACAGTAATGTAAAACCGACCTGTTAATGACTGATCTTGATCTTAGAGAATTGCACGGATCGGACTCCTGTCCTTAAAGGTTTTTACTTCGCTTCTATCGGCTGTAAGCAATCAGAGAAAAAAACCCAGGATTTAATGCAGATTTACCAAGTTTCCAACAGCAATGGAAAAACGATAAACGCAAAGTGAATACTGAGAAACCGGGAAGAAATCGCCAAGAGATCTCTGATTTCCGTGTGTCTCCAACACGGCTCTTAGGGAGTTGTATTTATAGGTGTCGAAACCCTATAAGGCTGTAAAATGGCCCCTCATGGTTCGGCCCCCTAGAAACCCTAGGGCGACGACTTGCTCTCCAAGCAAGTTGTTTTCTAATCCTTCTAGAATATTTTGTTGTCTTATCCACGAAATCAACGTTGGTCAACCGTTTGATAGGATTGGTCAAACCGTCTTGAGCCAAACTCGCCAAAAATAAAAACTCCTCAGCTCCCAGCAACCGATGCGCCGTGCGCCTAAATCGCGCCATTTCACGCTTTGCTCATTCCTTTGATCCATTAAAGCCTTTGAAGGCCTATCAAGGAAAAAAAACTTTATATACCCATTAAATGTTTCTTCCCCACTATTGTGGGATAGAGGAAACTTACCAACTTACAATATTTCTCTATAATTTCCAACTCGTTAATTTGCAAGATATATTATTTCATACAAGCATGTTTTTCTTATTTTCTTTTTAAACAAAAGTGTTTTTCAAAAACATCTAAAATTGTCTACCATCTTATATCCGTTTTTATCGCATTATTACGAGACTTAGATTTATTTTTTTTTTATTTTTTTATTTTTTGGTATGTAAAGTAAAATAATTTGTGGGTTAGAAAATATCGTCATAGTCAAAGGAGTTGGGGGACGGCTAAATGTTTGAATTTGAAGGCCGTGAATGTGTGGATGATTTTAGAGTCGGTGGTTGGTCAACTCCTGTAGCCATTTGTAATCTTTATTGATTAAGTCGGTTTGTTTAAATATTAAATACTAATGTGTGGTTATAACTTGATATTATCATAAGTATAAAATAATAAGAATAAGAATATAATATTATCTAAAACAATATGTGTTAGAGAAAACAAACATTTCATTAGAAGTTTAGAACGTCATACACATATAATATGATGGTAGTAGGATTACCAAAGTAAGTCAATCAAACCATACTCGCTTTTCGACATCATGCATGCCGCTTAACATGTCATTTCAAGTCATCAACCATGTTCAATCATTCATAGACAGAACCGTATATCCATATTATATTGATCTCCTGCTCATTTTTCATAATTTCCATTTAGACAATAAATGCGAGCAAATATAAAATAATACATATCATTTCATATATTCATATCAAATATATTGGAAAGGTTGGTTTTAACTTTTAAACAATTTCTAAAAATGATTTTTCTTTAAAAAAAATTTAAAACATGAATTTCAAACCCTAAACATTAATAAATTGGATAGATGGTTATAAATCTATGTTTTCTTCCATGACACCCTCGTTTTGGTATATCATATGTCCAAAATAGATTTATAATGCATAAGAAATTACCGAAGGGCTTATAGCCCAGCAATATCAGATGTTGCTCTCACTTCTTGAGATTGACAGTTCAAGTCTCGTCGTAGACATAGATAGATTTTAAAAGTAAACTAGATTTGCTGTTATAAAATAATAATAATAATGAATAAGAAATTAATCATTAAAGTGATTTAGTTAGATGAGCTGGATACAATGATTTATTGGGTTCATATAGTGTTTGAGATTGCTTCTTTAAAACAACTTATGTTTATTTTTAAAGTATTTATCAGCTTATCCGGTGTCAAAACGAAGTTAAAAAAAATGTTTTGATTAGTTTATCCGATACCAAAACATAATAAACCGATATATTAATTTTTATTGTTTGATAATTTTTGCTTATAAATGTAAAATGACTAAAAAGGACATCTAACATACTATTGACTTCTTTTTTGTTTTTTAATTATAGTTTTTTTTATCATTTTATAATAATATTTTTAATAAAATTAATATCAATAACATTTAAAAAGTTTATTTTGCAACTCTAAGATTATTATTATAAGATTTCTTAAAATGGTGATTTTATATCGTAATGGGGTTAATTTGTTGATCAATGTCACTTTGACAATTATTGAACAAATCGGTATGGTGTGGAGTGCACATTTGTTTAATATTGTCTTTGTTGAAAGTACACTGCTATTTAGGGGCGAAGCCCCTGAACCGAAGGGGGTCCGAGACAGCGCCCTAGGAGCGGGGTCCAAGGGGCGGCAACCCCTGCATCAGAAATCCGGATTTTTGGTAAATGGACCCGGTTTTGTGATCCATATTCTAGACCCGGATTAAAGTTGGTTTATGACGTTTTGATAGTTTTAGGACATAAAACTGTCATGTTGCAGTTTTAAGACATGAAGTTTTTCTGGTTATATGATTATATTCGAAATCTGTGGTTGGTACACTTCTTCTTCATAACATCTTGAACATTCTCTCTTCTGTTTTCTCAATTTTCTTAGTCTTATCCGATTAGAGATTGGGAGTACCACCCAAATACTTTAATCTGAAAGTGTTTAACACGATTCTCAGAATTTCCAAGCCTTTTTATTACCCCGAATTTCTAACAATATTCATATTAATACAATTTATTCATAGTTCATGTGAAAAGTGGCATTGCTTTAGGAAATAATACCACAATGAAAGGTAAAACATCAGATTCATATTATTACAAACACACACACACACACACACAAGAAGAAGAAGAAGAAGAAGAAGAAGAAGGATAAAAGACATTTCATGCTAGTTAAGATTAAAATCTTAAGATGTCGGTGGGTTAAGTAATCAATGTTTTATGAAAAGGTTTTTTTGTGTGTTATCAGAGTAATGTCATGAGATACTTTAACCAAGAATCATCTCTAATAAATGAAAATAATTTTGCCACATGTCACTCTCTCATTAACTTGGACACATGTCATTTTTTGGTATTTTTAATAAATGATTTTTCCATTTGTCATTTTCTCATTTTTTTTCTTTTCTTAATTAACACATCATATTTACACCTTAATTAATAATTGTCTTGATTGAATATAGCCAATAAATTACAATATTAATACTTATATAGTAGTTAATATGTTTTCTTTTAAATTCAAATTTTAAATTTTAAATTTTAAAACTAAAATTTTAAATTCAAATAATTTTTTTTAAAAACCATCATATTTAATTTTTTGTTTTATCCAACCCGTATAACATACGGGTCTCACAACTAGTTAATATAATATGTAAATTATGATTCATAACTTTTTTTTATTATAGCAGACTAGCATATGTGGGAATAAAATAGCATGATATTGAAAAAAGAGAAGAAGGCGTGAGATGATTGAGATAAGATGGAACCTGGGATTAGAAAAAAAAAAATAAACAAAAGAGGAGATGACAATGATCAAGCCTTGATGATAATGCAAAAATGAAGCACAAGGGTAACGTTGCTTGTGGTGTGCATGAAGGAAGAAAATCATGATTTGTAGAAAATAGAAGGTCGATGATATAAAGAGCATTTGGGTAAACTAAGGGTAAATAAGTAATTATGTTTTCTACTAAGGAGTTTCAAATAAGTAACGATAAACCAACTTATTAAAAACTCCTTATTTGACATAATAAGCACTTATACTTTTTACTTAGCTAAACACTAAAATCTATTTATTTCCTGTGTCAAATCAGTATAAGCAAATAAGGAGCACAAATAAGTAATACCAAACACCAGTGGTGGAGCCGAAGTCAATGTAAATAGGTATTTCAATTTTTTTTGAAACTTTTTAAATCAAACCAAACCCAAACCCATCGGTTCAGTGTTACGGTTTCCGGTTTGTATTTGGGCTTCCCCGGTTCGGTTTCGGTTTAAAACTCAAACCTTAATCGAATCCTTACCTACCCTCAAGTCTTGTTATATAAACATGAAGTTGATGTATCTTTTGATACTTGAATTGATGTGAGACTCAAAGTAGATAGCAAATGAAGCTTGACGATAACATGTTTATATAATAGACGAAAATGGTTGAGTTTACAAGTATTTGACGATGTGGGATAGAATAGCTGGGAAAATAAAAAAAAGGTAAACAAAAGATATGTAAGGTGCGAGAATCGATCCTGAGACATTTGCTTCAATAAGTCAACGCCTTAACCTTCATACCAACTATTTGTTTGTGTTTAGAAGTGAAGGTACGTGTATATATACACTACATAAAACAAAATTAAAAAAATTACACTACCGAAAAAAATTGAGGGGCATCCCGAGCTACCCCACACTCTACATTGGATCCGCCCATGCCAAACACCCCCATAGATGGGTGGAGAAAAAAAATGAGTTTATAAATACAAAGATGTATATCAATTTTATGTCGTATACGACTTATAGCACCAAGGCTCTCTCTTGCGTCCTCCGGATGTACAAATACGAACTAAAACAGCTTGAGTTCAATGAACTTATGTATAAACGCAAGGGTCTTGGAGACACGAATGCACCGTTGAAAATATACGATATATAAACCACTTTGGTTGTGGAGACTTGGTAAAGCATGTGGAAAATATGATGGATAACCTCTTTAACCCATGTTTAAATCCTGACACTACTTAACCTTTGTGGCTATGGATGTTTATCTGCAGTGACTCCAGAGCATGAGACATAGCCTCATGTCTGCAGCAGAGATTAGTCGGGGTGCGCGAAAGCTGACCCGAAACCCTCGTTAGAGAAGTTCTGTTTCCAAAATATATGATATCTACTCAAGTTAAAAGAGGGTCACTTACCTTAAATAAGATTGTGAAAATATTAAGTGTTAAAGAAATTTTATGAGAATCGGTTTTGATGTGAAAAAAATAATAAATATTTGAAATGTTAAATATTATTAATGTCTTATTTTCTAATTTATATAATGTAAGAATTAGTTGTGAAACCTGTATACTACACGGATTGATTAAAACAAAAATTTATAAATGAAAATTTAAACATTAAACATTTTCAAAATAAATAAGATCAGAATAATAAATAAGTAAGTACTTCAATTAAATAATAACATAAAATTGTTGTCATATAACATACAATTATAGGTAGATAATATACTCGTATAATACAATAGCATCAACTTGTGATTTGCGTTTAAATAAAAATAAACATAGTTTACGATTTAATATTACAATTTAACGTTGTAATTGTTTATTTAGAAATTGTTCATCTATTGATTTTTCTTTTTAATTTGGGTTTAGGTCATTTTTGGTCAATTAACGTTTGGTTTTGTGTTCATTTGGTCACTTAACTTTTTTTAAGTTTTAAAAGGTCATCAAACTATTGACTTTGTGCTCATTTAGTCACTTAACTTTTGGTTTGGTCACATTTAGTCACCTAACTTTTAAAATTGTGCTCATTTAGTCACTAAACTTTTAAATTTTTTTAAAAGTTTAGTGACTAAATGAGCACAATTTTAAAAGTTAGGTGACTAAATGAGCACTAATCTAAAAGTTAAGTGACCAAACCAAAAGTTAATTGACTAAATGAGCACAAAGTCAAAAGTTTGATGACCTTTTAAAACTTAAAAATAGTTAAGTGACCAAATGAGCACAAAACCAAAAGTTAAGTGACCAAAAATGACCTAAACCCTTTAAATTTCGTTAATAATGGTTAATTGATATATAAACCATTATTCGTAAGTTATGCAATGTAGTTTTTTCTGTTAATTAATTAAAAACCACTTCTTTGGAAAAAAAATTGAATTATAATAATTAATAAAGACAAAACTGTAAAAATGGTCCATGTGGTATGTACTTTTTCCTGGTTTTAGTCCAAACCCCAATTTTTTTGGCTTCGTGGTTCTTTTAACCTTGAAATTACTAAGATACCCTTGTGTATTTATTTTTCTTTTTTCTTTAATTTTTTATCTATTTTAATAATTTAAAAATAATTAAGGCTCTCTCTCTCACACACACACCTGGTCTTCTTCTTCCTCAAGAAAACCCACATCTCCATTTCCATCGGAAGTTATCTCAGCCTTCGCCACCACCGACGACAACCGCTCATACGCCACCGTCAGCAATGAGGTCATTATGCACTAGTAACCTCCCAACCATTCACAAGTTACCATTTTGCCATTGCCACACCAAATCCCCCATTTCTTCAAGACCTTCTTCCTATTAATCCATCACCACATTTTCAAAGTTCAAATATTTTTCATTAAATCATCATCATCACATCATCATCATCATCATCGTCATCAATGGCATCATCATCATCATCATCATCATCATCATCATCATCATCATCATCAATGGCTTCCATAACTCAGACATACAAAAGTATAGAAAAACCCTTCTCTGTTCTCTTCGTCTGCTTGGCAAACATTTGTAGAAGCTCATCTGTTGAAGGCGTCTTCACTGATTTGGTCAAAAAACGAAATCTTTCTTCCAAATTTCTCATCGATTTGCTGGTACAATCAAATATCACGAGGTTTATGGATAATTCCATCATGGGTTTTTTGTCAATTTATTCTTAATTTTGGAATTGAATTACTTTTAGGAGAATTTCAAGAGTACCCATTAATGATTTGATGTTCAATTTCTTAGATTTCATCCTAAATTTTGTGATGATTTATCATTTATGGAAGGAATGTACAACAGACTAGCGAATGCGGGTTGCATCTAACAGAATAGGAATTGAAATCATTAATTAATATATGCAATTTTTTCATCTTTTGAGTTAAATTGTTGTATGGATCGCAGGGGATATACTTGCAGCTTTGGAAATATGGAGTTTAAGGAGACCTTACCAGCTAATGGGTACAAGAAGGTTAGTAGATGCTTTGGTTTTATGTAGATGGAGATGGGTTTAGTGTGGAAAAGAATGTGTACAAAGACTGATGATTGATGCACAACTGATAACAAACATGATCTCGATGGAACCTAGAGCAACTAAGGTAATTAAAATATGAAAAATGCATACTATCCTCTTCAGGGTGTGTATGCCTGTGAGGTGTGTGCATGTTGTGTTTTTTCTATAGAGAGAGAAAAAAAGAGATGTAGGGCCTCAATTATTTTTTAATTATTAAAATAGAGAGAAAAATGAAAGGAAAATAAAAAATAAATACACAAGGGTATTTCACTAACTTTAATTTTCGGAGGGACCAAAACACATAGAAACATGGTCAAAAGGACCACAAAACCAAAAAAGTTGAGATTTCAACCTTAACCCGGAAAAAATGCATATCATAGTACATAGGGACCATTTTTTGCATTTTTGTCTATAATAAAAATAATTTTTTGATAATTTTTATTTAATTTGAGTTGTTCTACATTTACAACCTTTAAAACTTTTTAACTATTTTGAAAAATAGTATTGAATATATTTCTTATAGGTTAATTTGATAATATGATTTATGTTTTGGGTTTAACATAATATTTATAATAACAAATAAATATATTATAAAAATCATTTTAAATATCTACCAATAATAAGATAGTATTTTACATTTAATAATATATTTTAAATTAATAGATTAATTATATTAAGTTGGAAATTGAATATGAAAATTTTGAATTTCAAATTTTGAATAAAAGTGAATCAATTATTGCATTATTAAAATTGAAATCAATTTATTACATTATGAAAGGAAAGTCCATTTCATTTATAAATACTATGCGAAATTAATAAAATAGAAAAAACTATAAAATGTAATGTGGAAAAAAAATTAATTTAAAATAACCATAAAATTATGTGTGACCAAATCAATATGAGTGTGATATATGACAAAAAAAGATTTTTAATTTATTAGAGTACTAGCTTATAGCCCGTGGGAACCACGATTACAAAAGTAATTATTTTTTTATAGTAATAATTCATAATTATTAGTCAATTATTTTCAATAAATTATTAATTAAACATGATTTTGTAGGATTTTCAATATAGAACTACAATTAATTATCGGCAATCATAACCGAAACTTATTCAAGACAAATTTTAATTTTTCCTAAAAATCAGGGATCAAATAAACAATTGTGTAATTTATTATCAACATCAATACTTTTTAAAAAATAAAAAATAATGAGAAAATGACAAGTGACATTTTTATAGAGTATTTGAAAATAAAACATAAATTATAAGAAAATAACAAGTGACACTAATAACTATTCTTTTATTAGCATATAAGAAGATATAGAATATAGATGTAATTAAGATTATAGATAATAATAATTTTATTTCAAATGACAAATTTATTTGTTTTCGTAGAGATCTAAAGTTGGAATCATAAATTTTAATATTTATTTAATAATACCTAATGCATGAAAACATATTATTAAAGCATGAGGAAATATAAAAGTAAAAATAAGTGATGCTTATTCATTACGCTGATCGGTATTGACAACAGTGGTAAAGGTGCCACATCAGAAAGAAGAAAAGAATATGCCCTCAACGTCATTGTGGGGATGGTGTTTGTCGATGAACACGTCGTCATGATCGGCCAAAGAAAGAAGATCGTTACTCTCAAAATGTGTTGTTGCCTTTTGTTACCATCACCACGGGAAATAACATAAAACACAAAAACGGGAGGTTGGGGTAGTGTTTGGGCCGTGGTAGCAGCGTTTTTGAATTTATAAAACGTAATTAAAATATTAAAAGATAATCAAAATATATAAAACGTAATTAAAATATTAAAAGATAATCAAAATATTAAGGCTAATAAACCAAAAAATAAAAATTAAGAAAACCATATATTTGAATTTATTTCATTATAGTTTTCCATTATGACTATCAAGCCCCAAGACTTTTATTATTTTAACTAATTTAGTTTTTTCATGACATCTAATCTTTTTATTTTTAAGAAAGGGTACACGCATCCATTATTTTATTTCTAAAGCTACACCTTTTGTCTCTAACAAAACTTAAGTCCTTAACATTTGGTTGATGGGCACCTTTCCGTCAACTCCTTATGTTGCTAAGCAATAAGCCCTTTGGTACATCTAATCATTCTATCTCATTTAAATTTCAATTAAATCCCTTCTATTTTAGTTAATGTCATTCAAGCCCCTTTTAAACATCTTTATTATAAAAACATCTAAACTGAATTCACATATGTTACATTTATCATGTGATTAAAATGTATTAAATATTAATCATATGTGTATGTGTGTGTGTTTTTAAGTCTGGCGTGTGTGTGTGTTCGTGTAGGGAAAGAGTGAGGTGGTAGTGTTGGATTTCATTGATTTTGTAAATTTGTTGTGTGATTAACATGTACTAACCATATGTGTATGTGTGTTTGTGTAGGGAGAGATCTAGGTGGTGGTGTTGGGTTTCACGTTTGAAATTATAGAACAATGGATAAAAAAGGCTTGTGGAAATGGCGGCGTTTGGTGGTGGTGTTGGTTTAACGACAAATGAGGATTGAAAGGTCGTTAACATGTGTGGGGAGGATGAGAGAATAAGAAGATAATGATGCAGGAGTGGGTATTAGGTGGGTGGTTACTTGCATCTGATCTCACATCAACTGTGAAGGAGAACTAAACATTCATTATAAGGTGTGGATACCTTCGCTATCAAAATGCGCTTTAAAGTCTTGATGGCAGCAGATCCAATAATAACTCTATTGTTAAACGTGACCCGACGAGAACAATTTCAGGATGGGAGACCCCCTCAAAAGTATTCATGTCGGGAACCCAAAATGGACAATATTGTTGATATGTCTCATAAGGGGATAAGAGGAATATTTATTAAATCAACTACTTATTAATGTAAAACTAAAGGAAGTAACATTTTTTATTTAAATATAATTAACATGTCTATAGTAGGGAACTTCCAACCTGACTTTGGTCGGACACCCAACCTGATATATATCTTACATGGTATCAGAGCAGGCGTCCGCATCCTCATGGCTTAACATATCCTTGTCTGACGTCATTGAATCGTCTCTGAGGGGGAGTATCATTGTATCCCATATTGGTGTCACACCAATGGTGGTAATACATGCATGAATTCATCATGTTGTTCGCATTTAGTTGGAACAGACACATGATGCACCACCTCTTGATATGTTGGTTAATACGTCATAGTTGTGAAATTCCGTTACACCCATTTATGATGGTGTTTATATCATAGTACTTTTTAAATTCCCTAATTCATGATCATATGATATACTGGTCAATTTTCATTTATGATATATATAATTATTCTCAGGTAAACTAACTGTACTATCTTTCTTATGCTTAGTCACCTGATCTCAATTTTAATCCATCTCCTATACCCTCCCGACAATGGACTTGCGAACCCTTCTTTCAATAACCTTCTACGCACAAAGGGTAACATATTTTTCAAGTGTCACCACATATGAATAATAACAAATTGTGATTCAAGTAAACTAACATAAAATAAACTTATACTATTATACATATTATATTTAACTATGACATTACATCATTGAAAAAACCATTATTACATTGTTGCTCAGAAAAAAAATCATGAAGCATTCTTATTGGTAGTTTTCTTACGTCCCTTTATATAACATTGACATACTCGACAATGTTATATAACATTCCCCAAGGAAACACCCGTTTTTCCATCCATGGTGACCAATTCTGTCTATCCCTATACGGTAGTTGATATGTGCATATTTAACTATGTATTTAATGCATATTTCAAATACTTTTAGCTACAATTATGTTTATTTTGGAACTAAAGGTACTTATTATGTTTGAAATATGTTTTGTAGCAACAAAGACTTGCTCTGGATGAAAAGAAAGCATACGAGGAGCTGGAAGCAGGAAAACGGGAGCTAGGACAAAAAGAGGACAAAAGAAGACTTGAAGACAGATGACCACGCTGTGGTGATCCTCCAACACGACATGGTGAAGGGAAGATTCTCGACCAATCAGTTGACTTTGAGAATACGGGATTTACACGAAGACCACGATGTGGTGTGCCGATATAAGGATATTATAAACTCCCGAACATTAGGTCGAATGTGGAGGCATGTAACCGGTATCTAAGGAGAATTATGACCAAAAACCCTTGGAAGCTCATAAGAAGATCGAGACGCAAGTGGAGATCAAGAATTTAAGAAGATTTAGAAGATTTCTACATAGATCCATTTGGTTTGTTAATCATTACTTATGTCTAGCTTAATTTACATGGATTTGGTGTGTTTTTCTGCTACCATGAGAGGCTAAAACCCTTTTACTTATGTTTGGTGAACATGAACCTAATCATATGTGTTGATTTCGATTATTGGATGATTATTGTTGATTTTACTTGTGTTTGATATTTAAACCAAAACATGTTTTAGTTCTAGTTTATATTGCTTATAAATCAGATTTTGTATGTTAGTTGATCATTCTAATGGCATGAATGTGTCTCCTAATTGTTTATGATCATTAAATAATTAGAGCTAGGGTTAATCACATCTTAGATTAAGTAATTAAATCTAGTAACTTTAACTATGTTAGAGAGCATAAGTTGTGCTTGGTTGCTTAACTTGATCATAGGAAAGTAACTACTATCATTCATAGTCCAACTTGTGCTTATTATTGATTTGGTGTTTAACTTGTGCATGATCATTGCTTGGTAATTCATAAATTGGTAGGCCTAGATATTTGATCATAATATCTAGTTAACAAATTGGTAATCAATATAATCCATCTATTAGAAATCAACCGTATGAGAAGGTGAAAGCGGATCTAAGCAAAAGTATTCTTTTAATTCTTGAAGTTAATTTTCTTTATTTGTTTGCTTAATTGTTTAGTTGAAAGTAAGTTCTTCTCGTCTTGCAAATTCACTAAAAACCCCCAATCATAGTTTTTTTCTTAGTTTAATTAGAAGTAGTTATTTTATTTAATTAAGTTATGTTCCATGTGTTCAATACCCGACTTACCTGAGCTATTCTATAGTCTGATTAGGTACACTGCCTATAAGTGCATAGGTAGTAAAGTTTTGTTAGGTTATAAATTTAAGACCAATAGGTATATTTGTGCACATCAAGTTTTTGGCGCCGTTTCCGGGGAACAACTTATTTGATTTATAGTTTAATTCCTTTTAGTTATTCGATCCTTATGTGGGGTAAAAAAACCGCCAAAAGTTATTTTTTACGTTTACCTTTCTTTCTGAATAACAACCATGTCGTGGTCATATTCACCACGTTGCGGTTGTGTCTCAGTGAATTTTTAGTTTAGTAATTTTTATTCCTTTTACGCGTTTTTGTTTTGTTTTGTTTTTATTACAGTGATTTATGACCCGAGGATCTAAAACTACAATAGTTCCACCACTTCAAGATCCAGAATCAGCTTTGCACAAAAAGAATAAAAAGAAAGTCAACGATTCAACAAGCATTTTTCAATCGGACAAGGGGTTTTAAAGTTTCGAGAGGACACTTGACAATAAGGGAATTGGATACGAGCTAGAAACATCTACCGAAGTAAGTTCAGACGAAGAAGAGATCAAGTGCAAGATTGAAGAGATGGCAGATATCACGAGAATGACTATGGGAGATTACAAGAAGAGGATACGTGAAGAACATGTACCAAGTCTTGTTCCACCCGATATACCACCTGGAAAAAAATTTGAGCTCAAGGGGCACATTCCTTCGATGTTGAAGGATATACCTTTCGCCCGGAAAGAGTATGAATATGCATTCAAGCATATTGATGAAGTAAAGAACATTTCAAAGTACTTCAATGTTCCTAACATGCCAAGAGAATACATGTTACTAAGGATGCTTCCGGTGACATTTATCGGTGAAGCCAAGGTTTGGTTTAAGTCACTCGCGGATCCATTACTACTTTGGCAAATCTTCGTGATGCTTTTATTGATCAATTTAGTCCACCTTCTAAGATCTCAAATCTCAAGAAAAAGATTGCTAATTTTCAACAAGAGGTTGGAGAGTCTTTATATGAAGCATGGGAGAGATACAAAGGCTTTCTTAGGATTTGTCCTCGACATGATCTTAATGTCCAACAAGAAGTGTCCATTTTCTATGATGGAGTGAATGTAACAACAAGACAACTTCTTGACTCTCAAGGGCCAATGACGAAGAGCCAAAAACTATTAAAGAGTTGATTGAAGAGTTTGTGAAGCACTCACGTGAATACCATATCCCACAAGAGGATGTTACTAAAGGTAAAGGAGATGGACGGGATGAAAACATAGCTACGGTTTTGGCGAAGTTGGAAAATATGGATCGACGGATGACAAAGATGGATCAATCAATCAATGCAATAAGAGTTGGGTGTGATAATTGTAGTGGGCCATATTTGACCAAGGATTGTGATCTTGATGAGAATGGAAACCGAAAAGCACAAGTTTTCTACTCTAGTGGTGATAAGTATGATGAAGATTGGAGGAAGTCCAAAAAGGAGTTGTTGACATATGAAGAGTACAAGAAGAAAAAGGATGAGAAATATAGACAAACATGTCGAGGCTTTTACTAAAAGGAGCAACCTCCACCCGAGAAAAAGATGGATTCTAAGACGGTACTTCGTAGGTTTATGGAAGCCTCAGAAAAAAGGCACGATGCTATTGATGCTAATGTAAGAAATCATTAAGATTCCATCAAGAATATAGAGACTCAATTTGGGCAACTAACAACACGTATTAATGAGAGATTACCACCTAGAAATCAAGACCCAAAATCACAACCTCGTGTAACGACGATCTACACCGAAGAAGAAGTTCATTATGAGCCATTTACGACCCATGAAACAACTACTATACAACCCGATTCGTATTTTGAAGAAGAGAAGCTTGGAGCTAAAAGAGCAAAATGTGGATCGAATTTTGAAGATTCACCACGTCGTGGTGACATTACCACGACATGGTCATTAAAGACCCAAAATTTTCACATCTTAACTTGTATCAGCCTCCTTTTCCATTCCCATCTCAAAGCACTTAAGCATGCTCTGGGGCCTGAATAAAAGAATTTCATGGAGCAAGTACTTTCACTCTTGATAAACGACCCATTCCTCAATCATCTTCATTTTACAAAGCATGATAATGACCGTCTCCAACTATTTGTTGACTAACAACAATCTTTTTCTAAAAAATCTTTTCTAAAAATTTCCTTAATATTTACCCAGATTGGTTACATGTTTCAAACCACTTACACCGGTCAAAGTAGTTTACAGTCAGTCCTGATGTCATAAGTTCAAGTTCAAGTCCAAGGGGGTCTTTTGACAGCCAAACATATTTCCTAGTTGTAATTATTCATGCAACTAATGTTGTTGTGGAATTGTCCACTTATTGATTTTTTTTTCTTTTTCTTTTTTTTAACTCTTTTATATTTTGTCCCTGCACAACTCCTTTGAAGTTTCATTTCTTCTCATACGCTCAGAAGTGTGAAAACATGTGATATATGTTTTACAATAAGAAAACTTATTGTTTGTTACCAACTATTAACTTAATAGAATGATTCAGTGCCCTAAAAGTTAATTAACTACACAAAAATTCAACTCATGAAAGTAGCCAATCAAACACAAATCAAATTCAAGGGTTCTAGTTTTAAAAAAACATAATCACTAGAATAGAATCACAAATCAAACATCAAATCACATGCTTCAAGTCAACCAATCAACATTTTTTGAACAAGAACTAGAAATTAGGGTTTCTTAGCCACACATGGCTAAGAACAAATCAATCAAAAAGAAAGATGGATTTGGAAATGTTTAATTCTTACAAAAGGAAATCAAAAGTGTTTGCAATGATTAGTAGCCTTCAAGAATTACCAAAAATCTCCCAAAATCGCCAGCAAAAGCTCCAGAACTGTCTCCTTTTGAAAAATGTCGATCTGCTCCAATTTAGCACTACAATTAATTGTTCACGTGTATTCCATGAGACCATGCGTTTTTAGCATGGCCATGCATTTTGCCCATGTGTTTTTGGCATGGCCATGTGTCTTGACCATGTGTTTTTGGCATGGCCCATTCTTTTTGCTAAAAGTCCAATAAGTCTTCACTGTTGGCTCCTTCTTCATTCTAGCTTCACCACAAGTCATGTTGCTCAAATATAAGATGATAAAGGATAAAGACGACCAGTGTCAGTGTGACACAAACCGTGTTTCAAACGTACTCCTTTGCTATGATGATAATGCAACAAAGACTCGGGTTATGTCTTCATGTTTTTTCCATGGCATGAACGGTCCATCTTCTCTTCATGTTCCATGCTCAAATATGCATGCTCCATGCTCCATATGCCTATAAAATAAATCAAAAATAGTGAATTACCAGGCGTTCTTAATAAAATATGCAAGTGCCCAAATAATTAACTAAATGCAAGAATTATGAAGTAAAATACTATGAAAGGACGAAAATAAACGTGCAAAATAGGTGCATAAATTGCACCTATCATCTCTAAACCTCCTTCGACTGGGTGCGAAGGATTAGTGGAACTTGGTGACCGGTTCCTACACTCTTGAGAAAAGGATTGTTGTTTCTTGGGAGCAGTTCTCAGAGATGTTTCACACGCGATATGTTCCCTTGGTGGAGAGGGCAAGGTTGGCACAAGAGTATTTGGATTTAAGGCAGACTACGGAGTCGGTGATGGAGATCACCAAGATGTTTATCGAGAGGGCCTTGTTTTTGTTGGATTAATGTCTAAGTCCATAACTATATTTGGTATGTACTTGACCCGACCCGGCATGGTCCATTTGGGTTGCACTTCACCGTCACAATTTATATGGATAGTCTTTTGAGAATAGTATATTTATGATTTATATTAATATATTATAAGTTCTAATATATTAATATGGAATCATATTATTTAATTAGTATTGATCAAGAATTAATTTAGAATTAATTAAGTGATCAAAAAGAACTAATTAAATATGGACTCTTATATATATGGAATGGGCTAAGTTCATTTAGGTTGGGCTAAGCTTTCATGGATGGTCCATGGAGCTTTTAACCCATGGATCCTATGTAAATGAAAGGTCATGGGTATTAGGGTTTACATGGATGTAACCCTAATCCTCCATAATATATAAAAGGGTCCTTGGCTCACAAAATTGGCACAAGTGTGTGAAAATAAGAGTGGGCCGATTTTAGTGTGCATACATATTCTCTCAAGTTCTTCCAAGGTGTTTTGGTGATTTGTGATTCCATTTGACTCTTGCACACTATTGGGGCTAAGCTCTTAAAGCTTGAAGACATCAAGCTACATCAAAAGGTATGTCATCTAACTAGAACTTTGTAGTATAGGTGCTTCATAATATGCTAGTTAGGATGAAACCTTGGAATAGTTAATATTTGCATGTATAATAGAGAAAACATAGATCCAAGGTTTATAGGGTTGCATGTACACCATAGGAGTGTTAGAATGCTCAAAACCCAACAGTAGTATCAGAGCCATGGGTTGTTTTCTGTTATATTGATGCAAATGTTTTATTTTCAAGTTGGAAAAAAAAGGAAAAAAAACATGACGTTTGTCAAATTTTAAGATAATTACTTGTTTTTGTGAAAAACTAATTATTTGTAAAATTTGAATCATTTGCTATATGAGTTGAATTGGGTCAAATTTAGTAAAAGATAAAATGATATGATTATTTTATTAGTTTTAAAAGTTTGATCTAAAAAGTTTTTTGAAACCTCCATAAGTTATGGATATGAAAAGGTTTTTTAAAAAAAAAATTGATTCAAAGTTTTTTTATGGAGTTACAAAACTTGGTCTTAATGTTTTAAAGAATTCCATAACTTGTTCTTAAGTTATGGAACATGAAAAGTTTCATCATAAAACAAGTATTTAACTCCATAAGTTATGGAATCCAAAAGTTTTCAAGAGTTACAAAACTTGCCCTCAAGTTTTGGAATTTGGAAAAAGTTTTTTATGATAAAAAAAAAAGAATTGAATTCTAAAACTCTTGGGTTCATAACTTAAACAATTAATTAAATGGTTTTAATTTTGAAGTTAATAATTGGAATTATGATGTTTTTATTGAATAATTCAATTAACTCTTATGGACTTTATTAATAGATAATTAAAGTGTTTAATTAAAAGAGAACTAATAATTCCATAATGACATGGTTTAAATTTAATTAAATTAAGAGTATAGTTTAATTAATAGATTAAACCACCAAGTATTTTAAATGTCTAAAATACACCCTTATACTATTATAATATTAAAAGTTTAATATATTATATGTATAAGAGCAAGTCGTCTTACCATTAGTAGGCCTCATTCACGAAGCCGGTCTATAAGGGGGGTATAAGGTTACTGCCTATAAAATGGCAGTTTAATGGGTGTCCACTCTCACCCACCGCTTCCTTGACCGGTGGAGGGTCGTTAGCCGAACAGGTAGGACAAGGACTATAATTCTCCCTTCATTAAAAGTATTAATGACAAATACTAAGTAACTAAACATTTATAAATTCCCAATCTTAGTTACTTAGGAAAATGTGAATTTGGTGCTAACCCATGAAATTACACTTTGCACTTTCTTAAGTCAGTTAGTGGAGCGTGTGTGGTTAACCGGCACACTAGCTTGATTTAACAAGGTAGGCAAAGGGTAACTTAATGTTTATCAGAGCATCGGTGGAGCGTGTGTGGTTAACCGGCACATCGATTGAGGGGTAAATATTAAGGGTACCAAGTATATTTGCATGGTTACTTCACACCTTGTTTTGTGATCCTCGACATCCCAGTCACAGAACCTGAAGGGCACACTCGAGATTGAAACATGCCATTGAAAAGTTCAATGAATCTCAAAAGAATCTAGGAGTTTCAAAACCAATTAAAACCTAATAATACATTTCGTTTATATTTGTGGAAATTGGTGAATCGTCATTCACCTACCTTCAAATATTTTATAGCTTGGATTACGGCATCCCTCTTCCAAGTTATAAAATAGTTTGTTGGGTCCTAGCCTTAATATATCATATTGGGTGTTATATTAAGGACTTAAATCAACTTTACGTGAATTTCTCCCATTGTTGATGTCTGGTTTAGACAACAATGATCTTCCCAAACCAAGCTTTCCTAATGAATATGACTTCCCGAGTTTGGCTCATGGAAGTCATACTTCTCTTCCTCCACCTCCTCCAATTATTCTCCCTAACCCACAAGTTCAAAGTCACTCAAGCCCTAATGGCAAGCAAGGTCTATGTGTGATCACATCTTAGAGATGAAGTCACATATTGACAAGCCGGGAGAGTTGGGTGTCAAAGTCTTGAGAAAGTTGGATGTTCAATCACTTTCTAAGTCACATAGTGAGTTCCTTTGGGACTACTATGAAACAGACTATGACATGAACCTTAATGATCATATCTATTTGCTTGGTGCTGCTGAATCAACAATGATTTGGAACGATAGTAAAGCAAATTTGATTAGAAGATCAACTTCCCAAAAACTTTATGGACAGTGACAATGGTGACACTGGAAATCCAGAAAAAGCATTCTCTTCCCAATGGAAAGGGATTGGCCATAGTCAACCCGGTTGACCAAATGGTAAAGAGAAAGGCTAAGTCTGAGATAGTCCCATTACCAAAGGGTCCATATGTTTATTTTGCCAAAGGAAGGGCGTTGATTGCAAAGCTGCCAAATTTACCTAAGGATGTTAAAGTCAATAAGTTTGACTCTACATCGGGTAGAGCCCATTATCTAACTCTGTTAAGTTCTATTTTGAGATCCTCATTACATGATGTGACTGGGTCACATGTTGATGTTTTAAGAATCAAAGAATAGAGAGAAATCTTAAAGGAAGTATATGTTGATTCTGATCGCGAAGGTGGATTTCGATCGCATCAGAATTTTGAGCAGTTGCTTAAGAAGTTATGATATATTGTTAAGGAATAGATAACAACAATTTTCCATGTGGATTGTAAGGATAAGTTTTTTCGCAAAGTTTTAAAATAAAAGAAAATTGTTTAATTTTATTTATTTGAAGTATCCTTACAATGGCATTTGTGGAAAATTGTTGCTTATATGATTCCACTGACAGCAATATTGGAAAATGGATTTGATTCTTTCATTTGTGGTAGTGTCTAAATTTACCAAATCAGGAAAGTTCCTCATCGCCCGAGTTTCAATTGGACCGAAACTTGGAATCATGCAAGTTGAATAGTATGATGAATGAGAACTTTCAAGCATTGGAAAATCAAGACTAATTACTTGTTCACATGGATGTGTGAGTCAAGTGAAGGACTAAAGGGATCGAGTACACATTCTTGTGCACTGGTCATGTCCACCACAAAGCTCGTTAAAGACTATTTAATTTACTAAATTTTAGTAAATATGGTTATACTTACAAGTTTAAGTATAATTCTAAAACATTGGAAAAGTCTTAATGTATGGCAGAACGAATGGGAAGAATCAAATTAGGCAAAAAGATAAAAGTTTCTCAAATCTGAAAAGATGGGAGAGTACTTTAGTATCATGTTTGTGATCATCTTAATGATTTAGAAATCATATCACAATTAGTCCTCTAAAGGTCATCTTAGTGCATTCTTATGACTAAGAAGAGGAGTCATGAATTGTTGAAATGGTTAAATCAAGAAGATGATTCATACTTCGTTTCAAAACAAGTCTTAGAGTCATACTCCAAGACTATAAGTTGAGTGACATATCTTAAAGAAAGGTTTATAACACTTGTCAAATGTAAGAGTAAAAGTGTCCTACTCTTGTATATTTGAAGTTGGTAAGTTGTGATGTTTTGGATTAAACAAAGACCAACTAAGGCCAATTGTGTGAAGTGTTTGTCTTGATAAAGAATCCGCACTATCTCTTGAATATTTGGCAAGATAGTCTTATATGTCAAGAGGACAGTGGGAGTCTTAAAGATCCTAAAAAGAATTTCAAGAACTAATCAAGAATAAAACCTGAGGTTCTTCACTAGCACACGACTTGAGGTTTATAACCTATGATGTTGACATATTCTATGCCCATTCCAGTTAAAGTTGGCTTTGCATAGGAGTTCTGAAAGTTCTCAATTGGTTGCATAACAACTTGGAAGCAATGGCAGGCCCTGTACTGCCAGGTGGCAAGAAGTTAAGATGGGATAAGTTCAGTCCATATGAGTTTGGATTTGTCATTATCCTTGTCTTATGACTATGGTTTTGACGATTCACATGGATAAGAACACATACACCATAAAATCTAAGGGTCATAAGGTTTCTCTCTGATTCATAAAAAAGTTGGTGAGGAAACACTTCCACCAAGTAGATTTGAAGCAGATGGCAAAAGGTCTAAACAATTGAGACTATGATTACGGCATCCCTTTTCATAGTTCTGAAATTTTTTAGACACACATGCATGCTATCTAAGGAAAGGTGTATGATTTTGATAAAGTTTTATAAAAGCATCTCGTATCAGAAATCTGAACTTTGGTAAGAAAGTCAATAAAGTATTGATTTCTAGAAGTCCAACTGATTTCTGAGTACATGTCAAAGCTAGTGGGAGCATAAGTGTTATGCTAATAATCATCATGTTAGTGGGAGCATGATAATTATTGTTAGTGTTGCAAGTTAGCAATGTTAATTATAGAAAACAAAAGTTTCAATTCGTGAGGCTGCAGGGATTGAAAATTTTGTTTTGCTATAATTAAGGGAGAGGATATACTTCATTTCAGTTCTAAAGGCTTAGATTGAGACCTTAATCATCTTTAGTCAAGAATATATATATGAATTTCATGTTGGATTGGTTCAACTTAAGGAAATTCTATATATTGCGTTCTCAAAATTCGATTATGATTACGGCATCCCTCTTCATAGTCAAATTTTGAAAACATGGCAAATAAAAATATTGTAGCAAAAGACTGGTCTAGAATCATGTCTTTATGTGAGACATCATGAATCGTGTACCATTTGCTTTGGGTACAGGATCGATTCCATGTGCTATAATATTTGTCATTTCTAAATTTTTCCAAATGCCCAGAGGCATTAAGAAGGGAAAAGGTCTAGAATTGGATTGTCGGCAGGGATTGTCGCCAGCAAGCCCCAATACCGAGTGCCAAGATTTGCTACTATTATGATCAGGTTGGCTATGTGAAGGCCAACTATCCCATGCACGCTGTGAGACCAACGCAGGCACCCGCTCCAGATACATTGAGGATTACGGACGGACGTGAGGACATGATGATGACTCCGACGGCGAGGGGTCGATCATTTCAGCTACAGGTAGAGGAGACTCGAGTTCCACCGGGTGGGACAGGAGTATAGAGTGTATTTCTGGTACTTTTTTGTTATGTTTTAGACCCGAGATGTTGAAAAGAGATGTATATCAATTTATCTTTATGTAACTTCTTTTAATGGATTGGTTATGTTACTTGGAAATTTTGGATATTATGTAATTGGTCGAATCAGTTACTTATCTTTGTAATCAGATGAGTTAATTAAAATTTGAAAAGTTCTTAGGATGCATTAATCTTTTATCATGTGTTGTATTATATTGGATATTCAACTCGAAATAGGAAGTCATGGATTGTGTGATTGTTTGCAAAATCGCAATGTTTGGAAAAATCATGAGTGATTCAGGTGTTCCAGTGCTTCAAGGAAGGCGGTTGTAGTTAAATCTAAGTGAGGGGAAGCATTGAGAATATGAAAAACGGGTCCAAGAACGGTTTTCATTGGAGCTCGTGCCCACGTCAAAAATTAGGCCCGAGTGTGTTCGTGAGATTATCATGATTTTTACAGTCGGGGAGAATCTAAGGGTGATCAGATTATGGTTAAGGGACAACCGCCAGTTGAATGATAAGAATGGATGGTTGATTAGGTTTAACTGAGGAAGCCAGTCGTCTGGATCATGCGAGAGTGTTTAAATTCTACGAATTGACCCGTATCATTTCCTATATTGATTTGGTCCATCGCAGGAATGGGTAATGCAATGTGTAAGGGTTAGGGCATTCATGGTATTTTATAGATCGTAGGTCGGATAGGGTGTGAGATGAAAGTTCAGTAATAGAATTCTCCAGGGTGAAGCAAGCTTGTTGATAACATGTGCGATGTGTTGGGTGAGATGGTTCAGTTTGGGTTGAACGGCTGTTGGAATCATAGTGACAGATAAGTTACGGAAGCCTTTATTGGTTCATCTTTCGGTTCGGAAGTCAATCTTGTGTTCGAAGTTGGGTATTCAGCGTTAGAGAGCGCTCGAGGGTATGTTTTAGATATCAGTGGATAGTTCAGGTTGGATATGGACGATCGGTTCGGCTCGCAGCATTCTTGGAGATGCATTAAGGGGGGGGGGGGGACTAGTAAAGGCAGTTGAGGAAGTGTTATAAGGGTTCAAATGGATTTTGTAGTGTTGGTTTATGCTGAGGAAAAAGTTAATTGGGTTTCTTCGGATTAACAGGCTGTCAGTTGAAAATCTTTAGACTATGTGGTTTTGGTCGCGGGCCGTCATGCCAGTGTTGGTATGACAACAGTATCATTATAGTATCAAAGCGTAATCCAGACTTATATTGATGACCTTGTAGGGGTATTCAGAACATAAGTTGTGGACCCGGTGCGTATGGCAATGCATTAAAGGGAATCTTAAGGCTCAGTGATTAATTGGTTTGGACAGTGTAGTTAGCCAAGGTTGTGTTGGTAGATGTATAATCGTTCAGTTCAGCCGTATCAGATGGATGTTTTGATGGCTAAGGGAAAGAAACCAGGGTTCGTGTTTCCGGAAAATTTTGGGTTTTGACAGCAATATGGTGGTTGGTTACCAGTGAGGAGGTGATCCTTAGGATGTATTTGGAATTCAGGAAGTTCAGTCGGGTCGGTTTATTATGGGAAAAGGATGAAGAAAGGAATGATTTCGAGGAAGAAATCTACTTTAAGTGGGGGAGAATTTTAATACCTCGATTTGTAAATATTACATTTTAGCCCTTGGAATGAGATTTGTTTACAAAAAGGGTCCCATGTAACAATTTAAGAAAAATGCATGCCTAAGTAGTATGTTGGGCGTACTCCCATAGTATGTTGGGCATAATCCGGTCAGGCCAAAACCTAAGTATTTAGGGTTTTGCACTATAAATTCATCATTATGGCTCAAGGCCTTTCCCCTCCTCAGCCTACACTTTCCATTTTGTCCATCTAGAACCCTAATCCACCTTGAGAGTGTTCTTGAGTTTTTACGGGTACTTTTGGTGATTAAGAAGGAAGGAGAAGAAGAGAGGGCCATCTTGGAAGAGTGAACCACCTTCGATCCAGAATCTCATCACCATTTGGCATCATATTGAGGTAAAAAGATTTGAACTTGATGATGATTTGTTTAAGATTTTGTTAGCCTTGAATTTGTGAACATTTTGGTCCCATTAGCTTGGCATTTTGAGTATGGGTTACTCTAAGTCATTTGAGTTGTTCTTTTAGACATTTTAGAGCATTGTTGTGCATAAAAACATGATCTTGAGTGTTGTATGAAACCTATGCATGTGTTAGATGGTCTTATTGGGTTAAGAACGTAGGGTTCTGGGCATTAAGCACTTTATAGCCATGCAAACTTATAAAGTTGGAAACTTTATGACTTAGAACATCATTTTGGGCTTGGATCTGAGTTATGAATGGAAGGGATTAATGGATTAAGCTCTTAATGGAGATTTTAGGATTGGGACTGGGTAGCATATGTTGGGCGTACCTGGAGGTACGATGCGCGTACACGATCACCCCCCTCCCCCCGTGCTTTTTGGTCAACATCAAAGTACGCTAGGCGTACTCCGCTGGGAAGGAATGTTGACTTTTGGACCTTGACCATTGACTTTGACTTTGACTTTGATCAGGTTTGACCAAGTTTAACTTAAGGATATTTTGGGTATTTTGAGCTATAACTAAGCTTTGGTATCTATCTGTTGAATAGGTGACCTATAGAGCTGGTATTCGGAGGAGTGTATTGTTTAGCTATTCGTCAGACTGCGAGGTGAATTCTTTATCACTGTACTTATCAATGGGTCGAAGGCACCAATGCCGACCCACTGGATCATGGATTATGGTATATTGGATTGATGTTATGTTGAGTATATGATAGATTGGTAGATCTGTAGGACTACCTCTGTGTACTGTATATGTGTTAGCTTGGTAAGACTGTGTGTAGTCATGTAGGATAGACTGAGGAATCTTGATCTAGGCTTTTTTGCATGTTCCTTGTTTGGTTGTGGCTCTAGAGTAGGGTCACCTGTCTGGGTGTCTATCTCACATCTGAGTACATATAGTTATGAATCCTTTGGGTTGTTAGATATGCTTTCTGGTTAAAGGATATTGTTGTGATATAGTGATCTGTTAGATCGGTATGATAATCTGTAATTTTTATTATCTGTTATATGTTTACATATGGTGGTTGGGTTGAGGTGTCATTGTTTTGTGTTGTGAGCCAACAAACCCGAGAACAATCCAGTCATAACCTGTGGGCCTAAAGGGCAATCCATACTTATGCTTTGGGCTCGGGAGCAAGCCAGACATGAGCTGAGGGTTGGGAGTGACATGGCAGACTCATGATGTGGGCTCAGGGGTAATCCAGTCCTTTTGGTTGTGGGCAGTGGCGGAGCTTGAAATTTTGATTTGGGGGGGGGGGGGGGGCGAAAATAAAATATGTATAAAAATTGAAGAACAGGGGGGCAAAGTCAAATTTTATAGTTTTAGGCATAATATGTAACTTTTTTTAATGTATAAGGACTAATTATAAAAAAAATAGGGGGGCCACAGCCCCCCTGGCCCTATATAACCTCCGCCAGTGGTTGTGGGCCCAGTATTTGTTGTTATCTGGTTGTTGTGTGGTACTTTGGGGAAACTCACTAAGCTTTGGCTTACGGTTTCAGTGTTGTGTTTCAGGTACTTCAGATGTTCGGACTAGGCGAAGGCGTGATCGTGCACATCTCTCGAAATTTTTGGGAAACTTTAATTATGGTTTATAACTTTTGGAAAACCTATTTTTGTAATTAAAGTTATTATTGGAATGGTTTTGAAGATGAAAATTTTATTCTGGTTTTTATGATATTACTTGATCATTGCTTGGTAATTCACAAAATGGTAGACCTAGATATTTGATCATAATAGTTATTTAACAAATTGGTAATCAAGATAATCCATCCATTAGAAATCAACCATAGGGGAAGGTGAAATCAGATCTAAGCAGAAGTATTCTTTTAATTCTTGAAGTTAATTTGTTTTCTTTGTTTGCTTAATTGTTTAGTTTCATAGTAAGTTCTTCAGATCTTGCAAAATCAGTAAAAACCCCCAATCATAATTTGTTTCTTAGTTTAATTAGAAGTAGTTATTTTATTTAATTAAATTATGTTCCTGTGTTCGATACCCGACTTACCTGAGCTATTCTATAATATGACTAGGTACACTGCCTATAAGTGCATAGTTCGTAAAGTTTTGTTAGGTTATAAATTTAAGACTGATAAGTATATTTGTGTACATCAGTAGTCATCAGTAAGTGAACATCATATACTGGCCAAGTTATATTTAAAATTAGACTCTCTGTAAGCTTTGCATGTCTCCGAAAACAAAATTTTGATTGTATCTTGTTTTCCAAACTTTATTCACATATTCCATCATCAAATGTTTATAACAAACTCCATGATATGTGCTTAGAGACACAACTTGGATAGTCATGTCAATGAAATTTCCCTATTATATATGATGGCTAAAGGGTGCATATCTCCAATACATTCTTTAAGACTGGATAAAAAACCATATCTATGATTCCCTAAATTATGTTTTTTCCAATATCAAATGCAAGTCGGAGGATTTGGTTGTTGTCATCTATGGCTACCTCTAGGAACATAATTCTTAACTATTTACCTTTCAGGTGGGAACCGTTACTGAAAAAAGGGGATGCAAGCATGTTTAAAACATTCAAATCTACAAAATATTAGATAAGTAATCAAATCCCAAAACTTTTTAACAACTACAAAAAATGTTTGCAAAATAATATTCATACCGCATAACCGCTAACAACGAAAAAGTATTCAAGTTGATTGTTTTCATCTGTCTTTAGAGTTCTTATTTTCTAAATTGTAATAATATAGAGGGGGTCTTAGAAATCTTTATTTAAGGGAACACACTCAATAAATCTAGAACATACAATTTGTCCCTCCATGTTTTCTAGTAAGAAATATGAGCACTAAAGCGGTCCTTTAGAGTTTGTAGTATTTGCTTTCCCTACAACATATTTCATGTACTATCACCTAATATGCCCCTTCAATAAGTGAATAACACTTTATGGTTGGTTTGGTGATGATGGATACATAACTATATGTTTAAGCAAGTGTGATAATTTACGAAGTTGAAAAGTTTATGATGAAGCTCTTAGTCGTCATTTACAATCTTTAACAAAGCATCAAACTCGTTTGTTGAATATTTGTTGACCTTAACTTGAAATCCCTTCCAAAAACATTTTGTTCCCAATGCTACCTTAAGATCTCTTTTTTAATAATTGTAAGTTTGTAAAAACGTGATCCGTGAATAGTGGTTGTAGGCTACTGAAACTTTAAGTTTTTAGGTTGACAATTCGAGCAACAACAACGTATTAAACATTCCCAAATGAGTAGTTATTGTTTCTTTAGAATTTGAAAAATAATATAGGTAGTTATACTTACGAGGTTGTCGGGGTTAGTTTCCTCGTTATCAAATTGAACGTCATCATCATCGTATTTTGAAAAACACTTGAACTTTTCACCGGTTGTCCATGTGGAAGTAAGTTTGCATCACTAACCAACATCATAATGTAGTGGTGTTCATTATGATGACAAATGCGGAATTGATTAGATCTAGTGAATCATCATAAAAATCATGAACACATGGAGTAAATAAATCTAGTTTTAGCTCTCATTAGATTGATTAGAAAGAGTACAAATGGGTTGCAATAATTCTCTCTCTAAACTAATGCTCTCAAAGTGTTCCTTACATAAAATGAGTGTCACTCACTTCCTTATAAAGGAAAGACAACTCATTACACACATAAAAAGGAGTAAGCACACATGACATCCAAGAGTGACTTTGCACCCAAACATTCCCCCCTCAAACTTAGGATTGGTTGTCCCGACTTCAATATCCAACGAGCTTGCACGATCAATACCAACTCCCCCTCGAAGTAACACCGGTATTCAAATCCGCAAATGAATACCCGAAAAACCTAAGAAGCTTCGATACCCACTTTTCATTCTCCCCCGTTTTATAATAAAAAATGATTATAAAAACCATTAAGGGTGAGAAGCGCCAGAGGAATAATCTTCACATAACTCCCACTTGATGTGTGCCAAAAATGAAACCTCGAAAAACTTGCATGGAAAAACAATCACGAAAAAGCCTCATAAAATTTCCAAATTTGGGAAAATTTTCGACTTTTGGATGAGAGTTGCAAGAATTTCCAAAATCTGGGTAAAAACTGCCACTTTTAGAATTCTACAGGGACCCGTTGCGTCAAAAACATCTTAAGATACGAAACTCTACCCCATTTGCGAAACTGGGCATAAAGTGTAAATTCGCATTAACTGCAGGGACTGAACTCGTAAAATTCTCCATTTCTCATAATTGTTAGCCCAATTTCGAAGTTGGGTAGTTTCTGCCAACATTTCGAAACTGCAGGGGCTAAATGAGAAACTTCATCCTTCTTGAAACATCCCAAAAATACAGCCCAAAAATTCCGTTTTTAATCCAATAATAAAACCATAAATATCCTCATCATATAAAATTCATAAGTCATGTATCAAAGTCTCATGT
The DNA here is from genome assembly GCF_052849685.1 of Lactuca virosa. Classification (NCBI taxonomy): domain Eukaryota; kingdom Viridiplantae; phylum Streptophyta; class Magnoliopsida; order Asterales; family Asteraceae; genus Lactuca; species Lactuca virosa. Next base: position 435,839,951 of record NC_136430.1, on the reverse strand, counting down.
CAAAATATATCAGAGTATAAACATCTCAAGCTAAACAAATGGTGTGTGCACTGCAATCTTTCTGAGCTCTTCTTTTGAAAACTAAAGTACCTGAAACCAAAACTGAAAACTGTAAGCACGAAGCTTAGTGAGTCTCCCCAAACTACCACATACCATACACATAATCACATAACTTGGGCCTAGCCCACTGCATTGGGCCCCGCCCGGCATCGGAACGTAATCCGGTACAAATATAAATATATCAACAATGCATATAACATAAACACATAACATAAACGTAACTTTGGGACACCGCCCAGCTGCATCGGGATGTACCCGGCATCGGACTCCTGCCCGACATCGGGCTCACCCCGACATCATACCACGTCTGGCATCGGTCTTACCCCGGCATCGGGCTTATCCCGACATACACAGCATAACATATATCATAAACATATAACATAAGCATATAACATACATCGGGCTTACCCCGGCATACACAGCATAACATATATCATAAACATATAACATAAGCATATAACATACATCAGGCTTACCCCGGCATACACATCATAACATATATCATAAACATATAACATAAGCATATAACATACATCGGGCTTACCCCAGAACACATAACACATAACATATAAGCTAACATACATCGGGCTTGCCCCGACATCGGGCTTACCCCGGAACACATAACATATAACAGATACACTAACATACATCGGGCTTGCCCCGGAACGCATAACATATAATAGATACGCTAACATACATCGGGCTTACCCCGGAACACATAACATATAACAGATACACTAACATACATCGGGCTTGCCCCGGAACACGTAACACATAAGATGCATGAATCACAAAGACATCAAGCATACATATACTCTTCTCGGGACCACCCCGGCATCAGACCGTAGTCCGGAACTTCTAACATCTAAATGGGCCGGCATTGTGGCCTTAGACTCGTTCCTACTGGAATAGGACTCACCTCACACTGTTGAATTCCCGCTGACAAAACCCTAGCTGCTGGATGACAGATTCCCGAATCTGTCAACATCAACATAACACCCAATTAATAATTGGGTTACAACACATATCCATAAATCCATGCTTGGGGTAAAAGACTACTTTACCCCTAACTTAGCTTGACTCAAGCCCAAGGCCCAATCCAAAGGCCCAAAAGTCTAATAATGAACCAAGGCCTAACTATGGCCCATCTATGGCCCAATTTTCCAAATTGGGCCCAAACCCTCATATGGGCCTTACCCTAAAGCCCATCTAAATATTCTAGTCCATATGATCATTCTTGGGTGGCCCATTATTGGCCCAATTACCAAAACCCAGTAGAAAGGCCCAACTCAAGGTCCAAATGAAATTAGGGTTTCACATAAAATGATAATTAGGGTTAAGTGTTTCTCACTTAACCCATTAAGGACTTAATCCATTAAGTCCATCATTCTACTAGATAAATCATATGGTGTGATTGGGTGCAATTCATAATTCCATTTCCAATGGCCCAAATGTGGGTCCCAATAAGTCCAAGGCCCATATATCCAAAATTAGGGTTTTCTAAACCCTAATTAGGGTTTTCCACCCAGTCATAGCCCAATATGCCCAAAACTAAATCTTTAAGCCTATTAGGGTTTCATTAGGTCAATTACCACCTCAGGTAGTGGTGGTCAACGACGGCTCACGGCGGCGGCCACCACCTTACGGTGGTGGTTTTGAGTTTCTTTTCATTATTCTTTTTGCTAATTACAATTACAATGCTTTAATCCAAAAAATACACACACACTAACTAACATAAACACACACAAACAACCACCCTAGTGGTGGCCAGCGGTGGTACAAGGTGGCAGAAAAGGTATAAACGGCGGCAACCACCATGGTTGGCTGCCATGGTGGTGCTCTTGCTTTCCGGCGACACAAACACTCCATACACACACACAATAGACATAAAATGATAGGAATTCCGCCGAGTGCATACATGTGTGAAATCCACAGCCAAGCTGAGACTGCCACACATCGGAGAACTTTGGTATAGTGAACCATCCGCAAGGCGGCGGCAGTGACAGCGAGCCACAACGACAACGACGGCGGACGACGGTTCGTGGCTGTGGTGTAGCGCCGAAATGATGGAGAAGGGATGAAGCGAAACAAAAGCAGCAGCAACTACGAAGGAGGCATCCACTCGGTCTTCACTGACGGCACGAGAGCATTTGACGTCGCTGGAAATGGCAGTTGCGGCGTCCGGCGACCCTAGCGACATCGGCGGCGTAGCTGAAGGCGGAGCAGAAGGAGGAGGAGGTGGAGCGTCCGAGAACGCCACTGCCCTGACATCGCTCAAGGTGATTCCTTCGTTCGTGCATGGCGTCACCGGAAACAAGGTGGTGACGGCATTCTGATGGTGAGGCAGCAGGCGGCGGTCGCCGGAACTCCATCTGGTCGGAACACTAGACGGAAAACGGGGTGATGGCGGCTGGTGAACCCGAGTGACGACTGCTGCACATTAGGGTTAGGGTTAGGAGGAGGTGACGGGTTTATACCCGGTCAGATGTGATCTTTGGCCATATTTCGCTTTCAGTCCCTCCCATCAAATTCCTTTCAACGACGAAAAAGATATAAAGGGCGGCAACCACCATGGTTGGCTGCCATGGTGGTGCTCTTGCTTTCCGGCGACACAAACACTCCATACACACACGCAATAGACATAACATGATAGGAATTCCGCCGAGTACATACATGTTTGAAATCCACAGCCAAGCTGAGGCTGCCACACATCGGAGAACTTTGATAGAGTGAACTAGCCGCAAGGCGGCGACGGTGACAGCGAGCCACAACGACAACGACGGCGGACGGCGGTTCGTGGCTGTGGTGTAGCGCCGAAATGATGGAGGAGAAGGGATGAAGCGAAACAAAAGCAGCAGCAACTACGAAGGAGGCATCCACTCGGTCTTCACTGACGGCACGAGAGCATTTGACGTCGCTGGAAATGGCAGTTGCGGCGTCCGGCGACCCTAGCGACATCGGCGGCGTAGCTGAAGGCGGAGCAGAAGAAGGAGGAGGTGGAGCGTCCGAGAACGCCATTGCCCTGACATCGCTCAAGGTGATTCCTTCGTTCGTGCATGGCGTCACCGGCAGCAAGGTGGTGACGGCATTCCGATGGTGAGGCAGCAGGCGGCGGTCGCCGGAACTCCATCTGGTCGGAACACTAGACGGAAAACGGGGTGATGGCGGCTGGTGAACCCGAGTGACGACTGCTGCACATTAGGGTTAGGGTTAGGAGGAGGTGACGGGTTTATACCCGGTCAGATGTGATCTTTGGCCATATTTTGCTTTCAGTCCCTCCCATCAAATTCCTTTCAACGACGAAAAAGATATAAATGGCGGCAACCACCATGGTTGGCTGCCATGGTGGTGCTCTTGCTTTCCGGCGACACAAACACTCCATATACACACGCAATAGACATAAAATGATAGGAATTCCGCCGAGTACATACATGTGTGAAATCTACAGCCAAGCTGAGGCTGCCACACATCGGAGAACTTTGATAGAGTGAACCAGTCGCAAGGCGGCGACGGTGACAGCGAGCCAAAACGACAACGACGGCGGACGACGGTTCGTGGCTGTGGTGCAGCGCCGAAATGATGGAGGAGAAGGGATGAAGCGAAACAAAAGCAGCAGCAACTACGAAGGAGGCATCCACTCGGTCTTCACTGACGGCACGAGAGCATTTGACGTCGCTATAAATGGCAGCTGCGACGTCCGGCGGCCCTAGCGACATCGGCGGCGTAGCTGAAGGCGGAGCAGAAGAAGGAGGAGGTGGAGCGTCCGAGAACGCCACTGCCCTGACATCGCTCAAGGTGATTCCTTCGTTCGTGCATGGCGTCACCGGAAACAAGGTGGTGACGGCATTCCGATGGTGAGGCAGCAGGCGGCGGTCGCCGGAACTCCATCTGGTCGGAACACTAGACGGAAAACGGGGTGATGGCGGCTGGTGAACCCAAGTGACGACTGCTGCACATTAGGGTTAGGGTTAGGAGGAGGTGACGGGTTTATACCCGGTCAGATGTGATCTTTGGCCATATTTCGCTTTCAGTCCCTCCCATCAAATTCCTTTCAACGACGAAAAAGATATAAAGGGCGGCAACCACCATGGTTGGCTGCCATGGTGGTGCTCTTGCTTTCCGGCGACACAAACACTCCATACACACACGCAATAGACATAAAATGATAGGAATTCCGCCTAGTACATACATGTGTGAAACCCACAGCCAAGCTGAGGCTGCCACACATCGGAGAACTTTGATAGAGTGAAGCAGCCGCAAGGCGGCGGCTGTGACAGCGAGCCACAACGACAACGACGACGGACGACAGTTCGTGGCTGTGGTGTAGCACCGAAATGATGGAGGAGAAGGGATGAAGCGAAACAAAAGCAGCAGCAACTGAAGGAGGCATCCACTCGGTCTTCACTGACGGCACGAGAGCATTTGACGTCGCTAGAAATGGCAGTTGCGACGTCCGGCGGCCCTAGCGACATTGGCGGCGTAGCTGAAGGCGCGGCAGAAGAAGGAGGAGGTGGAGCGTCCGAGAACGCCACTGCCCTAACGTCGCTCAAGGTGATTCCTTCGTTCGTGCATGGCGTCACCGACAGCAAGGTGGTGACGGCATTCCGATGGTGAGGTAGCAGGCGGCGGTCGCCGGAACTCCATCTGGTCGGAACACTAGAGAGAAAACGGGGTGATGGCGGCTGGTGAACCCGAGTGACGGTTGCTGCACATTAGGGTTAGGGTTAGGAGGAGGTGACGGCTTTATACCCAGTCACATGTGATCTTTGGCCATATTTCGCTTTCAGTCCCTCCCATCAAATTCCTTTCTACGGCAGAAAAGGTATAAACGGCGGCAACCACCATGGTTGGCTGCCATGGTGGTGCTCTTGCTTTCCGGCGACACAAACACTCCATACACACACACACAATAGACATAAAATGATAGGAATTCCGCCGAGTACATTCATTTGTGAAACCCACAGCCAAGCTGAGGCTGCCACACATCGGAGAACTTTGATAGAGTGAACCAGCCGCAAGGCGGCGGCGGTGACAGCGAGCCACAACGACAATGACAACGGACGACGATTCGTGGCTGTGGTGGTGCGCCGAAATGATGGAGGATAAGGGATGAAGCGAAACGAAAGCAGCAACAACTACGAAGGAGGCATCCACTCGGTCTTCACTGACGGCATGAGAGCATTTGGCGTCGCTGGAAACGGCAGCTGCGGCGTCCAGCGGCCCTAACGACATTTGCGGCGTAGCTGAAGGCGGAGCAGAAGAAGGAGGAGGTGGAGCGTCCGAGAACGCCACTTCCCTGACGTCGCTCAAGGTGATTCCATCGTTCGTGCATGGCGTCACCGGCAGCAAGGTGGTGACGGCATTCCGATGGTGAGGCAGCAGCAGGCGGTCGGCGGAACTCCATCTGGTCGGAACACTAGAGGGAAAACGGGGTGATGGCGGCTGGTGAACCCGAGTGACGGCTGGTGCACATTAGGGTTAGGGTTAGGAGGAGGTGACGGGTTTATACCCGGTCACATGTGATCTTTGGCCATATTTCGCTTTCAGTCCCTCCCATCAAATTCCTTTCAACTTAATCCCAAAACTTACACTTTAGCCCCTGACCCCATAAAATCTTTTCAACTTTAATCCAATATTTACCATTCAGCCCCCAACCTCCAAAAATCTTTACAAACTAATCTGAATTACATTTTAACCCCCAAAACTAACTCCTTGCTACACTATTCTGCTTTTAGGGCTATTATTCATTTATTAATTTGTCTATTTATTTATTAAATAAATGGGGTGTTACACTTCTTCACAAAATATTCTCATCATGTCGAAATTGGACCATCTGTGCCATTTCGTGAAAAGATTAGGGACTCAATTCGAAAGTTTCATGTTCTTCTTCACTTCGTTATACATGTAACGAATTCAACATGCTTCGCTTTTAGTTTCAAGAATTCGTCAACGAAATGGGTATGTTCCTCAACAACGAAGCGTCTTCTTAATCAGACAGAGGAAAGTCGAAAACAAAGCCATTCGAATCGTTGAATAGTGTCGGATCATCCAACCATTTAATTCATTCTTTGCTTTTAATTACATGCCTTCGTTTCGCATGTCTTCTTTCCCAAATCGAAATCAAATAGCCACAGACTTCGTTTCTCCAATACTCAAATACTCAAGGCTTCGTTTTTAATACTCAGGCATTGACATCAAAACACCGATTCAAAAATCGAATCGATATCAACATCCTTCGCTTTTCAGTAACACAATCTCCAAATGTCGATTTCAACCCAATTGATAACAACATTCGTTCTCAATCGAAGAGTATTGTTTTAAGGGACAAAGCGTTGTCCAATCGTCGTCTTATCAAGTGAGTGTATATTCACTTTCACCTTACACATAGATATGTAGCATTTTATATAAAATACGTGCTATGTGTATATATGTTGTTTGTTTATTTGAGATAGATGTTGAATGATTGTTTTATACAGGTTTTAAATTGTATATGTATTTTATATCTACAAATATGTTGGGTAAAACATGGGTAGATGAAAGAATGTTTTATACATGTTTAAAATGATTTAAAATGTATATATATTTTATCTACAAATATGTTGGGTATAACATGGGTAGGTGAAATAAGTTGATGTGTGATAAAATGATGAGATAAATGATGAGTGTGACAACTCGAAAACTTTAATCTTGTACACTTAGTCAATTCAATCAATATTCAACTTGTTTTGTTGATTTTTGGTGCTATTTAAGGGTTCATTTAAGTGTTCTAAGCTTGTATATAACCAAGGTTGAGTTTAGGAATGAGTCAGAGTGTTGAATAGTGAGAAAATCAGGCCATACACACCTCTTGGAGGAGTGTACGGCCGTACACATGGGTGTGCGGCCGCACACCCACTCCCTGGCAGCACACTCACTTTTGGGCAGCACCCTTACCCCTATATAAAGGGTAGCCCCCTTCCTTTCATTCCTTTAGCACCTTCGCAGCACACAACATCATTTCCTCTCAAGTTTCTCCAACTTTGAACCTTCCAAAACTTCAAGAACGTGAGTACTTCTTCCTCTAGCTTACAATCCATGAAAGACCACTCTATCCAAGCCCTATGTATGCAAAAACGACATGTTCTTCGTGTTTGGAAGTGAGTGCGGCCGCACACCCTTAAAACACCCTCCAAAGTGAGAGTTTAACTTCCATATTCGATGTGGATGTGCCCCTAGCCTTGTTACACCTTGGAATGGACGATTTGGGCAGTCCTTTTGAGGGGTGTACGACCGCACACACCTGTGTACGGCCGCACACACCCTTGTACGTCAGCACACTTCAAGTGTGCGGCAGCACACCCAAGTGTGCGACCACACACTCTTGTGTGCGACCATACACTCATTCTAGGACCATAAACCCACTTCTAGGACCCTTATCTTGCACTACAATTGAGTATAGACCTTGAACACTTCGTGGATGTGAGTATAGACCTTGAGAACACTTCGAAGATACCTCATTTCATGAGTGTACGGCCGCACACCCCTTTGGGCCGCACACTCATGGCCGCACACACACTCTAGGAGGCCAAACACCCCCTACACTCAATCCTACAAGGTCCTGTCACTTGGTGCAAATAGTTTCAAGTCCCTAGAGTGGTTTCCCATCACTTATAGTAGTGAAATACCTTCATTTGACTCGTTTATGTGTCATTGCGTATTAATTAGGATCGAATCGTGTTCAAGGCTTCACTTGAACACCCAGCTTTCCGTATCGATCCTTCAATCAAACCACTTACCCGAGGTGAGTTCATACCCCTATATTTTCCGTGTTTTTAATGTTTTCAGGGGGGAATACAAGCCAAACTCAAAGTATTTTATTAAGTTTTAAACTTATTAATGCAGTCCAATGATTTCCACGTTAATAACATATTCGGATATTTTATCTCTTTTTGTAATATGTTGAGCATAAGGGAAACTACTATTTTGGAAATCTAATTTCATAGCTTTCAGAAAGGTTTTTACAAAGCAGCTCTATATCAACTCTAACAAACTATAACGGGTATAGTTTGGGATAACCCTCTAGGCATCTCTACCTAATCAGATTTCATAAATGAATATATATAAACTATGGCAGATTTAGTTTATGTTTTCTCAGAAGTATAAAGTACTATTATTCAAGGATAATTATTGTTTTATACTGTTTCTCGCTAGTAAACTAGATTATACAGAATTGTGAGGCTCTACTTCAACACTGTACTCTTAGGTGTATAGTGATAAATCCTTTTAGTATAACCAGAGTCTCCTGGAGGGAGAGCGTGCGATTTGTGAATAGATCTATTCGGGACTGACAATCCCACACCAAAACTGCTAGCTACAGTTAGGCAGGCATGCCTGTGGTGAACAAATGTCATTTAGCTTAACGCCTGAAGAACGTTATAAAGGTCTCTCGGTCATATCAAGTATGGTTATACGACTCGCAAATAAGTATAAACTAACTTTGTTTACGGACTCTACCCTTCATGAGTTTTATTTTGAGTAATAAAACTACTTATATATATACATATAGTATTCAAGGATTTCTAAACTGGCATCTCTACCTCTAGGACGGATAACATGTTTTCTAAAACTAATGGTTTATCTTCTACTAATAGATACTCTTTCAACACTACCTTTCATAAGAAAATATAGGATTTTCTTGAGGATTACTTTTCAAAAGAATCAAAGAACATTTTTCTCTAAAACTAAATGCTTATGAACTCACCAGCTTTATGCTGATATTTTTCAAACTGCTTGTATTCTCAGGGAATTAGTAGGCAGGTACTTCCAGAAATTCGGTCAAGCCGGAGCAATAAGAGCCATGTTTTCTATATTATACACACTTTTGATGTATTTAAAACAAGTTTCAAAATGATGTAAACACTTTTCATATTTGTAATCAATGTATTGTTGTGTTTACTATGCTTGCTATACAAATGTTGTGATACTACGCATGACGTCCTCCACCCTAGAACGTTTCCGCCATCACGGTTTCGGGGTGTGACAGATTGGTATCAGAGCCCTTGTTATAGCGAACTAAGTATACCGAACCTTACATGGTATACAACTATAAATATTAAGGGGCCTAAGCGCTCTAAACTAAAAGTATTTTTATAAAAGTATATAAGTGTACCCGAGTATCAGAATCCTTGTCGTAAGTAGAACAAAACAAAAGTATTTGGATGTTGGACACTGCGGTTAAACCTGGGCAGTTATGTAATCATGTCTAGGGTCAATATAGCCTGATCAACTAGATTCATTCGAGACATGACCAACATATGCTTGGGAGTGACTGTGGTGTTTCAGCAAGCCTAAAAACTTACCAAAAATATCTCACATAAAATACTATAGGGGTATTTTAGCTAGGGCCAAACTCAGTATATAGATTCATTCCAAGTGTTGCTACCTCTTCCTTCTTAAGCGATAACTTACTTGCATTAGTAACCTTTCTGTGCTTATCGCTTGGTAGAACACTTTTGTTATCAGGATGAGATATATCTTGTTTCATATATCTTGAGGACTTACCATCCTCTTCTTCCTGATTGTTTCTAGAAAAAGATGCCTCCTCGACCAAGACCCAACAGAAGGGACAACACTCCGCCACCACCACCACCTCCCCAGTTCGACCCCGTCATGTTCCAGGCAGCAGTTACCGCCGCTGTAACCGCAGCGATGGCACAAGTAAACTCTGGTGGGGCTGGAGGTGGAACCGATCCGCAAAGACAAGACGGAAGTCAGGGACATCAAAAGGAGTGTTCCTACAAGGACTTCATGACTGCAAAACCCAAGTCCTTCGATGGAAACGGAGGAGTCATCGCTCTGACTCGATGGTTCGAGAAGATCGAATCCATCTTCGAAATTTGTGCCTGTTCCGAAGCAAACAAGGTGAAGTTCGCCGCCTGCACCTTCACCGACAGAGCCTTGACCTGGTGGAATGGTCGAGTCAAAACCCTAACCCTACCAGTGGCTAATGTCATGGGTTGGGAAAGACTGAAGGAACTCATGCTTGCGGAATACTGTCCGAGGGGCGAAGTGCAAAAGTTGGAGCACGAACTTTGGAACTTGAAGATGAAGGGTTCTGACATCGCCGCCTATACTGCTAGGTTCTGTGATTTGGCACTCTTCTGTCCGGGAATGGTCACCCCGGAAAGCAAGAAAATCGAGAGGTACATCTGGGGACTGACACAGCCAACCAAAGGAAATGTCTTGGCTGCTAGACCGGCCACATTTGAGAGCGCCAAGGATCTGGCACAGACTTTGATCGATCATGGAATCGATCTGGATGAGGCATCAATGGTCGCCGACTCACAAAAGGAGAGCGGTGAGAAGAAGAAGAAGAAGTTTTGGAACAAACGCAAGGGCCAGTCTCCTCAGGAGCCCTCCAAGAAGCAACAAACAGTGGCAGTCCACGCTGCTACTACTCCTACTTCTACTCCCACTGTTGTTCCAACCAGCCAAGCTCCTACCGGTGGTTATTCAGGGAAACTATTTCTGTGCAACAAGTGTACCTTCCATCATCACGGACCCTGCCGTGATTTGAATTGCAACAACTGTGGAAGGAAGGGACACACGACCCGATACTGTAGAGCACCAGCCCAACCAACCAATCCGACTCCTGGAGCGGGTGCCAGCCAAGCCTGCTATGGATGTGGAGAAGTTGGGCATTTCAAAAGAAACTACCCCAATGCGACAACAGGTGGCAATGCAGGAAGGGTGCTGGCAATGGGCCAGGAGGAAGCGGTCGCTGATCCTACCGTTGTTATGGGTACGTTCCTCCTTGACAACTCTCATGCATGTATTCTTTTCGATTCTGGTGTGGAGAGGAGTTTTGTTAGTCATGCATTCAAACATCTAATCAAACGTAAATCCCAACCGTTAACCGAAACGTTCACCGTCGAGATGGCTAACGGAGAGAAAGAAAGCGCGAACGACATATTCATAGGTTGTACTCTTACCTTAGGCAATCATTTCTTCCCTATCGATCTTATGCTTGTATCTATTAAGAGTTTCGATGTCATTATCGGTATGGATTGGTTGAGCCACAATCGTGCTGATATCCTTTGCTTCGAAAAAGCCATTCGCCTCAACCTCCCCTCTGGCGAAACCCTCATGATTTATGGTGATAAACTCAGTTCAAACCTTCGTATCATCTCGTGCGTCAAAGCTCAGAAGTATCTACGGAAGGAATGTCATGCGTTCCTAGCTCACATCGTCGATGAGACGCAAAAAGTTAAAGACCTCGAGAGTCTTCCCGAAGTCTGCAACTTTCCTGATGTCTTCCCTGAAGATCTCCCAGGAATTCCTCCCGAGCGTCAAGTCGAGTTTCGTATCAACTTAATCCCTGAAGCTACTCCTGTAGCTAAGTCTCCTTACCGTTTAGCGTCGGCAGAAATGCAAGAGTTATCCAGCCAGCTCAATGAGCTGATCAGCAAAGGATTCATAAGGCCGAGTTCCTCACCCTGGGGAGCTCCGATCTTATTTGTGAAAAAGAAGGATGGATCCTTTCGGATATGCATTGAATACCGAGAGCTGAATAAGCTGACCATCAAGAACCGATATCCCATACCCAGAATCGATGATCTCTTTGACCAACTTCAGGGAGCCATTTATTTCTCAAAGATAGATCTAAGATCAGGGTACCATCAGTTGCGAGTTCACGAAAATGATGTGCCCAAGACAGCATTCCGAACTCGCTATGGACACTACGAATTTGTAGTGATGCCCTTTGGTCTGACCAACGTGCCGACAGTATTCATGGATCTGATGAATCGGGTATGCCGCCCTTTCCTGGACAAGTTCGTGAGCGTGTTAATCGACGACATACTCATCTATTCCCGGAGTGAGGACGATCATAAACAGCATTTGAGACAGGTGCTGGAAACCTTAAGGGCAGAGAAGCTATATGCAAAATTTTCAAAGTGTGAGTTCTGGATCAGGAAGGTGAATTTCCTTGGTCACGTGGTTAGCAAAGAAGGCATACACGTGGACCCTTCCAAGATCAAAGCGATAGAGAATTGGTCTGCACCAAAGACACCCACAGAAATCCGGCAATTCTTGGGTCTCGCGGGCTATTATTGCAGGTTCATCCAGAACTTCTCCAGAATCGCTAAGCCCTTAACTACCTTGACATAGAAAGGTGTAACCTTTAGTTGGGGAGTCAAGCAAGACACTGCATTTCAAACATTAAAGCAGGCCCTGTGCAGCGCACCTATCCTGTCCCTGCCCGAAGGGACGGAAGACTTCGTGGTCTATTGTGATGCATCCAATCAGGGCATAGGCTGTGTGCTCATGCAGCGAGGAAAGGTCATCGCCTATGCCTCGAGGCAGTTGAAAACACACGAGGTCAATTACACAACTCACGATCTAGAGTTGGGAGCAGTGATCTTTGCATTGAAAATCTGGAGACACTATCTCTATGGAACCAAGTGCACTATCTTCACCGATCATAAGAGCTTGCAGCATATCTTTGATCAGAAAGAGTTGAACATGAGACAGCGACGATGGGTAAAGCTACTCAGTGACTACGAGTGCGAAATTCGCTACCATCCCGGCAAGGCCAATGTGGTAGCAGATGCCCTCAGCCGAAAGGAATATTCTGGGCGAAAGGTGAAGGCATTGGCAATGACCGTTCATTCCCATCTATCCGCACAAATCAGGGAGGCTCAGCTGGAAGCCTTGAAACCCGAGAAAGTGACGGATGAAGCATTGCGGGGAATGGACAAGAACTTAGAGGTCAAGGGAGACGGAGTGTACTATTTCATGAACCGGATCTGGACCCCAAAGTTTGGCGGGTACAGAGAGGTTGTCATGAATGAGGCTCACAAGACGAAATACTCCGTTCACCCAGGTTCCGATAAGATGTATCTGGATCTCAAGCAGCTCTATTGGTGGCCAAACATGAAAGCAGAAATTGCAACCTTCGTGAGCAAGTGCTTGACTTGCGCCAAGGTGAAGGTGGAGTATCAGAAGCCCTCAGGTTTACTTCAGCAGCCAGAAATACCTGAGTGGGAGTGGGAAATGATAACAATGGATTTTATCACTAAGTTACCTAGATCCCCGAGTGGGCACGACGCCATCTGGGTAATTGTCGATCGGTTGACTAAATCCGCCCACTTCCTGCCAATCAAGGAAAACTTCAAGATGGAGAGACTCACACGGATCTACATTCAAGAGATAGTTCGTCTTCATGGGGTACCTGTATCCATTATCTCTGACCGAGATAGCAGGTTCACCTCAAGGTTCTGGCAATCGCTTCAGAAGGCACTTGGAACTAAGTTGGATATGAGCACAGCTTATCATCCTCAAACAGATGGTCAGAGTGAGAGGACAATCCAGACATTGGAAGATATGTTGAGAGCATGTGTCATCGACTTCGGTATGTCATGGGACACTCATCTTCCTTTGGTCGAATTTTCCTACAACAACAACTACCATACCAGCATCAAGGTTGCGCCGTTTGAAGCCCTCTATGGCCGCAAGTGCAGATCCCCCCTGTGCTGGGCTGAAGTGGGTGACACGCAGCTAGCCAAGGGTCAAGTCCCTGACAGTACTCTCACTGGACCTGAAATTATCCGAGAGACAACAGAAAAGATCATACAAATCAGAGAGCGACTGAAAGCATCTCGGGATAGACAAAAGAGCTACGCCGATAAGAGACGAAAACCCTTGGAATTCCAGGTTGGTGACCGCGTCCTCCTGAAGGTCTCACCCTGGAAAGGCATGATACGTTTCGGAAAACGTGGAAAGCTAAACCCAAGGTACATTGGACCATTTGAGATCCTTGCTAGGATCGGTCCCGTAGCATACAAACTACAGTTACCGCGAGAACTCAGCAACGTCCATCCTGTCTTCCACGTGTCGAACCTAAAGAAGTGTCTGTCCGACAAGACACTTGTGATTCCTCTCGATGAGATCGAATTGGACGAGGGTCTACACTTCATGGAAGAACCTGTCGAAATGATGGATCGGGAAGTCAAGCATACGAAACAGAGTCGCATCCCGATAGTGAAGGTCCGCTGGAATGCCAAGCGGGGTCCTGAATTCACTTGGGAGCGCGAGGATTCAATGAAGCAGAAGTATCCCCATCTCTTTCCAAGTTCATGACTGTGCTTTATTCTTGAATTTCGGTACGAAATTCCCTCTAACGGTAAAATATGGTGATATATGAGTGGTAAAATATGGTGAGAATCGATGAGCCAAGGGATGGCCCCGTCATCTAGCAGAGTATGGACGACAACCATGGACTATTCTAGACAGTCCATGGAACACTGGCAGGTTCGCAACCTGTAGGTGTGTGAACTATATGTTCATCAGATGTACTCTAAAAACCCATTGACATGTATTGCAGGTGGATTCCTGTGAATAATATTGTCGATAGATGAGAGCTATAGATTTAGCACATGTTGTAAAAACCCTGGCAGCTATGGACTTAGTGCTTGTTGTATAAACCCTGGTGATGATGTGACTTCGTGCCTATTCCTTAGGATAATCCTTAACAATGATTGAGTGAATGATAGATGACTGTTAAGATTTTTAAGAATAGAGAAGATAATGGGGATGGGGAATTGGGTTGATTGATTGATGTTTAAACATAATAAATTTATTTATTGTGGGTTGAAAACCCTATATGCTCACCGGGCTCCCAAGCCTGACCCACTCAGTTTATTTGTATCACAGGTATCGATACGAAGCTACTTTACACTGAGATATTTAAAAGAGATGTAGATCACTAGTGTAAATGAATGTAAGTTCTGTTTATGCTTATGTTTCAGTATTGACGATGACATCCCAAAGTTTTAATATGAACAAAATACATTTCTTTGGAAATGCTTCGATAAAGTATTTAGCATGTATTTTCTGGGAACAAATTCCGCAACACTTTTATTAAAAGGATACTCTGATTTTTAAAAAGCATAAACAAAATCGGTATTTTCTGGCCGTGAAATTTGGGGATGTCACAGTTGGTATCAGAGCATTAGTTTAAGCGAACTAGGAATTTGTAGGATTTCTAGACTTAAACTTAGAATGCTAAGCGATGATTGTGAGATGAGTATCTACCATATTTTAGACACGAGCACTAGTATATTTTAGGAAAGATGCCTAAAATGCTTTTATGTGCTAAATGTTATATGTTTTCCGTATATGCTATTATTTGTTCGGATCTATGGTCTGCTGCCGACCGGATCTGGAAATTTTATGTGTTCAGATTTCTAAACGTTTAATTACGGTATTAGAACTGGCATGTAACTTTTCGGAGTAATAAGGAGATTTATACGTCTATCGTAAATAAAGCTTTCTTATCTTAAATTCTCGCATCGGTACACCGAACGTCAGCTTTGGTGTGCAGAACATCATGGTAAAGACTCATAGTGAACTGAGTAAATGGAGGAAATGAGAAGGCTTACGATAGTGAATGATACCTATCGGAAGATATCGTAAGAATGTTATCTTGCCTTTAGAATACATATAATAAAGTAACATTACGTATAGAGGAGTACGGTACATCCGAATGTACACATTTGATTGGCGGGATGATAAAATGGTTGGTGTAATTCCTAAAATTGTCTTATTGTCTGGTGTTTCCATCACCAACCGAGTTGAAGCAGAATTGATGATTGAAGATACGCATGGAAGAAGTCCTAGTAGAGTCTAGGGAAAAACTATATGATTGTTTGGACACGTTTGTATGTGTTAAAATTGATTTTGTGATAAGGACTTGGAAAACTACGAGACAATACTTGGGATGAGTATGAGTAGGTGTGAATGGTAGTAGAGGCCTATACTACCGGAAGCACATGACTCACACTTGGATCAAGAAAGTCACAAGGTTACCAAGAAGATAGTAATTGATTTTGTTTTTGTTCAAGCATGTCGTTACCATTGTTTCGGTAATGACTAAGAAGATGATTGATATTCCGACCCTAGTGGTCATATCAAATCTTGTCCGACATAATACGCGGAGCATGTGCAGGATTGAGCACTGCCTGCGGTCAAGAAGTCCAAGAGTTAGAAACTCATTCGAAGGAACATAGAAGTTATGATTATTACCTAGGATGAAGACACAACATATGGAGTCATTATACAAGCCCTATTTTGTTGATGATTCTGGGACGTAATCATCCTAAGGGGGAGATAATTATAACGCCCGTAGATCCGGGCTAATCAATTTAGAGACGATAAGCGTCGAAAATGAATTTTTGATAGAATATTATTTAGAATGAATAATCTTAACCAAATTGTAGTGGTCGTGACAAGGATTCCAGATATATAAAGAACGCCGAAATCCGAGTTATAACGAAGAAGTTATGACCTATCGAAGTTTCGCGACAGAACCGACACGACGTTGTATGATGTAAAAAGTGAATTTACTATAAAGTGCTTTTTAGCATTAGTAATCTAAACGAAAGTCGTAGAGTTCGTTAAACCGAGAGCGTGCATAAAAAGAACGCCCAAATCTGACTTCGTATGAGGAAGTTATGATTTTTCTAAGTTTTGACTTAGCAATATGCAGCCCAAAACTCGAAATTTGGATCAAGTGATTTTTAGACGAAACAATCTAAACTAGAATCAAAGATCTTGTTGATAGTAATTCAACGGTAAAAAGACAGACGAAAACGGACGTCGGATGAAGAAGTTATGAATTTTTAACGGACTTTTCCTGTCCCGACCCGTTAAAAATATGATATTAAAAATGAAGTCAAAATTAGCCGACGGAGTCTAAACGAAAGTTGTAGAGCATAATTTCACCTACGGGTGGATATAAAGAACGTCAAAAACGGAATTCGTATGTTAAAGATATGAATTTCTAAAGTTCGAAACACAAACTTCGAGGTCTGACTGAACTCACGACGTGAACATAGAAATTCACGACGTGAACTCAGTGAACGACACGTTTCGAGCCTAGAAGACACACGGCAAGCCTAGGAGGTGACCAGGATCAAACTCACGACGTGAATATACCTGGTTCACGGCGTGAATAGCGAAATTCAGCCCTATAAATAGAAATCGAAGGCAGCCGGTTTTAGTTGCTAATTTCTCAACCTCTCTCCTACTTCTCTCATCTTTAAGCCTACATTTAACCCCCCGAAGTCCCGGTATCATCCCGATACCCGAAGCAAGTCCCGAAGCCCCGAAGATCCCGAGAAAAAGAGTTTTCGAGCTGAAACTCTGCCCGCGAGAAGCCCGGTTTTTGAAGATATCCCGGTTTCATCGAAGAATATTCTTTTAAGGGACGAAGCGATGTCCAATCGTCGTCTTATCAAGTGAGTGTATAGTCACTTTCACCTTACACATAGATATGAAATATTTTATATAAAATACGTGCTATGTGTATATATGTTGTTTGTTTATTTGAGATAGATGTTGAATGATTGTTTTATACAGGTTTTAAACTGTATATGTATTTTATATCTACAAATATGTTGGATAAAACATGGGTAGATGAAAGAATTTTTTATACATGTTTAAAATGGTTTAAAATGTATATATATTTTATCTACAAATATGTTGGGTATAACATGGGTAGGTGAAATAAGTTGATGTGTGATAAAATGATGAGATAAATGATGAGCGATGAAAGATGAGCGATGATATATGAGTGGTAAAATATGGTGAGAATCGATGAGCCAAGGGATGGCCCCGTCATCTAGCAGAGTATGGATGACAACCATGGACTATTCTAGACCGTCCATGGAACACTGGCAGGTTCGCAACCTGTAGGTGTGTGAACTATATGTTCATCAGATGTACTCTAAAAACCCATTGACATGTATTGCAGGTGGATTCCTGTGAATAATATTGTCGATAGATGAGAGCTATGGATTTAGCACATGTTGTAAAAACCCTGGCAGCTATGGACTTAGTGTCTGTTGTATAAACCCTGGCGATGATGTTACTTCGTGCCTATTCCTTAGGATAATCCTTAGCAATGATTGAGTGAAGGATAGATGACTGTTAAGATTTTTAAGAATAGAGAAGATAATGGGGATGGGGAATTGGGTTGATTGATTGATGTTTAAACATAATAAATTTATTTATTGTGGGTTGAAAACCCTATATGGTCACCAGGCTCCCAAGCCTGACCCACTCAGCTTATTTGTATCACATGTATCGATACGAAGCTACTTTACACTGAGATATTTAAAAGAGATGTGGATCACTAGTGTAAATGAATGTAAGTTCTGTTTATGCTTATGTTTCAGTATTGACGATGACATCCCAAAGTTTTAATATGAACAAAATACATTTCTTTGGAAATGCTTCGATAAAGTATTTAGCATGTATTTTCTGGGAACAAATTCCGCAACACTTTTATTAAAAGGATACTCTGATTTTTAAAAAGCATAAACAAAATCGGTATTTTCTGGCCGTGAAATTTGGGGATGTCACAGTTGGTATCAGAGCATTAGTTTAAGCGAACTAGGAATTTGTAGGATTTCTAGACTTAAACTTAGAATGCTAAGCGATGATTGTGAGATGAGTATCTACCATATTTTAGACACGAGCACTAGTATATTTTAGGAAAGATGCCTAAAATGCTTTTATGTGCTAAATGTTATATGTTTTCCGTATATGCTATTATTTGTTCGGATCTATGGTCTGCTGCCGACCGGATCTGGAAATTTTATGTGTTCAGATTTCTAAACGTTTAATTACGGTATTAGAACTGGCATGTAACTTTTCGGAGTAATAAGGAGATTTATACGTCTATCGTAAATAAAGCTTTCTTATCTTAAATTCTCGCATCGGTACACCGAACGTCAGCTTTGGTGTGCAGAACATCATGGTAAAGACTCATAGTGAACTGAGTAAATGGAGGAAATGAGAAGGCTTACGATAGTGAATGATACCTATCGGAAGATATCGTAAGAATGTTATCTTGCCTTTAGAATACATATAATAAAGTAACAGTACGTATAGAGGAGTACGGTACATCCGAATGTACACATTTGATTGGCGGGATGATAGAATGGTTGGTGTAATTCCTGAAATTGTCTTATTGTCTGGTGTTTCCATCACCAACCGAGTTGAAGCAGAATTGATGATTGAAGATACGCATGGAAGAAGTCCTAGTAGAGTCTAGGGAAAAACTATATGATTGTTTGGACACGTTTGTATGTGTTAAAATTGATTTTGTGATAAGGTCTTGGAAAACTACGAGACAATACTTGGGATGAGTATGAGTAGGTGTGAATGGTAGTAGAGGCCTATACTACCGGAAGCACATGACTCACACTTGGATCAAGAAAGTCACAAGGTTACCAAGAAGATAGTAATTGATTTTGTTTTTGTTCAAGCATGTCGTTACCATTGTTTCGGTAATGACTAAGAAGATGATTGATATTCCGACCCTAGTGGTCATATCAAATCTTGTCCGACATAATATGCGGAGCATGTGCAGGATTGAGCACTGCCTGCGGTCAAGAAGTCCAAGAGTTAGAAACTCATTCGAAGGAACATAGAAGGATACTCTGATTTTTAAAAGGATACTCTGATTTTTAAAAAGCATAAATAAAATCGGTGTTTTCTGGCCGTGAAATTTGGGGATGTCACAATCTTCCCAATCAAACATCAACACAATCTTTGTTGTTAAGAAACCCAAGCATCAATCGATACTCATACTTTCGAACATTAACTCCAAAATCGACATCAACACAATTTCAAAGTCGTTCTTATGCCATCGACTTCAAACCCCAACTCAGGCCTTCCATCGAACATTAAAATCAATTTCGATTCCAAAAAAATTGACTTCGATTTTGACTTTCAGAAACTCGTTTGACTTTCAATTCATCAGTAGACAAACAACAAATCGACAATTTTTCATATCTATTTCAGATCAAACACTCTATTCCAACTGTTCTTCATCGTCGTTCATAATGTTCTATGTCAAGTTCATCCAAATCCAAGAATCAATTTGACTATTTCTCTAGGTCAACTTGATCATTATCAACCGAGAATAACCCAAATCAACTACAGTCGATTCACAAGTTCAGAATCATGAATAACATCAATTGATTTTAAGAAGATTTCGAAAACGAAAACGAAACGATTGATACATGATAATCAGAATGTATTCGTGAAGTCTAAAGTGATGACGAACCAAATGTGATACCAGTGAGTTTAACGATTTTTGATTTCAACAGATTAAGATATTGGATCGAATGACATATGGGCTCTGATGAACGATATAGACTTCGAAATTTTATAACTGGGCTTGAACTTCAATTGAATGAACAGTGATTGAATTTGGTTTGGGCTCAAACAATCTGTGATGAACAATAAATGATTTAAACAAAATGGATTTGTTGTATTGGATTAGGCTCACGATGAACAGTGAATTTAAAAAAAATGGTAGAATATGATTTTGATTTTTGTGATTTGATATAAACAAAAATAATTGGATCAATCAATGGGGTTGAAACGGATTTGATCCAATGAGGCAAATCGATCAAAAATGAAAAACGCAAAATATGAATCGAAATCATGGACGTTTTGGAATTCATTTGAGAATTTGTGATACCTTTTTGACGATCCGAGTTCCATTTTCAAAGAACGAATAAAATTTAGAAGATTTTTGTTCTTTTGTTGGAACGAGAAAATCTTCAATTTGAACATTGTACCACCCACGATGCATGTTGTACAACTTGTTCTTCGTTTTCTTTGTGTTCTTCAATGTTCCAAGAACATCTTCATAAGAACCATCAACACTTTTGGGTTTTGACTGCAAATTCAATGCAACACTTGGAGATTGTTGCTTTGGAACCCAAATTTGCTTCACGGATTTTGGATTCACAACAACATTTGATTATTTTTGTGAGTAAACCCGTTTTTTTTACGTCTGATCTTCTTCCTCATTTTCTTTTTCATCTTCTTGGAACTTGAAGATTTGAATTCAAGAACACCTTCATTCTTGACAACTTCAACTTGACAAGTTTGAATCAAATCTTTTGGAGTTTGATACTTGTGAGTTTCTTGGATTAACGACTTTCGATAAGGAATCATTCCTTCAAACGAATCACAAGAACACAAAATATCATCAGTTTGATCTCCAATTGAGCAAAAAACTTTTTCATCTTCATGAGAATCAACTTGAATCTTCTTGTCATGAACTTCAAGAACATCAAGAACATCACATTGAACTCCATAGTCTTGAACTTCAACAAACTTAAGATCAAGAAGATCATTTGGGTTTTCAATAAGAGAAGTGAATGGCTTATCAAACAATTCTCTTTCTTTTCTTGTCGATTGATTATAACTAAGAGATGACATGATCTGGGCATTTTCAGCCAAGCATTCAATCTTCGAAAGTGGTTGAAAAATCAATCTCTCATGATCATCCTTCAAACCTTCATAAGAAATCAAAGTTTCCCATGAAATCAACCCACCTTTCAACACCAATCCATAGAATTGACTTTCGTTGACTTTGTATTTCACATCTTCAATGATCACAATCGAAGAATCATGATCCAAAAGCATCATGATCACAAAAACTTGAAAATTTCTAGAGAGAGAAAGTGATTTTGAATGGGTTTTCTAGAGAGAGAAATTGATACAAACAAGTATTCTAGAGAGAGAAAATCGAATTATGGATCATATCAAGGAAAATTTTGATTTCTAGAACACAAAACACTCTCTAAACACGAAGATCAAAACACAATGAAGAATCACCAAATCTAGAATGCCATCATGGATCAATTATTGATCAAATCAAGAACACCTGCTCTGATACCAATTGTAGTGGTGTTGATTATGATGACAAATGCAGAATTGATTAGATCTAGTGAATCATCATACAAATCATGAACACATGGAGTAAATAAATCTGGTTTTAGCTCTCATTAGATTGATTAGAAAGAGTACAAATGGATTGCAATAATTCTCTCTCTAAACTAATGCTCTCAAAGTGTTCATTACATAAAATGAGTATCACTCACTTCCTTATAAAGGAAAGACAACTCATTACACACATACAAAGGAGTAAGCACACATGACATTCAAGAGTGACTTTGCACCCTAACACATAAATCTTGCATAATTGATTATTGATTTATCACCATCAAATGTTAGACCATCATTAACAACATCGTTACCTTTATACCTAAAATCACCCCGATGTACAGGCTCATCCCAAGGAACATGATTCTGTGTTATTAGTAATAAATTACGTATTTGGTTATTTCCAGCACTAGACACCCATTACCACTAGAACAATTTCCCTTACGAATCGATTAACACCACTTTCAAGGACATGACTAATAACAAACAATTATATTGTGTTATGAGGCATACTAGTTATAATAGTAAGAAAATATTTGATATCATTTTCATCAATAATATGTTGAATTATGTTTGATCCAGAACATTGAAAGGATAAATGGATCTAACTAGTATATAATTTAGACTTCAAAGCCATCAACTTAACCAACTCAAAAAAATTGATATCTTTGGATAAATCTACACTATAAGATATGTAATATGGAGCAGTATAACACACAATGTCGTATATTCGCTTCCATTGTCATCCACAACAAACTATTACTTTAAAAACTAATTACATATACTCATTTTTTCAAGAATAAAAATCTAGATTTCATGATCCTCTAAACAATTTTTGAAAAATACAACTATTCACAATGGACCAAAAATGGATACAAATGTTGAATTTAGTTAGCCCTAGTATCACTCTAGAATGTCATTGTCAATCTGGAATAAACTTATGTTAGTCTGAAATATAGATGTTAGATTTTGAAATATCTTGATACCAACCATCCACATCCACCGACTCTAAAATGTACTTAAGTAGTTTGAAATGTGACATTTTGGGAAAAAGATGTTATTTAAAAAAAATGATTCTTTTTTTAATAAAATTGTTTATAAAAGTTAGTTAATTATATCTCAGTTAAATGACAATGAGAATTAATAAGATGAAAATGACTAATGGAATATTGGAATGGGGTATAAATATAAGTTTTTAAGGAAGCAATTTTAAGAATTAAGATTGCCATAAGAAGAATTATGATATGATTTATTGACGTACACCCACGTCTCTTGTTAAAAAATTTAAAATATTTAAAATGTGAAAAATAAATAAAACATACAGCGAATGCTCCGCTGGTATATAGGTCACACACAGACAATTAAACCGTCAAATTTGTCTGCCCAACAAAAAACAATCAGAAATTCGAATTGGAAAACCCCAAAATCTGCTCCGATCTTCGTCAATCTTCCATAATTCTATTGAAATTTCACCCCCTCCAACTCCGATACGATCTCTGGTGTCGCTGGGTCGATACACCAGAGGTCGACGCAAATCTTGTGCCCGGCATGGCCTCTTCGGCGGCCAATTCCTTATTCGGGAAGTATGATGTCGGGAAACTCCTCGGCTGCGGCGCTTTCGCTAAGGTGTACCATGCTAGGGACATCAAAAACGGTCACAGCGTTGCTATTAAGGTAATCAATAAGCATAAGATCGCTCATAACGCTCATCTCGTGTCGAACGTGAAGCGCGAGATCGATATTATGCGGCGGCTCCGGCATCCGAACATTGTTAAGTTGTATGAAGTTATGGCGACGAAGACGAAGATCTATTTCGTGATGGAGTTTGTGAAAGGCGGTGAGTTGTTCGCCAAGGTTGCGAAAGGTCGTTTATCTGAATCGCATAGCCGGAAGTACTTTCAACAATTGATCTCTGCCATCGGATATTGTCATTCTCGTGGAGTTTATCATAGAGATCTGAAACCTGAGAATCTCCTCATCGACGAGAACGGAGATCTGAAGGTTACGGATTTTGGGTTGAGTGCTGTTACAGGTCAGATCCGAGCCGATGGATTGTTACATACACTGTGTGGCACGCCATCGTACGTCGCACCGGAAATTCTCACGAAGAGAGGGTATGACGGAGCGAAGGCGGATATCTGGTCATGCGGTGTCATCCTGTTCGTGTTGAACGCTGCTTTCCTGCCGTTCAATGACGCAAACCTCATGATGATGTATAAGAAGATCTACAAAGGCGAATACAAGTGCCCTAAATGGATGTCACATGATCTCAAGCGGTTTTTATCTCGTCTTCTTGACACAAAACCAGAGACGAGGATCACCGTCGATGAGATCAAAACCGATCCGTGGTTCAGGAAAGGATACAAAGAATTAAAGCTAGAAGACGACATACAAATCGTCGGCAGACCAGAAGAAGACGATAAATCAACGTCGTTGAACGCCTTCGATATAATATCATTTTCCTCCGGTTTAAACCTCTCTCCTTTGTTTGACGGCACAAGTAGCTCGCCGGGAAAAGGTGAAAGACTGGTGGTGGCCGAGTCGCCGGATAAAATCATCGAGAAGGTTGAGGAGATTGTAAAGGAGGCAAACGTGAGGATCCAGAAACGAAAGGAATGGGGTGTCGATTTGGTAAACCGGAATGGTAAGTACGCAATCGGATTGGAGGTTTTCCGGTTGACGGAAAACTTAGTGGTGGTGGAGGTTCAAAGTAGCGGTGGAGGTACAGATTTCTACGATGAGTTGTGGAATAACAAAATTAGATCGGAGTTGCTTGATCGGCGGCATGTACAGGTACCGACAACTAGTGGCTCGCCGGCGGGGTACGTGTCGGAAGTATGTACCTGATTCTTCATATACATATATATTTACTCACATCTTTGTTTTTTTTCAAATAATTTTTTTTTACCCTTGTAGGAAAAAAACATAGCTTTTGTTAGTTTGTTGATGGAGAAAACTGTAATTTATGATTTTGTACATTACATGACACTTGCCACATAAATATTTGGGGGCAATTGTAAGTTTGGTTTTGTGTTGTAAAACAGATGTTGTATGGGCTTTGTGATGCTACAACAAGAAATAAAGAAGCTGATTTTTGGTTTCCATTAAAGATTTACTAATTTACCGATTAGGGAAGAGTGGATGAGTGAAGTAGTTATATGGATGAATCCCGATTGTCCAAACTATAGAAATACTATAAACAATTAAACAAGTCCATGATTAAGGTCTAAGGACCTAACCAATTGTCTCCAAAGAAGACGCAATAACCAGCTGTCGATTAGCATGTGTTCAGGTATCTGCCCTCGGTCAACATCTATGTGACGAGAGACTATGAGTTTGAGGGTGAATAAATGAATACCGTAGTTAATGGTGCCTTTGAGATATCGTATGATTTGTTTAAGAAACATGCATGAAAAGGCAGACTTGTTGAACAACATAAATAACGTCCGAGTTTATGAAAGTAAAAGTACTTAAATGCTTTGATGAGGCTATGGTAGAATGTAACATTGGCAACAAGAGTACCTATCATGGCACAGAGTTTTGTGGACAAGTCAACCAGGTTTGTGGTGGGATTGCACTACAACAAACGAGACCTATAGGGACGACAATTGTCGTCTCTATAGGTTCAAAAAGTCGTCCCTATAGGTTTTTGGGGCGATATGTCGTCCCTATAGCTTTCGTCTCTATAGCCCCGTCGCAATAGATCTGTATTGTCGTCACTAAAAAACTCGTCGCAATTGGTAGCTTTTGGTGACGATATGTCGCCCTATTCTGATTCGTCGCTGTAAGTTTGATGGTCTCCTTTGATAAAGCTATAGGGACGACATGTCGTCTCTATAGATTAGTCTATAAAAGCGAATGGTCGTCTCCACAAGTACAACTATAGAGACGACTTGTCGTCTCCATAGATGCAACGATAGACACAATGAGTCGTCTGCGTAGATGGATACATAGTGGGCATCAGTCACCCTATAGCAACGGTGCGTCGTAGTGGTTGATGCATCTGTAGAGACGACATGTCGTCTCTATAGGTATGTCATGTCATCTCTATAGATTCCCCTACAAAAACAACATGTCGTCTCTAAAGGTATCTGTAGACACGAAATGTGGTTTTAATGCCTAATGAATCAATGGTTTTATTTGGCTTAGTGTATTTTACAAAGGAAAAGGTCATTTTCACAAGTTGTCGAGATATCAAGAAATGATGTAGAGGACCAAGATTAATTACAACAAACTCTTATGATAATGCAGCAATAATGTGATGTAAGAGGTGGTTGTTGCAACGGTAAACACAAAATCATCATATAAGAAAGGGCAAGATCGTATGTGTGCCATGATGATAAATGAACGAGCAAATTATCACAAATGTTGCTTTTAAAACCCCTTGTGATGTGATATTAATAACACATTTATTGTGCTTGTTTATCATTGTATAAAGATTTGCGAATTTATACATGTGTTTGGTTTATTGTGTCAACAAATCATGGAAGTTGGTGAATATAAAGTGTCTCGTAAAGGTTGCAATGTAGAAAATACATTTTTGACATCCAATTGATAAATATGCAGCGAATAAGAGATGATCATGCTAAAAATGGTGTGGAATGTGATCTATTTAACCACCAAACTAAACATCTCATCATAATCGACAATTATTGCTTATGTCTTGTCGCTGACCACTAAAATGGTTTACAACGTTAAAGTGACCCATCAGAGTGGAATTTGTGTCATTATAGCCACATTTAAATTGTAATTAATGATTGGTCTATATGTGGGTATGGGTACCAAATCTCGTATCTAAATTTCACTTAATCCCTTAAATTCTTTGTGCATGGCCGCATTCCATTAAGGGTCATGGAGGGGCGACAAGGATCGTGAGTAAAAGGGAAATAAGAAATTTGGTTGAGTTTTGGAGGTTTCATGGTTGCTATGTTTATAAATGTTGTGTTAGGATCATGTTGTCATTCGGCGAGGAATAACATTTTGGTTTGGTTTGAATGACTAGATAAGGGTTGGGGGATAGGTAGTTTATTCTTTAAGATGGTTTGTCATGTGGTTGGGGTGTCCATGGTTGGGTGAGGTGATGGGACGGTGGCGGGTGGGTGGTTAGGGTTATGTGAAGTGGGGAAGTTATCCAATAGTATTGGAGATCATGGGTTGTGATTGGGTTGTATGAAGGAATAAGTGGTCATGAAGGAGTAAGTGGTCAGGTTTGCATTTGTTTGTTGGAAGAAGGGAAAGAAGCGGACATCAATACCCCCTATAATTGAGGGGTACCTACATAACACACGTCAAGTTAGGGGGTTGTGTGCATGATTACGGATACAGTTTGAGGAACGTATACATCTAAATACTTGGAGATGAGTATATAATGGTTATCGTAGATAAAGAGAAGACGGTGGTAAATGAAGGCTAAATATTTGGTGGGTAGGTTATTATGTAGGTAAACGGACATGTAAAATCCTTCGACCTAAATTTTGGGAAGAAGTAATGCTTAGGATAAAAGAGCACGAAAATTTTTGTTTAGACAATAAGCAATGTTAGAGTATGTCCATAAGACATAATATGTTAATGTTATTGCTAACGCTAGTTGAACCAATAGGGTGGTACACTTAGCATATGCACATTACAATTATAAGTGTAATTTAAGCACCCGTACATGTTGTAATAGTTGTAACATAAAGTTACAATTGAAACAAGAACATGTTATGTAATTAAACGGGCCAAACTGAGCTGCCCGAGTAGATGACACAGTCGTATCACTTTTACCTTGAGACTGTCATGGTCATGCTAAAAGCCTACATACATGACATGATCCGGTTTTATATAAGGATTTTCACACACACACACTAAAATGGCTAATGTGACTATAAATTTTCACATTTGTACTCCTTTGGTCCATAACTGTTTTTCTACCTATTCATGCTAACTAAATATTCAAATTTTATGTCAAAAAATGTAACGCCCAACTTTTTTATACCAAGTACATCCCAAAAATTTCACCTATCATTTAAAATTTACAAATAATTTTGGTGTACACTAGCACTCTCGAATATAAGAAGTTATCACCAGGGATTGTACTGGCCTCAAGTACAAGATCCGAGTCGGACGCCACAATAATATACCCGCAAAATAATAATCACAACAGCGTAAGCGCTTAGTGAATAATAACTATTGTAACATAAATCACATACATCATATTTATTACATAAATGCCAAACAACTCATCATCACTTATATATATATCAAATAAATTACACACTTAGTGGTGTTCTCGTACCCTCTTATAAGATCTAATATTAATCAATTTGTTAGAAATAATAATCAATTTATCATTAACAATCATTTTCTCAATAATGATCTATCTCGTAATAATAATCAAATTATCATTAACAATCATTTTATCAGTGATGATCTATTTCGCAACATTAATCCATCTTTCAACACTGGTCAATCTCTCAATCATGATCTAACTCAATAATGACCAATCTATCAAAAATGATCAATCTCTCAGTAAGGATCAGTCTCTTAGTCATAACCAATCCCTAGACAATAATCAATTCCCTAATAATAATCACTCAATTAGATCATGATATATTTCACATAATGTATATCACATATATCACAACAGTGGATGTTAGAGTAGTGTTACTCACCTTGAGACCAGTCAATTCTTGGAGGTTCTAGTATTCGCGACCTCGTTCCCGACTTTAGTTTGTAACTGTTAAAACAATTACCACATACCATTCAATAACCTACTCATTAAATTCTGAAAATCTCAATAGTCACAACTTCCATGTCACTATATTGATATATCAAAACTCGTTTACAACTTATATTCAAAGTGTAAACATAGTTTTTCCGACTAATTAACACTCTGGGTTTAACCCTCAAGATCCTAGAATAATATGACTTCACGGTGCACGGGACTCATCCTGACATATGTATGAAATACACAAATTAATCATTGCATAAACTTACCCTCGACATCGGTATCGCGAAAACTGAGGCTCGTAACGATCTTCAGACCTTCTGTGAGCTTAATCCTTCCAAAATTCGCCTCTTTCTCCCCCTTACATGTTATCTGAGTTCTTGTTGTTCATTTGCCCCAAAATGACGAAATAGGGGCTTTAAATATGTTATTTTTTTTGTTAAGTTGGTTTCACCGCGTCATGGTCATGTTATCGCGCCGTGGTGTTGCAACTATTTTATCTTAACTTCGGACGGTCATAACTTCCTCGTACGAACTCCGTTTTTGACGATCTTTATATCCATGCGACCGTCTCGGAGTGAACTACAATTTTCCTTCACTAATATTTTGCTTAAGAGATATAGATTTCCCGTTATAATGAAATATGTAAAAAGGTGTATATATTACCTAACCAAAAACATTGTCGTTGCACTACTAGAGTTCACTATTGGATGTATCCACGCCAAATTCATCTTATAACACATAGTTTGAGATTTTTGGATCATTATATGTCTCGCAATAGTACCCTGTCATAACAAGTGTAAAAAAAACTATTTTCTTAGAGCTTAATTTATAAACTAGTTACCATGCCTATGTGGGCGATTTGGTTAACAAACCGATATACGTGACACTTACCTGTTGTCCACATGAATTTTCTAATTATAATTTTTAACTGTTTTAAAATTATTTATTTAAATTAAACATAGATATCATTTGAAGACCACCCCCATCCACTACCGCATCTATTTCCCACTAGTACCATTGTCTTAAGGAAGTCTCAACCTAGAAAATATGTGAAGATGAAGAAGAGAACCGATGAATATGAACAAGATAAGTAAATCCATTCACATCAAACATGAAAATCCAAATTTATTTCAAAACATACTAAACCAAGAATAACTGATAAAGAAATCCCATCTTTTTATGTTATTAATTGCAACTTCATGATAAATAAATTGCTCTAGCAAGTTATAAATATGCTTTTGATTGAAGGGGAATAAAAAGATTGATCGAGGGAGAATTAAAAGAAATTTACTATGTAAATGATCGATGTTGTTGCACAAAGTATAAACATATTTGAGCAAGGTTACACTTCAACTTAAATAGGAATCAAAAGAAAGTTACTACCTAGATGTTCAAGGTGGGTCATGATGGAGAAGCACCACCAGTACAGACATGGAGGGGAAGAACAACCCTTTTGTTTTTTCAGCAATCCTCTGCAAGTGCAACCCCTTCGTCTTCGGAAACAAAAAGTCAACAAACGGAACAACAATGGCGGAGCCAGACTCAAAGCAAAGGGGTATCCCAATTTTTTTTCCGGGTATCACCGCAACGGCCGAACATGGGGAGGGTCGGGTCAGTTTTGACCTAAAATCGAACCCAAAACCGATAGCCTCAGTTTTGAAACTTTTAAAATCGAACCAAACCCAAACCCTTCGGTGTAAACAAATGCTTTTGTAAAGAGTGAGAATTGATCATGAGACCTTTGTTTCAATAAGCCAACATCTTAACCAGTAGACTA
This sequence comes from Lactuca virosa, assembly GCF_052849685.1. Lineage (NCBI taxonomy): Eukaryota > Viridiplantae > Streptophyta > Magnoliopsida > Asterales > Asteraceae > Lactuca > Lactuca virosa. Next base: position 435,809,613 of record NC_136430.1, on the reverse strand, counting down.
GTTATTTGTTTGTGCTTATTAGTGAAGGGATGTGTATATATACACTACATAAAACGATTTTTTTTTTAAATTACACTATCGAAATTTTTTTGAGGGGTATCCCGGGATACCCCTTGGATCCGCCCCTGCGGATCAATGAAATTTTATGTTTAAAGATGAAGATATTAGATATCATACATAAAGAAATGAAGGATATAAACAATACTTTTTATACTACATACAAATCAGATTTTTTTTAAGTAATTATTGTTAGCCCATATGTTTATGGGTTTCTTTTTTATATAGTCCTTTATCCCATTAGCCTTAGGGTTTTAGTATTTATTTTATTGCTCGTGTTTTGTAGCTTTAACATTTTCTAATAAAGAACTATCACTTTTCTCTCTTTTAATATGAATGTTATTCTATCTTCATGGTATCAGAGCTTGAAGGTTTGAGACGTTGATTGAAGATTTTGTAGTTGTCATTTGTAACGCGAATCGGTTTGATGTTGTTGTTCGTTGGATGTTTCTGTTCGTCTGCTATTGTTTTCCGTTTGTTGTTTGATTTATGTTTTTTTGATTTGCTGTTTCCACTAGTTTGTTGTTGCTCTTGTTCTCTCATTGCTTGTCTATTATTGTTGTTGTTCTTATTGTGGTTACCTATCTGTTAAAAAACATGACTGGAGAGGATGATTCCCTTTAGTCAATTAGTACTCGATTAGATGGAAAGAATTACACATATTGGAGCTATGTTATGAAAATTTCCTTCGTGGGAAGAACATGTGTGGCTATGTCGCTAGGGTTAAAGCTAAACCTTTAGTGCCTCAAGCTGAGATTTGTGGGTTGATACTTGGGAGACTGATAACTCCAAGGCTATTAATTGGATCAACAATTCTATTATACAGTCTATTGGTATGCAATTGGCTAAATATAACACAATAAAGGAAGTTTGGAATCATTTGGAGAGACTGTATACTCAGTCCAACTTTGCTAAACAATATCAGTTTGAGTATGACATTCGTTCCCTTCAACAAAATTATATGAGTATTCAAGATTTCTATGCTATTATGTCAGATTTGTGGGATCAATTGGCTCTTAATGAATCTAAAGAGTTAAAAGATTTTGCGCCTTATATTACTAGGAGGGAAGAAAAACATTTGGTCCAGTTTTTAATGGTGTCGCGTTCTGATTTTGAAGGCCTACGTAGAACGGTTCTTCATCGTTCCCCCTTCCCTCAATGGATTTTGTTATTCATAAATTGATTGTAGAAGAGACTCGTATCAATTCTCATGCGTAGAAAGGGTCTAAAGTAACCACTCCTACTTCCACTCATGTTGTGTTTTTCGTTCCTACTAATCAGTCTCGACAAGCTCCAAGGGTTGGTTATGATGAGTATGCCTTCTGCAAACAGAAAAATCATTGGAAATGTTAGGTGTTGTTTGTTTTTTATAAGGCAAAATGTCTGCAGTCTGCGGACCATATCTGCAGACCTCTGTAGTAGAAGATGTAGACCAAACGTCTGCAGTCTGAAAGAAGAAGACTGTTTGTTTTTTTAACATCTGTAGGCTGTTAGAATAAACTAAAATCTAATTAAACTTATTAAAAAAAAACTATAAAAGAGTTTTTCAATAGTTTTATGACTTTATTACAGATAATTAACAAATGTTGATCAACGTTTATGTATTATTGTATAAAAGTGAAAATAAAATGGTATGAATTAACGTATATATTTGATAAAAACCAACAAACATTGGTCGCAAAGTTATACCTAAACATTGTAATTAGGGATAAAATACTTAAGACATAAATTGGATGAAAATAAACTTTGATTTTAAATGAAATTTTTTAAAATTTTCAAAATTTTAATTTTACTTTTTCATTTAAATCATTTAAAACTGGGCATAAATATTTTTCCCAAAAAGTGAATGATACTGCATTAAATAATGTTTTATAAAATTTGACACAAAAATATAAGACAATATTAAGATTTTTTTCCATGTCTATATAAACAACTTCAATGACCTTATTGTAATTAAATCTTTATTTATAAATTGGTCATAAAGGTTACTATTGTGTCACCAAATTTTTTCTTTTAGTATTGTAATTTTTTTTATTAAATTTTTTTATAATAGATAAAGTTATAATAAATCTAAGTTAAAAAAACAAAGATATATGTATTTTTTTTTAGACTAGAAGATGTTTGAAAACTCTGGTCCACATATGCGCCAAGAAGATGACACACATATATTTTTAGCTCTGCAGTCTTCAAAAAAGCAAACTCTAACGACCCAAAAATCAAAGGTAAAAATTCCATTTTTAATATAGCTAAAACATTGATACCATTTATTTCAAACATATCAAACCATCATTAAGTAAAACATTTATCAGAGTTCATCCCAAAATCATTCATTGCGGAAATCATAGGTGTGTGCACTGCGATCAATCCGAGCCCTTCTTTTCCAAATCGATGATACCTGAAACCAAAACTGTAAACCGTAAGCACAAAGCTTAGTGAGTTCCCCAGAGCATACCCCACACACAATCCACATAACATACATCATATTAGCTATAAAAGCTATCTCTACCACATACCACATGTCATATTAGCTATACAAGCTATCTCTACCACATAAGCCATGCATACCAACATATAAGGATGTATTGGGCTCCCCCCAGGGTCTTATTGTAACATTCCAAAAATGATGACCAAAAATTTCTTTTTAAAACATTACTAATTCATAGTATCAACTCATTTCAAACATACCAAAAGGGTTATATAACAAATCAGAGTATCTTTTCAGAACACTTGTTCATTTTATCAGAGTAAACATCCCAGGCTAACCTTCTTTGGTGTGTGCCATGCGATCATTCCGAGCTCTTCCCTCCACTACCGGAAGTACCTGAAACCAAAACTAAAAACCGTAAGCACGAAGCTTAGTGAGTTCCCCAACCTACCACATACCACACATATCCACATACTGCAAACACTGGGCCACGCCCGCTACATCGGGCCTCGCCCGCTACATCGGGCCACGCCCGACCCCACGCCCCGCCTGGCTTGAGCCCCGCTCGGTATACATATCTGTTTCTCTTAGGCCCCGCCTGTCTCTGGGCCCCGCCCGCTAAACACATACAAGCATATAAATAATTCATAACACATAAGCTAACTGAGTCTACTATATTCCTGTACTAAGGTCTTGCATATCTTGGGCCTCGCCCCTGTCCTGCTACTGGTGAGTCATGAAACCCCGTCCATGCTCCTGCTGTTAGTGAGATACGAGCCCCCGCCCACACTCACTCCTCTCCTATCTCGGGCCTCACCCCTGCTCTGCTACTAATGAGGTATGGAACCCCGTTCATACTCTGCTAATGATGAGATACGTGATCTCGCCCACACTCACCTCCCTACCAGGCACATACAAGTATCACACAGACAACAAGTACAATCTAACATGCAAAACATTCCTTGGGCACCCGCCTGACATCGGACCTTGGTCCGGAATATCATACTTGATGGGTTATGAGCACTACAACATTCCTATGGTGTACATGCAAACCCTAAAGCTTTGGATCTAGTTTGTCTAATGAACATGCAATAATCATTCAAAGCCATAAACCCTAGATCTAGCATGTGATAATCGATATTAACATAAGAATAGGGTTTAGATCTTACCTTTGATTGTTATGTAGTAATAACAATCTATTCCTTCTTGTAATTGACTTCTGAAAGCTTAGAGTCACAAGTGTCACTCCTCTAATGGCTTACAAACACAAAGAGCAAGAGGATGAAGAAGGAGAAGAAGAAAGGCACTCAAAAACGTCTAGAAACCCTAAGGAAACTCTTAGCCACGTTTTTGGTGCCCTAGGGGTGTTTAAATAGTGAGGCTATTAGGGTTATCTAACAAGGAAACCCTAATTTGACTGCTTAGGCCCTAAGCAACCCATGGACTCCTCCTTTAGAGGCCTTGGACGATTTCTAATGGGTTTCCCCATAGAATTCGTCCACCCCTCTAATATGAAGTCCATTAGCCCAATATTCAACTATCACATAATTGATAGTTCTAGTCCCCTAAGTTTAATTAATCTCTTTTAGCCACAAAATTAATTCTTAATTAATTATTGACTACTATTAATTAAACAATATGATTTCTCCTTTAATATATTATTCTCATAATATATTAATAAATCATAATTAATCCTCTCTCTCCATAATTCATCCTATCAAGTTGCTTTGGTGAAGGCAACCCAAAAGGACCATGCACCATCGGGTCAAGTACATACCAAAATAGTTATGGGCTTAGACACTAATCCAACAATACTAGCATACAATGCCTAGGGCTAACCCCCGGGTCTTCCTACTCATAACTACATGGGCCGGCATTGTGGCCTTAGACCCATTCACACAGTGAGGAGACTCACCTCGCACAGCCGAAGACTAGCTGAACACTTCTGACTGCTAACCGGCAACTTCTGAACTGCTGATCCTTCGGCTCCCCGAACTATCAATACCCAAAGCAACATTTAGACCACAATATTCCAAAAGTCCACCCTGGTCAAACTTGGTCAAAGTCAACGGTCAAAGTCAACCTCCAGTTGACTTGACTCGCCGAGTTGGTCTACCAACTCGTCGAGTCCACGCTTCTCCAACTCAATACAACCACCGATCCTACCCATCGAGTCTAGCAAGAACTCGACGGGTTCTCCTTCAGTCCTACAATTGGGACCATCTTCAACCGACTCGCCGAGTTCATCCTTGAACTCGTCGAGTTCATCTCCCTCTTATGAATGTCCAGACTATGACTCGCCGAGCTGTATGAACAACTCGTCGAGCCCATCTTCATAAACTAAGAAGATTTCCTTAGACTCACCGAGTTCCTCATTAAACTCGCCGAGTACGATGATCTTCATGCCCGCTATGGACCCAGACTGACTGAGTCTCATACCAACTCAACTCATACCCTTTAACAGAAGGGTTTTAGGGCAAGAAAGCAGACTGACTCGCCGAGTCCCATAAGTGACTCGCCGAGTCCCTCTATGTCTCATTCTATTCAGGCGATTTCTAAGCCAAAAAGCTTCTCCCAAAGGTAGATATGGGCTCCTAAGATCGGTATAACACGTAAAGTCCCCACCTTTCCTTCCATGTATGGCCTTTTGAGGCTTAAAAGGCCATAATAACCCCTTTAAGCTTACATGAGGGTTTCTAATGGCATAAAGCTTGCACCTTTATGCCTTAACCATTCTTAGGGACTCCAGATCTGAAAAGATATTTGCTTGGGACATCCTAATCCCACAAGAAATCATTCTTGGTCCATAAACTTCATAAAAAGGGACAAAAAGAGATCTAACAAAGTAGAAGTCAAGGAAGGAACTTGATTACCAAAATGAGCAGCAAATGGAGTGAATCTTCTGGATCTACTCCTTCCTCCTTGAACCTCCAACCTTCTTCTTGTTCCTCCAAGCTTCAAGAATGCTCCAAAACTCTCAAAATGACTCACAACTCAAGGGAGGCTCTAGGGTTTTTGTTCTGGACTTGAGAGAGTATCAAGGGGGCTGATGAAGGCTATAATGTTCCTTAAATAGGGTACAAGGCCCGCATTTAGGGTTTTCCCCAAACCTGACCAACTCGCCGAGTCAGTCTTTTGACTCGTCGAGTAGGTCACTAAACCCGCGACCAAATCGCGCTCCTACTCGTCGAGTCACCCATCTACTCGACGATTCACTTCCTCATTTGAGGTTTTCTTCTCTTTCAAGATCTCCTGAATTCGGGGTGTTACACTTATACATTCATGTCATGGGCTCCCCCCATGGTCTTTACCTGGGAATGCCATGGGCTCCCCCACATGGTCTTATTTCCAACTGCCACGGGCTCCCCCCGGGGTCTTCCATGCAATAACGTACATAATCTACTAGCATATCATAGATCACAGAAGTATCTATCATACTACATAACACATACATAAACATATAAGGATGACATGGGCTCCCCCCAGGGTCTTATACCATTATGCATGGGCTCCCCCACATGATCTTTACCTAGGAATGCCATGGGCTCCCCTACATGGTCTTATATCCAACTGCCACGGGCTCCCCCCGGGGTCTTCCATGAAAATATCATATAATCACTAGCATACCACTTAGCATAAAGCTAGCTATCATACCACATATCACTACTACAGCTAGTGTACCACATATCATAAAATGGGCCGACCTTGGTGCCTTAGACCCATTGGTATGGTGAGAAGACTCACCTCGCACTGCAGAAGCTTTCCGCATGAATTCCTTAGCTGTTGCCCCGCCAGCTTCCCGAGTTGTCACTACCAATCAATATACCCAATTAGCAAGTGGGTCCCATGCCATAATCCTTAATCCATGCATGGGGTAAAATGACCATTCTACCCCTGGCCCAGTATGATCCAAAACTAAGGCCCAATCCCAAAACAAAAGCCCGACATTATAATGTCCATAAGTCCTTTAATGGCCCAATTTCCAAATTGGGCCCAATCCCAATAGTCCACAAGGCCTAATTACCAAAAATTCCCTAAGACCCAATCAATGGACCAATTTTCCAATTTGGGCTCAAACCCATAATGGGCCACCACAAATAAATATCAACCCCAAAACCTGATGGCCCAACAGGGTCCAAACACATAGTCCAAAACCATAAAATCCATAAAGGCCCATGTATGGCCCAATTTTCCAAATTGGGTCCACACTCCTTATTTGTCCTTAACCTAAGATCCAATCCTTCAATTAGTCCAGAACACAACCACTTTGATGGTCCATTAGGGCCCAAGAATCTAGGCCCAAACAGATGGCCCCAACCCGAAGCCCAAAGTCCGAAATCCAACCTGGCTGAGTACGCAGGGCGTACTCAGCAGTACGTTGCGCGTACTGGCTTGTACGCCCAGCGTACTACCCTCTAGTCTCACTTCTGCCATTAAGCACTTAATGCTTTAAGTCATAAATCCAAACCACAGATCTGAGTCCCATATAATGTCTAAACCCATAAAGTCACTGACTTGGTGACTTTTCATGCCCCAAGAAGACCAAATAGCATTCTATTTTCATGGAAATGGCTCAAACTCCAACATAGATGGTCTTAAACTCTAAAGGTGCCAACTTTATGGACCTTGAACCTCATAAACACTATGAGGGGCAACTCAAAGCTCGTGGAATGAAATCAAGGCCACTAGATCTCATACTTGGGACCAAAATGAACAAAAACCCACAAATGGTAGAGCTAAGAGATGAATGACCAAGTTCAAAGCTTTATACCTTTATCAAGCTGAGAATGAGTCACAAAGGCCAGATCTATAAGCTCTTCCTTGATTCCCATCTTTGCAACAAGCTCCGTCTTCTTGAAAATGGGTCAAACATCCCAAAAATGGACTCCATAAGCTCAAAATGTCACCATGAAGGATATATGACGATTTATAAGGTCTTAGAGGGTAGAGGCTGAAGATATTAGGGTTAGGTTATGAGATAAGGAGCTTAAATAGGGTTTTGATCTGACTGGAGTACGCCCATCGTACATATGGTACGCCCAACGTACTCCTGGGAACCTTCGCGACCATCCTGGTCAGTACGCCCAGCGTATTCCAAGGTACGCCCCGCGTACTGCCTTCTTCACTAGTACGCCCCGCATACGCTTTGTGTACGCCCCGTGTACTCGGCTAAGCCTGAAAACCACGAAACTTCCAAAGGCCATAACTTCTTCGTTATAAACCCAATTCTGACGATCCTTATATCCACGGAAATGTGACGAGAAGCCCTACACTTCTATCAACTCATACCTTCCTTATGACCTTCCGAACAAAAGTCCATTTTCCACAAAAGCCCAAACTGCCACTTTACTGAAATACCCCTAGGCCTCAAAACACAAACCGAACACCCGGATCACTTTTAATCAAGGTTGTAAAAATCGCTCGACGGTAGCTAGACGGTCGACTGGTGTTAAGGGATTAATCGGTCTTGGCGGAGATTAATCGGGGACCATAGATTATTAATAAAATATTAAAATTAATTAAATATTAATATATCTTAAGAAAAACAAGTACTTCAAAATTAGAAAATAAGAAAAATTGTAATTTGGAAATACGAAAACATGAACATTTTGGTATAATATTCGAAAATTTGAAAAATTTGGAGTAAAAAAGTTGGTTTTTTGAATTTTTTTTTGAATTTTTTTATTTTTTTTAAAAATTTTATTAAATTTTTTTGACATTTTTTGACTTTTTTCGACCTTTTTGACTTTTTTTACTCAAAAATTTTCAAATTGAGCCCAAAGAACAGCTCCAAAATCGATGTTGATTCCAGTGTAGATCCCGTACATAATGGACATAAACAACTTACTGGCACAGTCTGATCCAGTCACACACTCCGAAAAACTTTTGAACAGAAGGGTAAAGAGCCCATTCCATTGTGGTGGTAGGTTAGGTTTCCTGAATTTTGAAATTGTAGTTAGGGTTTCTTTGTACACCATTTGGTAGAACATCTCCATGATGGCGGCGATTGAGATGGAATCAGGGTCTACCATATCATCGGACTGATCAAGCCCTAGCAAGGAGAAAAAGCGGAGCTTGGAGATTGAGGTTGTCTGATTGTGAACTTAAAAGGTGATCCTTTGTTCTTCCTTGATGTAGCAAGAAAATGAGTAAGCCTTTGACAGGAGAGACATCAGAACAATCTCCGATGTGGTCAAAGCTTTAACCAGTGGTGAGTATTTCAAGCACTCCACGATTGGTATCATGAAGTTGTCATACTTGAGAGGATCAAGATAGAGAATCAAGTTTTGATTTTGCTTGACGGAGAGAAGCGATGACTGAGCAGATTGATCTTGAACGGAAGGGGTTTCAGATGATGGAGCCATGGATGCTTGGTGAGGAAGATAATGAACAGTAGAGGGAAAAATCGCCTTGAGAGGTTGGAAATTTTTTGATAATGGTAATGATCGATGAAGCGTCAGATAACCTTTTATACCGTTAACCAAGAGAGAGAAAATATGATGACGGTTGCATTCTCTCCTCTGAAACGTCGCCTAAAAAGAGGCGATGTGACAACTATTACGTCAAAAAAAGGTGTCAGGCGGGGGAAAACCAAACGTCGATTCAAATTTCACGCGCCCATTTGAAATCTTATCCATTAGAGATGTCGCGTCATTTTCTCCCTTTTGCAGTTAAGTTGCATACCACCTTTCTCATTTAGATACGAGCTTTCACTTTTAAGTAAATTTGAGGTGAACTACGAAACTAAAAATAAATGTGAGTGTTACCAACCAGACTTTTGGAAAATCACAAGGATCTTCGCACGAGAGTGTGCTAAAGATAAAGAAATAAAGCAAAGCATATGTGTGGGATTTTAGTGATGTCTTGTTTAAGACACGAAATAGTGGATCTCGGGCAAAGATCTCTTCCTTCGAAGTCAAGAGAGACTATGAAGTGTTTGTGTGGTTCCCCATTGAATTACGATCATCTGTTTATTAAGAAAGAGTGAAAACATCTTTTAAAGGTTTTAATGGGTGTTTCTATCTCCAACAAAACTACGAAACTTGATATAAGTCCAAAAGTTCGAATGGAGTACTTGTTTGACCAATATAGTCAATTGAACAAGTAGGTTTTGGAATTATTTTAAGTGACATGGATTCGCTTTGAAATCTCAAAAATAAATAAATAAATAAAAACTGGATCTATTTGGTAGAGATGTCTTAGGTCTAGAGCATTTCATTAAGATCTCGCAAAAAGAAAAAGAGATTTCTTGGTACAGACCACGAAAGTGGAGTTTCGTGAATTCCTTAGTGAAGAGTCTAGAACATGTAAATTGTTCACCATCAATTCGTATAAGTGTGTTGGATTTTGGGTTTCACTTAATTCGTGGTGATAACGAATTGAAGATCATAAACACAGAAGTTGTGTAACCATAAACCTCAATGGTAATAACTAAGAGTCTCGAGGGTCACATTGGTGAATGCGAAAGTAGTGGAGAAAAGTATAAGGTGGTTCCAAAGAAAATAGTGTACCTCTGCTATGCGAAAGTAACCAAGTAGCGAACTCTTAACTCATAATGAGAAGAGTAAGGTAGCCTGAGACTTATGTGAACAAACAACCTTATTGGGAAGAAACGATTGGTGTTATCGAATCATTAAGGCTTCAACATAGAGTCATTGAGGCTTCAGACAACATGCAACAGCATGCTTCTAGGGACACTTAACTAGTACATAGACAAGAAAGTTTATACCTTCCCCATCATTTGTAATTGAGACAATCAAGAGTCTTGACATGAAACCTGTTCAATGATCCAACGACTTTGAAAATTTGAAATAAGAGAGACGAAAATAAAGAAAATATTTTTTTAATTTTGATTTTCTAAAACAAAAAGAAATAAAAGAGGATTAAATAAAATAAAATCAACAAATATTTTTGAAATTTTGAATGATCAATAAAAATAAAAAATAAAGTAGAAAGGAAACAAAAATAAAATAAAAAATTATACATAATATACAAAAGGATATAAAACGCTCCAAACCACGAACGAACAGTTGATCATGAAAAACTTCGAGCTTTCGTATGAAGTTGCAGGATAAAAGACGACTGCGAATTACTGCGAGCGTTCGCACCGATTCGCGGAACATAAGATGACTGTGAATTACTGCGAGCGTTAACATCAATTCGCATGACATTCTATATACTGTGAGTGCGAAAGTGTAACTAAAGGCGAAAGTGTTACTTTGAAAGCAAAAGTGGTTTTGGAACGGATTCAACTTCCATCATTCCTAAGCCTTGAAGAATATAACTGAATGTTGGTTCTGGTAGGGCTTTTGTGAATATGTCAGCTAACTGATCAACAGATCTAACAAAATGTATTTCAACATTATCATCTTTTACATGATATTTGGTGAAGTGAAGCCTCAGTGCTATATGTTTCGTTTTTGAGTGTTGCACTGGGTTGTGACAAATGCAAATGGCACTTTCGGAGTCACAATATAAAGGGATTTGTTTCATGTTTAGGCCATAGTCACGAAGTTTACTTTGAATACATATGACATTGGAAGTGCATGAGGCAGCGACAATGTACTCGGCTTCGGCTGTTGATAGGGAAACACAAGTTTGCTTTCTGGATTGCCAACTGACTCGTTTGCCTTCAAGAAATTAGCATCCTCCAGTTGTACTCTTTCTATCTAACCCGCATCCTCCAAGATCAGCATCCGAAAATGCTTGCACAAAGAAACCAGACTTTGATGGGTACCATATTCCAAGTGAATATGTTCGTTTAAGATACCTGGATATGTTCTTTACAGAAACCATGTGAGGTTCTCGAGGATTGGCTTGAAACCTGACACAATAACAAACGGAAAACATGATATCTGGTTGACTAGCAGTTAGATACATTAGAGAACCTATCATCTGACGATAAAGCGTCATATCTACAACAGGTTTTTCCAGAGATGGAGTTAGTTTCGTTCCGAATGCCATTGGAACTTTCACCTTTGAGTCTCCCACCATTCCAAACTTGGCAAGCAAGGTCTTCGTATAATCTTCCTGATTTATAAATATTCCTTCCTGACTCTGTCTTATGTTCAAGCCAAGGAAAAAGTTAATCGGACCCATGGAGCTCATCTCAAACTTCGTTTCCATCAATTTTCGGAACTCAGCGGTTAAACTTGGGTTAGTGGAACCGAAAATGATGTCATCAATGTAGATTTGGACGATCATTAAGTGGTCACCATATTTCTTGTGAAAGAAAGTTGGGTCGACCGAACCTTGTTTAAACTTAGCATGTTTCAAAAAACGAGTAAGAGTTTCGTACCAGGCTCTTGGAGCTTGCTTCAGACCATAGACCGCTTTGTCCAGAATGTAGCAGTGATTTGGATAGTTTTCATTTATGAACCCAGGTGGTTGTTCTACATACACTGTTTCTTCAAGTTCCCTATTTAAAAACGCATATTTGACATCCATCTGGTATACTTCAAAATTCTTGTGTGCTACATAAGCCAAGAAGATACATACATATTCCAACCTTGCAACTGGTGCGAAGGTTTCTTCGTAGTCGATACCTACTTCCTGGCAATATCCCTTGACAACCAATCGTTCCTTGTTTGATATGACGTTTCCTTATTTGTCTAACTTGTTGCGAAAAACCCATTTGAGACCAAAAACGGAAGCATTCTTTGGAGTAGGAATAAGTCTCCAGACCTTGTTTCGTTCGAACTCATTGAGCTCCTCCTGCATAGCTTGCACCCAATCTGCGTGATCTAGACAAATTTGAATGTTTTTAGGTTCAATTTTGGATATAAACGAACTGAACGTGCAAAACTCCACTTTAGAGAATACTACAGTTCGCTTCGCCTTTTGTTGAGCTCTCATAAGAACACCTGAAGATGAATCTCCAATGACTTGAGATTTTGGATGGTCTTTGGTCAACTTAGCTAATGAAGGGTAGTTTTGGATCATATGATGGATCCAATTCCGCATTCACTTCTTCAAATTCTGATTGTATATCTGAATCATCATTCCCATTTCCATTCTTCCCCTCGAATGATGTATTATCGCCCTCTTCTGGATTCAGATCCTCCCCCTGGAAAGGTGGCTCTAAGCTAACATCAGGGGTTTCGTTCTCCCCCTGAACAGGTGTACAATCTGAGGAGGTTGAGGGTGAATCCTCCCCCTCGACTGTAGCATTCGTATCTGAAGATTGCGATGGACCTTCATGGTCTTTTGGAGTGGGATTCTCCTGTTCCATTTCTTTTGCAGCATCATCTATGATTTTCTTTAATTCGGCTCCTTTGTTATCAGCTGCCTTGGACTCAGACGAAATCAATTTTTCTGGTTCATCGAAAAGATTCAGAAATTCATTGTACAGAGTAAAGAGAGGAATTGTTGTTGCATTCGCTTGTGGAAAGATCTCCTTCGTTTGGCCATCAGCTTTCAGAATACTCTTCAGATAATTATCATCGAATGTAACATAGTAGGTTTCTTCAATCCTTTTGGACCTTTTGTTGAGAACCCTATATGCTTTGGAGGCCAGCGAATATCCCAAAAATATACATTCGTCAGCTTTTGCATCGAATTTGTTCATTTGTTCTTTAGAGTTGAAAATGAAACACCTTCAACCAAACACATGGAAAAAATTTACGTTAGGTTTTACTTTGTTTATTATTTCATAAAGGGTGACAGAAAATCGCTTGTTGAGGATTGAAGGGTTTTGGGTGAAGCATGCAGTTCCTATCGCATCGGCCCAGAAGTAGAGAGGCAGATTTGCAAAAGAAAGCATGGTTCTCGCAGCTTCACACATGTAGCAATTTCGCCTTTCGACGACTCCGTTCTGTTGTGGAGTATAGGGAGCAGAAAAGTTATGCGTTACTCCTTTCGCAGTTAGAAATTCTTCAAACACTTAGTTTTTGAACTCCAACCCATTGTCACTGCGAATCTTACGAACCAGCTTTCGCAATTGTAATTCAATCTACTTTATGAAGTCTTTTAACTTTGGAGTGGCTTCAGATTTCTGCTTAAGAAAATACACCCAAGTGAAACGAGAAAAATCATCTACAATAACAAGAATATACTTATTACCACCAATACTTTCAATCGCAGAAGGACCACAGTGATCGATGTGCAGAAGTTTGAGTGGCTCAATGACTTTCGTATTCACTACAGTTGGATGACTCTTCCTGCTTTGCTTCCCCATTTCGCATGCAGCACAGAGATGGTCCTTGTCATATTTCAAGAGTGGAAGACCTCGCACGTGATCACCAAGAACAAGCTTGTTGATATCTTTGAAGTTGAGGTGCGGAAGTCTACGATGTCACAGCCAACTATCATCTGTAGGCGCTTTTGTCACTAGGCAAATGACAGGTTTCCCTCGAATAGGATTCATGTTCAATGGGTACATTTTGCTTTTGTGTTTTGAGATTAGAAGAACATTCTTTGATTTCTTTTTGATGATTTCAGAACCCTCATCATCAAACGAAACTTTCAATCCTGTGCCGACAACCAGTTGCGAAACACTTATTAGGTTGTGTTGCAATCCTTCCACATACGCGAACTTGCGAATCGAAAACTATTCGTTAGTGATCATCCCATGTCCTTTAATTCCGCCAAGTGAGTTATTTCCATATTTCACTCTTCCACCGTCTTTTAGTTCTCTATACTCTTGCAACTCTTCCTTCATTCCTATCATGTGATGTGAGCAGCCACTGTCGATGTACCATTCTGAGTCAAACTGCTCGTCACGTATTACCTGCGAAAGTTAAGCAGATTTAGGAACCTAAAGTTGTTTGGGCCCTCATGAGTTTTTCACAGGAAAAGAAATAGAATGATCAACCAGATATGTTCGTTTTATTAAGGTTGTTTTATCTTTCTTTGTGATTTTAAAAACAGTAATCCTATTATCATTTAAGTTCGCATCCTTGGTGGATGGTTTCCTTTGATTATTTTGGATTTGCTGTTTAACATCCTTTTTCTGAACTTGCTTAAGGTTAGCTTCAGATCTTTTCAGAGGAACTTTAGACTCCGAGACCATCTTTCCTTTGCCTTTCATGTCTTGCGAAACATTCTTGTTAGAAAAGGTGTGAGAGTTGGTTTTCTGCACAGGTTCCACATGATTTTGAAAAGATGATTTTTGATAAACTTTTTGATGTGAGACCTTAGGTGCATGATTTTGTTGAAAAGTCTTAGGTTTCGCAGACGAAGAGACTTTCGCATTTGGATGGACTTTTTCCTTATAAACGAAATCTGGATTCCTAGACTGCCAGAACTGCTTTCTCTCCTTAAGATTCTTGTTATATCGAGCATTCCTTTGACGTTTTTGAGTTGCGAACTGCTCTGAGGATTTGTGAAGATTAACCCTAGGTTTTGGTTTTCTGTTAGGGGTCTCGGTTCCAAGTTGACGATGTATCACTTGGAACACTCTTAGTTCCACTTGGACTTCCCTTTTCGTAGTTTGAATTGACTTTATTTAGGGGTTCTGCTACGTATCTGCTCTTTCTTCTTCATGAGGTCATTTCAGATAGACATTTGGTTTCGTCTGCATTATCGATTGGAGCAGACTAGAAGTACTCGTCACAGCCATCTTTATTGTCATCATCGACTAAGGACGTTAATTCAGCAGTTTGTTTTTTGTCAAGTCATTTTGTTGCGAAAACTTGGTTGGGAACATTTTGGACTTTAGGAAAAACAGTCGCTTTTGCTTTTAAAACTTCAAATTTATTTTTGGAAATACGTGCGAACTCAACTGAATCCTCAGAAATTAGGACTTTCGCAGGGACAGGTTCGTTTTTAATGAACTCGGAACAGTCAACCTCATCCTTCACAGAGATTTCACTCATATCACTTTCATCGTCAAATTCAGAAACGTTTTCAACATTAAGTTTGTTTTCTGAATTGAAATTAGTGCTTAGAGAGTCAAATTTATGCACAGTTTCGGATTTACTTTGCTCTTTGTCTTTCTTGTCTGAAAGCTGTTTGAGCATATTTTTATGGTCTTTGGACTTAATGAATGATTCGATTTTGTCTAGTCCAATTCGGTAGGCATATGAAGTTTCGTCAGATGAGACAATGGATTCGCATCTGTAACAGTCAGCATCAATTTTGTCCTCTTTGAATTCGAGGAAAGGTAAAACCATTTTGTGAATTTTCTCACCAACACAATTAAGATGCAACTGAGTGATATTGAAGTAAAGTCTTTTGACAATCAAACAAAAAATATTACGTTGTTTTAAAAGACTCAAATTATTTCTTTGTAAATAAACTGACTCATCCCTAGACTTAGACAAATCAAGCTCAATCTTCTCTATCCACATGCGTCTTTCCTCATTCTTTGATATAACCCTGCTGATTTGATCGGTTAGGTTAGAGTTTGTTAAACAAGTTCTTTTTAAACTGTCACTAAAACTTGAAAAAGTGAATCTTAAATCGTTTAGTTCAGTTTCGTAACGAGACAACATAATATTTAAAGTTTCGAGAATTGAGTTTACCTTGTTGATGACTTGCTCGCATTCACTTATTTGCTCATGGACAGTCTTTCCAGCGAAACAGCTGTCACAAACACGATCTCCATCAGTAGCATATCCTCTTTGTCCTGACACATCATTCGTCACCATCAAACATCTTCCTTCAAACTGCGAATCTACTTCCTTCGCAACGAAACTTCTTCCATGAGTAGGTCTGCAAACCTCCTCGTCTTCGGAGTAAGTAGACCAGACCTCAACCCTGCCAAACTCAACATCAACATTGTTTTCCTGTACAATCAAAGCAGGCATAGAGTTATCAGCATTCTTTTTCTTCTTTATCTCCTCGAGCTTTCGGAGATGGTAAGCTTCATCATCTTCTCCTTCCTTCTTCTTGTTAAACCTTCGCAGCATACAATCCTTGGCTAGGTGGTTTTTACCATGACAGTAGTTACAATCATAGCCAGAATCACCCATGAGCTTCTTTTCCTTCTTTTTTTCTTCTTTCTAAGAATTGCTTGCATTCTCCTCTTTCACTTTCTCCGAGCTATAGCTTCCTTGCCAGTTTCGGTTCTTATTCATGTTGAAGTTCTTCTTTACGAACCTCCTTGGGCTGGACACCATCATTGTGAACTCTTCTTTTGAAAGTTCACAATTTGTGAGCTCAAACTCCGAATCCTCGTCTTCAGCAGCCTTCTTACCCTTAGCTACGAGTGTCAGCGAACCTACTCCAGAAACAATTTTTCCTTCTTTTGTTACTTCATCCTCATGTGACCGAAGGATACCAACCAGCTTAGCCAACGTGTAATCTTTAAACTGCTCATGTGCTTTAACTGTAGAAACAACATCTTTCCATTCAGACCTTAGACCATTCATGAACGTGACCTTTTGCTCGATAAGTTCACGTCCAATTTTATGTTTCATCATCCTACTGAGAAGATGATTGTATCGATTGAAGGTCTGATCCAAAATTTCTTCGGACTTTTACACAAATGCTCCAAACTCTGATAGTAGTAACGTTTGAGTTGAATGCTCCAGATCAGCATCAATGGAGTACAATTCCTTAAGCCTGTCCCAGATACCTTTTGCTGTATCGTATGAACTAACCAAACGAAAGGTGTCTGGTGGTAGGGCAAACCTAATGATCCCCATTGCCTTGACATTGCTGATTAAGTTTTCCTTCTCATCTTGTGGAACATCCTTTACTTCAAGAAGAAGCTTGTTATAATCAGATTGAGTTTTAACTTCTCTTCTAGTTCCTGTATGAACAAACGCCCCAACTGTTATGGCATCCCAGATCAGATAGCCATTGTCTTCCAGACCAAGGACATAATCTTCAAAATGCAGCACCCAAACTTCATATTCACTAGGGAATAGGATAGGAATCCTTGTTGTGGATCTAATGCCGCTTGAGAGATTTATTGAGTTAACGTGAGAATCGTCTGAATGCATGTTTGTATATTGAACAAAACCTGTATGAATCAGATGTGTAAACAAGATTAGGGTAATATTAAGATCAAGATCATGGTCAACAAATGAATGAACGATGATGACGACTGACACCAGATCCAATAGTAGCGGAAACCCTAAAAAGCTTCTTTCAACATAAGAGATGCGTATAGTTTACACAGTCTCCTGCTCTGATACCAGTTGTTGAGATAAAATCTCTAATGATCACAAGATTCAAACAGGTAATAGAAAACAAGAGCAAAAGAATGGATCAAAATATGCTGAATGATTAAAGTCACGCCTCAAAAGAACTCGATGAAGAATTGCTACTGTAGAGCGCGGGTAGGGTTATAATACTATTCCAATCTCACAAAACACGGTGCATGCATGCACCTTAAATAGCTAAACCCTAATAATTAATGAACGGGTGGACAAGCCTAAACCCGATTACATAATGAACAAAACAAATAAGCCCAATGACGCAACACATATACCCAACATATATCAACACACTTTGCATGTCTCTTGCACTTTCTCTCTTCCATCTTTTATCAACTTGTATGGTTTCTGATATTTTAACAATTTTTCATCAGGTTTATAGTGAAGAAGTGTCACCAAAATTTTCAGTAAGGAAGAAATTCGTTGAAAGATAACACTCCGAGTTGTAATGGACGATGGTTTTTTTCAAATTGGCATTATCATTCAGGTTCCCATTTCTCCCTTTTAGTTTGTATGTTTGACAGTGCAATTAAACATGGAATCCTTTTGGAAGTAGTACAAATTCTCACTAATTTGAACTTCATCCTAACATAACCTTACCTTATATAATTATATATATTATTAACATCGGTCTGTCAAAAAGTGACTCGAAACAGGAGAAATAATTATACTTTTCCTTATAACAGTCATTTTCTGGTGACTATTCGATTGAGTAATATAAGCAACATAACATTCTAAGTTTTTACACTCATAAAATTGAATAGTAATTGGTACAATATTTCACCTTATAATGGTTAAACCTCATAAATATGCACAATAGTTATAACCTTACTAGTCATGTGATCTTTTTAATTTGAGATCATTATA
Source organism: Lactuca virosa (assembly GCF_052849685.1). Lineage (NCBI taxonomy): Eukaryota > Viridiplantae > Streptophyta > Magnoliopsida > Asterales > Asteraceae > Lactuca > Lactuca virosa. Next base: position 435,791,160 of record NC_136430.1, on the reverse strand, counting down.
ATATTTTTTGATAGCTATGGATCAAATGTAAATGTTATTTATTCTTCTTTTAGCAAGTTTTCAACTGTACAACTCCCAGTCATTATGTCAACATCCTGACCTTCCAGATCTTTACTGGAACCCACAAATTTCTCTAGCTTCAAAGGCAAAACACACTCAACTCAACTCATCATATAAAAAAAAATCCAATGCTTTCCTGATTACTAAACTAAGGGTGTGTTTTCAAGCAGATTGTGAAAATCAAAATTAGATGACCATTGTATTCTAAGTCTTATATTCTTCAGGTACTCCTAAATCAATTTCAATCCAGTAACTGAACCTTCATAACTTCCGAGGCAATTCAAGTGAGTCCTTGAAAGCAAGTTTCGTACTATTAGGATCTTTGTTGCTTCCTGAAAGTTTGTTGTCATTTTTGGAAAACAATGAGAAACAAAGACCACGGTTCAAGGTTGGCTCATGGTTAATGTTAATAGTTTCATTGCATCTGTGAAGGAAATGAGTAAAGTGTATCTATCGTTTGATGTTTTTTTTGAAAGACCATTTTAGATAATGTACGAAGATGTAAAATGTATGCACATACTATGATGATATTTTTGTAAAATGACATTTTGACTTTTCATCAAAATTTAAGAAATAAAATTTAGACCATTGTCGGTGAATATGTAAGAAATAGATGATAAATTTGAAAGTGTTTATTTATGATTAACTAACAAATTACTTATTTAAAATGTAGAGGACATAGTGTTGCAATTTTATATAAAAATGTTAAAAATGGAAATAAGGGGTCCAATGAATATGAAGGCTTTGGCAATGAATCCACGAACTAAAATTTACGGGGACTAATGAATCAAATAGGAAAATTACCAAAGAAAATCACCAAAGAAACTACAAATATGTATGGAAAATGGTCTACCAAGCGGCGTTTTGGTAGTGTGCAAGTGCAACTGTGCATAGGTAGGTACCCTCCTTCCAAAACAAAGTTAGGGGCTGTTTGTTTACCACTTAATGCCTCTTAAAAGTGGCTATGTCTGAACCTTAAGGATTCAGATTGTTTGTTTAGCTCTTAAAAAACGATCTAAAAATTAAAAATGCATCTGATTCGGTAAGATCTAAAAGGGCATCTGAAAAAAAAGACACGCTTATCCTCGTGCCCTCCCACACTCGTTCATCTCTTCCTCGCCTCCCACAATCGCCTCTACTTCCGACGCCAGTCATAGCCCTCTTTCCGGCCGTCGCTACCCTCCAACACCTCCTCGCATCGTCGATCCCATACTGCATCGCCTCGCCCATCGTCCTCTGATCTCCTCTATTGTTCAGGTACGAAATTGATGCCTCCCCTTTTTGCATTTAGTTCTTTCCTGTTCCCAGATCAGCACCCACCCCATCTTTCTCTCTCTAAAATTGGTGAGAATTCACGGATCGAGTTATGCAGAATCTTAAGTATGTTTGCTTGAATCGAACGTAATTTGCTCGATTTCTTTGTGTGATAGATATTGCAACCTTTGTGTAACTGTGATTTGCAACTTGTAGCGCGAATTTTGTGAATTTCTTCGTCCCTTCATCTCTGTGTTTATTTGTTGAATCGAGGTTTGACATCTGTAACTAGAGCACTCGTTCATCTCTGTGTTTATTTGTTGAACAATATTGTTGAAAATGTGCTCTTTGTTCTAACTTGTTCTTTTTTGTTGATATATGTGTATGTATAGCTGAAATCTATTGTTGAATCTTGTTGATTTGTGCTGAAATATGATTCTTGATCTTGCTGAATTATGTGTTCATTTGCTGAGAATGTGTTTGTAGTTCTTTATTGTGCTGAATTTTGTTATGTGATGAATTATTGTTGAATTCATTTGCTGAAATGAAATTATGAAATTGAAATATTTGTGGATGTATAGCTGAAATTGAATTAATTTGTTGAAATTGAGTTCATTTGCTGAATTCATTTGTTATGGGTTGTTTGTTCGTTTGGGTATTTTTTTTTTGAAAAAATTTGGGTTATGATTAGTGATTAATGGGTAAGATGATGGTTTAAGATCATGTTTCCAGTTTGACGAATTTCATCACATATGTTTTTAAGGTGTGGTTTCACTGGTTACAAAAATGGGAGAAAGGAAGAGAATATATTTTCCCAATGTTAGAATTGAAGGGGGTAATGAGAATGAATTGGCGTTGGAATGTAATGGAATTCCACTTGTGAAGATTTTCTGTTTGTATGTAATTAGATGCATGGCTAGATAGAATTATAGATTTGTACATAAATTAATAATTAATTATTCATACATTTAACTTTGATTTGGATTAATGTTTAATTTTGATTTATTTAATTTGTATTTTGTTTTCTACATAATTATTCAAGAAGTTGATTTGGTTATTTTATAAACAAAAACATTGAATTTAGCAAAAATAATACAAAAGGGCAAAACGGTCATTTTTATAATTCAGCACTGTAATTCAGAGGTTCCAACCAAACAACAATTCAAAATTCAGACCCTTTTAGAAATTCAGACCTCTTAAAAATTCAGATCTTAAAAATTCAGATCCTGTCAAACAGCCCCTTAATCTCCACAAGGAAATTAATCTTTTAAAAAAATATTTTTATTTTAAAAATTAGACTATGTAATTTTTTAGTAAATAAGTTAAAAACTACAATTGTTTGGTCAATATTTTTTGCAAATACTATACTTAAATTAAAAACTCCAGAAAATATAGCAATGTGCTTGAAAGTAGGATGTTATATTAAACAAATCAACGAATAAACATTGCTCCTAATGCATTGTCTATAAAAAAAATTATATGAATGATATAACTATAATTTGTTAGATTTATCATTGTACAATGCTATAATGGGAACAAATGGATGTAGGATGCTTTAAAAGAAAGTAAAATAAATATTTTTTTTATATCGGTCAACCCGGCCACCGTACGGGTATAACGGTAGTTATTTTACTAAGTTGTAAGTATCAACCAACAACAACAAAGAAGTTGATTATTTCGTAACCTCGAAGCCCAAATAAAAACCAGGCCTTTCATTCTTGGGTTAAAGTGGATCCGGGCCCAATAAATAACACGAAACTGTAAGGTGTAAAGCACTCGTCGACTCATACAGAGAAAAGAGAAGGGCACACAGATGAACAGTTTACAGTTGTGCTTAAGTGAGCCGAGGAAACTCTTTAATTTGGCGGCAACGCAAACAATATTGCGAAAAGGGCTGTGAGTTTAAACTTCGGTAAGCAGGAATCACAAGAGAAACGAAAAGAAAGCTGATGAGTTTTTGAAATTCAGTGCACTGAAACTGTCATAGGTTTGTAATCTCTCTTCATTTCCACACACATCCCTTCTTTTACATTTGAATGGTTTTATTATACTGAAACATCGTCGATTCTTTTGCTTTGGTAATTGCTTTGTGAATTAGTGAAGAATGCATCAAGAAACGAGCTCGAAGTATAGTCATCTTAAGAAAAGAGCAAAGTTCGCATCAGGGAAATCTGACAATTCGTCCAGGGAAAACACTAAAACCCTAGATTTTAAGGAAAAGGGGTTTCGGGGGGATGATAGGAGAGGTCAAAGTAGAAGAGTTAAAACTGATAGCGTGGGCTCCAATGTTGAAGATGAGAGATATAAGCGAAGAAGCGATAGCGAGAGGAATGGTAGTATGAAATCAAAGAATGATGATTATCGAAGTAAAAGAGTTGAGCGTGATGGTGGATTCTCTTTTGACGATAAATCACGTAACACAGATAGTAGGGGAAGAGGCTTGAAATCAAATTACAGAGGTCGAAAAGAAGGGGGAGTTGAGAGGAATGAAACTAATGGTTTTGCAGGAAGAGATTTTGACAGGAAGAAGAGGGTTTATACTAATAAGTTCACTAATGGTGAAACCAAGTTTCATGACATCGTGAAGGCTCCTGGTAATAAAAGGGAATCACAGGAGGAAAGAGGTGATACAAGAAAAAATGATGAACATGGTGAGAACAGGAATGGTTTCTTGAGGAAAAATAGAGGAGCAAAATACGAAACTAGCAAGCAGACAAGTTTTACAGAGGATCATGAATATGGAAAGAAGAAACTTCAAAACAAGAAGAACATGGCTGATGATTCAATGGCAATGTTTGATCGACCAAAAAGGAAGAGGCGATTAATCCGTATAGAATATCCAAATGACACTGCAAATAAGCGGTTTGACAATACCCCACCTACAATTGGTCAGTTTGACTTCATGAATTAGATATCTGACTAATAATCAAATACATAAACTTCATATATTCTGTTTATTTGCTTCTCAGATAATACCACAGAGCAAAAGGAAGATCCAGAAGACACTGAAGAAAATGCTGAGATGTCAAAAAATGCACAGTTTCGTGCCATACAACTAAGCCCTTCTATCATAACATTTGTGAATGAAAATGTAAATATTTATTGGTTCAATCAGTGTTAGTTATGTTTAAGTTTTGATTTCTATTTATATATTATTCTTGGCTATTTATGATTGTAGTTATTGGGGCGTAGGCGTGAACTTGAGTTCAAGAAAGCAGGATACAATATTGAACTTCCTTCCCCTTTAGATAACATTCCCTTCTCTACAAACACAGAAAGAGAGAGAATTGAAGAATCAGTAAGCATGCACTCATTTATATTTTTTAAGCTGAACAAATTACACATGGTTTCAAATATTTTGCAGGTTTTCAGAAACAAACTTGCATTCTTTGCTGCTGCAAAAGTTTCTTCATCTTTCCCATCTCCTGATCTTCCAGAAATTGCATTTGCAGGTAAAAGTTTTTATTTATATAATTACATTAAGTTATATTTTATATTTTGTGGGTTAAATTTTGATTTTTTATTAGGTAGGTCAAATGTTGGGAAATCATCTTTGCTAAATTCACTTACAAGACAATGGGGTGTTGCAAGAACATCAGACAAACCTGGCCTCACTCAGGTGCCACATCATCATCATCTTTTTTACTCAAAGTTTTGTATAATTTAAGGAAACATTGATACTCATGAAACCTTTTGCAGACTATAAACTTTTTCAACCTTGGATCAAAGCTCTGTTTAGTTGATCTGCCTGGATATGGTTTTGCTTATGCAAAAGAAGAAGTCAAGGAATCATGGGAAGAGCTTGTAAGTGTGATATACTTTTTTTTGGGAAAATGATGGCATTAAAATTCATGAATATTATTATACTTGGTTAATATTGTGAGTTTTTCTATAATGTAAGGGTAAAATTGGTTAATTTTGTAATTTGTAGGTGAAAGAGTATGTAACTACCCGTGAAGGCCTAAAAAGAGTATGCCTTTTAATCGATACAAAATGGGGTATGAAGGCAAGGGATCATGAACTTGTTGAGTTGATGGAAAGGTAATTCTCATTTTTATAAATTCATGTAAAAAAAAAATTAGAATTTTCATGTTATAAAATTAAAATTATTATTTTAAATTCTCAGGTCCAAAACGAAATACCAAATAGTATTGACAAAAACGGATTTAGCATTTCCTGTTGATGTGGCTAGACGCGCTACGCAAATTGAGGAGGTTATTTATGTCTTTTTATACTTTTAAAGTTTTGAATCCTTTCTTTTGAAAATGTTTAGCTAATGCGTATATATGATTAATCTGATTTTTCAGAGTCTTAAAACAAAGAAATCTGCTCTTCAGCCCTTGGTAAGAAATGCTGATTCATAATTTATTAAGATGTTATATAATTAGTCTCATTGTACCCAAAAAAAAAAAGACACAAAAATCCACTATTTATAGTTAAATGGTCTTTGATATTTGTTTCACCTTATTTTGCTCTTTTGTTTAATTGCACAGATGATGGTTAGCTCAAAAACCGGAGCTGGGATTAGAAGTTTAAGAACAGTGCTTTCTAATATATCTCGATTCGCAAGATTCTAGCATTATTTATTAAATGTATTTGTTTTTATTTCTCAAAGTATTGCTACAAATTCATAAAATATTTGATAGTTGCATTCAAATTTGTTACAAATACTACAAGTAGTGGGGTGTTAGATTTATGATAAGATTAACACCATTAATCTTGAATTTTGATGGCTTTAAGTGTTTGATCTTGAAAGTCAAAAGCTATGTGTAGTTTGTTTTTTGGTTGGTGAAGCCTCAAAACTACTCCTTCATTGGTGTTGGACATCTTGGTGGCTCTTTTGACTTTGGTACTGAGTTTTGATTCAATGGTTGTGATGGTGGAATTATGACTCTATTGACATGTTAGTGAGGTGGTTATAAACCAATCACGATTCTTTAATCTCTCGTGTTGGCGAATGGGCCCTATTGTAAAAAAATTGTCATTTCTGTATCTGTAAGTTAGAAAAGTTAGAATGATTTGATAAACCCTTGTAATAACTAACTAGATTATAACTCGCGTTAAACGCGGGGAACGCATAAAAACATACAAATGTCTACAGATATTGCATAATAATTATAATTTTTTTTTATGGTTATTGGTATTATTGAAATGTGTAGAAGATACATTGAAATCGATAAATATCTATAATCGTTGAAGGACCTCGTTGTATACTTTTGTTTTATTAGTTGAATGACCTTCCTCTGTCACATATGGTTATGATATTGTTATATAAGCATAAGTATTCTAATTAGACGTTCATTCTATAAGAAGGTTACTTAATTTAAGCTTATATTGACAACCAATATACCGTTTTTTTCACTGTATTAAATATTGACAACTATTTCAATTATTCAAATAAAGTCATAGAGTATAATTTATGAAATATTAAATTTTATATGGATTTAATTTTAGTATATCATCAATGAAATTTTTTTCTAAATCATGATTCGTTTATTTTAAATTGATTATGAAATTAAGTGCTAACTTTTATGTTTGTTCTTATTTATTTGGTGTTTCGCAAGAACTTTGCATTAGTCTTGGCGCAACTTTGAATAATTTTAATATATCATCAATGTAATTTGATATATCTTTCAATTATATGAAATATCAAATAATGACATTTCATTACTGTTGTGATAATTTAGTTAATATATTGCATTTTTTACTAATCTTAACAATCTTTTTTTTTTCTAATAATCATAACGTTTTTACTAATTGTACTTACAAATCTCCTAATATATTATAATTTTTATCTTACTTTATATTTTTTTTTCATAAATATATTATTTTTAAGATTGACAGTCTTAATAGTTATTTTTTTCAGTCTATTCAATTTTATATTTCATTGTACAACATCATCGTTTGTATGTATTATGAAATTTCATTTTAAAAATGCTTAATGTTTACATCTTGATATTTTTTTAATAAACTCGTGTAATAATTATGGAATATATATCTTGTTTGAATTAACATTTACTTCCTTCACTAAATTAAATTCCTCATTAAACGGATATATTTTGGTAAGTAATAATTATAAGGGTTTTTGTCATAAAAGCCCCTAATTTTACACAAAATAGTTGGTTATGCCCAAAGTACAAATTTATGTTCATTAATTCCTAACATTTGAGCAAATTTTACCACTTATGACTTTTTATCAGGTTAACACCAGGTAGCCGGTCATCTACTCACTTGATCCTTCTTAACAAAAACTTGGTGGCTGCTCACAACCACTAACGCCAGACGTCATCATCACCACCACCACCTTCAGGCTTGTCTCCGGCAACATCCCATCTTGTGTAACCCTAGCTACATGCCTTCACCCTCTACGACTTCATCATTACAATCACCCAAAAATCGCAGCTTTATTTTCTTGTGTAACCCTAGCTACATGCCTTCACGACCTCCGATGGTCATCATCTCCAACACCCTCTCTGCCTTCACCACCGGCCCCCCAGATAAAACCCTAGCATCCTCCATCAGATGAACCCATATCCACCTCCAACGTACGAAATCCTAGCCGCCTCCATCGGAAGAACTCTGATTTGTTTAGTGCTTCTCATTATTTCCTCTCAAACGGCGATACCTTAGCAGCATTTGGCCCATCCTAGAGTGAAACTTTCGTGTTTCTTTCTGCCTCACGCAAGTATGTAACAACAATAGATTTCAATCGCACCTTTATCTCCTTCTCTTTCTGATTCGAATCGCACCATACCCTCTTCGATTTAACTTGAAGGGGCTATGGCGATGAATGGAAGTCTTTGTGTGCGTGAACAGGGTAGGGAGAAGACAATGGTAGCTGAAATATCGATTATTGAAGGTTTGTGAAGGTTGGTGAAAAGTGGTTGTAATGGAGGTTAATGGTGGTTTTAAGGTGTTTGTGTGGTGGCTTATGGTATTGGGTTATCGATTTCAGGCATGTGTAATAATGGATAAGCAACAGCCGAAGAAGACGATGAAAAATAGAAGGGGTTTAGGGTTTGCTTTGATCCAAAGTCTCGTTTCCAAAATCTTGTTTGATTTCTGAATTGTGTTTGAATTCTTCTTGTTTTAGTTCTGAATTGTCTTTAGTTCTGAAAATCATTTCCTTGTTTGAGTTGTTCTGAAAATCTTCTTTGAGTTCTGAATTCTTGCTTGAATGTGTGTATGTTTGTGTTTCAGTATGTGTGTTTGAGTGGAGAAGATGATGGTGGTGTGATGATGGGTTTATGTGATGGAGGGATAAGGGTGGCGTTGGGTGGTGGTGGATGATGGATGGTAGTGGTGGTGATGGTGGATGATGGATGATAGTGGTGGTGGTGGTTTGTATGTGGTTGATGGTGGTGTTGGTGTGGAAGACCTTCTATGACAAAGGTGACTGCCCCAGAAGGTAAAATCTGGCTAAGGGGCAAAAGTGAACCAATTTTCCGGTAGTAGAGGCATCTGTGGCAAAAAAAAAACGACTTTGGGCATAACCGGTTTTTTTGTGTAAAATTAGGGGCTTTTATGACAAAAACCCTAATTATAATGGGGCAACATTATCTAAGACATAAATGCTTGATATACTTTTGGAGGGAAAAAATCGGGATCATTTAAAAAAATTTATATAAAGAAAATAAAAATTTAAATTGGGTGAAATTATGGATGAAATTACTGACGAAAATTATTTTGAAGGGAATTGTATTTTGTAAAGTATAATGCTATGACAAAAATCGAAATATGTATATTATTGTGTAAATTTATAATTTTTATTGTTACTATAAAGATAAAACAAAGTAAGTTGGTATGTTAAACAAAAATAACAATTTCAATGAACGTATGTAACTAAAAAATGGAATTTGAAGATGAAAATTTAAAACTTAAAAGCATGAAGACATGTGATAAAAAAATATGTGAAAGAGCTCTAACAACATTTGACTAGTTTGTTAGTGAGAAGATCATAAATGGACCCTCCGATAATGATCAACGAATTATTTCCTGTATGAAAAAGGGTGAATTCTATAATTAGTGGGTTCGAAATGTTTTAAGTAATGCTAAAATAAACATGTATATTGAAGTGTAGATGAACATGTCATTTTCATGCAAACGACATGTTTTATGGTATCATGTAGAAAAATACTTTAGAAAATAAAATGTTTTAAACACATACACTTAACTTAGATCCTCATCAACCTGGTTCATCAATCGTTTCTCCCTTGAATTTTCAATAATCACTTTCAAGGGATTAGTCGACACAACCTGACCAAGAAAATCTGGAACAAAAAAAATAAATGGTTGTTGTATTATAGATGTGTAATACAATAAATATTTACATGTAGATAAGGTAGAATGTAAAATAAAATCTTACCAAATGCAACACGAGTGTCAAGATTCCTAGCTATCAAATCCTGGAAAGTCACAAAATTATAAGGATCCACCATAACAGCAAAATCATTTGATACACGAACTTTGGTTGTTTTGTAATAATTATTCTTATGCTTATGATCAACCACTATGTAATCTCCTTCACTTATGGTCATACCAAAACTACTAATTTCCCTTACAGATCCTTCAACAAGGAGAGCTTCAAACGAACTAATGAGATTTTTTTATTGTTGCTTGTATTTTAGTGTCATGTAAGTGAAAAAAAAAATTGGTTAAGTTTAAAATGTTATAAATTAAAAGCAACATAATAATAAAAAGAAAAAATTGTACATACTCGTCAATTAAAATCATGTCCAAGCTGCTGGATATGTTTGGGTTGTTTTTTAAGTTTGCTTCCAAAGCAAGAGTACTTGAACATGAATATTTCAGGTTTCCTTGGATGCATCGATGTTAGCAACCTTATCAAAGACGATCTCATCGCGATTGTTTTGTGTCATGGATGTAAAATGAAAGAGAAAACAATTAAAATTAAAAAGTACTTTAATATGAAATAAAAGTAATGTATACAATGTATTTATCTATAAAGAGGTATGATTTATAAAGAGGTATGAAAGTTATTATAGTTGTCAACAAAATTGTTTGCATACTTAATTTCAAAGGATGCATAAATAGATTATATATTATTTCCTATTAAATCAACCTAAAAGTGTAATAGGATCATACCAAAATATTTTTAAATCATACCAAAATTAACCGGATTCTTATGACATAATAATTAAAAAAAATCATAATCATCTCTAATATATAAAAATAACATTTTTCTAATTAGTGTCAATTCAAAAGATAGTTAATTTTTGTTTTGTTAAAGGTACGTAATATCTTTTCCTGTTTATTTGAAAAGTTTCAGAAAAGTAGTTAACCGATTTCATGTAATTTGTGACAAAAAAAAATCGAAATATATAAATACATATATTTGATATAGGAACAAAAAAGTAATCAAAAAAAATATAAAAAGCGAAAAAATGTATTGACCTTCTACTACACAACAATGAAGGTTTGAAGCAGAGAATGATGATGGAAGTTATAAACAATAAGAATGATGTTGCGGGAGAATGTTTGAAGAAAAGCAACGATTGAAAATAAGTGTGAGCTGCAAATTCAATGATGAATCGTATATGTATGTGATAATTTGAATATGATTTTTTGGTATTAATGGTTTCCTGATAAAAATAGATTTTATATTAATGGTTTACTAATATAAACAGATATATATTAATGGTTGATATTAATGTCTTAATTGAAATGGTTTGTTAATAATATGTTTTTAAAGTGACCATATTAAAATCTTTATAACCGGAAATTCAAGATTTAAAATATGGGAAGATTTTATTGGAATTATATACATTCTATTTCAACGGATATAAGTTAATTTTGTTTGAAAATTGGAAAGTTTTTATTGGAATTAAATACATTCCATTTTGAGAAGATGATGTCATCAATTTGATCTAAGTGTAGAAAACATAGAATTTAAATACAATCAATGGTCCGTATTGTTTAAAATGATTTCATAAGGTTTCTCTTTTAATAATATTTAGAGATTCTCATATTTTTAATAAGGGATTGACCTCATTATTATTAGAAATAAAATATGCGGAAAGGACCAAATTTTTGAACCACAAATGGTTATTTCGGACTATATCAATTTTGTTTTGAACTAACCTTATATCACATAATGTATATCTCTAAAAAAAAGTTACATATCAGATTTAGGTTTCGTACTAAATATTTTGGAATGTATTAAATTTTTTTGAGAACCTGTCTGAAATAGGAAGAACAAAACCAAAATTTTGAGAAATGTTTTGTTTTTATTTTTTATTTTTTAGAATGATGACATTTCGTTTTTATTCATTTAAATCTGTAAAAAAACATATAAAAACATTTAACATTCTAAAATGACGATAAATTTTATATTTTTAAAATCTAACCAAAAACCGCAATTGTTTACAAAATATTGTTCTCAAAAGCAATAATCACAAATAAGAGTATCTCCAGAATCCAATAACATAAAACCAGGATGATGTGCACGATCACACATTTGCTTTCCCGTGATCGTTTGAAGTATCTGAAACAATAAACTGAAACTGTAATCCAAAGCTTAGCGAGTTCCCCCAAAGTACCACCACACAAACATATAACAATATGTATACTGGATTCACAGCTAACAGACTGAATTACCCATGAGCATGAGTCTGGTTTGCCTTTCGGCCCACAACTCATGTCCGGCTTACTCCTGAGCCCACAACATAAGTCTGACTTGCCTCTCGGGCCCACAACTTATGTTTGGCTTGCTCCCAGGTTTTGTTGACTTCCGCATAAAGCAACATTGCCTCAACCCAACTATACTATGTCGACATATACATAACAGATAACATATATCCAGTAAACAAATAATTATATAACCAATCAACACACTAACTGTTAGATCTACATATCACTATCGCATAACAACATCCTATATACCAGGACGCAAATGAAAGGAACTATAGCTTAAATTCGAGCCTTAGATGCAAACGAGGTCCACTCCAGAATTCAAAATTGCAATAAGAAAAGGCATAAGATCATACCTTTGATTGAGCGGTTAAGCAATCAACTGTTTGAGCTTCGATCCAATTAAAACCAACAGTCGATCATGTTGCATCAGGAGAGGCAGAGATCAGCAGGAGAAACCTGCATCAGGGAGGCGGAGGTCGGCGACGCTGCTTGCGGCAGCGGCTCTGCCTGAGGCGGCGGCGGCGAAAATGTCTGGCGGGATGGACCTTTTGAAGGAGGAAGAGTCGTTGATGGCGCTATGTAGAAGGCGTTGTGTTGAAGGCGTTGGAAGGAGACGTTTTTTTATCAGTGTACAAATGTCTTTCTTCCATCGCTTACTCGGTCAGCTTCTATTTTCTATAGGACCGAGTCAGATCAATTTTATGGACGGAGACCGGGTCAGATCCCCATTCTATACAAATCAAACATACTGACTGGATCGAGTAAGACAAAAACTTCTGACCGAACTGGGTCAGCACCAAATCAAACAAGCCCTTAGTAATTTGTAACCGATTAAAATCCTCAATGTGTAAACATTTACAAATTTTGTTTTCTTTTTTGAAAATAAAATCATGGTTTAATTAGTCTAGAATATTTAGACATTTTTTTTAAGATTTCCTTGTTTAAAACAGCTTAATTTTGTTTGTCTTTAAAAACGATTATTAACTTAAGCAACATTTGGATTAACTTTATAGAATACCAAAACACAATAATTTGATAACTACAAGGAAAAAAACCTACATAAACAATTTAATTAGCTTATTAATAGTTATAAACTACAATAAACTACAAAATTAAAATAAAAGAACTTTATAATTTTTTAAGTCAATAGGTAAAAACTACTTTTTATATCTTAAACATTCAAATTAACTTATTAATATATCAAAACACAATAACTTAATAAAACATTATATAAGAAATCCCAAATCCAAACGACATGCTTAATTTATGAAAAAACTGCAAGATTGGTCCCTGTGGTATTCAAAAAACTTTGGATAAGGTTCAAAAAATTTCACACTTGCATAGAAAGTCGAAAATCAAGATTTTTCTGTGTTTTTGGTCCAAAAAAACTTGAAAATACGGTTATACCCTTTTCATTTCTTTTTTTATTTTCTTTATTTATTTTGGTATTTAAATAATTAAAAAAAATAAAAAATAAAATCTCACCCCTCCCCTCTATCTCTCTCTCTCTCAACTCCCCATCAATTCTTTCAAGATTGTATCTTCCTTTTGATTTCACAAGAACACAATTCGTTTCCTAGAAGTCACATGTGAGTTTAACATATATACACAGTAGATTAAAATCAATCAATGGGCATCTCACCCCCTTTCTAGTGAACTTTTTCTTCTCTGGCGAACTGTATCCTTCAATACTCTCCACCTCTCGATGATTATGAACACTAAAAATCTAATTGGGTTTAGACCCAACTTCACCGTCTTCTTCTTTGGTCTTGTTTCTTATCCTCACTCTCCATGTACAGTTAATTAATAAACACACAATTTTCACATCTTACCCCAATCGAGAAAAAAAACCCAAAGTTCTCATCAAAATCAAGTTTAGATAAAAAAAACTTGCAGAAAGCCATATATCTTGGATCATTGTCGATTTATAGCCAACCCCTTTACACAAGATTGTATCTTTCAAAACTTTGTCGATTCACACCCAAATGCAGGTTTCCAGGATGAGCAATTGTGTAATCCTCTAAGCATTTGTAATTTCGAGCTTCAAATCCTTGCACTCAAGCATAAAGTAAGAATGGAATACTGATATGCCCAAAAATCCATATATGATTCTTTTACAAATGTTCTTAATGGATTGAAATTACTCAAATGTGAAATCAACTTGAAACCAAAAGCACAAGTAACCAAAGTGAAATCTAATATCCCAGAAACCAAATCCAACTTTAATGAAAGCGAAACCTAGAACCACTGCAAATCAAACATTCCTTTCTCTCATTCACAGTAATTTATGTATTAGTTTCTAATGAAATTATACCTCCATGGATAGACGGGATGGGAGGGGGAGAGGGAGACGAGGATGTTGGTGGGTATCTGGGTTTTTAAGACCGAGGATAAATGCATCTTTCAACCTTCCCTGTTACATCCATAAATTTGGATAACTTCTTTATTACAACTTGTGGTGGATTCGGTGGTAAAATCAAGCCAACTTTAAGTTGTTGAATCTGCAAAGGAGATGAAGGTGAAGAGCATAGGGATGACTTCTGGAGAGAAATAAAGGGTTTTCATGGTGGCGATGTTTCTCTAAGAGCATCTCCAACCCACTCTTATTTTCCATTATTTCTCCCATTTCTTCCCCAATTCCTCTCCAACCCTATCCCATTTATTCTCCCATTTTGGGGGAAATGAATAGTATAAAACCATATTTGGTGTTATACTATTCATTTCCCCCAAAATGGGGATGAACTTTGAGTTGTCGATTTTAGTCCTCTTTTTATATATTTATACATTTCTGGTTTTTTTATCTACTAACTATAATTTAAATGTAATATTTAATACTTATAATATTGTGTTATATATTAAATTATATTAATTAATTATAAATATAAAGTTTGTTTTTTGTTTATCAAATTCATATTAAAATTTAAATATATATTAAAATGTTAAAACATTATAACGTATTATACAAAAGATTATAATTAAGTGTTATAAATATAATCTTATTTATTTAATATTATTGTAATGAAAAAAAATATAGATTATATATTTGTTAAAACCAAATTAATAGAAGTGGTGTGTTTGACAATTTATATAAGTTAGAAGAATGAAATATACTTTTTAGGTGTAAAAATGGGGTAAAAATGGAGTAGAGTTGGAGATTAAACAGTATTTACCCCATTTTTTACTCCATTTTTTGAGGAAAAAATGGAAGTGGGTTGGAGATGGTCTAAGTAATCATTTTAATGGATGGTTCTACGATTAAGAGAGAGAGAGAGAGAGAAGAAAGACTAGGTGGCCCCAATTCTTTTATTTGTTTAATTTTAATTAATAAATTCTTAAAGGGATATAAAAAATGAAAAATTGAAATTAAAAGGGCAAAATCATCCTTTTAGGTTTGCTAAGGACAAAAACCACCAAAATTTCTTAATTTTAGGACTAAAACAAAATAAAATTCTTGATTTTGAACCTTCCATATAAACCGAAAACTTTTTAAACCTTATCCACGGTTTTTTGCAAAACCACAAGGACCAAATTTACAGTTTTGTCTTAATTTATAAATGGAAATTGAGAGATAAATTTGTGTAACTATAATGAAAGGAAGGAGATTAAATTAGATTATTTAATTGCAAAATGAAAATGAAGGATCAACAACCATGACTTGTGGCCTGAATCTCATTTATGATTTAACCAAATCCCCGGACTTACTTTCTCTCTCTAGAAGCAATATCTTGTAGAGAGAGAAATAGAATGTGCCCTTTACGAATTATTCTCATATTTCTGTCGGCGACTCTCGCCGGATTCTTCGTTCTCCGGAACATCAAATCTCAATCTGATACTTCTTTGGACACCGACGCTGCTACTGCTGCTGCCGACGATTCCACATCATTCTGCAAATCATCACCGTCTGCCTCCGTCGGACGATCATCCTCTAAGGTGCTTTCTTTGATTTCTAGGGTTTTCGTTCTTGTTTTGTAGAATTCTGGATGAAGAATTTCGAATTTAAACAAATGTAATGTCGATGTGTTAATTACAGATTTACGGTGCTTTTGTGAACGGATTTTGGACTTGCGTTGATATGGCGAGTGGACGGTATTTGTGGAGAAACCTAGTTTCTGCTTCCAAACAATCGGATTAATCTTCTGATTCTGTGAGTGTCGTTTTAGTCAATTCGTTTTCTGTTAAATGTATTTAGTTATAATTACTGTTAAATTAGGCGAAAAGTGCATCTAGGTAACTTGATGGTAGTTGTTACTCACTTGATGATACTAGTTTCTAATCTACTAGACACAAAAATTTATCACCTTACGTATAAAATAAGCATTCAAAAACTCTCAATGCATGGATAATACAACTGCCTAATCATGTTTTGTTTTCTTAAACTGTCCTGATGTTGACACACTTTTATCTTGATGCTTCAACTCTTTTCAAATTTCTTACACTGTTAGGATAAATGTCCTTTAGGAAGAACTTAGGCCTATAGTAGTGCTGCTTCTGTAATGTTCTTACAAATATAATATAATCTTAGAGAGTGGATTGAAAGGATAAGGGTAAGTTGTATCCATCTGTATGAAGGTGTCATGAACATGATCATGATGAATGTTGTTGGATGTTCTTGCTTTTATCAAATCACAGGGTGGGGAAGGTTTACCTTCCGATTCCATTCTTTTGACAGATTCCATTCCATCCAAAAACATTGATTCATAGCCCCCTTTGATCTTTCTTTCAGAATTGTTAATTTTATGATCCAAATATGTCAAATATGCAGGTGGGAATTTTGTGTGGATGTGGGCTTCCTTTTCTATGTACAGTTTGGAACCGGATTGGATATGAATTTGTGTTTTGATCATTCTGTATGTTGTGTTTTTGGCTTCTTTAGGTCAATCTGTCATAAGTCTCAAAGCTGTAGAATACAAAACCTACTGTTTGGATGCTTGGATTCCACATTATATCTTTTATAAATTCTAGCATATGATGTTTATAATAATATACAAAGAAGTTTAGACATGTTTTGTGCTACTATCATATTCACATGCTGCACATTATTCTGGCAGCAACAGGGTACCTAGTTGGTAAGCACGCAAGAAAATAACAAAAAGTTCAAAAGTGTGGCAGTTATTTTCACATGGTGTGATCTACAATGTTTATTTGTAAATATAATGATCATTTTTGCTAGTTAAAAGATTTTTGGACCTTATCCATAGAAAAGTGCAAACCACAGTGATCATTTTTGCAGTTTTGTCTCGTAAGACTTTCATCGTTAGGTATGTTTAGCTCCAATGAGTTTTGCAATAAAGGGTTAATTTTTTTGAACCTTCTATTGCCAAGTGATGTGATGCTTCCTCAAACTTTTCATTCTTTTTTAGTTTTTTAGGCATTGATGTCCAAAACACAATATTATCCCCAATATAGCCATCACAAATAACATAAACAGGTGAATTTAGAATATGGGCATATGGAAGATTTGTCCCCTCCCCAAGCTGGAGGTTTTATGTTGATAATTGGAAGAGATATAGCTTTGGGGAGAAGATACCTTTTTTCCCATCCTTAATAAATTCTTGGAGTTTGGGAGTTTTTGAGGGTTTTAGTGGGGTTTCTTTATGTGGGTTAGTTAGAAGTTATTGGGTCAAATTTTGGGTGTATAGGGTGATTAGAAAGTGGTTGAAAAGTTGGATTTGGATTGGTTGGAACTTTGTTAGGTTGTTCTTATTATTCCTGTAATCCAGTTTGTACCTTTTTGTATTCTTTTATTTTTTCTGAATAAAGTTTGCTGAGCCTTTGTCTCTTTCAAAAAAAAAAAAAGATTTGTCCCCTCCCCCAAAAAAACAGGAGTGCTCAAAGATGAGCTTGTCTAATAAAACCATCAATTATATTATAGTAATCAACGGTTATTGTTTTTAGTTCCCTATTTATATTCCAATCAAATTAATATTCATATATCACTTCAATAAGAACTACAATAATATGACAATGACTCATTCTATTAAATTTAAATATGGAATGGGAGCTCGATACCAAACCCTTGATTACCGTATTTGTTTAAAAATTCACTTGTTTGGGTCCGGGAATGGTATTGGTGAATGGTGATCCTTGTTTTTCCAGCCATCTTTTATTTACTTTCACCCTGCTTTCTATGATTATGTTCCAATTTCCATATCAGTTTCCCCCATCTGGGCCCAGTCTCTCCCTCTTCTGCCTCTTAATTCTATGAGTTAGAAAAGGTATATGTAATATGTACAGAGAAAATAGAGAGCAAAATAAACTACAATGGGTAAACTACGTACCCTATGTAATCCTATTTATATGTGGTGAAAATTAGAATCTTTTCGATATTGGTAGAAATGGTCAGTAGACTTGTTATATAATGCTATATTCTTCACATTCTCCACCTTGGCATTACTTACTAAGTCCACCCACTATTTTTAATGCAAATCGCATCCATACGTGAAAGCATAACATCCTTACAATACTCAAAACTGAAACCTTGGGAAACCAACCAGTATCCATGCTTTGGCGAATGCTCCAACCCTACATAGACCACCAATATCGATCAATGCCATCCTCCATCCGATGAATATAAACTCCTCTGGTTGAGCCCTTCTGTTTCCTTCATCGAGATAACCATGAAGAAACTAGGGGTCACAATCATCTCGTGTTCGGATCTGCGGTTCATAAAGTATGACCCATACATGACTTGTATAACTAAATGTGTCATATGGTTCAACACTCACCCATGTATAACAAAAACAAACACGACCCGTCTAACCCGTTTAACAGGGTTTGTCAGTTCAGGAGTTTTAATTGTGTTCATGGGTCACCATTATATAAGAACATGTATGCATCATCTTCATTCATTTTAATATATTTCATACTATTTATAAAATTAGGTGCCTTTATCTCTAATTAATAAAGCTTATACTCATAAGAAAAGTTATTGGTAGAAATTTTATATTATAGAATAATCAAACACAATTTCTATTAGAATTGAAATAATATATACTCTTAGGCAGTGCTTGGTACGTCAGAACTAGCTGATAAATTAGTTTATTTTTTGAGTTTTTTTAAATTGTCATGTTTGGCAGACCAAAAAGTAGTTTATAAGCTAGTTTTTTAAAAAACTACTTATACTAGCTTTTCAGAAGTTTTTTTTTTTTCAAAATATACTCCTAAATTAATTATAGAAAACATATTATTTTAAATGTCATTTTATATCTTTCGGTTAGCTTATCAGCTAGTTTTATCAAACATCATTTTTTTATCAACTAGTTTTTCATATAACAATTAGTTTTTCAGTTATCAACTAATTTTTTAGCTAATAACTAACTTTTCAGCTAGTATGCCAAACATAACCTTAATCTCTTACAAAAATAAACGGGTTGACGGGTCTACTCGTGAACCTGCCTACCAACTTGAACATAACTTGTTTATTATACGGTTACACGGGTCGACCCATGAATCTACTTACCAACTCGAACACGACCTGTTTGTTATACAAGTTACACGGGTCAACCTGAAAAATGACTCGAACCTGTTTAAGGTCAACTTAAACCTGTTTATTTGTGTGTCGGTTTTGTGTCGTGTCGAGAATTATCACTCCTAGAAGAAACTTCCCATCTCGTACTACGTGTGGAACCATTTCTTGTGTCGACACCAACCATTTGGCTAAACACATAAGGCACAAATCGTATTGTGACATAAGCCATGAACCGCAGCTACAATCCGCATTTCTTTCCAAACATCACCTTAAGTCCTTAACCCATGGACCACCCTTTTCAAGGTAAACGCCTCCCAACAATTAGTCGGTTCTCCTAAACCACCAACATCTCCTCTACTTACTTATACTCCATAAGCTCCCATGTCCTCGAACGAAGTGGAGTGGAGTCGCAAAGGAGCTTGACATCCTACATGGCAAGGGCATGTCCTAAGGCACATTGGACCTCACCTGTGGCAAGCACAATAAAGGTGTTGTCAACAACACTCTTTAGCTCTTTCTCTCTCTTCGTATTTTCTCCCAACATTGCCGCTCTCTTCTTTCTTGCCATGTCACCCGTCCTCTTCTAAACCAAGATGAAATTTAGGTTGAGCTTAGGTTGCCATAATAAAGATGACTCCCTAACTCCCTTAATCCTTATACCAAGTATAGATTGGCAAAATGGTAATTTTGGGTTTTGTTTACAAAAAAATATGTTTTTTTTTTTCTTTTAATTTTCTAATTTCTAACGGTAAGAAGATGGTGGTGACCGGTGAGGTTAACCTTTGAAATGGGCCGTAAAGGAGCCCGGCTCGATATCAATATTACCGACTTATTTCGAACTGATTCAATACCTTCCTGTTAAGAAGTCAAAAGTCTAAATTCGTAACGGTCGGATTTTATAAGACTGACGTTGGGTGGGTGAAGTGAACGTTAGTGGAGATGATGGGGAAACGAAAGGGGCGTCAATCAGAGAACACAGAAACCCTAAATACTTCTAGTAGGGGAGGAGATGATGAATCCAGAAATGGACGATTAGATGATTTAGAAGAAGGCGAGAAATCAGGCTTCTTCGCTTGCTATTTGTTGACGTCACTCTGCCCTAGATACAAAGGACACACCTACATCGGGTAATTTTTTGCTTTCCTTTCGATCTCCATTTTCTGTTTAGTAATTGTCACAAGTTACGGTTTCTAATGACCATCGATGTATGATTCTTTGATAATTAGAGATCCAGATGCTATTTCGGGTGTATTTGCGTTACTGATTTCTGAAACTCGCTCAATCCCCATTGATCGATAAATTAGAGTTGTTATACTTCAAATGTTATGTTTTCCTTTCGATGAATTAAAGCTTTTAATAATCGTAGCCATATGATTCCTCGATAATTAGCAATCCAGGCGACGTTTATAGTTTATCTGTGTTACTGATTCCCCTGTAGCTTACAAATTTCTTATTCTGAGTTCATTTTACATCGGTTGATGATGATGTGTGTTTATCATTTTCTAGATTCACTGTGAACCCACGGCGGCGTATTAGGCAACATAATGGTGAATTATGCAGCGGTGCATTTAGAACCAAGAAAAAACGCCCTTGGGAAATGGTACTCTGCATCTATGGTTTCCCAACTAATGTTGCTGCTCTTCAGGTATGCTCAATCATCTATCAACTCAAAACGCCAATCACCTTTCAAATAATCAAAATGTGGAATTAATATTCAAGATTTCTTTACATTGTTACTCAGTTTGAGTGGGCTTGGCAACACCCTGTGGAATCACTAGCAGTAAGAAAGGCGGCAGTTGGTTTTAAGTCACTGGGCGGACTTGCAAACAAGATCAAATTAGCATACACAATGCTCACTCTACCAACCTGGAACAAGTATGTACAGTGATTTTGACTATTTTCAATTCAAATTATCTCTGTGTGTTTGTTCATACTTACTAACATTTTATCTGTATGATTTGATGAAGCTTGAACCTCAATGTAAACTTCTTTTCAACAAAATACACAAAGCATTATGCGGGGTGCCCTACCTTGCCCAGCCACATGAGGGTTCATGTTCGCTCCATGGATGAACTTCCATGTTACACAGAAGGATATAAAGAAAGTGAAGAAGATGATATGTTTGGATTTGGCAACAGTTTTAGGGATGATGATGAAGAACCGGTTCTTGTTTCTTCAAATCATCATAACAACAAAGAAGAAGAAGAAGAAGAAGAAGAAGCAACTTCTGTTTCAGATACTGAAATTCATGAACAAGAAGTAGAACCAGTTTTTGTTTCTTCACATCATGAAATTTTTGAAGAAGAAGAAGAAGCAACTTCTGTTTCAGATACTCAAAATCTTGATGATTCTCTGGTGTGGGTGATCAGTGATACACCAGAGAAATCGTTTGTGTCTCCGGTGATTGAAGATGGAAATGGTAAAGTGAAGGGGGGTATGGGTGAGGATGGAATTGGAATTGGGACTGGAATTGGAATTGGAATTGAGATTCCTGTTTCTGGTGGTGGGGTTGAGGTGATAGATGTTTTCAGTCCATCACCGGAGTACAGGGCGAGTTCAAGAAGGAAGAAAAGGGCGGTTTTTGTTGACTGCCCTGAGATTATTGACTTGACTCAGTCTCCCATATGTGTGTAAGTGTATGTTGTTTACAGCGACCAGCTTTCACTATCTAAGTGAAAGAAGCCAAACTTGGTTACTAAAACAGGTGTATGGTGAAAGTTGAGGGACTCAATTGTAATTCATGTTATTTGTTTTATTATTACATAAAGAGTGGAATGATCATTCATTCTATCATATGTAGTTTGTTTGTTTGTTTTATTATTAGTTTTCTATTTATGATAAGTGGTAGTTAAATAAGCTAATGACAGTTTGATAGTTAGTTAGAAACTAACTAGTAACAACATGAAAGCGTCATGCATTTATGCAATCATCGTTCAAAAAGAACACACTGTTATAGGCAACAAGGTAACGTGAAGTTCGTATCAACCTAGATTACCTCTCGTATGCTAAAAATGAACCTAACACGAAGATTTGAACCACAGATCAGATGGACAACTTTTATGTTTGGCCAATCTCTTTTTTAACTAATTTCTAAACGAATTTCCCATTTGAACATTCGAAAATAAAATATAAACAAAGGTGACCCATTTTTATATATACGAGTTGAAATTGCCCCCTTTAGTTACGAGATATATGTTATATTTGCAAGTATTAAACATGTTTTGTTTTGTACATAACATGATTATACGCTATAGATGCCTTCTGTTACCATCACGTGATCGTGTGACTTAGCATCATCCATAACGAAGCAAAGTTATATCTTTCTAACATCATCATTCAAAGATATCAACCAAAAGTAGGCACACTTTTTCAAAGTCACGAGCACAAAATATGAAAGAGAAGTTATCCACCGCATTGACATGTGTTGCAAGCAACACCATAAACTTTTCATGATACCCAAAAAAAGAGACCTTTTTATCATAATAAAAAACCAACTTATCAGGTAAGGTCATACATGTGTTACACAAAATACCACAAACTTTTTCACAATTCCCAAAAAAATCGTTTTCGACTTGACACATAAAAAGACTTAACAGATAAAGTAAATAGATATAATCTTTCCCCGTTAACTCTTTACTCTTAGGGAGGAGGGAGTCATTCCCTCTCAACCCACCGAACACACTGCCACATCAGTTTTTGTCTCTCATTTTTCTCTATTTTTCCCAACCCATAACACACAGAAACTCTATCTTTTTCAACCCACTCAATTAAAAAAACACAAAACAACTAAAGTACAAGTTTTAAAACATATTGTACAAGAGACAGTGAGAGAGAAAGTAGAGAGAGAGGATGCAGTGAGTTAGTGAAACCAATTAAACAATCCGCTGAAGAGGGAGTGGTACCGGCGGTAACTCTATTGCTAATTAAGATTTTACGTTGATTGTTTTGTATTTTTTTTAAATTGAATGGGTTGAGTGAGTTAAAAAAGATAGGATTTCCGTGTGTTGTAGGTTGGGAAAGATGAAGAAAAATGAAAGAAAAAAACTGATGTGACAGTGGGTTCGGTGGGTTGGGAGGGAATGACTCCCTCCTCCCTTAACCTTTTATAAACTTGACATTATTTATTTTTTCCTTCCATTTTTCAAAGGTTAAAGGTTATGTCGTAATTCTCATATATATATATATATATATATATATATATATATATATATATATATATATATATATATATATATATTAATTGAAGATGATTTTCTATTTGAAAAATTGATTGATCCACATAGAATATATATACTTCACTAACTTTTACGATAGCTGCAAATGTGCCGTATCTTATATTTTGGTCAAAAATTGTTCAAGTAATTTAGTAAGCAAATTAGTTAGTGTGGTGTGATATTTTAGATAAAATGCTGAATAGTGAAGCGCTTAAAATCTTGAAATGTGCTTAAGACCTTGAACGTACCTAATATATTGAGAATAAAATAGTGATGTTAAAGTAAATTTCAGACTCTTAAAGAGTAACAATTGAATTCAAGATACGAATGTATATGTATTTAGAAATCAGGACAAAAATAATGTTAAAGGTGTAAACTTGTTGAATAAAATGATAAATCTTAAGATATTCAAAAAAGGATAAAGATATTATATAGTATCTTGAGGTTGTAGCTACGTAAATGTTTGCTTATAAGTAAATAAATGATAAAATACACGTGTGTGAATATTGTGATTGATCGAATAACCGTAAGCAAATAAAATAAATGCAAGAACACAAAATATATGATGAAAGCCTTCAATCATTTAGGATCTTCAGCATAAAATCTCGAGAGATAACAAAGTCACATTGTTTTAGAACTTTGATTAAGTAGAAAATAGGTTACAGGTGCTGATCGTATGATGAGTGTAGTTGTGCTAAAGAGTGTTCAAAGAGAAAGAGAGAGTGAGAGGCGATGTGTCTGTGTGCTATGATCAGCAAGACTATTACACATGTATAAGATAATAAAGTTTTTTATAATCTAGGGATCTTTCTTGATTTCGGCTTGACCAGGTTTTCCGCATAAACTCAACGTTTCAAGCCCTTTAACCCTGCATATAATATCATAATAAATACGATGCCATTCCCAAGATATTGACTAATCCAAGATCTTGGGATACCCATGATGTTAGCGTAAGTTTATGATTTTGGTAATAATAAGTAAAGATGAAAATTCCATAACCCTTTATATTGGAGAATCAATTTCTTAAGTGAAGAATCACATCCTGTTTTTAAATATCATCCCATTTTTTTAAATTTCATTTATTATTTATTAACAACAAAGACAACCATTAGTATGGATATGAACAATTAGAAAGTTGATCACAAAACATGATCCTGCTGTTGTAGTAGTACCTCATGCTGCTCTGGTTGTACTTGATCTTGTTGCCAATCCCAAATTACATCGGCAAGTCCAGGTCTTAAACCTTCGTTTACTACTTTCTGATATTCCAACGTATCTCCATTACATTTCTTCACTTCTACCATATGAAACGACGGCGTAAGCTCAAATATCTCAGCATCAATTGACAAAATTCCCTTTCTGCCCTCCTTCATTCCCTCCAATTTCAACAACCCCGCTTCTCTTTTACTCACTTTCATCCCTAAAACTTCACCAATTTCTTCCAATTTAGAAATAATAACAGAAGCCGGCCGCCAAATAGTAAATCTCGCCTCCTTTTTATGTCGGGATTCCTCAAACAACGTTGTCAAATCGAACCCTGGAGACAGGGAGATTATATGAAACGCATTCATACTCGACGGCTTCATTGAATCTTGACTTTTTATGACCGTTGACGACGACGACCCTGAAGCTCCATTATTTTCGATCTTTCCCTTTTTAAACCAGGAATTTTCTTTTATTTTCGAAATTGTAATTCTTTTAACGGGATTCGGATCCAAGATTCTCAAGATCAATCTTCGTGCTTCTAATGGAAACCAATTTGGAAACCTAAATTCCGATTTTCCAATCTTTCTATACATTTCGAGTATATTTGAATCATGAAATGGAAGATAACCAGCTAAAAGAACATATAAAATCACCCCACAAGACCAAACATCGGCTTTATCACCATCGTAGCCTCTCCTATTGATCACTTCGGGTGCCACGTAAGCAGGGGTCCCACACGTCGTATGCAGGAGGCCATCTTCACGCT
Source organism: Lactuca virosa (assembly GCF_052849685.1). NCBI lineage: Eukaryota > Viridiplantae > Streptophyta > Magnoliopsida > Asterales > Asteraceae > Lactuca > Lactuca virosa. Next base: position 435,765,539 of record NC_136430.1, on the reverse strand, counting down.
TCGATTCAGCAAGAGCACTTAACCCAAAATCAGAGACTTTAAGATTTTCATTCTCATCTAATAACAAGTTTTCGGGTTTCAAATCACGATGATAAACACCTCTACTGTGACAAAAATCAACGGCACTGATTAACTGTTGGAAATATTTACGAGCTATATGTTCTTTTAGCCTTCCTTTTGATACCTTATTGAAAAGCTCACCTCCTTTGGCGTATTCTAAGGCAAAATAGATCTTGGTTTTGGTTGCCATGACTTCATAAAGTTGTAAGATGTTAGGGTGTTTCACAAGTCTCATGATTGATATTTCTCTCTTGATTTGATTAATAAGCCCAATTCTTGAAACCTTCTCTTTGTCTATTACCTTAATTGCTACACTTGATCCTGTTCTCAAATTGCGAGCATAGTATACCTTTGCAAATGTGCCTTGACCTAGTAATCTACCCAACTCATATCTTCCCATCAAGATATTCTCTTTAATGTCCATATTTGTTGTATACAAAATCTTGATATATACTTATGTAACATAACAAGCTACCCTGATCTTCTTTCTAAAGGAACGATGAAAGAATGCAGACAATATATAAAGAAACTGTAAGCAGTAGTTGGGGATGAAGTAGATGTCACGAACATGAGATCCAAGCCTGAACATCAAAAATCAGAAAACCATGTTTATGATTCTGAATACAAGAGATATCATGTCAAAAATTATCATATGGAATTTGAAGGCTAAACAAGTATGTATGTATATGGGATTTTTGCAAAACATACAAGACCATTGTGAACTTATTAGTTGAAAATTTAAAGTGAAGCTCTTACGCAATATTCTACGTGTTTTTAAATAATCCATAAACCAATCACCAAGCAAAACCTAAACCTACACCTAAACCAAAACTTCTGGACTCAACCATAGATATGTTGAATTCAAAGGATAATTATGATCACGAACAAGAACAACTTCGATTCGATTGAGAATCATTCCGAGTGATATAAGTGAAATGAAGTATAAAAGGGAGAAGAAGAATCGATATCTGTTTACCTGTTTGGTTCTTGGAGCACGACCTGTGCATCAATGGAGAAAAAATATTGATTGATGCAAAGAAATTTTTTGTTAAAATTGCGTGGTTTCTACAGAGACACAGTCAGTTCAAATGGCTTTAACGCATGCAATTGTGGTGGTAATCATCCCAGTTACGGAAGGTTTGGTGAGCTGTTTTTACACTTTTTATATGCCCAGTTGGAAAGTGGAATTTGGATCTTGAATAAACCCGGTTGAAAGTTTGGCGAAGATACGTTTTGGGTCCCTCTACTTTGATTTGTCTTTTTCTTTTTTTGGAATGATAATAAAAACAGTTTTATTTTGTTTTTTTCTTTTTTTTTTAATGATAATAAAAACAGTTTTATCTTGAAATTTTTTGAAGCTATTCAAATTCAAAATTGATTCTAGTCGACTCAATTAAAATTTAAAAAAGGAGTTCAAAATATATAACGAATCAAACTTAACCTTATTATAAGGATTCAACAGAATATTTTATGGAGTCTTTCTTGCCCTAAATTTGCAAGATATCAAATATAATTTCAGCATAAATTTCTTACCTAATCGGCTAATCGAGTTCTAATGAGGTTGAATTTAACTCGATTCGAGTTCGAGCCTTCAGCAAAATTACTTACAAAACTGTCAGATTAAGTATGGATTTGGTCTATCAATGTTTATGACGAATCAATGATTATGTTCGACTCTTTACTTTGACTCATTTTTGTATTATCGTTTTGCACGCATTAAAAGTCATCTATGTGATACAATCATTCTTTCTTTATGTAAACATTTTTGTCAACGTTTATCTCCCCATACAAAATTCTAATAGGATTGTTGTTGTTGTTGTTGTTGTTGTTGTTGTTGTTGTTAGTCTGACTCAAACACGAGCTTTGTTGAGCTCGAGCTACTTTAGAATAAAAGCTATTTTGTAACACCCATAAAATTTGAGCCAAATTAAAACATTTTAATTCATTCAAAAACCATTAAGTTCATACACCTTGTTTTCAAAATAGTTTAAACATCAGAGTATCCCCCAGAACCATATCACATAAATCATAAAACATGAGGAGCGGTACGATCACGCCTTTGCCTTGCCACGATCTCCTGAAGTACCTGAAACAATACACTGAAACTGTAAGCCCGAAAGCTTAGTGAGTTACCCCCAAAATACCAACCACACATAAACATACTCATAACATATCACAAATAGAACAACCATGCACATCAGGTCTACTGTGTGACTGGTCCGCCCGCACCGGGCCTTCAGTCCACCTGGTCCACCCTCCGAGTCTAGCCATGTACATCGAGTCTACAGTGTGATTGGTCCGCCCGCATCGGGCCTTCAATCCACCTGGTCCACTCTCTGAGTCTACAGTATGACTGGTCCGCCCACACCGGGCCTTCAGTCGGCCTGGTCCACTCTCCGAGCCTCGGCACGTCTGGTCCGCCCTCTCGGGGCCTTCAGCCTATCCGGACCGCTCGCTGGGCCTTCGGTCTTTCCGGTCCGCCCTGGGTATGTTGGCCTACAGCATAAAGCAGGACCCGCCTCAACCCAACCCCCATCAAACAACCATGTGCACATAAAACAATTAATCACATAACAATCCTTAACCAGACAAACAGTCTAACATATCACATAGCATATCAACATCCTAACCAGGATTCTGACCTAACCGGTCACTAGCATAACATTACCCTATATACCGGGTACCGACCTTAACCAGGTCACTAACATAACACCATCCTAACTACCAGGATGCGGATCTAGCAAAGCAATAACATATCAAACAATACCCGGATTTCCATCCGATAAAGGGCCGGCCTTGGTGCCGTAGACCCTGTCGATATAGTGAGGATAACTCACCTACAATTGCCGACTGAAGAGATAAGACCAAACTGCTCCGACCACCGACACGAACTCCACCACAGAACACTACCAAAGAACCAATTCCATAAATACCAAAATTACCATAATACCCTTGGAAATCAAACTGGTCAACTCTTGGTCAAAGTCAAAGTTCTCAGTCAAAGTTAACCTTCATAACTGACTCTACTCGCCGAGTCAACCCGTTGACTCGTCGAGTCCTTATACTCTGAAAACTCTTAGAACACGACTCAACTCGTCGAGTCACCCCACGACTCGTCGAGTCCAACGATCTCCGAGTCCCATCCTGCTCATCTCACCGAGTCACCTCCCGACTCACTGCTTCGAGGTTTAACCAGAAAGATTGGGGTTCTGCAACCAGACTCGCCGAGTCCAAGGCAATCTTCAACAGACTCGCCGAGTTGTTCTTCAACTCGCCGAGTCCATGCACATGTTCATACAACTCGTCGAGTACACCCATGTGACTCGCCGAGTCTCTTCAGTTCTCAATCCATACAGAGGCTTTTCGAGCCATGCAGGGGTTCCAAACTGTAGATCCACCCTTCTAGGGCATAACCCCTACGTAAAGTTGCAAACTTTACGTGAAACCAAGGAGTTAAAGGTCCAAATCACTCTAGGGATTGGGTTTGAGACAAGGATCCTTTCAAACAAACCCAAAGGATGATGCTTTATGCTCTCATAGCTCAAAACTAACCTAGATCCGAAGTTGCAACCTCAAATCTAGCCTCTAAACCCGAAATAGATCTCAAACAAGCTAAGGGACCCCAAATCAATCACCATGGATGAATCCAAAAAGGAAATAGCTTAGGATAAAGGCTTCTTACCTCTGAGATGTGCCCAAATTAATGTAGATTCCAGATCTACACAAGCCCCTTGATGCTAGCCTCTAATTCCTCAAGCCTCTTACACCAAAATCTTCTTCCAAGCTCCAATCTCCTCAATCAATGGTGTTTCATACGAACTAGGGTTTGCTGGAACTCTCAGGGTAGCAAGGGGGCTGTGGGAAGGATATAATGTTCTTTATATAGGGTGCAAACCCTAATATTAGGGTTTTCTCTCTTCAGCACCAACTCGTCGAGTCCTAGCCACCGACTCGGCGAGTTGGCCACTTAAACCTGCGACAAAATCCCGCTCCGACTCGGCGAGTAAGCGGACCTACTCGTCGAGTCCCTTCTTTTATTTACACTTTTGGCCCTTCCTTAAACTTCTGAAATTTCGGGATGTTACATACTTCAGCTTGTTTTGTAAACATGGGTGTATAGACTACATATGTGCTTTTGTATTAGCAAGAGTATTCATAAATGTTTAGAATAAAAATATTAATAAAATAATTATCATTTTAAAAAAGAATAGTCATAAAAATGACCACATGATTTTTATAAATTATATTAAATGGCCAAGTTTTTGTCCATTTACAAATTTCGCCAACTATTCCGAAATGATTCATTTCGGATCTGAGATCCGATAGATACCGGCCTGTTTATGTTCCCCTATTTTAAACAAAATATGAAATATAGTACCCACAACATCCTGGAACGTTGATTTAGGTTCTCTTAAGGATTTTACCCACAACATCCTGAAACGTTGATTTAGGTTCTCTTAAGGATTTTGTCAAGACAAAGTATATATTCAAAGTCGATGGAGACAACTTATAATGTCCAAGTTGAAAAAACTGACATGACACGCTAACCCGACACGAATTCGATACTAAATAAAGTGGGTTGGGTAAGAGATTACAATGCGTTTAGAGGGTGTTTGGAATTACTTTTTAAAGTGAGTTTATGGACTTTTGGCTTTTTCAAAAGCTAAAAGTTTGAAAATGTGTTTGGTAATTCTAAAAGTCCTTTTAGAATGACTTTTTTGGCAAGAAGAAAAATGAGTGGTTTTAAAAGTCAGAAATTTGTGACTTTTGGCTTTTTGACTCATTGGCGTAATGCCCAGACTTCCCACACTTGAAACATATCACCTCTTCGCCACATTTTCTCAAGTGTTTCTTCTTGCACTTATCGCACCACCTTGTTTCACTTCCTCCTCCTCCAAACTTTGAAAATTTGCTTTCCTTGTTGGAACCTGAAGTTCCTTCAAACTTTCTTTTCTCACCAACCTCTGTCCTCTCCAGACCCTTCTCCCTGATCTGGATCTCAACATTCTTAGCAACCCAGATGGCGGCTTTCAAAGTGGTTGCTTGCTTGACCATTGGACCAAAGTCCGCTGGTAATCCATGGGCAAACTTGTTGACCTTGGAAAGTTCAGTTGGAACTAGATAAGTAACAAGCTTTATCTTTTCCGTGAAACTAGTAGCGTATTCAGTGATGCTCATTTTCCCTTTCTTCAAATTCTGGAACTTATTATTGATTTCCAGAAGATCCTGCTCAGAGCAGTATTGCATTTTTAGTTGTACCAGGAAGTCTTACCAAGACATCTTATTAGCTTCTCCCTTGAGCATTGAATCAGCCAGTAGCTTCCACCAGCTCAGTACTCCAGATTTTAACAGAGGGATCGCGAGAGCGGTCTTCTGTCTGTTTCTGCATTCGCAACTCTCAAACATTGTCTCCATTTCGGAGATCCAATTCATAACTTCCACCGGTATCGGGCTTCCAGAAAGACACGATGGCTTGGATGCCATGAAATCTTTGTATTTGCATCCACGTCCATCACCTCCTCCATCCTGGTTGTTTCGTCTAACTATCGGTGGGTTGGCTTGACCAACAGTCCCACTGTAGTTCCCTCCTTCTGATTGCCTTTCATTCAATTCGGGTTGTTCAACAGGTATCGTAGTTTCTTCCCTATTCTGTTGTAGTAGTTGCCTCGTCGCCTCCATTTGACGATCCAACATCATCTGGATCATCGCTTGTACCCCAGCCATCGTCATTGGCTCAGGTGCAGCTGCTACAACAGGTACTTGCTCAAGTACTTGGGGTTGAGGGTTTTGATTCCTGTTTCCGTTTGCATTTCCAACTCCACTTCGGGTTCTTTCCATTTTGATCTATACACCAAATAGGCGAATTTAGATCTTTATTCACGATAGACGTTCAAATCTTCATTATCACTCCGAAATGTTTACATGCTAGTTCTAATGTCGTAGTCGTACGCTTAGAATCCTAAACACATAAGGTTTCCAGATCCGGTCGGCAACAGACCATAGATCCGAACAAATAATATCATATATGGCAAACATATAACTTTTAGCACATAAAAACATTTTAGGCATCTTTTCTAAAATATACTAGTGCTCGTGTCTAAAATATGGTAGACACTTATCTCACGATCATCACTTAACATTCTAAGTTTAAGTCTAGAAATCCTACAAATTCCTAGTTCGCTTAAACTAATGCTCTGATACCAACTGTGACATCCCCAATTTCACGGCCAGAAAAGACCGATTTCGTTTATGCTTTTTAAAATAAAATCAGAGTAATCATTTGATTAAAAGTGTTGCGGAATTTGTTCCCAGAAAAACATGATAAATATGTTATCAAATCATTTCCTAAGAAATGTATTTTATTCATTTAAACCATTGGGATGTCATTGTCAATACAAAAACATAAGCATAAACAAAACTTATATTCATTTACACTAGTGAACTACTTCTCTTTTAATCTCTCAGTGTAAAGCAACTTCGTATCGATACCTGTGATACAAATAAACTGAGTGGGTCAGGCTTGAGAGCCTGGTGAGCATATAGGGTTTTCAACCCACAATAAATAACTTTATTATGTTAAACATCAAACAATCAACCCAATTACCCAACCCCATTATCTTCTTTATTTATTAAGGAGTTACCCTAAGAATCATCTATCACTCATTCCTAAGGATTCCTCCTAAGGAATAGGCATGAAGTCACATCGTCGCCAAGGTTTATACAACAGGCACTAAGTCCATAGCTGCCAGGGTTTTTAGAGTACATCTGCTGAACATATAGTTCACACACCTACATGTTGCGAGCCTGCTAGTGTTCCATGGACCGTCTAGAATAGTCCATGGTTTTCATCCATACTCTGCTGAATGACGGGGCCATCGCTTGGCTCATCGCTTCTCACCATATTTTACCACTCATATATCATCGCTCATCTTTCATCGCTCATCATTTATCTCATCATTTTATCACACATCAACTTATTTCACCTATCCATGTTATACCCAACATATTTGTAGATAAAATATATATACATTTTAAACCATTTTAAACATGTATAAAAAATTCTTTCATCTACCCATGTTTTACCCAACATATTTGTAGATATAAAATACATATACAGTTTAAAACCTGTATAAAACAATCATTCAACATCTATCTCAAATAAACAAACAACATATATACAAATAGCACGTATTTTATATAAAATATTTCATATCTATGTGTGAGGTGAAAGTGACTATACACTCACTTGATAAGACGATAACCGGACAGCATTTCGTTACTATAATTAGCTTTCTTCGTTGAAAACCGGGAGTTTTCTTGAAAACCGGGCCCTGCGAGGGTTGGGCTTCAAACCTAAAAGATAAATTTCTCGGGCTTCTCGGGCACTTCGGAACGTATTTCGGGTGTTGAAAATAATACCGGGGCTTCGGGGGAAGTGGAAATAGTGGAAATATGAGTTTAGGGGTGAAAAAGGGGTAATTTCTCAAAAATACCGGGGAGGTCTTGCAGCTACTATTTATAGTAGCGAGGTCCGAAGCTTCGGCCAAAGGGAAGGAGGACACGCGGCGCAGATGCGAGGCTCGGATCCGGATGCGAGAAGTCATCGCGACACGCGTCGGACGGAGGCAGCTTCGGACGGAGGTGCACACGCGTCACTCCTCGGACGCGCCACGATGAAGACACGCGGCTGCTGACTCACCGAGATCGGACAAGGGGCGGTTCGCGAGAGCGGGTGACGTGGCTGGTACTGTTCATGCGAAAATTCCCGGTATTATCCAATATTTCTCGGTTTTTGAGCCAAAATCTTCTGAAATTCATAACTTTCGCACACGAGCTCGGTTTTTTACGTTCTTTATATGCACGCGTAGGTGAGAATATAATCTACAACTCTCGTTTAGACTTCGTCGGCTAATTTTGAATTTATTTTTAATATTATTATTTTTAACAGACCGGGACAGGTAAATCCGTTAAAAATTCATAACTTCTTCATCCGACGTCCGTTTTCGTCAGTCTTTTTACCATTGTACTACTATTGACGAGACCTTCGATTCTCGTTTAGGTTGTGTCGGCTAAAAATCACTCGATCTAAAATTCGAGTTTTTAGTTGTCTACTGCTAAGCTTACACTTAGAAAAATCATAACTTCCTCATACGAAGTCAGATTTGGGTGTTCTTTTTATGCACACTCTCGGTTTAATGTATTCTACGACTTTCGTTTAGATCGCTAAGGCCAAATATCGCTCTATCGTAAATTCAATATTTACGTCACGCTGTGTCGTGCCGGTTATGTCGCGAAACTTCGACGGGTCATAACTTTTTCGTTATAACTCGGATTTCAGCGTTCTTTATATGTACGGAATCCTTGTAACATATAATACAACTTATTTAAGATTAATCCTTCTAAATAATCTTCCATAAAAAAGTCATTTTTGACGCTCATTGTCCTTAAATTGACTAGCCCGAATCTGCGGGCGTTACAATTATCTCTCCCTTAGGATGATTACGTCCCTGAATCATCAACGAAATAGGGCTTGTATAATGATTCCATACGTTATTTTTCCATCCTAAGTAATAACCGTAATCTATGTTACTTCAAACGAGTATCTAACTCTTGGACTTCTTGACTGCAGGCAGTGCTCAAATCTTGTATTTACTCCTCGTACTATGTTGGACTTTCAATCGTAACCTTCAAGTTACAAAATAAATCCTTATTGAGGACTCCTTCTTCTTATTAGAATAAGTAATTTCCTTCATTTATTGTAACAGACCGACGTGTCATGTTCTAATGACCTCTCATCGTATAATGCAATGCTTAGACTCAGGTCTCTTAGAGACAAATTCCAGAATGGAATATACCTTCCTTCATATTCTAATGTGATATAATCACATTTTAGTATGTAGCATTTCTAGCTACAAGCTTCATTAACAACGAGCGCGATGCTATTGATCGCATTGATTTCAATCTTCTGACTTAAGTCAGATGTTACATCGAACTTGGTTCTCTGAACCACATAACAAACTCATCGTAGTCGGACTCAATTTGATATGACCACTAGGGTCGGAATAACAATCATCTCATTAGTCATTACCGAAACGATGGTAACGACATACTTGAACAAAAACGAAATCAATTACTAGCTTCTTGGTAACCTTGTGACTTTCCCTGATCCAAGTGTGAGTCCTGTGTTTCCAGTAGTATAGGCCGCTACTACTATTCACACCTACTCATAATCGTCCCAAGTATTGTCTCGCAGTTTCCAAGTCACCATACAAGAATTTCACATAGTCATTCAATACATCAAATAACAAAACCAGGGTTTATTTTATTTCTTAAAACGATTACACAGAGGTTCAAGTTTACCCTATACTATGCCCGCAATAGGCTACACCACATGTTATTATTCACATTGCTACTTCATAAATTGATCTTCGGGTATGAATTCCTCATCCTTGATTCCTCGCGTTGTTATCTGCTTCGTCGAGGATCATGTGGAATGCCCTTGGCTTTGGTGGTGCATTTGGCATTGTTGCTTTGTTTTTATTTGGGCAGTCTTTAGAAATATGCCATCTTTGTTACATCGAAACACACCTTCTTGTTGAATGTGAAGTCATTGGCATAATGCCCAGACTTCCCACACTTGAAACATATCACCTCTTCGCCACATTTTCCCAAGTGTTTCTTCTTGCACTTATCACACCACCTTGTTTCACTTCCTCCTCCATCAAACTTTTAAAATTTGTTTTCCTTGTTGGAACCTGAAGTTCCTTTAAACTTTCTTTTCTCACCAACCTCTGTCCTCTCCAGACCCTTCTCCCTGATCTGGATCTCAACATTCTTAGCAGCCCGATGGCGGCTTTCAAAGTGGTTGCTTGCTTGACCATTGGACCAAAGTCCGCTGGTAATCCATGGGCAAACTTGTTGACCTTGGAAAGTTCAGTTGGAACTAGATAAGTAACAAACTTCATCTTTTCCGTGAAACTAGTAGCGTATTCAGTGATGCTCATTTTCCCTTTCTTCAAATTCTGGAACTCATTATTGATTTCCAGAAGATCCTGCTTAGAGCGGTATTGCATTTTTAGTTGTACCAGGAAGTCTTACCAAGACATCTTATTAGCTTCTCCCTTGAGCATTGAATCAGCCGGTAGCTTCCACCAGCTCAGTACTCCAGATTTTAACAGAGGGATCGCGAGAGCGGTCTTCTGTCTGTTGCTGCATTCGCAACTCTCAAACATTGTCTCCATTTCGGAGATCCAATTCATAACTTCCACCGGTGTCGAGCTTCCAGAAAGACACGGTGGCTTGGATGCCATGAAATCTTTGTATTTGCATCCACGTCCATCACCTCCTCCATCCTGGTTGTTTCGTCTAACTATTGGTGGGTTGGCTTGACCAACAGTCCCACTGTAGTTCCCTCCTTCTGATTGCCCTTCATTCAATTCGGGCTGTTCAACAGGTATCGTAGTTTCTTCCCTATTCTGTTGTAGTAGTTGCCTCGTCGCCTCCATTTGACGATCCAACATCATCTGCGATCATCGCTTGTACCCCAGCCATCGTCATTGGCTCAGGTGCAGCTGCTACAACAGGTACTTGCTCAATACTTGGGGTTGAGGTTGTTGATTCCTGTTTTCGTTTGCATTTCCAACTCCACTTCGGGTTCTTTCCATTTTGATCTATACACCAAATAGGCGAATTTAGATCTTTATTCACGATAGACGTTCAAATCTTCATTATCACTCCGAAACGTTTACATGCTAGTTCTAATGTCGTAGTCGTACGCTTAGAATCCTAAACACATAAGGTTTCCAGATCCGGTCGGCAACAGACCATAGATCCGAACAAATAATATCATATATGGCAAACATATAACTTTTAGCACATAAAAGCATTTTAGGCATCTTTTCTAAAATATACTAGTGCTCGTGTCTAAAATATGGTAGACACTTATCTCCCGATCATCACTTAGCATTCTAAGTTTAAGTCTAGAAATCCTACAAATTCCTAGTTCGCTTAAACTAATGCTCTGATACCAACTGTGACATCCCCAATTTCACGGCCAGAAAAGACGGATTTCGTTTAAGCTTTTTAAAATAAAATCAGAGTAATCATTTGATTAAAAGTGTTGCGGAATTTGTTCCTACAAAAACATGATAAATATGTTATCAAATCATTTCCTAAGAAATGTATTTTATTCATTTAAACCATTGGGATGTCATTGTCAATACAAAAACATAAGCATAAACAAAACTTACATTCATTTACACTAGTGATCTACTTCTCTTTTAATCTCTCAGTGTAAAGCAACTTCGTATCGATACCTGTGATACAAATAAACTGAGTGGGTCAGGCTTGAGAGCCTGGTGAGCATATAGGGTTTTCAACCCACAATAAATAACTTTATTATGTTTAAACATCAAATAATCAACCCAATTACCCAACCCCATTATCTTCTTTATTTCTTAAGGAGTTACCCTAAGAATCATCTATCACTCATTCCTAAGGATTCCTCCTAAGGAATAGGCACGAAGTCACATCGTCGCCAGAGTTTATACAACAGGCACTAAGTCCATAGCTGCCAGGGTTTTTAGAGTACATCTGATGAACATATAGTTCACACACCTACAGGTTGCGAGCCTGCTAGTGTTCCATGGACCGTCTAGAATAGTCCATGGTTGTCATCCATACTCTGCTGAATGACGGGGCCATCGCTTGGCTCATCGCTTCTCACCATATTTTACCACTCATATATCATCGCTCATCTTTCATCGCTCATCATTTATTTCATCATTTTATCACACATCAACTTATTTCACCTACCCATGTTATACCCAACATATTTGTAGATAAAATATATATACAATTTAAATCATTTTAAACATGTATAAAACATTCTTTCATCTACCCATGTTTTACCCAACATATTTGTAGATATAAAATACATATACAGTTTAAAACCTGTATAAAACAATCATTCAACATCTATCTCAAATAAACAAACAACATATATACACATAGCACATATTTTATATAAAATACTTCATATCTATGTGTAAGGTGAAAGTGACTATACACTCACTTGATAAGACGATAATCGGGCAGCACTTCGTTACTATAATTAGCTTTCTTCGTTGAAAACTGAGAGTTTTCTTGAAAACCGGGCCCTGCGAGGGTTGGGCTTCAAACCGAAAAGATAAATTTCTCGGGCTTCTCGGGCACTTCGGAACGTATTTCGGGTGTTGAAAATAATACCGGGGCTTCGGGGAAGTGGAAATAGTGGAAATATGAGTTTAGGGGTGAAAAGGGGTAATTTCTCAAAAATACCCGGGAGGTCTCGCAGCTACTATTTATAGTAGCGAGGTCCGGAGCTTCGGCCGAAGGGAAGGAGGACACGCGGCGCAGATGCGAGGCTCGGATCCGGATGTGAGCAGTCATCGTGACACGCGTCGGACGGAGGCAGCTTCGGACGGAGGTGCACACGCGTCGCTCCTCTGACGCGCCACGATGCAGACACGCGGCTGCTGACTCACCGAGATCGGACAAGGGGGCGGTTCGCGAGAGCGGGTGACGTGTCCGGTACTGTTCATGCGAAAATTCCCGGTATTATCCACTATTTCTCGATTTTTGAGCCAAAATCTTCTGAAATTCATAACTTTCGCACACGAGCTCGGTTTTTGACGTTCTTTATATGAACGCGTAGGTGAGAATATAATCTACAACTCTCGTTTAGACTTCGTTGGCTAATTTTGAATTTATTTTTAATATTATTATTTTTAACAGACCGGGACAGGTAAATCCGTTAAAAATTCATAACTTCTTCATCCGACGTCCGTTTTCGTCAGTCTTTTTACCATTGTACTACTATTGACGAGACCTTCGATTCTCGTTTAGGTTGTGTCGGCTAAAAATCACTCGATCTAAAATTTGAGTTTTTAGCTGTCTACTGCTAAACTGAAACTTAGAAAAATCATAACTTCCTCATACGAAGTCAGATTTGGGCGTTCTTTTTATACACGCTCTCGGTTTAACGTATTCTACGACTTTCGTTTAGATAGCTAAGGCCAAATATCGCTCTATCGTAAATTCAATATTTACGTCACGCTGTGTCGTGTCGGTTATGTCGCGAAACTTCGACGTGTCATAACTTTTTCGTTATAACTCGGATTTCAGCGTTCTTTATATGTACGGAATCCTTGTAACATATACTACAACTTATTTAAGATTAATCTTTCTAAATAATATTCCATCAAAAAGTCATTTTTGACGCTCATTGTCCTTAAATTGACTAGCCCGAATCTACGGGCGTTACATAACCCGACATGATACAAGACATTTACAAGGTCTAAACCCTAACCTGAAACCGACATGAAAATAACGGGTTAGGTTAGGGTCAAACTCTTTCAACATGTTTAATATTTCAACACGACTCAAACCTAACACAACACGATATTTTGCAAGGTCTACTAGAAAGATCAAAGTACAATGCATCCAACATTGTTTAAAAATAAAGTGAAGGAGTTGAGAGTATTGTTAAACAGAAGGGAATGCAAAGGATTTCAGAAAAAACAAGGTGTGGATAGGCATTAGAAGGTCGTGGGTCCCCTTAGTGGCCCGATAAACTTTTGAGTAGTTTTTTAGTCTTGATTTTAAAACTTTTTTTGTCTTCGAAAAATCTGCTTTTGAATGGTATAAGTTAACCTGTTTCGACTAGTTTTTACAAAACCCTCCGATTTTAATTGGGTTTAAATGCTATTATAGATTAGATGTAAGTACATTACCAATATTGGTAAAAAGAGTAAAATACATTCTGGTGCGGGCCCTAGCATGGATGCTCGAGCCCTTATTTTTCTAGAGACCCACGATCGGGTGACAAAAAGGGCTTCACAAAAATGGGCATAACTAGCCTAAATGAGTTGAAATTCTTCATTATTAGTTTATTATATGCTTCCTTAATGGTATTTAATATTTTAATAATGATAGTTCAATAATGGATCTTTAATAGTTTAATAATAGATGTTTAATAGTTCTTTAATTACATAGACTTTTCGTCTTTCCATTAGTTAAGTTCCTACACCTATAAATAGTGCTCAAAGTTGTATTTGAAAATCATCTCTCATTTGGATAATAAGAAGTTCATTTTCCTCCTTAACTTTCGTGTGTGTTGAACCGGATTTTGAAGCCCAATTTCGTGGTATTCTTTGAATCAACGTGGTTTAGTAGACATCTTCCTGGGCAATTTGTAAGAATCAATAGGTTTAATCTTTTTATATTTGTTTGTTTTTGCATGCTGCAACAGTTGGTATCAAAGCCAGATTCTTGGTTTAAAATGCCTCCAATAAGAAATAATCCACCCCACGATGTTCATGAACAAGAACTACATAAACGACTTATGACATGCATGGAGGAGATGATGGACGGAATGGTTGATCAATTGAATGATCGGATGGTCGAATTGATGAACCGAGGGCGTCAGAGATCTCACACTCTTTTGCAGGTGGAAGTTGTAACACTTGATTCATTGTATTTTTCAGTTTAGACCCTTGGGGTATAATGTTTTGCAAAATTGGTCCCTAGGGGGAAAATTTGTCAACATTAGGAAAGATGGAGTACGCTGGGCGTACTCCTTGTACGCTGGGAGTACTAGCAGATGGTGGTCGCGAAGCTCATCCACGTACGCTGGGCGTACGTGGAGTACGCTTAACGTACGTGAGCAAGTTGGAAACCCTAATTTTAGGTCTTTTACCCTATATAAACCATAAGATAGCCTCTTTGGCCTTGTTTAACCAACCTACATACCCTTGAAAACCCTAATTCGATCCTTAGCCTTTGTGTGGTGCTTTTGAGCTCTAGTGAAGCTTTTGGTGGGTGTTGTGCATCTTGAAGTGGTGGAAGAAGAAGCTTGAAGACTCATTCTTTGGTATAGAGCCTTGAGATCCAGCTTTAGCACCTTCATTTAGTGGCTTTTGAGGTATAAAGTTCAAAGCTTGTGATCTCATTTCATAGATCTATTCCTTGGCTTGTTTTGGTTCCTTTGGTTGGTGGTTATGAGCTAAGGTCGTTTTTGGAGCTTATCCTTGTAGATCTGAACACATTAAGGGTTTCTTAAGCATAACGGTGCAAAGTTTATGATGGTTTTGAGTCTCATGCATGTGTTAAGTCATTTATTAAGATATTTTGAGCTCTAAAGACCCATTAAGCTATGAATGCACGTAAAGTTGGAAACTTTACGTGATAAACCACCTTAAGGAAGTCAGATCTGAGTTTAGGTTGAAGCGAGTACGCTGAGCATACGAGCTAAGTACGCCTCGGGTACTCAGCAGATTGGGCTTTAGACTTTTGGGCTCTCAGTTTTGGGCCATGTTGGACTTTGGTTATCTTGGGCCTTATTGGGCCATCAAAATTCTATTGTTGGGCTATTGTTATTTTATTGGACTCTCTTGGTTGAAGGCCCCTAAAATGGATTGAGCCCAATTTAGAAAATTGGACCATATTTGGGCTTTGGGTGATTATTTTGGAATTTGGGCTTTTTGGACAATTGGATTGGGCCTTGGCCTTGGGCCAAGTTGGGTAAGGGGTAAAAAGGTCTTTTACCCTAGTTTGGACTCTTAGTGTGAGTCGGGATCCAATTATTAATTGGATGTTATTTTGTGATTGATAGCACGAAGATTTTAGCGGGCCAGCAGTCAAAGATTTATTTGTGGGATTTAGTAGTCTGAGGTGAGTCTCCTCACTGTGTTTAGCGGGTCGAAGGCACCAATATCGGCCCATGGTTTATTATGTTAGGATTCTAGATGTCTTTGTGACTCTTGCGTGTGTTATGTGTTGGTATGTTTACCGGGCAAGGCCCGATGCCGGGCGAGGGTTGATGGTTATTTTGTATGCTATTATATTGTTATGCTTATATGATTTGTATGTAGGCAGGGCCCGTTATGCGAGTTTGGGTGGGGCCCGTTATACTAAGTGGGTCGGGCCCGTTATATGAACCTGGGTTGGGCCCGTTATACTTAGTGGACGGGGGGCCGTTATATTCAGTGGGCGGGGCCCGTTATGCGAGTATGGGCGGGGCCCGTTACACTCATTGGGCGGGACCCATTATGTGTTTAGTTATGTATGGTATGTGGTATTTTGGGGAACTCACTAAGCTTTGTGCTTACGATTTTCAGTTTATGTTTCAGGTACTTTTGGTTTCAAAAGGAAGAGCCCGAGATGATTATAGAGCACACACCACTTGATTCCGCATTTTGTGATTTACTATGAAAATTATGATGTATTGATAAAATTTGATTACTTTGGTTTTATGACAATCATATGGTTTACTGTTTTATTAATTTAAAAATGAAATATTTCCGGGTCTTATTTTTTGGACGTTTCAAGTTGGTATCAAAGCCTTGGTTTGAGGGATTCAGACATACTCTCGGGTGTATCTGAACTCAAACTGAGGGTTTGGTAAAGTTTTTCAAAAAGAAATGTTTTTAAATGAAATGATTTTCTAATACAAGAAAGGGTGTGGTGCATGCAATATACCGAGCTCAAGTAGTTTTTTCCCAAAATACCCATATATGCTATCTTATATGATTTGTGTTATGAATCTGTGAATCGCATGCTAGTTAGGGCTAAGGATCTGCTCAATGTTTGCATGATAGAATGCTAGGAGAGAAGCCTTGTATGCCTATTGTATGAGCTTGTAGACTTCCATGATAGTTCAGACCAGTCAGTGATAGATTGGCTTGATATGTGATGCCTTGTAGCCTAGGAACCATGAGATGCTAGATTAGGAATAATTTGTATGCGTAAGGCAATCAGAAGCGAGAGTGGCAGTTCCTAGCATGAGTTGTAGTATGTGGGGTTTGATGTTCTTGGCTATTCTATGGATTGGAATGTTACTGCACGAATACTGCTTGCTTTGTGCTTTGTGGAACTCTTAAGTGATGTGAGTTAGCTATTAAGTGAATATGTCAAGTCACATGTGACAGAGGTTGGATAAACTCAGAGTAACATATTTGATCCTATTGCGCATCTCTCGTTTGAGTCTAACCGTTGTAGGGACGAGTCTTTTACTCGAAGGATTATCTAAGCTTTGTTTCATGTGATTGTATTCATGAGGTGGGTAACTAACATTATGGGGAGTTCTTCAGTAGCTGATGGCAGGGTGAGGTTGGAAACCTAGGAAAGCCTAGGAAGTGTTTTAGTGGGTTTAGTTGCGCTATTTAGCGAGCATTGTAGTATCGGTTGAGAATGTGACTTAGAGGATTCATGATGATTCTCGAGGAAAGTATGGATAGCTATGGAAGGTAGTATTGGGCCCATACTACTAAAAGCACAAGATCCATACTCGAATCAGGGAGGGTCTTGGAGAAACTAGGAAGCATGTGGGATAAGGATTCTTAGATATGTTCTGATCATTTATATGGTTGTTCTTCAAATTAGTGATGAGCACACGGGAAGGAGGTTCGAATTCGGATTCAGGCTCAGGTGCAGGTGTTGAGCGCATGCAGGAGTTCATCTCATCGGAGGTTACCCATGACATTTTGGAATGGACTCCTGTGATCTTTGGTTCGGTCAAGGAGGGGATTTTGAAGCTATTGGATGGTCGTCTTGGGGCTTTTCAGACCGAGATTGTAGCGAGGTAGTTGGGGGCTCATATGGAGCCCTAGAATCCTTCAGGAAGGAGGATCCTATTGCTAGTGGGTGGATTATGAACCATGTTTTCAGGAGGATCGATCCCATGATTGGATGGCCACAGAGGTTTCGCGAGCCTTATGCTAAGAGTTACCCGACATCATTGGACGTGTCGCTGATAGATTGGTCGCCAGGTTCGAGGGTCGGACCTTGGTTATTCAGACGGTTGATGGGATGGTCGGGGAAACCCAGGAGCAGTATATTGGTTTGGATAGGAAACTAGGGAATAGTAAGCGGACTCATGGTCTGAATCGGTAATCTAAGAAGTTGGACACTGTCTTGGCTAGTGTTAGAGACTCGAGGGGCCGTGATGGTGGCACAAAGGATGAAGGGGACCTTGGAATCCAACACTTCACAAATCTTGCACCTTTATGAGAGAGGGGACCTTAGAATGTCCAGATCTACTAGTTTGAGTTCCTAAAACGACCTTAGCTCACCAAGACCAAGAAAAAGGCTAAAAATGGCCAAAAACCAACCCAAAAGAGGATATATGAAATGGAAAGTCAAGATCAGAGCTTTTTACCTCCAATAGATTGTAAAAGATGAGAACTTTCTGGATCTACAAGCTTCCTCCAGGAAATGAGCCATCAACTTTCTTCTTCTTTTACACAAACCCCTTAAACACTCTTCTCCAAGCTCCAAAAGCTCACTTAAGGCACTCTAGGGTTTCTATGATGCTAAAAGGGGTGGAGGCTGATCTGAAATGACCCAAGGAAGGATATAATATTGCTTATATAGGCCACAAGTCGAGATATTCGGGTTTTGGTCTGAAGAGAGTACGCCCCGCGTAACCCTTTGTACGCCCGACGTACTCAATGACCATCCGCGACCATCCTCCTTCATACGCTGGGCGTACCCAGCTGAACACGTGTACGCCTCCTTGCATGCATGGGGATGATCTGCCAAGAATTTCCATTAGGGGCTAATTTTGCCAAGACCTTCAAAGTATCATAACCTCCTTATTCTAAGTCCGTTTTCGACGAACTTTATATCCACGGAAAGGGGACGATAAGCCCTACGCTCCTAGCTACACCCCAAGCCTTAAAACCTTTCGAATAAAACCCGAGAATCATAACATACTGAATCATCAGATTACACTTATAACCTTGGTCTCCGAAGACACAATCAAACACTTTCAAAACCGGGTGTGTGGGTTGCACCTGATCCCACATCAGCTTGGAAGGAGAACGAAACATTTCCTTAAAAGGGGTGTGGATACCTTCCTCATCACAACGTGTTTTAAAGCAGTGAGGGCAGCAGATCCCATAAGAACTCAGCAGTTAAGCGTGCTCGGGTGGGAGTAGTACCAGGATGGGTGACCCCCTGGGAAGTCCTCGTACTGAGCGGCCCAAAGCGGACAATATTGTGATACGTGCCGGAGGGGGATGTTACAAATGGTATCAGAGCTAGGGCACGGTCGATGTGTTCGACGGGGACGTCGAAACCTATAATAGGGGGTGAAGGTGGGTTGTACCTGATCCTACATCGGCTTGGAAGGAGAACGAAACATTTCCTCAAAAGGGGTGTGGATACCTTCCTTGTCACAACGCGTTTTAAAGCCGTGATGACAGCAGATCCCATAAGAACTCTACAGTTAAGCGTGCTCGGGTGGGAGTAGTACGAGGATGGGTGACCCCCTGGGAAGTCCTCGTTCCGAGCGGCCCAAAGCGGACAATATTGTGATACGTGCCGGAGGGGGATGTTACAATGTCGCGGCGTTTCTGTTGTATTGGAGGAATGTCATCGATAGTTATCTTCATATTCTGTTTTCATGAGCATTAATAACCATTCTAAAGTTGTTTCTTGCTCGAGCTATTCCTAGCTGGATTCCCCCCAGTCTGATGTGGGTAGTGTAGGTAGCCGTATCAGACTATGGTGCATATGGCAAGGTTGTTATAAGAATACACAACGAGGTTGTTTCCATGATAATAGAAACCAGACTACTGCCAAGAGCTAGACAACATAGATGTTGATGGATTATAAGTGACAGTGTTGCTGTCGATAGCATTCTTCTTGAAGAGTAACATTGATATAGTGAGGTGTAATGTAGGAAATGCCTTATTGATCATCCGAGCATAGGAAAAACATGTTGATTATAAGAGAAGAGACACCAAATATGGTGCTAAGCATGACATAAACTTATGGTGCACGAGTTACGATGCGCGACAACACGCGACTTATGTTGCGCGACTTAGAAAAATAGTTTGGGCTTAGCAGCCAGCGATCATGGAGATGTCACGTGGGAGAGAATCGCGTGGAACAGATCGGGATTACCTGCCAACGATCATATATACATCACGCGGAAGAGCATCGCGTGGAAAGGATCGGGCTTGGCTGCCAACGATCGTAGATACATCACGCGAAAGAGCATCGCGCACAATGGATAGGGCTTAGCTGCCAACAATCGTAGATACATCACGTGGGAGAGCATTACGTGGAATGGATCGGGCTTAGCTGCCATCGATTGTAGATACATCACGCGGGAGAGCATCGCGTGGAATGGATCAGGCTTAGCTTCCAGCGATTGTAGATACATCACGCATCATAGTGTCACGTGGAATCATATTTGAGCCTTGTTGGCAGAGCATGACGCTGTAGTGGAGCCAGGCGACTCAAGTCAAAGGTACTTTACACGCGGAGCTTGCCGCTAGAATGTAGTCGGGCTTAGAAGTCAAATGACTCAAGGCAAGGATGTTGAACCTTGCAGGTGGAGCTTGCCGCTATAATGGAGTCGGGTTAAGAAGCCAAGCGACTCAAGGCAAGGATGCTAAACCTTGCAGATGGAGCTTATCGCTATAACGAAGTCGGGCTGGGAAGCCAAGTGACTCAAGGAAAGGATGTTGAACCTTGTACGCGGAGCTTGCCGCAATAATGGAGTCGGGCTGAAAAGCTAAGCGACTCAAGGCAAGGATGCGGAACATTGCAGGATTCGGAGTACCGGCCGACAATCTATGTGTCCGGCTCGGGTGATCAGTTCGGGATGAAGTGTAATAGCACCTGATGCTTTGTTGCATCATCGACTGTAGTGACGAATGGTGCCTGATTGCCTTGGACTTGCGAGACTGCTGGCGGGAGCTGGGCAAAGAGGCTAGTAAGAGTTGGGCAACCGAGCTGCTGAGAACTGAGTAGCGAGGATGCATGGAACTGGTCAACACGGCTGCTGATAGCCGGGCAACATGATTGCTGAGAGTTTTTAAAGGGACTGCCAAAGGCCGGTCAGCACGGCTGCTGGCAAAAGTTGGGCATCATATCTGGTGAGAGTTAGGCAGCATGGCTGCTGGGATCTGGGCTGCATGGCTACTAGAAAGAGTTGGGCATCATAGCTGATGGGATCCAGGCAACACGACTAGTAAGAGCTGAGCCGTGAGAATGCCTGCGGCCGGCCACCACGGCTTCTGTTAGCCAGACAACATGGTTGATGTTTGGTGTTGGGCCATGGAGCTTCTTCTTCATTCATAACACCAATCTCTTCCCATGGATGCACAATCGTATATATCGTCAGCTCGTTATGTAGTTTAGCTCTTAACTCGAAATAGAAATAACACCTCTACATAATGTTGTGCCAACCCTTCTACTCCCCCCCTTTTTCGGAAGAGTGAAGAATGATATTGGCTTGTGCTTGCACGTTTGAGCCTCATTCATTTGTACGTTCCATTGTAAGCAATAATAGTAAGTTATCTAGCCCCATACTATGTGAATGGCAGTAAGATAAATGCTTGATAATGGCAACTAAAGTGGCTTATGTGCATGCAGTTTTGGAAATTGTACACAACATATGTCTTTGTTTAAACTTGTATAGACAAACTACTTGTGTGTTGTATAAAATGCTTGAGTGGCATGGAATTAGGAGCTAAGCATCAGTGATGGCAGAATGGTTTAATTAAACCGAAAATTGTATGCCAATTCAATTACTAAAATATGTGGCATCTTTGCATATGGAAATAAGGTGTTGTAGCAAGTGCATGTCATGATTGGCGCAATAAAGCTTTAGAGAATATTTTAGTTTTACTCAAATAGGGATATTATATGGAACGTACTAATTATTCGAGAAAAGAGAAATACATAGACCTTGCATCTGGAATACGCCGACGTGTGTCTGTTGTCGGTAAGGTGTCAGACCAAGGTAGCTAAGAAGCATAGCCTTTCCACGCAACCTTTGAGGCAGTTATTCGACACAATTCTTGTGCCGAGCTCCAGAGTCTTTAAATAGATGCAGTGCCCTTTGTATGTGATTGTTGCGTTCCAGTCACAGCTGAAAGTTGCTAATAGAAATACACGCTCTGAGCATCGTGCGCGCGCCCCGGTGAGGGGGACAGGACCCGCAGCCAACACCGGGTGGGGAGCTATATTTTTATGCCCGCTGAATGGGAACTTTGAGTGACTGATCAGTGGTGCACACTTTGCAAGTCCCCTGTAAATGCTTTAGAGATCGAGCTTTGCTCCGTGAGTTTGCTGTTAGCGTACCCTGAGTATCGCAACCCTGGAGCGGTTATGTGAAAAGACAACAAAATCAAATTTCTGAGTTAGTATATTATCTTTAAATCATAAACTAATTGATTTTCTGCAGGGGTTCTTTTGGAATGATTCACGAGTAGCAGTAGTACACTACTCTTCTACCTCCTTTTTTTAAAAAAATGTTGAGTGATCCGGGCTGCAACGCATATTCCGAAAGCCTATTCTGTTGAGCGGGGCTCGCGGTGCGCGGATGTTAAACGACTTGCCAGCTAAATTATTCTTGCAAAGGTCGGGCCATCTTATTCCTGAACTAGTCCAACAAAATAAAATGTGATTTGGTAGGAGCCCAAGGGAGCATGATTAAATGAAAGCCCAATAACTTTGTAGGAGCCCAATTGAAGAATCGTTGTTATCCCAATTCCTTTTTTCTTTTGAATGTGCACGTGAGTGAGGCTGTGAGTTGTACTAGGGTGTCGGGAGGTATACATGTGTGTCGCCCCTGTTTTCTATCAAGTTTTGAGTCCTTCACTCGATTTACCCGGAGATGACACATAAGAGAAACCTAATCGATTGGAGATAGTTCTGAAGCAGATGGTGGCGATCAACGGTACTGAGAAAAACTAGCGCTGGAGCTACTGTTACCAGATGGTTATACCTCACCGATGGTCCTCATTGTCTACGGAAATGGATTGAGGTGGCGATCTATCCATCAACGGTAATCAGTTGAGTCGCCGACTGGAGGTGATTTGGCTGCAGGCGATGGTGATGCTGGACCAACCTTTAGCGGCTAGCGACCGGAGGCTCGTCAAGTGGTGAAGGAGCAGCGATTGACATCTGGTAACCGGGATCGACCGGTAATCGTCCGGTGGTGCCTTGTATTTGTTTTCAGTCACTGAGGAACTGCTTAGTTGGGGTTGAAGGTCGCTGGTAGGGTTATTACTGGCTCCGGACCTGTGGTAGTGGCGACTGTGGTTTAGATTCTCGGAGATGGATCCCACTTCTTCTTTTCTTCTTCTTTTTTAGGTTCCCTGTCGAGTTTGTCATCCATAGAGAAGGATTAGATCAGGGAGTCGGCTTTGCCGATGACGTTGGGTGTAAAGGAGATCGGAGCAGTAGGTAAAGAGCGGTTGTGCTCTAAATCAGGTCGACGATCGATTGTTCTTGGGTTCCGGGTGCTGGTAGATACTGAGGTCCGATAACCCATGGCCTGATGACCTTTTGTTTGTTCTTCGCCGGAGTCCATCGTTGGAGGATGTTGGCTGCAGAGGAAGACGATGTTGTTGGGTCGCTGGTGGTTTCTGATATGCTGGTTCATCGGTGATTACAGGTTGATCGACGATGGGCTAGTTAAGGCCGCCAGTGTTCGACCCGGTGGTTGCTGTCGACGGGGGAGATGACAGTGACATTGAAGCTGTTGGATGTCGGTGACTGATTGAAAAACGAGGTCATTGTTGTGGATGGTTCGAAGGTCACGGTGGGGCCCACTGTGGTCTTCGTCTTTTCTGTTGACTTTTAATAGTCTTTTGTATTTGTGGGACCCATAGAGTATGTAATAGGACGGAAAAGGTGTATGTAATAGGTGGTATAGTTAGTTACCATCCCCTTCCCTATTTTTTTTTCTTTTTGGTCGTCCAAGAAACGACAAACAACAATATGCACAACTGTTGTATCTGGTTTTTTTGTTGAGGTGAAAAGGAGTCACCATTATTGACTAATTACTTTCTTGCATCAGTTGATCTCTACACCTTTTTTTCTCTTTTTTATTTTGACTAACCAGTAAACTGTAAGGTTAATAGTGAGAGGGTAAATATGTGATGATGTTTTAACTGATGGGTTTTGATAGACGGGATAAATGTTTTTGTGGGTTTTGTGAAATGTACAATGTACACAACTGTGTGCGCAAGCAAATAATTGCAGGGATAGAGATTTGCATAGAAAAATTTGAGCTTAAGGGATTTTTTTTTCTCTTTTTTTTTGCAATGTACAAGAAACACAGTTATGCCTACAAGCATTTGTTTCATGAATTCATGGAGTTGTATACAGAAAAAACTCAACTAAAAAAGGATTTTCTGATCTTATGAACTCAAAATATGGGTAGAAACTCATAAAACTTCTTTTCTTCTGAACTTGCTCAATAAACCCCCAAAATATAAACAAAAACGGATCTAAGAAGATTCTTGAAAACTTGGGGTATATTTAAGTGAAGAAAATCATGTAGATCCATAGATCTGAACTAAAAACGAAAATGGATCTACAGATCTGAAAGATTGTGAAGCAAATTTGGACAGATCTTGGCAAGAAACAAGAAGATCTGAACAAATGATGGGTAGAAATGAACAGATCTAAGCAAACCTGATGTGAAATGCTACAGATCTGAACAGATCTAAGAGAAAACGAGCTTGAAACCAACTGAGGCTTTTGCTACTTGCTCGTGTCCGGGATGGTGCCAAATGATGCGACATAGATCTGAACCACCTCTTCATTCTATTCTCTTCTCTTGATGGCAGCTAAGACAGAGAGATCTGCTAGTCACAATCAGAGAGATACGTTAGAACCGCCCCATGGATTGTGCCCCGGGAGCAGGCTCCGACGATCAAGTTATATCAGTTTGATAGATAAGATGGTCCTCCTCAGCTGGAGACAACCATCTTGGTGCTGGTGGTGGTGTATGGTGGCTGACGGTGGAGGGTGGCGGCTGAGCCACCCGGCCGGAGTATAGTGTGGCGGCTGAGCCAAGGGGAAGAGTCCCTCTCCATGGAGGAGGCACTATTCTATTTATAGTGGACAATTAGGTCAGGCCTTGGGCCAAACCATTTCAGGCCCAACTAAGAAGGAGCTGGGCAAGGCCGCTCGGAGGCGTCGGGTGAGGTCGGGGGGCGCGCACCAGGCGAGTCTGGCAGGCGCGGGAGTCCCCAGGAAGGCAAGGGAGCGTCAGGTAAGGGGCGCCAGGCAAGGGAGTCCCCAGGAAGGCTGGCGAGGGAGCGCTAGGCAAGGCTGGCATGCCAAAGCTGTCTAGGCCATGCTAATGGACCATATATCCTCAGTTGTCATCAGCCAGGTCATATCAGGGCGAATTGCCCACACTTAGTGGTTAGGGTAGCTCAGGTTCCATCGCAGGTACTTCAACAGGAAGAGGAGGTCAAGATTTCTTCAGATGCTATCGTGGGTATGTTATCTTTTGCTTTCCTCTTGATTATTATCAGTATTTATATTGCTTTGGTATCTTGTTGGGTATGGGTAAGTATTATCTCCGGGTTAGTTTTCTGTTTTTCCCTGGTTGTATCATCAAGGATTGTTAAGTGCCATTTTGCATGCCAAGAGTCATTCGTGGGTCGTATCTTGCTAAGCGGGATTCTGTTGTTTGGTTGATTGTTCTAATTCTTTGATGGGATCAGTTCAGGGGTTTCGATTGAGAGATCTTTAGTCGAATCAGTAGGATTAGTTTTTCAGCAAAGTCGGAGTGCGAGCATGATAGAATTGTTCAGGTGGGATTGGCAGTCGTCTATGGCAGGACCTTTATATCCAATCACTACCGTTGCTAGGGATGGAACGATCGCAAGAAGATGAAGGTGGCAACCACATGAGCTTGTTTGGTCATTGGAAGTACCGGGGGAATTTTACTATCGCAAGGTTTGGTGATGGTTAGAATTCAGAGATTCTGCGGAGGATGTGGAGTTGGGGTGAAGATTCGCCAGTTCAAAGCAAGGGTTAGGGTCTTTTTCACCATCACAAAGAACTTAAGGATTTGGTGTGGTATCATGGAAGTGATTGGGGCTATGAGACTTGCTAAGAGTTCGAGGAGTATTCATCCGGATTTCAATAGTTGGGCGATCATCGAGATTGGCTAGTAATGGAACGCTAGTATTAGTAAGCGCATGTCATCGTTGTTTCGTATTATATGAAGTTAAGATGGGTTGGGAATCCATCTAATTTTGTGGGATGGGAGACCTTTGACGAATCCAAGTGGGGGAGAATCGTTCAGAATTTCGGGAGCTGGATCGGGTGGGGAACTAGGTTAAGTTTCATATTCCAGTTAGGAGGAGAGACGACTCAAGTGGACGTCTGGATTGAAGTTGTGTAAGCTGGGAGTTCAGGAAACTTCCAACAACTAGTCGATGTCTTCTTTGTGATGTATAACATGCTTATGGATGGATCCAGGTGAGGGTTGTGTTAGAGCCTCGCTGCCTGTTCTTGTTTGATGAAAGCTTTGGGGTTTGAAGCATGACCCAAGCACCTGAGTGGAATTCAGTCGGATGCGGGGTCGACTCAGGGAGTTTAGGGTTGAGATGGTTTAGGTGTGGTAAGATCATGGGTGGTAACTATGACTGGTTAGCCGTGTTGTAAGACTACTGGATGGCCGTAGCCTTTACTAGATTGACAAATAGGATAAAAGTGTTTTTATTAGTCTACGATGGGATCGTATCATTCACCAGTTTGAGGTAGACTGCGGTTGAGGTGGTCATGAGTATAAAGGAGGATCAGTTCGTGCCTTGGGCAGGACGGACATGATTGTCAAAGAACATTTATATGTCTTAAGAGGAGGACCATTGGGGTCCAAGACGGGGTTGGGCCTGTGTAAATCTAGTATGGGTGGGACCCGTGAGCATGGCCCGTTCATTAGAATAGAGTGGGTGGGACTCGTGGGCAAGGCCTATATGATTATGGAAATATAGGTGGGACCTGGTAGAGACCGTTTGGGTCGAAGTTTTGGATCATGGTTTTTGTAGGAATGGCTATGTGGTTAGTGAGTGGTGCAATGTGATGCATAGGCTAGGGTAGCCTTCTTAGTTGGACTCTTAGGAACCTAGTGGCTGGACTAGGTATGAGGCTGGTAGTCTCAGCGGTGGCTAGGGATATTTATATCCAGGATTAGTAAAGGGTAGCCATGAATCAGAAGATTTTGGATGAAATGCAAGTGTAAATTCTTGGATCTCCGGTTACGAATTATGTACCGAGTTGGATTTTGGTGGGAACTCACGTTGAGAATCGCGATTGGTTATGAACAAGGCCTTTATTTAAGTAAGATATGAATTAAGGAATCTGTATGCCAAGGACATCAGCTAAAGGGTTCAGGAAAAAGGGATGTTTTCGGTTCTGGTGGTAGAAAAGCCTTTGTGATCACGTTTTGGAATGATTCTACCTGTGTGTGGGTTGGGAAAGTTTTGGGACTTCAGAATTATAGCAGAAGCGCATCGGTTCAGGAGTTAAGGAAGCAGTGACTTGTTCAGTACTAGAAGGTTTAACTACCAGATTGTCTCTCGTTGTTTAATATATATATGGAATCGTTAACATCAGGATGAGCCTTTCTCGAAGGAATATCTAATCCCTTTCGTCAAGTGAAAAGGTTATGGCGTCAACAAATGGTTTGTGATTCTGTTTTCTAGTGGGAACCTCAGGTAATCAGAAGTTGAGTAGTCATTTGGAAGACAAGTGGAATGGAATTAGCAGTGGTTCAGTATGGGCGATATGTTGGGGAGTCAGACCAATTCGAGATATCATATTTTGGGTAAGGTAGAAGTGGTTATTCTGAAGGGGATTAATCTAGGATGAGAAAGGATTCATTCATCATCAGGTTTGAAGAGCCCTTCTAGGGTTGGGTTCGGTTGCCTTTGGGAAGGCTGTTGTATGCTCGAGGTTGTGGTTGTGTTACTCAGGCTGTCTGGCGTGCCTGGGATGGTAAGGAATGATTTCGAGGACGCAATCTAATTTAAGTGGGGGAGAGTTGTAACACTTGATTCATTGTAATTTTCAGTTTAGACCTTTGGGGTATAATGTTTTGCAAAATTGGTCCCTAGGGAGCAAAATTGTCAACTTCAGGAAAGATGGAGTATGCTGGGCGTACTCCTTGCACACTGGGCATACTAGCAGATGGTGGTCGCGGAGCTCATCCACATACGTTGGGCGTACGTGAGCAAGTTGGAAACCCTAGTTTTAGGGCTTGTACCGTATATAAACCATAATATAGACTCTTTTGGCCTTGTTTAACCAGCCTCCATAACCTTGAAAACCCTAATTTGATCCTTAGCCTTTGTGTGGTGCTTTTGAGCTTGTGTGAAGCTTTTGGTGGGTGTTGTGCATCTTGAAGTGGTAGAAGAAGAAGCTTGAAGACTCATTCTTTGGTAGAGAGCCTTGAGGTCCAGCTTTAGCACCTTAATTTCGTGGCTTTTGAGGTATCAAGTTCAAAGCTTGTCATCTCATTTCATATATCTATTCCTTGGCTTGTTTTGGTCCCTTTGGTTGGTGGTTGTGAGCTAAGGTCGTTTTTGGAGCTTATCCTTGTAGATATAGACACATTAAGGGTTTCTTAAGCATAAAGGTGCAAACTTTATGGTGGTTTTGGGTCTCATGCATGTGTTAAGTCATTTATTAAGCTCTTTTGAGCTCTAAAGCCTAATTAAGCCATGCATGCACGTAAAGTTGGCAACTTTACATGATAAACCACCTTAAGGAAGTCAAATATGAGTTTGGGTTGAAGTCTTAATCGATTAAGAGCTGAATATGGGAAGTTGGCCACGTTGGTGGAGTACGTTGTGCGTACAAGCCCTAAAGCGAGTATGATGAGCGTACGAGCTGAGTACGCCCCGCATACTCAATAGATTGGGCTTCATACTTTTGGAATCTCAGTTTTGGGGCATGTTGGACTTTGGTTGTCTTGGGCCTTGTTGGGCCATCAAAATTCTATTGTTGGGCTATTGTTATTTTATTGGACTCTCTTTGTTGAAGGCCCATGAAAGGGATTGGTCCCAATTTTGAAAATTAGACCATATTTGGGCTTTGGGTGATTATTTTGGAATTTGGTCTTTTTGGGCAATTGGATTGGGCCTTGGCCTTGGGCCAAGTTGGGTAAACGGTAAAAAGGTCTTTAACCCTAGTTTGGACTCTTAGTGTAAGTCGGGATCCAATTATTAATTGGATGTTACTTTGTGATTCATAGCACAGAGATTTTAGCGGGCCAACAGTCAAAGATTTATATGTGGGATTCAACAGTCTGAGGTGAGTCTCCTCACTGTGTTTAGCGGGTCGAAGGCACCAATGTCGGCCCATGGTTTATTTGTATGTGGGCAGGGCCCGTTATTCGAGTTTGGGCGGGGCCCGTTATACTCAGTAGGCGGGGCCCGTTATATGAGTCTGGGCGGGGCCCGTTATACTCAGTGGGCAGGGCCCGTTATAGTTAATGGGCGGGGCCCATTATGCGAGTGTGGACGGGGCCCATTTCACTCATTGGGCGGGGCCCATTATGCGTTTAGTTATGTATGGTATGTGGTATTTTGGGGAACTCACTAAGCTTTGTGCTTACGGTTTTCAGTTTATGTTTCAGGTACTTCTGGTTTCAAAGGGAAGAGCCCGAGATGATTGCAGAGCACACACCACTCAATTCCACATTTTGTGATTTACTCTGAAAATGATGATGTATTGTTAAAATTTTATTACCTTGGTTTTATGACAATGATATGATTTACTCTTTTATTAATTTAAAAATGAATGATTTTCGGGTCTTATTTTTGGGACGTTACTTGGAAGATGATGAGTTTGGGAATTCGTTCGATGATGGTGAGGATTCGTATTCTGACAACATTATGGTGAGGCGGCCAAGTCATGATCGTGAAAACTACTGGGGAATTTATTTTACCATTACAATGTACATCCGAAAAATCTCTTAACACTTAAGGGTACATACAACCTAAATTAGATCTATGTGTTTTTCACATCTAATAGCAACATACTTATGAAAAGGACAACTAAACCCTATGAATTCGAAATTAATGTTTATAAATACCTTTTGTAGATCCAAACAAGCTAATCAAAATCATCTTGTCTCTTTGGAAAACCTAGCTCCAATAATGTGTAAGCCTCTAATGTTTCACACCCACAACACAATAAACTCTAAGATTGAGAGGAGAGAGGGGAGAGAGGTGAGATTTTCAGATTTCACTCTTAGGAAGTGATATTGTCATATTTATACAGTCAAAAAGGACATTCTCGAGGAAAAAGAGTTGAAATTGACAAAATATGGATACTTGGATGACTAAAGTTGAAAAAAGAGAAAAAAAAGATGTCGTGCAAAATGCATGTCATGATGTGGCAATCTCAAGGCCACGATGTGGCCACCTTTCCTGTCACAGAAGCTACCCGAGGCTTAGGGCATACGCGTTTTAAGTTCATGCCACGACCTGGAGAGCTATTTCACATGACATTGTGACCATTTTTTTGGTAACTATGTAAATCGATTATTAGGTCGAAATTGAGAGGTTGGCTTAAGGATTAAGCTTAGGTCTACGACTAAAAACCTTTGGAGAATCCTAGTAAGTTCAGAATTCGTTTGAAGTTCAAGCATTGAAGAGATTTAGAAGAAGAACACCATTCAGTCATTTAGTTTGCTAGCTTTTACCATGTCTAGTCTAATTATCTTTGATTCTATGCTTGATTCTGTTTTAATCATGGGCTAATAACCCTATACTTTTGTTTGGTGATGATGAGCCTTAATTCTATGTGTTGATTTTGAATTTATGGATTTTTATTTTTGGTTTTGCTAGTGTTTGACAAATCATAATCCTTGAATGTTGAAGTTATAGATTAAATTTCTTGAGCTACAAGTTTTGTGTAGTAGATGATCACTTTAATTGCATAAATTTGTTATTTAGCTGTCTATAACCATTAAATAATTAGATCTGGTGATTGATCGAATCCTAGAATTAGGTGATATAAGTTAGTAACTTTGATTGTGTTAGAGAGCATAATTAATCCATAATTTGTGCTTGATTTCTTGTCTTAATCATAGATAGGTAACTCATTAAATTTATCATTCATAGTCAAATTCATACTTATATCAATTTTGTGTACAACTTGTGATTAATCATTGTATGGTAGTTCATATACTGGAAAAAACTAGGAATTAGAACATGATAACTAGTAACTTAATAAATTGGTAATCAACATAATTTATCCATTAGAAATCAACCATATGAGAGGGGGAATTCATAACTAAACGGAGGTACTCTTTAAACTTGAATTAAAAATCGTTTTCTTTGCTTGCTTAGTTTTAATAATTGTTTAATTGATAGTTGTTTGATTTAAGTTGCTGGTCTTGCAAAATCAGTAAAAACCCCCACTTTTAGTTGTTTTTCTTAGTTTAGCTTTTAGTAGTTATTTTATTAGCTAAATACCTTTCCCTGTGATCGATATTCGATACCCGAATTATGTTAATACAACACAAGATGATCTTTCAAACGAGAAAACTTCGAATCTCAGATGGAGACTTCGGAGACCTATCCCCCAGCATCGCCAACTAAGCTTAGCGAAATTGATTAGAACCCATTGGATAGACCAAACACCTTCTGAAATGAACTTACGCACATAAAACCTTACACTTGGAGAGTTGATCCACAACCTCACACTCCTCTTTAAACTTCAAGAATCTCTTACAGATGCTCAAAACATAGCTCTGACAAACCCATCATAACTACATAACTCTATCATGTCCTAAAACATGAACCACTCAATGCCCCCTCAGATACACCTGACCTTCTAGAATTTGCAATATATATTCCCCGTGCGACATGGCCTTCACCTTTGCCATCGAACCACAAGAACCATCGAGTCTCAAACATCCCTTCACTACGACACATAGACGATTCACTGCGAACCAAACGTCACCTTCTTACAGCAGAACCGATGAGGAGATCACCATCTCCTATCTTAACCATCGATAAACCTGCATTCGATCTCTCATCCCTCGAGTACAGGAGGCAGGAAAAACACAACCCTAATGCAAAATGTAACATCCCTTTCCATCGGCTGGCCACTCAGCCTCAGGCTGCGATCCTCGATTCGATCATCACAACGGCTTCCTTCTTGAGTCATGCGACTCAGACTGTTACTACTCCGAACAAGGCTCTGGAGACCTCTATCTCGACTAATTCACACAGGTTTGTACCATCCTAACCCATACTGTCACGGACACTAAGGCCCAAACCAATACCAATCCCTTCCCGAGCAAACCTAGTCGACAGGCTAACAACAACGGAAACGACTACAATTGACGCTAGTGTTATACCACAATATCTACCCTCCACTAATGCTCATCACCATATTGAAAAACAACCATATAGATGATCAGAGCATACCCGAAGAATTCCTTATCCTACAGGATTCTCAGAATCCTCATGACTTTCCTTGATTTGAGTACGGGTCATGTGCTTTTAGTAGTAGGGACCCAATACTACCTTCCACACATATCCATACTTTCCTCAAGAATCATCATGAATCCTCCAAGTCACCTCCTTACAATGATACTCCTATACCAACTAATCAATGTACCATTCACATCAAAACGCTTCCTAGGCTCTCCTAGGGTTCCCACCTCACCCTGCCATCAGTTGCTGAAGAAGTCCTACTAATAATGCCAACTGAATACTTTATGAATAAAATTACATGCAAAAAAACTTAAATAATCTTTTGACTAAAAGACCCAACCCTACAACGGTTAGACTCAAACGAGAGCTAGGGCCGAATCAATCATTCTAAATTTATTTAACCTTTTCTGTATGTAACTTAACATATTCATTTAATAGTTAACTCACATCAATATGAGCCCCACAAAGCACAAAGCAAGCAACATTCGAGCAGTAACACTCTATAGGCCACAAAGCATTAAAAGGCATCCTCCAACTCCGAAACGTCCCAAAAATAAGACCCAAACATTTCATTTTAAATTTAGTAAAATCAGTATTTCCAAAACATCATTGGTACAAACCAAATAAAATAAATGTGTCAAACAACATATCAATCGAAGTGAATCACAAAAAGCGGAACGAGGTGGTGTTGTTCTGCAATCATCCTGAGCCATTCCCATTGGAACTGGAAGTGCTTGAAACATAAACTGAAAACCGTAAGCATGAAGCTTAGTGAGTTCCCCGAGATATCGCATACCAAATCATACAACACATAATGGGCCCCGCCCAAAGAGTATAGCGGGCGATCTCTATCTCCTAGCATCTTGAATACACGATCACCCTGACCTCACTCACTTAAGAGTGGCAATAATCCTCACGCCGACCCGCTATGAACCTCATCCACTCTAAGGAAACCACTTCCTCCTCATCCAATAATGTAACTGGTCGGCTGACCCCACACAACTCACCCTACCACTAACTGCCACGTGACCCTCCATTGGTGTCAGATGACTATCACATGAATATAATCACATACCCCATAGTTTAAACAATCTTCAGCTTAAAGATTCAATCCCACAATGGTTGGACTCAGACAAGAGCTGCGCAACAAGACCAAACCCTTTATCCTAAGATCATTTAAACCATGTATGTGACTTAGCGTGTTCACTCAATTACCACTTCACACGCGAAAGAGTCATACAACAATCAATTAGGGATTCTATAAGAGATAAGCATCATATATCAGGAAATTATATCATACAACTCCTGAAGATCCCTAGCCTATCTCTAGTATGTTGTTCTAACGTATCACAAAATCAAGAAATAGTGTGGTAATTTGGGGTCTACTTACTGGCTCCAGCTAACCATACACATCGCATCCTTCTTGATTATTTTGAAAACAATTTTTAAAATCATTTTAAAACCTTTTTATAACCTTATTTTGAGACTGGATTCACATGAGTGTTCCTCCAATTCACTCAAACCAAGGCTCCGATACCAACTTGTAACACCCCAAATATTTCAACAAATTTAAAATTTTCAAAACAACTCTTTTACTAATAAAAGTGTTTACAAAATCATTGTGTCCAAAACATTATTTAAAATCAGTGTCTCCCAAGATCATTGACATAAATCAGGATGTGTACAGTCACGCCTTCACATTGCTACGATTCTCTGAAGTACGTGAAACCATAAACCAAAACTGTAAGCACAAAGCTTAGTGAGTTCCCCCAAAGTACCACCACACAAAAAGATAACATATACCAACAAACAACATGCATACAGGGCCTTCAGCATGACTGGAACGCCCCACCGGCCTACAGTCTATATGGTACGCCCATAGAGCCTTTAGTCTGACTGGAATGCCTCACCGGCCTACAGTTTATATGGTACGCTCACAGAACCTTCAGCATGACTGGTACACCTCACCAGGCCTTCAGCCTATCTGGTACGTTATCCGGGACTTCGGCCTGACTGGTACGCCCCACTGGCCTTCAGTCTATTCGGGACGCCCTGGGTCTGTTGGCCTTCAGCACAAATCAGGAACGCCTCAACCCAACCACACATTAACCATGTCGACACACATATCTAATAGACAAGCATACAAATAACCAACCAATAATCAAACAGAGCCTTCAGCCTGATTGGAACGCCCCACTGACCTATAGTCTATCTGGTATGCTCACAAAATCTTCAGTATGATTGTTATGCCTCATCGGGCCTTGAGCCTATCTGGAATGTTCTCCGGGCCTTCGGCTTGACTGGTCAGCCCCTCAGGCCTGCAGTCTATCCGGGACGCCCTGGGCCTCTTGGCCTTCAACACATAGCAGGACCGCCTCAACCCAACCACACACAACATGCCAACATATACATATCCAAAACACATATAAGCCCAGTAAACCATAACAACATATCAATATAAACATTACCGGGTTTGTTGACTGACAACACAAAGCAGTACAGTCTTAACCCACCCACATCACATCGACATATACTCAACTAAACATATAACCATACAACAAACAATCAGACAGATCCTACAGATCACTAAGCATAACATCATCCTATATACCAGGATACAAATCTAACATATCACTACAGCATACCAACATGCGATAAACCAGGATAACAATCCAAAGGGCCAACCTTGGTGCCTTCGACCCGTAAGTACAGTAAGGAAAACTCAACTCAATCCGCTGAATATCTCAGATAAAAGCTCGGACTTCCGATCCAGACAATCTCGCGCACTAGCACCAACAAATAACACCACATTAATAATTGGTCCACAACCCAAAGCTCCAAATGGGCCCAAGCACCAAAAAGGATCATATACAGAAAACTAGGGCCTAACAAGGCCCAAAAGCCCAAAAACCACACCTCACGTCGTGACCAGCCTTTGTCACGTCGTGAGAGCTCACTCAATCAGATCCCAACTCATTACGACTCGACATAGTCAACTCAGCTAAGGAAAAGTCAACGGGGATGCCCTCACGTCGTGAGAATCCTTTCTCACGTCGTGAGCCCCAAGCAGAAGACCAGAAATTGGACCAAACGCTTCTTACGTCGTGAGACCTTATGTCTCACGTTGTGAGAACATAATATGAGGCTAAAAATCCAACTTTTAAGTCCTTAATCCATTAAGCCTTTAATCCTACTTCTTCCAGAAGCTATCAAGGATTCCAAAGGCCAATAAAAACGATTACTTGATGGACATGCATGACCCAAGCATGTCCTAAACCCATCTTAGGTTAAAATGACAATAAATGGCCCCAAACTCAACTAAGATTCATAAATTACAACCACACTCAAGATCCATAAGACCAAATCATGGAGAATGACTCATTGATCCATAAAGTTTCCAACTTTATGGATCCCAAGCATGCAATCCAACATAAACATGCAAAAAGGAGCTTAGAACTTAGATCTAACAATTGAGCTCATAAAGATTTGATCTTGAATACTTACAATGGTCCAAAATATGCATAATATGATGATGATGAAGCCTCCTTGCTGAACCAACACTCTAGAACCTTTTCTTCTTCTTCTTCTAGCCACCAAAACACTAAAATGGATCCAAAATCACCAAGATGGATTATGGTTAGGGTTTTTCTGAGTTAGGGGAAGGTGGAGGCTGAGAAATGAACCCTAAAACCAAGATAAGGGGCTTAAATACATGGGAAACCCTAAAACTTCGTGGGCTTGGGCTGCATCGCTCCTCATGTCGTAAGCTTTTATTTCGCACCTCGTGAGCTCAGTCCCGGATGAAATCTTCATGCGGCCCTCCTCACGTCGTGAGCCTCCATACCTCACGTCGTGAGGACCCCTTTTTCACAAAAATCCAATCTTTTGACCCTCCGAAACCCTAATTTGATTCATCCAAGGACACGGATGTTACACCATTAGTAGAGTAAACAACTGTAAGGTCTGTAATAACTAGTTTATGCTTATGTTTTCTGTATCGATTATGACATCCAAAAGTTTTTTTTAATATTAATGAAATCAAACGCTTTATCAAAAATGTTTGAGTATTTGATTCTACCTTAAAAGAAAATGTTTAGGGACAATTCTGCACTAGAGTATTCTTTAAAGGATACCATGTTTTAAATAAGCATAAAGAAAAAGTTTTATTTGGCCGTAAGAATTACAGATGTGACATCGGTCTCAGGTTTTCATGTAGTGACATAGATCTGTCTCATGACACTCTGGTTCCCAAGCAATTCATACTCAAGTGCGATCCATAAGGGGGGTTGTTGGCCTCCGGTTGATTTGTTCTCTAATGGCCGTATGTGTTAGGGTTGTATGTGCTAGGACTTTATGTGCTAAAGACTTTGTGTATAGTACAATTAAAAGCATTTAAATTTTGTTAAAGCCTCTCTCAAAACCCATATAACTCACGAGTCTTCATAATTATGTACATTTGTGTTGGAATGGAGGTGGAAGGGAAGATCGTCGATAATAAGAACTGCAATGGAATCAGAGAAGGTTGTAGAACCCTTTCTCTTTTACTATAAATGTTGATATCATTTTGTAACACTAAAAATAGTAAATTCTGTTAATGCTTTGAAATTTTTTGTAAAAACACATTTTTATTGATAATAAATAGTATTTTAAAAATATGGTGTTAGTCTAGTGACGGAACTTGAAGTGCTGATTTGGAGGGGCCGAAAATAAAATATGTATAAAAATTGAGGAATAGAGGGGGGGGGGGGGCAAAGTCAAAATTTCTAGTTTTAGGCTTAATATGTAAAAATTTTAATACTTAAGGGTTAGTTATGAAAAAAAAACAGAGGGGCCACAGCCCCTCCTGGCCCTACATAAGCTTCGTCCCTAGGTGTTACAATAAGTATGCATGCAACTTGAGAAATATATTTCTTTTGGCTAAATTTACAACAATGGAGGTTAATGTAGCGGTATGTACGTATGTAAGCCTCAGAGTTCACAAGCAATGTAGATTTTTGTTTGTTGTTGCGTTCACTAGCAATGAAGTGGACCATAGGCATACTAGCAATGAAGTCGATTGTAGTCATACTAGAAATGAAGTCGACTATAGGCATTGAAAATGTAGTTTGCTTTGTTTTTATTATATGTAGACAAAGAGTGATAAAGTTGCATGGTATGGTACAAAAGGGAAGATTTTATGAAAATTTATTTCCAAATCTATCACTATCAAAAGGACAAAAGTTGTCTTTCACTATCCAACTGACAAAAGTTGGTATGAGTCAAACTTTAGCCTCACTTATTGCCAGTTTGCAAAAATATGCACAAGATATCACACGCACCTCTTCTCCTCTCATTTATCTATTTGGGCCAAAGACAGAAAACAATGGTTGCCAACACAAAACAACCAACAAGAAAAACTGATGCCAGCCCAATTACCAAGAACCAAGACATAAAGTGGGCCAAAGAAAATCTCAGTGGTTTTTTCCATACCAGCTTCTTCGATACGGTCTGATCCGGTTTGTATAGGTTCGGATAAGTTTCAGTTTGACTCGGTTTAAATCCGATCCGGTTTTAACTTTGTTGACTCAAACCAGACCGGTTTTAAAACCGATCCAGTTTCCAAAAAGCCTGGTTGCACACGGCTAGCTATTTCACTCCACTCTGGTAAACGGTCCGATTTCTATATTTATTTTTATAAAATATGCAAAAATGATTAAATACACCATAATAGATTTAAACATTTTACAAATAAAATACTTTAATAACTACAGAACAACAACATATAAAAAACAAACAAAATTAAATAATTTTAAAGATATTTGAATATTGAAATGGCGGTGTACGGTGGTATCATGCCGTATGCATCTTGATTCTTGGCATGCTTATTCTTGTCATAGGTGAGTGATTTTGCTGGTTACTTTGTTATTTAATCGTGGATCGATAGCTTTACATCAAGAAGCATCTTATTAACTATATATAGGTCAGATATACTAGAAGACAGTGACACTTCAACAGTTTGTAAGTATATTTGTTGGTAGTTTGTCTGTTCTATTCTAACTATATATTAGAGGATAAACTTGGGGGTTGGTTAATACTAATTCTAATTGTATATATCTGCTGTACGTATCTTGAGGTTCTGAAAGACGCACAAACGATCTCCCGAACCTTACTTATGAACAAAGAATTCACAGGCTACGTTTTGCTTTGAATTAAATGCTGAGGATGAAAGGAAAATGACTGATCAACAATGTGTAGTCGTAGAATATTATCGATGTAATTAAATGGCTTTGGCTACATGGAAGTTGATGAATCAAATCACGTGACAGCGATGTCCTTTGAGCTAGTCAATTTCCTTGCGTTATCGGATAAATATTAGAATGTTTGAACACCATCATTAAGTAATTAAACAAACTTTACGGATATAGACTTTTCACCTGTTTCATGAAATCTTTAGCTGTTTGACCTCAAATAGAATCACAGAGCTGGGGTTAAATCAGATAGTAGGTGCGATGATGTTTATATCTTTAATCGATATAAAATCATAAGTCATAACCTATGTATTTTTTTTTTCATATATAATAACGTATTACTGTATTACAGATTCAAAAAGCCATTTACTTGTATTTTTTCATCTGGGAATTAGAGATTTGACTGAATGCTTTAATGTTGCACGCTAGAAAATGCCTGCTTAACATATGGCACATGCACCTATCATTTAAGAATTAGCGATTTTTGCTACAATGCCGCTCTCACATGTTCTATAACCTGCATATCTCATTAATACTTTCAAGATTTTAGGTGTCCTTTCTTTATCTTGCTTATTATATCATCTTTTATGTTTGACTCTAGATTCAACTTTCTTTGTTCAATATTAAAAAGATCCAAAAGTCTTGTTTCTTAATGTTCACATGATGAGAGAGAGAGAGAGAGAGAGAGAGAGAGAGAGAGAGAGAGAGAGAGAGAGGAACCTCATATAGAAGCTTGAACATGTCAGTGTCAGTGAGAGTAAGATGAGGAATGTGTATTGGGAACTTAACTATATTTAAGTAACCAAACTCGTACCTCTTTCATCCATTCTTTTCTAAAGAATTCAAATATTTTCAGGTGACTTAGGGTTCAAGTCATCAAGAAAAAGATGAAAACCCTTTCAGGAAGATCTGATGTTCCCGCGATGAGCATCAAAACAAGGGATGATAGGCGATTCTCAACAAGTTCAAGGCGTTCATCAATGGAGATGGCAATACATCATTCTTCTGTAGAAGTGTACTATGGTCGTGCACCCGTTGGAGTCCCATTTAAATGGGAATCCCAACCAGGTACTCCTAGAGTGCGGTTTCGTGAAACCCCACTTCCTCCACTCACACCACCACCATCTTTTCTGTTCAATT
Source organism: Lactuca virosa (assembly GCF_052849685.1). Taxonomy (NCBI): domain Eukaryota; kingdom Viridiplantae; phylum Streptophyta; class Magnoliopsida; order Asterales; family Asteraceae; genus Lactuca; species Lactuca virosa. Next base: position 435,725,851 of record NC_136430.1, on the reverse strand, counting down.
CTCCCAACACACCGAACAAAAAGAACCAAAAACCTAAAGGTGGTATTCTATATGCTGTCCTCCCTAGGCTCATGACGCCTACTAGAAAACCCTATAATTCTCCTGCTTCACCAGCTTCATCGGAATCATCTTCTTTGTTCTCTACTTTGTCGTATTCAGATTCTGCATCATCTCCTTACACCCTGAACAGGGAGAGCCGCAGAAAATCATTTGAGGATCAAGATAGATCCAAATCACCTGTTTCAACTCTTTGTTTCCGCATCAGGTGTGGTGCAAAGTAGAGGCTCATTGCAAGAAGATCAACCATATATGGTGGCTTTGTAACTTCTTTAATTTTATACCTTCGATACTTGAAGTCAAGAAATAAATGCAAAGATGGTTCCTTTTTTTCACAAAGATGCTGTAAAAGTAGAATAACTATACGTTATGCGCGCAATACTTTTAGATCTAATTAAGATCAATAGTTTACAGAACTATTGTGGTTTTTTAGTATGAACACCAATGGTGATTCAGATATCACATCTTCCTGATGTACATGAATGGTGAATCTCTATTGTGGCTATTGATTTTAGTGTGTATCTTGAATCTTGATTAATTGCTAAAATGTGGTATTTGATATTTAAAAGTTCACTTGGGGTGCTTATTGTGATTTTACTTTTGTATGTGCATTTACCCATTGTGATCTTCTTAAATTAATATCGTAAACTGATCTAATGTAATCGTGCAGTTACACAATATTATAGATTTACCAGGTAATATAATTACAAATATTTTAGAGTTTAGGGTGGAACTATTTTTGGAGAATGCACTGGTTGTCGCATTTATAATATATTCAACTATACAATAGTTAAACATTATTATTCTATTTTTCATACAACTTTATTATATTTCCTTACAGTATATATTTTTTGTTTTTTGAAACGACAATTTCGTACAATATTTAACTCCACAAAAGTTCAATGAAACATTTATTTTAAACCTAAAAAAGATATTTAATTTTTCCAGTTGAAGAGTTGAAGAGTTAATGATCCTTGAACTTTCAAATCCATTCAACATCAATGCAATATCCTAATATGATTGAGTTTAATCCATTGAATGTCAACTAAACATCTATTTTCATTCAACTATTCTATTAAAATATGTATTGCGGATGCTCTAATATATATGTATCGATCAATAAGGGAATGTTTTATGGAAGTTATTTTTATTTTACTTCATAAAATCATTAGAGATGGTAAAACTTATATAGTTATATGTAGGACATGCATGGTGGTAATTGTAAGTTTACTTATGTTGGAACTTGCTTTGATTACAAGCAAAAAAGTGTGCAGCAAGAAAAAAACGTAAGATGTGAATTGAAACAACTTTTCTCTTAATAAACTAATAAAAGTTTCTGCATAACTACAATAAACCAACGTCCCTTATTTATACTAATCTAAACGAGTCCTACTCAAACACATAAACAAACTTTCCTAAAAAGATGAAACTTTCCTATTAAACAATATGGATCAAAACCAATTAACCAACAATCATCCCCTTAATTGGTTTGATCATACCACTCGTTCAAAACACTGCCAGTTCCTCTTCGATTAGACCCGCTTCTTATTTTTCCCATTTAGGACACTCGTTGCTATAGTGAACAAACTCACCACATTTGTAACATCTAACGTGACTTTTATCCCGGACACGTTCATTGCCATCCCGACTTCTCCCGGACCCCAGACCTCTTCCCCGATCACGTCCAAATTCATCCCGATTTGAACTATCATTGCCACAATGCTTACAAACATGTGATTTTTCCTCACTAGTCAACAACAACCCACCTTGAGTATCCTCCACTTTCTCAGTTCCTCTTATACGCTCTTTGTATGCCTTCAATCTACCAACCTCTTCATCGAATAACATTGAATCCAACTCGAAACATTGCTATATTGAAGCCACGATTTGAAGAAACGACTTAGGCATCGAATCAAGTAACATTTTCACCAAATCGACTAGTTCAATCTCGTAACCAAGACTCATTACTTTTGACGCTAATCCGGATAATTTTTTCACAAAATCATCGACCGTTTCACCCTCCTTCATGCGCAAGCTTTCAAGCTCCCTTTTTAAGGTTGCAAGTCGAGCCGTTCTCACCCGATCCACACCCAAATATCGTGTTTTCAGCCCATCCCACACTTGCTTTGGATCGGTGTAACTCGCCATTTGCAACACCATGTCTTCGGGTATCGCTTGAAATAAAAAAGCAAGAGCTTGTTTTGACTTCTTTTGATCCGCTGCTTCACCTAGCTCCTTTGGTTCGACCGTCTCCCATATGTCGTGTGCATCCATAATCGACTTGAATTTGACCGCCCACACCGGATAATTCGTTGGAGTCAAAATCGGAACTTGATACTTCATCGAACCTCCTTCTTTAACCAACGACATCCTATTATTTTTGACAACCCCGACTTCTTTAATCAAGTTTGTTCCGAGAGCACTTTTCCACCGAACAACAAGACAAGGTCACAACCACCTTTACCGTCTTCCGTCACCCGCAAAAACAAACCGAATCAAAGCCACCTGCTTTGACGTCTTCCCGTCCGTTTATTCCGTGCATCCGGTTAGTCTCTCATAAGTCCAATTAAGAGAAACCGAGTTTGCTTGTAATCAACCTCGAATCACACCCCCTTCAAAGAAACCTCTCTGATACCAAGTGTAAGTTTACTTATGTTGGAACTTGCTTTGATTGCAAGCAAAAAAGTGTGCAGCAAGAAAAAACAGAAGATGAGAATTGAAACAACTTTTCTCTTAATAAACTAATAAAAGTTTCTGCATAACTACAATAAACCAACGTCCCTTATTTATACTAATCTAAACGAGTCCTGCGCAAACACAAATAAAACACATAAAAAATAAACTTTCCTAAAGGGATGAAACTTTCCTATTAAACAGTATGGATCAAAACCAATTAACCAACAATAATGAGATCACAATATATAATTTTTAATGTTTTATGTATGAATAAGAAAAGGGCATGGGTTTGGATGATCCGTTACATTTTGAATTTAAATGGTAATTAACGTACCCAATTTTTTTCTCTTTATTCTAATAAAAGAATATGTTTATTCTTCTTTTGTCAGTGTCACCTATTAGACCTCCTAATCAATATCATGTCATTTGTTAACCTATTGATTCTCAATTTCAAATTTTATATTTTCCATTCTAACTACATTAAATTAATAACATTAGAATAAAAATTAAAATAAAATTAATGCAAATTATAAGGTGATATAATTTCACGTATTTATTCAAATCAACGGTTATAATTTTATATAACTAAAAAATATCTCTTAATTAATAATTTATTTAAAATATTTGATTAATAATTTAGAATTTTTATTATGAAAATTTAATTAATTTTATAATCGTGATTCCTACGTAGTATAACAATATATATAATTAAGAAATGTATAATGTTGGAATCATTTAAACTAGTGAAGGGACCCATACTTCGTATGTGTCACAAGAAACATTTTCTCCACTTGGCTTCAACAAAAATATTGTTGTGCCTTTGTGAATTCTTCCAGCAACTATAAACATTGGCTTCAAGAGGCAAACCTTTGTCCCTTAGTAGTGTATCTTTCCTTTCATTAACAAACTTCCCAAGAGACTTTTCAATGACCTTGAGTTGAAAAGTCAACAAAAAAATAGGGAATATCATAAGATAGCATGCACGAGAACATCAACAACAAAGATATCATCCAATTATTTAAAACTCATCAATTTCTTTCTTGATAAGACGTTATACTTTGAGAATTTTACTCGATTACAACTATCAAAATTAATCTGTATTTGGATTATATTGCAATAAATGGTACAATTTTCAAAGAATGAAGTAGTATAGAGCAGTATAATTTGATTTATTTGTGTATCTTCATGCCAAATAGATATTAGTAAACAAATCATTAGAGCGCAACTATGTTTTTAAATATCTTTTTCATAAATCAAGTCTGGTTTCAATGAAGAGATCATCTTCATGTACTCCACAGGTTTCAACAATTGTTCGTCGGCTTATGAATTACTGTTCAGAAGCATAATGATAAATAATAAGTAAATCTTAAGGTCATGGCAATAAGTGGTCTGGATGCTAACCGTAATCCATATATCAACTTTTCAATCAAACACAATCCAAAAATCTCAATGTCCGATTTGTAAAAAAAAACCCATCAACGAATCTTTAAGAAACGTAAGAAAACAGTTAGATTATTTATGTACTTTCAATTAAAAATCATAGTTATTACCTTTTTTTCTTGCTCATTCCTTCCCTCTTTAACTGAAATAGCATTAAAATGCAACATATCTTGACAAATTCAGGCAATGGAAATCATATGTCATAAACCAAAATAACCAACATTGCATTCAAACGCTAAAACAGAAAGTATATCAGCAAGTAATTTCTACATGAACAACAGGTCATCATAAAGATTGAGAATGAAAATGACCTTTCAGTAGCTTGGCCTCCAGTATTGCACCTTCTACCTCCACCTCCAGGCTCAGATGATGCTCCCCCATCCATCCATCCTTTAAAGGATACAATAGTATTAGTCACAGATGACATACAAAATTTAAAACAAAGAAATAGAAAAAAAAATTGTTTTAAACATAAATATTATTTCCCACCTTGAGAACTTCCAAGGTCACCGAGCAAATAAAATAGCGTAGCAGAATCTTGTCCATCCCTTTGGAGAACCAAACAAAATGTCAGGATAAAGTTTATGGTGTATCAAATAAAATATGAAGTACATAATTTTAACCACTATACCTAGTGGAAACACCAGAGCCTTTTCCTTTAACCTTAGCAAGATGCTCAGCTTGAACTGCAGACACAAGATTATACAAAAAGATTACCTCCTAAATCCCCATAAAAATACAAAATCTGATTAAAAAAATCACATGTAAGAATCTTGTTCTTTTGCCTCTCGAAGTGATCAAAGAATAAAAATTTGTTCTTTTTTAAGGCTCATTTGTTTTAAACAAACGGAACATATATAATTACCACACAGCAGTGCGAATGCTGACAACATTAATCTGAACACCAATGAAGCTTTTGTGGGAGGTTTGTAAAGAAATTATATTATATACATACATTTATTAATGCAAATGTGAAATGGCATCTAATAAAGAGGTAAATAATGTTTTTTTACCATGACAGCTAGTAGCAAGATGGTAAGACTGACTTGTTGTGCTTCATGCCATAAATGCTCACCATTTGACCTACCAAACCACCTGCCCCACCAGGCCACCACCACTACCGCCACCTGCCTCCTCCCTCTTCTTTATTTCCTTGTCTCACTTCTCAAACTGGCCTTGATGAACCAGATCCACCATAGGTCATCTGTGGTGCACCCACCACTGAAATTCACATACTAAAGGCAGAAATCAAAAATGATTCCAAGAAAAGAGGGGACCATTGCTAGTCACACAAACATTACAGGATTGGTGGAGGAGCAGGGTAAAAATGGGGAATGACGGACAAAAGTGATGCAGTGCATGCCTTATATTGTAGTGGAGTCTCATTGATATAGCAGGGAGAATATTGGAAGCTTCTTATACTTGGAGACCAGTAGCAGCTCGAATTGTTACTACCTATCTTTTTCTTGATGTTAGTCTTGTTATTTCATCCTTGTTTCTTGTCAATCTTTGCCAAATTAATAGAACATTAATCTTTGAGCATCTTTGTCTTGTTTGGAAAGTATTTCATTACAAATTGGTATCAGAGCACGTCCTTCCTTGGAGTTAACAAAAAAAATGGTTCCACCAAATACTGTTACAGTGGGGGTGAGAGTGGAGGTTGTGGAAGAAGAAATTGAATCCATGAAAGAAACAATGGCAAACTTACAAGATAATATTAAGGCTCAACTCTCATCTCAGATCTCTGAACAGATGGAAGCCCTTACCAAAAAGTTTATAGAAATAGCAACAGAAACCATCAAAACCACCATCTCTGAGTCCGAAAGCTACATTAGAAGGGATGACGAAACTCCGAAAGGGACTTCAAAGAGTGGAGGAGGGTCGGTAGTGGTGGTGGTTCAGGGGGAGAGCATGGAGGCAGAGGAGAAAACCATGGCGGTGGAACCAATTGGCGATTCCGGAAATTAGACATGCCCTTGTTTGATGGAGAAAACCCTGATGGCTGGATTTTAAGAGCAGAGCGGTTCATCAACTTTTATAATCTCTCAGAAACGGACAATGTGGAAGCAGTGGTGGTGGCTCTAGAAGGAGATGCGCTCCTCTGGTTTCAATGGGAACACAAACGTCGACCCATTACACGATGGAACGAGATGAAATAGCTCCTACTCCGACAGTTTCATCCGATGCACGCAGGTACGCTCTACGAGCAATGGCTAACTCTAAATCAAGCCGGGTCGGTTCATGAGTGTCAAAGATCCTTCATCGAGTTACTTTCCCCACTATGTATCCTACCGGACGATTTTACCATGGGCCAGTTTGTTAATGGGCTCCAAGAAGACATACGTTTGGAAGTCCGAATTCTTGAGCCCAGATCTGTGGACCATGCGATGTCTTTAGCTATCAAGGCTGAAGAGAAATTGCGTTCTCAACACAAAAAGACACCGACATCAGATGGGAATCAATCGCGACTCACATCCACAGGAACCCTATCTGGAACACCTTTAATCACCCCCATTAAAACGACCATATTTTCTAAAAAAACTCATCTGCCCCTAATCGGAGTTCTTACTCAGTCAGCGATCAAAAATGGAGGTTATCGGGCGACGTGAGAAGATTGACTGACAAGGAACTGCAAGCCAAAAGGGAAAAGGGGTTATGTTATCGTTGTGATGACAAATGGACTGCAGGGCACCGCTGTAAGAAGAAGGTATTGAGTTTGATACTTATTGATGAAGACGAGCTTGAGGAAGAACAGTTACAGGCAGGAAACACCGAGGAGACTCCCCAAAACTCACCAGATTCTCTCACCTTATCTGGTATTTGATTAAATTCAGTAATAGGCACCACCAATCCGAAGACTCTCAAGCTCAAAGGAAGGATGTATAACCATGAAGTTGTCGTCCTCATTGACCCCAGGGCAACCCATAGTTTTCTTTTTTTGGCTACAATTCAAAAACTCAAAATTCCAATCATACCCACACCAGGCTTTGGGGGTCTCCCTGGGAACAGGGAAATCAGTAAAGGGAAAAGGAAAATTCCAAGGTATTATGCTTCACATAAAAGGGTTGGACACGCAGGAAGATTTTTTACCACTTACCCTAGGAAAATCAAATGTTATTATGGGGATTTAGTGGCTAGAAAAGTTAGGTCCTGTTACGACAAACTGGAAGACACAAGTGATGAAGTTCCAGATAGAGGGACGCGGGGTTACTCTTAAAGGAGATCCCTCCTTAGACAGGGCCAAAATCTCTCTAAAAACCATGATTAGAACCTTGGGGTCAGTTAGAGGGGGATATTTGGTGCATTTGAATTAGTTGGAAAGTGAACAACTCACAGCCAAGACAAAAGAGTATCCCAGCTTCATGTCTTCTCTACTTCACAAATATGCTACTGTTTTCTCATGGAAAGGAGGTCTACCACCAATGAGAAACCACCAACATGCCATTAACCTCAAGGAGGCAACGGATCCCATGTCGGTTCGACCGTACAGGTACTCTCATGCCCATAAAGAATAAATTGAAAAACTGTTACGTGACATGTTGACCTTTGGAATTATTCAGCCTTCCCGAAGCCCATTTGCCAGTACCGTATTACTGGTGAAAAAGAAGGACAATTCTTGGCGATTCTATGTAGATTACCGGACTCTCAACAAGGCCACGATAAAAGACAAGTTTCCTATACCGGTGATAGATGAATTACATAGGTCAAGAATCTTTTCCAAGCTGGATTTAAAGTCTGGATACCATCAAATCCGGATGAAGTTGGAGGATGTGCCAAAAACTGCCTTTAGAACACATGAAGGACAATATGAGTTTAGGGTCATGCCCTTTGGCCTCACCAATGCCCCCGCCACCTTCCAATCAGTTATGAACGAGATTTTTCGTCCCCACCTATTTAAATTTGTGTTGGTATTCTTCGACGACATCCTTATATAGTCATGATGAAAAGCAACATCTTGGGTATCTCGAAGTGGTTCTGGAAACACTACATCAACATGAGTTGTATGCAAACCCAAATAAATGTGAATGGGGAAAATCACAAATCGCTTACTTGGGACACGTGATATCAAAGAAAGGTGTGGCAGTTGATCAGGAAAAGGTGAGGCTGTGGAAATGTGGCCTACTCATAAAACCTTACGTGAATTAAGAGGGTTTTTGGGGCTCGAGGGATATTATAGAAAATTCATAGCAGGTTATGCTAGCATTGAAACTCCTTTGAAAGATCAGCTGCGGAAGGACTGTTTTGGGTGGTCAACTCAAGCGACTGATGCGTATACTACACTCAAGGTCGCCTTAACTCATGCGCCCATCTTAGCTATGCCCAACTTCTCCAAGCTTTTTGTGGTTGAAACTGATGCTTCCGGGGAGGGCCTTGGGGCTGTTTTGTCACAAGATAGCCATCTGATCGCATATTATAGCCAAGTGTTGGGAGTTAAAAATAGATTGAAATCCGTGTATGAAAAAGAGTTAATGGCAATTGTGTTGGCGGTAAAGAAATGGAGGTACTACCTTATGGGGAGACATTTCTTGATCAGAACAGATCAGCGCAACCTAAAGTACTTGATGGAACAACGTGAAGTAGGACCTGAATACCAAAAATGGATGTATAAGTTGCTAGGGTTTGATTTTGAAATACAATACAAACCAGGAGTTGCTAACAAGGTGACAGATGCTCTCTCACGTTAATTCACCTCACCGACTGAATTATGCACTCTCACTTCTTCCTGGTCAATTCCATTAGTAGACTTGGATATGGAAATAACTACAGATCCCTTCATCCAGCAAGTGATAAAATACTTAAGAGACGGAGGAAAACACCACGTGGGGTACACAATTGACAAGGAAAGACTGATGTACAAGGGAAGGATGGTCATTCCACAAAAATTGGAATTAATTCCCAAATTATTGAAAGAGTTCCATGATTCAGTGATAGGCGGACACGCGGGAGAACTCAAATGTAACGCCCAAAAATTTCAAACCAATTTAAACTTTCAAAAACAACCCAAGTTCCATTAGTTATTACAAAAAGGTTTCCAAATAGTTTATTATCAGAGTATCCCAGAAACATAATCATAAAAAGTGAGGAGCGGTACAATCACGCATTTTCCTTGCCACGATCTCCTGATGTACCTGAAACAATAAACTGAAACTGTAAGCCCGAAAGCTTAGTGAGGTACCCCCAAAATACCCATACACACATAACCATACACATACAACAATGAACAGCACACTATAGGTCCAGTAAACCATCGGGTTGGAATACCCATGGCCCTCAACCATCGGGTTGGAATGCCAACATACTACGAGTCCAATCATCCTACCGGGAGTGCCCACACACATCGGGTTGGAGTGCCCACACACCTACACATACAATAACTACTATGGGTCCAATCATCCCACGGGATGGGATACCCCAGGCCCTCAACCATCGGGTTGGAATGCCCTACCTACTATGAGTCCAATCATCCTACCAGGATGGAATACTCCTGGCCCACAACCATCGGGTTGGAATGCCCTACCTACTATGAGTCCAATCATCCTACCGGGATGGAATACTCCTGGCCCACAACCATCGGGTTGGAATGTCCTCCCTACTATGAGTCCAATCATCCTACCGGGATGGAATACTCCTGGCCCACAACCATCGGGTTGGAATGCCCACATAACCAGTCAAACATGTGCACCTATATCGTATAATCATATAACGGTCTACCAGACAACATACTAGGGCCCTATCATCCTCGGGATGGGATACCCTCCACTACTGCTCAATCATGTGCACATATCACAGGTAATCTCCTACTAGCATACAGGCAATCAGACCACTATAGGTCACTAAGCATAAACACATCCGCCTTCACAGGATACAGATCTAACCGATCATACAAACATATAACCATCCTATCTACCAAGATTTCAAGCTAACATATCGCAATAGTAACTATCTCAAATAACGAATCAAAGGGTCGGCCTTGTGCCTTAGACCCTTGAGTATAGTGAGGATAACTCACCTTGAAATGCTGAACTGAAGAGATAAGATCGAATCCTCTGCTCTCGGCCACAAACTACACCACCTAACACTTGATGAAACCATATCTATAAGTGCCTAATTTACCAGAATACCCTTGGAAGTCAAACTGGTTGGTCAAAGTCAAAGTCCTGGTCAAAGTCAGCCTTCCTGGTTGACCCTACTCGCCGAGTCAACCTAGTGACTCGCCGAGTTCATGAACTCAGAAACCCCACAATTCGCGACTCGACTCGCCGAGTCACCCCATGAATCGCCGAGCCCTTCAATCCGAGTCCTAGCCTGTCCAACTTACTGAGTCCACTCAACTCACTGATCTGGATTAAAACTACATGGGCTAGGGTTTGCGACCCGACTCGTCGAGTCCAAGAACAGACTCGCCGAGTCCACTTAAGTCATCCTCATTCAGACGATTTCAGTCCATCCCACTGCTTCCAACTCATAGATCTGGACTCCTAAGGCTAGTTTTACACGTAAAGTTTCCAACTTTACGTGCATGCAGTGTGATTTTGGTTCAATACAAGCTAGAGAGAAGGTTCAAGACAAGAATGCTCACAAACAAGCTAAAGGGCTGATACTTTATGCCTCCATAGACCAAGATAAGTCTAGATCTGAAGTTGCGACCCCAGATCTAGTCCCAAAACCCGAAATGGATCCCAAACATGCTAAATAGCCCCAAATCATCATCCAAGAATAGATCTAGAAGGGAAAAGCTCAAAGTAACGACTTGTTACCTTAGAAATGTGCCCAAGATGAAGTAGATTCTGGATCTACACGAACCCCTTGCTGCTAGCCTCTTGATCTATAAGTTTCCTTCACTAGATTCACCTTCCAAAGCTCAAAAACTCCCACCAATGGCTCACACACGATTTTAGGGTTTACTGACTCTCAAGGGGTGACAAAGAGGCTGAGGTGAGGACATAAGGTCCTTTAAATAGGGTGCAAACCCTAAAATTAGGGTTTTCTCTTCCCAGCACCGACTCGTCGAGTCCCGCCGCTGAACTCGGCGAGTTGGTCACTTAACATGTGGCCAAAACCCGCTCCGACTCGACGAGTTAAGATACCTACTCGTCGAGTCTACTCTTTTATTTACACATAGCACCCCCGAACTTATATGCCTGAATTTGGGATGTTACAACTCTCCCCCACTTAAATTAGGCTTTGTCCTCGAAGCCTGCTGCAGCACACAATTTCGGATAACACTCCTACATTGCAGCCTCCGGTCTCCCAAACCAGCCCAAATCTCTGCAGGCACTACTACCGCGTCCCTTCTAAGGACAACTCCTTCCTGTCACGAACACAATTTCGTGACTTGCGAAAGTTAGATACTACTATAATTCACTGGGATCTCTCACAGGACTAGTCTATCTTTCCCTTTCCAAAACTTGCGATAACCCGAGTAACTTGCAATATTGGAAACTCATCCTGCCCCTTCCTGAATCTAGTCCTTTTCCGCGCTGACAGGATGATGCATCCTTCAGCTTCCGGGTAACTCCCATGAACAACCAGCTATATCACATAGACACTCATACCTGGCCCAATCAGCCTCGGGCTGGAATACCAGGTACGCCTACGACGAGTCCAGTCATCCCTAGGATGGTATACCCTCGTATCCTCACACATGTTTGGCCCATTCAACCCTCGGGTTGGAATACCAAACACATCAGGTCCAATCAATCACAGGGTCCAGTCATCCTCATGATGGAATACCCTAGATTGGAATACCACTACATACATATCCCATGTCTACAACCATACTTGGGATCCAAGGATCTATCCTTGCATCTCCTTCAAACTCCTATGAATCGACACAACCGAGTACAACTTACCCAAATCTCAACAATACGTCTACCTCAAACCCGCTATAGCAGGGAATATAACTATCACGATCTCTACGCCCACGACCTATGACTGGAATACCCTTACGTGGTCCTCAACATAAGTCTGGATTGCCTCTGAGCCCACATCATGAGTCTGGTATGCCCTCCCTGGCCATCAGCTCATGACTGGAATGCTCCCGATGACCGACCGACACTACTGTCGTCACTTCAGTTTCCCAACACTTCGACCCTACAGATATCCACTTTCCTCCGTCACTCGAAGGGCCTAATAGACGCTCATCTCATCAACGCACAACATACGATGCAAAAACTACTACCACCCACGAATCACAATGGCTCAAACCAACAACAACATACCTACCACTACTGGCCAACCAGCACGACCCTCATATCTAACCCATACCACCCCCTTCGGGTTAGCATACCAACATGTCTAATCAATTCAACTATCGGGTCGAAAATTATCAGGGTTTGTTGGCCTACCGCCTCAACCCTATCGCTCCCTTCGAGCCTCTGTGCCTACAACTCACAGTCGGCCCGCACCGGGGTCTTGGCCCACTACATAGAGCAGGACCGCCTCAACTCCATCCAAATGCCATAACCGATCAAGAAAAGACCTACCCGGTTCCCAAAACCTGAATGACAGGATATTCTAATCCCAAACCTTCCCAAAACCGACTAGTACCCACTCGGATCCACTCTCAGTCCCCAACTGGAGTATTACCCGACCCAAGAAGATGAAGCCTCGGAGATACTCCGAACTGATGGGATCGCCAAGATCCTTTGAACTCCGTCCGACCTCTAGTAACAACTTCCAATCAACCAAAATACACCGGAGTCCTCAGTATACCGGACCGCCTCATTGCACCCCTTTAGTAACCGTCATCCAAACTGCATCAGGCAGCACCTTCCAGAGCAAACACCGCATTCGAGAATTTCCAATTCTCCCCCACTTAGAGCACTAACTATTGTCTACCGGCGGTGAAGCTAGTACGCGACTCAACTATCCCTATCTTAGGCAACGAACTTCAAAGAACCCGAGCTCCTACAGATGAATTCTGAATCCCTGAAGCACGACTACTCGTCCTGGTCTGGCGATTTCTCTTTCCTATCCCTTTCCCTTGAATGCACCACTGGATCCTACCCATCTAAGATCTCTTACAATACATTCCCCTTAGCATCTCCTACGCTCTAAAGACTCACGCAGAAAGAAACGGAACTCATAATACAAATATGAACAAAAGATAGGAAGAAAGACATACCGGCCGTCACCTCTGGCGTTGTCCCGGTCTCCTCGTCCATAAGCTGATAGGCACGCCCTTGAGCCCTCGGAGGCTCTGCTCTACCCTGACCCCCGTATAATACCTTTCTTCCCAAGTGCTCCAACAAATCTCCTGCTCTCGGCTTTAGAAATCCTATCATTCAGGATCTCGCACCCTGACTCACTCACAAGCTCAATCCTCCACAACTGAACTGCAGTAGCTGAAACAACCTTTGCCCTAAACTGGGCTACAACTGCTCCCCAGACATAGTCTACAATCCCAAGAGTGCAATAGATCGCACAATCAATCCATACCGTCCGATACAAGAGATCCAAGGTGAACTGGACCTCCAAATACTTATGCCACATCGACCCACCCGCGCTTACCAGCGCTGAACTATTGTCGCCAATCCCGACGACCAACTGACCCCGAGCTGGAATACAACCTGATCCTGGGTCACAAACCTGCTCAATCCTTCGAGCTCGTTAAACTGAAAGGACACAGCCCTTGCCCTAGAAGACGACATTCCAATCCTATCAATTAACCATTCTAATTCCAGCAGCATAACTCCAGCTGAACATAATCATTACTCCTTTCCTGAGTCCCGTGACTCGCATCCCGGCCTCGAGCAAAACCCCCGAAGCCTCAAATCCAGAAACTCATGTGCTAGCCCCTCACGCTCAACCCGCGGAAAGTAACGTGTACGGAACATCTCCCTGATCTCAAGTAACTGCAGCCCTCTGCTCATCAGAATATGTCCCAGTAACGAGTTCCGATACTGGAAAGCTCAACCAGCTCCTCCCTACTGCCGTCATTACAGCTGCTAAAGTTGTTGCGGCAGCCGTCTCAGCAATGGCTGCGTAGTGCTCGTCGAAATACTTAACCATGACGTTCTAAATAGACCCAACATCTCCGGTAACTGTCCCTGGACAAACTCGATCACCTCCTTCCGGATGATCTCACTGACACGGTCCTCTGACAATGCTGGCCTATCCTGGCCGCCAACTCCCGATCCTAGACTGGATCTGGTCTCAAGACGTCTCGTAACCACCATTCTGGTAAGACACCAGAAAGATCTCTGATAATCCATATAATGACAGGAGACCAACTCCCAACCCAACCCTAGGGGTTGTGACTTCCTTGCTACCCGTATGGGTCCTGTGCTTTCAGTAGTATGGGCCCCTACTACCTTCCACACCTACCCATATTTGTCTCAAGTATCACCACAACACACTAACACTATACATACACCTGGTGGTCGCTCAAACTCACTCCTAGAGGAAGGCTAAGGGTGCGTTTAGTTGCGGAAAAATGAGCCGTTTTCCGGAAAAAATTTCCAAGAAAAATGAGAATTTTGAAAACACGTTTAGTTCGTCTATTTTTCTAAATTTTTCACGAAAAATGAAAATTTTCCGTTTTCTAAAATTACAAAGAAATTTGAAATTTTTGGAAAACTGATAATTATTGTTTTCCACATTTTTCTAATTCCAAAATTTTTCTAAAATATAAACACTCACTCCCACCCCATCCACCTCTACCTACCCTCACCTTAATACCCCCAACCCACCACACCCCTACCTACCTACACTCACTCCTAAGCCCACCCCCCCCCCCCCACACACACCAACCCCCACAAACACACAGACACACCCACCCCCACCCACATCCCACAAACATACACACCCACCCCACCTCCACAAACACACACCAACCCCCCCCCCCCACACACACACAGACACACCAACCCCCACAAACACACACACATACACACACCCCAACCCCCACAAACACAAACACACACACCCCCACCCACATCCCACAAATACACACACACCCACACCCACCCCCACCCCCACTCCCACTCCCACCTCCACAAACACACACACACACCAACCCCTGCAAACACACACACACAAACTCAAACCCCCCAACCACCCCCCCCCCCCCACACACACACAAACCCACCCACCCAACACCACTACCACAATCACCGACCTACCATCACCATCACCATCACCACCATCACTACCCCATCACCACCACCACTACCCCATCACCAGCACCACCTCCGCCGTTATCACCACCACTGCCACAATTGCCGCCGCCACCCCGCTGCTACCGCCACCACCTCCACCACCACCACCGTCACCATCATCGACACCACCACTGCCCCCCGCCGCTGCCCCCACCACCGCCACCATCCCCACGCCCACCCTACCACCGCTACCGTTTTCTAAAAATGAAATCCGATAGAAAAACACACATCTAAACGCGTTTTCTAATTTTCTAAAACTGAAAATGAAAAATGAATAAGTTTTAACTAAACGCGTTTTCTAAATTTTCCAATGAAAACCGAAAACGAAAAACGAAAATTGGAAAGGGAAACGAAAAACGGAAAATGAAAACTGTTTTTCCGTAACTAAACGCAACCTAACTGTCTCACAACTGACCTACCGGTCTCACGCAACCCACCCATCCATCAAATACCACACGACCCTTCATTGGTGCCAGTTAACTATTGCATGAATACCATCACATATTGCACAGCTTAAACAATCTTAGACTAAAAGATTTAATCCCACAACGGTTGGACTCAGACAAGAGCTGCGCAGCAGGACCAAATCCCTTACCCTAAG
Organism: Lactuca virosa; assembly: GCF_052849685.1. NCBI lineage: Eukaryota > Viridiplantae > Streptophyta > Magnoliopsida > Asterales > Asteraceae > Lactuca > Lactuca virosa. The sequence continues at coordinate 435,709,915 of NC_136430.1, read as the reverse complement.
ACCATTTAACCCATGTAGCATGTGACTTAGAGTATTCACCCAATAGTTAGTTCACACGCGAAAGAGTCATAAAAAATCGATTGAGGTACAAAACATAAGATAAGGCATCAAAGATCAGACAATTCTATCATACGATTCCTGAGGATCCCTATCTTATTACTAGCATGCTATTCTAACATATCACATAATATCAAATAACTTGTATGGTATTTTGGGGTCTACTTACTGGCTCCGGCTGATCGTACACCCTGCATCCTCCTTTACTTATTTGAAAACCATTCGAAAATTATTTTGAAAACATTTTCCTTAGTTTGAGATTGGATTCACACGAATGTTCCTCTAATTCACTCAAACCAAGGCTCTGATACCAACTTGTAATGCCCAAAAATTTCAAACCAGTTTAAACTTTCAAAAACAACCCAAGTTCCATTAGTTATTACAAAAAGGTTTCCAAATAGTTTATTATCAGAGTATCCCAGAAACAGAATCATAAAAAGTGAGGAGCGGTACGATCATGCCTTTTCTTTGCCACGATCTCCTGATGTACCTGAAACAATAAACTGAAACTGTAAGCCCGAAAGCTTAGTGAGTTACCCCCAAAATACCCATACACACATAACCATACACATACAAAAATGGACAACACACTATGGGTCCAGTCAACCATCGGGTTGGAATGCCAACATACTACGAGTCCAATCATCCTACCGGGATGGAATACTCCTGGCCCACAACCATCGGGTTGGAATGCCCACACACCTACACATACAATAACTACTATGGGTCCAATCATCCCACGGGATGGAATACCCTAGGCCCTCAACCATCGGGTTGGAATGCCCTACCTACTATGAGTCCAATCATCCTACCGTGATGGAATACTCCTGGCCCACAACCATCGGGTTGGAATGCCCTACCTACTATGAGTCCAATCATCCTACCGGGATGGAATACTCCTGGCCCACAACCATCGGGTTGGAATGCCCTACCTACTATGAGTCCAATCATCCTACTGGGATGGAATACTCCTGGCCCACAACCATCGGGTTGGAATGCCCACATAACCAGTCAAACATGTGCACCTATATCGTATAATCATATAACGGTCTACCAGACAACATACTAGGGCCCTATCATCCTCGAGATGGGATACCCTCCACTACTGCTCAATCATGTGCACATATCACAGGTAATCTCCTACTAGCATACAGGCAGTCAGACCACTATAGGTCACTAAGCATAAACACATCCGCCCTCACAGGATACAGATCTAACCGATCATACAAACATATAACCATCCTATCTACCAGGATGTCAAGCTAACATATTGCAATAGTAACTATCTCAAATAACGAATCAAAGGGCCGGCCTTGGTGCCTTAGACCCTTGAGTATAGTGAGGATAACTCACCTTGAAATGCTGAACTGAAGAGATAAGATCGAATCCTCTGCTCTCGGCCACAAACTCCACCACCTAACACTTGATGAAACCATATCTATAAGTGTCCAATTTACCAGAATACCCTTGGAAGTCAAACTGGTCAACTCTTGGTCAAAGTCAAAGTCCTGGTCAAAGTCAGCCTTCCTGGTTGACCCTACTCGCCGAGTCAACCTAGTGACTCGCCGAGTTCATGAACTCAGAAACCCCACAATTCGCGACTCGACTCGCCGAGTCACCCCATGAATCGCCGAGCCCTTCAATCCGAGTCCTAGCCTGTCCAACTCACTAAGTCCACTCAACTCACTGATCCGGATTAAAACTAGATGGGCTAGGATTTACGAACCGAGTCGTCGCGTCCAAGAACAGACTCGCCGAGTCCACTTAAGTCATCCTCATTCAGACGATTTCAGTCCATCCCACTACTTCCAACTCATAGATCTGGACTCCTAAGGCTAGTTTTACACGTAAAATTTCCAACTTTACGTGCATGCAAGGTGATTTTGGCTCAATACAAGCTAGAGAGAAGGTTCAAGACAAGAATGCTCACAAACAAGCTAAAGGGTTGATACTTTATGCCTCCATGAACCAAGATAAGTCTAGATCTGAAGTTGCAACCCCAGATCTAGTCCCAAAACCCGAAATGGATCCCAAACATGCTAAATAGCCCCAAATCATCATCTAAGAATAGATCTAGAAGGGAAAAGCTCAAAGTAACGACATGTTACCTCAGAAATGTGCCCAAGATGAAGTAGATTCTGGATCTACACGAACCCCTTGTTTCTAGCCTCTTGATCTACAAGTTTCCTTCACTAGATTAACATTCCAAAGCTCAAAAACTCTCAGCAATGGCTCACACACGATTTTAGGGTTTACTAACTCTCAAGGGGTGACAAAGAGGCTAAGGTGAGGACATAAGGTCCTTTAAATAGGGTGCAAACCCTAAAATTAGGGTTTTCTCTTCCCAGCACCGACTCGTCGAGTCCCGCCGCTGAACTCGACGAATTGGTCACTTCACATGTGGCCAAAACCAGCTCCGACTCGACGAGTTAAGATACCTACTCATCGAGTCTACTCCTTTATTTACACATAACACCCCGAACTTATATGCCTGAATTTGGGATGTTACATCAGAACTTACCAAAGGATAGCGGTTGGATGGTTTTGGGTGGGTATGAGAAAAGAAGATCAGAAATATGTTCAGGCATGTAGGGTTTGTCAAACTCAAAAGGCGATATCTACCCACCCAGCAGGTCTACTACAACCCCTACCAATACCGGATCAAGTTTGGGATGAGATATCTATGGATTTCATAGAAGGACTCCCTAACTCACATGGGTACAATGCTATTATGGTGGTAGTGGACCGCCTTACGCAATACTCCCACTTCATTGCTATCAAGCACCCGTTCATAGTAGTAACCATTGCTAGCATATTCATCAAAGAAGTGGTTCGCCTTCATGGATACTCGTCTTCAATAGTATATGATCACGATAAGGTGTTTATGAGCTTATTTTGGAGAGAGGTGTTTAGACTCCAAGGAACAAATTTACTTAGAAGCACCGCTTACCATCCACAAACGGATGGACAAACGGAGATTGTCAACAAATCGGTGGAGATGTACTTACGATTTTTCATTCAAGGCAAACCCCACTCTTGGTCCCAATGGTTACCATGGGCAGAATTTAGTCACAATACTTCATATCACACCAACAGTAAAATCACCCCTTTCAAAGCATTGTATGGTAGGGATCCTCCACGTGTGATTCGAGTACAACAAGGGCAAACAGGGGTTTCAGCAGTAGAAGATCAGCTCATGGAAATGGATGCCATTTTAGACGATCTTAAGGGCCACCTGTTGCAAGCACAACAGAGAATGAAGAAATGAGCTGATAGATTTTGAAAAGATGTATCCTTTGCAGAAGGAGACCGGGTTTACCTTAAATTACAGCCTTACAGGCAAAAATCAGTGACAAACAAACCATTTCAAAAATTGGTTGCATGCTTCTATGGGCTATACCTGATTATGCAGAAGATTGGATCAGTAGCATACAAGTTGCAGCTTCCAGAAGGTGCAAAGATCCACCCGGTTTTTCATGTCTCTCAATTAAAAAAAGCAATGAACCTGAAACAGTGAAGGGAGTGCGAACCCACGAGGAGGAGACTGGCCAAAGGACTGAAGTACTGGTTAAGTGGAAGGGAGTCCCAAAGTTTGACTCCATTTGGGAGGATTTCAGAACTATACAGGACACATTTCCTGACTTTGACCTTGAGGACAAGGTCATATTTTGGGGAAGGGGTAATGTGGTGCATCCACCACTAAAATTCACATACCAAAGGCAGAAATCAAAAAAGATTCCAAGAAAAGAGGGGACCACTTCCAGTCACATAAACATTACAGGATTGGTGGAGGAGCAGGGGCAAAATGGGGAATAACGAACAAAAGTGATGCAATGTCTGCCTTATATCGTAGTGGAGTCTCATTGATAGAGGAGGGAGAATATTGGAAGCTTATTATCCTTGGAGACCAGTAGCAGCTCGAATTGTTACTACCTATCTTTTTCTTGATGTTAGTCTTGTTATTTCATCCTTGTTTCTTGTCAATCTTTGCCAAATTAATAGAACAATAATCTTTCAACATCTTTGTCTTGTTTGGAAAGTATTTCATTACATCATCCAGTTGGCTTACTATTGCAATACAAAGAACATAAAATTAAGTGTAAAATAAATTTTATATTAGACATATAATGTTAAATCTATGTGAACCATCTATAGCACCCTAATCCAACTTGCACCCTAACATCAGTAATCTTGTTTTAGAACATGGGAAAATTATTAGGAAAACAATGGGTATGGAACACCTTGAAATATCCATTGACATGGTCTAACCTGACTTTCTCTTGATCTTTGAGAGCTCTGTACGCATCCAAACAATAATTATTTACTCAATCATGCCCTGAATGAAGCCACAACATTCATATAAGTACCTAAGGTAAGTTCTTCTTTCAACTGTTAATTTAAAGTCCAACTTTGCTACCTTTTCATATCAACCAATGTTTATGAAATCAGAAAAAACTATCCAAAAACCCGAATCAGATCAAATTCCTCCCAATCCAACCAGTTAAAACCTCAATCCTAGCAAACACGCAATACACCACATTGAACAAAAAAAATCAAACAATCAATTTACCTAATTTTATTAGCATTACCGGTGGAGAAGACATCGAGATAATGATCGACGTCTGATAAACGGTTGTTGCTTGTAGAATTTTTCCTATTTGCATATGAATCGGAGACCAGGAGAAGTAGGTCGAGGTGTTGTCGGCGGTGACATTTCCGTTCTCTGTGATTCGATGAAAGATGCGTCTGCAATCAAGACAACACCACCACAAAGCGGATACCTTCATGGGATGTAAAACTAATCGAGAGAGGAGAAGAACAAAGGGGGATTGATGGACTATAACTATTCCGACAGTGACACCACCAACAACCGAAAAATAGAAAGGAAGAGGGCGTTTTTTGGTCGTAGGGTAATAAGGCGGTGGTAAGCGGGATCGCCGACTTCGCAGATGAAATTGAGAGAAGATAGTGATTGATACCGAGAATAGGGACGATGGAAAGAACTGGAACAAAAAAGAAGCGGTGGAGGGATTAAACCAGAAAGGAGTTAAAGTAACCCTATGAATAGTATCTGGGCCAGGTACGGTTCATAAGGCACTTGTGATTTATATATATATATATATATATATATATATATATATATATATATATATATATAGGCTTAAGTTATTTTGTTTTTACTAACTATTGTGTGCCAGAATGCACATATCTGGACCACCGGATGAATAGAATCAATAGTTATGATCTGAGGGTCTATGATATTACAATAGGGTAGCATGTATCATATAATAACACAAATTCAAGCAAAATGGTATTTTGGTCAATTAATCTATTTTAAAAAAGGAAATTTTCGGATTTTAAGGGATCATTAATTCCCTTATTTTTAAAAAAATCTGAATATTTTTAAATTAATTCTAATTAAAATTTAATATTATTTTTAATAATAACGGATTTTATTCTGTCAGAATGACAAAAAGTCAACAATAAACTAGTAAATATATTTGCGGTTTTATTCTTGCAGAATATGGTTTCATTCAAGATACTTTTTATCAAGAATAACATTTTCTAAAGAATACAAATTTTATTTTTTAAGAATCACTATTTACATTCATCCGTAAAGAATAAGACTACAAACAATTATTACATTCATTCTAAAAAAATTATGACTAATAATGGTTTAAGGATTACATTTATTCTTAAAGATTAAAACTAAAAATGGTTAAGAAAAGAAAAAAAAACATCAAAATCTAATAAAAACACTAATCCATTCTGAAAGAATAGTATTGTTAAGAAATACTTTATACATTCTAGCATAATACATTTTGCAAGAATACACTCTAGTTCTCCATGTTTTTTCTCCTTTTCCACATCAATGACAGTCTCTTCAAAACCTAAATCCACAAAAAAAAGCATAATCAACTTTCAGATATTAAAAAATTCAGAGCATTCTAAAAGAATAAAAACTATAAATTCTGATAGAATGTAGCAGACATTAAACAATTGTAATTTATTCTAATAACATGCATTACTAGTTATTCTGCTAGAATATACTATCGTTATTCTAATAACATGCATTACTCGTAATTCTGCTAGAATGCACACCAGTTTTAACTTATATTCTAATAGAATTTATAATATCTTTTTTTTATAAAATAAAAACACTAAAATGCATTTATATAAATAAATTCTAATAAAATACAAGCAAGTATACTTGTTGTTAACAAACATTCTCAAAGACATTCTTACAGAATGCATTTATATAAATAAATTCTGACAGAATACAAGCATTACCTATTTAACGGAAACGATATAATAGAGAATGATAACATATTCTACCAGAATGTTTTTTAATTTTCCTATCTAACAATGTTTTTTACTTTCCCTGTCTTGACAAATAAGAAGATTGAAATCAAATTCTCATAGAATAATAAGCATTCTGAGAGTTTTGACAGAATACATACAACATGGCCAGATTCTCTTTCAGGCATTTCCACAAACACCTTTTGTGCACACATATATAAATAATAGAGAATCAAAAGCTTAAAGTATAAAAAAAACAAATATCCTCATTGTTCTTCTGATGCGAATTTAAGGGAGTGTACAACTCAGCAAAACTTAACATCCATTAAAATAGGTTGCTTCATCAATTAGGGTTTAAGAAAAAAGGGTTAAAGTATAATCGTTGTTACCTGTATCGGTTATCTTTATCGCACTTGTAGGTGAATTAAGTCTGGTAAAATCATCGTCAACTGCCTCAACACCTTGATTTCTATTTCTATCGTTGGGATCCTCTTTTGGAATTTCATGATGTTGCACTTTCATCGGCGAATACTGACTCGTACTCACACCGCCTTCTAACCGAGACAGATGGCCACCCAATGCGTCAATAATTGCATTCGCCGCCGCGAACTCGCCTCGGAACCAGGAGATCATCGTGTCCCTGGCGAACGTCTCTATTTGATGTAACGTCGGGGCTAGATCGGAAGTTGTAGAAACGTCGGTTTTTGGCGCCATCGCCGACGAAAGGGCCCAGCTCCACCCGTTATCTTCTCCAATCCATAAAGTTTGTGGTTCTACGGTGCTGTGGGGTGGTGCTACTGCTCTGGTGGTGTCGAAATAAGGAGATGATAAGGGTTTCTAGGTCTGTGAAGAGAGAACGATGATTTTTAGAGAAGTAGGGGGAATCGGTGGTGGTGTTATATGAAACTGATAACCTAAATTAGTGGGATATTGATTGATTTTGTTTTCTTTTACCATAATTAATTATAGTGTAGATTACTTTTATACCCTTCTATTATTTATTAGTGATTTAATTATTTCTTGAATTTTCATTGGTCCTTACAAGTACACAATAGTTGCTAAAAACATTTGAACCTAGCTCTCTCTCTCTCTCTCTCTCTCTCTCTATATATATATATATATATATATATATATATATATATATATATATATATATATATATAGGGGAGGGTTCAATTGAGAAAAAATAAGGTTGAAAATGGGGGAATCATTCTCAGCCACTCATTTATTTTTGCCGCAAAAGCCTCCGTCGTACCAGCGGAAATGGGAAATGAATAGACATGTGTTTCCCAACAAAACATATTTCCTTAAACTATGCTAATCATTACCTTAATATATACAAAAACATAGTTTTTTTCGTTTTTTTTTAATTTTTAGAAGCTATTTTTATCAAAAAATGATTTTAAATATACCAAAATTCATGATTTTTTATTCTCTACAAATAGACATCCATATTGATATAGTTTTAAGATAAAATAAAAAATTTATTTTTTTTATATTTTCAGCTATCGTTATTCATAAGTGAATAAAAATGCATCAGTTTTTATTACAGTACATTCGTTATTCACTTATGAATAAAAAGTATGATTTATTTTTTTTACAATTTAAGTATCATTCATATATGAATATAACATATAATAAACATAGTATATTCATATTTAAATATTGGACGATGTATTCACTTGTGAATATTAACATAGTATATTTACTTGTGAATATTAGATGATATATTCACTTATGAATATTAAATGATATTTCATATGTGAATATTACATAGTATTACATGGTATATCACATGTGAATATTACATAGTATATTCACTTATGAATATTAGATGATATATTCACTTATGAATATTACACAGTATATTCACATATGAATATTACAAGGTATATTCACTTGTGAATATATTCACTTATGAATATTAGAAGGTATTTTGACAAATATATATAATTTTTATATGTTATTCACATATGAATAACATACAGACTTGCATATTTGTTTTGTGTTTTTAATAATCATATACTGATTCAGGTGAGAAAACATATTCATATGTGAATATAACGTGGTAATTTAGTTTATGCATTTCATCAAACAGTTGGAGTGCATACAAGTTAACTATTTTAAAAATGTTAAAAACATCAAGTTATCAATTCCAAATCATCATATACTTCCGATTTCGACTTCAGATGCGACATCCTATGTCTGATCGATTTCTCATTTTGATTTTGATTTCCGAAAATCCGATTGGGAACCTGTGAGTACTGATTCTGAGTCCTTCAATGTCGACTGTGACTGCGAGTCCAGAACTCCGATTCCAATTTCATGAACAGCGAAGAAATTCCGATTCCAACTGATTTTGTTTGCGAATCTGGGAAATTCCAGTTCCAAATCCGTTATGAACTTTAACAAATGCTTGCAAGCTACGAACATTCAGAGTATTCAACAAAGAAATCGATGAAATTGATGAATTTGGGTTGCGAATCTGTCTTGAACGGCGAACCTCCCAGCCACGAATATCGATGATTGATTTACACTGGATGACATTGATGATGGTTTAGTTGAAGAAATCTGGATGATTGTTGAAGGTTGGAGGAGAAATTTTAATGATGAACAAACTGTTATCGAATCCTCTATAGTTACGTATTTGAGATTGAAGGTTATTAACATATTTACAAGTTTGCCACCGTGTCTTTTTATGCTTAGATTAAATGAGTGGCTGAGAATGATTCCCCAATTCTTAACTTTTTTTATTTTCTCAATTGAACCCACCTCTATATATATATATATATATATATATATATATATATATATATATATATATATATATATATATATATATATATATATATATATATAATACGTTTGGAAATTTTCAATCTTTTCAGGCAAGCTGATATGTTTGTTTGACTGTTCCATATTTTTGTTTGTTTGATATCCAAAAGTTTGAATTAGGTTTTTTATATAAATAAATTAAACTAATAGCATCATTAACGATTTAGGATTATACGGATTTGAGTACATCCTATGGGCCAATAATGGAGGCCCAAAAGATGTTATATGTTGTGTTCGTTACACATTTGGTCTAGCACTTTTCCTTTTTCAGTATTGAAACAAGGCTTGCTAAAGTTTTCCAATCACATCTTCACGTAGTTATTGTGTGTTAAGGCAAAGATCAAATATTTAACGAGCTACTTGAGTTCGAGTTCGAGTTCGAGTTCAAAAACTCTTTTACAAAGACAAGTCAAACGATGCAAAACATTGATTCTGCTTGACTTGTTTAAAAATTAAAGAAATTATTTCGACTTGAACAATTAGTTCAAGATGCTACTATTTTTTACTTTATCAAATAAATGTTACTAACAGGTTTCGAGACATAAGCTCAAAATATTTACGATTGATTCAAGGGAAATCCAATAAAGTCCTAATATTCTGAGCTAGTTTACGGTTTAGTCCCAAACGAAATTTTGTTTACAAAAAAAGACAGATTACTGGCTAAAACTTCAGAATAACCATTTGTGGCCAGTTTCAAAGATTTAGCTGGTATCTCGTCTTTTTTTGTTAATTGATCCAAATTTTGGTGCTTTTTCATTAATTGATCTAAATTTTATGGCTTTTTCATTATTTTTTATCAATAACCAATATATTTGGATTTTTTCTGAAGATCACCTTTAAACTTATGTATATTATATGATCTAAGTTAATATGTACCATTCCCCGTATTCTTTCTTGTGCTCTTTCTAGGTTCACCGTGTGTTTTTGTCGTCGTCGTCGAACCCAACAACAAAAAGCTCACTCACAAACATCGTTAACTCCATCGATTTTCCAAAATCATCAATTTACAACTTTACGATCATCTTTCAATCTCCAAACTTATATTCCTTGTCATGAAAAGGTGGGGACGGTTTCATCTTCTTCATGAGGGGTTTTTGTTGTCTTTGACAATTTTTTACGAAAGTATTTACATTATAATAAACATGAGGGGCCCACCGTCCACCCACCACCCCACCCCAACTCAATTTCATCTTCTTCATATGTTCTCCTCCACCATAGTAGTTGAGTAGTTGACAACCGCAAAACCTCTCCTCTCCTTTTGCCGGTTAACGAACACTACAAACTATTCATCCTTTTATCTCGTACCCAATACACATACATGAATTTTGTATATTATTAGCTTATCAAGACATGGTAGTAGCAGACTAATAGCATACATACATGGATTTAGCAAGAGTAAACAAAATTCCACAGATTCAAATGCCAATTAATGCGTTGGACAAGAATAAAAGAAGCACAATCGATGGGTTTACCAAGAATAAATAAAAAAAACACAATCGATGGCAATGAAAGTTGGGAACACTGTAAAATCAAATTCATTTAAAAAACAAAGTAAAACTAAAAGGAAAAATGTCATTATAGGATAATAAATTTATGTCTATGGTTCGATTTCGTAACTTAACCTTTTTTTTCTTAGTAATAGCTCATTAAAATTACAACTTATATGTATATTAAGTCACTTTAGTTAGTTTTTAACAGTCCTTCTGTTAGTTTTTAAGTCCCTTAGTTAGTTTTTAACAGACCTTCTGTTAACCAGTTATTTTAAATTACACGAATGAATCATATGGTTTCAAGTTCTTTCGTGTTTGATCCAGATCGCCATGAATCGTTTCAAGATAAGTTTTGTGGTAACATTTTCTCTTGATTCCGACTTTCAATAAATGCAGTTTCTTCGCCGCAAATGTAAGCTCCGACACCAAAATATATATATGAACGTCGAAATCATATCCTAAATCGCAAGCATTTTTTCCTAATAAGCCGGCAGAGTAAGGTTTGATTCTTGCCTTTTCGAGGCTGAGTCGTTCGTTAATGTATTCTCCCCGGATGTAAATATAAGCGCATGCTCTCATCCCTACACCGACGATTTAGAAACCTTCTAGCATCAGAGGCTTTTAGCATTAACGACCATTTATCGGCCATCAGAGGCTTTTAGCATTAACGACCATTTAAGCCGCCGCCGAAAACCAGCACCACCGCGACCACGTAAACCGGATTTCTTGATTTCTTCAATGATCCAATCGGTGTCGTTGTGTATTAGATCTTTGGTTCTATACCAATCACCATGTTTTCTGGCGGATTTAAGATAAGGGTCGTGTACACCGTAGAGATTGGTGCAAATGTGATTAGAATCCTTTAAATTACCAAAGTAGGATTTTCCCGATGGTCGTTGTGCTATGGTGAACTGACGAATTCCCAGAATCGAACTCCCATTGTGACACCATAATGAAGAAGCTCTTTATAGAGAAAGAATAATCCTGATGAATTAATGCCTATATAAGAAATTTCTATGAAAAAATTTTAAAAAAATATGGGTTTGAAACACAAATTTCCTAGCGATGAGCATATCCATGCATGCTTAAATGTACTTGCAAAATGATAATGATCGGTCATCGTGCTATTTTAGAGATGAAGGATAACACAACACCAAAATCATCCTCAATACGATCCACGGTGATCTAGACAAAAAACGAAATAACTTGAAACCATAGGGACCATTCGTATAATTTACAATAATTGGTTAACGTATGATATATTAAAAACTAATGAAAATGACTTAAGTGACAGGTAAGTTGTAACTTTAATGACCTATTACGGAAAAAAAAATACTTTAGTGACCAAATCAAGCCAAATATATAAGTTTATTGTGTTAGAGTGATATTTTTCCAAATTAAAACCCAACAAAAATAATAGTTATAAACAAACTATTTTTACTATTTATAATTTACTATTATATATATATATATATATATATATATATATATATATATATATATATATATTATGTAATTTATAAACAAACTATTTATACTATTTATTATGTAATATATATATATATATATATATATATATATATATATATATATACAAAAACCTCAAATTTTGAGGTTTTTTGTGTATTTCACACATGTGTTTTCTTTGGCACGTCAAAGAACGCACATATGTACCACACGCCCTAGCTTAGTCATCGTTTGTTTCGGGTTGAAGTGTAACATCTGGATCTTTGATGTACGAATTTTAAAAGCATTATGGGATTTTGGTTGGCCACGGCGTGATGGAGGCATCACCACAACATGTCGATGCGTTTATTGGGCGTGCATCCTTAATGGGTGCCACGGTGTGGCGCTATATTGGCCACGACTTGGCATCTATTTTGTGCAAAACCATAGCTTCGGGTTTTGTGCCCCTATTTAAGGGATGTGATGGCTAGGGTATTCACACCCTCAGCCTCCATCACCTCCCTCTCACCCTCATTGTATCCCTAGCCTCCATTGTTGAAGATCTTGAGCTTTTGTTGGTGTTTTGAAGAAGAAGGAAGCCCACTTGGAGAGTGGATCTAGCTTGCACGCTCATCACCAACGACGTGGCGATGGTCTTCCTTGCGTCTAAGAGGTTGGGTCGGGGTTGAGCTCATCAACCACGATGTGGCTATGGATCGGCCACAACGTGGAGGTCAGTCGAAGTCAAACTTTGACCATTGACTTTTGACATAGGGTTGACTTTTGGTTATAGACTAAGGTTGGACCATGTTTGATGATTAGGTGTGTTGTAGCACCGACCTTATGGAAATTAGTTGTGATTTATCCGATTTCGTGAGACAGGTGAGTCTTGTCACTATACTATGTAGGATGCTAGTTGTCTTTATGATACTTAAATGGAAGACCCCGGGGGTAGCCCGTGGAATTTGTATGAAAGATCATGGGGTAGCCCATGAAATTTATGTGTAAGACCTTGGGGTAGCCAAGACACCGGGAAGGAAGACCATGGGGGCAGCCCATGGCAATGGTATGAAAGACCATGGGGGTAGCCCATGGAAAAGGTATGAAATACCATGGGGTAACCCATGACACTTGTATGTAAGACCATGGGGGTAGCCCATGGAAATGTGGGTATGGCATGTGGTATTTTGGGGAACTCACTAAGCTTCATGCTTACGGCTTCGTCGTTTAACATTTTAAGGTACTTCCAGTTCTAAAGGGAATGGCCCAACTTGACTGCACAACATCCCCTCACGATTTCTGCATCGACAATTATTTTACTCTGATGATTTTAATACACTATTTAACTTTTATGACTTGATATATTTGTATTATGATTGGTTTTGGGATGCATGAAGTATGGATTTGATGGTTTTAAAAATGAAAAGTTTTATCAGTATTTTTGGGACGTTAAAAAGTTGGTATCAGAGCCTTGGTTTGAGGGATTTAGACATATTCTTGGGTGTGTCTGAACTCAAACTGAGGAATTGATAATCTTTTTAAAAAAGAAAATAAGTTTTCTAAAAATATTTTTGCAAAAGAAATGGGTGTGATGCGTGCAATCAACTGAGCTCAAGTAAGTGATTCCCAAAATCATCATACATATGTGTTATGTGTAGTATGTTATTATGTAAATTGTGTGCTAGAGTAGGGATAAGGATACCTTCAGGAATCGTATGCTAGAATTTTCCTAATATGTGTGATGCATTATAGCCTAGGAAAGGATTGGATGCTATGTAACTACTTAGGATCTATATCAACAAAGTTTATTGCTAAGTGTATGTTTAAAAATTGTATACGGTTAGGATCATATAGCCTTAGAATGAATGATTTAGCCTTATTTCCTATTCCTTGTTTGGTTGTGGGCTTAGGGTAGAATCATTATTCGACCGTACATCTGATCCATTATTATGTACAATTTACATGTATAAGGCAACTGACGGTATTGGAATCATTTTCTAGTATTGTGGTGCGAGGATTCCTATGAGAGCCTAGGAAGTACTTCAGTAGGGATTTTTTACGTTGTCTAGCATAGAGCATGTGAGTTTTGCCTTAGTGGAGTGACTTATAGGCTTTGGGATGGTTCGTGGGGAAAGTACAGATAGGTGTGGAAGGTAGTATTGGGCCCGTACTAATGAAAGCACAGGATCCATACTCGAATCAAGGATGGTCTCGGACATTCTAAGGAACTTATGGTGTGAGAATTCTCTCGAGTATTTATTGATCGTTTGTATGTTGTATTTCAGTATGGTGAGAACTCGAGGAGGAGGTTCTGGTTCTGGTTCTGGCTCTGGCTCTGGTGCAGAACTTGATGAGAGGTTACCGGAGTTCATCACGTTAGATATTACTCGCGGTATTATAGAGGCCACCCCTGTGATTTTCGGTAACATCAAGGAGGGGATCATTGAGCTTTTGGACGAGCGCCTGGGGACCTTTCGAGCCGAGATAGCGGCGGGTCAGTTGGGAGCTCGAACTATCTATTTCCAAGAGTTCAAGGATTATGGAGCCCCCAAGTTCTTCGAGGCGAAGGACCCTATTGCTAGCCGAAAGAGGATCACTGACATGTAGAATGCTTAACGAACGAGCTTCTGCCCCGAGGGGGTCGAAGGTGGGATTCACATCCTGCCTTCTGAGGGACTAGGCTCATGATTGGTGGGAGGAGGTCGGTCATACTTTGGGGTCGACGACTGTGGCAACTATGACTTGGGATGACTTTATGACGAGATTTAGGGATGATTTTGCATCGGATATCGAGGTAAAACAGTTGGCGAGAGAGTTTCAGGACCTCAGTAAGACTACGAAAACTATGGTGAATATCACCGCCAAGTTCCAAGAAAGGGCTTTCTTTGTTCTGCAGTATGTGGCGGACGAAGAGATGAAGAAGATGAGATACCATGATATGTTGAGGGATAACATTCAGGAGTTTGTGATCATCTCCAGCTGCAGGACATTGTAGGACATGATTGCCAATATTTGGGAACAGGAAATTAATTTGGAGCTTCTAAAGAAGCGGAAACCAGTTCAGGTTCAGGCGGTGGAGGACTCTGGGAAGAAGCCCAAGAATTTTGACTCGCGATCTAGAGGCCAGCAGGGCCGAATTCTTTGCAGCAAGTGCAGGAAACCACACGATGGTATGTGTCGAGTTAGTGGTTCAAGATCCTACAGGTGCAGCAAGACAAGTCACATGAGCATCAATTATACCAAGGTATCGGGTCTGATTTGCTTTCATTGCAATTAGACAGGCCACAAGAAGGCTGAGTGCCCTAGATTGACAATAAGAGCAGTGTCGGCTCCTGTGCCAGCCTACTTGAGGATCACTGATGGCCACCTGGTCAAGGCGGATGCTCCCGTAGTAAAGAGCAGGGCATTCCAGTTGATAGCCGAGGAGGCACGAGCAGCACCATATGTGGTTACCGGTATGTATCTTTACCATATCTTTTACTGCTTTCCTTATTTATGCTTATGTTATATTTAATCATGTATAGGGACATTCTTAGTCAATGGTATGACCGTTCATTCCCTATTCTATTCGGGGGTTGTTCGATCTTTTGTGTCTCTTGCGCTTAGCAAGAAGTTTAGCGACACTCCAGGGACGTTAGATTATCTGTTGGATGTAGAGATTGTAGATTTCCAATTAGTTAGTGCTTCGATGGTTCATTAGGGGTGTATTGTAACATCCGGATTTTCCAGATACATTAAGTATTCATTTATTTTTAGAGATTTTGGGAGAGACTCGGCGAGTTGACGCTTAGACTCGCCGAGTAGAGTCGCGAATTTCCATCCGGGTTAATGACCGGACTCGGCGAGTCCACGCTGTTTAATGAAACCCTAATTTCTTGGGTTTGGGACCTATTTAAAGGCCCTTATGGCCTTCAATGGCGGCTACCAGTTGATAGAGAGAAACCCCAGAGTGTGTGAACATTTTGAGAGAGAAAGGGAGCCATTTTTGATCCTTGAGTGGGTGATTTTGCAAGAAGAAGGTGACCAAGGCAAGAGGAAACTGAAGAGGGTGCTAATCTGTGGATTTCAGAGCTTAGGGACTTCATCTTGAGGTAAACATTCGATCCCCTTTTCAGTCTTGGTGTAAGCTTTGAGAGTTGGGGTTTCTAGCCCCTTTTTGAGTATGATTTGTGAAGCATTTGGTCCCTTCTTGGGTTGGGGCTTCGAATCTGGATCCAAATAGGTCCAGAGACCTTAACTTCTTGATCTTTATGGGTGTCATGGAGAGTTATGAGCTTAAGGTGGCATATTGAGGCCATTTCTTCAAATAAAGCCATTGGGTTCTTGCATGGACATCAAGATCCAAACTTTACGTGTTTATATTGCTTAAGGAGGCCAGATCTATGAGTTAGAGGAGCGGATCTGACCTCAGGAGCTCATTTGAGCTCGAGCATGGCGTGAACTCGCCGAGTACCAAGAGCAAACTCGGCGAGTAGGGTTAGGGTTTCCCGTAATTCACTCAGTGAGTAACTTGCCGAGTTAGGGGAATGACTCAGTGAGTCAGAGGGGGGATAGAGGACTCGAGTTCACGACTGAACTCGCCGAGTCAAATTTGTGCACTCGGCGAGTCTGGTCAAGGGTTGACCGTTGACTTTTGTTGACTTTTAGGGTTTGGTCAACAATGGGACTTGTGGACTGTTTGAAGGGTAAAATAGCCTTTTAGCCTTCTTAGAGAACATGTGAGAGTCTAGTCTAGCCTAGGGAGCCGTTATTGATTGAGGTGATTATGTTATGTGTTTAGGCAGAGGCTAGATCAGTGTATACGCGAGCGGGATATTATCCGAGACATCCGAGGTGAGTCTTCTCACTATACTTTACCTAGAGTGGTAACAGAGTTATGTGACAGAGTTATTGTATGCTATCTATGTGATTTATGGCACGACATTATTTCTATGTGATTTATGCTGTGTGTATACCAGAGTTAGGACCGGAGGGTCCAAAGAGCTAGGACCAGAGGGTCCACAGAGTTAGGGCCCAAGGGCCCACAGAGTTATAGCCACGAGTGGCTAATATGTGTTAGAGTGGTATTTTGGGGAACTCACAAAGCTTTATGCTTACGGTGTTATGTGTTATGTGTTTCAGGTACCAGTGGTGATCGCGGGAAGGCGCCGGCATGATCTGTACACACACCCGCAGAGTTTATTATGATTTGATCTTGGGATTCGTAATGAGATAAAATTGATACATTGTTTTTGAAAGCAATTGTGGATGAATTTATATGGTTTTAAAAAGTGAAAAATTATTTTGAAAATATGGGTGTTGCAAGTTGGTATTAGAGCCTTGGTTTGAGGGATTCGGATACATCTTCGGGCGTATCTGAACTCAAACTGAGGAATTGAGAGATTTTCAAAATAAAATTTGCAAAATTTTTCACAAGAGTAAAGAGTTTTGAGACAAACAGAGCAGAGCCGTGTGTACGATCAGCCAGCGCCCGAACGGTGAATTCCCGAAATACCCTTGCAATTAGTGTTATGAGATATATTATGTTATGATATGCAATGAGTTATGCTATGCATGCTAGAGTAGACTAGGTATTCTTATTAGGACTAGAGTGGCCTGATATGTGATGCCTTAGTCTAGGAGTTTTGCTGCTAGGGATACTTGAGAGTGTTTAGATAGCAGCGAGGAGTTATGAGAGAGCTGCTAGTGAGTAGCATATGGCTAAAGAGAGTAGAGTACTTGGGACTTGGGATCCAAGGAGGAGGACTTAGAGTGAATACTGATGCGGTGTGGACGGTAGTATAGGGCCCGTACTACTGAAGACACCGGAGCAGCGCGCACCCTAAGTAAGAATCCATTGGGTACTCAGGAACAAGTAGGGTTGAGTTATCGAGTGCGAGTATACTCGATCGAGTCTCTGGTATCTTCATATTGTGTTTCAGAGACATCATGGTTGGAACACCGCACACGCCGGAGGGCAACGGTATTAGCGATGAAGAGATTCGCAGTATGATTTTGACGAAATGACCGTGGTGATCCGGAGGATTGTGAGTAGCGGATCGAGGGGTGATGTCATGGTTCGAGTACCATGATTAGTAGCAGATCGAGAGGTGATGTCATGGTTCGAGTACCATGATTGGTGGCAAAATGAGAGGTGATGTCATGGTTCGAGTACCATGATTAGTAGCAGATCGAGAGGTGATGTCATGGTTCGAGTACCATGATTGGTGACAGATCGAGAGGTGATGTCATGGTTGGAGTACCATGATTAGTAGCAGATCGAGAGGTGATCTCATGGTTCGAGTACCATGATTGGTGACAGGTCGAGAAGTGATGTCATGGTTCGGGTACCATGATTGGTAGCAGATCAAGAGGTGATGTCATGGTTCGAGTACCATGATTGGTGGCAGATCGAGGGGTGATTTTGTGGTTCGAGTACCATGATTTGAGGCGGGTTGAGAAGAGAGGACATGGTTCGAGTACCATGAAATGTGGCGGTGAGTGCTTCTGGTTTTGCCGGTTATTCCGCAGCGATTATCTAGACCAAGGTCGGATGTGAAGGAGTATGGGCCAGAAGGCCAGGAAGAACGAGTTTTAGTGGAGCATCCCATGATAGGGGAACCGAGTTAGCTCCAAGGGATTGTTGGTGATATGCCATTCGAGTCGCAAGAATCAGAGTAGAGTAGGGACGGTGCGTTATGGAGGGATACGGTCTGAGCTGGAGAGCCGGCCGATAGTAGATATGTCACTTTCCGTGACCCGAGTGGTGCTATTTCCGTTTCTTGTGGGAGGCGTAAGAGGTGTTGAGATTTCGGTTTCTGAGTTGGAGTGAACCCTATGGGATCACACTGATGGTGACTTTTCAATCAGAGTATCCGGCAGTAGGTCTGCCGCGAGGGAGTGATATAGTTTGAGCAGGTTGACAGTGGAGACTGAAATGGTCAAGGATCAGGATGCACCCTAATTGAGTATAATAGGGCAGGTGTTAGGTGCGGTATTGGGCGATCAAGAAGGGTATATCAGGGCAGTGACTCCTATTATTTCTGAGAGGTATAAGGGGTGGAAATGTGGTTTCGGCTCTTGTGATAAGGAGCATGTTGGAACGTTGGGCAAGGAGTCAAGGATGAGGAGTATGATGGTTCATTATTTCCAGATCCAGAGTTGTGTTAACACGGGACAGTTGGGAGGTCCGGTGAGAGTATAGTGTGAGGTCCTGAATGACTAGAGGTAGTCACGATGGTAAGTTCTGAAGGTTGCATACGAGACCTTGGTATCTGGAGTTGTTTGATCCTTGTCAGAGAAATCATCAAGCGTTGCATAGCACCTTGCGGAATTAGGTGCAATGTTACTGGTGGAGACAGCATGAGGGATAGAGTGTTGGTGCACCAATTGGTGGTGGTTCGAACCCTAAGCGGGGAAGAACCGAGTATTTGAATTGAGGAATCCGCACCTGCTGCTAGAGTTACCGAGGTTCGGCCAGCGAAGGTCGAGGCACCGAAGGCTCGCGGGAGAGCTTTACAGTTGACAGCGAAGGAGTTCCGCGCATCGCCCGATGTTGTGGCTGGTACTTTTTGTGGGTTCCGTACCTGTTTTGGTGATAATTGACTCGGGAGTGAGTCGATCATTTGTGTCAATAACGTTTGGTCGGCACATCAGTAGCCGACGAGAGGCGTTGAGTCGACCTCTACGAGTTTCCATAGCGGACGAGCGAGCGGAGTATGTTATGAATGTGAGTCGAGGATGTGTACTCGAGATCTTCGGTGTTGAGTCCCCGATAGATCTGGTCCCGATATCGATGGGGGACGTGTGTGTCATAGTGGGCATGGTTGGGTTAAGCCGATTTGGGGCTGTCATAGACGGCGAGCGACAGTTGGTGACGATACGAGACCCCAGTGGGGGAGTACTTACGGTGTACAACGAGGGTAACCGATGTGGGTCGGCGTTTTGTTCAACCGCCGGAGCGAGACAGAGTTTTCAGCAAGGCTGCAGCGGGTATGTGTCCTATGTGATGGACACACGAGAGGCCGCTGGGAGGCCAAGTTTGATGGATGACGTTCCGATAGTGCGAGAGTCCCCGGATGTTTTTCCCGAGGAGTTGCCGGGTGTGCCTCCCGAGAGGCAAGTAGAGTTTCGCATCGAGTTGGTTCCGGGGGCAGCGCCTATCGCCAAGGTGCCTTATCGCCTTGCACCGCCAGAGACGCAGTAGTTATCCTCGCAGCTTCAGGAGCTACTAGGGAAGGGTGTTGTGATGTTACAGGAAGCCGTAGTACTCACTAGTCAGAGAGAGGTTGTTGTGATACTATGGGGAGCCGTAGTACTCACTAGTCAGAGAGAGGTTGTTGTGATACTATGGGGAGCCGTAGTACTCACTAGTCAGAGAGAGGTTGCTGTGATACTATGGGGAGCCGTAGTAGTCACTAGTCAGAGAGAGGTTGTTGTGATACTATGGGGAGCCGTAGTACTCACTAGTCACATAGAGGTTGTCGTGGTACTATGGGGAGTCGTAGTACTCACTAGTCAGAGAGAGGTTGTCGTGGTACTATGGGGAGCCGTAGTACTCACTAGTCAGAGAGAGGTTGTTGTGATACTATGGGGAGCCGTAGTACTCACTATTCAGAGAGAGGTTGTTGTGATACTATGGGGAGCCGTAGTACTCACTAGTTAGAGAGAGGTTGTTGTGATACTATGGGGAGCCGTAGTACTCACTAGTCAGAGAGAGGTTGTTGTGATACTATGGGGAGCCGTAGTACTCACTAGTCAGTAGGAGGTTGTGGTGATGTTATGGGGAGCCGTAATACGCACTAATTAGCGAGAGGTTGTTATGAGGAAGCCTTCTTGATCTGAGCATGACACAGGAGGGTTTTAGGCTTGAAAAACCCTATGCACGAGTTTTGGGAGCCTGGTGGTCGGACCAGGGGTGAGACCGGGGTCTCCTCAATGATTCGGAATCATTACATTCTGAGTAAGTGTGGACATCCAATCCGAAGGGATTGGATAAGTAAAGTACGCATGGGTTGCGGGTCCCCAAGCTATGAGTTGAATGAGTCATTGGAACGAGCGATTCCAACTACGGGAGGACCAAACTCTTGAGTTGAGTTGAGTTGAGTCCTGGTGATGTGTTGTACAGACCGGACCGAAGGGTCCAATGATATAGACCGGACCGAAGGGTCCAACGATGAGTATCAGATGATAGAGGTCGGGGTTGAGTCGATCTCCAGTTGGGTACGAGGTTGCATTTCAGTACCGCCTACCACCCACAGACAGACGGGCAGAGCGGGCGGACGATTCGGACGCTCGAGGACATGCTTCGGGCATGTGTATTGGACTTCGGAGGAAGTTGGGACACGTATTTACCCTTGGTTGAGTTTTCCTATAACAACAGCCATCATTTGAGCATCAGTATGCCACCCTTTGAGCTGTTGTATGGGAGGAGGTGCCGGACTCCCATTTGTTGGGGTGAGGTCGGGCAGCGTGTGATGGGTAGTACAGAGATAGTACTTCAGACGACTGAGCAGATTCAGCGGGTCAGACAGAGGTTGTCGAACCACTCAGAGTCGCCAGAAGAGTTATGCGGATAGGCGACGATCCGAGCTCGAGTATCAGGTCGGAGATCTAGTGCTCCTGAAAGTATCTCCTTGGAAAGGAGTGATCCGTTTCAGGAAGAGAGGTAATTTGGGGCCTCGGTATATTGGTCCTCTCAGGGTGACCGCCAGGGTGGGCAAGGTAGCCTATCGTTTGGAGCTACCTGCGGAGTTGAGTCGAATTCATGATACCTTCCGCGTGTCTCAGTTGAGGAAGTGTATCGCTGATGAGTCAGCAGTGGTTCCATTAGAAGACATTCAGGTGGATGCGAGTCTGAACTATGTTGAGAGGCCGATCGCGATTCGGGATAGAAGGATCAAGACATTGAGAAACAAGGGGGTGCCATTGGATCAGGTCCAGAGGCAACATCAGAAGGGTTCCGAGATGACCTGGGAGCCGGAGTTAGAGATGCGCGAGCAGTATCCAGAGTTATTTATGGAAAGAGACTTCGAGGGCGAAGTCTGATTCTAGTGGGGGAGAATTGTAACATCCGGATTTTCCAGATACATTAAGTATTCATTTATTTTTAGAGATTTTGGGAGAGACTCGGCGAGTTGACGCTTAGACTCGCCGAGTAGAGTCGCGAATTTCCATCCGGGTTAATGACCGGACTCGGCGAGTCCATACGTGGACTCGGCGAGTCCACGCTGTTTAATGAAACCCTAATTTCTTGGGTTTGGGACCTATTTAAAGGCCCTTATGGCCTTCAATGGCGGCTACCAGTTGATAGAGAGAAACCCCAGAGTGTGTGAACATTTTGAGAGAGAAAGGGAGCCATTTTTGATCCTTGAGTGGGTGATTTTGCAAGAAGAAGGTGACCAAGGCAAGAGGAAACTGAAGAGGGTGCTAATCTGTGGATTTCAGAGCTTAGGGACTTCATCTTGAGGTAAACATTCGATCCCCTTTTCAGTCTTGGTGTAAGCTTTGAGAGTTGGGGTTTCTAGCCCCTTTTTGAGTATGATTTGTGAAGCAATTGGTCCCTTCTTGGGTTGGGGCTTCGAATATGGATCCAACGAGGTCCAGAGACCTTAACTTCTTGATCTTTATGGGTGTCATGGAGAGTTATGAGCTTAAGGTGGCATATTGAGGCCATTTCTTCAAATAAAGCCATTGGGTTCTTGCATGGACATCAAGATCCAAACTTTACGTGTTTATATTGCTTAAGGAGGCCAGATCTATGAGTTAGAGGAGCGGATCTGACCTCAGGAGCTCATTTGAGCTCGAGCATGGCGTGAACTCGCCGAGTACCAAGAGCAAACTCGGCGAGTAGGGTTAGGGTTTCCCGTAATTCACTCAGTGAGTAACTTGCCGAGTTAGGGGAATGACTCAGTGAGTCAGAGGGGGGATAGAGGACTCGAGTTCACGACTGAACTCGCCGAGTCACATTTGTGCACTCGGCGAGTCTGGTCAAGGGTTGACCGTTGACTTTTGTTGACTTTTAGGGTTTGGTCAACAATGGGACTTGTGGACTGTTTGAAGGGTAAAATAGCCTTTTAGCCTTCTTAGAGAACATGTGAGAGTCTAGTCTAGCCTAGGGAGCCGTTATTGATTGAGGTGATTATGTTATGTGTTTAGGCAGAGGCTAGATCAGTGTATACACGAGCGGGATATTATCCGAGACATCCGAGGTGAGTCTTCTCACTATACTTTACCTAGAGTGGTAACAGAGTTATGTGACAGAGTTATTGTATGCTATCTATGTGATTTGTGGCACGGCATTATTTCTATGTGATTTATGCTGTGTGTATACCAGAGTTAGGACCGGAGGGTCCAAAGAGCTAGGACCAGAGGGTCCACAGAGTTAGGGCCCAAGGGCCCACAGAGTTATAGCCACGAGTGGCTAATATGTGTTAGAGTGGTATTTTGGGGAACTCACAAAGCTTTATGCTTACGGTGTTATGTGTTATGTGTTTCAGGTACCAGTGGTGATCGCGGGAAGGCGCCGACATGATCTGTACACACACCCGCAGAGTTTATTATGATTTGATCTTGGGATTCGTAATGAGATAAAATCGATACATTGTTTTTGAAAGCAATTGTGGATGAATTTATATGGTTTTAAAAAGTGAAAAATTGTTTTGAAAATATGGGTGTTACATGTATTGTAACATCCGGATTCCCAGGTATGTTATTTTAATTATTTATTTTTGAGGTTCATTGATCTACTCGACGAGTTGGTGCTATAACTTGCCGAGTAGAAGCGGGGTGGCCACGTGGGTTTAATAATCTACTCGACGAGTCCGATAGTAGACTCGCCGAGTAGGCTCTGTGAGTGAAAACCCTAGATCCCTGGGTTTGGGACCTATTTAAAGGCACTTATATCCTCCTCATGCGGCCACACTTCACAGAGAGAGACCCTAAACCTGCCCATTCGTTGTGTAGAGAGAGAGAGACCAAATTGAGCATTGTTGTGCATTTTGGAGGAGGATTTGAGGAGCTTTGTGGATCTCATCAAGGAGAGGCGGTGGATTTAGTGTTCTTCTAGAATTAACATCTATTCAAAGGTAAACAATTCTCATCTTGGCCACATATTTCGTTAGATCTCATTTTTGGGAGTTTTTAGGGTTTTCTTCCAATCATATTGTGTCCTTGAGTTATTTGAGAATGGTTTGAGGTTAGGACCTCATATCTGGACTATATGAGGCCTTGAGAGCCCAAAGATCCAAGCATTACTGAGCTAGAGGCAAGCTCATGTGCATTCAACCTTCTTTGGAGCTTGTAATAGCATATTGGAGTAAATATGCCATGCATGAACATAAAGATCGAAGCTTTACGTGACATTCGATCCTAGGGAGTCTAGATCTATAGTTTGGTGTGATAGAACTTCCCTAAAACGTCTGAATGGAAGTATAGACTAGATGAACTCGCCGAGTCCATGAACTCACTCGACGAGTCGCTTAGGGTTTATCCCGATAAGTATGAGAACGCCTTAACTCGACAAATTGACGGGTCTACGCGACGAGTAGAGTTTGTTTTCATAAGGTCTCTGAGGGAACGAGGGGACTCGACGAGTCTCCCCGATGCACTCGACGAGTTGAGTCGACATGGACTGTTGACTCAAGTTGGACTTCTGTTGACTTTCGGAATTTTGACCAAATATGAGTAATTGAGACCATGGAGGAAAAGAAGGGTCTTTTGCCCTTACCAAGAGTTAAAGAGGGGTCAGTATAAGATTATTAAAATTATAGTCTAGTTAGAGATAATTATCACATGTATTAGGAGGAGGCTAGATCAGTGATTCGTGTACGAGGTGTATTAGCTTGCTCGCTTCGAGGTAAGTCTTCTCACTATACGTTACCTAGAGTGGTATCTATGTGTGACCAGAGGGTCTTATGTGATTATTTGAGTGCTGTGACATTATTGCATTATGTCTGTGTAATTTATGTTATGTGTTATTCAGAGTTTACAGAGTTTGGACCGGAGGGTCCACAAAGTTAGGTCCGGAGGGTCCACAGAGTTAGGAACGGAAGGTCCATCAGAGTTATGGGACTGGAGGGTCCCACTGAGACACATTGACCGGTGGGTCTTACAGAGTTATAGCCTCGAGTGGCTAATATGTTGTATGTGGTATTTTGGGGAACTCACTAAGTTTCGTGCTTACCGTGTTATGTGTTATGTGTTTCAGGTACTTCTGATGATCGCGGGAAGGCCCCGACTTGATTGTACACACACTCGCTTGGAGATTTACTTTGGAGGCTCCTGGTTTATGTGAAAAACAACTTTTGCGAAATAAATTGTACTAATATTGATACTTGTGATTCTTGGGTGATATGACATGTGGTATTATGTTTGAAACGAAAAATTTGGTTTGAAAAATTTACGTCGTTACAAGTTGGTATCAAAAGAAAACGATCTTTCTAAAAACGAGCAAGAGTTCTAAGAGAATAATGAGAAAGAGCAGTGTGTACAATCAGCCAGAGCCCGAACGGTGATTTCCCAAAATACCCTTACTTTCTGTGTTATGAGATATTATGAGATATATTATGCATGCTAGAGAGTAGGCTAGGTACTTCATACTTTCGGATTAGAGTGGCCTGATCTATGATGCTTTAGCCTAGGAAATACTGCTACCTGTGATTTGCTTTAGGAAGAATGTGTAGCAGAAATGAGCTTATGAGAGTAGTCTGTGTTCGACGAGATATAGAGTACTTGTGATCTGGAATCCTAGGAGGAGGACTTGGGATGATTACAGATGCGGTGTGGAAGGTAGTATTGGGCCCGTACTACTGGAAGCACGGGGTCTGTCAGCAGTCCAAGTAAGAATCCTTGGGACGCTAAGGAACAAGTAGGGGAGTGATCGAGTGTGAGTATACTCGAGCGAGTCTCTGACTATTTTGTGTTGTATTTCAGAGAAATCATGGTGGGTACGCGCCACAACCCACTGGGCAGTGGTACCAGTGGTACCAGTGACGATGAGATTCAGAGGATGATTCATGAGGAGGTAGCCGCAGCCATCCGAGATTCAGAGATCCATGAGATGTTTGGGTCTATCAAGACCACCCTGATTGAGACATTTGATGAGCGATACACTGTTGTCACTCAGGCTGCTGCTGCTGCCGCCACTGCAGCTGTCGCTGCTACTAGGCCACAGGGAGGTGACTCGTTGTTGTTCCGGGAGTTCAGCAACACGAAACCACCAGAGTTTGATGGGATGCAGGATCCGATTACTGAGATGAGATGGATTTCTGATATCGAGGGGTGTTTCTACACTTGTTCTTGTCCAGAGCACTTGAGGGTACGGTTCGCGCTGAACCAGCTTCGCTTAGGAGCGAAGGATTGGTGGAAGTTTGTGACAGCTCATTTTACTCCTGCAGAGCACACTGCCGTGACTTGGGAGAGGTTTACTTCGATGTTCAAAGATGAGTATGTTCCCCAGTGGAGAGGGAACGGTTGGCCCAGGAGTTCCTGTCCCTCAAACAGAGGACAGAGTCTGTGACAGTGATTACGAGTATGTTTCATGAGAGGGCGTTGTTCTGCCCTGAGCACGTGTCTACCGAGCAGGCACGTATGAGTCGGTATTTGAGCATTCTGAGGAGGAATATCCGTGAGTTCGTGGCGAACTTGTCTTATCGGTCATTTGCTGAGCTTCAGGCAAATGTCAGAAAGAGGGAGATTGAGCTGGAGACTCAGGCCAGGGAGGAGGCGGAGTCTCAGGGGAGAGACCGGTGGCCGACACAGTCTCAACCGGCAGCCAAGCGGGCTAAGCCCGCAGATTCGAGATCAGGAGGCCAGAAGGGTCGCACTTGTGGAAAGTGCGGCAAGGGTCATGAGGGAATATGTCGAGCGGGGTCTTGCTACAAGTGTGGTAAGGAGGGGCACATGGTGAAGGACTGCCCCAAGGGATTTGCAGTTTGCTTTCACTGCAACCATACTGGCCATCGGAAGGCCGAGTGCCCGCAGCTGCTTCAGGGATCAGCGCAGGTAGCTGCACCTACTACTATTCGAGCTACAGAGAGTCGATCAGCTAAGGCCGAGGCACCGAAGGCTCGCAGGAGAGCCTTTCAGTTGACAGCGGAGGAGGTTCGCGCAGCACCCGATGTCGTGGCTGGTATGTATTCTTTTGTTATTATATTTTAAGTTATTTGTGCTTATATTGTGATATGTGTAGGTACTTTTCTTGTGAGTTCTGTACCTGCCTTAGTGTTATTTGACTCGGGTGTGAGTCGATCGTTCGTGTCATTAGCGTTTAGTCACCACATCAGTATCAGACGTGAGTCGTAGAGTCAACCTCTGAGAGTTTCTATAGCCAATGAGCGTGCGGTGTTTGCCACTAATGTGATCTGGGGATGCTTACTCGAGATTTTTGGTGTTGAGTTTCCGATAGACCTGGTACCGATCACGATGGGTGACGTCTGTGTCATTGTGGGCATGGAATGGTTGAGCCGGTATGGAGTGGTAATCGACTGCGAGCGTCAAATGGTGACCAAACGAGACCCTAGTGGGGGAGTGCTTACAGTATATGGCGAGGGTACCCGATCTGGATCAGCTTTCTGCTCTGCTGCCCGAATGAGACAAAGTTTACAGCAGGGTTGCATGGGTGGTCTGGCGATGTGATGGATACACGGGTTACTGCTGAGAGACCGAGTTCTATTGCTGAGTTTCCGATAGTGAGTGAGTTCCCGAATGTTTTTCCCGAGGAGTTACCGGGGTGCCTCCCGAGAGGCAGGAGGAGTTCCGGATTGATTTGGTTCCGGGAGCGGCGCCTATCGCCAAGGCACCTTATCGCCTTGTTCCGCCCGAGATGCAAGAGTTATCCTCGCAGCTTCAGGAGCTGTTGGGGAAGGGTTTTATACGACCGAGTAGCTCACCTTGGGGAGCGCCGATCCTTTTTGTCAGGAAAAAGGATGGTTCACACCGGATGTGCATTGATTACCGGGAATTGAACAAGTTGACGATCACGAACCACTATCCACTTCCGAGGATCGACAATCCGTTCGATCAGTTACAGGGTGCATCTTGGTTTTCAAATATTGATTTGAGATCAGGATATCATCAGATGAGAGTACGCGAGGAGGATATTCAGAAGACATCTTTTAGGACTCGTTATGGGCATTACAAGTTTGTGGTGATGCCATTCGGGCTCACCAACACACCGACAGCATTCATGGACCTCATGAACCAGGTGTGCAGACCCATGTTGGATCGATCGGTGATCGTGTTCATTGACGATATCCTTGTGTACTCGAGGTCTAGGGAACAACATGAGGAGCACCTTAGTGAAATTTTGGGAGTTTTAAGATCGGAGAGGCTATATGCCATATTCTCCAAGTGTGATTTCTGGTTACGAGAGGTCCAGTTCCTAGGACACCTCGTTAATCAGAATGGGATTATGGTCGATCCGGCCAAGATTGAGGCAGTTATGAGGTGGGAGGCGCCGAGATCCCCCACCGAGATAAGGAGCTTCCTGGGATTGGTCGGCTACTACCGGAGGTTTATCAGAGATTTCTCTAAGATTGTCGTTCCCCTTACCAGGTTGACTTGGAAGGGCGTTACTTTTACTTGGGGTCCCGAGCAGCAAACCTCATTTGAGACTCTTCGCCAGAGGTTGTGCGAAGCCCTGGTGTTAGCCCTTCCCGAGGGAATGGAGGACTTTGTGGTTTATTGTGATGCATCTATATCCGGGTTGGGTGCGATGCTAATGCAGAAAGGACATGTGATAGCATACGCATCGAGGCAGTTGAAGCCTCATGAGACGAGATATCCCACCCACGATCTAGAGCTGGGGGCGGTGGTGTTCGCCCTCAAGATCTGGCGCCACTACTTGTATGGGGTTTGGTGTATCATATACACGGACCACAAGAGCCTGAAGTATCTCATGGATCAACCCAACCTAAATATGAGACAGAGGAGATGGTTAGATGTGGTGAAAGACTATGACTACAAGATCCTGTAGCATTCGGGCAAGGCTAATGTGGTAGCTGACGCTGTTGGGTATTTTGTGTTGTGTCATGGGCTTTATTTTGAATATCCGGATTGGGCCTGTCCATCCGTGATTATTGATTAGGGTTAAGCTATATATAGTGCATGCATGTATGCCTTAGATACGGTCATAATTATTATTCATTATTACTTTGTAACCCTAAACACCTCTACAGTCGAAGTTCTTAATCGAGCTCTTCTGAGGTGTTAAAGTTTAATCATTCGACATCAGTTAAACCATTCCTGTGTTCTTCATTACGTTGTTTATTGCTTTTCTGCTTAGAATCAATCGATCCTACTAGAACATTGTTCTAATAATTGGTATCAGAGCAGGAGAATGTGTAATCAAAACACATTCCTTCTGTTTGAAGAATTCTTTAGGGATTCCGCTTTTATCGAATATAAAGAAGCCATCTTCTTCCTATCGACGGTAACTCTTGTGTTTGATAAAACCCTAATCTCAAGTTTACATGTCTGATTCTAGCAGTTTCAAGCAAAGGCTCATCATGTCTCACGACGATTCTCAAACTAATCCCATCAACATCTCCAACAGTATTGGATCCACTACAAGGGTTCCCATTCTTTACACTCAAGACTATGAAGTATGGGCGCATCACTTTGAAGATTACGTGGTTGGATCTGAAGATAATGGTTATCTCATATGGGAAGCTATCACGATTGGGCCATTTGTTGTTTCTGGAACGAACAGGACAGTGAAGACTCACAAAGAATATAATCAGCTTTTGGCGGACGGAGATAAGATTCCACAAGATGAGAAGGAGAAGCTGCTATGTAACGTGAAAGCCATGAGAATGATCAGATTCACACTGCAATCTGACACTTTTTGTTTAGTCGGTTCATGCACGAAGGCTAAAGAAATCTAGGATAGGCTAAAAGAACTGTACTCAACCGATGAGGATCTAGAACACTCGATCCAAACCTTGTTGCTCTCAGAATTTGGAGCTTTCGAACAGAAACCTGAAGAGAAACTGATACAGACCTTCGATCGCTACAATCATCTCCTCAGCAAGATGATCAAACATGGCATTGAAAGAAAATTGATCGAGCAAAAGGTGACCTTCATGAATGGTTTAAGACCAGAATGGATGGTAGTGGTTTCAACGGTGAAAGCTCATGAACAGTTTAAATCATACTCGCTAGCGAAACTGGTGGGTATTCTTAAATCCCATGAAAGTGTGGTTACCAAGGAGGCAAAGGTAGTTTCGGGTGTGGGATCGCTAGCCCTTGTCTCAAAAGGCAAAAGTGTAGCAGAAGAAGAAGAGGATTCAGATATGTCTAAGTGTGACCTTACTGGCGAAGAATATGCAATGATGGTCACCAACCCAAAGAAGTTTGCTCGAAAGAAGTTCCCTGTCAATAAGAACCGAAACTGGCAAGGGAGTTACAGCTCTGAGAAGGTGAAAGAAGAAACGAAGAACACCTCTCAAAAGGATGACGACAAGAAAGAAAGCAAGCTTGTAGGAGACTTTGGATTCGACTGCAATTATTGTCATGGCAAGAACCACTTTGCCAAAGATTGCATGTTGAGGAAGATGGCTGAGAAAAGAGACGGTGAAGATGATGAGGCGTATTACATGCTAAAGTTGGAAGAGATAAAGAAAAAGAAGGCAACTAATAGTTCTATGAATGCCTTGATTGTGCAGGAAAATATGGATGAAGATGAGTTCGGTGGCATTGAAGTCTGGTGAACCGATTATGAGGATGAAGAAGTTAGAAAACCCACACATGGAAGAGCGTACGTGGCGAGAGAGGAAGCAACTAGTTCGGCTGGGAAATGTTTGATGGTTACTGCTGGAAGACCAACCGAAGGTGAACATAAGGAGCCGAACCTAACTGAGGACAAGTGTTTTGCAGCCAAGCCCGTGAGTGAGAGGATCAACGACTGTGATCGGATGATCAAAAAGGTACAATCCATCCTTGAATCACTTAAGGTTCCCGTAACAAATTATGAAGAAGAATTAAATGAACTAAAATTTAAATTCTCTAACTTAAGTGGTAGTCTCATGCAAACTCGCTTAACGAACTCTAACCTAACTGACCAACTCAGCAGGGTGTCGTCAAAGAGTGAGGACAGAAGGATGTGGATTGAGCTGAAGGAGACGGAGTTAACTAGGGCTAGGGATGAGATTATTTATTTGCAACGAGACAATTTTAAGTTTTTGAAACAACGAAATATTTTTTTGCTTAATTGCTAAACGCTTATACACGAATATTACTCAGTTGCACTTAAATTGTGAAATAGGGAAAAAGATTCATAAGATGATCTTACCCTTCCTTGAATTTAAGGAGGATGAGGTCATCGCTGAATGTGAGTCCATTATATAATGAAGTTCTATTTGGGAATAACAGCCTCCGATAAGCCTTTATTTTCTGAGGTGTTGTTCGTTTGTGAGAGTTTCTTCGATGGACTGCAGTTTTATGGTAAAATTTTTACGCCCAAGACTTGAAATATGTTTCTTGTATCAAATCTACAAAGTCCTCTTTAAGTTTTGTAGGATATATAGATGATATATTTATGATTTTAGTTATTATATTTATTGAAAAATCACAAAAACCCAAAAATGATATATAAATAATCATTATTGTGTTTTTAATATATATATATATATATATATATATATATATATATATATATATATATATATATATATATATATATATATATATATATACACACAAATGGTATATAAATTATTGGTATTGTGTTTTTTAATAAGTAAATATGAGTTTTCTTCAAGTTAATTTATAATATATAGAAAAAGTTCAATATTTTGTTTAAACTTTAACCCTATTAACGAAAAAGTAATCTATAATTGTTTATTTATAATTTTGGCCCTGAAAACCAACATTAACCCGGAACAAGAATTATTTTGTAAGTGTTTACCATTTTTTAGGCTTAATTACAAAAAAAATGGCTTTTAAGATAATAAAGTCAAACTTCTAACGATTTTTCATGTAGATTTCCTTATTTTCTCCTAATAATAAGTTAAAATAAATAAGTAAATAAACTTTAGGGTAAATAATTGAGGACAGGAAGTCGTAAAACCAAAGTGATATTTCTTTTTCCTTTTTCAACTTGTGACAAATTCGCATCTACTTCTTGTCAAAAAGTCAACATAGGCAATTACCCGCACGTGGGTGACCCTTGACACTCGACCTTCCCTATCAGGTTGGTTTAGGTCACACAATTTTATTTTATTTTATTTTTATGATGAATATATAAAAGAGATTTATTTTTACACCATTCTATCATATATCAGTCTACTATATAATTATTACCTAATCATTTTCATTAATAAATTGTTTTGATTACATTGTTTTCCGAAAAAAATTAAGTTTCTTTCTCTCTCTTTCTCTCTCCTTTATATATTAATCTGGAATATAAAAATATTTTTTTTTGTTATTGCAATACATAACTAAAAATTTAAAATAATAAAAAAAGCTCCTTTTTTTTTTATTCCGGTTAGCAAGAGAGGTTTTTTTTTTCTTTGCTTGGTAAGCATAAAGAATGAGAGACATGAGATATAATTTTGTTGTCCTTTTTTTTATTGTGACCAATCAAGAAGTGAAAAAAAATCTTATACGATTTTGTTAATATTAGAGATAACATTTTAAATTCTAAATTCAAGAAACTGTTTATATTCATATGGGATTTTTTTTAAGGTTCTCTATGTTTAGATCTCTATCCTCCAATTGTTTTTATTTATTTTTTATTATATAATATATTATAATATTAATATTTTTATTAAAAAAAAATTTGTCATATACTGTCACAACTAGCATTTTTAGCTAGGAAATTCTATTATAATGTAAACATCATCTATTGTAAGGCATGTACTCTAAGTGAAAATCATACTCTATGCTTAATCAAAATCATCCATTTGAATCCAAACTCTTGATTTAAGTTCAAAACCTAATACAATACATCTCATATGGATTGAAAACCCTAGAAATCCCGGTTCAAGTCAATATGGACTAGAATCCTCTTATTGGGCCTAATGGATCAATAAACTTTCAATTTGACTATTTTGGGCCAAGCAACCCTAATTGGGCTCTAATTGAACCCACATTCATGAAACTAAACATTTTGGGTCATGTGGGCCTAGAATAGTTCATTTTATCTCTAATGGGCCATGTTGGGCCATAAATGATTTCATTAGCCCTAATGGGCCGTAAACTACTCCCTTGGGTTTCATTGGGCCGTGAACCTCCATAAAGGCCCAATGGGCCGAAAAATATTTATTTTGGGCCTCATGATTTCGAACTAAGTCAAGGAATGACCCAAACTATCTCATTTCCTTTTCTCCTAGCCCATTCTCGGCCCAATTAAAACAAAAAAAGGGGGAGAAAATGAGGTTCACTAATAATTTGACACCTCACTAATGTATATAGTGTATCCATGCAATTGATCTCACATGTATCGCTAAAACTCTCTAATCCACCATGTAATGACCAACAAAATCCTCCTCTCTCTTCTCTTATTTCTCTCGGTCGAGAGCACCTACAAACACACACACATTTCCACTTTCAAACTCTCTCAAATATTCTCTCAAGAACTCTCATTTCCTCCTCAAAATTTCGTGAGTTAGTGTGGGTGTTTCAAGAGAACTTCATCAAGAACTCATCCATTTTGGTAAGCTACTCTTACTCAAGAAGTTTAACTTCATGATTTTGTTAAAACTTGTTACTCATTTGCTCTTCAAACCGTGATCTATGCTCCATGAAGCTCCTAGAACTCGAAGAACTCGTCAAGAGGGTAGACTAGGCCGAAAACAACATCATCTCCTCTCATCTCTCCATCAAAACCGAATCCAAACCCCAAAGTGAGTTCATACTCCTTGTTTTTCGGTTTTACTATGTTTTGGGGGAGGATACATTGAATATTTTGGCATGTAACTTATGATACTATATTTGATGTAAACAATGTTGGTTGTATTATGATATGTATGATGATGGTGTTGTCTTGTTTCAATTATATGCATTGTGATGATATTACAAGATGAAGTCGCGCACAAGCCCCCAGACGTTTTCCGCCGTCTGGTTCGGGGGTGTGACAGTTTGACAACATTTCAAATGATTTAAATATCATAATTATTTATATTTAATAATATATTAAACAATCTTCTTTTTCTTAAATATTATTTTCTTTTATTGTATACAATTATCTGTATTTTTTTTAAATAAAAAACTAACAAAATAGTAATGATAATAATATTAGCTACAACTATTAATATATTTAAAAGAAACATTAATAATGATTATTATATTTATTTATTTAATCTTAAAAGACATGTTATATCCTTAAAAAGTTTACTGAAAAGATTATATTTTTGAATAATTTATGTTCTAATAAAAATAAATTTAAAATATATATTTAATCACTAACTTTATATATTTAAACTAAACAATTCAATTATCCAAAATAAAATTAGTTTATTTGTAGTTTATGTTACGCGAGTGCATATAACTAATTTTTAAATATAAAATGAAAATCAAAATATAAATAAACAAGTAAAAAAGGAACTAAAAAAAGGAGTATGCACTTAAGAAAAAAAAAACGAGTTTGTAATAAATAAAAATTAAAAATTAAGTTTAGTAATATTAATAAAAAAACGAGTTTGTAATAAATAAAAATTAAAAATTAAGTTTAGTAATATTAATAAAGTTGGTAATAAAAAATAATTATTCTAGGAATGATTAGGTTATAATGAAAGTTAGTCGAATGATAATAATTACCATCATTAACCTAAAAACTTATAAAATAAACCTAATATTATAGATTGATGTTGTAGATTGGTGTGTCTAAAGTAGGACTCATCCGATAGTTGGTACTTTGTTGTTGTAAACTTAAATTAGACGAAACTGAAAGTTAATTTTAGAATTACATTCCCTAAAATAATTCGATAAACAATACATATTTCACAATGCATTCTTTTTTTGGGATATCTCCAGAAAAATCCCAATATTTTAGGCGCATTTTTAATAAAGTTTTAAATTTTATTTTTTGAATAAAAAATTCTGAGTTTTTCACCTTTTAAATAGTCTAGCCCAAGAAACCGGCTAATTTATTCACTTTAGCTATTTTTGACCTGTTCAGCAGGTCATGAGACCAAATTGTTAATTTTTCGAAAATAATGAGATTTTTTTTGCAGATTTCGTCAAAATTTTTATATAATGTATAAACATATTTTTTACATATCTATATATCTATTTTTATGTATTTGTGTATTTTTTTATGTTTTTATATGTATATATTTACGTATTTTAAATGTGTAAACGCATATTTTTACTTATTTATATGCATTTTTAACCATTTTACATATTTATTTTTATGTATTTTTATGTGTTATTTTTTATTTATTATGTATTTCTATATATTTTTACGTATTTATGTATTTTTTAAGCTTTTTATATAGATGTTTATGTATTTTAAGTGTATAAACGTATTTTTACGTATTTATATCTATTTTTAAGTATTTTACATATTTTTTATGTATTACGTATTTATGTATTTTTTTAAAGTTTTTTATATAGATATTTTTGTATATTTATGTATTTTAAATGTATAAACATATTTTTTACGTATTTATATGTATTTTTTTAAGTATTTTACATATTTTTATGTATTATGTATTTATAAGTATTTTTACGTGTTTATATATTTTTTAAAATATGTAAAATACTTAAAAAATACATATAAATACGTAAAAAATACGTTTATACATTTAAAATACATAAATATACAAAAACATCTATATAAAAAACTTAAAAAAAATACATAAATACGTAATACATCAAAAAATATGTAAAATACTTAAAAATAAATATAAATACGTAAAAATACGTTTAAACACTCAAAATACATAAACATCTATAGAAAAAGCTTTAAAAAATACATAAATACGTAAAAATATATAAAAATACATATAAATACATAATACATAAAAAATAACACATAAAAATCTGTAAAATGGTTAAAAATAAATATAAATAAGTAAAAATATACGTTTATACATTTAAAATACATAAAAATACGTAAATATATACATATAAAAACATAAAAAATACAAAAATACGTAAAAATAGATATAGATATATAAAAAATATGTTTATACATTACATAAAAATTTTGACGAAATCTGCAAAAAAAGTCCAATTATTTTCGAAAAATTAACAATTTGGTCTTATGACCTACTGAACAGGTCAAAAAGGGCTAACGTGAATAAATTAGCCGATTTCTTGGGCTTTTCTATTCAAAATGTGAAAAACTCAGGACTTTTTTATTCAAAAAATAAATTTAGGACTTTATTAAAAAATTTTCCAAAATATTAGGACTTTTCTGGAGATATCCCTTATTTTCTGTAATCAGAAAAATTGAGCGAGAAAATAAACAATTAACAGAGTGTGATAAAAATTAAACAATGAAGAAGCTAATATTTTTATAATTGTTATGTACGTGTAGGTAGAGTAACCGGTATACATAGAGTAGCCGTATAAATTTACCATCAAACTAAATGGATTTTAGCCTAACTCTATCCATGTTTTACAAAAAAGATGTACATCTATAAATGATTGATTGTTCAGGTCCTATCATAGACAAATGTACTGAATTATAAATACACAAAACTGTAAAATTGGTCCATGTGGTTTCGAAAAAACTGCAGATAGGGTCCAAAAAGTTTCCGACTTGCATTAAAATGTCCAAAAT
This sequence comes from Lactuca virosa, assembly GCF_052849685.1. Classification (NCBI taxonomy): domain Eukaryota; kingdom Viridiplantae; phylum Streptophyta; class Magnoliopsida; order Asterales; family Asteraceae; genus Lactuca; species Lactuca virosa. The sequence goes on along the minus strand of NC_136430.1, from coordinate 435,673,078 downwards.
CAGGAATTTCCCGTGATTTTAGTTCTAAAAAAGGTTAAAATGACTATTTTGACCTTCTTATTTCTATTTTATATATTTTTATTTGTTTTAGTACTTAAATAATCATAAAAAAATAAAAATAAATTATCACCCTCTTTAATAATTATGAAAAAAACAAAATCAACTAATCCCCCCAGCTCTCTCTCTCTCTCTCTCTCTCTCTCTCTGTCTCTCTTCCCAAACAACACCAACCAGGCAACCACCCCCATCCTAATTTCACTTATTCACCACCACAACCACCACACCTCTCCATCTTCACCGCCCTCATCTTCATCTTTTCCAGCAGCCTACCCCTACCGTCGGCATTGCTGCATACACCATCCTTCCTCTCGACCCATCGTCGACCATAGCTTCAGATTAATGAACATGAACTTCATCTGGGTTCTCTAAGTTCATCTTCTTCCTCTACCTGCATCTTCTTCTTCCTCTAGCTGTAAATCTGATGAGCTCCTTATTAGAGAAACATCTCTAGGTAGAACATGTCTGACGACCTTCTTATCACCGTCGACCCTAGCAGTTCGGACATCCAATTTGGGGGTTTTATGCACAATTAGGAACAAACATGGCTGCAGGTACAAATTTTCCTCGGCTTATGCAATGCTAGAAGGTGGATTCAACAAAGATTTCATGTATATTGGAGAATACGAGATTTTACAGAATTTTGATCGATTGAATGGAGAAAGAAGAAGCAGTGATGCTATTAGTTCTGATTTTGGGTATCGAAAACGATGTTGGTTGATTTCTTGCTAACCTCCATTCATCCACACTGATGTTCAGACCTGAATCCCCTCCAGATGAGTTTTGTTGATGCTAGTGTTCTTATCAGTGAAGATGGGTGGGTCTTGATTTTAGCCCTATTGCAAAACAATATGATACCCTTTGTAAGGAATCACCAAGAGGGTTAGCGGAGTACCAATTCTGGAAGAGAATTGAGTCGACGAGGTAGCATTTTCACATGAACTACTCATACTCATACAGGTCATCATCAGAAAATCTCCATTGTGATGATGAGTCTTCATTGTAGATCGATGTTGAAGAAGTTGTCAACAATAAAAATGGAACTCTTCCATGGAATTGTGCAGAAGCAGGCGATATTTGTCTGTGTGTGAGAGAGAGAGAGAGAGGGAGAGAGAGAGAGAGAGAGAGAAAAGGGATTAATATAAATATACAAAAAGGAAAAGGAAAAGAAATTTAAAAAAAATCATTGAAAGGGCATATCAGTCATTTTAGGTTGTATGTGGACCAAATTCACAGATAATAGAGTTTGAGAGGACCAAATCCATGGAAAGTTTCTGATTTTGGACCATCCATGCAAGTCGAAAAGATTTTGGACCCCATCCAAAGTTTTTTGCAAACCACAAGGACCAAATTTACAGTTTTGTCTTATAAATATGATTAAAGAATATGTACTTGTTTGACGTTAAAAAGTAGAACAAAAAATAAATTTACTGTTTTGGTCAAAAATCGAGTAAGTGGATATTAACCAAATTGAATGATATGTTGTGGTGTTTTTTGGTAAAGTGTTTGTTGAAATTAGAATAAGATTGCACAAGTGATTTACAAGGATAGCCCTTGACCATTGCTAGGATCTCCAACATAAAACCTTGGGAGGTGATAATGATCACCCGCCTTGTATAATCTTATTCATTTGAATGTAAATTACAGAGATGATGATAGAAATACGATTACAAGTGTTTTCCTAGCTCTAGGTCTGTAAGGTGTCAAAAGATTGTGCCAGTTGTGTGTCCTTTACAAGTGTATTTATAGTATAGGTTAAGTAACTACAAGTCTGAGATTTTCGGGATCCTGTTGAACTGGTATTTGCAACGTGCTTTGACTTGGTATTCCTGGTTTTTAAGCCTAGTTGGAGTGATTCTTCATTGTGAATGAGTCCTATGTTGACTATTTCTGCACATGTGAGAAGTAAACAAGAAATATAGTTGTTAAACTTGTTAGGAAATAATAATGGCGATGTTTAGGATCCTGATGTATGTTCGGGATCCTAAGACTCCTTTAAGATCCAGGATCCTGGATAGGTTTAAGGATCCTTAGATATCTTTGAGATCTGGGATCCTGGATAGGATTGAGGATCTTGGACCTAAAAATTGCCCCTAAATTATACCTGCAAAATATTTGAATTAATTTCAAGTATTTAAAGTGTATAATTTAATTAATTAGAAATAAAGGATTTGAAATTCAAACTCTAACGAATAGAATTCTATCTGTCCATAAGTTATGATTATGTTGTCAAATCTCTTCTCTATCCTCTACGATCCACATAAATAGGGGTTAATCGTTATCGATCTTCTATTACTTCATTTAGCTCTCTTTTAAGCGTTATCAGTTATCTTGAAGGTAAATTTCTTGTTCCTTTCTTCTCATCTTTCTTGTTTGATGATTATGGGTAAAAAGGCACTTCGTTTTTTCTCGAGCATCCTTGCTTTTTCCGATAAGGACTTCCTCGATCAAAACATCCTCACTTACGAGGGGACTTGCTCTTTTGATGATAACGACACTGAGTCATTGAAATCGATCGGAGCTTTTCCTGCCGATGTCATTTTCAAGCCCTTTAACGCTAAGGCCCAACCTGACTTCGTCTTTCCTACTTAGGTTTGATTCCATCCAAATTATGCATGTGATCTGCAGGATCCTGTTTTAGGTTGATCAATTGAATCAATCTAAGGATGTACGGATGGGATTAGCTGAGTTGACATATGTTTATGATCTCCAAACTTTTGGGTCTTCTCATTTCCTGCTCAAAGTTAAAACAAATAAATCACATCTTATTTTGAAATTGAAACAAAACGATGGTTCTTGGAAAGAGAAATATTTCTTTATGAAACGTGAATCCATCCCCGACGGTGATCTCCTGCCAATAAATTGGGTTAGAAAGGGTAGGATTTTATTTTATTTCGTTGAGGATCTGAAATTCACACTTCCTTATTTTATTTGTTTTGATGCAGCTTTCAAGTTTGAGGATCCCATCCCTGCTGCTGAAGATACCAAGGAGAAGATTGGGAGTTTCCTTGCTTTGCCTGAGACTGAAAGACCCTTCAGGTTCGAACAACTTGGATTTCAAGAGAGTACATCTGCTACTGCTCCCATGTCGTCAGGTAAAGATCCTATGTCTGTCTATTTTTTATTTTTCATGAAGGATCCTGAACTTATTGAGTTCCTTTGTTATGTTTAGGATCCAAGGCTACACACTCTAGTGCTTGGTTCAACCTTGTTGATATCGACTCCGTCATGTCCGTCGGCCAACTTGTGGTCAAGAAGGAGAAGACCTTATCTTTTCTTCCTCCAAAGAGAAACTTGATAGATCTGACCGTCAAGATTCCAGGATCCCAAAAGAGGAAGTCGGTTGAGACCTTGGATTTGGAGAGCCTTGGGGTGAACGAGGCGTTGAGGAAGTTGATCTCTTTCTCACAAGCTGTAAGGATATTTGTGATTTTTTTATGTTTGATTTCAACTCACTTACCGTGGTTTTTTATAGGTTGCTGATCATGTTTCTTGATCCACCGAAGATCTGATGGTTAAGCTTACCGGGCGGATCATGACTTGAAGGATCAAGAAGGGATCAATAAGGAGCTTCTAAAGAGGCTGGAGAAACTGAGTAAGGAGAAAGCTGAGAAAGAGGAGGAGCATGCACTGGAGATCGAGGAGGTGATTGTGGAGGTTAAGAGTAGTGCTATTGAGGCCATATGGAAGGCAAAGATCAAGCTAGCGGAGGATGTGGAGAATGCAGGATTCTGGACCGTGGTCGGTTGGCGTGAAACACTGGCTAAGTTGGCTGGCAAGCTTGTAAATGTTGGTCAGGATCCTGCAGAGAAGAAGAGAAGAAAGAGACAAAGTATATCCCAGTTGGGAGTGATCCAACCTTGAATTGAGTTTGATAAAATTTAAAAATAATTTTAATTTTTTGTTCTATAAAACCATATTTTCTTTTTTGTTGGGTTGGAGGGTAACCCCTTTTAATACCGATGCTTTGATTTATCTCTTTTCTTGCGTGGTTGATTTGGTTGTAGAAATAGGGATAAAATAGGTTTTTCAAAGGGTTCTCAAATGATGAGGATCTTAATGAGTTTAGGATTTACAAAAAAAAAAGGATCCTAAAGATCTGAGATAAAAAGTTACTTGATCAGGATCTTGAGGGTTAAAACAGGTTTTTCGCTCTTCCGGAGCTTTTAATCATTTTTGCACTATCTGTTATTGTATTAACATTTGCTTCTCCAAGTGATAAGTAAGAAAAATATTTTTCATTATTAAAAATGTTATGTGTTGTTGTACTGTCTGCAAGACATATATCTTCCTCATTTTTTTTTGCGAATTTTCATACTTCTTTTCCAAAAAATAAAAATAAATAAGAAATATTCGACTTAGAGAAAATGTAACATCCCAAAAATTTCAGACAAAAATTTCATTTTTAATTCATTTCAAAACATCCAATAGTCATGTCAAAACAACAGAAAGTGTATCATAGTGAAATAACATCAGAGTGCAAAATCCCAAAATCACATAATACGAAAAACATGGGCAGATGTGGTGCGATGAAGCTGGGCCCTTCCCCTTCAAGCTGGAAGTACCTGAAACATAAACTGAAAACTGTAAGCATAAAGCTTAGTGAGCTTCCCCAAAATACCCCATACCATACATACGTAACAGTCAAAACATAACTGGGTTTATTTCACCCTCTTCAGTCTCTTTCAACCGGTACTGGGTATATTTCAACCCCTTCGGTCTCTTTCAACCGGTACTGGGTCTATTTCACCCCCTTCAGTCTCTTTCAACCGGTACTGGGTATATTTCAACCCCTTCGGTCTTTTTCAACCGGTATCGGGTCTATTTCACCCCTACAGCTAGCATATAATCATAACAATAAGAGTTATAGAGACAACAAGCATATACAGACATGACATAAAATTGTCACAAAGACAATTATCATCCTACAAACATAATCTAGTGGGCCGACATTGGTGCCATAGACCCTCGAGTATACTTAAGGAAACTCACCTCAGTCTGAAGATAATAAATCACACTTGGGCTGGCGAATCGTAAAATCCTCTGACTAAATCACAAATAATAAATCCCTAATTAGCAATTAGGTCATTAACCCATCCTGAGAGTCCAAATCCTAAATCCTGACTTCAAGGGTAAAAAGGCTGCTTTACCCTTCCCTTATTGAGCCTAACATATCATGGTCCAATTCCAAACTAGCCCAAAGTACAAAAGACACTTAAAACCCAATATGGGCCCAGATCCAAAAGGCCCAAGGCCTAACAATGGCCCAATTTAGAAAGCTTGCGGCCCAACAAGGCCCAAAAACCTAGACTCCAAAGTGGCCCAAAATCTAAAGCCCAATAACTCCCTGGTGAGTACGCTAAACGTACCACCAGTGCGCCCAACGTACTTGAGTGATACACACAGACCAGGATCACGGGCACGTACGCTCAGTGTACGCCTTCATACGCCTTAGTTGGCCAAAGTCTCATTTTATGGTCTGAATCCGTTAATACCTAACGTCATCCAACTCTCTTGGAACGTCCTAAAAAATAAAGCTGGCAACTTTACCCTTTTGCATGTCTTAATGGGACTCAAATCATAGATCTAGCATTCTACTTCCCTTAAGTGGTCACTAACTCATGAATGGCTGAACTTAACTTCCAATATCCAATTTTTATGACTCCATGCACTCCTATATGCTCAAAAGGTCAGCTAAAATGTTCTGGAGTATTCCATACTCCATAAGACCAATATTTTAGGACAAAAGTGCATAAAAAAGAACATAATGAGATCTAGAATAAAGAACCCCAAGGTGTGAACTTGATACCTTCTAAAGATGCACAAGAAGGTGTAGAATCTGAATCCAAGAGCTTGAATGCACCACTCCTTCTTCAAGGAACTTCCTTCACCACCAAAAACCACCCAAAAACACCACAAGATCACTAATAGGCTCAAGAACACTCAAAAGAGGGCTAGGGTTTCGAGGTGTAGCTCATAAGAGGCAATGGAGGCTGATAAAGTGAAAACTATGGGGACTTAATTAAATAGGGTGCAAAACCTAAAAATTAGGGTTTGCCCCTGACTGACGTACGCCCTGCGTACGCATGGGTATGCCCAGCGTACCAAGGGGACACCCCGTCTCATGCATGCTTTGGAGTACACCCGACGTACCTTATGTATGCCCAATGTACTCGAGTCCAAGTGTCCAAAAGAAATAAATTAATTATTTAACATTTACCTGACATATCGGGCATTACAAAAATAAAGTCATATTTTATTACTTTGAGTAGAACCACCAAGATCTCTTCTCATGACATGACTATGCCATAAAAACATAGGAGAGGACCTGAAACAAAACTACATATTATTCTTCCATCACCATCCATAGCACCACCTCTCCCTTCTGGGTAGAAAAGAAAATCATCAACATCCAAATGTGCCATTTCTGGTTGATCTTTGTGAAAATCATTTTGAATAAAATTTGTTTCGATATTTTTTTCTTTAGATTTTAGAGAAGCTTGATAAAGATCAACAAAATGCTTTGGAGAGTGGCATGTACGAGACCAATGACCGGTCATTCCACATCGGTGACAAATATTTTCAACTTCCTTTTTGCTTTGACCACTTTTATCATTAAGATGTGAGTTTTTGTTTATTTTCCAACTTCTGGTGGTTACTTGTAATCTTGTTATTGTTGTTATGATAATTATGACTTCCTCCACGACATCGAATAGACCCATGACTATTATGATTATATGATGTTCCATTCACTTCACATAATGGACTAGAACTGGTCGAGTGTGATTGGTGATTTTTCATCAACAAATTATTGTTTTGTTTAGCCACGACCTCTCACGGAACATAGCGGTGATCTCTTCCACCGTCTCAGTAGTCTAGCGAAGGTACTAAAACTCCCTCGCCAACTGCTGGACCTCAATCATAGGTGCAAAATCAACCAGAAACCTCGTTATGAAATCCTCCCAACTCATCAACTCAACCACCTCGCCTCCCAAGGCATGTCAAACCTCCTCCTACCGATCTCGAGCTCTGTCTTTCAGAAGACAGGAAGCAAGTCTGACCTTTGCCTCCTCGGGACAACAGCTAGTGCAGAAGGCATTCGTGACATCCGCTAACCAACACCTGCTCCTTCTTCCCGAAGAACTTAGGATCCCCACATGCCCGGAACTTACAGAAAGTCAAAGTGAGAGCTCCCATCATCGCCACCATCTGAGAACGAATAGTGCCCAAGCGCTCATCCAGAATCTCCATGATACCCTCCTTGATCGTACCAAAGATCACAGGAGTCCGCTCAAGAATACTACGGGTAATCTCTGATGAAATGAAATCCCGCATCTGATCATCCATATATCCAACCCCGGAGCCTGAACCCGAACCATCACCGGTACCAGAACCTCCTCGAGTGACCACTATACTGAAAATAAACCATATAAACCATCAGAATATACTCGAAGAATCCACATTCTACAAGATTCCTGATACCATCGTGACTTTCCTTGACTCAAGTATGGATCCTCTGCTTCCATTAGAACGGGACCATACTACCTTCCACATCTATCAGTACTTTCCTCAAGGATCGCCCTGAATCCCCCAAGTTACTTCCCTGTCAATCCAAATGACCTCTATCAAAGCAAAGATCTCGATATCGAATCACCTCCTAGGTTTTCCTAGGGCTACCACCACACCACTCCCCGCCATCAGCTGTAGAAAGAACTCCCTCTAACGCCCTCTAACTAGCTTACAAACACAATTACATATCCCTGACACTGGATAATTCTTCGAATGAAGGGTCTCACCCTACAACGGTTGGACTTAAACAAGAGCTGTGCAATAGAGTTAAACCTAACCTTCTAAAATTATCTAATCCCAGTAATATGTAACTTAGCGTACTCGCTTACTAGTTAGCTAATGTTAAAGGGAACTCCTAAAAGCACAAAGAAAACAACATTCAAGCATTGAGTAATCGGAATTATAACATAACCTAAATAGACCATCATATCACTGAATGATCAATACTAGCATGCAAGTCTACAAGCTCATTTAGTAGGCATATAAAGGCATCTCTCTTAGCCTTCTATCATGCAATCGTGAGCATATCCTTAGCCCTAATCTAGCATGATATTCACAGATTCTCAATTCAAATCATATCACGAAACATGTATGGGTATTTTGGGAACACTTAGTTGAGCTCGGTCGATTGCATGAACCACACCCTTTTCTTTTATTAAAAATTTCTTTTATAAAACATTTCTTCTTATGAAAATCTACCAAATCCTCAGTTTGAGTTTAGGCACACCCGAGATTATGCCCGAATTCCTCAAACCAAGGTTCTGATACCAAAACTCAAAACCAAAAATTTTCATTTTTATATTAAACAAACCACCAACAAAACATGTTTGTTAAAACCATAAAGTTTTCAGAGTAAAACAAATAACATCCCAAAAGTACATCAGATTCAAAAAGAGGGAAAATCATGGTGTGTGCAAATGTGATCATCCTGAGCTCTTCCCTTTCGATCCGGAAGTACCTAAAACATAAACTGAAAACCGTAAGCACAAAGCTTAGTGAAGTCTCCAAAATACTGCATACCATACATATACGTCAACTCAAGGCTGTACCGGGTCTATTTCACCCCGAGTCTATTTCACCCTCAATTCTATTTCAAATCATATGTCAGCCCACGGCCGTACCAGGTCTATTTCACCCTGAGTCTATTTTAACTCATATATCAGCACAAGGCTGTATCGAGTCTATTTCACCCCCAGGTTTATTTCGCCCCAGATACATATAGAAAACATGCATACAGGAATTCAACACATACATCAGGAGTCACAAAGACTACAAGCATATACAATCCTAGTAACTTACAGTATAGTGAGCAAACTCACCTCAGTCTGCTGTCAGTCAAATAGATGTTCGAGCTGTTGAATCGGAGAATCCCTGCACTAATTAATCGGTTAAAACCCCAATTAATAATTGGGTTATAAACCATAATTGGGACATAAATAACTAATCCTGACTCCCAGGGTAAAAGACCATTGTACCCTTCCCTCAATTGGCCCAAATAGTCGAGGCCGAAACTCAATGGCATTAAAAGCCCAATAATGGCCCAAATCCAAAAGAAACTCAAGGCCCAGAGCCTAACAGCAGCCCAAAATCAGAAAACTTGTGGCCCAAAAAAGTCCTAAAACCCTAAAGTCCAAAGATGGCCCAAACCACAAAATCCCATGACCAGGCCGAGTATGCTAAGCGTACCAGAAGTACGCCCGACGTATTGGGTGGCTTCGCCTAATCGGGACTCGAACGTGTACGCTTGCATACGCCCCCTGTTGATCCATTTTGAAATTAAGCACTTAATGCTTAAGACCAAGAGCTTTAATTTCAGATCCAGACCCTGGGGAACGTCTTAACCCATACAGTAATTAACTTGATGCCTTTGCATGGCTCAAATGAACTAAAACCCTAGATTTAGCATCCTACTTTCACCAAGTGGACATAAACTTATGCATGGTTGATCCTCAACCATCAAGATGTTAACTTTATGGACTAGGGATCTCATAAATATCAAAAGAGCAACTCATAACTTTTGGAGTGGTAAAATTCCACTAGATCTCATACATGGGTCGAAAAGTGGCCAAAACTCCATAATAACTAGATCTAAGCATATAATGAGCAAGGTACAAGCTTTATACCTTAATGAAGCTAGAAAGGATGAGTGAAATATTTATCCACAAGCTCCTCCTTGATCAAATCTCCTTCTCCAAGTTTCTTCTTCTTCAAGGTTCACCAACACTCACTAAAACACACACAAAAGGCGGTCAAATCTCTCTAGATGAGCTAGGGTTTCGAAATGAGGCTCGAAAGGGCAATGAAGGCTGCGAAATGAGAGAACCTTGGCACATAAGGTTGCTTAAATAGGGTCCAAACCTTAACATTGAGGTTTGTCCCCTGATTACATACGGCCAGCGTACATGAGCTATACCCAGCGTACACACTCTCCTCCCAAAATTACAATAATGCCCCTAAGGACCAAAATTGCAAACTAATTACACACCAAGGGTCAAAATGAAAAATAACTCGAATCGGGTGTTACAAATGGAATGAATTCTCCTGTAAAGGTTTAAAAAGTATAGACTGCCATGGTGATTCACCCTCGTAAATGGAGCAAAAGGCATCTTCAATTTGTTAGTTATATAAGTGACATGAAACACAATAAGATCTCTGAATTTTGTATAAGCATCTCTTGATCTACTATTAGCCCAAAAGATATTCTAGGATACCTATCATCAGACGAATCCATGACAAAATATTGATCACTATCAACTAATTTTTTATTTTGAAAATGTTTTTATAAGTCCATAAAAATCTTTTCCTCTATGTTGTTTTCGTTGCTCACATAAGACATCAACAGATTGGTTTGAAGTGACATCAACAACATTGGTGGTTTTCATTGTATTAACAACCTTTTTAATCTGAGAAGGTTTCAACCCTGTTTGACTAAATTACACCATAAGAGATTTACCTTCTATTGAACGTTGGAAATTACTATGAGATCGATGCTTCATCACCTTCGTTGGTGTCATGATCAATTCATGATTGTGTGTGTCATTAAATATGCCCACCAACCATTTCCCAGCCTCTTGTCTTGTATTTTGAAGCTTTGTTTGACATCGGTTCTAACATCTCTACAATGTTTTATCTCATTTCCACTTGAATCATTTTTGTCTGACCGTTTGAAACCTTCTTTATCGCATACATACATCTTCCGATAAGGCACATTTGTTTTTGTGCTTTTAACTGTGTCATCTTTACGTATACCAAATCCATGTAAAAAGGAGTAATTGTTATAAAATGTATAAGCATCGTCGAGTGTATCAAAAACGTGTCCCAGTATCCTTTCAACATTATATTCGTCTTCGTCAAATTCAATGTTTACATCGAAATCGATAACTTCTTCAGATTCATATGTTGCTTCCATGAAATCATTAGTGTCAACATTTTCATTTATATATGGTTCTATAGCTTGATCAGTTGCTTCAGTTTCAAACATCATGACGTGCACGAAAACACATGTTCCTAAATAAAAATTAACTCCAAAATTCTTTTCTATTAAATTGGATTGAAACATTATAGGTAATAATAAAATGAGAACCAAGAATAAAGAAGTGCAAAAATTAAATACATTGGGGCAACATTAATGAGTAGTAAAAGTGGTGTAACTGTTTGAAAATTTTAGACAGACTCTAGATTATATATGTCATCATATTTATTAAATTTTATTATAAATATGACCAGTCTATAATGAAATGATAGTAATTCACACAAATATAAGTTAGACAAGTATTTTTTATATATAAAAAAACTGACATTGACAATAAGCCCAAATTTTGCAATATGCAAGATTTTACCTATAAGTTGTTCATCAACGTGATTGCATGATTTGTGTTTGTTGCATTAATTGATGAAAGAAAGTAAAACATTGTTGCATAAATTTGGTAAAAAAATGAAACATTGGTGCATAAACAAGAAGTGTCCAACCGAGCTCCATATGATTTCATAATTCATACCGAAAATGGTAAAAGAAAATGCACATTGTTGCATAAACTCGGATTAATTCCACATACCACTGATGGGTTTTTGAGCATTCTAACACTTCCTAAGTGTACATGCAACCCTAATAACCTTGAATCTATGTTTTCTCTATATACATGCAAATTTCTTTTTCAAGGTTATTTCCTAACTAGCATGGCATGGGGATTACATAAAACATAAAAACTAGTAGAAATACATACCTTGTTGTTGCTTGGATTCCTTCAAGACTTTGTGAGCCTAGCACCCCAAATGTTGTGCCTCAAATGCTTCACACAACACCACAAGACTTGGAATAACTTGAGATAATACTTCTAGCACTCAAAATCGGTTATGCCCTCTCTAGTAACACTAGGTCCACTAGGTCACGATTTTGCTAGCCATAGGGTTTCTTTTATAGTGTTGTCACAATTAGGGTTTACACATGAATGCCCTTAATTGTCATGACTCTTGATTTCCCATGACCCATGGGTTTGTAACTCCCATGGACTATCCATGGAGCTCCATATGGTTATAACCAAACCCATAAACCATGGATCATTAATCCACCATAAAAGAATTGATGATTGTCATAATCAACCCTATATATTTAATTAGTCTCACTTTGATCACCAAATTAATACTAGATTAATACTTGATCAATACTAATTAAATAATACTATTATTAATATATTAGAACTTATAATATATTAATAATCATAAGTGCCTTATTCTCTCATCTAGTCTATCCAAGTATTGCAATGCCATGCAACCTAAATGGACCATGTCGGGTCGGGTCAAGTACATACCAAATAAAGTTATGGACTTAGACACTATATCCAACAACCACATCATAAGGTAGCCGATCTGTGGCTGTGTAACACTCGGTTTCGGATTGCTTCATTATTCGGGACTGTGGCCCAATCATCAGTTATCATAAGGCTTAGGGCCTTAGGGAAGAAAGGATTTGGCCCTTTTTGGATGTGGGTGTTATAGTTGAAGTGATCCGAGTGTTTGATGGTGTTTCGGAGCCCAATGGTATAATCGTAATTTGTTAGTTCGGGCCTTTATGAATTTTTGGTTCTTGTTTGGGACGTTTTAAGGCAAGGGTGAGTTGTTAAAAACATAGGGCTTCTCGTCACCTTTCCGTGGATATAAAGTTCGTTAGAAACGAACTTAGGACGAAGGAGTTAAGGCTGAATGAAGTTTGAGAGTTTTGGAGGGTAATCTAGTACGCGGGGTGTACCAAGTAAGATGGTCGCGAGTGGTCTTTGAGTACGCCGGGCGTACCAAGGGGTACGCTTGGCGTACTCCCTTCAGCCATGAAACCCTAATTTTTGGTCCTTGGCCCTATTTAAACCTCATTTCTTTCATAAGCCTCGTCTTTTATCAGCCTCTAATCCTCCTAAACCCTAGAAGTCGACCCTTAACTTTTATCTTGGAGCTTTTAAGCCATTGTGAAGGATCTTGGAGCATTTTTGTGCACTTTGAAGATCTTGGAGCTTGTTGAAGAATCACCAACTGGAAAGGAGCTTGTAGATCCAGAAGTTTCTCATCTTTTGCGTAAAAAGATTTGATCTTGTCATCTCTTTGGTTGGTTCTTCTTTTGGGATTGATTATGGTCATTTTAGTCCCTCTTAGTTGATCTTTGTGAGCTATGATTGCTTCAGAAGCTTAATCTAGTAGATATGGACCTATTAAGGGCCCCTCATTCATAAAGGTGCAAGCTTTATGGAGTTTTTGAATTCATGCAAGTGTTAAGACCTTTTATTAAGCTCTTTTGAGCTTTAGAGCCCCATTGAGCCATGCAAAAGCTCAAAGTTAACAATTTTATGGATTAAGGCATGTTTTGGAACTAGATCGAGGCATTGGAAGTCTTGGCTTAAGGGATTAAGACATTTTCAAGGTAGGTTGTGGGCAGGGTCAGTACGTGGGGCGTACCTCCTCGTACGCGACGCGTACTGAGTCTCTTGGCCATAAGTCGAGCGAACCCACTGAGTACGCGGGGCGGGCGTACTCAGTCAGACGAGCTTTACTTGTTTTGTTGACTTGTTGGCTATGGAGTATGGAACATTGACCAGAAGTTTGACCAAGATTCACCATTGATTATTTTGAGCCTTTTAGGATATTGGACCTTCTCAGGTTAGGCCCAAAATGGATTTGGGCCCAATTTGGATATTTGGGCCTTATTGGGCCTTGAGGTGACATTTTTGGGTTTGGGCTATCTTCTAGGCTTGGTTGCGTGGGGCATTGTTGGGCCATCTGAGAATAAGTGTTTTGGGCTAGGAAAAAATTAATGGGCTTTAGGGTAAGGCCCATGTAAGGGTTTGAGCCCAATTTGGAAAATCGGTCCATAAGTGGGCCTTGGATGATTATTTGGTTTGTGGGCCTTTTTATTGTGAGTTTGGGCCTTAGTCTTGGACCAAACTAGGTAAGGGGTAAAATAGTTGTAACATCCATAAAATTCGAGCCAATTTAAAACTTTTTAAAACATTTCAAAACACATGATTATTACAAACTTGTTTTCAAAATAGTATATTGTCATAGTATCCCAGAATCAAATCATAAAATCATAAAAATGTGAGGAGCGGTACGATCACGCCTTTGTCTTCCCGTGATCATCAGAAGTACCTGAAAAAGTAATCGATAAATGTAAGCTCGAAGGCTTAGTGAGTTACCCCCAAAATACCAACGTCATACAGTCATAATCGTATCATATAACATAATAGCAAACATCATACATAATGAGCCATCAGTCTGACTGGACCGAATCCAGGTCCTCAGTCTATCTGGACCGCTCTCCGAGCCCGCGGCACGTCTGGACCGCCCTCCTCGGGGCCTTCAGCCTATCCGGACCTCTCGCTGGGCCTTCGGCCTGACTAGATTTGCCCGGCCCGGGCCTGCAATCTACCCGGTCCGCCCAGGGTGTCTTGGCCTACTGCACACAGCAGGACCTGCCTCAACCGTTTCCCTAAACCAACAAACATGTGCACACACACACACACACACACACACATATATATATATATATATATATATATATATATATATATATATATATATATATATATATAAACAAGTAAACATGCAGATCTAACAGATCATTAATCATGGCAACCATCCTATAACCAGGATATCGATCTAACCGATCTCTAGCATAGCAATCATCCTAAACCAGGATGAAACCTAACATAGCAACTATCCTAAACCAGGATGAATTCTAGCATAACAATAATCATAGCAACCATCCTAACCCAAGATGTAATCTAACATAGCAATAACATAACGACCATCCTAACCCAGGATGTAAATCATAAAGTGTCGGCCTTGGTGTCGTAGACCCTGTTGCTATAGTGAGGATAACTCACCTCGCAAGTAGCTTGGAAGGTAGTGTCAAGCTCTTCCAAAAGTAGCTCCAACTCCAACACCTATATTCACCAATGTCCTTTGCTATCAATATTCAATTTACCAAAATACCCTCAGAAGTCAACTGGTCAACCCTTGGTCAAGGTCAAAGTCAACTATCAAGGTCAACAGTCTATGTTGACCTCAACTCGTTGAGTTCCCTCAGCTACGCGCCGAGTTCCTGACATAACTCTCCAACTCGCCGAGTAACTTGAGTGACTCGTCGAGTTTCTAGTGTCAGTGGCCGTAAACCCCTTGGCCAACTCGTCGAGTTTTCCCCTTACAACTCGCCGCGTTCATACGTGTCCAAAGGTTGGGAAAACCCTAGCTGACTCGCCGAGTCATTCGACTGACGCGCCGAGTCCAAGGCAATCTTCATCGGACTCGCCGAGTTGTTCATCCAACTCATCGAGTATAGGACCATCTTCATGTGGCTCGTCGAGTTGACTATGCGACTCGCCAAGTCTCTTCAGACCTTCATCCATACAGGTACTTTTTAAGCCATGCAGCGGCTCCATATTACAGATCCAAGCTTCTAAGGCATATTTATCACGTAAAGTTGCAAACTTTACGTGCATGCAAGGCGCTAGAGACTTTAAATGACCAATCTAAGCTTTTAATGGAGCTTTACACCTTAGGAGAGTCTCATTCTTACAAGAGTTGGAAGCTTTATGCACTTAAAGGCCCAAGAGAGTTCAGATCTGAAGTTACAACTTCAGATCTTGGCTTATACACAAGAAAAGCTTCCAAACATACTAGAAAAGCCCTAAAATTTACCCAAAAGGGATCTAGAAATGAAATGAAGTCAAGATAGCAATTTGATACCTTCCAGAAGATGCCAACTAAGATAGATTTCAGATCCCACACGTTCCTTGCTTCTGGATACTTGCTCTCCAAGTTCTTTTCTCCGAAAAATCCTCTTCCAAAGCTTAAGAATACACAAATGGGTGCACACTCACACGAATTAGGGTTTCTGGATTATGAAGAGGCTGTAAGGGGAGGCTAAGGAGGCCAATGATCCTTTAATTAGGGTGCAATACCCCGGAATTTAGGGTTTCATCTGCCAGCTCCTACTCGTCGAGTCCCTTCTTGGACTCGGCGAGTAGGTCACTAAAACACGCGGACCAACCCGCTGCTACTCGACGAGTGGGGCAGCCAACTCGTCGAGTAGACCTTGAAACCAAGAAATTCTTACATTAAGCAATACCTGAGAATCAGGGCCTTAAAATTATCCCCCACTTGAACTAGACTTCGTCCTCGAAGTCTGCCGCGTCGAACAGCTCCGGATAGTGCTCCCGCATCTCGGCCTCTGGCTCCCACGTCCACTCGGATGCCCTACGATGCTCCCATTGTACCTTCACCAAAGGTATCTCCTTGTTCCTCAGAACTTTCATCTTTCTCTCCAGTATGGCCACATGCCTCTCCACATAATTCAAGCTTTCATCGACCTGAATATCATCCAGCGACACCACTGCCTCCTGATCCATAATGCACTTTCGCAACTGCGAAACGTGGAAAGTGTTGTGGATCCGACTAAGCTCCTCCGATAGCTCTAGCCTGTAAGCCACCTTGCCAATCCTGGCAATGATCCTGAACGGCCCAATGTAACGGGGACCCAATTTCCCCCCTCTTCCTGAAGCGGATCACACCCTTCCAGGGTGAGACCTTCAGGAGAACCATATCACCCACCTGAAATTCTAGCTCAGATCGGCGTTTGTCGGCGTAACTCTTCTACCGACTCTGAGCGGTCTGCAGCCTCTGCCTAATCTGTCGAATCTTCTCGGTAGTCTGCAAGACTACTTCCGTCCGTCCCATCACCCTGTGTCCGGCCTCACCCCAACAAACCGGGGTGCGACATCTTCGCTCATACAACAGCTCGAAAGGTGGGGCGCCAATGCTGGAATGGTAGCTGTTGTTGTAGGCGAACTCTGCAAGCGGTAGGTGGGAATCCCAGCTCCCACCGAAATCAATGACACACACCCCCAACATATCCTCGAGGGTCTGAATAGTCCGCTCGCTTTGACCGTCAATCTGCGGATGGAATGTTGACCCGACTCGGCATGGTCCATTTGGGTTGCATGGCATCGGGACATTTGGATAGACCTTTTTGTGAGAAGAAGACATTTGTGACATATTAATATATTATAAGTTCTAATATATTAATATGAAATCATGTTATTTAATTAGTATTGATCAAGAGTTAATTTGGACTTAATTTAGTGATCAAAAGAGACTAATTAAATATATGGGGATTGATTGTGTAAATCATTCATTCTTATATATGTGGGCTTATGATCCAATATTCCTTATGTTGGGTTTAACCCATGTGGTGACCCATGGATAATCCATGGAGGTTAAAACCAATGGAGTATAAGGAATGGGTAAAGTCATGGGTTACATGGAGTAACCCTAATGTGCACACTATATAAGGACCCCTTTGGCTCAAGAATTGGACACAAGTGATACATATGTGAGGGCTAGTCAATTTGAGCTTGGAGTGTCTTCTTATCATGGTTATTCCAAGTGTTCATGATGTTGTGTGAACCATTTGAGGTGTCACACTTGGGGCACTAGGCTCTCAAGCTTCATGGAGTCAAGCAACATCAACAAGGTATGTATTCTATCTATCTTATTACCCTAGTATCAATGTTTTGGTATGCTAGTTAGGATAATACCTTGGATATTCATATTTGTATGTATAATAGAGAAAACATAGATCCAAGGTATTTAGGGTTGTATGTACACTTAGGAGTGTTAGAATGCTCATAACACAACAGTGGTATCAGAGCCTAGACTTGTTTTCTTGTTATACTTGCAAAATTGGCTAAAAATCAAAGTTTGGTGCTGTCTGCACAACAGACTCGCCGAGTCCATGAAGGGACTCGACGAGTCCAAGGCAAAAGGCATCCAACTCGTCGAGTTTGTTCATGCACTCGACGAGTTGGACTCCCAGACAGCATATCTTCGACTGTTTTGGCTGGAATTGGACTAGGAACATTACCCTAAGCTGTTTTTGAACTTATAAACTTGTTTTTGATGTGGTAATGTTCATGCTAATCCAATTTCAAAGATAATTGTCAATAGATTCATGTTTTTGTATTAGTTTAAAAGTTATGCTAATTACATGAAAAAGTTTGATGTGAATTATCTTTGTTCATATGAGTTGCTTAGATTAATAGAAAAGTTAATTGATTATGTGTTTTCAACCCATTTTAATCTAAGAGTTGATTCTAAAATGTGTTTTTGTAACTTGTCCTCAAGTTACATGAAAAGTCACTTTAAAGTTTCATAAAACTCATAAAGTTTTCCATAAGTTATGAATAAGGAAGAGTCACATTCTTTTAATGGTTTAATGTCTTCCATAACTTGTCCTCGAGTTATGGAACTTGAAGAGTTTTTTTAACTAAAACTACTTTAAACACATAAGTTATGGAATTGAATAGTTTTGAATAGTTTCAAAACTTTCCCTCAAGTTTTGGAATTTGAAAAGTTTTTCCTTATGAATACTTTAATTCCAAATTAAGCCCTTAGGATTTTAAAAGTTAAAATTCAACCCTTATACTTTATAATATTATAAGTTAATAATATATATATATATATATATATATATATATATATATATACATATATATGTATAAGAGCAAGTCGTCTTACCATTAGTAGGCCTCATTCACGAAGCCGATCTATAAGGGGGGGGGGGTATAAGGTTACTGCCTATAAAATGACAGTTTAATGGGTGTCCACTCTTACCCACCGATTCCGTGACTGGTGGAGGGTCGTTAGCCGAACGGGTAGGACAAGGACTATAACTCTCCCTTCATTAAAAGTATTAATGATAAATACTAAGTAACTAAAGACTTATAAATTCCCAATCTTAGTTACTTAGGAAAATGTGAATAAGGTGCTAATCCATGAAATTACACTTTGCACTTTGCTTAAGTCGGTTAGTGGAGCGTGTGTGGTTAACCGGCACACTAGATTGATTTAATAAGGTAGGCAAAGGGTAACTTAATATTTATCATAGTATCGGTAGAGCGTGTGTGGTTAACCGACACATCGATTAAGGGGTAAATATTAAGGGTACCAAGTAATTTGCATGGTTACTTCACACCTTGTTTTGTGATCCTCGGCATCCTAGTCACAAAACCTGAAGGGCACACTCGAGATTGAAACATGCCATTGAACAGTTCAATGAATCTCAAAGATCTAGGAGTTTCAAATCCAAGTAAAACCAAATTAAATTATTTCGTTTTCATGGTGGAAATTGGTGAATCGTCATTCGCCTACCTTCAAATATTTTATAGCTTGGATTACGGCATCCCTCTTCCAAGTTATAAAAGTATTGTGTTGGGTCCTAGCCTTAATATTTCATATTGGGTGTTATATTAAGGACTTTAAATCAACTATCTTGAATATCTCCCAAAGAATGTCTAGTTCAGACATCTATGATCATCCCAAAATCTATTGAAACAAGTTTTCCTAATGAAGATGGCGTGGAAATCATGCTTCTCTTCCTTCACCTTCTCCAATTATTCTCCCTGACCCACAAGTTCTTGAAAAGTTTAAGGTCACTCAAGCCCTATTGGGAGGCAAGGTCTAGGTGTGATCACATCTTGGAGATGAAGTCACATATTGACAATCCGGGAGAGTTGGGTGTCAAAGTCTGGAGGAAGTTGGATGTTCAATCACTTCCTAAGTCACATAGTGAGTTCCTTTGGGACTCCTATGAAACAGACTATGACATGACCCTTAAAGATCTTATCTATTTGCTTGGTGCTGCTGAATCAGCAATGATTTGGAACGATAGTAAAGCAAATTTGATTAGAAGATCAACTTCCCAAAACTTTATGGACAGTGACAATGGTGACACTGGAAATCCAGAAAAAGCATTCTCTTCCCAATGGAAAGGGATTGGCCATAGTCAACCCGGTTGACCAAATGGTAAAGAGAAAGGCTAAGTATGAGATAGTCCCATGTATCATTACTAAAGAGTCCATATGTTTCTATTGCCAAAGGAAAGAGGCATTGATTGCGAAGCTGCCTATTTACCTGAAAGATCATAAGGTTGATCAAGTCAAGAAGTTTGACTCAACTTCATGTAAAGTCCACTATCTAACTCTGTTAAGTTTCTATTATGAGATTATTATTACATGATGTGACTAGGTCACATGTTGATGTATTAAGAATCAAATAAAAATGAAGAAACTTAAAGGAAGTATATGCTGATTCTGATCGCGAAGATGGATCTCGATCGCATGGTTCAGTGATCAGAATTTTGAGTTGTTGCTTAGGAGTTATGATATATTGCTTAGGAATAGATAACAACAAGTTTTTCATATGCTTTTGCACTGTAAGGATAAGTTTTTCCGCAAAGTTTTAAAATTAAAGGAAATTTTTTATTTTATTTATTCTAAGTATCCTTACAATGGAATTTGTGGAAAAAAAAATTGTTGCTTATATGATTCCTTTGATAGCAATAATGGAAAATGGATTTGTTTCTTTCATTTGTGGTAGTGTCAAAATTTACCAAATAAGGAAAGATTTTCATCACCCAAGGTTTCAGTTGGATAGAAACTTGGAAATCATGCAAGTTGTATAGTATGATGAATGAGAATTTTCATCTTTGGAAAAATTAAGATTAATTCCTTGTTCACATGTATATGTGAGTCAAGTGAAGGACTAAGGGATCGAGTACACATTCTGGTGCACTGATCAAGTCCACCACAAAAGATCGATAAGACTATTCGTCATGATTTACTAAAGTTTAGTAAATATGTTTATACTTACCAGTTTAAGTATAATTCTGAAACATTGGAAAAGTTTCGATGTATGGCAGAACGAATAAGAAGAATCAAATTACGTAGAAAGATAAAAGTTTCTCAAATCTGAAAAGATGGGAGAGTACTTTAGTATCAGGTTTTGTGAACATCTTAATGATTTAGAAATCATATCACAATTAGTCCTCTAAGGTCATCTTAGTGCATTCTTATGACTAAGAAGAGGAGTCATGAATTGTTGAAATGGTTAAATCAGGAAGATGAGTTATACTTCGTTCCAAAACAATTCTTAGAGTCATACTCCAAGATTGTAACTTGCGTGACATATCTTAAAGAAGGTTTATTAACACTTGTCAAATGTAAGAGTAAATGTTTTCTACTTTTACATTTGAAGTTAGTAAGTTGTGATGTTTTGGATAAAACAAAGACCAACTTAGGCCAATTGTGTGAAGTGTTTGTCTTGATTAGAATCCACACTATCCCTTGAATATTTGACAAGAGAGTCTTATATGTCAAGAGGACAGTGGGAGTCTTAAAGGTCTTGAAAGTCTCAAGAACTAATCAAGAATAAAACCTGAGATTCTTCACTAGCACACGACTTGAAGTTTATAACCTATTGTGTTGACATATTATGTGTCATTCCAGTTAAAGTTGGCTTTGCATAGGAGTTCTGAAAGTTCTCAATTGGTTGCATAACAACTTGGAAGCAATGGCAGGCCCTGTACTGCCAGGTGGCAAGAAGTTAAGATTGCATAAGTTCGGTCCATATGAGTTTGAATTTGTCACTAACCTTATCTTGTGATTATGGTTTTGACAAATTCACGTGGATGAGAACGCATACACCATAAAAATCTAAGGGTCATAAGGTTTCTCTCCGATTCATGAAAATGATGGTGAGGAAACACTTCCACCAAGTAGATTTTAAGTAAGATAGCAATTGTGATCTTTGCATTCTCAAAGTCGTTAGTGGAGCGTGCGTGGTTAACTGGTACACTAACATGGACTTATGAGAAATGAAAAAATCTAAACAATTGAGACTATGATTACGACATCCCTTTTCATAGTTCTTAAATTATTTAGACACACCTGTAAGCTATCTAAGATAAGGTGTATGATATTGATAAAGTCTTATCAAAGCAATCTAGTATCAGAAATCTGAACTTTGGTAAGAAAGTCAATAAAGTATTGTTTTTCTAGAAGTCCAGCTGTTTTTTGAGTACATGTCAAAGCTAGTGGGAGCATAAGTGTTATGCTATTAATCATCATGTTAGTGGGATCATGATAATTATAATAAGAATTGCAAGTTAGCAATGTTAATTATAGAAAACAAAAGTTTCAATTCTTAAAGTTGCAGGGGTTGAAAAAGTTGTTTTGCTATAATTAAGGGAGATGATATACTTCATTTCAATTCTAAAAGCTTAGATTGAAATTTTTAATCACCTTTAGTCAAGAATATATATATATATATATATATATATATATATATATATATATATATATATATATATGAATTTCATGTTGGATTGGTTCAACTTAAGGAAATTCTATATATTGCGTTCTCAAAATTCGATTATGATTACAACATCCCTCTTCATAGTCAAATTTTGAAAACATGGGAAATAAAAATTTTGTAGCAAAAGATTAGGTTAGAATCATGTCTTTATGTGAGACATCATGAATCGTGTCCCATTTGCTTTAGGTACAGGATCGATTGCATGTGCTATACTCTTTGTCCTTTCTAAATTTTCCAAATGCCCAGAGGCATTAAGAAGGGAAAAGGTCTAGAATTGGATATGACTAAAAATATTAAGCAATTGTCGAGGACAATCTAAGGTTTACCAAAGATTGGTTGCTCAGGGACAGTTGGAAGTATAGTGCTAAGTTTGGAAGGACCATATTGACATATTCTGAAAAGAGGCAACTCTTGTTCAGGAGTGATAGTCAAAATGGGAATATGGAGTTGTCTCCATAGATGGAAGCAATCTGTGTAAGATTAGAAAAACTTAATGCAAGAAGCATGTTCAAAGAATTGTACCTTGAATATGAGACTTTGTTTCCATGGAGTAGATCTTCATTGGAATACCCTGTAATGATTGTTGACAAGTCTTTGTGACTTTGTACACATTCATTACAAGAGGGTAGTGCATTTAAGTTTAAAATCTAACATATTTCGATAAATGATAAGAATTTGGAATTCTTACACTTACGATAAAGATTTGGGTGTGTGAAATTAGAATCATTGAAAGTATGTTCAATTGGTTTATTTCACAAAGTAATGATCATAGACAAACATAGAGTGCATACTTGGTGTATGGCAAAGCTATTGTTTAGAAAACATAGTGTACATGCTTGGAGCATGGGACAACTATTGTTTTAATTCAAGTATAAAGTTGATAGTTTGAAACAGTATACAATGAATAATGTGTAATCAATATGGTGATAAATAAAATATGTTTTATTTATATTCATAAGTTCTGAGACCATATTGGATTCAATTATTCTTGTGTTTCATTTTGTATGTTTTGACTTCCAGAATAAACTAGGTCACTCTTCCCGAATGACTAAGTTATTCAAACCATCCACAGTCGATAATATGTTGGAAGTAGGTATTAAGGCAAGACTGTCATGAATCGGGTTTGTAGATGTCCAAGGTAGTGGACATAGCCAAGAGGTGCTACAACATTCATGAGTGCTCATAAGTTCTGAGTATTGGATTCAACCCGCGCTCATTTGAATCACTTCATGGATTCTATCATGAGTATTGTAACATCCATAAAATTCGAGCCAATTTAAAACTTTTTAAAACATTTCAAAACACATGATTATTACAAACTTGTTTTCAAAATAGTATCTTGTCAGAGTATCACAGAATCAAATCATAAAATCATAAAAATGTGAGGAGCGGTACGATCACGCCTTTGCCTTCCCGCGATCATCAGAAGTACCTGAAACAATAATCGATAAATGTAAGCTCGAAGGCTTAGTGAGTTACCCCCAAAATACCAACACCATACAGTCATAATCGTATCATATAACATAATAGCAAACAACATGCATAATGAGCCATCAGTCTGACTGGACCGAATCCCGGTCCACAGTCTATCTGGACCGCTCTCCGAGCCCTCGGCACGTCTGGACCGCCCTCCTCGGGGCCTTCAGCCTATCCGGACCGCTCGCTGGGCCTTCGGCCTGACTATATTTGCCCGGCCCGGGCCTGCAATCTACCCGGTCCGCCCAGGGTGTCTTGGCCTACTGCACACAGCAGGACCTACCTCAACCCTTTCCCCAAACAAACAAACAAGTGCACACATATATATATAAACAAGTAAACATGCAGATCTAACAGATCACTAATCATGGCAACCATCCTATAACCAGGATACCGATCTAACCGATCTCTAGCATAGCAATCATCATAAACCAGGATGAAACCTAACATAGCAACCATCCTAAACCAGGATGAATTCTAGCATAGCAATAATCATAGCAACCATCCTAACCCAGGATGTAATCTAACATAGCAATAACATAACGACCATCCTAACCCAGGATGGAAATCATAAAGGGCCGACCTTGGTGCCGTAGACTCTGTTGCTATAGTGAGGATAACTCACCTCGCAAGTAGCTCGGAAGGTAGTGTCAAGCTCTTCCAAAAGTAGCTCCAACTCCAACACCTATATTCACCAATGTCCTTTGCTATCAATATTCAATTTACCAAAATATCCTCAGAAGTCAACTAGTCAACCCTTGGTCAAGGTCAAAGTCAACTATCAAGGTCAACAGTCCATGTTAACCTCAACTCGTCGAGTACCCTCAGCTACTCGCTGAGTTCTTGACATAACTCGCCAACTCGCCGAGTCACTTGAGTGACTCGTCGAGTTTCTAGTGTCAGTGGCCGTAAACCCCTTGGCCAACTTGTCGAGTTTTCCCCTTACAACTCGCCGCGTTCATACGTGTCCAAAGGTTGGGAAAACCCTAGCTGAGTCGCCGAGTCATTCGACTGACCCGCCGAGTCCAAGACAATCTTCATCGGACTCTCCTAGTTGTTCATCTAACTCTTCGAGTACAAGACCATCTTCATGTGGCTCGTCGAGTTGACTATGCGACTCGTCGAGTCTCTTCAGACCTTCATCCATACAGGTACTTTTTAAGCCATGCAGCGGCTCCATATTGCAGATCCAAGCTTCTAAGGCATGTTTATCACGTAAAGTTGCAAACGTTACGTGCATGCAAGGCCCTAGAGACTCTAAATTACCAATCTAAGCTTCTAATGGAGCTTTACACCTTAGGAGACTCTCATTCTTACAAGAGTTGGAAGCTTTATGCACTTAAAGGCCCAAGAGAGTTCAGATCTGAAGTTACAACTTCAGATCTTGGCTTATACACAAGAAAAGCTTCCAAACATACTAGAAAAGCCCTAAAATTTACCCAAAAGGGATCTAGAAATGAAATGAAGTCAAGATAGCGATTTGATACCTTCCAGAAGATGCCAACTAAGATAGATTTCAGATCCCACACGTTCCTTGCTTCTGGATACTTGCTCTCCAAGCTCTTTTCTCCAAAAAATCCTCTTCCAAAGCTTAAGAATACACAAATGGGTGCACACTCACACGAATTAGGGTTTCTGGATTATGAAGAGGCTGTAAGGGGAGGCTAAGGAGGCCAATGATCCTTTAATTAGGGTGCAATACCCCGGAATTTAGGGTTTCATCTGCCAGCTCCTACTCGTCGAGTCCCTTCTTGGACTCGGCGAGTAGGTCACTAAAACACGCGGACCAACCCGCTGCTACTCGACGAGTGGGGCAGCCAACTCATCGAGTAGACCTTGAAACCAAGAAATTCTTACATGAACCAATACCTGAGAATCGGGGCGTTACAATGGTCTTTTTACCCATATATGGATTGTTGGTTTTGGGTTTGGAACCCAAATGTTAATCGATTGTTTTCATGTTTTATAGTGCGGGGATTCTAGCGGATCTGCAGTCAGAGATATATTCGTGAGTTCAGCTGTCGAGGTGAGTTTCCTCACTGTACTATGGGTCAAAGGCACCAATGCCGGCCTAATTGGTTTATGTATTATAGGAAGACCAGGGGGTGGCCCTTGACAAATTTGTATGAAAGACCAGGAGGTGGCTCCTGACACATCTGTATGAAAGACCAGAGTTTGGACTCTGGCAGTTAAGTAGATGAGTAGTTGTAGATTGTATGCTAGTTGTCTTTGTGATGCTTGCATGGAAGACCAGGAGGTGGCTCCTGACACTTGTCTGTAAGACCGATGGTTTTGGCCCCCGACCTGGCAAGGAAAGTCCATGATACGGCTCGTGGCATAATGACAAGACTATGGTTGGCACATAGCACCTCCTATCACATGTTTGATATGTATGATATGCATGACTCGTATGTTTTGTATAGTATATGGTAGTTTGGGGAACTCAATAAGCTTCGTGCTTACAATTGTTGTTTATGGTTTCAGGTACTTACGGTTCGAAAGGGAAGGGTGCGGCTTGATCGCAGCGCATACACCCGTGTTTTCCGCAATTCGTGATTTTGGGATTGTACTCTGATAATTGTTTTAATCTGAAATACTTTTAAATGTTTGAATAAAGGGGATACCCCTGTAAGATCCACACATGCATGTTTCAGATTAAAACAATTATCAGAGTACAATCCCAAAATCACGAATTGCGGAAAACACGGGTGTATGCGCTGCGATCAAGCCGCACCCTTCCCTTTCGAACCGTAAGTACCTGAAACCATAAACAACAATTCGAAGTGAACGTTGCTTCTTTGTTTTCCTTGTGAATTGCGATTTATGAAATTCAAAAACAGGGATGCAGTAGCTCCCAAATCGTTTTTTTTTTTGTGAATTACGATTTATTTGAAATCTTTTTTAGGGAGTTTGTGAATATTGATTTTTTAACAACGATGATACAGAAAGATAGGAGATATTTTTTTTTCTTTAAAATGATAAGCAAGCAACGATTATTTGAAATCGTTTTTTTAAAGAATTTATGAATTCGGATTTCTTCACAACGATGATCAAGGAATGTTACGATTTTTTTTTTCTTTTTTTTTTCTTTTCAGAACAACAGCAACGATCAAGGAAATTTAGTTTTTTGCGGAATTTCTTTTTTCTGAAAAATGAACCATTAACAAAAACTACATAGTATATATATATATATATATATATATATATATATATATATATATATATATATATATATATATATATATATATATACACATCAGTTTCCTTGCCTTTAAAGCTCTCTCTCTCTCTCTCTCTCTCTCTCTCTCTCTCTCTCTCTCTCTCTCTCTCTCTCTCTCTCTCTCTCTCAGGTTTCTTGAATGTCCAGAGAAAGGTACATCAATATCCCTCTCTAAAATGATCAACTTATTCAAGCAGATTAACACCTTTTAATATACTAGTTACTTTTAAAAACACAGAGATCAATGAAAAGTTACATGCTTGATCACCAGATTAATTTGACCTTTTCCAGAAATCAATCATAAAAAGCTTCCATCTTTCTTGTTGTTTATGGTTTCCTAATTCTGGTTTCTATGGTAGTGGTGTTAGGGAATTCTATGATGATGCTGGTAAGAGGATAAAGAGAGAGATCGATGCGTATCTAAACACCACGACGATGGGGCATATGGGGAGGAGACAGATATTGATTCCGGCACCAGGGACTTTGAACACGATCACACCATGTGCTGCGTGTAAGCTCTTGCGGAGAAGATGTGCAGAAGAGTGTCCATTTTCACCTTATTTCTCACCTCATGAACCTCATAAGTTTGCTGCTGTTCACAAAATCTTTGGTGCCAGCAACGTCTCTAAGTTGCTCATGGTATGCTCTTTCCATCTGTTTAAGTGGTTAAAACTTAATGATACTAACCTGAGAGTCTCGAGTTTGAATCTAATTAGGTGTTGTTTTTAGATCTTTTTAAGTTTGTTGATCATTTAGCCGACTTTTTTCTTCCGAATATTTTTCTTTCAAAGAAATTAGAAACTAAACAAATAACGCACGACATTGAGTTTGAACATAAAAGTACCAGATTTACAGATTTAGTTAGATGCTAATTGTACCAAAAATTGCAAAATTTTCTTCCCTATCATTTTCATGAAAAACAGCTAAAAACAAAGAAAATACGCACACGGTGTGAATGAGTCTTAAATAGACAACTATTTGTTTCAAACACTCAGATTCGATAATAATTACGCCGAAAGATGCGAGTTTTACTTCCTTTTTTTTCTTTAAAAATCGACCAGAAATGTAAAAACAAAAAAACATACACATGAATGTTAACGGTGAGTTTTAATTAATCATATAAGCATTAGATTAAAGACTCGATCGGTTGGATACTTCGGATACTGAATTGCTAGTTTTTTTTTCCATTTTTGGTCCGATTAGATATTTAACGACGAGAACACAAAGAGTGAGATTAACGACCTTTAAACTGTACGATGAATAAGCTTCAAAATTTTAAAGGAGCCGATTAGATGATCCATTTTTCGATTTCATTTAGGGTTTATATACACATCTCTTATTTTCATTTGATTTTGTTAATTAGGAGGTGCCTGAAAGTCAAAGAGCAGATGCGGCAAACAGTTTGGTATATGAAGCAAATGTTAGGCTAAGAGATCCAATCTATGGCTGCATGGGTGCAATTTCTGCATTACAACAACAAATTCAATCTCTGCAAGCTGATCTCAATGCAGTTAGGGCTGAAATTTTGAGATACAAGTACAGAGAAGCTGCTGCAAATACTCATGACATCAACATTATTGCTTCTACTTTGGTTTCCGCCGGTCCCATCTCGGTGGCTCAGCTGTCATCCATCCCAGCGCCGCCTACACCACCACCACCACAACCGTCCATTGTCATCTCATCTTCTTCTTCGTCATCATCTTCATCTTCTTCTTCATCGTCAGTTCATCTTTATGGGATCCCTTCTAGCACTTCTGGTTATAGTACTAGCACCATTCCTAATAATAATGTATCAAGTTACTTTGCTTGACCATATGTAACCCTAGTTTTTTTTTCTTCCCCCTTCTATATGAGTTATAAAAGGATAACTAATTAAATGATTATTTTGTAGTAGGGTATTAATAATCTTGTGTTTTTCTCTCACTTTTTATTAGGAATTTAATCTCAAGAAATTGGATGTTGATGTTTATACATTTAGTAAGTTTCATCTCGTTGGGTATGGAAAAAGTTTGAAGTGCAAATCAGTAGAGAACTTGTTTCTTGTTATGATTTTGAATCAAATGTTACAACGATACACAATAAATATCTACTGAGTATTGACTATCAGGGTTGCTTGATTGCGAAATACAAAGTGTGATCGACATGCAGTGATCTTTATGTATAATTGCATATCAAACTTTTGGTGTTTTTAGTCTTTTTGAAATCTTAATTATTAATCTCAAACCTAGCTATTTGCATATACATTCGTTACAGGTAATTATAATTTATATGCATGCATGTAGCAACTTTGATAACCGTCACGAAATATATCGATCCCACAAAAAAGAAAAGGTCTTTCTTCAATAACATTTTTGGTGTCACATTAACAAATCAAAACCTTAACATATCTACCTTATATTCTACATACAAATTTCAATTAGGTAATTAATTTTAATTATCTATACAACCAAAATAATTGAAATTGAATAAACATAACCAACTGTTATAACTATATATGTATATGCATCATATGTATATGTATATGTATGTATGATTGTATGTATGTATGTCAGAACCAAATTAATTAAGAGGACGTGAGATGCAATTAAAGCCCTTGCACACGTTGGGGAGACAAATCGTATTCTGCCCCCTTCGCCTTCAATTTCCTTCACACACACATTTATGGTTTAACTTTTATATTAGTTTTTGTCTTTTAAGACATTCATAGTTTTTTTATTTACTAAAACAGATCGAAAGAAAAAGCAATCCGTAAGATCTAAATCAAGATTACCATAGAGATTGGTTTACTACCTTATAATCTTCGTGGATATGAATCTGATAATATAATTAATAGAATCAAAACAACTGAAGCAGATATAAATATTTTACATGATCTGAAATGTCAAATGTTTTTAATCATCGTATTTAGCCTAGCCGTTTGACAACCCAATAAATAAGTTTATTTCTTTTAAATTTCTATAAGTAATTACCACCACATCATCCCGATCATTGTATGGTTGTATCTTATCACCTCTGCTCTATATATTATCGTAATTATTAGTGACTCTGTAATATATATAATCGTTAAATATCTTAATAATAATTATTCAGAAAACGTTATATTCCAAATAATTATAAGTTTACCTAAAATTAATCTAAAAGGAATAGTTCGCCAACCATGTTGCCGGCAAGCGTGTAAATGCAGTTAATTTTTTATTTCTTCAATCTCAAGATTAATTATAAAATAAAATTATTTTTAGTGAAAACTGTAAGAAGAGAGTTCCAACACCTAAGCACGTAGTTGACTTTTTTTCATAATTGAATAATATTTTCATAAATAATTTTTTTTAATAAATTATATTCCTTCAGATCTTAATCATAATAACCATCGTTTCATCTTCGGAGAACATTGTTTCAGTTCAAGAAAGTAATATAATAATGATCATTGTATTTAAAATTGGCCTTTTGTGTATTATTTAGGCCCAAATTTTGATCCAGTTGCTTTGGGCTGATGGAATTAGCAAACTTAAAAAAAAAAAAAAAGGCGCCAAAACAACAAAGACAAGGAGTTCATGTCCATTGATCACGCTCCCAATTTCGCCATTCTTCAATCAATCGACAATCACGCAACGGTAAAAAAAAATATTTAAATAAAAGTAATCGATTGGAGCCTGTATTTCTCCTGATTTCTTATGATAACTATGGTTTATCTCTTGTGATTATTGATTTCTGAATTTCTGCATATTCTTTTTGTATACTACGGTTATTTTGTTTAATTGTTTCAATTTGGTATGGTCTGAACTCTGAAAGTTATTGTTGGGTAATTTAGCGTGTCTTTATTTGGTTTCAAGATTTCCTTTTGTATACCATGGTCATTTTGTTTGATTTTTTCAATTTGGTGTGTGTTAAAGTTAAAGTTTTCAATTAGGGTCTCTTTTATCTGTTTTGCATTTTCAATGTGTAAACGTTGGTCATTTATTTAATTGTTTCAATTTGGTGTCATTTCAAATTTAAGTTTTGTGAGTATATGCTATGGCACACTGTGGTGGATTTGGAAAACACAAAATGATCAACTGTTCAAAAATCTACGAGTATCGCCGAGTAAAGTAGCGGATAATATCTGATCCATGGTGTTTGTACGGCTTAAACACATGAGCACAAGTTACCACGATAAGTGGATTGAGTGGTGTATCAACCCCTTCAGTAAAGTTGTGCATGGGGTGATGTAGTTTGGGTGCTTAGTAGTTCAGGTTGAGTGTTGTCGATTTTTGTTTTTTCTCCTCTTTTGTTGTTTTTTCATAACTTTGTTTTGTTTCTTTACCCCTCTAGTACCTTGCCAGTGGAGTTTTTTTTAATCTATTTGTCGGTTCCAAAAAAATTCAAATTTAAGTTTGGTAAATTAGGGTATGTTTAACTAGTCAGGGCCCACCCCCCCCCCCCCTCTCTCTCTCGTTGAAGTTTCTTGGTGTGTTGGAAAGTTGATAAGCATCGACACTGTCAGAGCAAGTAATGACAAAAAATGCTTGCAAAGCTTTTGCATTTACTAGCAGATGACAACCCATATTTTCAAAAGAAAATAGCGTTAAATGCTAAATTTTTTCATACTATACAACCATCGATCTTAATTGATCTCTTAAAGAAGGTAAACAAATTATTCGTTGACCAGTTTCTACAAAACTATATCATCAATCAGGAAACTTGTGTATCCTTGTTTTCATTTCCATTTTGAGATCTGAAAAATGTCTGTCTATTATCTCTAAATTTTACTTTATGCAGATTGACCACAATTTGACAACCGAACGACTGTAAGTCAAGTGGAAGCAACTCATATCAAAGCTCTTTTCAGTTGCACGAGGGTAACACGAAGTTCTTAAAATCAAGCATAATGGAAACAAAGCCAGGTGGGTTTAATAAACCTAAATGCTGAAGCTGCAGATGGTGGAGGGTGGCAGTGGTACCCCGGTGGCAAAAACCTATGCTTCCAAGATGGCTGCAATGGTTGCAATGGTTGTTGATAAGATCATGGGAAGCTCCAAAAGTTGTAATGGTGATTCACAGTTTATTTTAGTTATCAACCAAATCTACAGGTGAGCTAGGAAGGAACTGTATCACAAGCATTTTCAACCCATGGGCATGAACAAAGTCCATGGGTGCTGATCATTGTCTATGTATCGGAGGAAGAAGACAATAATGTCTAAACTAGGATAAAAGACACACTTGACTTTTACTTAAACAGAGAAATGTTAAAGTTTGCTTTAAGAGAGAGAGAGAGAGAGAGAGAGAGAGAGAGAGTTTAACGCTAGTTTACCTTCTTTACACTTGTTTAACTTCTTTAAAACATCAATTAAGATCGATGGTTGTGTGGTATGAAAAAATTTAGCGTTTAACACTATTTTCTTTTGAAAATATGGGTTGTCATCTGCTAGTAAATGCAAAATCTTTGCAACCATTTTTGTCATTACTTGTTCTGACAGTGTCGATGCTTATCAACTTTCCAACACACCAAGAAACTTCAACGAGAGAGAGAGAGAGAGAGAGAGAGGTGGACCCAAAGTTTTATTATTATTTTTTAACTAAAAAAATGTCAAATCATTTAGAGATTGAAGCCACATAATCTTTAAGTGTTTACATGGCTTATGTAATCTGGTATATCAGGTCGCAGTGACCAAAAAAGTAGGTCGACATCAACTTTATTTCCTTAACGAGCAAGAAAACAACTTTAGAAACTGAATGCGCAATGTCACAAAACATAATAGGGTCGTTGTGTTATTTTCCCAATTCCTAATTGTTACAAAAATTTTGAATTATGTTTTTTCTTAAGGAACTATCCAAGGAAACGCAAAATATTTATCACCATCATTTATTATTTATTATAGTGTTGTTAGAAGGCAAGAAATGGAAAGATGTTCAACAATATCCCGACTACCCGTCCCTAACTTGCGAAAATTGCGGAAGTGGTTATGTGTACGAATTTCATTTGGTGTAAACATAGAGTAAACTTTGGGGTAGCAAGGTGAACAAATTGGAATGGGCTACTATTCTCATAATTTTCTTTTTTTCATTATGTATTGTACTTTTTCTATCTTCTTAGCTCTCTGTTAATGGGGTAGCTTTTTAGTAATATATTTTGCGTTTCCAAAAACAAAATACGATCATTTTCTTTAATTTTTTCAATTTGGCGTGGGTTGAAAGTTATTGTTAAGTAAATTTGGGATGTTTAATTGTCATTCTGTTAACTTATATTTATTTGTGAGCTTTTGATGTAAGTGGGAATTGAATTTATAAAAATGTCATTATTGTAACATCCTTAAAAGTTATTTGACAAGTTATGATATGTAATTGTTAAGTTATATCGATTAACTAATGTAAAATATGTGAACTTTGATTATTTTGGTAAAAAAATGTATAACCCTATGTTGATGGATATATAAGTAAAAATGTAGAAATTTTTAGCAGATGTAATATAGAAGAAAGTTGTAGTTGATTGTGATACAAATCCGTGGATGTATAGATCACTGAAGTCTGAGTGTGTATGAAGAATTTATGACGATTTAAAATTCGAGGGTAAAGTGCATTGCTTAAAAGTGAAAAAAAATAAAGAAACATGGTCGTGTAAAAGGTTTGAATACACTAAACTTCATTTTAATGAAGTAGATTGTTATTTAAGGCACTTTTTGGAGCATTTTGGTAAAACATGGTCGTGTGTCATGTTACACGACCGCGTAAAAAGGTTGAACTCCAAAAAATATGATATAGCATGTACAATGTTGGTCTTTTGCTCTTTATTTCACATACACGTTTGGAGAACCTTTGGGGGTGATTTTGAGAGCTCAAGATCAAAGGATCAAATCTTTATCCAAGAATTTTAAGGAAATCAATAATCAAAGCCTCTACATCTTGGATTGGAGGTAACTTCTTCTTCCTTACTAGCTTTGAAGTGTTTAGAGTTGGAAAGGGTGATGGAAACCCAATATTTATATCACTCTTATGGAAGGAAATCTTAATGATAATGTTATAGTGAGCATACTAATCATGAATTCAAGCTTAATATTTTAAAATTATGATTTTATGCTTGAATTTGAAGAAGATGATCATGAACCCTAATTGGTTGATTTGTTGGATACTTGAAATTGATTTGATATATTGATGATTTAAGACATATAAATGAGTTATTTGTGAAGCTCAATTAGTTATATCCATTGAATTGCAAAACAATGAAATTATATGATGGATGAAGATAGAATAGAAGTCTAGAATGGAATTAAGCTCTATGGAATGGAGAGTGTTCGTATAAGCTTATTATGTTTTGAATAGGAGTTAAAGAAGTATTGGTCAAGAAGCACCAAGTTTTTTTTAGAAAAACAACACACACACACACCCCCACTAATTCTACTCCTTATGTTTTGAATATGAGTTGAAGTATCAGTCAAAAATCAACAAGTGAAGGACAAAGGGTTATAGTTAGTTTACTAACTAGCAAGGTGGGTATATGAGGATGTTCCCATTTAGGGTAATATGGTATAAAACTAATATTTTTGATTAAATGAACTCTTTACAAGAGTAATTGTAACGTTCCAAAGATACATAGTAAAATTTTCATTTTAAATAAGTCAAAACCATTCATTCATTATCCCAAAAGATGATCAGAGTAAAAGTATTCTCAAAACATCAGAGTAAAATCATAAACAATCATTGCAGAATAAATCTCCAAGCGGTGCAGTGTGATCAAGCCAGGTCGTTACTTTTGAAACCAATAGTACCTGGAAACATTTTAAACATAAACCGTAAGAACAAAGCTTAGTGATTTCCCCAAAATATCGCATACCATACATACATTGGGCCTCGCCCGACATTCATCGGTCCCCGCCCGGTAATCATCCGGCCCATTTGTAATACAGAGTGGGCCCCGCCCAACATACATACAAACACATGCAAGAGTCACAAACACAACTAGCATCCTACATAATCCAATGCGCCGGCATTGGTGCCTTCGACACACAAGTACAATGAAGAGACTCACATGAACTGTTCAATAGAAGCTCAACAGCTACCTCGGCAACAGTACAACGTACCCAAGCTTCCTAAAGCCAAACCTATACCAATCCTTAGTCAAATACTCAAATTTACCCAAGTTTGACCAAAAGTCAAAACGGTCAAAAACTCAACGGTCAAAGCTAAGGTCAAAATTGCCAACAACAGCCCTCTACGTTGTGGCCTTCCTTGGCCACGCCGTGGGCACAAAATGCCAAAATAATCAATGGTTCCTCAATCGCCACGCCGTGGGGACTGGTCTGAACAACTCAAATGTGACAACCGTCAAAATTCGAGTCGGTTCTAGACTTGACTAAACTTAGTTGCACATGTAGGAACGACTCATGCTAGCTTTAGTATCTAGAGAATAAGTCATAACCTACTTGAAACTTGGAAACAATTAGAAACAAGGGATAATATACATAGATTTCACATTGATATGTGAATTTTACAACTACTTTAAAAGTAACAACTATCTAAATTTGGGTCATTCATTGACCCGAGCATCTTTGTACACACATGTAGGCAGATCATGCACTTGACCTAGTAGTATAAAATAGGCCAAAGTCTCATAGAAACTTATGTCAAAGTTGAAATTAGGACTAGTATACCTGATTCCTCAATTTCACTTGAATCTCGGAATCACTACATAAGAATGCCAATAAACAGATAAAAATAAATTTAAAACAATATTTCTAAATTGAATAAGAGTTAGGAAACCCAAAAACAATGTGAAGTCTCAAAGATTCAATTTATTTTGATATCCAAATATTTACAAAATTCCTCAAAACCCTAAAAGTCCTAAAAACTTAAATTTATGAAGTTTTACATTAAAATCCCATGAAATTTTTTATAAACTCTAATATCGAATTAAAATATTTAAAATGTAGAAATATAATCAAGAAAATTAATTTATTTCATTAACATTAACCTTACTTTTATAAGCTAAAAATCTAAGAGTTATGAACAAAATTTATATAAAATAAACATTTTATATAAATTGAAAGAAATTGTATAAAAATTTAGGGATTTATACAAAATAAATAAATAAAATAAAATGAAATCTCCTCTCACTCCCTCAAATTCGGAATCCCTCTCTCTCCCCTCATTTCTCCTTCCCAATACTAATCATTTTGATCACTCATTCACTCCACCTATCTCTTTCTCTCTCTAAAAACTTCCCTCTTCATTTTCTCTACAAATGACGAACCTAGAAGCAATATCACTAGGAGAGATTTTTACATTCAATTCTTCATGAGTTCATAAGCATCTCTGTATT
The DNA here is from genome assembly GCF_052849685.1 of Lactuca virosa. Classification (NCBI taxonomy): domain Eukaryota; kingdom Viridiplantae; phylum Streptophyta; class Magnoliopsida; order Asterales; family Asteraceae; genus Lactuca; species Lactuca virosa. The sequence continues at coordinate 435,636,773 of NC_136430.1, read as the reverse complement.
TTGGTGGAGTATAACCCCAAAAAGATAACGAGAGAGATGAGCTATCCAGAGAGATAAAATCTCTCTATTCTCTCTTTTCTTCTCTCTAAAACCCCCATTCTTTCCCTTTATGAATTAGCTCCAAAACCCACGAAATTTCCAGCCGATATCCCTCATTTTACTCAAGAATATTCATCATTTGAAGTTGATCTTCAAGCTAAAATCAATTTCCTTACATTTTGTTCACTTTTCTTTCAAAAATATCAAGCTTTCTTGCATTTTTCTTCTCCATAAACACTTTTATTTGAGATTATTCACATGCATGTTTATGCATGGCGAATTTGATGATGATGGTGGTAGGATTTTACCCAAAAACGACATGCATGTTGTTAGAAGGTGAAATCCAATGATCAAAACCTAAATCAAATCCATCAACTTGAGTTTTACAAGTTTTAAAGATTCAAAACCACATGAATTCAAGTTTTTCATTTAGAAACATCATTTTAAACAAAAATAAGTTCATTCATGGTCTTCAAATCATAATACATGTGATGAACATCAAGCTTAAAGGCTTGATTATCAAAGTACATTGTTAAGAATGCTTATAAATGATTTATTGATAAATAAATATCTAAAACTTCTTTTCTGCTTATATGATTTTTCCCAGAATCCAAACAACAAAATAAGATGATCTGGAAATTTTCAGAAAATAAATCGTTTTTCTTGATTTATTGTAATTTTTGCAAGAAAATAGAGCAATAATTCATATAAAATACTTTTGATGGTTAATAAATTCTGGTAAACTTCAGATATCACCTATGTACTGAGCAAGACTTTTCGTGAAGTTGTATGCATTTCTAAGGCTGTTTTCTGTTGATTTCTAATTTGTTTTTTGAAGAGAAATAAATATAAAAATACAGTTATGAATGTTCAAAGCCATATTTCATAATTTTCGCATCTTCTATACATCATAAAGACTCCATAAAAAAAATTTCCAGATTTTCCAAGACAATTTCTTATTTTTCCCGATTTAATGAATATTTAAAGGATTAAATTGATGAAAACATAGCTACATTTATCCAAAAATTATGAAACTTCATCAGAATATCTTATATTATATATAAATCATAAATAAAAAGTTTTGGTGAATTTTACCTACTGTTTAATAATTTTTCACGAATTAATTCTTATTTAAATGAATAAAACAAAGAAAAATAGTTAAACTGTTTGAAAACCATATTTGATATTTTTTCCAGCTTATATATGTTAAATAACAGTGGCACAAAATTTTTGGAGAATTGTATAAACCGATTCCTATTTATTTTGATTTTTTATATAATAAATACACAAAAATCATAAAATCAGGTTAAACTGTTTGAAAATCAACTTGAGTATTTTTCCAGTTTACATACATTGTATAACAGTTTTAGAAAAAGCTTGGGAATTTTTATTAACTGTTTATTATTTTTCACGATTTTATGATGTTTTCAATGAATTAAATGGTGGAAAAATAGTTAAACATATTTAAAAATTATGAAAATTTTCAAGAGGGTTCTAAATTATAGTTAGAACTGAAATGTAAAGTTTGGAAATTTTTAGAACTGATTTGATTTGATTTAAGATTTTTAGCTTGTAAAGCCCTTCCAAAAGTGCTAAAATGCATTTCAAACAATAACACAAAATGGGATTTGTCACTTGAAAATGTTAATAAGTCAGTTGGTATATGGAAATCTGAATTTTCATAAAAATAATTGCAACTTATACAAAACCTAATTTTGACACAATATTGGCATAATTCTATTGTAGAAATTAAGTATACTAGTGTTAGATTTTGGACTAGAGACTTACTAGTGTGTAACCTTATTGTAGGGAATCAGTAGTAGGACGTGAGGGAAGTTAGCTCAAGACATCAAATACCTTCACGCATCATTGTGAGTATTCACGCCTCCCCATATTTTTGGTTTTTAAATGTTTTGGGGTGGAAAAGCATGTCCTCAATTATTTATGTTCGTTGTATTTATGTTGACTCGTATAATCTTGGTTGCTATATTTTGCATGTATGTGTATGTTAGTTTAATTCATGAGGACTGTATCGTGGTTAAGTCCCTGGAATCATTTGACACAACTCATTAACTCTTTTGAGCCCATGATAATTATGGATAGCACTAATAGGAGGTAGACAACTCCCCACTCGCACGATTCGCTTGAGTGCATATTACCATTTTATACACTATGTTTGCGATACACATAGTAGTCAATAGGGCACGATTCGGTCATTAGTCTTGGGTTGTGAACTCATGAATGGAAACTTGATGCACATACAAATCTTACATCGCATTTTAGCAACGAAACTTGTATACTCATTTTAGCAATGAAACTTGTATACTCATTTTAGCAACGAAACATGTATACTCATTTTAGCAATGAAACTTGTTTACTCGTTTTAGCAACGAACTATATTTCCCATGAGAATATGAATTTTGCATCTCATTTTGGCAACATACTTTATTTCTAATGATGACAACGAACTTTGTTTATGCAAACTTATTTACTCATTTTAGCAATGTACTTTTATTTATGGAAACTTCTATCAAAACTTTGATTACGATTAATGAAACCAATATTTTTGTAAACCTGTGAACTCACCAACTATTTTTATAGTTGACGCTCGTTTTACATGTTTTTTCAGAAATCATCTAGTAAAAGGCACTTAAAGACACATCACTTGTAGGAGCATTCACATGTTTTGTCTTTCAAATACATTGTAATTTCTTTTAAAAAGTTGTTCAAACTCATTGTAAATTGTAATGATTTTCTATACTATGGTTGGTGTTGTCTTTTAACTTTTGCTATGAGACCCTTTGTACTGTTGCGCCTCGTGTTTCCGCTTTAGCGGAGTGTGACATCAAACAAACTTAATCCATTTTCTTCCGATTTCAAGAGCTCCAAAGGTAAGATATGATCATTTTCATGGTCTTAATGGATAAATTTTCTAACTTTATTCATTAGGAAGGTCTAAACCACCAAGATCTAGACTTTCAGTCTCAAAGGGACCCAAAAATGCATTTTTCTTAACTCAATCCATTAAGCTAAAGTCTCCAACCTTCGGATCTGAATCAACATGATTTCTAGATGGATAAAGTTTCCAACTTTATCCATAACAATGTCTCAAGCTTCCAAGATCTAAACTTTAATACACCAAAATGACCTAAAGGACCAAGATAACTTGCATGGTTATAAGGGAAGGCAAAGGATCACAACTTTCCTAGTCCATGAGGTCGATGAAGTAATTCTAAATTGGTCAAAAGATGTTGGAGTCCACTCAAATCCAAGATCACCTATAAAATGGACCAAAAGTGCCAAAAAAACCCCAAATAACAAGATCTAAAGAACTAGATAACAAGATTAGAACTTTATACTTACAATAGTCCAGAAATGTTGTGTCTTTGATGGATCCAAGCTTGAAAAAAATTTCCTTACACCCATAAGAACCTTCTTGATCTTTAAAATCCATCAAAATAACATAAAAGGCATCCAAAAGAGGAGATAGGAGAGAGAAGAAGCTCAAATCTTGAAAGTGGAGGCTAGGGTTTATCCCAAGGGGTTCTAGAGGTGATGGAGGCTGATAAAATGGCCAAAAAGTCGGAACCTTATGCTTAAATATGTTGAAAACCATAAAAATCATGGGCTTGGGCCTATCCGATCGTCGTGCCATGACAATTCTCGCCGTGTTGTGGCGACTGTTTTCGCCCAAATCCACATCAACTTCTAAGAGCCATAACTTCTTCGTTTCAACTCCATTTCAGGCGATCTTTATATCCACGGAAAGGTATTGACGATTCACACGCTTCTATCTAGTTATTTTTTGGCTTAAAACATGTCGAACTAAAAACCATAATCCATGCAAGAAGCCTAATTTATAACTTTTCCCATTTTACCCTTTGGCTCCAAAACACAAACCAAGGGCTTATATCACATAACCAATACTATCAGAATCCAATAGGGTCTAAACCCTATTCCCTTGAAGCCTAAGGCCATTACTTGATCCATTTATTTCCTACAATCCCGAAATAAAAAACTTCTCGAAACAGGATGTTACAACTCTCCCCCTTTAAACTGGATTTCATCCTCGAAATCTGTCTTGGTTAGGATCTCTGAAAACAACGCCAACATATTCCATAAGCTTCCTCTAACCGCTTTCAAAATCAAGGCATATTATAAAGAAAACTCGAGAGACCACTCGGAAACCATGGTTGCCAAAAAATAACCCAATAACTTGAAAATACTCAACCGCAACAATCATCTTTCTCTCCCTAACTGTAAGACCAAAATTCCAGAGAGAACCACTCAAACTGGGAACTCTCAAAACTGGAACTACAAGTACAACTAACTCCATCAATAAAGTCCCAAAACCAGGACCCATCAGTCTAAACTTCATACTCTAATACTGATGATCATCCATTTGTCGTACCTACTCCTAGTCCTTGACTATGAACACCACCAAATCATGTAGAAAGAACACTCAAAAAATATCGATCGTGAATTTGAACCAATCCCTAATCCGTAAATTATGCCCAATAAACACTTGACTTCCTGACAAGTCATTACCAACCCATTCCTCCCACGAGCATAAAGATGGTCCATCCAAAAATCAGACGTTACATCTAAAGCCCTCATCAGATCAGGTGTACAGCCACTTGACATGTCATTCAACACATTATCAATGATCCTCATGACCCAAAGTTTCAGATACAAAACCCATCTCTCATAATCCCGCTCCTAATAATAGCCCGCAAGCAAACGAGGTTCATAATGAAAACATTCGGCAAGAGACTTATGATGCACAATTAATACCCCTAACAACCTTTTACTGTCCATATGATCTAAACCAGTTGGTCACTGAGTCTCCCGAGTCCCAACAATGCACTAACACCCAAACATGCTAATAATACTAACAATCCGAGAACTACGAGTCTCAATCAAATGACTACCGAGTCCCACCCATATGAGTCATACAACCACTAGTTCACGAGACATTACGACACTATCTAACCACTAGGATGATAAGCTCATGGTACCAGGCTAATCTTGCCGCCGTTCCATCACTGGCCTGAAGATTCGCGACTAGCACCACAAAGGTCTAAGGTACTCAACCATCAACCCAACGACTTGCAGGAACCCAATCAACATCCTTCTCAAAACAACACGAGCCATACCTTTCTATAACACACAATTCCCTTCAAAACACAGGCTGCTACCAACGTAAAACCAGACAAAAACATGGTCGCACATAACCAGAGAATAAGATAGGCGGTTTCAATCTTGTTCCAATTCAAAGGCTATAAACCCAAATAAGATCCATGCCAATAACTCGAACCAAGTGTTCTTATGTTCTCTTACTCAGTCCACATACACCCGTCATGGCCATACTTGGGGCACTACCACAATATACACCCCTAAGGGGAGACACATAACCAACCCTGGATCTACTACATTCCTTATTCTTCCCAACCTTACCCAAAGGGTGAAGTACCAGCAGATCTAACGAAATGACGAACCTCAACCAATAACAAAAACATCCTAATGAACGACCGATATAAGATCACACACCTCTATTAGAGCTGAAGAGATCCCACTAATACGTAACAAGCTCGATAAAACTTCCAAAATTATTCAGAAATGCTATCAAAACCTTGGTCGGGTCAATCCAGATACCAACCCTACTGACGCAACATGTCAAAATTGGATTCAGCGAAGATCCCAAGCCACACCTGGAAAAACTAAACAATACTGTCTCAACATCCGAACTTCCAATAACCAAGGACATCTGCCAAAATCGAGCCTGCTATGAACAATAATTCCACAACCAACAGTTGAGGGTACCCATGCCCAGAAACTAAAATCTACTATGTACAAATTTTGATGATAGGTTGACGTGTCCATTGAAATTTAACTGATAAATCTCAAAACCTTCGAAGAACATCAACTATTGAGGATGAAGGAAATGGCCAACGATCGAGGATGCATTTACAAATAATCCAATAATCTAATACACTGCTGAACCAAAAACCCACATGGAACTAAACATACCCAACTCTTGATCTATTCATCGGCATCCCGAAAGGAAGCAATGGCTACAACGAGCTCCTTGACCAATAACTTCATGCTATGAAGGCAACTCATGCATTCCTGAGCACATAGATTTGATTGCAACTTTCTCTACACCCCCGACCTGACCAAATCTTGAACCAAAGTCTCGCATACCCGAACCGCAGATCCCTATGACCCATTCTTCAGACACCATAAACTTGAACAGATCGATGATACTCCGAGAAAAATACCCAGTTCTCCCTCACTTTGGGTTGGAACTGTTGGGTTTTAAGCACTATAACACTCATATGGTGCACATGCAACCCTAGATGCTTTGGATCTAATTTTTCTCTAATTATACATGCAATTTCATTTTTCCAAAGCACACAACCTAACTAGCATTCAATTGAAGATATACAACATAAAACAAGGTTAGATGAATACCTCTTAGTGTAGCTTGTAGTTCTTGGCCTTCAAAAGCTTTAGCACCTCAAATGTGATGACTCTAATGTGTCACAAACACAAAATGCAAGAGGAGGCTTATGAGAAGTGGCTAGATAGCACAAAATCGGTTACGACTCTTCACAAGAATGCACGGGGTCGATTTTAGGGGTTAAGGGGTTGCTTTTATAGTGTGGAAATGACTAGGGTTTCATCCATGCAAACTCTAATACACCATGACCCTTCATATTTCTTAGGCCCCATGGGTTAAACCTTCATGGACTATCATATAGGTTTATCCCATCCTAATCAACCATGGATCATTAGCCCATACTATAAGTATCATTGATTTATTTAATCAGTCCCCATAAATTTAATCAGTCTCTTTTGATCACTAAATTAATTCCAAATTAATTCTTGATCAATACTAATTAAATAATATGATTTCTCAATTAATATATTATACTTATAATATATTAATAAATCACAAATAACCTCTTTCGCAAAAGTCCATCCTATCAAATTGCTCTGGTGAAGGCAACCCAAAAGGACCATGCTATTATCGGGTCAAGTACATTCCAATTATAGTTATGGGCTTAGACACCTAATCCAACAGGAACTACCACCAACTGACATTGCAAACAAACCAAGACTCAAACTGGCTCAACCAGATACATAACATCCGTGACCCTGGGAATGTATAACATAACGCAAAATGATCTCTAGATAAAGACCAAGAAAACTCAAGGAGCTTCTGAATCTCATATGGAGACCTCGAAACATCCCAATCTATAACAATCCAAATTTCCAAATAAAATTTTCATTTTTAATTAATCAAAACATTCCCATAAATATGAAATCTCAGTGACAATTGTTTTTAAAATTCATAACATCAATATTTTATTTTAAATATCAGAGTGTTCCCATCTAAAATGTCGGAGAGTGCACGCTGCGCCATCAAGCCTTGCCCTTTCCCTTAGGCTCAGAAGTACCTGAAACAATCAACAAACTGTAAGCTAATGCTTAGTGAGTTCCCCAGAGCATACCCCACACAATCCACATAATCACATAATCCATATTAGCTATATAAGCTACATAAGCCATGCATACTAACATATAAGGATGTCGTGGGCTCCCCCCAAGGTCTTATACCTATGTGTCATGGGCTCCCCCATGGTCTTTGCCTAGGATGCCATGGGCTCCCCGACATGGTCTGATATCCTACTGCCACGGGCTCCTCCTGGGGTCTTCCATGCAAATAACACAAAGTCAACAAGCATACCATATATCACAAAAATAACTATCATACTACATAACTCATATATAAACATACAGGGATGTCGTAGACTCCCTCCAGGATCTTACTACTATGTGTCATTGGCTCCCCCACATGGTCTTAACTACTTGCCATGCCTCCCATGGTCTTTACCTGGAATGCCATGGGCTCCCCCACATGGTCTTATATCCAACTGCTACGGGCTCCCCCCGGGGTCTTCGCATATCTAGTCAATTAGTACTAGCACATTCTCATATACATGCATACCAGACATATCGAAAATGAATCCACGATAACCACTACAACTAAATGAATGGGCTGGCCTTGGTGCCTTAGACCCATTGGTATGGTGAGGAAACTCACCTCTCAAGAAATGCTGAACTGATAAGATAAATCCCAACGTGCAGCTCCAACTCAACTGTCTACAACCATCATGTGACTGATTTTTTAAGAATCCCGAAATACCAAAAATACCCTCAAAGTGAAACTTGGTCAACCATGGTCAAAGTCAAGGTCAACAGTCCATGTTGACCCAACTCATCGAGTGCATCTAGCAACTCGTCAAGTTCCTTCAGTGTTCAGAAAACCGGGGAAAACCTTAACCAACTCGTCGATTTAGCTTATCAACTCGCCGAGTTCACTCTGTATACAGAAAATAGGAAAACTCGATCCAACTCATCGAGTTGCCAGGGCAAATCATCGAGTTGTAACACCCCGAATCTCAGGTATGAATTTTACAGCTTTATTTCCATTTTAAAGGGTCTACTCTACGAGTCGGATGCCCTGACTCGTCGAGTAGGAACGAAATCAGCCGCGTGTTTAAGTGACCAACTCGACGAGTTGGTCACTTAACTCGATGAATTGGAGCTGTTGGATGAAACCCTAATTTCCAGGGTTTTGCACCGTATTTAAAGGATCATTAGCCTCCCTTAGCCTTCCTTTACAACCCCCTTTGAGTCCAGAAACCCTAAATCGCATTTTCTCTCCATATTGGTGTGTTTTTAAGCTTGGAAGGTGGATATTGGTGAAAGGAGCTTGAAGATCAAGAAGTTTTGAGAAAGGAACAGTTGAGGATCTGAACTCTACTCCATTTTAGCATCACTTGAAGGTAACAAGTCGTTACCTTGACTTTCCTCCTTCTAGATCTCTTCATGTTTAAGATTAGGGCTTTTCTAGCATGTATGTGAACCATTTTTGGGTATGGGCTAGGATTTGAAGTTGCAAGTTCAGATCTGAACTTATCTTGGTCTCTATAACTATAAAGTTTCCATCTTTAGCAAGTATGAGCTATTCCCTTTGAGTTAAACCCCATTTTAAGCTTGGATTTGGTATTCTAAGCCTTTAGAGCCTTGCATGCACGTAAAGTTTGCAACTTTACGTGATAAGCATGCCTTAGGAAGCTAGATCTACCATTTGGAGCTTTGGAATGGCTCAAAATCATCTAGACAAGAAATAGACTGTATGAACTCGACGAGTCGGATAAGGAACTCGACGAGTTTGGAAGGGTTTTCCCATTGTTTGGTTTCTGCATGGACTCGGCGAGTCAGTTAGGGTTATCCCCGACTTCAGAACATACATAGACTCGACGAGTTGGTTGTTAACTCGGCGAGTCAGTGAGGGTTTTATAACCTTCTGAACCCTTAAGGAACTCGACGAGTTGCTAGCTGCACTCGACGAGTTGGGTCAACATGGACTGTTGACTTTGACCGATGACTTTGACTTAGACCAAGGGTTGACCAGTTTGACCTCTGGGGGTATTTTTGGTAATTTGGGAACTTATAGCAGGGAGTCACCGGTGGTTGTAGGTGTTGGATTTGGAGTTTCATTTGGAGGAGTTTGACTTTATCACTTTGAGCTACCTGCGAGGTGAGTTCTCCTCACTATATCAACAGGGTCTACGGCGCTAAGGTCGGCCCTTTATGGTTTGCATCCTGGTTTTAAGATGGTTGCTATATTATTGATATGTTAGATTTCATCCTGGTCTTATGATGGTTGCTATGCTAGTAATCTGTTAGATTGATATCCCGGTTATAGGATGGTTGCTATGTTAGAGATCGGTTAGATCGGTATCCTGGTTATAGGATGGTTGCTATGTTATTGATCGGTTAGATCGGTATCCTGGTCATAGGATGGTTTCCATGTTAGTGATCTGTTAGATCTGTATGACTATCTGTTATTGCATGCTAGCGTATGATATTATGTGCACATGTTTGATGGGATTAGGATTGGATTGAGGAAGGTCCTGCTTTGTGCTGTAGGCCAAGACACCCAGGGCGGACCGGATAGACTGCAGGCCCGGTTAGGGCATACTAGTCAGGCCGAAGGCTCGGCGAGCGGTCCGGATAAACTGAAGGCCCTGAGAGGCGGTCCAGACGTACCGATGGCTCGGAGAGCAGTCCAGATAGACTGATGGCCTACGAGGCGGTCCATTCAGACTGATGGCTCATTATGCATGTTGTGTTTGTTATATGATATGTTTATATCTGTATGGCATTGGTATTTTGGGGGAACTCACTAAGCTTCAGACTTACAGTTGTTGATTTGCTTTCAGGTACTTCTAACGATCGCGGGAAGGCGAAGGCGTAATCGTACACCTCCTATGATATTACGATTTGGTTCTGGGAAACTCTGACACTAGATATTTTGAAAACAAGTTTTGTAATAATTAACTGGTTTTGGAAATGTTTTGAAAGTTAAAATTTGGCATGATTTTTTTGGTTGTTACATGAGTTTTCCCCATGTCTTAACATATTCAGCCCTTTCAATCGAATGTAAAGTCCCAAATTACAGATCCAGTCCCTTAGGACCGAAATATCATGTAAAGTTGCTAACTTTACGTGCATGCAAGGCCTCAAGAGGCTAAAACACTAAAACTAAGCTTAATAGAAGGTTTAGGGCATGGAGGATGGCCAAAGCTTGATAAAGCTTGACTCTTTAGGCCCAAGGAGGCCTAAGGTGTCCAGATCTGAAGTCACAACTTCAAATCATGCTCAACTCCGAAAATGGTTCCAAAATGGGCTAAAAATGCACTAAACTTCCATGGGAGAAGATCTAAGAAACAAGAGGTCAAGGTAAAGACTTTTTACTTCCAAATGGTTGCTAACACAGGGTAGATGTCGGATCAATAGCCTCCTCCTCACTTCAAACTCTTCGATCTTCAAGTTTCCTTCCAAAGAGCACAAGATTTACTCTTCAAAGCTCACACAAACTCAATAAAGCACTAAAGCACGACTAAGGTTTCTCTCTGTACAGTAAGGACGATGAGGGAGGCCACAAATGAGCCATAAGTTCTTTAAATAGGGTACCAATCCCTGAAAATTAGGGATTTCCTTTACAACGTCTCCTCGTCGAGTTGGGGCCTTCCAACTCGTCGAGTAGACCCTAAGTCACGCGTCCAAAATGATCTTTACTCGACGAGTTGGAGCTCCCCGACTCGTCGAGTTCCAGTCCAAAACCCTAAAATTTTGAGAAATAAATGATACCTGAATCGAGCGTTACAAATCTCCCCCGCTTGAACTAGGCTTCGTCCTCGAAGTCTGCTGATGCAAACAAATCCGGGTAGTGGTCTCGCATCTCATCTTCCGGCTCCCAAATCCATTCAGAGCCTCTTCGGTGCTGCCATTTCACCTTCACTAGCTTCACTTCCTTGTTACGAAGGACCTTAGTCTTCCTATCCAGAACCGCAACGGGCCTCTCAATGTAGTTCAAGATCTCATCCACCTGAATGTCGTCCAGAGAAATAACTGCGGCCTCGTCTGTGACACACTTCCAAAGCTGAGACACGTGGAAGGTGTTGTGTATCCGGCTAAGTTCGTCCTACATATCCAAATGATAAGCCACCTTGCCCACTCGGGCAGAAATCCTGAATGGTCCAATATATCGGGGCCCTAGCTTGCCCCTCTTCTGAAACCTAATGACACCCTTACATGGTGACACTTTCAACAAGACGAAATCCCCCACCTGAAACTCGAGGTCCGATCGGCGCCGGTCAGTATAGCTTTTTTGATGGTTTTGCGCAACTTGCAGCCTGTTGCGCACCTACTGAATCAACTCAGTAGTCTTGAGCACCACCTCGGTGCTCCCCATGACTCGATGCCCTACCTCACCCCAGCAAACAGGGGTCCTATACCTCCGACCATACAACATCTCAAACGGTGGTCGGTAGATACTAGCATGATAACTATTGTTATATGAAAACTCTACTAGTGGGAGGTATGTATCCCAACTCCCTCCAAAATCTAGCACGCATGCCCGAAGCATATCCTCGAGTGTCTGGATTGTCCTCTCACTCTGGCCGTCTGTCTAGGGGTGGTAAGTAGTGCTGAAATGTAACTGAGTGCCCAGTTCCTCGTGGAAATTTCTCCAGAATCTGGATGTAAAGCGGACATCCCGGTCAGAGACCACCGACACTGGCACCTCGTGCCTAACCACCACCTCTCGTACATAAATATATGCTAATTTCTCAGCAGAGATGCTCTCGGAGATTGTAATAAAGTGAGCACTCTTCGTCAATCTATCCACAATAACCCATATGACATCCACACCCCTCGCCGTCCTCGGTAACTTCGTGATGAAGTGCATGGTGATCTCTTCTCATTTCCACATAGGAATGGGTAACAGCTGAACCTTGCCATGAGGCATTTGATGTTCGGTCTTGACCTTCCTGCATGTCAAGCACCGCTCCACGAACCACACAATCTCCCGCTTCATGCAGGGCCACCAGTAACTCAACCTCAAATCCCTATACATCTTTGTGGCCCCCGGATAAATAGAGAACATGGATTTGTGTGCCTCCTCCAAGATCTTCTGCCTCACACCCCCGGTTACCGGTACCCACACCCGGCCACACCGTGTCAAAAGACCTCGACTATCCCGAACAAACAAGGGGAACTGAGCCCGAATTCGCTCTATCTTCCAGTTCTCCTTCCTCAAACCCTCCACTTGAGCCTCCTTAATCATATCCGACAATGGAGAGGTCATTGTCATCCTCAAACAAACATCCCGAATCGGAGCACCTGCCGCCTTGCGGCTCAAAGCATCAACCACCACGTTGGCCTTCCCTGGATGGTACAAAATCTCGCAATCGTAATCTTTCAGTACATCCAATCACCTCCTCTGCTGCATGTTCAGGTTCTGCTGATCCATCAAATAATTCAAACTTTTATGGTCAATAAAGACGGTGCATCGAACTCCATACAAGTAATGCCTCCAGATCTTGAGGGCAAACACGATTGTACCCAATTCCAGATCGTGAGTTGGGTAGTTCGCCTTGTGAGGCTTCAGCTGCCTCAAGGCGTACGCAATCACATGCCCCCTCTGCATCAAAACAATGCCTAACCCTATGATAGACACATCACAATACACCACCAAATCATCCAACCCATCAGGTAGTGCTAAGATCGGGGCCTCACATAACCTCTATCTCAAGGTCTCGAAAGCCAACTGCTGATTCGGGCCCTACCGAAAAGTCACATTCTTCTTGGTCAAACGAGTCAAAGGTACAACTATCTTCGAGAAATCCTGGATGAATCTCTGATAGTAACCTACTAGAACCAAGAAGCTAAGAATCTCAGATGCGTTCTTCGGTACTTCCCACCGCATCACTTCCTCAATCTTGGCTGGATCAACCAACATACCCTCTTGGTTGATGATATGCCCCAAAAACTGCACCTCTCGTAACCAGAAATCACACTTCGAGAACTTGGCATAAAGCCTTTCTGTCCTCAGTGTCTCCAACACCTCCCTCAGATGCTGCTCGTGCTGCTTCTTGGTCTTAGAATTGACCAAGATATCATCAATAAAAATGATCACTGGTGTGCACAAAAGTACCCACTAATTTTATATTTATAACCTAACTACTTAACTAACTAAAATGCACCTAGGCAGTGTACCTAGTCAAATTATAGAATAGTGTGGGTAAGTCGGGTGTCGATCACAGGGAACGGTGTTGACTAACTAATTTACTTACTACCAAATTAACCTAATTATTAACAGCTTAAAAGGGTTTTATCTGATTTTACAAGATCAGACGAACTTTACTCAAATTCAATCAATTACTGAAAACACTTCTGTTAGTTCGAATCCACTTTCCCTCAATGGTTTATAATTTAGCTATGACAATTACTGTTGGTACCAATTAAGATAGTATTAGCAATTTAGTTCTAAATCTACTAACTTTAATTAATTCATGTAAATCTATGTATGGTCACACAATAGTTAACACATAATCAATTATTGAATAAGATTGGAGCCATGTAAGATTGATTAATCAAAACACAATTACAGTGATAATATGAGTTCTCTAGCACAACTTAATTCAATGATTCAATTACTTATCTAAGATTGGTTTGATCTTAGCTCTAATAAACTAGTGTTCACCGAATTATTAGGTATTCAAATTCATGCAGATTTGTATTCACTAACTACACAGAACATGAATTTAAAGTAATCAAATATTAAATTAAACATGCTAGGTAAAATCAATCAACACAAGCATATTACCAACAAGTAAAGTCAAATCTAATGCATCAAAACCATGAGTTCCAGCTTTATCTAGATAACAGAAGCAACTAGATTTAACTGGACATACTAGCAAATAAACAAGCACAAATCAAAGTATAAGACATGTTCAAGTATCAACAATTAAACTAATTATGAACCTCTACTCTTTTGGTGTTGAAAACCTTTTTCCAAGACTTTTCTTCTGCTAAAATTCGTCTTCTGAAACCCTTTTCTTCAGCCAAAAGCCTTCCAAGTCGTAATGAGCAAGAGAATTTATAGTATCTGATTTAACCAAGTTCACGTCGTAAACCATAAGGATTCACGTCGTGAATGCGAGTTTTCCGTATTCGACAAGGACTCTTTCACCCGGATGCATATATTCTAGAATACTCTACTCACGTCGTGAACATCAAATTACTCACATCGTGAGCACGTTTTTTGCTGAGTTTTTCACCCTTCTTCCCTTCAAGCCTCCAAAGTTCCAAGTATTGTCAGTTCTAGTCCCTTTCTTAAAAAATGCTTTACTTTGGCTGCAAATAACAATTTATCCTTATAAGTACCATTATTCTATGCAAATAACCAAAATATTAATAAAAATGTAAATAAATATTGCCTAAAAATATGTATAAATATGGCAATATCAAAATACCCCACACTTGTTCTTTGCTTGCCCTCAAGCAAATCTAATTATTAATTCAAACCTTGATCACCATCATTACATAGAACAATCCAACTCGAACTCAACCATTATGCCAAGACCTCAACGCATGCATTTGTGTCTAAAGTTTTTCCTAAGTAACCCCCCTCAATTCTAAATACTCACAATCCTCATAAACACTCACCCACTTCTTTTGAACAATGCTCATTTTATGCAACCCTCCGAATCCATCCTCAGAACGCTCTCTAACCTCAAGGTATTTTTGTAAAGCCACCCAAGCATACATAAACTAGAGAATTACAACTTTTAGAAGATACCATAATATGGAGCTCTTAAATTCTTCACTTCTTGATATTTTGATCTTTGATTCCTTTGAATTCACCAACTTCTTGTGTAATTTTGATATCTTCAACTTTTGAAACTTCAGAATTTCCGATCTTTGATCTTCATACTTTGATACTTTTATGCTCCAAAAATTCTTCATTTTTTCACTTTTTGGTAATTTCTCTCTTCTTTTTTTTACATGTACTCACTTTTCATATCACTCAAAAACATACATGCTT
This sequence comes from Lactuca virosa, assembly GCF_052849685.1. Classification (NCBI taxonomy): domain Eukaryota; kingdom Viridiplantae; phylum Streptophyta; class Magnoliopsida; order Asterales; family Asteraceae; genus Lactuca; species Lactuca virosa. The sequence continues at coordinate 435,621,265 of NC_136430.1, read as the reverse complement.
AAGTAGGGGTGCTTTACCTCAACCCTTATTGGTTAAGATATTAGTCTATGTGCAATGACTACATAAGCTTTCCTGGATACATTTCAGGTTTAGGCTGCTAAACATATTGCATCCCTCAAACTAAGCGAGGTTGTGTTTTTGTCCCATGATTTCACTAGAATGAAGGAGGCCACAAATGCACTATAACGTATACTGGCTCAACTAAACATTTGAGCTCTAATCGGATCATCCTAATGCAACACTAGAAACTTAAGTTTAAATTATTATTACTAGAACTAATATTAGATTATTATTTCAAACCTATGAAATTTTTAAATTCCCTAAGATTTCTAGCAATTTACTTATTTACTTTTCCGACCCGTACCCCACACTTATTACATACAATGCCCTCATTGTATACATAAACTAAATTAAAAGCAATAAAAGGGAGAAAAATGAACAGACTCCCCTGGGATAGTGGCGTGATCGAACTCCATAAGTGTGGACAAAATGCGCATCTCGAATGTGGAACTTCTTCGAAACATGAACGTGGATCTTGATCTCGCGAAAGATGTAATAAGCGTCAATAAAATAAGGAATCGAGACTTCAAACTTTAACAAAGGTGGTGTAAATCTCCAAAGAAGAAGAATAATGTGGGAAAGCATTCGCCACATTAAATGGTAAAGAAACCGAGCCAAAATAATCTTCATAACAATCCCAAGAAGAAAAGTGGTGACCCATTTAGTAAAATGAATCAATGGGCTTCATCTTTGTGGGCTACATGAGTCACGTCGTGAGTTATAAGAAGGACCACGACATGAAATCGATAAAACGTGGAAAGTAGAAACCCGTGAAAACTTGACTCACGACGTGAATTTTAGGGAGTCACGACGTGAGTACTGGACATACAGAAAACTGTTCTGTCTTCACCTCTTAACTTCAAACAAATGTCTTAATTGATTAAGATGTTGATTTTAGGACTCTTCTTTACACTAATCCTCTCTCTTGACTCACCCCGCACTTATTTAAAATTGTGGGTCTTGACTTGAGACTCTAAACTCTAACGACACTTGTCTAAACGAACATGACTCTTGACTCGACTTTACTCCTTTCCCAAAACTCCTAGCAAGCTGTAATCAAACAACCAAAAGAAAATAAAAGTAACATAATAATAAACCAACAAGTGTTTCAAAGTTCTCAAAAAAACCAAATAAACTAGAAACTAAAAAGTAAATAAAATCAAATCAATCATCCTCATCATCATCATGCGCTCCACTTGTACCCGCTCCATCTCCTCCTTGGTTTCTATATTCACTCCACCGAGGGCAAATCGGGTAATGATTCCCCAAATGAGGAGGTTGCTCAACATGGAAATGGTGAACCATATTTTCCATTGTACCCCCAATCCAATTCACGCTTAACGAAAGTTGATCAAAATAGCCTGTCATATCACCCCCAAAGTTGGGTCCGCCAATGGGTGTTTGTTGGTGCACCGGCTGTCCTCGTTCACCTCTCCCTCTCACATTCCTTCGCCTTGGCTGTGGTTGTGGCTGCTGCTCGGGTTGTTCACCCGACTGCTCACCACCCTCATCATCTGATGCCAAAATACCCCAGTGAGATCCAAAGTTCTGAACAACCCGCATTGTCTCCAAATAACCCATGCTAAACTCATTCCCAACCATGCAAGTCATGGAACGAGTGATATCAGGAACAAGCAAACCATACGATCGGGCCAAACGTGTAATGAATTGCCCTCCACAGATAGGGCTCCCGGGATGAGAACTAGCAGCAGAATCAGCCAGAATGCGTTCCAAAAAGTAAGGAATGTTGCAACACACTCCCGACTGTAAGATACATCATAAGAAAAACAGATTCTGCTTCGTTAATTTATCCCCATGCCTCCTGTGGTTGATGGAAAACGTGATGAGTCGGTGGAGTAGTCGGTGTATAGGGGACCGAATGCTGCTCTCGGGAGACACTCCGGAATTGAATATCCCGGATGCAATATTGTGCCAGAAACCAAACCCAGTAGCGCCATCTGTATAACCCTTGACCGCCTCCCTTAAGAACATGCCAAACTCAGGAGTCATTGCCTCTTGGGGGTTATATATCCCCACCCTCCAAGAAAACTCCACAAGGTTGCATTCATGGTACTCTCCCCCAAGACGGAATACCAAAGCTCGCTGAAAATGAGGGTCTTGGACATTCTCGTGGAATGCACTATCGAGAAGAACTCCACACAAAATTCCTTATAAACCCTCTCTTGAATTCTGAACAAGTTGTGCCACCCTTTACACGTAAATGAAAGTCCATTTCCCAAAAATATTTCCGTGAGATACTGGGACATTTGATCAACAAGCCCAACCTCCCTTAACCTTGCCCAATTAATTATAGGGGCAACAGCAATGGCACGGCTGTAAAGCCACCCCAAACGGTTGTTCCAGCGGGTCAAAATTTCTTGGGACGTTGTTGTTGAGAAATTGTAGAACAGATGTAAACTCGACACCCCTGTCAGATTTTCTCTCCTGGGAGCCATTTCTGCTAAAATAAACAGAAAACACAAACAACAAAAATATCCCAAAATATTAGAATTAAACAGAACAGGAAATGTCAAGTCCCAGGATTCACGTCGTGAATCCCTAAAGATTCACGTCGTGAAGTCGTAATCGAAGTTATAATCGGTCAAGGCAGAAATCAAATCGGGCCAACAATGTCAATGGGGTTTACTCCTAGGGCGATTTCAAACTCATTACAAACACATGCATAAAGAAATTCACAGATTTAGGGTATCGATTTTTATAATTAAGTGGAATGCAAACCCTAACCCCTAAATCTAGTAAATAAGTCAACAATAAACAATGTGAAGAATATTACTTTACCTAGAATGGTGAATTACGTAAGCACAAGAAGAATATGAGCAATGTCGGCCGCAATCGCGAAGAGGGGGGGGGGACCAGAAAACCACTTCTCACTTCGTGGGAAATAAAGAATGAAGTAGGTCAATGAGTTTTCTTATCTTTAATCTGTGGTCCCGTGTGTTTTAGGATTCACATCGTGAATTTTAACGGGTTCACGTCGTGAGTCCGGTCTGGGCTATACAATTGGGCCATTTAATTTAAAGATTAAGTGGGCTTGGACTACTATCAAGCTAATGAATTGGGTAATATATCGGCCTAAAAATGAATCCGTAAGTCATACTAGACTCACGTCGTGAACCATAAGGATTCACGCTGTGAGTTCGTCTGTTTCTTAAAAATTAAATTGTAATTAATTATTACCACTGACCCTACTCTAAGTGCTATATTATGTATAAAGTGATTTGGATGAGATGACCGATTTCTCTAAAACTAAAAAAAATGCAAAAACTAAAAAAAATGCAAAAACTAAAAAAAAAAGTAAAGAAAACGCAAACCAAACTCGGGTTGCCTCCCGAGAAGCGCTTCTTTTTGCGGAGTCTTGAGCTGGACTCTGTGCCTCCTACGTTGAATCTTCAGATGAGTTCATCACCAGCTGGATCTTCTGCTCCTTCCATCGCTTCTTGTATGCTTGGACTCGTCTAATGTACGCCTTTTTAGAATTTTCCTTTTTAGCCTTGACTTCGTCTCTATCGATCTTGCGCTTTATCCCCTTAGTATCTAATTTGTCTTCATACTTAAGCTCCATAGTATCCTTCTCTTCCTTCACCACTGGACTAGTCACCTTTGATGTAACTTGTTCTTCATCACTCGACATGTCATCATTTTCCTCACTTATCAAAGATGTTGGTTTTGTGTAAGCAATGACTTCAACGAAAAATGGAACGGATGCTCTTGGTTTAGTGTGTTTGACTTGATTAATTGTCTTGATTTCTTCTTCCATAAGCTTCTCTAATTCTTCAAGTTCATTCTCTTCATCAATATTGAACACTTCACCTTTAACATCATATCCTTGAAATCCATCTTGTATTCCAAAATCCTCCTTATCATCACCAACCCTTAATGTAAGCTTAGATTCACGAACATCAACTAGAGCGCCAACAGTATTTAGCAAAGGGCGACCAAGAATGTTTGGGATATTTGCATCCTCCTTCATATCCATAATCACAAAGTCAACTGGGAAAACAAATTTCCCAATTTTAACAAGGATGTCTTCAACTATTCCCCTCGGGTGAGTCACCGAACGATTAGCCATGTGGATGGTCATTTTTGTTGCCTTCATTTTATGAATATTTAGCTTTTGATAGAATGAATAGGGCATCAAATTTATGCTAGCCCCGGAATCAACTAAAGCATAAGTCTTCAAATTGTTACCAAACTCACATGGAAGAGTGAGGCGTCCGGGATCTCCCATCTTCTTAGGTATCTCTCCCAATACAGCTCTTGAGCTTTGCTCACTAAGAATCACTTTAGAATTCTTCTTTAATTCATGTCGAGTGTCTATTAGATCTTATAGGAACTTCGCGTATTCTGGAATTTTTGATAGTGAATTAATAAAAGGAGTATTAATAGGAATATCCTTTATTTGTTGAATAAACTCCAGATGTTCCCTTTCCAGTGGACTAAGTTAGCTCGGGACGGGAATGGCAAAGGCGGTTTATAAGCTTGAACAGATACGAAAATTTTCTATTCAGACCGGGTCCACGACGTGAGCATAGCGGGCTCATGACGTGAACTGGGTATTCCAACAGATTCTTCATTTTTGAGTTTCGGCTTCTTCGGCTTTGGATCGGGCTACTTTGGTTCCACTTCTAGTGCCTCCAAAAACTCAGAGATTGCCTCTTCTTCAGTATCAATAGCCATAACATGAGGTTGAGCTTTCTTTTCGGGAAGTTGTGAAGATAATTTGTTATTCACCAAAGTAGTGAGTTGACCAACTTGGACTTCTAAACTATGAATCGATGCTTGATGATTTCTTAATGAAGCTTGCTGGTTAATCATCATTTTGTGCTGTTCTTTCATCATATTCATGTGTTCCTTTAGCACTGCATCGGTATCATCATGTCTTCTCTCGGATGCTTCCATAAATCTGGTCAACATGTTTTCCAAGTCTACTTTCTTTTCGGCTGGTGGTTGCTCTTTTTGATAGAAGCCTCGGCCTGTCTGCTTATATTTTTCTTCTTTTTGCATCTTGTACTCATCGTAAGGCAGCCACTCTTTCCTTGGTTTTCTCTAATCTTCATCATACTTGTCCCCACTTGAGTAGCAAACTTGAGCCTTCTTGTTCCCATATTCATCCAAATTGCAATCTTTAGTCAAGTGTGGCCCACTGCATCATTCACAACCAACTCTAATTGCATGAATTGATTGGTCCATTTGGGTCAGCCTTCGGTCTATATTATTTAGCATTGCCATCATAGCATCCATCTCTTCAGAATGTCCACTCCCAACTCCCTTTACTCCTTCATTCCTTGGATTGTGGTATTCACGAGAATGCTTTGCAAATTCTTCAACTAATTCCTTGACTTCACCCGAATTTTTCTTTGTAAGTGGTCCTTGAGAATCAAGGAGTTGCTGTGTCATTACATTGACCTCATCATAGAATATAGATACTTCTTGTTGGATGTTAAGGTCATGTTGAGGACAATTCCTTAACAACCCCTTTGTAGTGCTCCCACGCCTCGTAAAGTGACTCCCCCGGGTTTTGCTCAAAATTAGCTATCGCCTTCTTGAGTTTAGCTATCTTGGATGGTGGGCAGAATTGGTCTAAAAACTGCTCACACATTTGAGCCCATGTAGTGATTGTACCCGGCGGTAGTGCTTTTAACCAATCCTTAACAGCTCCCTTAAAAGTAATGGGAAGCATCCTTAGTAAGATGGTATCTCTATTGACATTCGGGACATTGAAGTAGTCAGCAATTTCGTTAACTTCATCTAAGTGTTTAAACGCATCCTCATGATCTTTTCCATAGAATGGGATATCCTTCAGTGCAGAAAGGATATGTCCTTTCAGCTCGAATGTGGCAGTGGCAGGAATGGCAGGTTGTACTAAACCTGGCCCAACATCATCTCTAATTCTCTTTCTGTAAGCTCCCATGGACATTTCTTCAATATTCGCCATCTCGTTTCTTGGCTCGTTCTCGGGTTCACTTGTATAAAGTCCAAACTCGGCTTTGGATTCGTATTCGGATTTGTTTGGGGTAGGTATTTGGTCTAAGTCTTCAACCTTGTTCTTGTCCTTTGAAGATGAACTCGATTCTTCCGTTTTCTTTCCCGACTTCTTTGAGAATACTGACTTGAATTCTTGTAAGGGTGTCTTCTTTGGTGTTTGATCTTCGTTCACGTTCTTATCTTTCTTTTTATAAAGGGCGGACTCTGGATCTTCAAGAGGTGGCACCAAAGGTGTGTTAGAGCCCCTGGTCATGAACTCCTGCAAAATAAACAAAAGAAAGAGAAAAAAAACGTAAAACTGAACTAAGAAAAACAAACTAAACTAAGGAAAACGAGGAATCACAGGATTCACGTCGTGAGTCTGTAATGCTCACGTCGTGAGTTCTGTAATGCCAGAAAAAAAAATTGAAACTGACAAATAACTCTTTGCAGGTTTTACCCCACAAAAAAGATCGATTAATTTAAAGCAAATAAATCAGTAACTAATTAAGCCGTTCCCCGGCAACGGCGCCAAAAACTTGTTGTGCACAAAAGTACCCACTAATTTTATATTTATAACCTAACTACCAAATTAACCTAATTATTAACAGCTTAAAAGAGTTTTATCTGATTTTACAAGATCAGACGAACTTTACTCAAATTCAATCAATTACTGAAAACACTTCTGTTAGTTCGAATCCACTTTCCCTCAATGGTTTATAATTTAGCTATGACAATTACTGTTGGTACCAATTAAGATAGTATTAGCAATTTAGTTCTAAATCTACTAACTTTAATTAATTCATGTAAATCTATGTATGGTCACACAATAGTTAACACATAATCAATTATTGAATAAGATTGGAGCCATGTAAGATTGATTAATCAAAACACAATTACAGTGATAATATGAGTTCTCTAGCACAACTTAATTCAATGATTCAATTACTTATCTAAGATTGGTTTGATCTTAGCTCTAATAAACTAGTTTTCACTGAATTATTAGGTATTCAAATTCATGCAGATTTGTATTCACTAACTACACAGAACAGGAATTTAAAGTAATCAAATATTAAATTAAACATGCTAGGTAAAATCAATCAACACAAGCATATTACCAACAAGTAAAGTCAAATCTAATGCATCAAAACCATGAGTTCCAGCTTTATCTAGCTAACAGAAGCATCTAGATTTAACTGGACATACTAGCAAATAAACAAGCACAAATCAAAGTATAAGACATGTTCAAGTATCAACAATTAAACTAATTATGAACCTCTACTCTTTTGGTGTTGAAAACCTTTTTCCAAGACTTTTCTTCTGCTAAAATTCGTCTTCTGAAACCCTTTTCTTCAGCCAAAAGCCTTCCAAGTCGTAATGAGCAAGAGAATTTATAGTATCTGATTTAACCAAGTTCACGTCGTGAACCATAAGGATTCACGTCGTGAATGCGAGTTTTCCGTATTCGACAAGGACTCTTTCACCCGGATGCATATCTTCTAGAATACTCTACTCACGTCGTGAACATCAAATTACTCACATCGTGAGCACGTTTTTTGCTGAGTTTTTCACCCTTCTTCCCTTCAAGCCTCCAAAGTTCCAAGTATTGTCAGTTCTAGTCCCTTTCTTAACAAATGCTTTACTTTGGCTGCAAATAACAATTTATCCTTATAAGTACCATTATTCTATGCAAATAACCAAAATATTAATAAAAATGTAAATAAATATTGCCTAAAAATATGTATAAATATGGCAATATCAATCACCGACCGATCCAACATAGGCCTACACACCCTGTTCATGAGATCGATGAACGTTGCTGGGGCACTGGTGAGCCCAAATGGCATCACCACAAACTCGTAGTGCCCGTACCGGGTTCTGAAAGCTGTATTCGGTATATCTTCATCCAGAATCCTCATCTGATGGTACCCCGATCGAAGGTCAATCTTGGAAAACCAAGATGCACCCTGTAGCTGATCGAACAAATCATCGATCCTCGGGAGCGGATAACGGTTTTTCACCGTTAGCTTGTTCAGCTCCCGATAATCAATACACATCCTGTGTGACCCGTTCTTTTTCACGAACAGGATCGGTGCTCCCCACGGGGAACTGCTCGGGCGAATAAACCCTCGGTCTAGCAGCTCCTGAAGCTGCGTAGATAGCCCCTGCATCTCTGGCGGAGCTAGCCGGTATGATGCCTTAGCTATCGGAGCGGCACCCGACACCAAATCAATGCGAAACTCTACTTGCGTCTCCGGAGGCACTCCAGGCAATTCCTCGGGAAAGACATCCCGAAAATCTCGTACAAACGGTACACTATCCAAATCTGTCGGGGTCTCAACCCTCGTATCCGAGATATATGCCAAAAATCCCGAATAATCCTAATGGAGAAGTCTCCTAGATCTTGCTGCCGAACAGAGGGTTGACCCCTGCGAGACCCTTTCTCCACCATGAATAATCAGTTCTCCCCCACTTGGGGTTCGAACTCTCACCAGCTGGCGCTCGCAATCTATCATGGCCCCATTGACCCCCAACCAGTCCATCCTAGCAATCACCTTTAGCCCTCGCAATGGTATCGGTACCTGATCAACCCGAAACCACTCCCCAAATACATTCAGTACACAGTCCTGATATACCCTCGCAACACTCACAGTGCGGTCATCTGCAATATCAACCTCAAATGGGGAATCCAAAGTTCCCAAAGCATCCCGGAACTTCTTGCTAAGCGCAAGAGATACAAACGATCGGGTAGCTCCCGAATCAAAAAGAACATGAGCCGACACACCATTGACCAAAAAGGTCCCTATACGGGAGCACATATATATACTCATAAGCAATACAAATCAATATCAAGTAGGAAAAATAAAACACGTACCAGCCACAACGTTGTGGCGCTGCCCGAGCCTCCTCGATAGTCAACTAAAATGCGCAGCTCTACACCGTAGGAGCATCCGCCTTGGCAGGGCGGCCATCAATGATCCTCATTGTGGCGGGCACAGGCGCCGCCACCGCTCCTCCTCCTCCCTGCAACCTCAGGCAATCGGCCTTTTTATGGCCAGTCTGGTTGCAGTGGAAACATATCAAGCCCTTGTTGGGGCAATCCCTGCTCATGTAACCCGGCTGGCCACATGCGTAACATCCCGAGCCTGCTGCTCGACAAGCCCCACTGTGCGGCTTACCGCACTTGGCACACCGACCATGTGAAAGATCTAGTATGCCCAAGAGTCATTACAGAATGATATTGCTAATAATATATGATCATATAGGATTACACCATATAGCAAGTTACCGTCAATTGATTATTTATTAGTATAATTTGATTATTAATAAATATATCAACACTTGTATTTAATTGGAAAATTATTATTTCATGGAAATAATATTTACTAATTGAGAATTTATTATTTGTGGAAATAATATTTATTGGAGAAATAACAACTTATGAAATATATCATAAAGTATGATTATTTATAAGTTATATTTATATCTTAATAAACTAGTTTAATTTATATAAAAGATAGTTTTATATAAAATAAGATATATATATATATATATATATATATATATATATATATATATATATATATATATATATATATTCATATTTATATCTTAATAAGCTAGTTACAATTTATATAAAAGATAGTTTTATATAAAATAAGATATTTATATATGACTAGTTTTATATATATATATATATATATATATATATATATATATATATATATATATATATATATATATATATATATATGTTGGGAATTCTTTATAAAAATACTTGATTTTTATAAAGATAACATGTATGTGTATAAAAACTAGCCATGAGACAACTTTTATCTTCTTTTGGACATGCCTTTTTTGAAAATTGTAAGGAGACCAAGCATGGTCTTCTTTTGCCATGCTTGGGACAAAGTTGTCCCTCTTTTACTTTATGGTCTCCCTTTGCTTTTTGGGTATTATATAAGGGAGGGCATGGAAGGTTTAGGGGGACTTCTTGCAAGACTCATTCTCCTTGTTCTTTGAAGCCAAAACCGTGAGCATGAGAGGCTCTAAGAGGGCTGCCAAATTTCGAGCTTCATAAGCTCCCTTCTCCTCCCTTCTCTTTCATTTTGATGCTAGACAAAGCCCCTTTGTTGTTTCACCTTTGAACATATATTTAGTATATATTTCAAAGGCTTATGAACAACAAATTACAAGTGAATACTAGCATGTTTTGATGGTTCTACTCTTGCTTGGTGGATACTTGTAGAGAACTCTTGCTTTAGAGTTTCATGCCACACTTCATCAACTTCCAACCTCCCATGAGGATCAAAGTCTTCAAAGGTTGTTATGATTTCCCTTCTATGGTTGTTTTAATCTTTATAATTCTTGCAAAATGATCCTTGGTGGGCAAATAAAATAGTTTTAGTTTTATTCAAGATTTTTAAAGCTTCCGTTGTCAATTTTACCGGTTGTGAAACCGGATTTTTGAATAAAAACCCAACAATTGGTATCAGAGCCATTTTTGCAAGATTAGTTAGATTATTTTTTTAGGTGATGAAATATTTGTTTTTGGAAAACTTGGATGGTTTTCTCTTTGCAAGAAATATCCATACATATTTTCTTTGACAACTTTAAAATGTTTATAATTGTTATTTTTTGACCAAAAGTTTACATACATATTTTTTGGTCATAAAAGTTGTCTTAGAAAAACAAAGAGTTGTTTTATATATTTTTGAGTATATAAATTTGTATGATGTGCATAAACTAGCCATGGACCTTTGTGTTGTTGCATGTGTTGATTTATTTAAAATGGTTGTAACTATTTATTTATTCATATGGTATGTAATAATTAAATAGGTAGTTTTCTTTTGTTAATTTTTGTAAGTAATAGATTAGTTTTAGAAATAGTTTATTTTTGTAAAAATGTAACAAGAATGAAGATGGTGGCCATTTTGAAGATCAAAAGTTTATAAAGTTGATTTTATTAAAGTTTCTCAAACTTTATAAAACTATTTTTATAAACTTGCTACAATGTGTTGAAGCAAGTGGGAGCACATGAAGACTTTACAAGATAAAGGTCCCTTATGTCCCTTTAGAAATGGACTTGATAATTTTGTGATGGCTCACAAAATTATTACTAGTTAATGCTTGGTTTACGCACATATATTATAATTGTTATGGATGCTTGTGATGTTTTATGTTTATGTTATTATTATTATTATTATTATTATGTGATGGTTGATAAATTACTTTTTCAAATGAAAAAATAATATTTGAACATAAATAAACATCACAAAGAGTTTGGTTTTAATGAAATTTACCTTTTTACATAAGTTGCTAAAATAGTTTTACAATAAAACAAGCTTTATCGTTAAAACTAGTAACGGGTAAAATTTCGGGATTAAAATTGTATAAGTTTAAAATAGAGATTTGTAAACTTATCAAACTCTAAACCTTATTTTATAAAAGGAAGTTTTATTAAAAGGTTTCCAAATGTTCTAAAGTGCTCAAACGATATAACTTAATACTAGTTATTAATTTAAAACTTTGATCGCGTCAATAATATAAAACAGGGTTTTATATATGTAGAACATTGTTAAAAATGAGGTTTTAAATGAAATAAGATTTCTTAAAGTATACCATGGTTTATTGAATGCATGCAATAACCATGATATAACATGTTTTTTAAACTAGAATTATAAAAACATCAAAGACCCCTTACAAACCTCAAATCTATGCAATCCTTTTTTAAAGAACACTCGCACGTCTCTTGTATACACTAGTGGGATAAAGGATACCTAACCACTTAGTGTTATATTTTGATGGTCGATGTGTCTTCGCGGTTTCTATAACCAAGTTATAGGCCGATTACACAAGTTTTTCAAATTGGATGATTTGTTCGGAAATTTCTTGTGATAAAGGATACTTAAGCAAGAGAGTTCTGAGACATAGATGAGATCAAACATGTCTAATTAAATTTGTTATTAGCGATCCCATAAATCTAGGAATTATATGGTAAGATATAATTGATAATCGATATCTACCGGGTTGAATTCGGATGGATGGGATAAAGGATACCTAACCATGTATCTGTTTTGCAACTTGGATCCTAGACTTTGATAATTAATGTTTTTAGAAACTAAAAGGGTATTAATTATTAAAGATTAAATATTGAAAATACTAAATGAATTTTGTTAAAAATTTTGTAGATATATAATCCACTCTCATAACCATGAAATGTCATTTCTCTTTAAATGACTTAGTGAAACAATAACATTCAATAGATACAACTTCAATGAATGAGTTCATGTCTTAACAGACAATCTCGTGAGAGATATGAAATTGTGTACACTTGAAGGTCCTAATCCTAAACAAATCACTTTGAGTAATAGACCTAAATATGTTACCCAGTAAAGGAATCACTGTGATGCTCAAGATGCTTCTAACATCAAGCTAGGAATAGTTATTCATGACTTCTAGGAAGTCTTGGATAATTTAAGCATATATCTGATGATATAACATATTCCAATAAATACAGTGATATTTTATTTAAAGCTAGTTTAAACAATAGAATAATGCAAGGCTAAAAGGGTCACTTTGTGTGATCTATAAGGCCCATGTTTTATGGACTAAACACCTTTAAGCCCAAGAAATTCAATAAGGCCCACATAGATGGATCTTGTTTCTTTTGTGAAGAAACTGGACACTGGTGGAGGAACTGCTCCTCTTATCTAGAAAGAAAGTCTGGAAGAGACTTGTACTTCATGTATCTGCAGGATAGAACATATAGTTTTTGTGTAACACTCAAGTACTTGGTACTTAAATGTTAATCTAATATTTGTAACTTGATTGCAAATATTTACAAAAGAGTAACTAGCTGAGCACAAGCAAGTTGGAACTACACTCTCAAAGTTTAGTTTATAATTTCTGCTTAGAACATAAATTGCTTGCAATATAAAACAATATTTGTTTTGGAACAATGTATGTTTTAAATTTAGCATGTCTAAATATTTATGTCTCAGTTATTTATTTAAACTATTGATTATTTACTAGATCGTTTTTCATGACGATAATACTCATATTCTGAAATGATTGAATTCTGTTTCTGAGACCAGATCTCTTAATAGAATTACAAAGTAAATATCAACATTCTATAAATAAAATTAAGTTCTATATGCAAGCACTTTTGACATAAACTTGTTTTAAATCAAACTTATCCATGACATTGTTATCTTTATTGTATAAATGAAATCTACATATTCCAACTTCAAGAAAGGGATCTTTGAAGGCAAATAATGTAGATTATTTGACATATGTGAATCTTATTTATATATAAAAGATTCCTAATAATATTTTCACTAAAGTGTAGAGAAAATAATTATTAAGGAACTATACACTTTGGTGTATGAATTCCTTTCTAATGAATTCCTATGATTAAGCACAAGATACAACCCACTAGTACCCTCTAAAGCCTTCATGATGAGAAAGGGTAAATTAAACTTTACTTGATATAGTTTACTTTCTAATCAGTAGAAATGTCCTCCTTTTAACTTTTTTTGGGATTATACTTCAATCACTATTAATCTAATCTTGAATACAAACTCCAACTAATTACATAATTGTAGAATATTCTAAAAGGGCATTTAGATTATTATATAAAAACCCACCAAGAATAAGTTAATTTATTCCTTTGAAAGTTGAGTTAGCAGAAAGCAAGCTTCTAATGACAAAGCAAGTGGGAGGCACATGGAAGTTGAAGTAGTTCAAGAACCATAGTTTGATGTAACAATTGTTGGCACTAGAAAATGTTAAACATGAATAATAGCTATTCATAAACACAAATTGTTCACAATAATGGTAGAAATCATCTATGACTTGAGAATTGTGGAATCTCTCATTGATGAGTTCTTGATGGTTTCTAGTTAAACCATCAACTACCAAAATATTATATCAGATCTTGAATCTGACAAATGACTTAGAGTCATGAACATTGAGATGTAATCTATGTTTAATAATCAAGTATGGGCTTGATTAATCTTCCTCTCTATAGCAAGGCTAGGAGGAGTAAAAGATTCTTCTAGAAAGAATATATACATGGATGAATATACACATTCAGTAATACTTGTTATATAAGGATTTTATCATACTCATGTCATTGACTATGGTCCTTATCATACTCATGACATTGATTATAATCAAACCTTTTCACAAGTAGCTATGATTAGATCTATAAGGATATTATTTACTATAACTTCATATTCTTAATATGAGATATAGCAAATAGATTTCAAGAAAAACCGTTTTTCTTAATAGACATCTACTACAAGATATCTATATAGCTTAGCCTGGAGCTTTTCTTAATCCATGTTATCCTAACCAAATGTGTAAGGCTTAAGATCCACCTGTGGATATAAAGCAAACATCTCAAGATTGGAATAGTCATTTTAATATAAAGATACAAAGTATGATTTTATATCAAAATGAAAAAGAACATGTGTGTTTACTAAGAACTAGTGGGAGGATAGTGATATTCCTAATATTGTTTAAAAGAGACATACTTAATCATTTGAAATAATATTCCGACTATGCAAGGTGGTTTTCACCTTGACTCGGAAAGTATTTCTAAAATGAAAGACATAGGAATGACAAGATACATTCTTGGAATGTAAAATCTATAAGAGATAGATAAAGATGAATGTTAAAGGTTTTAAAATTCTTTTGCATGAAATGAAAATATCTTGAAAGTGGTCAGGATATAAGTTTCCTTTGGAAGATTCTTGACATTGTTACATGACACCTTTTGAGTCTGTCTCAAAGGACCTAGCACATAGGTTGAGCTAGATAAAATGATTTATATTCTATTTGCTTGGCAAATGAATCCATCATTTATGTCATATCATGAGATACAAAATTAAATACATGGTTAAGTCACTAGATGACTGTGAGAACATTCTAAGAGTACTTAAGAAGGGCTAAGAGAATGTATATGAGAAAAAATTAGTTTAGAACAAAATCTTAATGTAAAGAGCTACATATGATTTTGATTTCTAAATAAACATAGATAATTATGAATTATAATTGGATTATGACTTCATTTTGGAATGAAGAGTAAGTTTAGTTGGAATGAGGTCTAAGCAAAACATAATGACACAATCTACTACAAAATAAGAATACACAACTTTTGAAGTTGAAGTCAAATATGATTGGATGAATGAGTTTATTGAAAAACAATGTTGATTTCTACCATTCAAGGATCACATAGAAATCTTTGTGATTTCGAGAGTTGACTTAATCAAGCTAAGGGACTCTATGTCACGAAAGAACACCAATCATATTCTCCAAGATATTTGACTATACCTAGAGTAAAAGTCAAATATGGAGATATAGTATTCGCGAAATTCACACAAATTAAATTTAGTCGAACCCATTAATAAAGTCTTTCCTTTTAAGCTAAGTATGAGTGGTCACACATAAGCCATAAGACTTTTATTATTCTAGAAATGGGATTTTGGTTTGGATTTAGTATTTGGATATTGGAACATTGTAACAACAACTATTACATAATGTTTTTGATATACTGGGATATGATCATTACATTAATACTTGTTGTGTTCTATATTAACATGTTTAATCCATGAATGATCTTGTTATTCTAAAGGTTCATAGTCGGTCATGATTGTGGGAGCAAATATGAAGTAAGACTAATATGAAAAGGAATGGTTGACTCTCACCAGATGAAAGTAGGCAAGAAGTTGTAACCAAGTTTCATAGGTACTTGTCAGAGAACTAGTACTGAAGAGACCCGCATCAAGATCAACTCATAGATCGCAGTCGTGAGTGACACTTGATTAAAAGGTACTATCTTTGTATCCTTAACACCTGAGATACATAGTGGGACTTAAGTATAGGGAGTACTATGCTTTGATATGACCAAATGTTGTTCCTTGATCGGGCAGTTATAAAAGTCATATTCGGGTATGGTGTGAACTATGCAAGATGCTTATGTAGTCAAGATAGGATTTGTTCCTCTTATTCGTTGAGAGTTAGACATCTAACGCGCGTTACCCAAAGTTGAATTACAAATGAGATTGATTGCGATCCAAGGCTCATGTTTCAACAGGATGTCTGTAACAAAGGGAAAATTGATAAACTTACCTTAATACATCAATTGAAGCTTAGAGCTTTTGGGAATTGAATGTTGATGAATGGCATTCTTCGTCATATATTATTGGGGGCGGTGAAATGTTGCTAGACGTTCACCACTGTCTATATCAATCTATGACGAGTCTTGTGCAAGTGGGAGATTGAAAGATCTAGTATTCCCAAGAGTCATTACAGAATGATATTGCTAATAATATATGATCCTATAGGGGCACACCATATAGCAAGTTACCTTCAATTGATTATTTATTACTATAATTTGATTATTAATAAATATATCAACACTTGTATTTAATTGGAAAATTATTATTTCATGGAAATAATATTTTACTAATTGAGAATTTATTATTTGTGGAAATAATATTTATTGGAGAAATAACAACTTATGAAATATATCATGAAGTATGATTATTTATAAGTTATATTTATATCTTAATAAACTAGTTCAATTTATATAAAAGATAGTTTTATATAAAATAAGATATTTATATATTCATATTTATATCTTAATAAGCTAGTTACAATTTATATAAAAGGTAGTTTTATATAAAATAAGATATTTATATATGACTAGTTATATATATATATATATATATATATATATATATATATATATATGTTGGGAATTCTTTATAAAAATACTTGATTTTTATAAAGATAACATGTATGAGTATAAAAACTAGCCATGAGACAACTTTTGTCTTCTTTTGGACATGCCTTTTTTGAAAATTGTAAGGAGACCAAACATGTTCTTCTTTTGCCATGCTTGGGACAAAGTTGTCCCTCTTTTATTTTATGGTCTCCCTTTGCTTTTTGGGTATTATATAAGGGAGGGAAGGGAAGGTTTAGGGAGACTTCTTGCAAGACTCATTCTCCTTGTCCTTTGAAGCCAAAACCGTGAGCATGAGAGGCTCTAAGAGGGCTGCCAAATTTCGAGCTTCATAAGCTCCATTCTCTTGCATTTTGATGCTAGACAAAGCCCTTTTGTTGCTTCACCTTTGAACATATATTTGGTATATATTTCAAAGGCTTATGAACAACAAATTACAATTGAATACTAGCATGTTTTGATGGTTCTACTCTTGCTTAGTGGATACTTGTAGAGAACTCTTGCTTTGGAGTTTCATGCCACACTTCATCAACTTCCAACCTCCCATGAGGATCAAAGTATTCAAAGGTTGTTATGATTTCCCTTCTATGGTTGTTTTAATCTTTCTAATTCTTGCAAAATGATCCTTGGTGGGCAAATAAAATAGTTGTTGTTTTATTCAACATTTTTAAAGCTTCCGTTGTCAATTTTACTGGTTGTGAAACCGGAGTTTTGAATAAAAACCCAACACCACGGCCCTGCTGGCCCCTACTAGAAGAATCAGAGGTCTTAGGCCTTTTAGCCTGTACCACAGCTGATTGAACCTGCTCTGTTTTCCGATTGGTGCGAAGCTCCAATTCCATCTCCCTCTCTCGTGCCTTCTCCACCATCTCATTTAGGGTTTGCACCCTGTAAAGCTCACGAACTCACGGATATCATCCCTCAGCATCGAATGATACCTCGTCCTCCTCATATCCTCATCTACAGGATATTGCGGGATCAACAATGCTTGTTCCCGAAACTTGGCGGTGATCTCCGCCACAGTCTCGGTGGTCTGCTGGAGCTCCTGAAACTCCCTCACTAACCGTTGCACCTCAATAGATGGTGCAAACTCCAGATCAAAGCGCTAACAAACTCTGCCCATGTCATCTCAGCCACACCGGCTGCTCCTACCTGGCTAGTCACCTCCCCCCACCAATCCCTGGCTCGGTCCCTCAACATACACGAGGCAAATCCCACCTTTGCCGCACCTGCAACAATCTCGGCTTGGAAAGACCTGATCTGCTCCTCCATAATCTCCATCATTCCTTCCTTGACTGTCCCAAAAAGCACTGGGGTAGCGCCAAGGATGCCCCTCGTAACCTCGACTGCAATAACCTCGCGCAACTTCTCGTCAATGGGTTCGGTACCGTCCCCCGACCTAGATCCTGATCCTGATCCCCCTGCTCCATGTCGTGTCACCACCATTTTGATCTGAAATACCATAAGACAGAATGATCAAATATCCTAAAAGGGGATCCCTCAACACCGGTTCTCCTTAGAGCTTCCAGATCTAACATTAGTTCGGGTACAAGTCATGTGCTTTTAGTAGTACGGGCCCAATACTACCTTCCACACCTACCTGTACCTTCCCCAAAGCTCTACCTGATAACTCTAATTCGTCCCAGAACAAACATATCTCGCGGGCTACTGCATAATTCAAATCCTAGGCTATCCTAAGATTTTCTCAATCCCATCAAACTAGAACTCAAATCAATCATAACAGGTTTCCCTATGCATGAAAATTATACACAGAACATGATCAAATAGACTTTCAAATAACAGACTCTACCCTAGGACCACAACCAGACAAGGAGTAGGAAATAAGGCTAAATCAATCATTCTAAGGCTATAAGATCCTAACCGTATACAATTTTTAAGGCATACACATAGCAAAATCCATTCGACTATTATAATCCAAATATCAGTATAACATGGCTAACATATTGAGGAACCACTTACTTGAGCTCGGCCGATCACGCACATTGCACTCTCCCTTTTTCGGTCTTAAGAAGTTTTAACTTTGATTTTTGAAAACAATTTTACCATTTCCTTAGTTTGAGTCTCGACACACCTGAGAGTGTGACCGAATCCCTCAAACCAAGGCTCTGATACCAACTTGTAACGACCCAAATTTCCAAATAAAATTTTCATTTTAGATTAATCAAAACATCCCCATAAATATGAAATCTCAGTGACAATTGTTTTCAAATTTCATAACATCAACATTTTATTTCAAATATTAGAGTGTCCCCATATAAAATGCCGGAGAGTGTACGCCGCACCATCAAGCCTTGCCCTTGCCCTTAGGCTCAGAAGTACCTGAAACAATCAACAAACTATAAGCTAATGCTTAGTGAGTTCCCTAGAGCATACCCCACACAATCCACATAATCATATAATCCATATTAGCTATATAAGCTACATAAACCACATAATCCACACATACTAACATATAAGGATGTCGTGGGCTCCCCCCAGGGTCTTACACCTACATGCCATGGGCTCCCCCATGGTCTTTGCCTAGGATGTCATGGGCTCCCCCACATGGTCTGATATCCTATTGCCACGGGCTCCCCCCAGGGTCTTCCATGCAAATAACACAAAGTCAACAAGCATACCATATATCACAGAAATAACTATCATACAACATAACTCATATATGAACATACAGGGATGCTGTGGACTCCCTCCAGGGTCTTACTCCTATGTACCATTGGCTCCCTCACATGGTCTTAACTACTTGCCATGGGCTCCCCTTATGGTCTTTACCTGGAATGCCATGGGCTCCCTCCACATGGTCTTATATCCAAATGCCATGGGCTCCCCCTGGGGTCTTCGCATATCTAGTCAATAAGTACTAGCATATTCTTATATACATGCATACCAGACATATCAGAAATGAATCCACAATAACCACTACAACTAACTGAATGGGTCGGCCTTGGTGCCTTAGACCCATTGGTATGGTGAGGAGACTTACCTCTCAAGAAATGTTGAACTGATAAGATAAGTCCCAACGCACAGCTCCAACTCAACTGCCTACAACCATCATGTGAATGATTTTTTCAAAATCCCGAAATACCAAAAATACCCTCGAAGTCAAACTTGGTCAACCATGGTCAAAGTCAAGGTCAATAGTCAAGGTCAACAGTCCATGTTGACCCAGTCCCTTAGGACCGAAATATCATGTAAAGATTCTAACTTTACATGCATGCAAGGACTCAAGAGGCTAAAAAACTAAAACTAAGCTTAATAGAAGGTTTAGGGCAGGGAGTACGGCCAAAGCTTGATAAAGCTTGAATCTTTAGGCCCAAGGAGGCCTAAGGTGTCCAGATCTGAAGTCACAACTTCAAATCATGCTCAACTCCAAAAATGGTTCCAAAATGGGCTAAAAATGCACTAAACTTCCATGGGAGAAGATATAAGAAACAAGAGGTCAAGGTAAAGACTTTTTACCTCCAAATGGTTGCTAACACATGGTAGATGCCAGATCTATAGCCTCTTCATCACTTCAATCTCTTCGATCTTCAAGTTTCCTTCCAAAGCGCACAAGATTTACTCTCCAAAGCTCACACACACTCAAGAAAGCACTAAAGCACCGATAGGGTTTCTCTCTGGACAGTAAGGACAGTGAGGGAGGCCACAAATGAGCTATAAGTTATTTAAATAGGGTACCAACCCCTGAAAATTAGGGTTTTCCTTTACAGCGTCTACTCGTCGAGTTGGGGCCTTCCAACTCGTCGAGCAGACCCTAAGTCCCGCATCCAAAATGATCTCTACTCGACGAGTTGGAGCTCCCCGACTCGTCGAGTTCCAGTCCAAAACCCTAAAATTTTGAGAAATAACTGATACTTGAATCGAGCATTACACAATCATAACCGCCTATAACACCAAGAATCCCATGCAGATGCACAAGCACCAAATATGACAATCCATTCATAACAGCAATCCCCTATCTACAAAAATTGGACTACCACACCCCTCTTCTACAAATCCTCAACCCTCAATTCATCGCAAGAATCATTCATAAGTAAAAGTGACATTATTTTTATAGTCGGGATACATCAGAGATAAAAAAATTGTCGCTCCCGATTCACTTCCCTGGTCACCTAAAACAATAAACTAGCACTAGACCTGACTATATTCAAAGAAATTAGACCCTTGATCTCATTTCAAGGAAACCATACTACAAGACTCCTCTTGTGCATTTCCACACTGCCATACTTGCCGCCAAAACCGCAACCATCTAGCCCCATGTTGGGTCTACATCCTAACTCTGAAAATCACATTTATGCTCTCCCTTTCCTCCGAACACGGGAAGCAGGAAGAATATAACCCCCAACGTAGATAGTGATATTCCAGTCCATCTGCCAATCACTCAGTCTCTTGCTGCAATCCTCGAGCCGATCATCACAATCGATTCCTTCTTGAGTCTCGCGACTCAACTGGAACTACCTCGAGCAGGGCCCTCGAGACCTCAAAATCAACTAAATCACCTAGGTTTGCACCATTTAAACCCAAACTGACATGGCCCCTAAGGCCCAACCAATCACCACATCCATCCTCAGCATGAACAACCATAATCGGTAAACTGAATAGGACAGAAACACATTGCAATGAATCATGGTGCCAAACCATACAATCTACCCTCAATCAGCTCCTTAGAATCCCTAAATTTTCCTCAATTCGAGGATAGATCCTGTGCTTTCAGTAATACGGGTCCAATACTACCTTTCACACCTATTCTTACTTTCCTTAAGAATCGTCCAGGATTCTCTAAGTAACTAATCGTGTCCACTACTGTCCGATCCAACCACAAATATCCATCCTCAAACGAGTACACACTGCTAATCTTCCTAATTTCTCCTTTTAGGACCCCTCTTCTAATAATGCTCACACAAGCACATTCTAACATTCTTCCTATGCTATCCTAGTGTTCCCTTCACACCACTCTCCTCAATCAATTGCAGAAGAGACTCCCTCTAATACCTTATAACTACCTCACAGATACAATTACATGCCACATGCACTAAATAATTTTTCGATTACAAGGTCTCACACTACAACCGTTGGACTCAAACAAGAGTTGCGCAATAGAGTTAAACCTAACCTTCTAAAATTATCTAATCCCTGCAACATGTAACCTAACGTATTCGCTTAATAGTTAGTTGATATTATTAGAGGCCTCTAAAAGCACAAAGCAAGCAACATTTGAGCATCGAGTAATCTAAACAGTGCCTCACTTAATCATGCCATTGTATTCAACAATCTGAAATTTGTACTAGCATGCAGTTCCAAAAGCTCAATTGTTAGGGTGCAAAGTCACTCTTGGATGTCATGTGTGCTTACTCCTTTATATGTGTGTAATGAGTTGTCTTTCCTTTATAAGGAAGTTAGTGACACTCATTTTATCTAAGAAGGAAGAACTTTGAGAGCATTAGTTTAGAGAGAGAAATATTGTAACCCACTTGTACTCTTTCTAAGAAACTAATGAGAGCTAAACCCATATTTATTTACTCTTGTGTTCTTCATGTTCTTGATTCTTGTATGATTCACTAGATCATTTCATATTCCGCATTTGTCATCATAATCAACACCACTACAATTGGTATCAGAGCGGATGTTCTTGATTTGATCAAGAATTGATCCATGATGGCATTCTAGATTTGGTGATTCTTCATTTGATTTTTGATCTTCGTGTTTTAGAGAGTTTTTGGATTCTAGAAATCGAATTCATCCTTGATTCAATTCATAATTCGATTTTCTTCACTAGAATTCAAGTGATTTTTGTTTTATTTCTCAAGAAAACCCATTCAAAATCACTTTCTCTCTCTAAAAAAACTCAAGATCTTATCGATTGATCAAAGATGGTGTAATTGGATTATGATTCTTGGATTATGATCATTGAAGATGTCAAATACAAAGTCAACAAATATCAATACTATGGATTGGTATTGAAAGGTGGGATGATTAAATGGGGTACTATGGTTTCTTATGGAGGCTTGAAGGATGATCATGGAAGCTTGATATTTCAACCACTTTGTAAGATTGAATGGTTGGCTGAAATTACCTTGTCCATATTAACACGTAGTAGCGATAAAAAGGATGGAGAAGAAAGAGATTTGTTTAATAAGAAATACATTTCTCTTATTGAAGACCCAAATGATCTTCGTGCTCTTAAGTTTGTTGAAGTTCAAGACTATGGAGTTCAATGTGATGTTCTTGAAGTTCATGACAAGAAGATTCAAGTTGATTCTCATGAAGATGAAAAAGTTTTTTGCTCAATTGGAGTTCAAACCGATGATATTTTGTGTACTTGTGATTCATTTGAAGGAATGATTCCTTATCGAAAGTCGTTAATCCAAGAAATTCACAAGTATCAAACTCCAAAAGATTTGATTCAAACTTGCAAAGTTGAAGTTGTCAAGAATGAAGTGGTTCTTGAAATCAAATCTTCAAGATGCAAAAAGATGAGAAAGAAAAAGAAGAAGAAGATTAAACAGAAGAACAAGCGGGTTTACTCACAAAAATCATCAAATGTTGTAGTGAAGCCGAAATCCATGAAGCAAATTTGGGTTCCAAAGCAACAATCTCCATGTGTTGCATTGAATTTGAAGTCAAAACCAAAGTGTTGATGGTTCTTATGAAGATGTTCTTAGATCGTTGAAGAACACGAAGAATGAGTTGTACAACATGCATCATGGGTGGTACAATGTTTAAATTGGAGATTTTCTCGTTCCAACAAAAGAACCAAGATCTTCAAAATTTGATTCGTTCGTTGCAAATGGAACTTGAATCATCAAAAAGGTATCTCAAATTCTCAAATGGATTCCAAAACGTTCATGAATTCGATTCGTGCTTTGCGTTTTTCATTTTTGATCGCTTTATCTCATTGGATCAAATCCGTTTCAACTCCATTGTTGATCCAATTATTTTTCTGTTTAGATCAATCCAAAATCAAAATCATATTCTTAAAAAAAATTTAAAATTTGAAATCAAATTTTGTTTTGACAAAACTGCACAAATGGTCCCTATGGTTAGCTGAAAATTGCCACTTTGGTCCAAAAAAGTTTGGACTAGCATCAGAGGTCCAAACTTTTCATTTTCTTACGAGTTTAGTCCAATTTTCTTTAAACAGTTTTATAATGACGGTTTTGCCCCTGAATTTATCCTTTGTTTTTTCTTTTTTGAATATTTTTATTATAGAAATTAAAAAAATTCTCTCTCTCTCTCTCGTCTCTCTCGTCTCTCTCTCTCTCTCTCTCTCTCGTCTCTCTCTCTCTCTCTCTCTCTCTCTCTTTGTGTGTGTGTGTGTGTGTGTGTGTTGAAGAAAAACCCACACACGATGGGTTTTAACCACCATATACCACCGCTGCCACTGTCCCATCTTCCCCACTGTTTTCTGCGATTAGCCCCACCCACACCTTCTCCGATCACTGCTAATTGATTCCCTCCCTTTTCCCTCGTCATTTGTCGCCGAACAGAAAAGTGACAGAGGCAGCCTCGCCACCCCACTACCACCGCTACCAACGTAAAAACCAGCCACCACCACCTGCTACCGTCGAGATTTCCACCAACACCTTGTTGCTTTCGCCCGTATTCCCTCTACAAACCAGTGAACACTAGAGGTGCTCTGATAATTCCTTCATTTGAATCTGGAATCTGATCTGAGGCCCACAAACAAATCGATTTTTTGGGGATAAATACTCACACACAAATCAAATTCCACAAATGATAAACACACACAAATACAGTGAGGGAGAAGATCGGTGCGCCAACGTTGCTCACCAGTCGAGATAGAAGAAGAAAAAAGATACACAATCGGAGACAAAGATCAAACAAAGATTAAACAGATCGTGGGCCTTCAATTAACCTTTCTTCTCCGATAATGAAAGATCTAAGAAAGGGATGAGCTAGGGTTTGCAGCGATGATCCTTCTTCTCCATCGTCAATGTAGAATCCCTCTTCTCTAACACTAGGGTTTCGTAAATAGGTGGTGGTCCGATTGTAGGAGCAGGGAGGCATCCAACAGTGGTGGTGATGGTTTTGTTGCTTTATCCTTGTTTCAAATCTATATCCCCTCCGATCGAGGATGAAGTGTGGTGGAAGATTATGAAGACAAACAATGGTGAAATGGTTATGTCGATGAAGGTCAGGGCCTGAAGATAATGGAGGTGTATGTCACACCCCCAAACCAAGGATGGCGGAAACGTCCGGGGGTGGAGGACTTCATGTATAGTATCACAACAACGAGTATAATAGTGCCCCAAAGTAAATACAACCATCATAAATATAATTGAAAAAGTTATACAATAGTATGTGTTTACATGTTTCCAATCAATTACACTTATGATGACAAAAATGAAATGGTTGACGATTTAACGTCCCATCCTCAAAAGCGGTTGATTTCCCGTTTCACTGAATTCCTAAGAATACAAGTAGTTTGAAAAAGTGTCAATAATTAAGTTGGTGAGTTCATAAGAGTTTTGTTTGAGAAAGAAACCGTTTTCCTTGTAGAAAGCGATAGAATATGATTCTAGAAAATTTAATATTTTCCTATGTTATGCAATAATGTACCCTAGAAAGACCCGTAGATTCCTTCTATAATCACCCAGTTTATATAAGTTATATAAAATTTAATTTAAATAAACCGTCGAATATAATGGGTCTGCCCTAGGTCCATAACCAAACAAGGAACAGGAAGTAAGGCGGGCCCACCAATTCTAGGTCGATTTCGACTAGATTCTTATATAACTCTAGCATATACACTTAGCAATTATAGCTGAAGTCTAACAATTCTAGATGAAATGTAGTTTTGATAGAAATATGTTTCCAAAGAAAATCCAATATTTTCCTCATAAAAGTCATGTAGTCCTAATTGTTAAGACAGAGAGTATGTGAGTGTTTTGTGCTTATAATGTTCATAATGGGAATGTGTTTCCAAAGAAAATCTAATATTTTCCTTAAAAAAAAGTCATGTAGCCTTAAGCGTCAAGACCGAGAATCTACAAGTATTTTTCCATACTTAGAGTAATTCATGCAAGTTTAAATCGGCATAAACTCGTTTAATTTAGAAGTAAAACTCCTTTTCAAAGTAGAATTTTTCATGTAAACTTGAAAGATCGTTAACTCCCTATGTGAGTCGCTATAACCATACTACGACAGAATAACCTGCTTACGACGTTCTTCAGGCGTCGGAATCGAAATGACACTTGTCACCCCTGATCGGCCGATCGGACTTATGCAAGCAGCATGGGTGTGGGTTGTCAATCCCAATATAGATCTATACATAATTATCACGCTCTCCCTACAAGAGACTCTGGTTATAACTAATTCAGGATTTTCTGTGGTACTTAAGAGTACCCCGAAGGAGAATGTCTCACAACTTACGTTAACTAGTTTACATATAGTTTTGAGTATAAAGCCTCTTCCGTAGAGGAAGTGAAATCACCTTTTATGAAAATACATTTGTGATATAAATCCATAAACT
Source organism: Lactuca virosa (assembly GCF_052849685.1). Taxonomy (NCBI): domain Eukaryota; kingdom Viridiplantae; phylum Streptophyta; class Magnoliopsida; order Asterales; family Asteraceae; genus Lactuca; species Lactuca virosa. The sequence goes on along the minus strand of NC_136430.1, from coordinate 435,594,956 downwards.
ATTACTATTATAGTTTATCAAGTAGTATATGAAAAACCCATTTGTTTTGAGAGTAAAACCTTTTCCATGTAGTATGCTTTTATCGAAAATTCATAAACTATACTTAATGTAGTTTTTTGTATGTGTTCGAAAATTCATAAACTATACTTGAAGAGTGGAAGGTCGAAGACGAGGAGTATCAAGTCAAGACCACTTGATGAACACGTGAGAGTTTGGATGATCCTAAGAACGATTTTTGGTGTTAAGATATGAGTCAATGATCCAAGAGTGTTATGAAATTATGGAATGAAACTTGAGTTTAGATGGAATACTTACCAAAAAGTGTTGTAGCAACTCAAGAACACTTGCATAAGGTGGTGGAAAGTAGAGAGAAAGAAACTTTCTTGAGATGATATGAGAAGTGTGAAAGTGAAAGATTTATCAAAGTGAACCAAGAAATCCTCCAGGGATTTCTTTATGTAAATGTTGCTGGAGCAACTTGCAAGATTGAAGGGATGTTTACCTTGGTTTGTGTGATATGGATAGGGTTGGACTATTGAGAGGATGACACATGAAAGGCAAGTGGGCACACTTGACCCACTTGTGGGGTAAATATCTTCTTAATATAAACTAATGATTTTTAATTAATAAATACTAAAAAATAATTAAAATAAGAGTTTTGGGGTTTTAAAATGGTAAAATATGGATTTTGGTGAAAATCACACGTTAAAAAAATGAAAAACGGGCTTAAAACGAAGTCATGGTCGAAAACCGGGTGAAAAAGAGGAAAATCCGAAGTTGGGCTAGATTTCGGGTCTTGGCTATCTTGGAACCGGAGTGGCTCGGTCACTGAAGTGGATCCGAAGGGGAGAAGGGACCGCGGTTCGGAGGCTGCGGTTGCTTGGCTGAGGTTCGCTTGGCTGCGGTCGGCTTGGCTGCGGTCGGCTTGGCTGCGGTCCGGCTGCGGCTAGGTGGCTGCGGTCTTCAGCAGCCTTGGTCCTTAGTAGTCCCATTCCTTAGTCATTGCGGTCCGATGGCATGGCTACACAAGGGGTCTCCGGTCCAAGTAAGGTTTGGTCCCTATAGAGGGACTCCGGTTCAAGTAGGGTTTGGCCCTTATAGAGGGACTCCGGCCCTAAAAGGCTATTTTCCAAGGTATCTTCCCGTTTCGCATGGTTTTTCACCAAGTCAAGTGTCGTGATGCCCCAACTGATTACAAAAAGATCAAAAGAGGTTTTGAGAGAGATTTGGGAGAGATTTCACATATTTGGAGAGATTTGACATACTTGGAGAGATTTGGCATACTTGGAGAGATTTGGCATACTTGGAGAGATTTGGGAGAGATTTCACATACTTGGAGAGATTTGGCATACTTGGAGAGATTTGGGAGAGATTTCACATTCTTGGAGAGATTCGACATACTTAGAGAGATTTGAGAGAGATTTCACATACTTGGAGAGATTTCACATACTTAGAGAGATTTGGGAGAGATTTCACATTCTTGGAGAGATTCCACATACTTAGAGAGATTTGGGAGAGATTCCACATACTTAGAGAGATTTGGGAGAGATTTCACATGCTTGGAGAGATTTCACATACTTAGAGAGATTTGGGAGAGATTTCACATACTTGGAGAGATTTGGGAGAGATTTCACATACTTGGAGAGATTTGGGAGAGATTTCACATACTTAAAGAGATTTGGGAGAGATTCCACATACTTGGAGAGATTTGGGAGAGATTTTAATCTTAGCCTTTATTATTGTATAATCTCGTAATGCAAGGTTCGTGAACCCCGTTATGTTTCGTTTATGATTGTTTTAAGTCCCCGAAAGGGTCCTTAGTCGTGTTTTGATGCGTTTAACTCCCCTTTTAGGGTTTTTACATTGTTAACACATAAAGTCTTCGAGATAAATGCACATTTTTTTATACATAGAATAACTTTTTAACATACAAGTACTAGTTAAGTTTAACCGGTTTGACTTGTTGACTTTGACTTTGACTTTGACTTTGACTTTGACTTTGACTTGACGGTTGTCACATCATCCCCTCGTTAGAAGGAATTTCGTCCCGAAATTTGCATTTTGAGTGGGACTTCAAGGGTTGGGGAATAGATGCAGGTACTTTTGCTTTATTTGGCCTTCGCGTTCTTAGGTGAATTCGGGTCCTTATTTCACGATCCAACAGATCTTCACAACAGGGATGCGTCTTTGGTTTCGTTGGGAGGCATCACAAGAGTCTCGTCGGACATACCTTTCTTTAAATTTGACGCGTGGATGGTTGGATGTACATTATTAGGTTCTTGGGGCAGTCGGAGTTTGTATGCTACTGAGCCAATCCTAGCAAGGATTTCGAATGGTCCTCTGTACCTTGGATTTAGTTTCCCTTGTTTACCGAAACATATCATTCTTTTGAATGGTGAGGCCTTCGGTAGAACTCGGTCACCAACCCGCAATTCTGAGGGTTTGCGTCGCTTATCTGTGTAGTTCTTTTGTCGGCTTCGAGATGCTTTCAGCTTTTCTCGAATTTATACTAAGTCGTAAGTAATAACTTCCCCCTCGGAGCGCTGCATAGGGTCTGCTTTAGTGTTCCTCGTTTGATTAGGTCGGTAGGGAGCATATGGGTTCGGTTTACGAGACTAGACTTATTTGGATGGTAGAACGTTCATTCACACTCCTGGATAGCCTTGTCCCGAAGTTCATGGTAGGACTTGTACCTGGTCCATCTATCATTAACTTGCGCATATAGGTCGTATGTAATTAGGGGTGGCAAGACAGTTGGATGGGTGACTCCGCCCCAAGTCCACAACCAGACAAGGAACAGGAAGTAGGGCGGAAGCACACATCCAATGTCCATAGAATCTTAACTATATATTATCCTCGTGTATACACTTAGTAGTGATAGACTAACCGTATTCGTCCCAAGCTTCCGTGCTTGATCTTGTCCTGTTATACGTGTGCTATTCTCGAAGGATTCACTAGGAATAATTTGAAAAGGGTGCGGAAAGTGTAACACTCCTCTGGTGAGTGTTCTGAGGTTTCACAGCGAGAGATGACCCGGAGGTCCGTGTCGGATTTGCGTTTATAAGAGACGAGGGTTTCGAGGTTAGGTGAAGGGTCTTTTCGTAGCCGTGTAATCGGGAAAGTGAGGACTATACCAATCGACATCGAATGATGACAACAGATCTTTTTAGTAACACATGTGTTAGGTTGTATTCGTACGAATTATTCATTAGGGAGATGGAGTATCATGTGATTCTTGTTAGTGTGCTCCGTTTCGATCGGTGTTATTGTTACTGCAAATGATTCATACCACAACAGCTAGCACTGGTAGTAAGTGTGTTCTGAATACTAGTAGTGATTCCTTATATCTTGATCCCCGACCGATCATTCTATGATCGATCGGTATATGTAAGTCGCATGTAAATTGGTATTGATGAACCCGTCGAGTGGGTGGCTCTACCCTAATCTCACTACTAGACATGGAATAGGAGTTAAGACGGAATTATTCGCTTTAAGTCTTTAGTATTTTGATTATTATTAACCTTGATGTATATACCAAGTTATCCCAGCTTACTGGTAATGATCCTAAGATCATATATAAGTGTCTTTGATTTGATTGAGCGAGAGAGTATTTTGAACTACTTTTTAATATACGGTAATTTTAGCAACATACCAATTTCATTACAAACATATGGTACTTAAACGTTTTTGTTGTTGGAAACATTACAAAAGTCCTAATAAGGTTCCTTGTTGCTCCTGCTGGTTTGTTTGTCACGTTCCTCCTGTTCCCCCGTCATTCCTCTCAGTTGGACAGTCTCTCTTGAAGTGTCCCGTTTCACCACATAGGTAGCATACTGGACTTACACTGGTACGAGGGATTGAAGCGATGTGCTGGGTTTGTTTCCTGCAGAAGCGGGCAGTATGTCCGTCCTTGTTGCAGTTTTTACAGTGCATCACCCGGCAAACCCCATTGTGATGGTAGCTACACTTGATACACTTTGGGAGTGTTCCCATATATTGTCTGACCGGTGTTTGAGTGACAGACGTTGTGGCTAGTGTCGAGGCATGAGTCGGGATTAATGTTGTAATTACTGGGGAAGCCACGGGTTGTTGTCTTTTAGCGCGTTTTTGAGATAGGTTGCGCTCCTTTTTGTTCCAAAACTTTCGCTTCTTGCTCTTGGGCTTGTGGTCTGAGGCGTCTTCGTGGGTAGACATCCGCTGGTGTTCTTGACTGTTACTGCGGTTAGAATTGCCAACACCGCCTTCAACCCTGTTGGCGTTGTTAGTATTAAGTTGCGCTATGACGGCTGTCACGGCTGTCGTGACCGCAACTTGGAAAGTAGCAGAGTCTATCTGCAGGATTGCTGCCTTGCTTGTCGGCTGGTTACCTTATTGTGAAGACATAACTCTGTTGCATGTGGAGAAACGATTTCGTGAGTGGGGATGATTCTAATTATACCCTTATCATTTATATACACATATAAATTTCGCAATTTACTGAACTAGTCTTGATGTTTCTGCTAACGTTCCGGAGACGGAGTTTATGGTAGTGGGTAGAAGTAGGTTTTGTACGGACGTTAAGTTTTTCCCATCCTAGGATTAGGTTTGTCCAAACACACTTAGTTGAGGAGTTCTGATGGGATCCGGTGCATTAGTGCTGGTATGACCGCACCCTATAGGTCTTATGGAAAGGCACCTTTCAACCATGAGATTTAAAAAGAAGAAATGATAATGAGTATTGAATAAGGGTTTATACGTCAGGAGTTATCTCACTCAGTTTATCGTAGTTCTGAGTGTATCGAGTTCCAATGTTTTTGGTGTCTTTTGAAAACAATTCATAATGAGAGTCTATATATATAATAAACTTATGAATTCTTAGTAGTATTGCTCCCAATGAAAATAATACGCATGCCCCTTTCATTTGTATGATTCTAGTATATTTAGCTTTTAGAGAAAGGTTTTGAGCCCGATGCAGGTCTACACCACATTATTGCAAGGAAAAGTTTGGACTGCAAATAAATCTCTCGACTAGTGTAATCACTAACTCGCGGGGTCGGGCCTACACATGGAGGGGAGTAACACCAACGCACGCTCATAGGCCTAATCTACTAGGTCTTGTGAGTAAAATGGACTCTGCTCACGACAATTCGCCCCCAAATGGCGATTGCTGTTGCTGATGGCGACTCCATCCCTTGATCAATGCTGCCCAACGAGGCACAGGTTCGATGTGGTCGAGGCGGTTCGCGAGAGCCCTGACTATGTAAGGAGAGTTGTCGATCTCTGGCTCCATCTTCGACTCTTTTCCTCATTACCCACTAACTTTCCGGGTTCGGAAAGTAGGGGTCTCCCGGTAAGTAAAATCTTGTCATGATGTCCGTGCAAGAATAGGGGTGAGGTAAGAGGCATATAATAATTATATTCCTAGAAATACTTATAGGGGTTTGATCCTCTTTAGTTACTTTTATGATGACCTGGTGCATACCAGTTACATATCTAAGTTATATATAACTTTAGCGTATCCATTTAGTGATTGTAGACCTACTAGCAAGAATCAGTTTAGTTTTCATATAAGTTATACTACCACAAAATACTCCTATAGTATTTTAAATGTTATGTTTGGTTGTTAACGATTTTCTAGTATGGGTGTTGGTAAGTTGATAGACTTGTTGTCCACTATGACTATCCCCCGACACATACTAGTCACTTCTCGGACGAATATAGTTGATCTGGCTATATTCCTCCCAGACTTGATTGCATATCCCAGGGCATATTCATATTGCACAACTCTTCTATTTTTTTTTTACTTTTGTGTTGTCCTAGATATGATACTATACTAGTATGTATGCATGCCCTCATACTTTTAACAAGAAATTATTTATTTCTAAAAGTATAGTTATTTGAAAATGTTTAAATCAGAGACTTAAGTCCCAATGCATTTATAGTTTGTATATCTTATGTGGTTCGATATACTTAGTTCCCTATAAACAATGCTCTGATACCAATCTGTCACACCCCCAAACCAAGGATGGCGGAAACGTCCGGGGGTGGAGGACTTCATGTATAGTATCATAACAACGAGTATAATAGTGCCCCAAAGTAAATACAAGCATCATAAATATAATTGAAAAAGTTATACAATAGTATGTGTTTACATGTTTCCAATCAATTACACTTATTATGACAAAAGTGAAATGGTTGACGATTTAACGTCCCATCCTCAAAAGCGGTTGATTTCCTGTTTCACTGAATTCCTGAGAATACAAGTAGTTTGAAAAAGTGTCAACAATTAAGTTGGTGAGTTCATAAGAGTTTTGTTTGAGAAAGAAACCGTTTTCCTTGTAGAAAGCGATAGAATATGATTCTAGAAAATTTAATATTTTCCTATGTTATGCAATAATGTACCCTAGAAAGACCCGTAGATTCCTTCTATAATCATCCAGTGTATATAAGTTATATAAAATTTAATTTAAATAAACCGTCGAATATAATGGGTCTGCCCTAGGTTCACAACCAAACGAGGAACAGGAAGTAATGCGGGCCCACCAATTCTAGGTCGATTTCGACTAGATTCTTATATAACTCTAGCATATACACTTAGCAATTATAGCTGAAGTCTAACAATTCTAGATGAAATGTAGTTTTGATAGAAATATGTTTCTAAAGAAAATCCAATATGTTCCTCATAAAAGTCATGTAGGCCTAATTGTTAAGACAGAGAGTATGTGTGTGTTTTGTGCTTATAATGTTCATAATGGGAATGTGTTTCCAAAGAAAATCTAATATTTTCCTTAAAAAAAAGTCATGTAGCCTTAAGCGTCAAGACCGAGAATCTACAAGTATTTTTCCATACTTAGAGTAATTCATGCAAGTTTAAATCGGCATAAACTCGTTTAATTTAGAAGTAAAACTCATTTTCAAAGTAGAATTTTTCATGTAAACTTGAAAGATCGTTAACTCCCTATGTGAGTCGCTATAACCATACTACGACAGAATAACCTGCTTACGACGTTCTTCAGGCGTCGGAATCGAAATGACACTTGTCACCCCCGATCGGCCGATCGGACTTATGCAAGCAGCATGGGTGTGGGTTGTCAATCCCAATATAGATCTATACATAATTATCACGCTCTCCCTACAAGAGACTCTGGTTATAACTAATTCAGGATTTTCTGTGGTACTTAAGAGTACCCCGAAGGAGAATGTCTCACTACTTACGTTAACTAGTTTACATATAGTTTTGAGTATAAAGCCTCTTCCGTAGAGGAAGTGAAATCACCTTTTATGAAAATACATTTGTGATATAAATCCATAAACTATTACTATTATAGTTTATCAAGTAGTATATGAAAAACCCATTTGTTTTGAGAGTAAAACCTTTTCCATGTAGTATGCTTTTATCGAAAATTCATAAACTATACTTAATGTAGTTTATTGTATGTGTTCGAAATGAATGGAAGAAAACCTTAACATGAATGACTAATTTCTGTTTATGATGATAAACTAACAAGAATGCATCCAAACATTGAGAAACTTATTATTATGCACTTTGCTCAACATACTACAAAGTGTTGTTAATATGGTAAACTATGCAACTAGTTTTTATCCTTTCTGCACTATTTCGAAATTATCATAGAAAAATCATACGAAGTCGAAAACTAACTCCGTAAACTCTGAGAGTTTAGAAAATGTGTCTAGTTTATTCATAATTTTTATTATGATTTTTAGAAGTCTCTAACTTATGTGAAAGTGTTCATAATCACAGACTGGTTCGAATTCGTTTCTGAAATGATAGGCAGTTTTGTAAAAATCACCATAAATCGTAGAAAAATCATATGAAGATGTGCATGTAGTCATTTTAAAGGTACAAACCTGAACTATTTGCATATTGTACAGTTTTGAAAGATATTAAGTTTAAGTTGGGTAAAACAGTCCGTGAACAGGTCACAACTTTTCTGTTGTAAGCTGTCAAGTTGAGTTTTGAATATGTTTTGGTGTTTTAACTTGTATTCCCCCCCTGAAAACTGAAGAAAACTAGAAAATATAGGGTTATGAACTCACCTTGAGTGATGACTTGAAGAGTGGAAGGTCGAAGACGAGGAGTATCAAGTCAAGACCACTTGATGAACACGTGAGAGTTTGGATGATCCTAAGAACGATTTTTGGTGTTAAGATATGAGTCAATGATCCAAGAGTGTTATGAAATTATGGAATGAAACTTGAGTTTAGATGGAATACTTACCAAAAAGTGTTGTAGCAACTCAAGAACACTTGCACAAGGTGGTGGAAAGTAGAGAGAAAGAAACTTTCTTGAGATGTTATGAGAAGTGTGAAAGTGAAAGATTTATCAAAGTGAACCAAGAAATCCTCTAGGGATTTCTTTATGTAAATGTTGCTGGAGCAACTTGCAAGATTGAAGGGATGTTTACCTTGGTTTGTGTGATATGGATAGGGTTGGACTATTGAGAGGATGACACATGGAAGGCAAGTGGGCACACTTGACCCACTTGTGGGGTAAATATCTTCTTAATATAAACTAATGATTTTTAATTAATAAATACTAAAAAAATAATTAAAATAAGAGTTCTGGGGTTTTAAAATGGTAAAATATGGATTTTGGTGAAAATCCCACGTTAAAAAAATGAAAAACGGGCTTAAAACGAAGTTGTGGTCGAAAACCGGGTGAAAAAGGGGAAAATCCGAAGTCAGGCTTGATTCCGGGTCTTGGCTATCTTGGAACCGGAGTGGCTCGGTCACTGAAGTGGATCCGAAGGGGAGAAGGGACCGCGGTTCGGAGGCTGCGGTTGCTTGGCTGAGGTTCGCTTGGCTGCGGTCGGCTTGGCTGCGGTCCGGCTGCGGCTAGGTGGCTGCGGTCTTCAACAGCCTTGGTCCTTAGTAGTCCCATTCCTTAGTCATTGCGGTCCGATGGCATGGCTACACAAGGGGTCTCCGGTCCAAGTAAGGTTTGGTCCCTATAGAGGGACTCCGGTTCAAGTAGGGTTTGGCCCTTATAGAGGGACTCCGACCCTAAAAGGCTATTTTCCAAGGTATCTTCCCGTTTCGCATGGTTTTTCACCAAGTCAAGTGTCGGGATGCCCCAACTGATTACAAAAAGATCAAAAGAGGTTTTGAGAGAGATTTGGGAGAGATTTCATATATTTGGAGAGATTTGACATACTTGGAGAGATTTGTGCGAGATTTCACATACTTGGAGAGATTTGGCATACTTGGAGAGATTTGGCATACTTGGAGAGATTTGGGAGAGATTTCACATATTTGGAGAGATTTGGCATACTTGGAGAGATTTGGGAGAGATTTCACATACTTGGAGAGATTTGGCATACTTGGAGAGATTTGGGAGAGATTTCACATTCTTGGAGAGATTCGACATACTTAGAGAGATTTGGGAGAGATTTCACATACTTGGAGAGATTTCACATACTTAGAGAGATTTGGGAGATATTTCACATTCTTGGAGAGATTCCACATACTTAGAGAGATTTGGGAGATATTCCACATACTTAGAGAGATTTGGGAGAGATTTCACATACTTGGAGAGATTTCACATACTTAGAGAGATCTGGGAGATATTTCACATACTTGGAGAGATTTGGGAGAGATTTCACATACTTGGAGAGATTTGGGAGCGATTTCACATACTTAAAGAGATTTGGGAGAGATTCCACATACTTGGAGAGATTTGGGAGAGATTTTAATCTTAGCCTTTATTATTGTATAATCTCGTAATGCAAGGTTCGTGAACCCCGTTATGTTTCGTTTATGATTGTTTTAAGTCCCCGAAAGGGTCCTTAGTCGTGTTTTGATGCGTTTAACTCCCCTTTTAGGGTTTTTACAGTGTTAACACATAGAGTCTTCGAGATAAATGCACATTTTTTATACATAGAATAACTTTTTAACATACAAGTACTAGTTAAGTTTGACCGGTTTGACTTGTTGACTTTGACTTGGTCGAAATTGACGGTTGTCACAGTGTATGGTCAGCGTTCTCAAAGAGATAGAAGAAGGATCGATTGTGAAGAGGGAATGATTTTGTGAAAAGGGGGCATACGCATGTGTGTGTCTGTTAGAGAGAGAGAGAGAGAGAGAGAGAGAGAGTTTCTTTTTAATTTTTCTTTTAATCAGAAAAACATTTAAATAAATAAATAAAATAGAAAAAGAAAATGCCAAGGGTAAATTCGTCATTTTAAATATTTTTAAATTAAATTAGACCAAAGTCGCAACAAAATGAAAACTTTGGACCTGTGGTATTAGTCAAAATCTTTTTGGACCAAAGTGGCAATTTTAAGCAAACCATAAGAACCATTTGTGTAGTTTATTTATTTTTTTTTTTCCAAATTGTTACTGTTCATCATTATTTCACTTTGAGTCCATATTTCGAAATTCACTGTTCAGTTAGATAAGCCCAAGAATTTCGCATACGGTTCATTGAGCCCAAATCAAGTGATTACTGTTCATGATTCATTACTTCAAGCCCACTTTGAAATTCAGTTCACTGTTAATCTTGATATACTCAGTTTAATAATCCATCTTCGTCTGTTCTTCATTCCCGTTGCCTTTTTTTCTTGATTGAATCAAAGTGTAAAGTAAGAATTGAATGAATCGAAACTCGATTCTAGTTGAGTTGAATTCGAAATTTTGATTCACGTTTGCTTGAGTCAAACTAATTCTTGATATGCTGTAAAATCTATTTTGATTTCGTCTGTATCCGATGTTCATTAGAGTTATTTCAATATCGAATATGTTTGAGTCGAAATTGTGTCTTGTTGTCGATTTGGAAATTCTTCTGGAGTCGATTCGAAAGAAAAGTCTAATTTGTGATGTCAATGATTGAAGAACTCACGTTGACTATTTTGAAATCGAAATCCACAATCTGTGTTTTGTTCGAAATTGATTTTCACTGGTAATGGATTGGAATCAGGTGCTTTGAGTTGAAATAAATCTAGCCTGGAGTTGAGTCGTTCTAATCAAGATTTGAAATTTCGATTATATGGAGAATACGATTTCAACTGTTATCATTTACTTGGAGTCAAAGTTGATTTTGACTATATTGGTAGTTGATTCGAATCGAGTATTGGAGTTGATCGATGTTGGAATCGAAGGTTTGGGATTGATTGAGAAGAATGACTTCGATTTTGATAATCAGTGTCGATGATTTGAAAAGTCAAAGCTTCTTATAGAGTCAAAATTGAGGTTCGTTTTCTTGTGGTCATGATCGTGAGTTGGAGTCGATACTCAATATAGATGGAGGTCGATGGTTGTAATCTGAAATCGAAGGTTTTTACCTGGCAACGAGGGTTGGATAACGAAGTGAACTGGGTAAATGGTTTGATTTGATAGCAAATGAGGATGTATCGATTTGGGTTAATGGTCGAATGTCTTTGTTTGGAAAGCGAAGTGGCTGTTTAACGAGTTTGCTATGCGAAATTGAGAGTCGACTAGGATTTTCGCCTGTCGATATGTGAACAATAATTTGAATCGAGTCGAATCGAATTGGAAACAAGGTTCGAATCGTGTATTGGAGTTTGATTGATAACGGAAGGGAATACCTGTAGAACGAAGGTTTGTTATTGAGATCATATGAGAAGATTAAAAAGCGAAGTCTGTACTTGGAGTCGATGGTCGATGGGTTCGTTTTCGAAGGGATGTTTAGATTAGTTGTCGAGGACTCATATGTGCTTCGTTTTCGAGGATCATACATGGTTCGTTGACGAAGTTTGTAAGTGATAACGAATAGTTGTCTGGGTAACGAAGTGAAGAAGAAAACAAATAGTTTCGAACAAATAGTTTCGAATTGCATCCCTGAACTTTTAACAAAATGGCAGAAAAGGTCAAGTTTCAAAAACATTGTGATGAATGAAAACGTTTCACATTTAGTCCCTGATGTTTCGAAATGTTGGCAGAAATTACCCAACTTCGAAATTGGGCTAAAAATTCTGAGAAGTGGAAGATTTTTCGAGTTCAGTCCCTGTAGTTAATGCGAATTAACGCTTTATGCCCAGTTTGGCAATTGGGATAAAGTTATGCATCCGAAACTGTTTTTTGCGCAATGGGTCCCTGCAAAATTCTGATATTAGCAGTTTTTACCCGGATTTTCGTAATTCTTGCAACTCTCACCCAAAAGTTGAAAATTTTCAAAAAAATTGGAAATTTTTCATAACTTTTTTGTGATTGTTTTCCAAGCAAGTTTTTCGCAGTTTCATTTTTGGCACACATCAAGGGGGAGTTTTGTGAAGATTATTCCTTGGGCGTTTCTCAACCATAATGGGTTTTATAATCATTTTTTGATTATAAAAAAGGGCGAGAATGAAGAGTGGGTATTCGAAGCTTCTCGGGTATTCATTTACGGATTTGAATATGGTATTACTTTGAAGGGGAGTTGGTCTTGATCGCTCAAGCTCTTTGGATATTGAAGCCGGGACATCCAATCCTAACTTTGAGGGGGGAGAATGTTAGGGTGCAAAGTCACTCTTGGATGTCATGTGTGCTTACTCCTTTGTATGTGTGTAATGAGTTGTATTTCCTTTATAAGGAAGTTAGTGACACTCATTTTATCTAAGAAGGAGGAACTTTAAGAGCATTAGTTTAGAGAGAGAAATATTGCAACCCACTTGTACTCTTTCTAAGAAACTAATCAGAGCTAAACCCAGATTTATTTACTCTTGTGTTCTTCATGTTCTTGATTCTTGTATGATTCACTAGATCATTTCATATTCCACATTTTTCATCATAATCAACACCACTACATCAATCAACAGGAATATAAAGGTATCTCTCCTAGCATTCTATCATGCAAATCCTGAGTAAATCCTTAGCCCTAATCTAGCATGCAATTCTCATATATTCAAACGAAAACAATAAGCATAACACATGTATGGGTATTTTGGGAAATACTTACTTGAGCTCGGCTGATTGCGTGGATCGCACCCCGTTTTCTTAAAAACCTTTTTGGAAAACTCATTTTCTTTTAAAAGATTTTATTAACTCCTCAGTTTGAGATTAATGAAGAAGGGGACAAGTCACTTGATTCTTCCGTAGAACCAGAAGCGAAGCGTTATGCCGAGGCAGGGGACGGGAAAAGAAACGGCTCCGAAGAAAGAAATTTAGGTTCCTAATGCTTCTCCACGCTCAAAGATATGCGCCAACCTCAAGATTCTTTACTCCTAACCCCACAAAGTTTCGAGACGAAGCTTAACCTGAGTCTCGGCTAAGAATGGCGATGACCTATGTCTCACACGATGTACGATTTCATGGATAGTTTCATTCGAGATCGTGATGGAGGATGTAGCTTACAATCATCAACTTTAATCATTCCACCAGGCATTTGATTAGGACATTGCATAATGATCCAAAAAATTTGTCGCATCTCTTCGATACCAATACAGTAACGATGCACGTTACGTTTTCTCGCTTGCTAGACACAAAAACTAAGGATAGAAGCACTGGGATAGCAAGCAAGTTTGTTGAAAGAGGGGCAGTAGATTCTAGATCTGCTGAAAACTAGGTTATAGGGCTATATCTTTCTTCCATGGTAGGGCTAGGGGCAAGGTGGTTGTAAATCACTCCTTTTACTTTCCCTACTACAATTACAATGGGAAGGGACGAGACAGCCTTCTTCTAAACAAAATAAAATAAGATTCTGCTTTCACTGTTCTCAAGGTATCTCCTGACTCAAAGATTAGGGATTCTTCCCGCATCCGAAACAGGAGAATCAACCCTCGAGAGACGACTAAACTATACGCGACATGTTGGTCTAAAAGGAAAGAAAACAAATCGACATCTGGATGTGATACAACCTTTTTCTATTTTAGTTGGGAAAGAATGGCGAAGTCCATTCGAACCGTCCAATGAAGAATAAGAGGAGAGCAAAGTGCCAATGGTGCGCGAAGCACATGCGGAACGGGCATGGAGAAAAGGAAGTTTGGAGGAGAAGCAGCCGAGCTCATTCCCTTCACTTCTTGGGCCCAAAGCAGTGAAGTCTTTCCTGGCCAAATCAAGGATTTGGGGCTGTTGTTTTCCCTTATTGTTTTTAACTAAAAAATAAATTAAATAAAATTTCGAAGAATGAATAAAAAAATACAAAGATATTTCACTTTTTATGAAAAAACTATAATGTAAAAATAAATTTTATAATATAATTAAATATATATAATTTTTTGTGAGAAATTAATAGCCTCTTACTTTTTTTATCGTATCATTCTCCTACACATTTAAGATTGTGACACTTCTCATATTCAATAAAATTAATAATTTTTTTTACACTTGTCATCATCTAAAAGTGGTAGAAGGATGTGTAGAAAGAATAAGTAGGAGGATATTTAATTGGGCAAATGACACAAAAGTCACTAACCTTTTATTTTTTATTTTTTTTGGCCCCACGTTTTTCAGTTACAAATAAGTCATTATGTTTTGGGTTTGTTGCAATTCTGATCAGTTGACTGGTTGGCTTCAGGTAAGCCGGTTGCACTGTTGACGTGGCATGTTGATGTGTCAGAAGCAAAAAATGGCGCAAAAGACACTATATTTTTAACTTTTTTTATGATTTTGACACTAATATTTCAATGTTTTCCAATTTTGACATTAAGTTTTCAATCTTCTCCAATTTGTAACATAAATCAAATAAACATATGCAAAGACATAAACAAAAATAAACGATGGTTCGTAACAAAATATCAATCATTACTGATTCCTTTTCAAACAACGATATTCACCATAAAAGCAATGTAGGTATTGAAAACAGGATCACCTAAATCCCAAAGTATAGCTTAGTCATGATCTTGTTCATGTGACACGCTCGATTGAAATTATAATATGGTTTTCATTGAGCATCATTGGTTGTTACAGAGAAATTGAAAGTAGGTTTCCAAAACCACAAACTCTTGGTAAGTTACGTATCTATTTCTTGCAATTAAACCATTTTGAAGTGGAACCAAAACTTGGACCACGTACGAAAATCAAAAGAAATAGACATCCTAACCTATAAGATTGATGTAGTAGCAGTTGACACAAAAATAGATGGATCCAAAAAAAGAGTAAGGGAAAGAATGAATATCAACACAAATTCTAATTGTTGCATGGGTAGTACTTTCACTTTGGATTTTACTTAATACTAGCACCATCAACGTTTGACAGTAGTATTAAATTTCGAGACTTCTAAATAACAAATATGAAATCCTGAAATAACATAAAGAGCACCGGTCTCCATCACTAGTACAAAACTGGTCTTTGGCCATGCAAAAAACCTTTCACTATACACATTTTAGACAGTTTTTTTCATTCAATGTGAAAGGAAAGGTCGCGTCATCAAAATGTAAGTTAAGGTGACGTTTAATTGTGGTGACTATAAGTAAAAACTGTAACACCCGTGACTTGAGGTAATAATAATTATTTAATTTCTTTATAATTAATTGTTTGGACTATGAGATTAATATTGGATTGTGAGTTGGGCCTTAGTGAGTGGGTTATTATAGTTGGGTTGCCTGAAGACGCACGCTGTGTGTAAGCTTGGCGTACGCAGGACGTAATGGCAGCATAGAATATGGGGGATCAATACGTGTACGCTCAGCGTACCAAGGAGTACGTGCAGCGTACGCAAGCAGACTCAAAACCCTAATTTTTAGGGTTTAAACCATATAAATACCACATTATGTCCCAAACCCTAGCCTCCTTACCAACCTCTCAACCTCAGAAACCCTAGATAGCCTTTCATTCCTCATCTTTGTGTGTTTTTGGCCTTGTGAAGCTCATTGTGGTGTTTAGAAGCTTGGAAGGAGAAAGAAGAACTTGAGTAGCTTGAGCTTCAGGATCTGAGATAGCATCACCATTTAGCACTCATTTGAGGTAAAAAGCTCACAACTTGCCTCATGAATGCTTAGATCTATAATAATGGTGTTTTGGGACCTTTTGGTCCCAAGAATGGATTTTTATGGTCCAAATCCGTTTCTAGGCTTAGGGTTGCCACCCTTAGTGCTATATGAGTCCCAAGAACAGAAAAGTTCCAATCTTGAAGGTCCATTTTGTGGCCATCAATGAGTTCTAGTCATTTCTATGGAATATAGTTGTCATATTTCAAGTTTGGATCCATTTGGTGGGCTGCAAGCCACCAAGTAATCGACTTTATGGATTAAGACACTCTAGTGGACTAAGATTTGTGTTTGGAGCTTAAGGTCTTAAGGGATTAAGCCCTTTTGGAGTTTACGGCTTAACGGGGTAGTATATTGGGCGTACAAGCCCGTACGCGCATCGTACAAGCCCGTACGTGCATCGTACAAGCCATGCACCCTGTACGCTTAGCGTACAGAGGAGTACGCCCCGCGTACTCACTGGATTTAGATTCTTCGTCGTTTGGGCCTCGGTTTAGGACAATCTTTGGACTTCTCAGCTATTGGGCTTTAGTGGGCCATCAGAAGTCATTTATTGGGCTAAGGACATGTTTGGGCTTAAAGGAAGGCCCATTTGAGGAGTTGGGCCTAATTTAGAAAATTGAGCCATTAGTGGGCCATTAATAGGCTTGGAAAGGTTAGATAGAATTGGACCATGGATGTTATGGAAATAAGCCTAGCTTATGGTCCAAATTAGATCAGGGGGCAAAATGTTCATTTTACTTTAAGAAGGATTATTGCATTTTGACTAAGTATTATTGTGATAATGATAGACGGGGAGTCGTTGGAGCAGCCGTTAGAGATTACTCACTGTGAGATTCTGCATTTAGCTTTGCGAGGTGAGTTTCCTCATGTAGGAACGGGTCTAAGGCACCAACGCCGGCCCGTTTATGTATGCTAGTATGTTTCGGACTAAGGTCCGATGCCAGGCAACACCCGATGTAGATTTATATGTTTCCGGATTCCGATACGATGCTGGGCGGTGCCCGAGGAATGTTTGTATGCTTGATGTCTTTGTGATTCTAGCATGTGTCTATTTTGTATGTTTCCGGATTACGGTCCGATATCGGGCAATGCCCGAGGAATGTTTGTATGCTCCCGGATTTCGGTCTGATGTCGGGCGGGGCCCGAGGAATGTTTATATGTTTATGTTATGTGATTATTTATGTGTATTTTTTGATATGTTTATATGTATACTGAGATTTGCTCAATGTCGGATCTCGGTCCGATGCCGGGTGGGGCCCGATGCTGGACTTGTCCGATGTCGGGCGGGGCCCGATGAAGCGGGCAAGGCCCATGATATGTTATTATGTGATTATGTGATTATGTGTATGGTATGTGGTAGTTTGGGGAGACTCACTAAGCTTCGTGCTTACAGTTTTCAGTTTTGGTTTCACGTACTTCTGGTAGCAAGGGGAAGAGCTCGGGATGACTGCAGCGCACACAATGATTTTAGCCTGGGATGTTTTTACTCTGATATATTTGATAGATGTTTATGATGTTTGAGATACAATGGCTTATGATTTTATGTGATGATTTGATAACTATGGTTTTATTAATAATTTAAAAACGAAATTTTTGGACCGTATTTTTGGGATGTTTCAAAAACCGTCACCACAGGGTACCAATTTTTGTATTTTTTTCAATCATTCTTTGATAACCGTCACCATATGCTACTTTCCCTCACAAGTTGTTTTGTTTTCATGACTATTTCCGACTTTTAGTGACACATAGTAGATTAAAGTGTGACCATAAACTAAAATTAGTCACACTTTTTTTCATTTGTCATGACTATTGTTGACTTCTAGTTAAACGTAATATATTAAACCGTGACCATAAACTATTATTAGTAACATGTTTTTTTGTTTTTCATTACTATTATTGATTTTTCCTGACACACAATATATTAAAATGTGACCATAAACAACTATTAGTCACATGTTTTTTCATTTTTCATGGATATTGTTGATTTTTAGTGACATGTAATATATTAAACCATGACCATAAACTACTTTTAGTCATGTTTTTTCGTTTTTCATTACAATTATTGAAATTTAGTGACACGCAATAGATTTAACGGTGACTATTATTGACATTTAATCACACTTTTTTGTTTATAATTACTATTATTGAAAAACTTAAAATCATTTATATGCTAAATATTGATCAATTAGCATCATGTACTTTATTATGATAAACAACTTAAATTAATAAACATATTAAACAAATGGTCTAATACATTAAAAATGTCTAATACAATTATGATTTCTCAAAGTACAATGTAAAAAAGGAAAATTTGGAAAGTATATGATACTGCAATGACCAAAACACCATTAGGACTTTATTTGTTTTACAAGTTCTTGCCATTTTACCTGCAAGGCTGCAACAAGCAACATGTTTTTCACCAATTGGTAAGATTTCTCAAAGTACAATTTAAAATAGGAAAATTTGGATAGTATGATGCTACATTTACCAAAAAACCATTAGGACTTGGTTTGTTTTACAAATTATTTTCATTTACCTGCAACACACAACATGTTTCACCAACCTGGAAGGGCTAAACTTAAGCTTGTATGTTGACACACTATTTCTTGCATTTAGCACAAAGAAGAATGAATAAGGAGCCCTTGAGTCCATAGTTTGAATTCAACAGCACAATCATCCTAAGGAACACATTTATGTTTCTGCAAATTAACAATACATTACAATGGTGACTTACGTTACCATTTTCACCAAACTATCAAATTTTATAGAAAATTGATCCAAAATTAAGGACCAAAATCAAATACATACCTTGATGTACTCCATAAAATCAAAAAGCAAGCCCTGGACTCAACTTCCTCTTACTTTACCAACAATTCAAATTTATTTAAGGACCCCTCTTTGTCTTACATGTAACTCGAGGTGACTGCCATCAGTGGACAATTGAGAAGGGAGGAAGAGGTTGTGGTGGTGTTGGTGAAGAAGGTTTAGAAAACAGAAATGCATACCTGAACATTAAGAAATTGACCCTTCTGTACTGAAATTTCTCATTTCCTTCACATCTCTCTTTCAAGCCTCTAAGGATACTTATAGTGTTAGGAAGACTAGGTCCAGCCACCAAAAGCCCTAAACATTAAAATCGCATAAATAGATTGCAAGCTACACTACAAATTTGTTGATGAAGAAGTGAAATCGAAACGAGATGAGACAGGACGAAGCAGGGTAGAGGCACAATGGAGGCGAAGAACGCGATGGTAGGGTGGAGGTGCTGGTGACGGCGGTGTTGCTCGAAATTAAAATTGCATATGGAGGCATCATTGGGTTGGAGACGACACGTATGTGGGGCAGCACCGGAGGTGGTGTGTGGGATCACTACCATTCGTTTCGTTGTAGGGGAGAAACAAAATCAAATGATATTTTTTTTCTAAGTATCGATTAGTGTTGTGACATGCGCTCAGATGGTTAGGACACTGAAGGATGGATCTCACTTGGGTGCTTACAAAAGAATCGTTAAAGGACGACCGGGTGTTCTCCCGGAACGTCGCTCCGACGATCAAGTTAGTCATAGATCTTAGAGAGAGGAATTTTTAGGGTAATCTTTCATAAGAGATAAAGTGGATCCCCTCTTTAAGAAGAAAGAGATCATTTTATACCTGTTACTAACGGATCATGGGGATCATGCCTCGTGAGCATAAAACGTGGCCTCCTCTTACTGGGAGAGCTATTCACGCTAACTGACTGCCGGGTGACGTCAGTTCTGGGCGTCACCCGGGCTATTTGTTGCATTCCCATTGGTTGGGAGTGAATGAGGAGATCGCATGGAATATTCTTCCCACGTGATGATAAATGAGCTGCCACCTTGGCCTTGGCTCTCTTAGGCCAAGACCGGGTCTTAGCCAAGGTAGTAACTGTTGGATTTTAAGCACTATAACACTCCTACGGTGAACATACAACCCTAGATGCTTTGGATCTATGTTTTCTCTAATTATACATGCAATTTGAATTTTCCAAAGCATACATCCTAACTAGCATATAATAGAGGATATACCATATAAAAATCAAGTTAGATGAATACCTCTTGATGTAGTTTGTAGTTCTTGGCCTTTCAAGAGCTTGGCACCTCAAGTGTGATGCCTCAAATGGTTCACAAACACCATGAACAAAGGAGGACATTTAGAGAGAGGTTAAGCACCACCAAAATCGGCTAGGGTTCTCTTAGAACTCTTAGAATGCTTGGGTCAACCGATTTTGTGTAACGCCCGTGTTTCTAGGCTAGGCATTAATATTGACATAATGGTCTAGGTTAACCTTTGTAACTCATTTAGAAGAAATGAAAAGGAATTATGTGAATTTTATGTCAATTATGTGTTTTATGCTTAATTATTAGGGTTTAATTAATTAAGAATAAAAATGAGCGTCAAAAATTAAATTTTAGATAAAGCCGATATCTATTAAGAAACTTGTAGTGGGCGTGACAAGGATTACAGATATATAAAGAATACCGAAATCCGAGTTATAACGAAGAAGTTATGACCTGTCGAAGTTTCACGATAAACCGGCACGGTGCCGAATGTCGTAAAAAGTGAGTTTTTGATAAAATACTTTTTAGCCTTAGTGATCTAAACGAAACTCGTAGTGTTCGTTAAACCGAGAGTAGATATAAAAAGAACGCCCAAATCTGACTTCGTATGAGGAAGTTATGATTTTTCGAAGTTTCAGCTTAGTAGTAGACAGCTAAAAACTCGAATTCTAGATCGAGCGATTTTTAGCCGACACGGCCTAAACGAGAATCGAATGTCTCATCATTTATAGCACAACGGTAAAAAGTCTGACGAAAACGGACGTCGGATGAAGAAGTTATAAATTTTTAACGGATTTCCTGTCCAGGTCTGTTAAAAATAATAATTTAAAAATTAAATTCAAAATTAGCCAACGAAGTCTAAACGAAAGTTGTAGAGCATAATTTTACCTACGCGTGCATATAAAGAACGTCAAAAACAGAGCCCGTATGAGAAAGTTATGGATTTTACAAGAATGGGCACAATTTTCGAGAAAATTCGCAAGAAATGGTGTTGGCCACGTGATCCTCGCATGCATAGCCCGTGCGCAACACGCGTGTCGCTTGCTGATTGGACCGAGGGTGCGGTCCAATGATCTTCCGACGCCTCGCTTCTGACTCATCATCCGAGCCTCGCTGGCCCAATCCGAAGGCGCCATGTGCCCTTCGCGTGTCCGAACCCTCGCATACGTGTCCTCCTCCGGATCCGACCACGTGTCCGAAGCTCCTGCTGCCGCGTGTCTCGCCTGCTGACTCTTCCCTTCTAAGCCGACCTTCGGACCCCTATATATAGAAGGCATGCGAGCCTCTCGGCTACATTTGGGAAATTGCCATTTTTAGCCCCTTTCTCCATATTTTCTTCATCTTAACCTCCCCCGATGCCCCGAGATCAATTCCAATGCCCGGAACACATCCCGGAGTGCCCGAAGGCCTGGGAAATTTATCTTTTCGGTTTTGAAGCCCGACCTTTCGCAGAGCCCGGTTTCTCAATAAAACTCCCGGTTTTATTAGAAACGATCGTTTTAGGAAACAAATTGCTGCCCGATTTTCATTAAATCAGGTGAGTGTATAGTCACTTTCACCTTACACATAGATATGAAGTATTTACCTTAAAATACGTGCTATGTGTAAATATATTAATTGTTTATTTGAGGTGACTGTTGAATTGATGTTTTATACAAGTTTTAAACTGTATATATATATTTTTATCTACAAATATGTTGGGTAAAACATGGGCACATGAATTAGATGATGTGTGATGAAATAAAAGTGATGAGAGGTATCGATGTTTAAGATGATCTAGTCATCTAGCAGAGTATAGACAACGGCCACAGACTATTTTAGATAGTCCAGTGGAACGTTAGTAGACTTGTAATCGGTACGTATGTTTGAACTATATGTTCATAAAGTGTTCTTGAACTATATGTTCATTAGGTGTTTTAGAACTATGTGTTCATCCTATAGTTCTTCCTTTTGACACTACTACGTGTCGGGGTACGGGAGCGTACGGGAGTACTTTATCAGTATTTTCCCTATACTTTTATTTGGAAGAGCTTTGGAGTCTTCGTTCTTTTATGAAGTGATCGGACTAGCTTCATGAGTTAGTGATATAGATTATGAGTTAAATAGTGGGTGTGTGATGAAAGGTGAGTTGGATAGATGAGATGATCTGTGATATAGATCATGAGTTGAGAGTGAGTGGTGAAATATGGGAAATGCTTTTACCCAAATGTTGGCATGAGTGGTGCAATATGAGAAAAGCCCTTACCCAATGTTGACCCCCGTCATTCAGCAGAGTAGGGATGACAACCATGGACTGTTCTAGACGGTCTGCGGAACACTAGCAGGCTCGCAACCTGTAGGTGTTGATGGACTTAAGTGTTCATTCGCTGTACTCTAAAACCCCCGTCATTCAGCAGAGTATGGATGACAACCATATACTGTTTTGATGGTTTGTGGAACACTAGCAGGCTCGTAACCTGTAGGTGTTAATGGACTTAAGTGTTCATTCGCTGTACTCTATTCCCCTCATGAGTGCCTTTAGGGCAAGTAAGGCTGGGGAAAACCCCTTAAGTATGTTCATCAGCTGTATGGAAAACCCATTGACATGTATTGCGGGGGAAAACTCCTGTGGGAAATACCATCGATGAATAAGAGCTATGGACTAGCACATGGCGACGATGTGACTTCGTGCCTATTTGACATAAATTGCTGAAGGAAAGCAATGTTGTCACCTGGTTGGTTGTTTTAATGTTAGGATGTCTTGTTTGACATAACTTGCTTAGGGAAAGCAGTGTTGTCACCCCGATGTTTGTTCTATTTGACATAAATTGCTGAAGGAAAGCAATGTTGTCACCTTGTTGGTTGTTTTATGTTAGGATGTCTTGTTTGACATAACTTGCTGAGGGAAAGCAGTGTTGTCACCCCGATGTTTGTTTTATTTGACATAACTTGCTGAGGAACCCCCAAAGCAATGTTGTCACCCCTAGTGATAATCCTTAGGCTAGGTCCCTTATGATAGTTGTTTTAGGGACGTAAAGTGAGGATAATGGGAATGGGCAATTAGGGTTATTTTGGTTGATGGAATTAATAAATTTATTGTTGATTGAGAACTTAATAAGTTTATTATTTATTGTGGGTTGAAAACCCTATATGCTCACCAGGCTCCCAAGCCTGACCCACTCAGTTTATTTGTATCACAGGTATCGATACGAAGTTGCTTTACACTGAGAGATTAAAAGAGAAGTAGATCACTAGTGTAAATGAATGTAAGTTTTGTTTATGCTTATGTTTTTGTATTGACAATGACATCCCAATGGTTTAAGTGATTAAAATACATTTCTTCGGAAATGATTTGATAACATTTTATCATGTTTGGTTTTGGGAACAAATTCTGTAACACTTTTAATCAAATGATTACTCTGATTTTATTTTAAAAAGCATAAACGAAATCGGTCTTTTCTGGCCGTGAAATTGGGGATGTCACAGTTGGTATCAGAGCATTAGTTTAAGCGAACTAAGAAATTGTAGGATTTCTAGACTTAAACTTAGAATGCTAAGTGATGATTGTGAGATGAGTGTCTACCATAATTTTGGCACGAGCACAAGTTTATTTTAGGAAAGATGCCTAAAATGTTTTATGTGCTAAATGTTTTGTGTTATAGCTATAATGATGTTGTTATTTGTTCGGATCTATGGTCTGCTGCCGACCGGATCTGGGAACCTTATGTGTGTAGGATTCTAAGTGTATGATTACGAGATTAGAACTAACATGTAAACGTTTCGAAGTGATAAGGAGATTTATACGTTTATCGTAAATAAAGCTTTCCTATCTTAAATTCTCGCCTGGTACACCGAACGTCTGCTTGGGTGTACAAAACGTTATGGTGAAGACTCGTAGAGAATTGAGTAGATGGAGGAAATGAAAAGCTTATGATAGTGAATGATACCTATCAGAAGATATCGTAAGAGTGGTATCTTGTCTTAGAATATGTTTGATAAAATAATGAAACGTTTAGAGGATTATGGTACGTCTGAAGTACACCTCCGATTGGTAGGATGATGAATGGTTGGTGAATTTCTTGAAGTTGTTCCATCGTCTGGAATTTCTATCACCAACCAAGTTGAAGTAGAATTGATGACTGAAGATACGCATAGAAGAAGTCCTAGTAGAGTCTAGGAAAATTCTATAATTAATTGGACACATTCGTCTGTGTTAAATTGTTTTGTGATTTTAGGATTTGGGGACTGCGAGACAGTACTTGGGACGAGTATGAGTAGGTGTGAATAGTAGTAGAGATCTATACTACTGGAAGCACAAGACTCACACTTGGATCACGGAAAGTCACAAGGTTACCAAGGAACTCGTAATTGATTCCATCTTATTCTAGTCTGTCGTTACCATCGTTTCGGTAATGACTAAGAAGATGATTGTTATTCCGACCCTAGTGGTCATATCGAATTGAGTCCGACTACGATGAGTTTGTTATGTGGTTCAGAGAACCAAGTTCGATGTAGCAGTTGACTTAAGCCGAATTGAAGTAAAGGCTGATCAAAGTGATCAATAGAAGTATCGCGTTCGTTGTTAAAAAAGTTGGGTTAGGTTGTATTCTGACCCAAAGGGGTGAAGTGATAGCGTATGCATTGAGGCAACGGCGCTGGCTAGAGTTACTCAAGGACTACAACTGTGAGATACTTTACCACCCTGGTAAAGCAAGTGTTATTGCTAATACTCTCAGTCGGAAGGTGAATCTTGAAAGGAAGAGGCCAAGAGCGTTGAGAATTGAAGTTGTCTCTACAAATGGGAAGTATAAAAGTAAGCTCAGGAGGAAGCTTTAGAGAAAAATGACCGAAAGGAGGAACGTTTGGGATAAAACGTTGGTGTTTGATACAAACGGTCAAAGCCTGAAGGTATTCAAAGGTAGGATTTGGGTACCTAAGATGGGAGGAGTAAGAGGTCTTCTGATGGAAGAAGCTCACAAAACCATGTACTCGATTCATCCCGGCAGTGCGAAAATGTATAGAGATCTAAAACTTTATTACTGGTGGCCGATGGTGAAGCTCGATGTTTTTAAGTATGTGGCCGAGTGTGTAACATGTGCTAGGGTTAAGGCACAACATCAGAAACCGTATGGGAGTTTAGAACCTTTGCCTGTACCCATGGGTAAATGGGAAGGTATCACTATGGATTTTGTGACTAAACTGCCCAGAACAAGGAACGGTCACGACATGATTTGGGTGGTCGTTGATTGCTTCACTAAGAGTGCGCATTTTATAGCAGCCAACGAGAAATGGTCTATGGATAAACTTGCGAATTCTTATGTGAAGGAAAGTGTGAGGCTTCACGATGTTTCGTTAACGATTGTATCCGATCGTGACAGCCGTTTTACCTCAAGATTTTGGAGGAGTTTATAAGCGGAATTGGGTACCAAGTCGTGTTTGAATACAACTTACCATCCACAAACCGATGGTAAGAACGAATGAACAATTCAAACATTGGAGGATATGCTGAGAGCATGTACCCTGGAATTCCAAGATAACTGGGGTAAACACTTACCTCTAGTAGAATTTTCCTATAATGATAGTTTCCACTCGAACATCTAGATGGCACCTTATCACGCTTTGTATGGGGAAAAGTGTCGAATGCCGTCATGTTGGCTGGAAGCTGGGGAAAAGCAGTTTATGGGACCTGAAATAGTCCATCAGACTGCTGAAAAGTTGAAAGTGATTAGGGAAAGGAGGTTAGCTGCTCAAAAGAGCTATGCTGACAAGAAAAGACAATCGATATCATTCGAAGTTGGAGATTCGGTTTTACTTAAAGTCTCGCCGTGGAAGGGACTTATAAGATTTGGTAAGAAGGGAAAGTTGAGTCCAAGGTTTATTGGACCATTTAAAGTTCTTCAGAGGATCGGGAATCAAGCTTACGAGTTAGAATTACCGGAAGAACTGTAGGGTATTCATAACACCTTTCGTGTGTGTTATTTAAGAAAATTTACGGGAGATGTGCCCAACATAATTCCCAATTCTAAATTAAGGTTGGATGAAAACAAGAGGTTGATTAAAGAACCTGAGGCAATCGTTGACCATAAGACTAGGAAGTTGTGATATGAAAATGGTCGATTTAGTGCTTGTGCATTGGAAACATAAGAATGGGCCAAATCTCACCTGGGAAACGGAGAGTGACATGAGGAGTCGCTACCCGTATTTGTTTGCTGATGTGTGATTCCGGGGACGGAATCATTCTAAGGGGGAGAGAGTTGTAACGCCCGTGTTTCTAGGCTAGGCATTAATATTGACATAATGGTCTAGGTTAACCTTTGTAACTCATTTAGAAGAAATGAAAAGGTATTATGTGAATTTTATGTGAATTATGTGTTTTATGCTTAATTATTAGGGTTTAATTAATTAAGAATAAAAATGAGCGTCAAAAATTAAATTTTAGATAAAGCCGATATCTATTAAGAAACTTGTAGTGGGCGTGACAAGGATTACAGATATATAAAGAATACCGAAATCCAAGTTATAACGAAGAAGTTATGACCTGTCGAAGTTTCACGATAAACCGGCACGGTGCCGAATGTCGTAAAAAGTGAGTTTTTGATAAACTACTTTTTAGCCTTAGTGATCTCAACGAAACTCGTAGTGTTCGTTAAACCAAGAGTAGATATAAAAAGAACGCCCAAATCTGACTTCGTATGAGGAAGTTATGATTTTTCGAAGTTTCAGCTTAGTAGTAGACAGCTAAAAACTCGAATTCTAGATCGAGCAATTTTTAGCCGACATGGCCTAAACGAGAATCGAAGGTCTCATCATTTATAGCACAACGGTAAAAAGTCTGACGAAAACGGACGTCGGATGAAGAAGTTATAAAATTTTAACGGATTTCCTGTCCAGGTCTGTTAAAAATAATAATTTAAAAATTAAAGTCAAAATTAGCCAACGAAGTCTAAACGAAAGTTGTAGAGCATAATTTTACCTACGCGTGCATATAAAGAACGTCAAAAACGGAGCTCGTATGAGAAAGTTATGGATTTTACAAGAATGGGCACAATTTTCGAGAAAATTCGCAAGAAATGGTGCTGGCCACGTGATCCTCGCATGCATAGCCCGTGCGCAACACGCGTGTTGCTTGCTGATTGGACCGAGGGGGCGGTCCAATGATCTTCCGACGCCTCGCTTCTGACTCATCATCCGAGCCTCGCTGGCCCAATCCGAAGGCGTCGCGTGCCCTTCGCGTGTCCGAACCCTCGCATACGTGTCCTCCTCCGGATCCAACCACGTGTCCGAAGCTCCTGCTGCCGCGTGTCTCGCCTGCTGACTCTTCCCTTCTAATCCGACCTTTGGACCCCTATATATAGAAGGCATGCGAGTGGTGAAATATGGGAAATGCTTTTACCCAAATGTTGGCATGAGTGGTGCAATATGAGAAAAGCCCTTACCCAATGTTGACCCCCGTCATTCAGCAGAGTAGGGATGACAACCATGGACTGTTCTAGACGGTCTGTGGAACACTAGCAGGTTCGCAACCTGTAGGTGTTGATGGACTTAAGTGTTCATTCGCTGTACTCTAAAACCCCCGTCATTGAGCAGAGTATGGATGACAACCATATACTGTTTTGATGTTTTGTGGAACACTAGCAGGCTCGTAACCTGTAGGTGTTAATGGACTTAAGTGTTCATTCGCTGTACTCTATTCCCCTCATGAGTGCCTTTAGGGCAAGTAAGGCTGGGGAAAACCCCTTAAGTATGTTCATCAGCTGTATGGAAAACCCATTGACATGTATTGCGGGGGAAAACTCCTGTGGGAAATACCATCGATGAATAAGAGCTATGGACTAGCACATGGCGACGATGTGACTTCGTGCCTATTTGACATAAATTGCTGAAGGAAAGCAATGTTGTCACCTGGTTGGTTGTTTTAATGTTAGGATGTCTTGTTTGACATAACTTGCTTAGGGAAAGCAGTGTTGTCACCCCGATGTTTGTTCTATTTGACATAAATTGCTTAAGGAAAGCAATGTTGTCACCTTGTTGGTTGTTTTATGTTAGGATGTCTTGTTTGACATAACTTGCTGAGGGAAAGCAGTGTTGTCACCCCGATGTTTGTTTTATTTGACATAACTTGCTGAGGAACCCCCAAAGCAATGTTGTCACCCCTAGTGATAATCCTTAGGCTAGGTCCCTTATGATAGTTGTTTTAGGGACGTAAAGTGAGGATAATGGGAATGGACAATTAGGGTTATTTTGGTTGATGGAATTAATAAATTTATTGTTGATTGAGAACTTAATAAGTTTATTATTTATTGTGGGTTGAAAACCCTATATGCTCACCAGGCTCCCAAGCCTGACCCACTCAGTTTATTTGTATCACAGGTATCATTACGAAGTTGCTTTACACTGAGATATTAAAAGAGAAGT